>NC_092728.1:98436285-99636285 GCF_047496885.1 Scyliorhinus torazame | reverse complement strand
ATTTACAGGGACTTATAATTCAATTTAATAAATGTTTTCTACATCACTTTTTCCTCTTGAAAATAAATATTTTTGAAAATAAAAGGCAATTAACTGCGTTTTGGTCTCCCACTGATGCTGCCTGGCCTTTTTTGTATTGGTTCTTGGGATGTGGACATCGCTGGCCATTTATTGCCCATCCTAATTGCCCTTGAACTGAGTGGCTTACTCGGCCATTCCAGTCCGGGCAGTTGAGAGTCAACTGCATGTGTGCTGTGTGAGTCTGGAGTCACATGTAGGCCAGACCGGGTAAGGGTGGCAGATCTCCATCCCTGAAGGACATTAGTGAACCAGGTGGGTTTTTGACGACAATCGGCAATGGTTTCATGGTCATCATTTTAATTCCAGATATTTATTGCTGTGGTGGGATTCGAACCTGCAACCCCAGAGCATTATCCTGGGTCTCTGGATTACAGTGACAATACCACTGGCCACTGCCTTCCCCATACTGAGTATTTCCAGCTGAGTATGCCTGCTGAGCATTTCCAGCACTTACTGTTTTTATATTATCTTTGACATAGCACATTATATTATCTTTGGATAGCACAATTGCTTCACAGCTCCAGGGTCCCAGGTTCGATTCCGGCTTGGGTCACTGTCTGTGCGGAGTCTGCACATCCTCCCCGTGTGCGTGCGGGTTTCCTCCGGGTGCTCCAGTTTCCTCCCACAGTCCAAAGATGTGCGGGTTAGGTGGATTGGCCATGATAAATTGCCCTTAGTGTCCAAAATTGCCCTTAGTGTTGGGTGGGGTTACTGGGTTATGGGGATAGGGGGGAGGTGTTGACCTTGGGTAGGGTGCTCTTTCCAAGAGCCGGTGCAGACTCGATGGGCCGAATGGCCTCCTTCTGCACTGTAAATTCTCTGATAATGACATCTTTCTGATATGTGCACAATGAGAAGGGATTGATATGTTGCACAATTTAACAGTACAAAAGGGCCAAAACAATATTAGTAAGTAGATATAGGTCTTGAGTTTCTTTTGCCTTTGCAGCCAAGTACAACTCTCTTTAAAATGGAAGATGTTTTCTTACTTCCCTCCCCACTCCCAAGCGACTAAACCAATGAATGATTCATTAGGCTGTCTGGGTAATCAGATGAACACCTCTCACCTAGTGGGTAGGACAATTCTTTGATGTCTGCCTGTGTGAACTGGGGGGTCAAGACATGGGGGAAGGTCACGAGAAGGACAGTCTAGATTTTGGAAACTGGAAAGTTAAGGTAGGGCAAAAGGTCCTGTCCAGGGCTGTAGGTCAGGATTCATTGATGCTCATCGCAAGCTTGGTGGGCCACAGTGGGATCATCGAGTGTGTTGACTTTTAAAACAAGCTCAATTGAATTAATTCAAGAGGGGGGGGGGGGGGGGGAGTGGATGGGGGAAAAGAACATGGAAGCATGTATTTAATGCAAATGAATAATACCACTGATATACAAAGGACGATGACAAATGTTGGAAATCTGAAATGAAACAGAAAATGCCCAGCAGGCCAGTCAACTCATTCAAAAAAATAGAATTGGTTGTGCCAGTTCTAATGAAGGCTTTACCCAAATGCTACCGTATATCTTTTTCCTGAAGGTGGTCAACGGCCTACTGGGCACTTTCAACATTCAGAGATTACTGTTATTAGATTATGCTACTGAACTGATTTCCTGACATTTTGTTAGGTGTACAGCATCCATCTAATTATGCACATCTATCCAATAACATTACATGCAATGCAATTGGAATTGCATAACCCAAACTAACCTGAATCCTATCTATGCCTCGGGCAACCACAAGTTCAAGTTGCAATGACATTTACAAAAGTAAAAATCAGACAGAACTCGGAAGACCCTTTCGGGTTGAGTTGATGTTGAGTGGCAGGAGGCTCATGCGTTACTCACCATAGGCTGTGGACTGGTTAACTTCATGTCCCACATACAAAGCGGGGGGGAGAAAACAGTAAAAGAAAAGGTAACAGTCAACACAGAGCTCCAGCCAGCAAGATAACACCTCATCGAGTCGCCCTGACTTGGGTTGGAAATTGGAAAATCACATTAAACGCCAACTTAGTTGTACCCGTGACTACGGCAATCTTCGGAGACTCTGAGCCTGGCTGGAAAATAACCCATTGGTTTGCAGCCATTCAGAGGCCACTGATCACGGGGTGACTTCCACCTCCCAAAGAGAGATTAAAATCCAGGAAATAGAGGTACATTTAAGTGAAATAAAAGCGAAATACTGCAGATAGCTGGAGATCGGAAATAAAAACAGAAAACGCTGGGAAATCTCAGCAGGCCTGGCAGCGTCTGTGGAGAGGGAAACAACAATGTTTCATCTCCAATGTGAGTGATGTTGGACTCAGAACTTTAGTCCCCACAGATGCAGTTGGACCTGCTGCGGTTTCCCAGCACGTTCTGTCTCTATGACAGTTAAATACGTGTGCTTAACAATTTAATTCAAAGTTTAAAAACAATGTTGTGGAAACACCAGAGTGGGTTTTGTTAACTGAACCAAGGTAAAAGGTAAAATGAACAAAAGGGAGAATGAAGAAAAAATGGCAAGCCAAAATAGTGATTAAAAGTTTTGCAATAATGCAAAAATATTTTTAATTGAGGAGTCTCAATTGGTCATGCAAACATGATATTAAAGTCAAACATCTTCATTTATGTAACTTTTCAATTTTGTGATAGCATTACTAACCAATCTTATGTTGCACATGGAAAGGCTCATAACCTACAGTCTTCAGGCAAAGTATAGGCTCATAGACGCCATTCAGCCCATCAAGTCTGCACCAACCCTCTGAAAGAGCACCATCCCTAGGCCCCCTCCGAAGAGCACCATATCTAGGCCTTTCCCCCTTCCTATTCCTGTAACCCGTAACCCCCACTAAGGGGCAATTTTTAGCGTGGCCAATCCACCTAACCTGCACATCTTTGATTGTTGGAGGAAACTGGAGTCCCCGGAAGAAACCCACGCAGACACGGGGAGAAAGTACAAATTGCACACAGTCACCCGAGGCTGGAATTGAACCCGGGTCCCTGGTGCTGTGAGGCAGCAGGGTTAATTACTATACCACCGTGCCGTCCTATGGTTGGAGTATGTGGAGGAAATTATACCAGGGCCTGCAGATTTAATTCAGGCCCCATTTTAAAGTTGCGTTTTGTATCCAGATATTTTTGGCAGCATAATTTAATCTGTTTGAATTCATAGCTAAATAGCAGACATAGCAATTTGGGCAGCACATCCTTCACATTTGAAGTTTGTTTTATTAAATAGCATGTCTCAGGGTTGAAACAATCTTGTTCACTCATTTGAAGTTTGTTCTTCTAATTTACCGTATCATTACAATCCCTTGACACACATTATGTTATGTAAGTCACATTAATAAAACCATCCCAGGGCTAAAGCCGCAAACCATTTTGAGCATGTACCTCAAGGCCACCGTAATCTCGAGGAACTCTTCTGATTCGCTCCAGCAGTCTGGGGAGAATTTATCAGGCTTGTTTCCCAGATTTTGATATTGCCTCTACATGGCAACAAGTCGGTGATTGGATACCCTGATACCTCATGACGACATTTGGAACAGAGTTGGTGAACCCACCAGCGTTTTTATTGTCTACTGTATTGTATCTTTATTTACTAATGAATTTATTAAGTAATATGAACAGACTAAAATATATTGGGAGAGTTCCCTGGCCCCTCCTCACAGCTTGTTTCTTGGCAACGGGGGCGTCAGCCTACCATTGGCTGGATCCCGCAGCTGTCAATGGGACTTCCCATTCAATCCACCCCGGGCTGGATTCTCCGATTTGCAGATTAAGTGCTGACGCCGGCGTGGGAACAGTGACGTTTCACGCCAGAAAAAAACGCGCAAAAGCTGCACCGATCATCCGTCTGGTGGTGGGGGGGGGGGCTAGCAGTCATGCAGCGTAAAGCCCCCGGCTTTACCTAGGGATACGGATGGAGAATTGCCCACTCCGTGGCCGCGTATGTGCACGGTGGCGACCAACAGCGGCCGCGCTGTGCAACATGCGCAGGCCGCGCGTGGATCCGGCCTGCCAAAAACTGTCCCCCTGCAACCAGTCTCGCCACCCCCCCCCCCCCCCCGGACCACCCCCCACAGTCCCCCCAGCTCCCCCTGCTAGCGGAATGGCTCCGCCCCTGACTGTGACGGAGCTGGAATCAGTCTGCAGCCGTCATGCCGGGTTCGCGATAAAGAAAATGGTACGTTCCACGCCGTCGGGAACTCGGCCCATCGGGGGTGAATCATCGGGGAGGGACTCAGGTCACGTTCTGAGGCCGTCCATACGGCTTGCGGTGTACTCAAAGGGTATGCCGTTTTCGAGGGGGTGAAGCATCGTAAATACGGCGCCGCCCTCAATTTTGGCGCAAACGGGGATTTTCCAGCCGATTGGCGAACGGGATTTTGGCGTCGCTGACCGGAGATTCCTGGCCATGGCATTTGGCAGACAGACTCTTCTGTTATTATGGTGTCTGAAGAGTACATTTCTTGATGAGCTTTTCTTCCGGCACTTGTTAAATGTAGTGAATGGGGGCCGATGAGTGATATATAATTTGTTAATTTCCGTATGTATCCCATTGAGAATCAAACTGGAAATAGTGAAAGGGGGCTTCGGGAAATGGTTTGGCATCAGGCAGGTATTGGCCTTTTTACCTCCCACAACAACTTGGAATGCTCATGGTTTGCGTAGACGTTCGCAGAATTTTGCCTGCCCCCAAATCTCCTGCTCCAAGGGTGGAATACAGCAACAACCTGCACCTGTACCAGCTGCTTAAACAAGTAAAAATCTCCCAAGGCATTTCCACAGGCGCATAATCCAAAAGGACAAGAGGGTTAGGGTTAGAATTCTAGAGCTAGATGGTTGAAGGCTGGGCCACCGATGGTGAGACAAAGGGAGGGTGTGGAGACGCTGCAACCAGGCGACAGGGAAGTTTAGGGTAAAGTGAGTAATTATGGAGGCGGTAATGGTTTGGAATAGCGAGCCAATAAAAACATTTTAAATGGGATGAGAATTTTGGCTATGAGGCATGCAGGAATCACGCATTAACATTAGTCAATGAGGACAGGGGTGGTGGGTGAGTGGGACAGTGCAGGATAGATTTTGGGTGGCAGAGGATTGGATGAGCTGATGTTTACAGAGTGAAAGATGGGGTTATGGCTAGGACAGCGTTAAGATGATAAATCTACGGCAGATGTATTTTATCGTAGCATTCCATACATCTTGAGTTCTGCAAATAATTTTCATCACTGGTGAAGAAGTGCTGAATTGTCGGGGTGGCATCCATCCAATTCGATGTAGAAAAGGCAACTTTAAAGCCACTTTCAGCGCCAGGCCCCAACATGCTTTATGGCCAATGAAGTCGTTTTGAAGTGTAGTCGCTGCTGTAATGTAGGAAACACGGCAGCCAATTTGCACAGAGCAAACTCCCACAGACAGGAATATGATAATTGCCTGACAATCTGGATTTTTTTGTGACATTGACTGAGGGATAAATATTGGCCAGGCCTAGATAATCCCCCTGCTCCCACTTCCAAGTAGAGGCCTTCCAGGTCTACCTGATAGACCAGTCAGGGCCTCGGTCTAAAGACTCATGTGAGAGACTGAGAGAGTGCAGCAGTTCCTCTGTGATGGTCAGTCTTGGTTTTTGTGCCAAGTGGGACTTGAACCTATTGACTAACAGGCAAAAGTGGTACCAATTGAGCCACACACAGCCTCTGTATTAATAGTCCAGATGAGTATAAAGATCCCATATGGCTGGTGTGCTGGTTTCCCATTTTTGCAATGACAGGATTGGAGCACACTATCCCTAAGTGGTGGACAGCCAATTACACTTGATAAGCGCAATTAAAGGAGGCCAGATGGAATTTTTCACTCAGCCGGAGGAGTACTCTCTCCCTATCCCTCCCCCCCCCCCACCAACAACCCACCCCTCTACATCGGACATGGGGGAAGGCAAAGACTGTCACAGCCTGGACGAGGATTGAACCTGGGTTAGGTTGAAACTGGCACTCGAGTGTGTGCCTTTGTGGGTAAGGCAGGGGATGGGGTAGGAGGAGAGTACAGATTTGCAAATATCTGCAGGTAGACAGAGCCCCAGCTGAAATGAAGCATGGCGAATAAGGTCCTTTGATATCAGGATAAAGCATTTTGCATTTTACTGCGTGACATCTAACTGGAGAAGAAATGAACTTGCCAAATGCCAGACTTGGACATTTATCCCCCGAGTCCAAGTTTATAAAAAAAAACGATTCTTGCAACAAAAAAAAGATAATTGTTTTCTTTTGGCAAATTATTGATTTGTGTGAAATGCACACAGTAAGCTACAATGTCTTGGCCTGTATTTATCTGGTTCAGCACTCTTACTGTGTGTGTGGGTGTGTGTGTGTGCAGGAACGAATGTTTGAAAAAATAATCCATTTTTAATTCTGACTTGACATGAGCAATTTTAAAGGCTCCATAAAAACACCGGAGCAGAAAAATCACGGCCGCGCAGCCATGGATTGACCAAAATACAATCTTCATTTTCGAAATGGAAAAAATGTGAATAAGAGCAGGAAAACACAAATGAGTTTCTCATATTTGACCGTCGAGCTGCAGAGACAAGAGGGGAAGTGGCAATCTCTAATACCAGGAGAGAGGGAGGGCTATTTGTTAGAGCAGCATGGTAGCACAAGTGGATAGCACTGTGGCTTCACAGCACCAGGATCCCAGGTTCGATTCCCCACTGGGTCACTGTCTGTGTGGAGTCTGCATGTTCTCCCCGTGTCTGCGTGGGTTTCCTCCGGGTGCTCCGGTTTCTTCCCACAGTCGAAAGACGTGCAGGTTAGATGGATTGGCCGTGATAAATTGCCCTTAGTGACCAAAAAGGATAGGAGGGGTTATTGGATTACGGGGATAGGGTGGAAGTGAGGGCTTAAGTGGGTCGGTGCAGACTCAATGGGCTGAATGGCCTCCTTCTGCACTCAATGTTCTATTTCCCAAGTGATGACTCTGTTTGATTGGTGTGGCTGGTGGCTGATTAATCGGCCTAAAAGGCTGTGCACTGCCTGATAACAGGTGGTGATTGGATCTGATCCCACTGAAAGGGTCCAGAGACCTAAGGAGCTCTCAGTTTCATTTTGGAAGCTTAGAGGAAAGACCCACTCTCTTTCCACTCCATTTCTCTCCAGAAAGACTGGGCGGGATTCTCCGAAGCCACGCTGGTTGGAAGAATCGGCAGTCGTGCCATTTTTTCGCGCGGCGCTGGTGCAACGCTGGCGCGCGATTCTCTGCGGTGCAGAGAATCGCCGCCGTTCGCGCCAGCGAGTTCGGCGCGGTGCTGGTCGCTATCCGCGATTCTCCGGCCCGAATGGGCCAAGCGGCTGCGCGTAAACGGCCTAGTCCCGCCGGCGCCGTCCACACCTGGTCGCTGCCGGTGGGGACTCGGCGCGAAGGCTTGGGGGATGGCCCGTGGGGGGGGAGGGGGGCTCCGTTCCCGGAGGGGGGGCCCCCGATGGGGTCTGGCCCGCGATCGGGGCTCACCGATCGGCGGGCCTGCCTCCCCCCGGGGCCTGCTTCCTTGCGCGATCGGCCCTAGAACCCCGTTGTTGAGGGGCCGGAGGGCTCGGCGAGGCTACCGTGTATGCGTTGGTGGGCACCGGCGCCACTGCGCATGTCGTCCTTGGCGCCGGCGCAATCGCGCATGCGCGGTACCTGCGGCACCCAGTTTGCGCTAGGAATTGCAGCTGGAGTGTCACGAATCACTCCAGCGCCGTGCTAATTCGACGTGGGAGCTGCCTGTTCACGCCATCGTAAAACACGACGGCGTGGAGCCTCTGCCTCAATTTCGGAGAATCCCGCCCACTGTGTTCCTGACCTGGATGAACCAGTTTACAGGAGATCACGTACAGGTTGTGCAGGAAAGGCTCAGAATCATCTGGTTACTCTCGCCAGAAATATCCAGCTAATTCTCACCAAAAAGCCAGTGTTGAGAACCATCTCTCTACAGGAAAGGCTGGTGTGATCCATCCAATTCTTTCACCAGAAAGGCAGAGCCCTGGAAGCAAAGCTTGATATGAAACAAGGGACCTCTCCAGGAGATACTGTGAGGAATATTGCAAAACTGGAAGGAAGTTCATTGCAGGCTGTAAACCAGAGACTTTACATCACCGGATTTCGGGCAGGGGCGGGGATCGCGGAGCTCCGGTCAGGGGCCGTTGGGAACGGCCCTCCCCCCGGCAATTCTCCGGGCCCCGATGGGCCGAGCGGCCACCCGTTTTCGGCCAGTCCCGCCGGCGTGAAATAGACAAGGTCCATACCGGCAGGACCTGGCTTGGAGGGCGGTTAGCAGGGTCCTCGGAGGGGGGGGGTGGCACGGGGGATCCGGCCCCGGGGGGGGGCCCACGGTGGCCTGGCCCGCGATCGGGGCCCACCGATCTGCGGGCGGGCCTGTGCCATAGGGGCACTCTAACCCTCCGCGCCGCCCTCTGTAAGGCTCCGCCATGGCCGGCGAGGAGAAGAAACCCCCTGCGCATGTGCCAGAACATGCTGGCGGTTCTGCGCGGCGCCAACCCCGCCGGTGCCGGCCTAGCCCCCGGATGTGCGGAGGATTCCGCACCTTCCAGGCGGCCCGACGATGGAGTGGTTCACGCCACTCTCTGGTGCTGGTACGGGCCGCCCCGCTGATTGCAGGAGAATCCCGGCCCTGGTGACTGTAATTACTGGGCAGCTAAGGGCCAAAACCTTTGGCTTCTATTCACTTCAAAGAGAAATTAATTTTAGTCGGCTGTAATTGACAGCTCCGAGACTGTCAGATGTCTGGATTGTTTATTTTAATTTCCCTACACTTGAATGCATATTAACGAGCCTGCTTTGAAACTAATTGCAATGGTTGTAAACATCTGGGAGTTAAGTGTTTTCAACTCCTCTTTTTCTCAGCAGAAAGCACTTACCTGCTTTTGATGTGGTAAGGACCTGGCAATCATAGCTAGGTGTTTATAAACATTGTGGTTAAACGGGAAGGTGGGAGTTCTCTGACATGTGGGGCCTCTAGGGGGTCTCTGGTGGGGGTCGGGACACCCTCATGAGTGCATGCTGTGGTGGGGTGGGTGACCCAGCAATTCCTATGGTTGGGTTTGCGGGAGGGGGGTGGAGATGCCCCTACCTTTCAGTGGAGGGGGGCAGGATTATTGTTGCGATGAGTGGAGGGGTGCCAGTTGCCGTATCTCGCTATCAAAATGGGCCAACAGCTGGATTCGGATCTCGATCTTTTGCGATCTCTGCCATATATAAATCTGTATGGCTGGGGAGAGTGAATTGCTTCTGGACACCTCACCAGCACCAGTGCAAACCAGGGTGGAAGAACATAGTCCCAAGCGGAGAATCCAGTTATTGATGGTTTTGGTCTAATATGTGATAAGCATAGTTCTGGATGTACAGATAAGGCTGGAGGTGATAATGTTACAAACTATATCACATGATATTGACTATTTACAAGGTTGTCTCTACAGGATGCTCTACATAGAACTCTCTTGCTCTCCATGCTGTGTTATCATGTGCTCTTAAATCACTGATGTTGCAGACTACATATTCACATATTCAACATTAAAACGTGAAAGCATAGCCTCAAAATAAGGGGAAGTAGATTTAGGACTGAGCTTAGGAGGAACTTCTTCACCCAAAGGGTTGTGAATCTATGGAATTCCTTGCCCAGTGAAGCAGTTGAGGCTCCTTCATTAAATGTTTTTAAGATCAAGATAGATAGTTTTTTGAAGAATAAAGGGATTAAGGGTTATGGTGTTCGGGCCGGAAAGTGGAGCTGAGTCCACAAAAGATCAGCCATGATCTCATTGAATGGCGGAGCAGGCTCGAGGGGCCAGATGGCCGACTCCTACTCCTAGTTCTTATGTTCTTATGAACTCATTATGCCACATGTCCTTCCAAGTTTCTGACCCAATGCTTTCTTTTTCTGGTTTATTTAGTTTCTCCTAAATGCATCTATGTTAGTCATCTCAACTAATCCTTATTGTAGTGAGTTCCACATTCTGACCACTCTCTGGGTAAAGAGGCTCCTCCTGAATTGCTAACCCAGCCAACATCCTTCATAATCTTAAAGACTGTCCTGTCTTCTGAGACCAAGTCTATTCAATCTTTCCTCACAGGTGTAACCTCTCAGGTCTGGTATCATTCAAGAAAATTCCTTCTCCAGTGCTTCCCTGTCTGATCTATCTTGAGCTTTGATTACTTGGGGAATTTATAGATTTTAATCATTTTCCCTTGACTTCTATCATGGCTTTCCCGTAAATGCACCTTTAGAATTTCCTTCATCTTTTTGGACGCAAACTTCCACTTAATGGTCAGAATTCTCCGATCGTTGCGATTCACTATTTCCCGCTGGCAGCGCACTCCCGCCCGTGGGTTTCCCTGCAGAGTGGGGTGGTTACAATGGGAAATCCCATTGACAAGCGGCGGGAAGAGAGAACCCCGCTACCAGTGAACGGCGCCCGGCCAAGAAACCAGCCCAATAGTCTTCCACCCTCCCAACCCCAACGCGAATAGGTAAAGGCTACAAAAGACATCTGGGGCGAGATTCTCCGACCCCCCGCCGGGTCAGAGAATCGCCGGGGGCTGGCGTGAATCCCGCCCCCGCCGGGTGCCGTATTCTCCGGCACCAGATATTCGGCGGGGGCGGGAATCGCGCCGCGCCGGTTGGCGGCCCCCCCCCCCCCCGATTCTCCGGCCCGGGTGGGCCGAAGTCCCGCCGCTAAAATGCCTGTCCCTCCGGCGTAGATTAAACCACCTACCTTACCGGCGGGACAAGGCGGCGCGGGCAGGCTCCGGGTTCCTGGGGTGGGCACGGGGCAATCTGGCCCTGGGGGGGGGGGGCCCCCCACGGTGCCCTGGCCCGCGATCGGGGCCCACCGATCCGTGGGCGGGCCTGTGCCGTGGGGGCACTCTTTCCCTTCTGCCTTCGCCACGGTCTCCACCATGGCGGAGGCGGAAGAGACTCCCTCCACTGCGCATGCGCGGGAATTCCGTCAGCGGCCGCTAATGCTCCCGTGCATGCGCCGCCCGGAGATGTCATTTCCGCGCCAGCTGGCGGGGCACCAAAGGCCTTTTCCACCAGCCAGCGGGGCGGAAATTCGTCCGGTGGGGGTCTAGCCCCTTAAGGTTGGGGCTCGGACCCCCAAGATGCGGAGCATTCCGCACCTTTGGGGCGGCGCGATGCTCGACTGATTTGCGCCGTTTTGGGCGGCAGTCGGCGGACATCGCGCCGATACCGGAGAATTTCGCCCCTGATAAGTGACATTGGAAGAGAATAGTTCTGAAAGCGAAGGCAGGGGGCTGTTGAGCAAAATGTTTGGCAAGATGTAGGTGGTAATGCGCTGGAACGAGTTTGCTGGGATGTCTGTCAGTTTCCATTTGGTTTTGGACACAAGTGATACTGATGTTTGCAGATAATAACAGGTTACTGGCCATGGGCAACTGTGAGGAGGGATCCAAGATCCTGGGCCTGATAACAGCACAAACAATCCTTCCTTGATGGAGTTCATACAGACAAATTAGGTTGAAAAATTTGGATCGGTAGTCGTACTTACAGATCCTATACCCATCTTTCATTTCTTTACTTGTCCCAATCCCTTGCACCATCATTCTTTATGTCATTTATCCACTCCTCTTTCCCCCCCCACCTTTCTTTCCCTCGGTACTTAAAACCAGTTACATCTCTAATGTTAGTCAGTTCTGACAGGAGTTCATCAATAGGTGACGTTAGTTCTGGTTCGTCTCCCAAAGCTGCTTGCTGGTGTGGTCTCCAGCATTTGTGTTTCGGATTTCCAGCATCTGCAGTGCTTTTTAAATGATTTGTTGCACTTCTGAATGCTTTTGGGTTCAGATATTATCCATTGCAAAATCTGACCTTTGAACCCTGAGCTTGACACCAACAAGTGGCAACTTCTTTTATTTTTAATTAAGGGGCAATTTAGCGTGGCCAATCCACCTGCCCTTCACATCTACCCTTGTGGGGGGTTAGACCCATGCAGACACGGGGAGAATGTGCAAACGCCACACGGACAGTGACCCGGGGCCGGGACGGAACCCGTGTCCTTGGCGCCGTGAGGCAGCAGTGCTAACCACTGCACCACTGTGCCGCCTTGCAAGCGGCAACTTCTTGATCGTCATTTTCTCCTCTTTCAATCCTGATGATTGTTCCATAGAATAATCCTGCATTAGGGGCCTTGGCCCTTCACTGGGGTATTTCCAACGTAGAAAATAAAGTGCTGAGGTTTTAGGGCACTTAATCTTGAATTTTAATCACTCACCCATACTTGCAATAATGCTGTGGACTGGCAGCCTAGAGGCACCACCGAAGGGATCTTCTGAACTTAGGCCTTTCCTCTTCTGCTTCTCTTCCTCTTTGAAGATGAATGCCGAGTTTTCTTCCTTTGTGATGTTAATGTAGAAGCACGTGTCCGAGTTGACCATAATGTGCCGGGGCCCAGGGTTGAGCAAAATGCTCTTGTTATCTTCTCGCTTTGCACCTATCAGGCAGACACCATACCTGAAGAACAGGAAGAAAACCGAGAAACATTCAGCCAACCTGGAATGTTATTGTCACAGGCGAAGGTTCCATTCGAACACCTCACCAATTCCTCTTAATAAAGATCAAATATTAAGTTGACCTGAAAACTCTCTCATGTTAGAAATACCCTGCCACGACCTATATTTACGTCATATCTTTAACATAGTAAATGCCCCAAGATACTTCACAGGTGCGCTATAAAACAAAATATAACAATGTGCCACATAAGGAGATATTAGTATAGAAGCAAAATGCTACAAATGCTGGAAATCGGAAATGAAAACAGAGAATGTTGGGACGATTCAGCAGGTCTGGCAGCATCTGTGGAGCGAGGAACAGGGTTAACGTTTCGAGTCCAAAGTACTCTTCTTCAGACCGAAAAAGAGTCATGCAGTCTGGGAACAGATGCTGCCAGACCCTCTGAGTCTTTCCAACACTTTCTGTTTTTATTAGGTCAGGATATTAGGTCGGGCGACCAAACGTCTAGCAAAGGAAGGAAAATTAGGAAGTTTGGGGGGGGGGTGGATGGCAAAGATTATGTGGGCAGTGGGGGAGATCATGGAGGAAGGGCATTCCAGAGGTTTGGGCCGAAGGAACTGAAGGCGTAGCGGTCAGCAGTTCCCATGTTTCTGTTGCTCTTGTCCTTCTAGATGGTCGTGGTCGTGGGTTTGGAAGGTGCTGCCGAAGGAACCTTACGGAGTTCTCGCGCAGTGCAGCTTGTAGATGGTACATACGGCTCCACTGTTTGCCGGCGGTGGAATGTTTCAATGTTTGTGGAAGGGGGAACAATCAAGCGGGTAGCTTTGTCCTGGATGGTGTTGCGTTTCTTGAGTGTTGTTGGAACTCCCCAGGCAAGTGGGGAGTATTCCATCACACTCCTGACTTGTGCCTTGTAGATGGTGGACAACATCTGGGGGAGTCAGGAGGTGAGTTACTCATTGTAGGATTCCACGCCTTCTGTCTCCCAGGTTTTATAATTTATTAATTACAGCCCCATATGGCAGAGGTCATTATTCAGAGCAGTTAGCAAAGGTGATATCAGAAAACAAATGTAGAACTTTTAAGCAGCATGGCTAACAGTGAAAGTCATTTTTAATTGAGTTTCCGATGGGAAGATGGTGGTGACCACTTACTGCTCACAATGGCAACAGACTTTTAAGACATTTTTATGATTTGTACCCAGAATAGAACATTTTCCGTTTCAGGCACCCAATTTCAACATCAAGGGTTAATCGCATACTAACTGTGTTTATTTTATGCAGATGTTGGACATTAACTGGGGATTCGTATGTACCCCTCTAAGTAGACACAGACTGAAACTGTGATTGTTGGGTTCGGAGATGTACGCTTGTGTGGGTCACTCCATAAATAAATGCTGATAAAAGTGTGTAAAGATTGGTTCCTGTTCCATTCTTCAACAATGGCATCAAGCAAGCCCGAATTTAGCTTAAGAAAGTGGTACCTTTCCTCCTTGAACTCCCCACTTACCTGGATGAGTTCGTCTCCAACAACACTGAAGAAGCTCAACACCATCCGGGACAAAGCAGCCTGCTTAATTGGTATGTCATCCACCACCCTAAATATTCACTCCCTCCAGCGCTGACGCACAGGGGCAGCTCGTGTGTACCAGTTACAAGCTGCATTTCAGCAACTCACCAAAGCTCCTTCAACAGCACCGTTAAAATCCAGGAACCCCCTGCACCCCAGCGCCTGCGGCTGTACCCACATCGCATCGACTGCAGTACTTCCAGAAGGCAGCTCACCACCACCTTCTCAAGGGCAACTAGAGATGGGCAACAAAGTGTGGCCTGGCCCAGCGATGCCCACCTCCCGACAGAAAGTACAACCGGGGCTTGTCGCAACTGAATGGCTTCCTGGGTTACTTTCGGGGACCTGGCAGAGTCAAACTAAATCAGTGTGGGACTGGAGTCACGTATAATCCAGACCAGAGCAGGGATTCTCCGGTCTTCCCAGCTGCATGTTTCTCGGCAGCGTGCCGTTCGCTGGTGGCGAGATTCTCTCTTCCCGCTGCTTGTCAATGGGATTCCCCATTGAACCCGCCCCACCTCACCCGGAAACCCATGGGGGGTGGGGTGCTGTCAGCGTAGGAGTAGAATCCCAACGGCTGGTAAAGGCAGCAGATTTCCACCCATAAAGGGGCATTAGTCAACCAGTTCTTTTTTGTGGCAACTCAGCATCTCCTGCTGAACTAGAGCAAAGTAACAAGGAAAACTGAAAGTAAAACCGATGCTCACTTTTAAAAATAACCTTCCAAACTTTCTTTTCCAAGAGATCGAAATTTAAATTGTCGAAATGCCATTCTGGGATTTGAGTGTGTGTTTTGTGGATTGCCAGTCACGCAACAAAACCATTACTGAAACATGCCCTCAGATAAACAGCACCATAGATCCCAGTGGTAACGGCTTAGTGTCTAACCCCTGGAACTATTCAATCCCCATGAAGAATTGTTAATCTGAACACTTACTTCTTGTGGGCATGGAAGGAGGCATAGGTGAAACTCTTCCCTTCGTATTCTCCGAAGAACTTGCTGTCACCGAGTTTGATGTGGTAAACCTCGTTCCCGGAACACCGACCATACATCCTTTGCCACTGCTCGGGGGACTGCTGTCCTTCTCTGTAACCATGGAGATGCAAACCTGGTATGAGTTTAAATTCTTTGCGAAACAAGTTGGACGGCGCAAGGGCTCTCGGGGGCCCTAAGTAGACAGAACAAGGTCACAGAGCCGCAGAACTGTTCCAGTGCAGGAGGAGGCCATTTGACCAATTGTATCTGTACTTGCTCTCTGAATGAGCAACTCGCTTACTGCCATTCTTCTGGCTGCAACCCTGCACATTCCTCCCCTTCACATAACACTCTAATTTCCCTCTGAATGCTTCGATGGAACCTGCCTCCACCACACTCTCAGGCAGAGCATTCCAAACCTTACCCACTTGGCAGATTTCTCATATTATTTTTATGCCAATTACTTTAAATCTGCGACTTCTCGCCCTTGATCCTTTTACGAGCGGCAACAATTTATTCCGATCTACGCTGCCGAGGCCCTTCATGATTTTGAATACCTCTAAGGGCATTCAAATGGTCATTGGATAGACATATGGACGATAAGGGAATAGTGTAGATGGGCTTTAGAGTGGTTTCACAGGTCGGCGCAACATCGAGGGCCGAAGGGCCTGTACTGCGCTGTAATGTTCTATGTTCTAAGTATCAGTCAAATCCCCTCTCAGTTAATTTTTCTCCAAGAAAAACAGTTCTTAGCTTTTCCAATCAATCTCCATAACTCACGCTCCTCATTCCTCGAACCTTTCTCGCAAATCTTTCCTGCACCCTCTCCAATACCTTCACATCCGTCCGATAGTTTGGCACCCAAGTGAAAGGTAAAGACATCCCAACTGTTCAAAAAATGTTGTTCCCCAGCCGCAGGAGTACTTAAGATTGGGAATAAGTAGCTCCCAGCACTATAATAATAATCTTTATCATTGTCACAAGTAGGCTTACATTAACACTGCAATGAAGTTACTGTGAAAATCCCCTAGTCGCCACACAACGGCGCCTGGTCGGGTACACAGAGGGAGAATTCAGAATGTCCAAATTACCTAACAGCACGTCTTTCAAGACTTGTGGGAGGAAACCGGAGCACCCGGAGGAAACCCACGCAGACATGGGGAGAACGTACAGATTCCACACAGTGACCCAAGCCGGGAATCGAACCTGGGACCCTCGAGCTGTGAAGCAACGGTGCTAACCACTGTGCTACTGTGCCACCCATGGAAATATTGCATCATTGCGCGCATCAAACCACATTTTGGAAAAATAAACCTTGTTCATCAGTTTCTATCTTCTTTCTTCATTGTTGCATGGAATGAGTGATGTGAATTGAATAGGGTTTGGAAAGCTAATTTGTCTCGAGGCCAAGTGTCAAGGATTCAATTATAAATACAACGCTCGTGCACCTCAACTAACAAAAATCCCTATTGCGAGCAGTTTTGTTTAGATTTGCTGCATATGCTACATTAAACAACAGACCATTAAAAAAGTGAATAGCATTCCAGTCACCCTGCAATGTAAACATTTGCAGTGTCCCTGTGGATCATGAAGCCATTAAAGTCACAGCAATGCTGACTCTCCTTGGGCGGTATTCTCCCCTACCTGGCGGGGCTGGGGGTTCCGGCGTAAAGGAGTGGCGGGAACCACTCCGGTGTCGGGCTACCCCAAAGGTGCGGAGGTCTCCGCACCTTGAGGGGCTAGGCCCGCGCAGGAGTGGTTTCCGTTCCGCCGGCTGGCGGGAAAGGCCTTTGGCGCCACGCCAGCCGGCGCCGAAAGGTCTTTGCCGGGCGACGCATGAGCGGGAGCGTCAGCGGCTGCTGATGTCATCCCCACGCATGCGCAGGGGAGGGGGTCTCTTCCACCTCCGCCATAGTGAAGACCATGCGAAGGTGGAAGAAAAAGAGTGCCATCACGGCACAGACCCGCCCATGGATCGGTGGGCCCCGATCGCGGGCCAGGCCACCGTGGGGGCACACCCCGGGGCCAGATCGCCCCGCGCCCCCCCCCCCCCCCCAGGACCCTGGAGCCCGCCCGCGCCGCCTTGTCCCGCCGTTCAAAAGGTGGTTTAATCCACGCCGGCTGGAGAGGGTTGACAGCGGCAGGACTTTGGCCCATCGCGGGCCGGAGAATCGCCGGGGGTGGGCCCTTCGACCGGCGCGGCGTGATTCCCGCCCCCGCCGAATCTCTGGTGGCGGAGAATTCGGGACATGGCGGGGGCGGGATTCACGCCAGCCCCCGGTGATTCTCCGACCCGGTGGGGGGTCGGAGAATCGCGCCCCTTATGTTGAGTCATTGGTTTCTACCATGCCACCAGAGTATGCTGCTGAATCGAACTAGAGGAGATGTTTCTTTTACAAATGTGTACTCCTGGTAGGAAGTATCATCTCTCAAGGACGTTTGTCGATATTGCCTAGGAGTGCGAATTCAGCTTTGGGCAGCATTCTGGCACAGTGGTTAGCACTGCTGCCTCACAGCACCAGGCACCCGGGTTTGATTTTGGCCTCCGCTGACAGTGTGGAGTGCGCACACCACACACTCCTCCTCGCGCCTATATGGGTTTCCTCTGGGTGCTCCGGTTTCCTCCCACAGTCCAAAAATTGATTGATATTTATTGTCACATGTACCGAAGTACAGTGAAAAGTATTTTTCTGTGGCCAAGGGAACGTATACAATACTTACATAGTAGACAAAAGAATAATCAACAGAGTACATTGGCAGTGGTGCATCAACAAATAGTGATTGATTACAGTGTGGAACAATGCCAAACAAGAGCAGCATAGGGCATCGTGAATAGTGTTCTTACAGGGAACAGATCAGTCCAAGGGGGAGTCGTTGAGGAGTCTGATAGCTGTGGGGAAGAAGCTGTTCCTATGTCTGG
The DNA here is from genome assembly GCF_047496885.1 of Scyliorhinus torazame. Lineage (NCBI taxonomy): Eukaryota > Metazoa > Chordata > Chondrichthyes > Carcharhiniformes > Scyliorhinidae > Scyliorhinus > Scyliorhinus torazame. The sequence goes on along the minus strand of NC_092728.1, from coordinate 99,618,240 downwards.
ATGTGCGGGTCCTCGGACTTCTGTATCTTCTGCCTTATGGAAGGGTCTGGAAGAGGGCCAAGCCTGGGTGTGAGGGGTCTCTGACAATGCTGTCTGCCTTTCTTAGGCAGCGGGGGGTGTAGACAGAATAGATGGGAGGATGGCAAGCTTGTGTGATGCGTTGGGTGAGTTCATACACTCTTCAGTTTCTTGAGATCTGGGCCGAGCAGTTGCCATACCAAGCTGTGATGCAGCCGAATAGGATGCTCTCTATGGCACATCTGAGGACGTTTGCGAGAGTCAATGCAGACATGCCCAATTTCTTTAGCTTGCGCAGGTCAGGCAAATTGGCCAGACTAAAATTGCCCCTTGGTGTCCAAAGATGTGCAGATTAGGTGGATTGTCCATGATCAATTTGGGGGTTTGGGGGATAGGGCAAGGGTGGGGCTTTCGTTCAGATCATCAGTGCAGACTCGATGGGTCGAATAGCCTCCTTCTGCACTAAAGAACAAAGAAAAGTACAACACACTAGGGGCTGGTTTAGCACAGTGGGCTAAACAGCTGGCTTGTAATGCAGAATAATGCCAGCAGCGCGGGTTCAATTCCCGTACCAGCCTCCCCGAACAGGCACCGGAATGTGGCAACTAGGAGCTTTTCACAGTAACTTCATTGAAGCCTACTTGTGACAATACGTGATTATCTTTATAGGGATTCTATGGAACACAAAGAACAAATAAAAACAGGATTCTAATCCATGGAATTCTTTCCCAGGAGCTTTTCCATTATGGTGATATGGGGCGAGATTCTCCGACCACCCGCTGGCGTGAATCCCGTCCCCGCCGGTTGCCGAATTCTCCGGCACCGGAGATTCAGCGGGGGCGGGCCTCGCGCCACGCCGGTTGGCGGGCCCCCTCCCGGCGATTCTCCGGCCCGGATGGGCCAAAGTCCCGCTGCTAGAATGCCTGTCCCACACGGTGGCCTGGCCCGCGATCGGGGCCCACCGATCCGCGGGCGGGCCTGTGCCGTGGGGGCACTCTTTTCCTTCCGCCTTCGCCATGGTCTCCACCATGGCAGAGGCAGAAGTGGCCCCCTCCACTGCGCATGCGCGGGGATGCCGTGAGCGGTCGCTGACGCTCCCGCGCATGCGCCACCCGGCAATGTCATTTCCGCGCCAGCTGGCGGGGCACCAAAGGCCTTTCCCGCCAGCTGGCGGGGCGGAAATCAGTCCGCTGCGGGCCTAGCCCCTCAAGGTTAGCGCTCGGCCGCTCAAGATGCGGAGGATTCCGCACCTTTGGGGCGGCGCGATGCCGGACTGATTTGCGCCATTTTTGGCGCCGGTCGGCGGACATCGCGCCGGTTACGGAGAATTTCGCCCATGATCAGGGTGAGGAAAACCACATAATTTTCCTCTGCGGTGTAAATCTTGGTCTTTGCATAATTGACCCAATTTCCAGTTCCAACGGGCAATGTGACTGCTGAGTTCTATAGGAGGCAGCAGATCTGCAATGCCTGAAGTGGGAACTTGAAACACCTGCTTTATGTCTGCTCTGTTTCCTGAGTGAACCTTTCTTCATTCCAGATTTATCACTGTCAATAACATGATAACACCAGAAATAAAAATGTTTCATTTTTTTTCCCCCACCGCCCATCTTCCAGGTATCGGCTGAGGCTCAATAGAGAGGTTGTGGATTTAAGCCCTACACCAGGACTTGACCACACAAATCAAGGTCAACACGCCCAGCGCAATACTGAAGGATTGCTGCACTGTCAGAGGTTCTGTCGTTCGGACGGGACATTAAAACCGAGCCCCATTTACCCTCTCACGTGAGGAGCAGTGGAGCTTTCTTGGCGCCAACATTTATCCCTCCATCACTGAAAACATGATCTGGTTATTATCACCTCGCTGCTTGTGGGAGGTTGCGGTGAGCAAATTAGCTACTGTGCCTGTACATTACAACGGTGCCAATACTTTACAGGTACCTCATTGGCTGTAAACCACTTTCAGAAGGAGACAGATAAATTCACATCTTTCTTTTTTCAAAGTGCCAATGAAATTCAGAATTGCACTCCATGTGATTCCAAAACATACCCTGACCTGAGCCTCCTCACAAACGACGAGCATACATCAAGGAAAACACTTAATTTAAGTGTTCAAGGGCTGGTTTAGCTCAGTGGGCTAGAGAGATGGTTTGTAATGCAGGACAAGGCCTGCAGCGCGGGTTCAATTCCTGTACCAGCTTACCCGAACAGGTGCTGGAATGTGGCGACTAGGGGCTTTTCACAGTAACTGCATACTTGTGACAATAAAAGGTTATTATTATTATTAAGCTATTAAGGAAATTCTTCAATTAAGCTAGTGAGGATCATCATGAATAGATTATCCTCAACCTGCCGATAATGTGCTGACCAACAAACTAGCCACATTGCTTTTGATGAAGGACACATGGGTCTCAATATGGGAAGTACAAAACTAAGATGAAGGAACCTTGGCTCAAAGGTGTATGCTAAAAAAAATACAAAAGAAGGGTCAATAAACAAGGGGGCATAGATTTAAGGTAAGGGGGAGGAGATTTGGAGGGGATTTGGAGATGAACGTTTTCATCCAAAGGCCAGTGGGACTCTGGAACTCACGGCCTGAAAGTGTAAGAGAGGCGGGAACCCCCCGCAACATTTAGGCAGCATTCAGATGAGCAATTGAAACGCCACAACGTACAAGGCCATGGACCAAGTGCATGAAAATGGGGTTAGGATAGATAGATACTTGATGGCTGCGGCAGACACGATGGGCCGAAGGGCCTCTTTATTGCTGTAAAACTCTATGACTCCATAACACGATTGAAGAGCGCAGTGGATGACAAAACAGCCTGTCACGGTGGGGGCGGAGCCAGAAAGCACGGCGAGCCTTGGCGAGCCAAGGTTGATTTGAGTGGGAGAGGAAGATCCCACCAGTGGGAAGGACCATGAAATTCCACACCAGATCTAACGAGAGTCAACAGAATAAAGCACCAATACTTTAACCCCATTTACCAATTTCATATCGTCAATCGAAGACCGCAATCTGTTCAAATTGGGCCCCATCGAATCATTAACCCCGATATGCAATTCAACATGAATTCAGATGTGCCTTGCTGAGCAATAGGTTGAAACACCTTCCACGGTGCTCCATTTGTACAGGTAGACTGAATCCGTGTGAAGGAGAAACTAAATGGTGTAAAGATTTGACTTACTGTCCCCTGGAGGTGTGAACCAAGAGGGTAATGAGTGTGGAGGTGGAGGGGCAGATGCAGTTCAAAGCCAACATGGCATATTTAAACTCCTCTTCGCAAACTACATGATCTGCAAGAAAATGGAAATTTGAGAAAAACACCATCAGTCAAGGAGGAATTTCTAAAGGGTCATTTTCAAGGTTAGGTTTTTTTTCAAATGTGAGGAAGTCAGAGACCGATAACTTTAAAAAAGAAATTGTAACTTCTATTTAATAGCTGACATGTCAAGGTTTTACCCTTTAAAACTCTCACTGTTACAAATCGCACATAACAATGTGCAACAAGCAAGAGGCACAGCTTCTTCAAGGACAATTTTTACTTTCCACACGCTGCTGCATCAACGTGTCAGCCTACACTGTCTTTAAGGAGAGCAAAGCAATGTAGCCATAGTCCCCAGATGACCATAGGCTGCTTTCCCCTTTGAGGGGGAGAACTAACTGGTGGTGATTCTTAAAAAAAAAATTCCAATTAAGGGGCATTTTCGCATGGCCAATCCACCTACCCTGCACATCTTTGTGTTATGGGTGTGAGACCCACGCAAACACGGGGAGAATGTGCAAACTCCATATGGAGAGTGACCCATGGCCGGGATTGAACCCGGGTCCTCGGTGCCGTGAGGCAGCAATGGTAACCACTGCAACACTGCGCCGCCCACCGATTGGTGGTGATTTGATCTGAGGACCAGCAAACTTCAGGCAAGGGACAGTCAGAGGCTGGAGAGGTGGGGCCTTCATGAATAAACTCAACCGGTACGGGGATTGAACCCACGCTATTGGCCTCGCTCAGCATCACAAACCAGCCGTCCAGCCAACTCAGCTAAAACCGACTTCAGGGGCGAAATTCTCCGGAAACGGCGCAATGTCCGCCGACTGGCGCCCAAAACGGCGCAAATCAGACGGGCATCGCGCCGCCCCAAAGGTGCGGAATGCTCCGCATCTTTGGGGGCCGAGCCCCAACATTGAGGGACTAGGTCGGCGCCCGATGGATTTCCACCCCGCCAGCTGGCGGAAAAGGCCTTTGGTGCCCCGCCAGCTGGCGTGGAAATGACAACTCCGGGCGGCGCATGCGCGGGAGCCTCAGCGGCCGCTGACAGCTTCCCACGCATGCGCAGTGGAGGGAGTCTCTTCCGCCTCCGCCATGGTGGAGACCGTGGCGGAGGCAGAAGGGAAAGAGTGCCCCCATGGCACAGGCCCACCCACGGATCGGTGGGCCCCAATCGCGGGCCAGGCAACCGTGGGGGCACCCCCTGAGGCCAGATCGCCCCGCGCCCCCCCCCAGGACCCCGGAGCCCGCCGCGCCGCCTTGTCCCGCCGGTAAGGTAAGTGGTTTAATTTACGCCGGCGGGACAGGCATTTTAGCGGCGGGACTTCGGCCCATCCGGGCCGGAGAATCAAGCGGGGGGGCCCGCCAACCGGCGCGATTCCTGCCCCCGCCGAATCTCTGGTGCCGGAGCCTTCGGCAACCGGCGGGGGCGGGATTCACGCCAGCCGCCGGCGATTCTCCGAACTGGCGGGGGGTCGGAGAATCTCGCCCCCGGTGTCTAGATTGCGATCATAACAGTTCACTTCCACAGTTCACTTTAGGGATGAAATATTCATGAAACAGTGGAAAATGTTCAAATTTGAACAAAGCCAAATGGAAACCAAACACAGGCCCAGACTCAGGGACATGCAGAGGAGGAGGAAAGTCTTACCTGCGAACTTGACGTGAAACTTATTCTCTGGCTTCAGGATCTGAACGTAGAGGGGGCAGTTTGGGGCAAAATCCTTCACAGCCCAAGCTCTCAAGATGGTCTGATGATCCTTCAGTGTGTAAAACACCCATTGTCAGGTTTGGAACAGTAAAAATAAACTTTCCACAGGTCAGGCAGAGGACCAGATTCTATTTTCTATCAGCTGTGTGTAATAACATTGCAAACCCACTCTTTGTAAACGATTTTGTGAGTTAGTTAGTCCTTTATTGGGTGAACGATTTCATCCATGGTTAGTCTTGTAATGACTTACTGCAATGCTGAACGTGTTTTGTTGCCTGGTATGGAGGGCATTATTTATGAGGACCGGTTGAATAAACTCGGTTTGTTCTCACTGGAACGACGGAGGTTGAGGGGCAACCTGATAGAGGTCTACAAAATTATGAGGGGCATAGACAGAATGGATAATCAGAGGCTTTCCCCCAGGGTAGAGGGGTCAATTACTAGGGGGCATAGGTTTAAGGTGCGAGGGGCAAGGTTTAGAGTAGATGTACGAGGCAAGTTTTTTACACAGAGGGTAGTGGGTGCCTGGAACTCGCTGCCGGAGGAGGTGGTGGAAGCAGGGACGATAGTGACATTTAAGGGGCATCTTGACAAATACATGACTACGATGGGAATAGAGGGATACGGACCCAGGAAGTGTAGAAGATTGTAGTTTAGTCAGGCAGCATGGTCGGCACGGGCTTGGAGGGCCGAAGGGCCTGTTCCTGTGCTGTACGTTTCTTTGTTCTTTGTTGTTCTTTTTGTCTCCCTTAGTGTTTTATCACTTTCACTCCCACTGTTTTCCCTTGCTATACCATTGGGTTTTTAAACTCCAAGCTTGGGGTGGCTTAATCTCTTTTTTGATGTGCACCACTTGCCGCCTTATTTTTTCCAACCTTTCTGGTGTCCTTACACTGTGAGCCTTTCCCTGCGGCGCCTCAATTGCGTGAACAAAAAGATAATGACTTGTCTAAATGAAGGGACCTCGCACTTTCTGGCCCAGCACCTGATAGCGCTGGAGCTTTGAAACAAAACGAAGACATGCGCTTGATCTCAGGATGTCCCAAAGCATCCTGCAAACCAGTCAAGTTCTTCTGAAGTGTAGTCACTGCTGCAATGCAGGAAACATGGCAGCCATTTTGCGCACAGCAGGATCCCACACAGTGAACTGAGATAAATGACCAGGTTGTCTGTTTTGGTGGTGTGGTCTGAGGGATACATTCCGACACGGACAGCGGGGGAAATATTGCCCGGGATTTTCCCAGACCCGGCGGCATCATCGCGGGTGGGATGGGAAGATTTGGAGAGTACCCGTCCCGCCGGGGACGATGCCCGTCGGGGTTGGGGATGGAAAGTCCTGGCCAGCGTGTAGGATCTTTTTAGGTCCACCTGAGGTAACAAGTGGCGTCTCGAGTTAAAGTCTCATTCGAAATGTGGCTCCTCCGACTGTGCAGCACTCCCTCAGTATTGCACTGGAGTGTCTCTGATGTTGGACCTAAACCCACACCTTCCTGACTCAGAGGAGCTGCTGCTACCAACTTAGAATCAGCGCCGGAGGAGGCCATTTGGTCAGTCGAGTCCATGCTGGCCCCCTGCAAGAGCATTTTAGCTAGTCCAGCTCCCCTGCTCTTTCCCAATTATCCTTCCCATTTCTGGCTGGATATCCAATTCCCTTTCTAAGTTCCTGATGGAATCTGCCTCCACCAAACTCTTGGGACGTGCATTCCCGATCCTAACCATTCGTTGCGTAAAAAAGATTTTCAGCACATCGGAGTTGATTCTTCGGCCAATCACCTTAAATCAGTGTTGCCTGGTTCTCTCCACCAATGGGAACAATTCCTCCCTCTCTACTCAGTCCAAACTCCTCACGCTTTTAAAAACCTCGATCAAATCGCTTCTCAACCTCCTCTTCTCGAAGGAGATCGGCCCCACCTTATAGAATCTATCTGAAGTGCCTGGGCCCCGGAACCATTCTCATGAATCTTTTCCGTATTCTCTCCGAAGCCTTCACATCCACCCTCAAGTGCAGTGCCCAGAATCGGACACAATCCTCCCGTCGAGACCGAATCAGTGGTTTGTAAAAAGGTTCATAATAACTGGGACACGGCTGACACCTTGAAGTTCAAAGTAAACTTTTTGAACAGATCTTGTGCAGGTTTCTTTTTGTTAGTTGTTAGTTAATTCTGAGAGTGAAGTTGACATAGAAAATAAAATCTGAATAGTTACTGGGATTTGTCCCGTCAGTCATGGGATCGGGTGGATACACACCAGGTAATCTTGTTACTCAACTTTGCATTTCAATGTGATACAGTGTAATGTGCTTTGTGAAAAGATTGAAACCTCATTATTTGTAAAGTGCGTTATGAATACACTTCGTTCTAAGGTTTGAGATGTAACTGAATCCTTTATACAGCTCCAAATCCACCCAACCCAGCTTTAAAAGCCCCAAATGAATCAGTAACTTAAATGGAGCTCCAATCATCTGATTAGGACTATTCCATCCAATAAAGTTGCGACTGAATTTAATTATTATGGGTTTTGCTTTGGACATTAATTTGACGTGTCAGCCCAATATTAAGGTTGCAGTACTATTTTCATGCCAGCAGAGCCCCTCGGAGAGCCGTGTCCACTAATTTTCTGGCCTCTTTAAAATGCTAGTTCTGGACATCACCGATGACGTTTTCCTACTTCTGCAGAGAATCACGGACTGCTGAGAGAAGACACAGAAAACCTTGGCTGCAGCCCTTGACACACCAGTGCAAAGAAGAACATATAGAGGGCACAGTGGCACAGTGGTTAGCACTGCTGCCTCACAGCGCCAGGTTCGATTCCCCACTGGGTCACTGCCTGTGTGGAGTTTGCACTTTCTCCCCGTGTCTGCGTGGGTTTCCTCTGGGTGCTCCGGTTTCCTCCCACAGTCCAAAGATGTGCAGGTTAGGTGGATTGGCCATGCAAAATTGCCCCTTAGTGTCCAAAAGGTTGGGTAGGGTTGCAGCGATAGGGTGGGGTATGGGCCTGGGTAGAGTGCTCTTTCAGAGGGTCGATGAAGACACGATGGGTCAAATGTCCTCCTTCTGCATTGGAGGGATTCTATGAAAAGAGATCGAAGCGGGATTTGGCCATTCGGCCCCTCAAGGTTGCAGTCGAGATTGGTAAGCAACCCAAGAGAAAGATTGCAGATGCACAGAAAACCGTGTTTGTTTACATTGAGGGGGGTGTGGGGGTTCCTCCGTGCTCGTGGGGGAGGGGGTGGGGGTTGGGGGTGGGAAGAGGTGAGCTTATTTCTGACGCAGATCATAAATGGCGCCCCAATCTTCATGGGTGGTGCACAAAGAACCTGGAGAGAAAAGCCAGCTGTCCATCCGGAGAGTTACACATTAGTTTTTTCACTGAAATTGACACTCTGACAAAGATTCCGCCCAATGTCTTTACCAGCCTATCTGTGACCCTGTCCTATCACTATCTGGGTGAGGCACTCAGCACATGGTGAATGTCTGAGAGGCAGGCTGTGAGCTCTGTGCTCTTGAGCTGGCTGCTGCTAGAATGAGCGGGAACTCTGATGTCCCCTGTCTTTATAGTGCGTGTGCTCTCACTGGTGATTGGCTGCGATGTTGTGTATGCTGATTGGTCCTACTGTATGTCCATCAGTGTGTCAGTGTGTGTGTGATTGCACCATGATATGCTGATGTATATCATGACGCCAGTGACACCCACATCGCAGGAACAAAGAAAAATAATGAGACCCGGATGCAGATGGACTGGCTAATGAAGATATGGCCTCTTTTTGTTAAATGGTTTCCTGTTTACATGGTGTACATCAGTGGTGGTCAACCTGTGACCACATCCGGCCCATCTCTATTCTGAGTTCAGCCCACGAGACATTTTGGTAACCGCTGCCCAGACACAGGGTTGCCACATTCCGTTGATTTGTGTCTGTGTAGTTTTTTTCCTACCGGTATGACTGAAGTGAGTCGCACATAAAGCAATGGAAAGTTAAGTGAGGAGCGTGCTGATTGCTCATAACATTGACTGTGAGAGCTGTGCACGCCCTCTGTGTCCAGAGTGCAAAAAGTTGTTTTATTTGTACTATTTGAAGTGGATGTCAGTTCTATTAATATATGAATTATTCAGCATTTTCTATAACCCGTTGTGAAATATTCAGCGTGTATTAAATACATTTAATCTTATTCATGGGAGTCACGCTTAGTGAACAAGCCCAAGTTCAATCTTGAGGCTCACCAGCCTCGGTTGCCCATCACCTGAGTACAACTTCCCCAGCCCGTCCCAAACCGCCTTGTGCAGAGGTTTACCGTACCGCTGCTGTGCGATCCACTTCATTGCGACTGCTGAGAATGAAACAGGCTTCTGCATCATCCATCCTGTGGAAGGGAGGTACATAAGAACATAAGAACATAAGAACTAGGAGCAGGAGTAGGCCATCTGGCCCCTCGAGCCTGCTCCACCATTCAATGAGATCATGGCTGATCTTTTGTGGACTCAGCTCCACTTTCCGGCCCGAACACCATAACCCTTAATCCCTTTATTCTTCAAAAAACTATCTATCTTTATCTTAAAAACATTTAATGAAGGAGCCTCTACTGCTTCACTGGGCAAGGAATTCCATAGATTCACAACCCTTTGGGTGAAGAAGTTCCTCCTAAACTCAGTCCTAAATCTACTTCCCCTTATTTTGAGGCTATGCCCCCTAGTTCTGCTTTCACCCGCCAGTGGAAACAACCTGCCCGCATCTATCCTATCTATTCCCTTCATAATCTTATATGTTTCTATAAGATCCCCCCTCATCCTTCTAAGTTCCAACGAGTACAGTCCCAGTCTACTCAACCTCTCCTCGTAATCCAACCCCTTCAGCTCTGGGATTAACCTAGTGAATCTCCTCTGCACACCCTCCAGTGCCAGTACGTCCTTTCTCAAGTAAGGAGACCAAAACTGAACACAATACTCCAGGTACATAGGTTAGCTCGCCGGTTACCGTGTGAGCCTGCAGTAGGCCCCTGAAACAATCCGCCAAGGTTCACACTCCTGAACCATATTTATTGGGCATTACTGTCACAGCAGTTGCCGCACCACCAACAGCTGCACTTCCTTCCCCCTACAGCAAGCTTCAGTAACATCACAATCAGGTTTAATAGGCACAATCGATGCGGACATTAATGACTCTGTGGCTGTAGTTTACTGGTTTCAGGTTTCAAAATGGCCCCGGCCTCAGCTGCCAAGTGCGGACCTGCCCCACCAACCTCATCTCTGTTGAGTGTCAAAGCTGAAGCTCACATCCCCACCAAGACAATCAGACAGATTTGCTGGCACGGTGGCACGATGGCCATCTCTGCTGCCTCACAGCGCCGGAGACCCGGGTCTAATTCCAGCCTCGGGTGACTTCACCAGAGGCAGTGCCGTGGAAGTTCACCAGCTTGGCTCTTTGAAAGAGAGGGTTGGCCTACAATGAGAGGCTGAGTAAATTGGGTCTAAACTCTCTGCAATTCAAAAGAATGGGAGACGGGCCGGATTTCTCCCGCCGTTGGGATTCCCTTTTCCCGCCGGCAGCGCACCCCCCCCCCCGCTCGCGGGTTTCCCGGAGGTGTGGGGTGGCTCCAATGGGAAACCCCATTGACAAGTGGGGCGGGAAGAGAGAATCCCGCTGCCGGTGAACGGCGTGCCGTCGAGAAACACGCGGCTGGGAGAACTGGAAAGTCCCGCCCCATGTGTCCCTCAACTTATAATGGGTTAATAGAATTGCTATGGTATTGAGTGATGTAGATCACGATGTTACATTGACACCAGCAGACATGTTCTAGACACTCAGGAGAGAGGATGGAACAGCCTGTGCTCAGAGAGACACAACTGCTGTGTAGCCTGTCTTATACGCAGGCTGGGATTTTCTTGCCACACCATGGCAAATATCCCCACAGCGGGTGCAGTGAGCCATCCAAATCTCCGTTGGCCCAGCGTGGGCCCCCCTCTGCACAGTGGACCCTCCCAGGATCTCCGGCTCTCCTCCAATTCCGGCCTCTTGTGCCGCCCTGATTTTCACCATTCCTCCATTGGCAATTGTTTAGATCCTCAACTCTGGAGTTCCCTCCCAAATCTTCACCGCCTCGCTCTCCTCCATTGAGACATTCCTCAAAACGTACCTCTCTGACCAGACTTTCAGTCAGCTGTCTATTTAGCCTTATGGGACTTAATGTTGGGGATTTTCCGCTCCCGCTTTTGTGGAGAGTGGGGGGGGGCGGGGGGGGAATCGGCAGTGGGAGCAGAAAATCCTGTAAGAGGCTCGGAATGCGATTTATGCCAGCGAGATTTCCTGTTGCGGTTGCCTCCGCCCCTATCTGTGACGTAATGGGAATCACGACGTCTAACATCAAGATCGGGACTACATTAATTTTGCATCTAATTATCCGGCCTCTGTGCTTCCCACCCCTCTCCCAGCACCCCCCACCCCCCATTACATAATCCGTTCATGTCAGCGTGAAGGCAAACTGATGTAACTCACAACTGATGTACTTGGCGAGCAGAACCTTCCAGAGGTGTCGGGGGGGAGGGGGGTGGATGTAAAGAGGGTCATACCCAAGCACTGGCACTGCCCCCTGGCATGGCACATGGGAACTGCCCCTGGCACTGCCCACTGGCACAGTTCCCTAGGCATTGCCCAGGTCAATGCCGGGGGCAGTGTCAGGGGAGCAGTGCTGGGAACCAGTGCTGGGGAGTGGTTGCCATGTGGGGGAAGGGGGTTGTTCAGCGGAGCTGGAGGGGGGGGCTTCTATTTTTGTTTCTTTGTGTCGAGGCGCTAATTAAAAATAGCGTCTGATCTTTAAAAGGTTAAGTTGGTGGCAGAGCGGCTCAATCGAGGGATCCGGGCCCCACCCCACCCCCGACAATACGCCGTTAAAGCCTCCGTTTAATGCTGCTAGTTTAACGCCCGCTGAGTCACTCTACCAAAACAATGGGGAAACCCCAGCCAATGTCAAATTTTGCTTGACACTTCTCCTGTGAAGCGCCTTGGGATGGACGGAATTGAGTTGTTAAAGGCGCTATATAAATTAAATCAGTTGTACACAGCGACCGCGAGCTGGTTGTTTTTTCTGCTCCTCGTTCGCACAAGCGGATTGTTGTATTACTTTGCCCGAGACCAGATCCCTCTGCGAAGAGCAAGGATTGAATCTGTTTAACTCGGCTACTGTCAGACTGGATTGGTTAATGGGCTGGGGCGGCCAAAGCACTGTGGAATCACCAAGTTACTGATCGCTAAGGATCGCGTGGGCTCTCTCTCTCTCTCTCTCTCTCTGCTTCAAATACGAAAGCTGACCGCAACGAGATGGGAAACAAGGCTCACTTGGCTCGCATGAGATCCTGGTCTTTCAGAGCCGACCCTTGCAGATAGATAACCCTCTGAGACCAGAGGGGGATTTGTAGCACTCTGCGCACCTGAAGATCCATCTCTGTTGGGCAGAGGATGACAACATAGTAATCCTGCAAAGCGGAGGAGATTAAGCAGCGGGTTATTCGGTTGATAAGATTAAAAGAAAAGGATATGCACAAATTAACGATGTACTCAGAACAGGCACGACATGACTTTAAATTAGAACAACCTCCGACCCTTACAAATATAAATATCAAAAGCCGTTAGCCTTATTTGCCGAGATGGTTGTCACAAAAATGCTCGCTGCAGCCTCCGGGGCAGATTGTCTTAATTGATGCCATCAGATTTGGAAGAGGATTAAAAATGTTTTGAACAAAGTTCAGTTCAAACGTTGCAATCTTGTTCTCAGCTCCAGGCAGTGACCTAACAATCACAAAGTTAATTATTTTTAGAAAAATTTAGAGTACCCAATTATTTTTTTTTCAAATTAAGGGCCAATTTAGTGTGGCCAATTCTGCACATCCTCTTTGGGTTGTGGGGGTGAGACCCACGCAGACATGGGGAGAATGCGCAAACTCCACACAGCCAGTGACCGGGGCCGGGATAGAACCTGGGTCCTCGCTGCCGTGAGGCAACAGTGCTAACCACTGCGCCATCGTGCCACCCTGAAAGTTAACTATTTGAACAGCTGAAGATACATTGAGGAGCATCTACTGTGCACCTAAAGACATTTTTGACTCCTCTGGGTGCTGACCTACATTTGCGTCCTCGATTCTAAAATTCACATCTTTGTTTCCAATCTCTCTGTGGCCTTGCCTCCCCCTATCTCTGTACGCTCCTTGAGCCCCCACCACCTTCTGGTAACTCTTCCAATTCTGATCTCTGGCACATACCCAATCCCCAACGTGCTACCGTTGGGAGCTGTGCCTCCCAGTGCCTGGGCCCTAAGCTCTAAGAAATTCCCTCCCTCCATGCCTCGACCTCTCTTTCTCCTCCTACATGATATCCTTAAAAAAACAACCTCTCTGATCAAGGTTTTGGTCACCCCCAATTCTAATAAACTGCATTTTATACTGAGGCAGTGGCCCCACCAGTTTGACAGTTGGGGGTGAGGGTATCTCCACTCAACCAGGTGACCCAGGGCCAGAGGCAACGTATCAGTCGATGGCCTGATAATTAACTGGACGCAGGACTTCTACACCCATCCGGGAGGGGGGGGGGGGAAGGTTCCACCTCCGAGAGCTGCCAGCAAATCAAATAGATGGGCACAGAATAGCTTTTACTTCAACAAAGCTCTATGGCCGGAGAATTCGGCAGCCAGTGGGTGCGGGATTCACCCCCCCCCCCCCGATTCTCCGACCCGGCGGGGGGGTGGGGGGGGTCGGAGAATCCCGCCCCAGAGCTTTGTTGAAGTAAAAGCTATTCTGTGGTCTTTGTGGAACACTGCACAATCCATCCTGAATAAGCAACGTAAAGAACATCACACCCAGGGGGTGCAGAATTCAATCCAAATACCTCCCCGTAAACCTTGCTGTCAAACCTTTGATAGTCGCTGATGTGATGTGTCATTGAGATGTTTTACTACATCCCAAGAAGCCACGACAATGTAAGATATCGACGTTTGGTGCCAGAACGCATCACCTGCCTGGCACGGTGACTGCCAACCAACTGAACGAGGACATGTGGTAACATTAGTCTTGACGCCAAGGCAAGAGATAGCTGAATCTAATCCAAGCAGATCCATTGGCCCAGACGAGACCAGAGCATTGTCTGCGCCTTATTCCCAGCCTCTTATGGCGATCGGAGCTTGTTTTCTGTGACAGCAGAAGTTCTAATTCACTCCCTCTCCGGTTAAACGTGGAGCCTCACCCTCAGTGTCATTTTCAAAGATCACAGGATTACAATGACTGTGATAATCTGAACAAACACTTGCTTGTTTTCTGGGCTGTTTGTTGACATGTTTCGTACTATGGGGAAAAATAAGCTTTACATTTTTCCTCCCTTCCTGCCCCCACACCTGGAGTATCAAACTGTGCTCAAATCCATGTATCTTCCCAAAAAAAAAATTTGACATGATTACACGCGTGGAAAACAGGGGGCGTCATTCTCCGACCCCCCCAGAGGGTCGGAGAATGGCCGTTGGCCGCCGTGAATCCCGCCCCCGCCGGTTGCCGAAGTCTCCGAAGGGAGAAAAGTCGGCGGGGCGTTAATGTCGCCGCTGCCGCGGAGAATGTCACGGGTCTGCGCAAGGCAGCCGATTTTCGGCCTGCCGATATTCTCCCTTCCGGATGGGCCGAAGTCCCGTCGACGTGATGACCATTCACGTCGATGTAAATTAAGCCTCCTTTTCATCGGCGTGACCCGGTGCTCCAGGCTCACGCCGACCAGCGTGGAGGTGAGTGACGGCCTGGGGGGTTGGCTCTGGGCAGGCAATTGCGTGGCCGCAGTCTGAATGCGTGAGGAGAGGTGTGTCTCGGGTTGTGTGTGTGTGTGTGCGGCGGGGGGGGGGGGGGGGGGGGTGGTTAGAGTAGGCTGGGCTCCGGGGGAGTGCCGGGAGGGGGACCGTGCCGGGGAGGGGGATGGGGGGGGGTCCGTGCCGGGGTGGAGGTTGGGGGGGGGGGGTCCGTGCCGGGGTGGAGGTTGGGGTGGGTCCGTGCCGGGGTGAGGTTGGGGGGGGGTCCGTGCTGGGGTGGAGGTTGGGGGCGGGTCCGTGCCGGGGTGGAGGTTGGGGGGGGTCCGTGCCGTGCCGGGGTGAGGTTGGGGGGGGGGGTCCGTGTCGGGGTGAGGTTGGGGGGGGTCCGGGCTGGGGTGGAGGTTGGGGGCGGGTCCGTGCCGGGGTGGAGGTTGGGGGGGGGTCCGTGCCGTGCCAGGGTGAGGTTGGGGGGGGGGTCCGTGCTGTGGTGGAGGTTGGGGGGGGTCCGTGCCGGGGTGGAGGTTGGGGGGGGGGGGGTCCGTGCCGGGGTGGAGGTTGGGGAGGGTCCGTGCCGTGCCGGGGTGAGGTTGGGGGGGGGTCCGTGCCGTGCCGGGGTGAGGTTGGGGGGGGGTCCGTGCCGGGGTGAGGTTGGGGGGGGTCCGTGCTGGGGTGGAGGTTGGGGGCGGGTCCGTGCCGGGGTGGAGGTTGGGGGGGGGGTCCGTGCCGTGCCAGGGTGAGGTTGGGGGGGGGTCCGTGCTGTGGTGGAGGTTGGGGGGGGGGTCCGTGCCGGGGTGGAGGTTGGGGGGGGGGTCCGTGCCGGGGTGGAGGTTGGGGGGGGTCCGTGCCGTGCCGGGGTGAGGTTGGGGGGGGTCCGTGCTGTGGTGGAGGTTGGAGGGGTTCCGTGCCGGGGTGGAGGTTGGGGGGGGGTCCGTGCTGGGGTGGAGGTTGGGGGGGGGGTCCGTGCTGGGGTGGAGGTTGGGGGGGGTCCGTGCTGAGGAGGGGGATGGGAGGGCAAGTGAGTTGGTCCACCTGGCCAGGTGCCAGCCTCCAACAGTTGGACCCATGCGGTCCATGCCACCTGGCTGGGGGGAGGAGGGGATATGGGCAATGATGACATGTCGTCATTCCCCTCTCCCCCACCAGGCCGTCATGTTTTCAGATCATCCAGCGATGTTGGCCGCCGTGGTGGCAGCCGCTCATGTCTATGTTGCCCTGGATGAGGAGGAGGAGGAGGAGGAGCGTGCCAGAGAGGCGGCGCAGGCTGCCGCAGAGGGGCAGGCGGCAGCCGCCCAGGCTGTAGGGACACCTGACCGACAGGACGAGGTGGGGGAGGAGGACGTCGCGGCCCTACGGCAACGGAGGCACCCGAGGGCGCCCCGTGTGTACCGGCCCCAGCAGTCATACCAGGACCTCACGGACCGGGAATGCAGGAGGAGACTCCGGATGAGCCGGGAAACCGTGGCACACATCTGCCACCTGCTGGCACGCCTGTCACCGCGTGGCACTGGCGGGGGACACCCTCTCCCCGTGTCCGTCAAGGTTACGGTGGCCCTGAACTTTTATGCAACGGGGTCATTCCAGGCACCGAGTGGGGACCTGACCGGCATATCGCAGACATCGGTGCACCGGTGCATCCGGGCAGTGACAGATGCCCTATATGCCATGGCGCACCGCTACATTCGCTTCCCCGTGGACCGGGCCAGCCAAGATGCCCGGGCCGTGGGCTTCTCTGCCGTGGCCGGGTTCCCCATGGTCCAGGGCGCGATCGATGGGATGCACGTCGCCGTGCGGCCACCTGCAGATAACAGGGCCGTGTTCACTAATAGGAAGGGGACCTATTCGATGAACGTACAGGTGGTCTGCGACCACCGCATGATGATCCTGCACGTCTGCGCCCGTCACCCAGGCAGTGTACACGACTCATTCGTGTTGTCGCGGTCATCCATCCCCGGCATGTACGAGGGACGCCATCCCCGGCTGAGGGGCTGGTTGCTGGGCGACAGGGGCTACCCATTGCGATCGTGGCTGATGACGCCTATACGGAGGCCACGCAATGAGGCGGAGAACCGCTACAATGATGCCCATGTAGCGACAAGTGGAGTGATCGAGAGGTGCTTTGGCGTGCTGAAGATGCGTTTCAGGTGCCTGGACCTCTCTGGGGGCGCCCTCCAGTATCGGTCAGATAGGGTCGGCCGCATCATTGTGGTGTGCTGCGTCCTGCACAACATAGCCCAGCAGAGGGGCGATGTGCCGCAGGCAGAGGAGGGCGGAGTGGAGGAGCAGCAGGAAGAGGCCCAGTCCTCCCAGATGAGGGGGATGGGGGCAATGGTCAGGGCAGGCGGGGTAGACACAGGCGGGTGGCTGTCCACCGTTACCGGCTGGCCCAGTGGGCACGGGACAGACTGATAGACGCCCGCTTCACTGACTAGATGGGCGTGGGAATCGGGTAGTATGGCCACAGACCGCACACCATGGCAACAGCCGACCACCCACACCCCCCACCCATCCACCCACCCAGCACCCTCACCCCCCTCCCCAACCCCACCCACCCCACCCGCATGCACACCACCCCCCCCCCCCCCATTGCCGATCCACCTGCGGCACAACGGGCTGGGCTCACACAGTTGCGGGTGGACGCGTGTCTATCGCAGGCCATGGAGGATGATGACAACCCGCCCTGCGATGAGCTCCTGGCTCTACATCGTTGGACTATGTCTGACCCATGGACACAGTACCACCATCCACCCGGACCATCCCTGCATGCGGCTGTGACACTGCAGCGCACGGTCCCGTCCTCTGCCCGGGGGATGTTGATGGCGGCCCAGGGGGAAGGGGGCAGACTCACCTGGGGCTGAGGTAAGACCACCCCTTACACACACACTTGCGCTCAACGTACATGACACCCCCGCACACTTTGGACAGAGCACAAAGGCAGCTTCGGTAGGTGTAACATTGACTTTAATAACCAAAGGAGTTCATGCACGTGCCCTAGCCCCTAAAACTCATCTGTGCCCTGCACCCGTGCCAACTTACTCAGTGTCTAATTGTTTGGCCTTACGGGCCCTTTGACTACGTCTACATGGTTCCCCAGACGGTACAGCAGAACTGGAGGTGGACTCCTGTGATTCCTGCCCTCTGACACTGGATCCCTTTGGCGGCCGTTTCCTGGGGCGTCCTGACCTAGATGGGCCAGGCTGCGGCCCGGGCGACTGGGATGGCGAGCTGCCAGCCTGTCCTGCCCGTTGCCCACCCGATGCACCTGGGACGGAAGGGGGGGGGAGTCCGAGGTGTCGCAGTGTACCGGGACCTCCCCTACAGAGGGAGCCGGGACGGACCACACCACCTCCTCCTCCCTCGGGGTGCCCGATGGCCCCCAGGCCTCTACATGGGTGGGGGATGCGAACGGACTGGCCATCCAACGCCCCCCCCCGACATCTGGCGCTGCCAGTCCTGGAGGCCCGTGCTGGTATCGACAGGGGTCTGCAGGTTTGCAGCCATGGAGCCCAGGGGGTTGGCAAACCGTGTCTGTGACAGTGCGACGCCGGCTCGAACATGGCCACTGGCGCCGATGCCCTCAGCGATGGCCTGCAGAGACTGGGCCATGGCCTGCTGAGACTGGGCTATGGCGTTGAGCGCCTCTGCCATCTGGCGCTGGCACTGGCTCATGGCCTCCTGTGAGAGGGCAGCCATTTCCTGGGCCACAGACGCCGCCTGCACGGAAGGCCCCAGGCCTCGCAAACCGTTCCCCATGTCTGACACCGTCGCACCCATTGCCTCCACCGCGGACGCCACCCGTGCGGTGTCGGCCTGGGTGGCACGCATGACCGGCACCACTCCCAGCTCCTGGACGCGGGTGGACTCCTCCACCTGCGACCGCAGCCGCCGCAAGCCGCCCGTCACCCTCTTCGCTCGTCTCCGGGTCGGTGGTTGCATTGGATCTATGTGTGGGTGTGGTAACTGCAGGAACCCGGGATCCATCTGGGCGGCAGATGTTCGCTTGGGCTGGGCTGCCCTCCGACCGCCCGGTCCCTCTGCTGCTCCTACCTCCACCTGCTGTACCGGGACGGCAGTGTTGTGCGCACCAGTGAGTGTACCAGACGCCTCATCACTAAAGTGTTGAGTGGTGAGTGTTTCTGCGATGGTGGAGGGTGTTGGTGACAGCAGGGGCGTTGTGTCGTGCTCTTCGTCCCACTCTGAGTCCATGGCACTTTGGGGTGGGGGTTCGTCTCCACCCATCCACTCTGAGTCACTGTCCGGTATTTCGTCTTCCTGGGGAGTGCTGTCCCGGGTAGGGGTGTCCTGGGTAGTGGTGTCCTGGGTAGGGGTGTCCTGGGTAGTGGTGTCCTGGGTAGTGGTGTCCTGGGTAGTGGTGTCCTGACTCGGATGTGACGGGGGCCTGTGGCTGCCCCCCTCGTCGTTGGGTGGTCGCTCCCGCACGTGACGGGGGTGTCGTCTCCCTGTTGCTCCAGGTCTCTCCGTCTCCCGTGGTCTCCGAGGGGCATCCTGCGGGCGTCGCATGCTGGAGGGTCCGGGTCTCTCCGTCTCCCGTGGTCTCCGAGGGGCATCCTGCGGGCGTCGTATGCTGGAGGGTCCGGGTCTCTCCGTCTCCCGTGGTCTCCGAGGGGCATTCTGCGGGCGTCGCATGCTGGAGGGTGCGGGTCTCTCCGTCTCCTGTGGTCTCCGAGGGGCATCCTGCGGGCGTCGCATGCTGGAGGGTGCGGGTCTCTCCGTCTCCTGTGGTCTCCGAGGGGCATCCTGCGGGCGGTCTGCATCTGCGGGGATGGGTGCCTGGACGTTTGGTCCTGCGATACACAATGAAGCATGCATGGTTAGACATCAGGCAGTGATCAGGTGATACGGGGGAGGGGGATATAGGGGAGGGGGATATGGGGACGGGCTGTCGGTGGCTCACTTGCTACTACGCCCCCGACCTCTGCATCAGCAACCTCCCGGTCCTCAGGTCCGCCAGCCAGTTCCAGGGCCCTTTCCTCGTGTACGGTCAGTGGCCTCTCATCAGCGGGCCCTCCTCCAGTCCTCACATGCTCCCTATTGTTGTGTGCGCGCTTCTCCTGTGGGGGGGGGGGGCAGGGGTAAAAGGCAACAGTGTTAGGCAGGTATATGAATGCACGCCATCGGTTGCGCGTGCATTGCAGAGGTTAAGGTTAGGGCTGGATTCACTTGGGGATATGGGGGATATGGGGGAGGGGGATATGGGGGAGGGGGGATATGGGGAGGGGGGATATGGGGGAGGGGATATGGGGGATATGGGGAGGGGGGATATGGGGGAGGGGGGATATGGGGGAGGGGGGGATATGGGGAGGGGGATATGGGGGATATGGGGGATATGGGGGAGGGGGGATATGGGGAGGGGGGATATGGGGAGGGGGGATATGGGGGAGGGGGGATATGGGGAGGGGGGATATGGGGGAGGGGGGATATGGGGGAGGGAGGATATGGGGCAGGGGGGATATGGGGGAGGGGGGATATGGGGAGGGGGATATGGGGGAGGGGGCATATGGGGGAGGGGGATATGGGGGAGGGGGGATATGGGGGAGGGGGTATATGGGGGATATGGGGGATATGGGGAGGGGGGATATGGGGGAGGGGGGATATGGGGGATATGGGGGAGGGGGGGATATGGGGGATGGGGGATATGGGGAGGGGGGATATGGGGGAGGGGGGATATGGGGAGCAAGGGGATATGGGGGAGGGGGGATATGGGGGATATGGGGGAGGGGGGATATGGATATTGGGCAGGGGGGGAGGCTCACCCTGCCTGCTCTGACGAGGTCGTTCACCTTCTTGTGGCACTGGGTGCCTGTCCGTGGTGTCAGGGCCACAGCGGTGACGGCCTCTGCAACTTCCCTCCACAGACGCCGGCTGTGGCGTGGGGCAACTCTGCGGCCGTGCCCGGGATACAGGGCGTCCCTCCTCTGCTCCACCGCGTCCATGAGCGCCTCCACATCGCGTGACTCGAACCTCGGGGCTGAGCGACGGCCAGCCATCCAGTCGGGTGTTGCGGTCGGGTGTTGCGGTCGGGTGGGGGGGAGCAGCGCGGCCTTATGAGCCGTCACGCCGTGCGGCGCGTATGACGCTGCACGGCGTGAACCACTGCGCAAGCGCGGATCCCGTTACGTCGCTGCTAGCCCATTTCGGGCCGGAGACTATCGACCCATTTTTCCGACGTGACGCAAGTGGGATTTGCGCCGTTTTTTGCGCCGACCGGCGGACTTTCCGCAGATAACGGAGAATTTCGCCCCAGATCTCAATGTCAATTTCTCACTTTGCAGATCTATTACTGAAAGAGAGTAGTGACAATGGAAATGATGACTTTAAGAACTTGTCAGATTTCACTGCGGGGCGATAATCAGAAGGGATTTTGCAACATCTCAAACAGAGAGACCTGTGAGAGTCTGGGAGTGATTACCAGGTCGTGAACCATTCAAATGGCTCAGATGCTTTGGGCCGTTTATCCGAAACGAGGGATTAATTTGCAGCCTAGCTGGTGTTCACAAGGTCCCGCTGTTTCCCTCGGCGACAGGACAAGTGAATCATTCTGTACTCTTCACCTGACTCTTCAAAAGCGTGCGGAGACAAGCCCTTACCCAAATCACTTTTCTTTTCCTCTTACTTTATATAAAGACCCAGGACGCCTAACGGCAGGGCGAACACGGGTATATTCACCGTCATAGGAATCTGCCCTATGGCAGGAAATACACACACAGTATAAGTCACATTGGGGGGGGGGCAACCAACATGCTGGTACCTGTGCAGGCCGGCCTTCATACTAGATTATTTGGGCAGCACGGTAGCATAGTGGTTAGCACAATTGCTTCTCAGCTCCAGGGTCCCAGGTTCGATTCCCGGCTGGGTCACTGTGCGGAGTCTGCACGTTCTCCCCGTGTGTGCGTGGGTTTCCTCCGGGTGCTCCGGTTTCCTCCCACAGTCCAAAGATGTGCAGGTTAGGTGGATTGGCCATGCTAAATTGCCCTTAGCGTCCAAAATTGCCCTTAGTGTTGGTTGAGTGGAGTTACTGGGTTATGGGGATAGGGTGGTGTGAGCTTGGGTGGGGTGCTCTTTCTAAGAGCCGGTGCAGACTCAATGGGCCGAATGGCCTCCTTCTGCACTGTAAATTCTATGAAATTATTATGAGACCCAGTTGGGCGGGCCTCGCCCTCCATCGCCAATGAGTGGGGAGGCTGCAATTCCACAGGTCCCACGGGGGGATCAATTTGGGTATCTCCATGGGCCTGGTGGGGGTTATTACAGTTTAGTATAAAGGATTTACACACAAGAGGATAATATATCCAGGTTACTGGGTGGATAAACTGTCCAGATGCAAACACGAGGTTGGCTCGGTCATGGTTGTGGAAGAACACTGACAGTAACTGCCCCCGCAACAAATATCTTCGGACGTATGTAGCATTCGGTGAGACAGGTCCCTCCTTTTGCTCTTGCCCACAGTGTCAGCGGCAGTCAAAGTGCTCTGCGATTATTTATGACATTTATAAAATAATGAATTAGTATATTATGGTCTCCCTACAGTTAATCGAGATGCTATCAGCAGAACGCTTTCTGCGCATTAAGAAACATTTACTTGGCAGCACGTGGTTTAATAACCCATCAAGGTGCGAGCCTTGACTCACACATGCGTCTAGCTTTGAAATCCACGTGATATCTCCGATATCCATGAAGAAGTCAATGGTTGTATTGTTATGGGCCAGGGTATAGAGAACTCTAAAGTGTATCATGGAGTTCACCTGACCCACAACCTTTAATAGATTGTGGTTATGGGGAGCACACGGGACTACTCTGCAGGTGTGATGCAGAAATCTACAGTACTTTTAAATTAAAACAATGTTTATTTATGAAACCAGTTAACACTTTATAAACCCACAGTAAACATCCTAACAACTATCAGCATCAATAAATCCCCAAAGAATACAGTACTCTCTAAGTAACTCTTAATCTTTACTTGCAACATCCATAAGACAAAAAGAACCCTTTTTACAGAAAGACACCAGGTTTAACTTCTCTACTGAGAACAGTTGCCATTTTGAAATATCCAAATGAACATTCATAAGCTTGCAGAGATTCATATACATCTTGCTGTAATTGCAGCTTCTCCAAATCTAAAACGAAACTAAACACACCCTGTAGCAGACAGCCCAAAGCGAAAGTAAAAGCAGATGGACAGCCCAGCTCCGCTTACACTCTGACATCACTGATGAACATCCATTTCTTAAAGGTACATCCACTACAGCTATTTTATAAACACCCATTTCTTAAAGGTACACTCACATGACAGTATTTAAAGTGTGGAAGTTCACTGACACCGATGAACAAAAACAGACATATTTGCATTTACAGAGCACCTTTCAAGACCTCAGGATGATCCAAAGTGCGTTACAGCCAATTCTGAAGTGTAGTCACTGTTGTAATGCAGGAAATGTGGCAGTGAATTTGCACACAGCAAACTCCCACAAACAGCGATGTGATAAAGACCAAATCTAGAATTTTCCGAACCCAAATGTGTCAGTTTCTCTGTGCCAGGTGTGGCGAGCCAGCCAAAAATCCATTGTCAGGACTGGTAGGTCCCATCAGCGGGCGGGGCCAGAAGGTTCCAGACCAGATCATCATGTGATGTTGATTGAGGTGCAGATATTGGTCAGGACACTGGAATTTATATGTTCCTGAGTGAGGCCTTAGTTTAATCCAAAAAGACGGCATCTCGGTCTATGGAGGGGGTTAAAGCCAAGTGGGACGAGGAGTGGGGGTTGGCATTGGAGGAGGGACAGTGGTGTGAGGCGCTACAGAAGGCGAATGCCTCAACCTCGTGCGCGAGGTTGGGGCTGATACCATTGAAGGCGGTGCACAGGGTGCATTTGATGAAGTCGAGGATGAGCCGACTATTTGAGGGGGGTAGAGGATACTTACGAACGGTGTGGGAGGGGCCCGGCTAACCATGTACACATGTTCTGGTCTTGCCCGAAGTTTGAGAGATTTGGGGGTTCGTTTTCCGGCACCATGTCGGCAATCCTGCCTGTGGATTTGGAGCTGGGCCCCCTGGGGGCCATATTCAGAGTGTCGGACCTGCCGGAGGGGCAGACAGGAGCGGGGGCAGTTGTTTTAGCCTTTGCCTGGTTGATCGCTCGCAGGCGGGATCTGTTGAGCTGGAGGTCAGTTTCTCCACCCTGTGCCTCAGTGTGGATGAGGGTTCTAATGGAGTTCTTACATCTTGAGAAGGTGCAATTTGCCCTAAGGGGGGCAAATGAGGATTTCCACAAGAGATGGGCGTTGTTTATTTTGCATTTCGGAGAGCTAGTTACCATAAACTCTTGGGGGGGGGGGGGGGGGGCGTTAGTGCAGGGTTTATTGTATTTGGGGATATAATGTTTTTGCTTTAATTTGAAAAATGTTAAAATGCTAAAAATTTCAATAACAATAATTTTTAAAAAAGTAAGGCACCTCGGAACAGAGGAGAACATGCCGTAGATTCACTCATCTGTAGAGTGGGATCTTCCAGCCCCGTCCCCGTATTTCTCGGCAGCGGAGTGGGACCACCATTGGCTGCCAGTGGGATGTTCCAGTCCTGCCAAGGTCTAAAGTGTTTTGCGAGATTTGCATCCTCCCCCACAGGGGAATCTGCCGTGGAAGGTCACCAGAGGCGGGATTGGAAAGTCCCGCTGGCAGCAAGAGTCAGGAAATTCAGCCCCCGTTCTTTGCTGTTCATTATTAATAAAAAGGCACGTAAAAACCCTGGGCTGGATTCTCTGCACCCCGACGCTGAAATCGCGTCCGGCGCCGGGGCGGAGAATCCAATTTCGCGCGTGGATTCGGGACCGACGACGGTTGCCCGATTCTCCGGGCCCCGAAAAGTGGCGTACTCGGAGAGTGCGATCGAGGGTACTATTTGGGAGGTCCAGTTCCACGGTCTGAGTCCGCCATGGAGCACGGCGCGGCCGATGGAGGCCACCGTCATGCGCCATCTGACCCGGAAGTGCGGGGGCCCGTATCTACAGCAAAAGCTGCAAGCTTCCCGATGGGTCACTCCTATCCCCCTACAGGCCTGTCAATATGTGGCCCTTTTGCGTGAAAGACCACAGTTTGTACGATGGCGTGGGGACATAGTCCCAAAAGCAGAGAATCCAGCCCACTGTTTAATAAAGATAAAAATGACTCCCTTTGAATTTATCATTCAAGCAATTAATCCCTGTATCCAATTCCTCTTATTTCAATGATGGCATTAAGCCACAGGTCTCATACAGAATAACATCTCTGCTAAGTAACAGAGACAGAAATTCAATACAAGTACATTAAACATTTGTATGATTATGTTACATTCCACAACCTTTGTTCCGTATAGAGTATTAGTCGATGGTTGTAATTAAGGAAGAGTGAAAGCTCAAATTGTACTATAACCCTGGACTTGTGCTGACTTCACTTCCAGCAGTCCTGTGATCCCGAGTGAAATGAAAGGCCACGCGGGATACACAGAATCGCGCGGGATACACACGCAATTGATTGTTACCTGAAGCCTGGGGTGAGCGTAGAATTCATTGAGGAAGTCCATCAGCAGGTCGATTTTCAACGAGCTGACACACAGCACGACGTGTTTCTCGGTTTGGGCTCTGTGCCGGCTGTAATTACCACCAGATTTCTGTCTCTCCATCCACAGGTAGACAAGCTCTTCAAACTGGAGGATAGAAGACGGCGGTGAGTTTCACTGGCACAGAATGAAAGAGAAACTGGCACAATCTGTAAGCTCGGACAGCATGCTGCCTTGTCCCTTCAAATACTCCCCTCTGGTTACTGGTGTCAATAGAATTTTAAATAACCCTTGGTTTGTATAATACAAAATGAGAGAATGGCAACTGAGAGGGAAACCTTGAAATCAGTCTTTGGTGCAGTTTCAGTCGCGGCCGGGTGTCCCTGGAAAGGGAACATGCGGTGTCCACGGGCACTCGCAGTGGGCACCGAAGGGATTGAATTGCTTTATCCACCCCTCTTTTCTCATTTATGATTTGATGTTGCTTAGTTTCCGTTCTTCTTTGTTATTTTTGGGCAGTGCACCTACCAGAAGCCGCCCCTTTTAAGTTATCCCTCAGTTTGTTTCCTTTAATAATATTGAGTTGATTAGACCCTAAAATACAACATGGATAACCAATTGTCCCAACCAATAGGATCCGGGCAGGTTATAACACGTGGGCTACACTGCCTGCAATGCACTGCCAAGTGAGGAGGTTGAGGCAGATACGTTAGTGATATTTAAGACTTATCTAGATAGACACATGAACAGACGGGGTATAGAAGGATACAGACGGTTGGTCTAGATAGGATACGGGATTGGCGCAGGCTTGGAGGGCCGAAGGGCCTATTCCTGTGCTGTTTTGTTCTTTGTACACCTGACTCTTAGCCCTCCTCTGAAATGGTCCAACAGGCCACTCAGCTGTATTGCACCGCGAGAAAAGAATTCACTCACAATGGCAAAACACGTCTACAAGAGTGAGACCAATTTCAAACACAAGGGAGGCGAAAATTTACATTTCTTTTCACATCACTACTTGCCAGATGATCGGCTGTCTAATTTACATGTTTAAAAAAAGTTAAGAGTGGGTCTGAGAAATCTCAGTGTAAGCACCAATTAGCTATAGCTTCCTTGTATTGCAGCCTTACCTTTCCTTCCTTCAAGCCTCTCTCAGCACCTATTTCAGTCAGGTTTCAAAGTTTTGCCTATCTTTGCTTTCGGGAGTAGGATCTGTGTGATTGGGACCGAGCTGACCGGTTATTGTTTCAAGAAGATATAACCGTGAGTTGAGTGTGTTGAAAATCATTTGCTAATAACTTGTGCCTTGAAAGTTTTAATATATTGAAATTTAAAAACGAATTAGCATTTTTAATGAAAGGAAGATCCATTCCACTCATTTTTCAAAAATACACTGCGGGTTTGGCAACGTAAATAATGAATTCTGTAATAATAATATTGCGATGCATTGGATTCCTGTGGTCTTACAGTAGACTCTGCTGTCATGTTCCACGGTACCAGCCAAGATTCTGGGTGGGATTACCTGGCCGCTCCCACCCCCACCCACAGGGTGTAAATAACGGGAAACCCCGTAGACAGCAGAGGGACTGGAAGATCCCATGGTCAACCAATGGCGGGCTCCCTCTGCCGCCGCAAAGCACGTCGCGGGGTTGGGTTGGGAGTTGGGGCGGAAGACCCTGGCCAACATATTGATGCCACATTAACTTAAAGATATATAGGAAGAGGGTTGATAGGAATGCACCCATATGTTGGCCGGTTTGTGCTGAATTGAAGCCTGTGCAGGAGCAGATAGACTCCAATATTAGGCCGTGACTCTCATTTCAATGAAATTAAATCAAGGGGCTGTAGGCCCCTGCTGGGTATGCTTCTCGTCTACCTTTACCAAAATACAGGTGTCGCCCTTCCAACATGTATTGACAGTGAACAAGCTTACCGAACGTACTAGATGGATAAGTGCTCCTAAGGAAGAGAGTGCCGTGCTAACAAATTGCTAAGCCAGTTTCCAGATGTAGCAGTGGAGGCAATGGTGCAGTGACTGAGGGTAATGCTCTGGGACCCAGTGTGATGAATGTAGGAATTTCAGACTCATATGCCAGTGGTTAGCACTGCTGCCTCACAGCGCCGAGGTCCCAGGTTCAATCCCGGCTCTGGGTCACTGTGCGGGTGGAGTTTGCACATGCTTCACATGTTTGTGTAGGTTTCGCACCCACAACCCAAAGATGTGCAGGGTAGGTAAATTAGCCACGCTAAATTGCCCCTAAATCAATTGGAAACTATAATTTTTTTTAAATAAAAAAAAATTATATTGTATCATATGCATTTGGTGCAGTAAAGGTTGAAAGCCTGGAATAGTGCGTGCATGACTGCAGTAGCGTTTTTAAAAATCCTGGTTTGCAAGGCAGCTAAGCTTTTTGGGAGCCAGAGGTGCAATTAAAGCATAGTAAAAGTTTGGGCTAATAGTTTTTTGCTTATATTAAGAGGGTTCCCTGCAGAGTAGTTAATTGGAGACATTGTGTTCAGTTTTGCAAGATGATGTAGTTCATGGGAGGAACCAGGAGTTGAAACAGTCAGGTGTTAAGGTTCAGTTTTACTTTGCAGCTGGAAGACAAGCTGAGAGGTTTCTGAAGAAATACAGCCAGAGATTCTGCATGGTTCTGACAGGGTTCAGTTTATCTTATCAAACAGTCTCAAAAGACATCTCTGTAATATAAATATTCCTGAGTGCTAACCGTATTTAAAAGTGGATTGAGAGCTGAGATGGTTCTGTTATTTGAGTGGGAATAAAGATAACAGTTAAGGGTTATTGTGCCACTGTATTAATTAGCATTATTTAACGAGTATTTGTAAGCTATTTTCTTGTACGATGTTAAACATATTTTAATACTCTGTTGGTAATAAAGTTACCGCCGGGTCGGAGAATCGCCGCGGGCTGGCGTGAATCCCGCCCCCGTCGGTTGCCAAATTCCCCACCACCGGATATTCGGCGGGGGCGAGAATCGCGCCGCGCCAGTTGGTGGGCCCCCCCCCCCCCGCGATTCTCCGGGCCAAAGTCCCGCCGCTAAAATGCCTGTCCCGCCGGCGTAGATTAAACCACCTACCTTACCGGTGGGACAAGGCGGCGCGGGTGGGCTCCGGGGTCCTGGGGGGGGGGGCACGGGGCGATCTGGCCCCGGGGGGTGCCCCTACGGTGGCTTGGCCCGCGATTGGAGCCCACCGATCCGCGGGCAGGCCTGTGCCGTGGGGGCACTCTTTCCCTTCCGCCTTCGCCACGGTCTCCACCATGGCGGAGGCGGAAGAGACTCCCTCCACTGCGCATGCGCGGAAATGCCGTCAGCGGCCGCTGACGCTCCCGCGCATGCGCCGCCCGGAGATGTCATTTCCGTGCCAGCTGGCGGGGCACCAAAAGCCTTTTCCGCCAGCTGGCGGGGCTGAAATTCGTCCGGCGCCGGCCTAGCCCCTTAAGGTAGGGGCTCGGCCCCCAAAGATGCGGAGCATTCCGCACCTTTGGGGCGGCGCGATGCCCGACTCATTTGCGCCGTTTTGGGCGCAAGTCGGCGGACATCGCGCCGTTTCCGGAGAATTTCGCCCCAGATCTCTATTTTCTGTGAAATTATAATAATTTTATTATTGCCACAAGTAGACTTCACTGTAATGAAGTTACTGTGAAAAGCCCTAAGTCGCCACACTCCAGCGCATGTTCGGGTACACAGAGAGAGAATTCAGAATGTCCAAGTTACCTAACAGCACGTCTTTCGGGACTTGTGGGAGGAAACCGGAGCACCCGGAGGAAACCCACGCAGACACAGGGAGAACGTGCAGACTCCGCACAGACAGTGACCCAGCAGGGAATCGAACCTGGGACCCTGATGCTGTGAAGCAACAGTGCTAACCATGTTGCCTGGAGCAAGGTATCCTTTCCTCACAGTCTTACAAAATTAAAATAAAATACTGGGGTTTCTGTCCAGTATCCTAGACACTGTTGGTCTCGGATCGTAAGACCATGTTCGAATTCCACTATGACAGATGGTGGAATTTGAATTCAATAAAACATCTGGAGTTAAAAGGCTAATGACGACCATGAAACCATTGTCAATTTGCTAAAACACCACCTGGCTCACTAATATCCTTTAGGGGAGGACATTTGTGAAAATCAATTGTGACTCCAGATCAACTTTTAACTGCCCTCTGAAATGGCCTGGTAAGCCGCTCAGTACAACAGGCAATTAGGGATAGGCAATGAATGCTGGCTCAGCTAGTGATGCCCAGATGCCATGAATGTATTTTTAAAAAGCAGCACATTGGCGCTGTTTCATCAGGCTTGGCTGCATGTTACTGAGTGCGGGTCTAGACGGGGTTTCTTTAGGGCTTGCCTGTTACCCCAAGAATGCTACCATAGATTGTTATTTGTAAAAAAAAACAATCCTTGTTGTCAGGTGCATCTTTGAACTGAAGGGAGGAGAAGAAATTGCCTTGGAAACCTGAACAGAGATAAAATGCAACTAAAGCAGGAGGTCATTATACACCCCAACCGACTGACTTGGAATCGAAGGGCAAGGTGGTGAACAACTTGAAACACACTGACGCAGCCAAAGTTTACCATCACCCCCAGTTTGTCTTGCATGCCTCCTCATGACTAGTTATCGGATTGCATTCACTGAGTCCTGGCAGCAGGGCGGCTTGCCCATTCCCTCCGCCGTGGAATGGTTCGTAACACGGGTCAGGTCATTTGTCTTACGGGAAACGCTTGTACAGATAAAACCAGCAAACGAATAAACAGCAAGCTTAGAAATGGCCTGCCTTATAACATACCTGGAGAGGCAGCACCACTAAAGCTACACAGATCATGATGACAACAAGGAGCTGCGAAGGCCAAATCTGAGGAGTCACATCACCAAACCCAACTGTCGAGAAGGTGACAATGCAGAAGTAGAGAGACTTGAAAAGGGTGAGCTTGTCTCCTGCTCGCTCCAAGTGCTGAATTCCACATGTTCTGTAACGTTGAGAGGAACAGTTAAAGGTTAGAATTTTAACGATACCTTATTGCCAACCTCGGAGTCAATTTTAAAGTTTCCTTTTTCCCACAAATCCAATTCTCCAATTTTCGGAAAATATTGTTCCACAAAGGCCAGTGCTCATTATGAAACAGAAATTCATTTGTTTTTACTCCATCTTTTCAGTAAGCAGTTGTACAGAAGCCTGACGTGTTGCCCGACATCACCCTCCTGGTCATGTGCAAGGTTAGGTCGGGAGATATCCCCTTTGGCATTGCTTCATTACATACAATACTCCAATCCTATCCAGACCCAGAACCAACACTTGGACATTCCTGAGGCATTTAGACCAACACCACTCGGAAGTTCTGAAGCAGTTCTGAAGGAGAGTCATATTCAAGTTGAAACGTTTTTCTTTTGCAGATGCTGACAGACATACTGAGTATTTCCAGAATGTTCTGCTTATATTTCAAATTTCCAGCATCCGCAGTAATTTGTTTTTATTTGAATGGCTTGCTGGACAATTGCAGAGTGGATGTGGAGTCACACACAGGCCTGGCCAGGTGAGGTTGCCTTTCCTAAAGAACATGGTGGACATTTATGACAACCCAACGTCACCATTACTGATAGCGGCTGTGTGTTTCCAAACTTGACTCGTTAAATTCCCAGCTACCATGCTGGGATTTGAACTCATGCCTCTGGATCATTGGTCCAGACCCCGAGTCCAGGAACACCAAGCTACCATAGTGTAGAGTAAGAGAAGGTGATCTAACTCCCAAATAACAGAATCCCGTTTTGGGCACCTGTAGCGGCGAGACACCCCGTTATCAAACAAACATAGAACATAGAGTGCAGAACGAGGCCATTCAGCCCATCAAGTCTACACCGACCCACTTAAGCCCTCACTTCCACCCTATCCCCGTAACCCAATAACCCTCCTAACTTTTTTGGACACTAAGGGTAATTTAGCATGGCCAATCCACCTAAACTGCACATCTTTGGACTGTGGGAGGAAACCGGAGCACCCGGAGGAAACCCACGCACACACGGGGAGAACGTGCAGACTCCGCACAGACAGTGACCCAACAGGGAATCGAACCTGGGACCCTGGCGCTCTGAAGCAACAGTGCTAACTGTTGTGTTATGTTTCTTCGTGTAGCATAAGCTGCTTTCTTGATGTATGCTCTGACAAAGGAAGGTCCAGACTTTGTAATGAGTTCAATATGATTATTGAACTATTAACACAGTTCTTAAATAAGTTTGACTCTCCTGCTAATCTAACTGTAGTAACTCAGTCTAACTAAACGAGTCTGCTCTAAGCCATGTGCTGGGTGTGATGCTTCTGATCAAGCCTGATGTACTCTCTAGTTGTGGGTCTGTGGAAAGAGGCAGAGCATGTGTGCCCTGTCCTTTTATATGGGTTGTGAAGTGCCCCCTTGTGGTAATGCCACCTCTGGGTGTCCTGATTACCCATTGGTTGTGTCCTGTTGTAATGACCCATTGTCTGCATGTCATGACATCTCTGGTGCTCCCTCTAGTGGTTACTTAGTTGTAGTGTATTTACATTAACCCCTTGTGTATATACAGTGATGCATATCACCACACTAACCACTGTACTACCGTGCCTCCCTTACATTTCCTGTCATGGAGATTCCATAGGGTCTGATGAACAAAGCACACCTTACTCCCGAATTCAATTAAACCACAACCACCGACACTTCCTACTGTGAGATTGAAATGAAAGTGTTCTATTGAGAGCACATGTTGTACCTTCGTGTGAGTGCTCTCTGATTCGCTAAAAATAGGCTTGCTGTCCTATAATCACATTTGTAAATGTAGAAAATTGAAAGCCCAATTAGGGACTATCAGAATCAGTATTATGACAATTATGGAAAATTTACAGCTGAGGTGAGCCATTTAGAAAGGTATAAAAATACATTAAGGATTGGGAAATGAGCAGCAACCGTACAATTACCAACACCTACAAATTTCCTGTGATGTTACAGTGGCATGTTGAAAAAGACACACACATCACCAGCAATCTCACAGTAATTAGTAACAGTTCTGTTCGATAAAAGCTTTCTCAGAAGCTGAAATGATGCACATTAGTTGGAAAATGACAGATGATTCTACTCAAGGTGAATCTTTCTACTTGTATTTATATAGTATCTCATCACTTTTGTCAAAATGTCCCTACGTCTCCAAGAGTTGTACAGTGACTGTTGCCACATAGGTAAACACGGCAACTATTTGCTGTCAGTCACATCACAGCAATGTGACTAATCTCTTCTTTTGGTGTTGTTGGCTGAGAGAGCAATGTTGGTCAGCGCTATTGCAAGAATAGTGCAATTCGGATCTTTAGCAGAGTGAGTGTAACAGGCAAATTGGACCCGGAGTTAACATCGCAGCCAAAGGGAAGGCAGTCCGCAACAATGCATCAAGTCTTCCATACTGCACTGGGTCTCAGCTTCAATGTGGCGGCGTGAACCCAATATTGACGGACCTGAAGGCGAAAGCGGGACCATCTGAGCTAAGTTAACATCTTCCAGCGACTGAGAAAATGAAGCTGTGTGCTCTGGCTAAAGTCCATGGCACTCAATGATGAAAGAGAGAAAATTTGGTCAAGAAGAGAATAATGGGGTCAGTGATTGTGAATTATCGGGGTAAGGAATGAAGGTTTGAAGAGGAAAATATGTTCAAATCTCCATTTTCAGTCTGCGCGAGGAAAACAGTGAATCAAATATTGACTAACCCGCTAATTTCGCCAGGGCCACGTAACCCCTGACCTCATTACAGCCTTGGTCCAAACAGGGAGAAAAGAGTTGGACTCAAGAGGTGAGGTGGGAGTAACTGCCTTTGACATCAAGGCAGTGATTTACCAAGTGTGGCATCAGGAAGCTTTAGCAAGACTGGAGTCAATGGGAATCTGGGGATTCCATTGGTTGGAGTTATAGCTGCCACAAAGGAAGATGGCTGTGCCTCTTGGAGGTCAATCATCACAGTCTCAGAACATTGCTGCAGGAGTCCCTCAGCGTCCTGTCCTGAGCCCAATCAACTTCACTGTTTCATCAATGACCTTCCTCTCATTATAAGGTCAGAAGTGGGGATGTTCAGGAATAATTGCACAATGTTCAGCACCATTTCCGACTCCTCAGGTACTGAAGAAGCCCATGTCCGTATGCAGCAAGACCTGAGCAATATTCAGTCTTGGGTAAGTAACAATAGCACCACACAGGTGCCAGGTAATGACCATGTCCAACAGGAGAGAATCTAACCATCTCCTCTTGACATTCAATGGCATTACCATTGCTGGGTCCCCACCATCAACATCCTGGGGGTTACCATTGAACAGAAAATGAGCTGGTTCAGCCATGTAACGACAACAGGTCAGAGGCTGGGAATTTTGTGGAGATGAATTCACCTCCTTCCTCCCCAAATCCTGTCCACTATCTATAAGGCAAAATATAGGAATATGATGGAATACTCTTCGCTTTCCCAGATGAATGCAATTAAATAAAACACCCAAAGAGCTCGGCACTGTCCAGGACAATTTTCTTTTTAAAAATTTAGAGTACCCAATTCATTTTTTCCAATTAAGGGGAAATTTAGCATGGCCAATCCACCTACCCTGCACATCTTTGGGTTGTGGGGGCAAAACCCACGGGGAGAATGTGCAAACTCCACATGGACAGTGACCCAGAGCCGAGATCGTACCTGGGACCTCGGCGCCGTGAGGCAGCAGGGCTAACCCACTGCGCCACCGTGGTGCCCACTGTCCAGGACAAACAAGTCCTATTGATTAGCACCCCATCCACCACCCCACCCTCTTCCATCGGTGCACAGTGGCAGCGTGCGTACCATCTACAAGATGCACTGCCGCAACTCACCAAGGCTCCTTAGACAACACCTTCCAAGCCCACTACCTCTACCAGCTGGAAGGACGAGGGAAGAGGTACACAGGTCGCGGGCGGATGTCGAGAAGGTCGCGGAACCATCCGTCGCGGCGCTTCCGATCGCGCAATCCTGCGCACAACAGCCGCAGCAGCCGGCTGTTAATAACGCGGGCTGCAAGCGGCATTCAAAATGGCCACGATCATGTAAAAAAATTGCGGCCGCATTGCGCATGCGTGCCCGATCATCGGCGCGCATGAGCAAAACTATGCGCATGCGCGCCAATGATCGGGCACGCATGCACGGTGCGGCCGCTTTTTTTTAAAAATCGGTCGCAGCTTTTGTTTATTCCTTTTATTCATTTATTTTATTCATTTAATTTTTATTTTATTCATTTTATTTTAATATTTTTTACAAGTTTGGGGGGCGGTTTATTTGATAAAATCTTACAGGAAAGAATGCAGAACTTTGGACAGATTGAGACTCCATACTTTCCGACACCGGAAGGCTTCACCTTCATCCACCAGGTTCCATTGGAGGAGCGTGTACGAGGGCCAATGGGACCCAAATCCATTTCCTCCACTTTTGTCAGCAGCAAACAAGGTAAGAGAAAATGGTGGGTCGCGCAGGTCGGCCAGCGTGGGTCGCGAAGGTCGGCCGGCGTGGGTCGCGAAGGTCGGCCAGCGTGGGTCGCGAAGGTCGGCCAGCGTGGGTCGCGAAGGTCGGCCAGCGTGGGTCGCGAAGGTCGGCCGGCGTGGGTCGCGAAGGTCGGCCAGCGTGGGTCGCGCAGGTCGGCCAGCGTGGGTCGCGAAGGTCGGCCGAGTTGGGTCCCGAACGTCGGCTGGTTCGTAAAAATGGGTCCCCGGAAAAAAAGTTTGGAGAACACTGATCTTTACCAGTGAGACAGAGAGAATGCCTTTGAGTTGTTGCTTTGGCAGTCTCTCACAGAGAGATATCTTCAGGAAGACCGTCTCTGCATGCAGCCTTTTAAAAGCAGAGCTTGTACCATGATTGCAGCCATGCCCACTTAAGTTATGAAAATCTATTACAAACTGTATGGTGCACAATTGTCATGTTCTGCTGTACAATTTCTCCAAATCGTTCAATGCTTTCAGGAACCACTGGGGTCGGATTCGTGAGCTCTTTGCATTGTTGCATCTCCTTTCAGACGCGTCCCATTGTCACATCACTTAAGTATCGATAGCCCCCCGCAAAAAACGGAATTTGAAGAACAGCATTTGTACAAGGGAATCTGGCACTGCAGCTCCCAAAGGAATTGAGCAGAATTCACGTTCTTAAAATCAAGTTGTGCAGTGTCACAAATGCAAGGTTTTATAAGATTGTTGTGTTTCAGGACGGTCTCTAATTCAGAACAAAATGGAGCACTGGAGGGTGTCATGCAACCTGTTCTGAATTCTAAATGGCAACAGGCCTGGGTGGCGTTGTTGCTCTGGTTTAGAAGAGAGCTCAGATTGTCTTACTGGGAAGAAGGTACAAAAGTGCCACATCTATAATTAATGACTACGGCAGCTATGCAGACAGTGAATAAACTGTTAGTCTCCCAAGTCCCAGAGAGGTTTTAGGAATGACAGGTTTTGCAAGTGGTTATTCTTTAAATTGTTTATTTAATTTCAAGATAGAATGGAGTTCTGGGTCTAAAGGATAGCTAACTATAATTTCTACCTGGCTACAAGGCCCCTATGATTCGCATTGCTATGGAAAGGGCTTTGACAGGGGAAGAGCCCATAGGAGGCCACTGGAGGATTGTTTGACTGGTTTTGCCAAAAGTATCACTGAAACGCACAGATAAGGTTAGTCTGCAAGAATCCGAGAGGGAGCGAGAGAGAGAGAGAGAGAGAGAGCAGAGGGATACACTTAAATGACCACTATCATCTAGAAGGGCAAGGACAGCAGATTAGTCTCCAAGCCACCCACCATCCTGATGTGGAAATATATCATTGTCCCTTCACTGGCCTGCACGTTCTCCCGTGTCTGCGTGGGTTTCCTCCGGGTGCTCCGGTTTCCTCCCACCGTCCAACGATGTGCGGGTTAGGTGAATTGGCCATGCTAAATTGTCCCCTAGTGTCCAAAATACGCAGATTAGATGGGGGTTGAGGGGATTACCGGGTTAGGGCGAGGGAGTGAGCCTAAAAAGGTGTGCCCTTTGTTAATGGTCGGCCGTCTGTCAGGATATCACACATTATAATCCCTCAATAAATAATACTGTGGAAGGGAAGTATGTTTAAAAACACCCTCCTAGAACTCCCTCCCTAGTGGCACTGTGGGTGTACCTACCGCACAGGGACTCCATCTAAATTGTGAACTGCAAGCACTATCTGTGGGAACAAAGGGTACTCGAGGTTACTGTCCTTGACTGTCTGATGCAGGTACTAGAGAACAAATGGAGACTTGTCCAAACTCAGATAAAAGAAAATTAACGATGAGCAGCACGGTAGCACAAATGGATAGCACTGTGGCTTCACAGCGCCATGGTCCCAGGTTCGATTCCCCGCTGGGTCACTGTCCGTGTGGCGTCTGAACGTTCTCCTGTGTCTGCGTGGATTTCCTCCAGGTGCTCCGGTTTCCTCCCACAGTCCAAAGATGTGCAGGTTAGGTGGATAGGCCATGATAAATTGCCCTTAGTGTCCAAAAAGGTTAGGAGGGGTTATTGGGTTACGGGGATAGGGTGGAAGTGAGGGCTTAAGTGGGTTGGTGCAGACCTGATGGGCCGAATGGCCTCCTTCTGCACTGTATGTTCTATGTTCTATGATATGTCCCATTGTTCTGGTCCATTGTAAATGGCAAACTCCAGTAATATTAACCCAGTAACAACAATGAACAACTGAATAATTATAACAACTGATTTGAGATGGGGTGCTGCTAATTCACGGATGAAGGTTGATTTCAAGAATCATCTTGTTGCTTGAACGTTTGATTAGAATTTTGAAGGTACTAGGTGCTCCCTGGGCAGGATTTGGGAGAAATCTTTGTTAGCCAGGGAACCTGAGGAACATTTACACTTAAACCTGGTGTGATCACCCAAGCTGAAGGTGTAACAGTCAGTCAAGCATCCTGATAAGTATACTTTTTACCCCTTTTTAGAAAATAAACCTTGATATTTTCTTTTTCAGAATCTGGGGCGAAATTCTCCGGTATCGGCGCGATGTCCGCCGACTGGCGCCCAAAATGGCACAAATCAGACGGGCATCGCGCCGCCCCAAAGGTGCGGAATGCTCCGCATCTTGGGGGGCCGAGCCCCAACCTTAAGGGGCTAGGCCCGCACCGGACGAATTTCCGCCCCGCCAGCTGGCGGAAAAGGCCTTTGGTGCCCCGCCAGCTGGCGCGGAAATGACATCTCCGGGTGGCACATGCGCGGGAGCGTTAGCGGCCGCTGACGGCATTCCCGCGCATGCGTAGTGGAGGGAGTCTCTTCCGCCTCCGCCATGGTGGAGACCATGGTGAAGGTGGAAGGGAAAGAGTGCCCCCACGGCACAGGCCCGCCCGCGGATCGGTGGGCCCCGATCGCGGGCCAGGCCACCGTAGGGGCACCCCCCAGGGCCAGATCGCCCCGCGCCCCACCCCCCCCAGGACCCCGGAGCCCGCCCGCGCCGCCTTGTCCCGCCGGTAAGGTAGGTGGTTTAATCTACGCCGGCGGGACAGGCATTTTAGCGGCGGGACTTCGGCCCATCCGGGCCGGAGAATCGCGGGGGGGGCCACGTCAACCGGCGCAGCGCGATTCCCACCCCCGCCGAATATCCGGTGCCGGAGAATTCGGCAACTGGCGGGGGCGGGATTCACGCCAGCCCCCGGCGATTCTCCGACCCGGCGGGGGGTCAGAGCATCTCACCCCTGGTCCTTGCCTCATTGTTGAGACTCTCTCAAATCTAAAACAATTTAAAGGGTTGATTTGGAACTGAGTAATTAGGTGCATGTAGCTAAATTAAACTGGATCTAAATTTAAATTAATTGTCCCATTATAAGTGACAGGATTGAAGAGACCAAGGTTGTGAGGGTTTAATCTAAGATGGGAGATTTGCCTAGCTTTGGCTAGGCTGGAAAAGGAAATGAAACACTGTAGGCCTTCAAGCAATAAGAATCCAGGAAAATAGGACATCCACTTAAGGCACAGAGTAAAGTGTAACTGTGTAGAGAGGCTTTTAGTCATAGTAAAGATTAAACAAGGGAATTTTTCTGTAGTTTGGAGTATAAATTTCTCACAGAATAGTGTTTAGTAAATGTTGCTTTTAGTTTGCTACAGTCAAAGTGTTAAAACTTGAAATCATGTTGTGCAATTCCTTTAAGTTGATCACCGGGACATTGAATTTTGTTGAAAGAAGTTATCAGTCTCCATGTGGATCGTGACAACAGGAAATTCCATTCATTATTTCCTTTTGTTGAAAAGTTAATTAGATACACTTTTATAGTGCTTCAATAAAAATGATTCAATCCATTAATACAGCTATGTCTCTTCCTTCAAAATAAATGACCCGCAGGTGGCTCAGAACTCCAATTGGTTGATTTACAGTAAAATGAAATGAAAAAATGAAAAATGAAATGAATATTTATATCTGTGATGTCAGTGAAGCTTAATTTCGATAATCCCAGGCAACAAGATTTAAAAAAATGATTATACAAAATGTACTGTGCTCACTCGTGTAAAAGAAACAAATTTCTTGGTCGTTATCCCGCATCTCAAAAGAACACTTTTCAATCTACATTTGTGAAAATAACAGTTGTTAGCTCCAATCAGAATATATGTACAATACTTCAGTGCACAGTATACAAAACAAAGGCCTATCATTCTTTATGAAAAATAGTGAGTGGTTCTAGGATTATGAGGTCTCCTTCACAGGAGTGTCCAGTGACTGTGATTCCATGTTTGGGGGTGTTTGTCACACTGGCCACTGCAAAAGATATAAAGCTGTCAATAATAAATAATTGGACCATCTTGCTACATGCGAAATAGCTTTGCTCACTGTGACATTGGGCGTCATTTTCCGCCCCCGCTGGTTGCCGAAGTCTCCGGTACCGGATATTCGGCGGGGGCGGGAATCGGGCCGCGCCGGTTGGCGGGCCCCCCCGCTCGATTCTCCGGCCCGGATGAGCCGAAGTCCCGCCGATAAATTGCCTGTCCCGCCGGCGGGGATTAAACCACCTTTTGAATGGCGGGACAAGGCGGCGTGGGCGGGCTCCGGGGTCCTGGGGGCGATCTGGCCCCAGGAGGTGCCCCCACGGTGGCCTGGCCCGCGATCGGGGCCCACCGATCCGCGGGCGGGCCTGTGCCGTGGGGGCACTCTTTCCCTTCCGCCACGGTCTCCACCATGGCGGAGGCGGAAGAGACTCCCTCCACTGCGCATGCGTGGGAAACTGTCAGCGGCCGCTGACGCTCCCGCGCATGCGCCGCCCGGAGATGTCATTTCCGCGACAGCTGGCGGGGCAACAAAGGCCGTTTCCGGCAGCTGGCGGGGCGGAAATTCCTCCGGCGTCGGCCTAGCCCCTCAATGTTGGGGCTCGGCCCCCAAAGATGCGGAGCATTCCGCACCTTTGGGGCGGCGTGATGCCCGTCTGATTGGCGCCGTTTTGGGCGCCAGTCGGCGGACATCGCGCCATTTCGGGAGAATTTCGCCCCTGAATGGGGAAATAATCTGTTTCTCCCACAAATGCCCCTCAGTTGAATGAGAACAAATGTTTGAGAATTTGGGTGGAAAATTCAGCTCGACTACAGAATCTGAGGGTGGGATTTTCTGGCCCTTCCCGCTTGTGAGATTTTCCGGTCCTGCCAAAGGTGACCTTCCTGGTACGACGGGTGACTGCGCAAATGGCTGTAGACATCAGGGGACAGGAAGATCCCACCGGCGACCAATGTGGGGGCCAACAGGTGGGGATAGAAAATCCCGTCCTGATTATCTTCAGCTCATCCGGGCCAAGGGATCAGTTTTATTTACTTAATGCAGGTATATGCATTTTTATTTTAGCTTAGATGATTAGGAGTAAATTATGTCAAGCATCCTACTCCCCTTCATTACTGCACAAGGTTTACTGGCAGTACAATGAAACAAGAATTTACAATTTGACACCACTTGTCCCCCAACTCTACCAAGGGGTTAGATTATGATTGTGGGGCACCTGGATTTTTAAAATAAATATTTAAATAAATGCTCCTCCTTTTCTGGAGGTCACTGTCTTTATTCTGTTGCTACAGGTCCCTAGGAAGGCATACCCATTTCCTTACCACCCCCCTGGCTTTGAAGAGCAGTCTGGGCACAAAATGATCACCAGGGCAGGAGGAGAGAAGGCAGAGAGAACACAAGGTGGGGAAGGGAGGAGAAATGACAAAAAGCCTGCTTTGCACCCAGGAGTGAATTCCAATGTCACAGTTGAACAAAACGACAGACGAAGATCTCCCAAGTTCCAGTGTCTACCCGAGCTAATTACATTTTTGCGCTTTCTCAGGTCGCTCGAGAGTGTGGCTGATGCTGGTGATTCATGTGTGCAATGTGAGCATAATCATTCCTGGGCGAACAAACTTGTTTCCCATCTAATTAATTGCAACATTTTTAGCTATTCTGTTGGGATGCTGCCTATTCAAACCTAATCACACACAGCACATCAGGAACAATGTAATCTGTGGGTGGTCCAACCGGTCCACAGCAAACCTGTCAGTTTGAGTGGCTGGATGATGCCAGGCAGAGGCAGTGACAAATCTACACCTATAGTTACACAGTGTATCTCTAGGCTTTTGATAAATATAAATCAGTCAATTTTACAATTATGTTGCTTCTAGAAAGAAGTCTAACCTATTGGGAGGGCAGATAATGATAATCTTTATTGTCACAAGTAGACTTACATTAACACTGCAATGAAGTTACCGTGAAAAGCCCCTAGTCGCCACATTCCGCCCAACCTTTTGTTTGGACACTAAGGGCAATTTAGCGTGGCCAATCCACCTAACCTGCACATCTTTGGACTGTGGGAGGAAACCGGAGCACGCGGAGGAAACCCACGCACACACGGGGAGAACGTGCAGACTCCGCACAGACAGTGACCCAAGCCGGGAATCGAACCTGGAACCCTGGCGCTGTGAAGCCACAGTGCTAACCACTATGCTACTGTGCTGCCCATATCAGTTCATAGTGGATGACTTTCCATCTGTTAATTGGGGAATGCGCTCATCATTCCCAATATGTGCTCCTGGGTGAGGGTCAAGATCTCTCCACAGCAGTGCAATGCATAAGGTAAAGTCACCATAGTCCCAGATGATCATAGGCTGCTTTCCCCTTTGAGGGAGAGAGCTGACTGGTGGTGATTTAACCTGAGGACCACCGGGCCTCAGACGAGGGGCAAGGTTGAGAAGGTGAGGCCTTCATGAATAAACTCAGCCGGTACGGGGAATTGATCCCACGTTCATGGCCTTGCTCACGAACCAGCTAACTGAGCTAAACCAGCCCCCACTTACATAAAGCTGGCCTGATGGCCCTCACTGGCAGTTTTATTTCAAATACGTGAGTGCCCAAATCAGAAAAGGAGCTCGTGTGGCACAGTGAGTAATGTTCCTGCCTCTGAGCTAGAAGCTCCAGGTTCAAGCCCCATCCCAGGATTTGATGGTCACAAATGGCTCAAAGTTGGTTATCAGCCTGGGGAAGGTGGTTAAGAACAGGAGAGACTCCTGGTCAGCCACAGTGCACAAGGCAATGGCAAACCACTTCCAAACATCAACATGGACCAATCTACTGGAGGTTCATGGCTGCCAATGCCGTCTTAGGGCGTGGTACCTGAACGAGGAGGCCTTACTCAGAGAGCACTGAACTCACAATCACGCAAATGGTTGACGCAAATAGCACAGGTGCAATTAATGGGAAGTTAGGTTGACACATGAAGGAGACAGGAATAGAAGGACTAGATGAAGATGAGATTAAGAATGGGAAGAGATTCCTGTGGAGCATAAACACAGACTGGCTGGGCTCTGACAAAAGAATTTTCACAGTCCCAAGTCAAAGACAGATTGCTGGACAATACATTGAGACTAACTTCAATATAACACACTATCTGTTAACTTCCCCATTAAGAACGGGTAAATTATCCTGTTTTTTTAGTTTAGGAAAAGGGGAAGTGCACCGAGACCTGGGTGTGATGGTGGAACAGTCGCTGAAGGTCGGCATGCAGGCACAGCAGGCGGTGAGGAAAGCTAATGGCATGCTGGCCTTCATGGCAAGAGGATTTGAGTATAGGGGTAGGGATGTCTTGCTGCAGTTATACAGGACCTTGGTGAGGCCACACCTTGAGTATTGTGTGAGGTTTTGGTCT
The DNA here is from genome assembly GCF_047496885.1 of Scyliorhinus torazame. Classification (NCBI taxonomy): domain Eukaryota; kingdom Metazoa; phylum Chordata; class Chondrichthyes; order Carcharhiniformes; family Scyliorhinidae; genus Scyliorhinus; species Scyliorhinus torazame. The sequence goes on along the minus strand of NC_092728.1, from coordinate 99,575,743 downwards.
CCTAGTTTGAGGAAGGACATTTTTGCTCTTGAGGGTGTCCAGCGAAGGTTCACCAGACTAATTCCCGGGATGGCAGGACGGAGATATGAAGAAAGACTGGATCGACTGGGCTTGTACTCACTGGAGTTTAGAAGAATGAGAGGGGAATCTCATAGAAACATATAAAATGCTGATGGGACAGGCTAGGTGCGGGAAGAATGTTCCCGATGTTGGGGACATCCAGAACTAAGGGTCACAGTCCGTGTGGTGTAAGTACACCCACCGTGCTCCCCCTCGTGCTCGTCCTCCACCCCTCCTGGACCTCCTCATCCTCTTCCTCAGATGAGGCCGCATGTCCCTTTGCTTCCTCTTGCGATCCTTCTCCAGCATTCCCCCCCCCCTGCTGTGCCAGATTGTGGAGGGCACAGCAGACCACCACAAAGCGGGAGACCCTCTGGGGCGTGCACTGCAAGCCACCACCAGTGTGATCTAGGATCGGAACTGCATCTTCAGCAGCTCAATGACAGCATGAGTGGCAACGTGCGCCTCATTGTGTTAGGCCTCTGCCTCGGTCTGAGGTCTCTGCACCGGTGTCATCAGCCATGACCAAAGTGGGGATTCCTTATCCCTTATGAGCCAACGCATCATTCTGGAGTGGTCCTCGAAAACACCAGGGATCGAAGAGTACCCCAGGATGTAACTGTCATGCCACTCTCAGGGTAGCTGGTCCAATGTGCATGATATGGAGGCTGTGGTCACACACGATCCAAACATTCAGGGAATGGAATCCCTTCTTGTTAATGTAGGGCACTTCCTGATGCCCCGAGCTTGCCGGGCAACATGCATGCCATCAATGGCCCCTGGACCTGGGGCATCCGGCAATGGCGGCATATCCTGCAGTCCAGGCATCTTGGAGGACCTGGCTGATATAGTTTGATGCCCATCATTCAGAGCATCTGTCACCTCCCGGATGCACCTGTAGGCGGAAGATTGGGAAATTCCACACAGGACCGCACTCAAGCCCTGGAATGACCCAGATGTTGATGTTGCAGTAACCTTCATGGCCACCGGGAGTGGTTGTCCTCCTCCACGGGGTACCATGTCCGCGAAGACATGGCACGTGTGCTATATTGTCTCTTTGTTGAGACGGAGTCGTCTTCTGCGGCACATGGTGTCCATCAGCACATCGAATGACTATGATGCCTGTGCAGCTTGGGCCATCGATGGCCTCCCCATCTGTGGGTCCCTCCTCCGCCCGAGGTATTCAGGGTGTGCAATGACCCCCTGCACATGGGGTGCCACTTCCAGCCTGCTTCTCGCTGCTGCCTTCTACGGCATCTGCCCACCTCGGCTGCCACAAGCAACGAGAGGGAAGTCTCAATGGAATCAATTCCAGAAAACAGTTTTATCTGGAAGGAATTGGAGGGAGACCAACATTCAGTTAAAGCTTCCATTCCGGGACCCTCCGATTCCCCCAAGCCTCCCCCACCCTTACCATGACTGTCCCGCCTTTTCTCGAGTGCCATCCAGCGAAGCAGTTGTGCTGGCATACCTTGCTCTTCACAAACACCCAACCACATCAGGAGCCCTGAGCCCCCAGACCTCTGACGGGATCATTAGGGAGGACGTGCTTAGCTGCCCTCCGCTCACCCACACACTTACCCTTTAGTCGCGAGAAGATCCACAGAGCTGAAGCCCTGCTCTTCAGTGTTTGATTGTTGACAGCTGCCTCTATGGTGCTGTTGCTCTGTGAGTTCAGGCACACTGTTCAGGTGTTCAGGCATCAATGGTTTGCTGGACATCCAGTGGACTATTTATCCTCTGGGACCTGGCACCCGTGCCTTCGAGGAGGCACTTGAGAGTTCAGGTGCATGAAGTGCACTCACAACTAACAAGGCTAATTCTTCATTTCAAATAGCCTTCAGCTGTGAAGCTGGAGGCTGCTCACAGTCAAAGGGAGTGAATTTGACTTTCGGGATAGAAACCACAGCAGGGCTCTGTCCTGGGAGAGTTTGGTGGGACAGACAGGCTGCAGATGTGGTTGCCCCAGTTATGGGTCTCCACAATATTTAAAGATGGCTTGAAACCTCACGGGCGCAAATCCCTCACCCCCCCCCTCCCCCCGGCCCAGGGATCACCCTCCAACCTGGAACGCCCCCCCCAAACAACCCCAGCCCCTCTGAAGGGCCCCCCACCCCGTGCACCCCCAAGCATTGAGGCAGCAGCTCCAGTGCCCTTGAGCTACATGCTGGAAAACAATAATTTAAAAAAATATTTTTTTAATTAAAGTTTTGCAAAGTTTTTCATAATAAATAGCAATAATCCTAACACAGCAAAATAGAGTGAACATTAACATAGTGCAAAAAGAGAATATACAATAGCAATTGACTAGACGTGACCCCACGCGCCTCAGTCTTCCCACACCCTCCCAACGGAGCACTCACCCCTACGGGTCGCTGCTCTGCTGAGAAGCAGCTCTGTTCACTTGGCAAAATTATTTACATGGAAAACAGTAATAGCTACTCACCTCCTCACTTCCCCCTCAGCAGCCATCGCGCCAGTTTCACGCTCGCGAAAAGGAGCACTAAAGGACGCCCGCGTGACACCCCGCTGGGGAGTCAGGTAATTCCCGGGGGGGCCGCTGCAGTCAACTTCAATCTCGTTAATGAGATTGAAATGAATGCGAATTAGGGTGAGTGATATTCTCGCCACTTGTGAGCGAGCTCCAGAACTTGGCATCGGGCCGGGTGAATCGCTAAACGGTTCGTGGCCGGTGCAAACCTCGATTTTGCCCTCTCCCGCTAATCACACGGCGCCCACAAATCTGCGCCCAATGCAACGCACTAACTGAGTCACCCCCCCGCGGTTTTTCCCAATAAGGTTCCAGTTGCCCAGGCCAAGGCTGTTAGCAGCTCGCACCTCGCAACTGTGCGAGCGATACATTTTGAAACCGAAATGTGCAGGAAGAAATCTAACGGCGCACACCCCTTTCAAACAAAATCTGACACGTCCTCTTTTTTTCTCTTTTAATTGTTCAGTAAACTGTCAAAGCGTTCAATAGACTTCGGAGTTCCTGGTAAAATCCACAATTCTGACATAAATTAGCACAGATCAAGTCTCAAGTACAATCCTGCTGCTGCATAATAAATAGGACAGTTAATTGGGAGGAAATAATTAGAGCTTGTGAACTAGCACTGAAGTGACTAGACTGTTCTTACCTGTACACTGTTTTCACTCATTCTGACAGGAACTACTAAGTGCCATGAACAAGTGCGGGGTCAGATTAATGCAGGTATTTTAAAACCTTTCATGGACGTTGGTGTGGCTGGTTAGGTGAGAAGTTATATCGCCCATCCATAATTTCCCTCGAGATGGTGGTGGTGAGCCAACCTATTGAACCGCTGCAGTCCGCGTGGTGTAGGTACACTCACAGTGCTGTTAGGAAGGAATTCCAGGATTTTGATCCAGCGACCTTGGAGAAACGGTGACACAGCTCCAAGTCAGGATGGTGAGTGGCTTGGAGGGGAACTTGCAAGGGCTGGCATTCCCATGCATCTGCTGCACTTGTCCTTACAGAAGGTAGAGGCTGCAGGTTTGGAAGGTGCTGTTGAAGGAGCCTTGGACGAGTTAATGCATCTTGCAGACGGTACACACAGTGGCAGCAGTTCCCTCGATGTTAAAGCGTCATTTAACCAAATAAGGGCAGCACGGTAGCATTGTGGATAGCACAATTGCTTCACAGCTCCAGGGTCCCAGGTTCGATTCCGGCTTGGGTCACTGTCTGTGCGGAGTCTGCACATCCTCCCCGTGTGTGCGTGGGTTTCCTCCAGGTGCTCCGGTTTCCTCCCACAGCCCAAAGATGTGCAGGTTAGGTGGATTGTCCATGATAAATTGCCCTTAGTGTCCAAAATTGCCCTTAGTGTTGGGTGGGGTTACTGGGTTATGGGGATAGGGTGGAGGTGTTGGCCTTGGGTATGGTGCTCTTTCCAAGAGCCGGTGCAGACTCGATGGGCCGAATGGCCTCCTTCTGCACTGTAAATTCTATGAAAATCTATGAAAATTGACCGAGTGCGGCATCAAGGAGCCTTAGCAAAACTGGACACAATGGGGAGGACGTTCTCCACTGACTGGAGGCATACCTCGCACAAAGAAAGATGGTTGTGGATGTTGGGGGGCAATCACCTCAGTCCCAGGATATCACTGCAGGATCTCCCCAGGGCGGTGTCTTGGGCCAAAGTGCGACTTGCAAAGATATTTTATCAATATGTAAATTGCACAACGCTTGGGAGAATTTCCACTTGTTCTAACATCCTTAATTACACAATGACAGACAAAAGATTTCACCGGCATGTGTATTTTTAGGTTTGAACATTATTCGCTGGCTGTTGTGGAACAAATAACAACAGAATCTGATTTTCTAAAATCCGATTTCTCTCCCCACCAATTGCCTCCTCAGTTTAGTTCTACATTTTGTGATGTGGTGTTGGGGAGGGAATCAGTTCAGGGCTGCATTTATTAATGCTGCGAGACTCGGGGTGGGAGGGAGGGAGGATTTCCTGCACATGTGCTGACGCAGTGTTGGTGACGTCAATGAGTGCGACATCCCACGCAACTGCCTACAGTTAAATGAACAAAGGAAAGAAAACCTGGCTCTATTCTGGTTTCTCCTCCTGCCCACAGCCCCTTGCTAGCCCCTCGTTTGTGGCCCCGAGCACTCTTTCACACCTCCGCACTTCACCCTGTCCCCTCACTGCTTCCTCTTCCCCCCCTCCCCTCTTTGCCTCTGCTTCCCCTCACTGCATCCCTCCCACCACCGCACTACCCCTCGCAGAGGTGACGCGAGGAGGAGCAGCGAAAGGGGTGGACAGCGGATGGGACCCAATGTTTCTGAACTGTCACGAGGCTGTGACCCTTTATTTTCGATAATATGATTTTTCAACTTTCAAATGACTGGCGATTTTGCAATTTGAACAGAGCCAGGGAAAACTGCTTTAAAATGCAAGGCCCACACTCCAAGCTAAAAGTGAGAAACCAACAAATCGCCCTCAAAGGGAGAGTGAAGAGAGCGATGTTTCCTATAATTCAGACAACCATCAAAATGTGTAACAGATTGAGAAAGCACAGTGCTGGATATTCAAATGATGGCTGCCACAGACAGACCCACCCAAAACCTTTTGGAAATACACAATGGGTGAATTAGTTGAAGGCAAAGCTCAGGCACGAGAGAGATGGCAAGTGACGTAGGCAGTGCCCAGGAAGTCTTTAGCAGAGGAAACAGGCTCCCTCTCTTCCACCCACACTCCCCATCGCTCTTTTGGAATAGGAGTGTCTACATCTGGCTGCATCCAAGAACTGAGTTAACCTCAATCAGCTGGATGTTTAAAATCTACCCCTCAAGGACACTCAAAGGACACTTAACCATATATTTTTTTTATTGGACCCTATTCCGCTTATTTCTGATACACGTTGGTGTGTGTGTGCATGCGTCTGACTTTGTATGTGTGTGCGTGTGTTTGTATGTGTGTGCGGGTGTGTGTATGTTTGTGTGTATGGGCAGCACGGTAGCACAAGTGGATAGCAGAGTGGCTTCACAGCGCCAGGGTCCCAGGTTCGATTCTCCGCTGGGTCACTGTCTGTGCGGAGTCTGCACGTTCTCCCCGTGTCTGCGTGGGTTTCCTCCGGGTGCTCCGGTTTCCTCCCACAGTCCAAAGACGTGCAGGTTAGGTGGATTGGCCATGATAAATTGCCCTTAGTGTCCAAAAAGATTAGGAGGGGTTAGTGGGTTACGGGGATAGGGTGGAAGTGAGGGCTTAAGTGGATCGGTGCAGACTCGATGGGCCGAATGGCCTCCTTCTGCACTGTATGTTCTGTGTTCTGTGTATGTATGTGTGTGTGTGTGTATGTGAGTGCGTGTGCGTTTGTATGTGTGTGTGTGTATGTGTACCTGTGTTTGCGTGCCCCTGTGCAACGGGCACCCTAATTATTGCAGGAGGGCCGAATGCTTGACATCAGGGACAAAATTCTCCCGAAACGGCGCAATGTCCACCGACTGGCGCCCAAAACGGCGCCAATTAGATGGACATCGCGCCGCCCCAAAGGTGCGGAATGCTCCGCATCTTTGGGGCCGAGCCCCAACATTGAGGGGCTAGGCCGACGCCGGAGGAATTTCCGCCCCGCCGGCTGGCGGAAACGGCCTTTGTTGCCCCGCCAGTTGGCGAGGAAATGACATGTCGGGGCGGCGCATGCGCGGGAGCGTCAGCGGCCGCTGACAGTTTCCCGCGCATTCACAGTGGAGGGAGTCTCTTCCGCCTCCGCCATGGTGGAGACTGTGGCGGAGGCGGAAGGGAAAGAGTGCCCCCACGGCACAGGTCCGCCCGCGGATCGGTGGGCCCCGATCGCGGGCCAGGCCACCATGGGGGCATCCCCCGGGGTCCGATCGCCCCTCGCCCCCCCCCAGGACCCCGGAGCCCGCCCGCGCCGCCTTGTCCCGCCGGTAAATAGGTGCTTTAATTTACGCCGGCGGGACAGGCAATTTATTGGCGGGACTTCGGCCCGTCCAGGCCGGAGAATCGAGCAGGGGGCCCGCCAACCGGCGCGGCGCGATTCCCGCCCCCACTGAATCTCCGGTGCCGGAGACTTCGGCAACCGGCGGGGGCGGGATTCACGACAGCCCCCGGCGATTCTCCAACCCGGCAGGGGGTCGGAGAATGACGCCCCATATTTTTATTCTTTTCTCGGTTGAGTGGTTAATAAATTTGCATTTGTTTTGAGTCAAGAAAACCCTATTTTGATTGGCTCCTTATTGTTCACAGATTAAATAGTAAAAGACATTATGAGTTGGAAAAGGCCTCTCCTCCTGAAAAAGAGACTTAACCCCTTGTTGTGACCGGCTGGACATGCTGAATAGTGGGGAGCCACTTCACCCGTTCGCACCTGGTCACAATGGGACAGGTGATGACACAAGCGGTTGGCGAAATCTCCCATGCGGCAGTGGTCAGAGTGGGAGCTGACCGTCTGACTTCCATTTTCTGCTTGGTGGCAGCAGGCATTGCAATGTTAGTCAGTAGCAAGAGCAGCAATTAAAGCTCAAGTCACAAGCCTACCTGAAGCACAAGCGATGGGTATGGGTTACATCATCAGATGGAGTGTCCTCCTTACCCAGCCTGTGTTCCAACTTTATGACGTGAACATCACATGGCATACCGCTAATAGTCAATGAAAAGTTCACACTACTGCAGTATGAGTCATCGTAAATAAAGCACTGCAGTTTAATCTGTACTTAACACTAAATAGAGAGTGCGAGATACTGCAGAGAAAGAAAGTGCTCCACAAATATGCATGGTATTTTCATTCACATCATCAGCAATTCACAAGCAGAGAAACAAGGTTGCTTTTCAGACTCAGTGGGGTCTTGGGTCATTCAGCAAATTCACCCACGTCTAATTGGTTGCCCATACTACACTGAGCTCAATATTTGGCTCCACTGGCGTCAATGAAACTGAATATCAGGAGTGATGTGTAACATACGGCAGCTGCACTAACACCCAAGACCAATTTCTACCACAGTGACTTTCCCAACAAGCATCAAAGCTTTGGGATATGCATCAGCAAAGCCAATTGGAAATGCTTGGCTTGGTTTCTGCTGATCAGAAACACAGGCTGTGAAAATTCGGATTGATGGGCTGGATCCACCCCCCGCCCCACTGCCGGAGAATCCCGCCCAATGCAATGTCTCCCATTGTTAGGGTGCTATGGAAGCTGTTTGTGATTCAAAATTCCCAGAATCAAGATCCTGGTTCTTAGAATTGTCCAGAAACGTAATTGGACAAATGACATAAATACTATGGCTACAACAGGAGATTGGAGACTGAGAATTGTGCAGCAAATAACTCACCTCCTGACTCCCCAAAGCCCCCCCCCCCCCACCATCTATGAGACATAAATCAGGAGTGTAGGGCAGCACGGTGGCGCAGTGGGTTAGCCCTGTTGCCCCGGCTCTGGGTCACTGTCCATGTGGAGTTTGCACATTCTCCCCGTATTTGCGTGGGTTTCGCCCCCACAACCCAAAAGATGTGCAAGGTAGGTGGATTGGCCACGATCTATCTGTGTGGTGTTCTTTGTGTGGCCAATTTTAAGATGGTTGGTGTAATGTTCATAAACACCACAAATAGATTTAAATTGAACAAAGCTATAAATTTATTAACACTACTTAATTGGATTTGACACTTATTCCCATATAATACACAGTTGATAATAAACATATAATCTACACTCATCTACTACTGATCTCTACACTATTACATTGACTATAGTCTGCTCTCACTCACAATATCTTTCCTTCAGTTTGTTCTCTAGATTTCTCCTCAACCTCTCACCCACAAGGCTTAGCATCAATGCCTTATATAGTTGTACCTCTAGCTCCCTCTAGTGGTGTGTTTAGACATTACATTCACCCTTGCAATTCTTTACATTTCTGACAATGTGACAATCGGCACTGTATGCAGAACAATATTTTTGTTGTACCTCGGTACACGTGACAATAAATCAAATCCAAATAAATCAAATCCAAATCTCCCATTTGTTCTCTGATTTCAATTGCTCCACCATTGGTGGCAGCGCCTTCAGTTGCCAAGGCCCTAAACCCTTGAATACCCTCCCTGCACATCTTCACCTCTCTATTTCGCCGACGTCCTTTAGCCACTCCTCTTTGACCAAGCGTTTGGTCATTCGATCTAAAACCGCCTGCGATGACTTGGTGTCATATTTCATTTTCCAATGTTCCTATGAAGCACAGTGGGGCATTTTACGATGTTGAAGGCGCTATAGAAATGTAAGTTAGTGCTTTACATTTTTACTGTCTGGCTCTCAGTTTCTTAGCAGAAAGGTTTCTACAGGATAAGCAGGTTATGAGGGCCGCCTCCTCTTCTGTAACCTGTGGCAAGATCATGCATGATCAATTGTAAATTGACTTCCATTTGTGCCGTGTCAGCAGGGAGGAACAACCTTGCTGCACTACAGCGTGACTCATGCCCGCCCAGCAACTCAGGCCACTGCAGGGAAGGGGAAGCAACACAGCGTTCTCCATCAACCCTGAAGAACTGCCTATCACATTTTCATACTCATCTCGCTAAATGCTGGCAAAAGGCAGAGTCGAAATAACTGAGATTCAGTCACTGAGAAGATGGCCATTTTTGATGGACTTGCTTCAAGCCTGAAGCCAACGTGGTGTAATTGCATTCACCCTAGATACTTTCCTGCATTGGGAATACATTATATCAAGAGTTTGCATACAGAATCATAGAATTTACAATGCAGAAGGAGACTATTCGGCCCATCGAGTCTATACCGGCCCTTGAATGAGCACCCTACTTAAGCCACACCTCCACCCTATCCCAGTAACCAGTAACCCCACCTAACCTTTGGACACTCTGGAGCAATTTAGCTTGGCCAATCCACCTAACCCGCGCATCTTTGGGCTATGGGAGGAAACCGGAGCGTCCGGAGGAAACCCTCACAGACACGGGGGAGAACGTACAGACTCCGCACAGACAGTGACCCAAGCCGGGAATCGAACCAGGGTCCCTGGCGCTGTGAAACAACAGTGCTAAACACTGTCCTACCATGCCCCCAAGGGGTGTCCTGTAAACTGCTATCCGTTCCCAGTTTGTACACTAGTTTTGTAACACTAATTTTCTGCCAATAGAATTAATCCACACCGCTCTTTCTTACGGCATTCAGAGCTTTCCTGACTCTTGGCCAGATTATAAATATTTATTTGGCGAGATTCTCTCGAAACGGCGCGATGTCCGCCGACTGGTGCCCAAAACGGTGCCAATCAGACGGGCATCGCGCCGCCCCAAAGGTGCGGAATGCTCCGCATCTTTGGGGGCCGAGCCCCAACATTGAGGGGCTAGGCCGACGCCGGAGGAATTTCCGCCCCGCCAGCTGGCGAAAACGGCCTTTGTTGCCCCGCCAGCTGGCGCAGAAATGACATCTAAGGGGCGGCGCATGCGCGGGAGCGTCAGCGGCCACTGACAGTTTCCCGCGCATGCGCAGTGGAGGGAGTCTCTTCCGCCTCCGCCATGGTGGAGACCGTGGCGGAGGCGGAAGGGAAAGAGTGCCCTCCACGGCACAGGCCCGCCCGCGGATCGGTGGGCCCCGATCGCGGGCCAGGCCACCGTGGGGGCACCCCCCGGGGCCAGATCGCCCCGCGCCCCCCCCAGGACCCCAGAGCCCGCCCACGCCGCCTTGTCCCGCCGTTCAAAAGGTGGTTTAATCCACGCCGGCGGGACAGGCAATTTATCGGCAGGACCTCGGCCCTTTCGGGCCGGAGAATCCAGCGGGGGGGGGCCCGCCAACCGGTGCGGCCCGATTCCCGCCCCCGCCGAATATCCGGTGCCAGAGACTTCGGCAACCGGCGGGGGCGGGATTCACGGCAGCCCCCGGCGATTCTCGGACCCGGCGGGGGGTCGGAGAATGACGCCCATTGTGTTGATAATTTGTTGTCAGTGCCCGCTGCTCTTCTTTCAATGATTTACACTGAGCACAGCATTAGTATTATATAGAAATATGTGAAACCAAGTAACCCAACACATACTGGGCTGGGAGACTTGCATTGTCTTTAAGTTTAAAATTGCTGGATTTTACTCATCATGAATGAGGCAATAGAACCAGTGCAAGACGTGGTAAATAGCATTAAACAAGACATGGGCAAAAAATGTGCACTCATTATAAAGCTATTGAATAGTCAGATTCATTCTAGTTAAAGATTGATCAATGTTTTCCAATTTATTAAAGTAAGAAGTTTTACAACACCAGGTTAAAGTCCAACAGGTTTGTTTTGAATCACTAGCTTTCGGAGCGCTGCTCCTTCCTCAGGTGAAACCTGAGGCCGTGAAACCTGAGGAAGGAGCTGTGCTCCGAAAGCTAGTGATTCGAAACAAACCGGTTGGACTTTAACCTGGTGTTGTAAGACTTCTTACTGTGCTCACCCCAGTTCACCGCCGGCATCTCCATATCAATTTACTAAATTATAGCCTTCTGTTTGACTATACTGGGAAGCAACGTAATCACCCAAGCAATCATTTCTAAGGTTTGTATCTAGACATTAGGTGGCCTCAAGCAATTTGACCTTGAAAGATATCATGGCTAAACTCGACTGTATCTTCATAAAAGCAAAATACTGAGGATGCTGGAAATCTGAAATAAAAACAGGAAATACTGAAACTTCTCATGGGGAACTAGCATCATCTGAGGAGAAGAGAAACAGAGTTAACACTTCAGATCACTGACCTTCCATCAGAAGACTTCTGATGAACGTCCATTGACCTGAAATGGCCAAGATTTTCCCATCCCGCCCTCAGCAGGAATCATTATGGGCAGAACTGGAAAATCTGATGGTCCAGCCAAAGGCCTATTTGACTTTGGGCAGGAATCTCCGGTCACGTTGCATGGTGGGAGGGACTGGAAAATCCCAGCCTTTGATTTTCTTTCCACAGACGCTGGTTCGACCACAGCTTTCTGGCACCATCCCGCTCTGGCACCACACTTTAGGAAGGATGTGAAGGTCCTTGAGAGGGTACAGGGAGGGTTTATTTTCCCGAATAGTTACAAGGATGAGAAATTTGAGCGAAAATGTTAGGCTGGAGAGGCTGGGCTTGTTCGTTGCGATAGAGGTATACAAGATCATGACAATTTAGATTAAATTGACAAAGAAAAGCTGCTCCCATTACCTGATGGTTCAAGGACTAGAGGGCGTGGATTTAAGATGTTGAACAAGAGATATTGGTTGGGGGGGGGGTGCTGCGGGGTGTGGGTGAGGGGGGTGGGGGGGAGGGGGGGCTGGAGAAGACAAATGAGGAAGAATCTTGATGTGTTGGGTATGCCGGGTCTGCGAGGACTGCGTTTACTGCAGCAGTGAGAGAGACAGGCTTCCAACACTTGAAGAAATGCAACTCGATTTTATTGAACTCTTAACTATTAAACATACTTTAACTGTGGGTTGACATTATGCTCAGTTGACTGGAGACCTGAGGTGAACCTGACCAGACTATCTTACTACCACATGGTGTATGTTCTAGTTGCTGCTCACAGGCTCTGACTGTCTCAGAGGCTGGATCCCAAGAGAGCGGGAAAACTAGTGCCCTCTGGCTTTATAGTGGTTGTGTCCTGTCTGGTGATTGGCTGCTGTGTTCTGTGTGTTCACTGGTCATCCTGTGTGTCAATCACTGCCTGTCTGTGCACCATCATATACCTGTGCGTATATTATGACAAATCTTTCTATGCAGTGAGTGGTTATGACCTAAATCTCGTTGTCTAGGAGGCTGGTGGAAGCGGAGACAATTAATGATTGCAAATGTGGTGGACAGGGAGTGTTGAGGAAGCAGAGAGGCCACAGAAGGACCTGGAAAGGCTAGGAGAATGGGCAAGGAAGTGGCAGATGGAATGCAATGTGGGAAAAGTGTGAGGTTATGCACTTTGGTAGGAAGAATGGAGGCATAGATTATTCTCGAAATGGGAAAAGGCTTAGGAAACCAGAAGCACAAAGGGACATAAGAATCCTACTTCAGGGTTCTCTAAAGGTCAACATGCAGGTTCAGTTGGCAGTTGAGAAGGCAAATACAGTGTTAACATTTATATCAAGATAGAATACAAGAGCAGGGATGTAATTCTGTGGCTCTAGTCAGACCCCATTTGGAATATTGTGAGAAGCTTTGGGCCCCGTATCTAAGGAAGGATGTGTTAGCCTTGGAAAGGGTTCAGAGGAGGTTCACAAGAATAATCCTTGGAATGAAGGCCTTGTGATAGGAGGAGCAGTTGAGGACTCTGAGTCTGTACTCGATGGAGTTTAGAAGGATGAGGGGGGATCTCTGAAACTTACCAAATACTGAGAGGCCTGGATAGAGTGGACGAGGAGAGGATGTTTCCACTAGTAGGAAAAACTGGAACCCGAGGGCACAGTCTCAGACTGAAGCGGCGATCCTTTAAAACAGAGATGAGGAGTAATTTCATCAGCCAGAGGGTGGTGAATCTGTGGAACACTTTGCCGCAGAAGGCTGTGGAGGCCAAATCACTGAGTGTCTTTAAGACAGAGATAGATAGGTTCTTGATTAATGAGGGGATCAGAGGTTATGGGGAGAAGGCAGGAGAATGGGGATGAGAAAATATCAGCCATGATTGAATAGCGGAGCAGACTCGATGGGTCAAATGGCCTAATTTTGCTGCTCCCATGTCTTATGTTCTTATGGTTCTTGGGAAATAAACTTGCAGAGCTACGTGATAGAGCAGAGGAATGGGATTGACTACAGAGTGATGGCATGGACTTGATGGGATGAATGGCCTCCTTTTGTAATGGCATAATGTCTCTCTGACTCAATGCTGCCAGAATATTTCCAGCATTTTCTGGTCTTATTCCAATGTCATCTTCTCAATGTCCATACAGGGACGGAGAGGGGAAGTAGACATCGATCAGGACCAGAAATGACGGGGTACATTTTCTGATCTCGCCAGCCTCGGGTATCGCATCCCGCAGGAGGAATATTTGACAGACTATGGAAAGGTCTGTTGATCTTGGGTGGGAATTTAGGGTCTCGCGGTGAGCAGCACCAGGAAATCCCAATCAGTGGCTTTTCTGTCCCCCTGCCGAACTCAAAATAACCAGACACCCAGCAACACAGCTAAGCACAGACGAGGCATAAATTGTTGATCAGTTTCTCAGCCGGCTGTTGTGATCAAACTGATCATGTCAATATATTGAGAAACATTTCACACTGTGCTATCTTTTTTTTAAAGAAGGAGGAATCGGCAAAAGAATCTCTTCCACAAAGGTCGTAAATAGTTACATTTCCGGAGCTGAAATAATTCTATTAATTACAGAACTAGAACTGACTGGTTGTCTATGACTGCCATCCAGGAACAAACTACTTCTTCACGGGAATAAAATCCTCTGTCATTTATTAAATAAGAACCCTTGGAGGTTTCATTGCCTACAACCAGTTTCAAAGATCCATAGCTAAAAATATCACAAACATGTGCATGCGCGCTCATGAATCTCACATGACATTTGTCATGATATACATCAGCATATCATGGTGCAATCACACACACACTGATACAGTGATGGACATACAGTAGGACCAACCAGCTTACACAACATCACAGCCAATCACCAGTGAGAGCACACGCACTATAAAGACAGGGGACACCAGAGTTCCCGCTCATTCTAGCAGCAGCTAGCTCAGAGCACAGAGCTCACAGCCTGCCACTCAGACATTCACCATGTGCTGAGTGCCTCACCTAGATAGTGATAGGACAGGGTCCACCGATAAGCTGGTAATGCACGTACCCAAAGTTACAGTATGTTATTACAGTTGAGTTGTTAATAAAATAGAGTTACACCAGCCGTGTTGACCTGTTTGTAGACCAGAACACCCAACACGACATGGTTCCAGGAGTGGACGCATACTAGCCCCTGTGAGACCTACCTGCAACTTATCAGCAATCCGCCATCCTACAGCATGGAGAACATCAACCCGCCGCCGCCGCTACGCATCGCTGGCAATCTCGGGGTGAATTGGAAGCTTTTTAAACAGCGCTTCCAGCTCTTCCTAGAGGCCACAGACAGGGAGAATGCATCGGACACCAGGACGATTGCCCTTCTTCTCTCCACGGCAGGGCAACACGCCATCCACATCTTTAACTCCCTGACATTCGCGGACGGCGAGGACAAAACCAAATACAAGACGGTGCTCCTAACATTTGATGAACACTTCAGCGTTGAAGCCAACGAAAGCTTCGATAGGTACCTGTTCCAGCAGCGCCTGCAGGGTAAGGAGGAGCCTTTCCAGTCTTATTTAATGCACCTCCGCATCCTCGCGTAGTCCTGCGGCTATGGGCCCACCTCTGACTCCATGATCCGCGACCAGATAGTTTTCGGGGTCATGTCGGACACCCTGCGCCAGCAGCTCCTTAAAATCAAGCAACTCACCCTAGCGACGGCCATCGAGATGCGTCCTGCAAGAGAACGCCACCAGCCGGTACTCACACATCCAGGCGGCTGAAACGGCGCGGCAGGGGCCCCACGAGACAGAGCAGGTCCAGACGATCGAGTACCTGCAGGCCCTCGGCCCGGAGGAGGGCGGCCATTTCGCGCGCTTTCTGAGGCCTACCACGCTTGTACGCGCCAAAAGAGGGGACATTGACACGGAGGAACGCGATGCGCAGGCGTGCACTACGCAAGACCGCACGTGCATGCGCGGTGGCGCAACGAACGCACTGACATCATGACGTGCGGCAACTGTGGCTCTGCCCATTTAAAGTGGCAATGTCCGGCCAAAGCGCGACAATGCCCACGCTGTGGCAGGCTTGGCCACTATGCTGCCTGCTGTCGAGCAGCTCAGCCTGCCAACTTGCAGCAGTTTAACCAGCCTCGCAGAGATGTTCGGGCAATTCTACCCACGTTCACCGAGTCCGATCCCGACATCACACAGACCAGTGACATTGAAGACAGGGAGCCTTTCCGCATTGCTGTCATCAACAAGAACAAGCTGTCCCCGAGTCGAACGCACCAGCCGCTATCGGTGCACAGCATGATCCGGACGACGAGTGGTGTGCCACCCTGACGGTCAACCGATCCCAGATCACATTCCGCCCGGACACTGGTGCTTCCGCAAATCTCCTCGCATGGTCAGCATTTCAAACCCTGAGGGTCAAACCAGCAATTCTTCCATCCATCTGTCAACTGGTCGACTATAATGGCAACGTCATCCCCGCCACGGGGTCGTGCCAACTCGAAGTGACGCACAACTCGCGTAAAGCCATCCTACCCTTCGAGATTGTGGGCTCTTCAAAGGACTCTCTGCTCGGCGCACAGGCGTGCAAACTCCTCCACCTCATTCAGCGAATACACTCTCTCTCTCCAGAAGACACGTCTGACTTCCAAGATGCGGAATTCAGGGCGCAACTAACTCAATCCTCTCTCACAACCAGGATGCTTTCGAGGGCATGGGTACACTGACCTACACATACAAAATCCTGCTCAAACAGGATGCCACCCCGGTAGTTCATGCGCCTGGCAAGGTCCCAGCACCCCTCAAGGACCGCCTCAAGCAGCAGCTGCAGGACCTTCAGGACCAAGGAGTGCTTTCCCGGGTGACGGAGCCAACTGCATGGGTCAGCTCCATGGTGTGCGTCAAGAAGCCTTCCGGCGAGCTCCGGATCTGTATTGACCCGAAAGACTTAAATTGCAATATAATGAGGGAACATTACCCTACACCCAAACGTGAGGCGATCACGTGCGAGATGGCTCGGGCAAAAATATTCACCAAGCTTGATGCCACAAAGGGCTTCTGGCAGATTCAATTGGATCAGTCCAGCAGGAAGCTGTGTACATTCAACACTCCATTTGGCAGATACTGCTACAATAGGATGCCATTTGGAATCATATCGGCCTCTGATGTTTTCCATCGCATCATGGAACAGATGATGGTGGGCATCGAAGGGGTGCGCGTCTATGTGGACGATATCATTATTTGGTCTCCCACACCGCAGGAGCATATCAGTCACCTCCAACGTGTCTTTCAACGGATACGGGACCAGGGCCTGCGCCTTAACAGAGCCAAATGTTCTTTCGGCCAAACTGAGCTCAAGTTCTTGGGGGACCACATTTCCCGGTTGGGTGTGCGGCTGGATGCCGACAAGGTGGCAGCCATCGCAGCCATGCAGAAGCCGACAGACAAGAAGGCGGTGCTACGCTTTCTAGGAATGGTCAACTTCTGAGATAATTCATCCCTAACCTCGCTTCCCACACCACAGCTCTCCGGCACCTTGTCAGGAAGACAACTGAATTCCAGTGGCTTCCCACCCACCAGCGTGAATGGGAGGAGCTCAAGGTCAAGCTTACCACCGCCCCGGTACTGGTGTTCTTCGATCCTGCAAGGGAGACGAAGATCTCGACTGACGCCAGCCAATCCGGCATTGGGGCGGTCCTCCTGCAACGAGATGACGCCTCATCATGGGCCCCAGTCGCCTATGCGTCACGTGCCATGACCCCCACAGAGCAGCGCTATGCACAAATTGAGAAAGAGTGTCTAGGCCTGTTGACTGGCGTTGACAAGTTCCACAACTATGTGTATGGCCTTCCTCAGTTCACAGTGGACCATCGCCCACTGTTTGGCATCATCCAAAAGGATCTTAATGACATGACCCCTCACCTCCAGCGCATTCTGCTCAAACTCCGGAGGTACGACTTCCAACTTGTATACACCCCGGGTAAGGACCTGATCATAGCAGACGCTCTGTCCAGGGCAGTCGACACTCCGTCCGACCCAGACGGGTTCGTTTGCCAAGTCGACGCATATGTAGCCTTCACTTCTGCCAATTAGCCGGCCACTGACGAACGCCTTGCCCACATTCGCCGTGAGACTGCGGCTGACCCCCTTCTGCAACGTGTGATGTGCCACACGATGGACGGGTGGCTCAAGAGACATTGCCCACAGTTTTACAACATTCGGGACGACTTGGCAGTCGTGGATGGTGTCCTCCAGAAGCTGGACCGCATCGTGATCCCACACAGCATGCACCGGCTTATCTTAGAACAGCTGCACGAAGGCCATCTCGGCGTTGAGAAGTGCCGACGGAGGGCCTGAGAGGCTGTATACTGGCCAGGAATAAATGAGGACATTGCCAACACTGTGCTCAATTGCCCGTCAGCGGTTCCAGCCGGCACAACCACGTGAGACCCTTCAGCCCCATGAGTTGGTCACGTCCCCCTGATCGAAGGTGGGCGTGGACCTGTTCCATGCGCTCGGCAGGGACTACATCATCATCATCGACTACTTTTCCAGCTATCCTGAGGTCATACGCCTGCATGACACCACGTCATCGGCTGTTATCCGGGCCTGTAAGGAGATCTTTACTCGCCACGGCTTTCCGCTCAATGAGATGTCAGACCATGGCCCCTGCTTCGCGAGTCAGGAATGGTCTTCCTTCGCTAGTGCATACAACTTTGCATACGTGACGTCCAGTCCCCTGCACCCTCAGTCAAATGGCAAAGCAGAGAAGGGCGTCCACATTGTAAAAAGGCTCCTCTGCAAGGCTGCTGATGCAGGATCTGACTTCTGCCTCGCCTTGCTGGCCTATCACTCGACCCCACTGTCCACGGGCCTATCGCCGGCCCAACTGCTCATGGGTCGCACCCTCAGGACCACTGTGCCGTCCATTCATGTCCCAGACCTCGACCATACTCCGGTACTTCGGCGGATGCAACAAGAGCGTGAGCAACACAAGGCAGCTCATGGTGCTCGGTCGACTGATCTTTCTGCCCTGGTGCCTGGAGATCATGTCCGCTCACATCTTCCGGAAGGTGGCTAGCCGGCAACCACTGACGTTCTTAGACAGGTGGCTCCCCGCTCGTTTCTGGTTCGTTTGCCTGATGGCTCCATTCGCCGCCGCAATCGGCGTGCCCCTCGTCTGGTTCCACGCTTGCTATGAAATTCTGCACCGGTGCCACGCCCTCCTGTTGTCCCTGACATGGACTTTGTTGAGCTTCCGGATACCCTGCCTCCTCCTCACTCGACTGTGGCCCGGCCCATTCCTCAGCCGGTGGATCCTGAACCACCCTTGAGGCGGTCAACCCAAATTCGTCGCCCACCCCAAAGACTTGATTTATAAACCTTGCGCTATTGGACTCACTGACTTGTTCTGCCGTACTGTTTCAGAGTTTTTCATCGTTTGTTAATAGCATTTGTTTCGTTCTTGGTGTAACATAGTTTTCCTCTGCACCTGGCACCTTCCCGTGTATATAGCATAGCCACATGTACATATTGATGTAAATAATGCACACACATGATCAGACACACTCACTGCACTTTATTTATTTACATCAGCATATCATGGTGCAATCACACACACACTGACACACTGATGGACATACAGCAGGACCAATCAGCATACACAACATCGCAGCCAATCACCAGTGAGAGCACACGCACTATAAAGACAGGGAACACCAGAGTTCCCGCTGATTCTAGTAGCAGCCAGCTCGGAGCTCAGAGATCACAGCCTGCCTCTCAGACATTCACCATGTGCTGAGTGCCTCACCTAGATAGTGATAGGACAGGGTCCACAGATAAGCTGGTAATGCACGTACCCAAGCTTACAGTATGTTATTTCAGTTGAGTTGTTAATAAAATAGAGTTACACCATCTCCAGCAGTGTTGACCTGTTTGTAGACCAGAACACCCAACACGACAACATTGTCCATGGATATCTCTTTGAGCTGAGTTTATTGTCGCTGGAGAAATTTGCAGGCAGATCCATGCGACTCACCCCAGAGCGCCACCAGTGGTGGGAGTGCTGCATGTCAGGAATTCCAACATTTGATTGTTAAAAGTGGTCCCAGGAATCTTTCTGCCAAGACTTTAGCAACACTGGAATACTGTGAACAGTTTTGGTCCTCTTTGCAAAGGAAAGATACACTGGTATTGGAGGCAGTCCAGAGAAGGTTCACTAGGTTGATCCCGTGGAGGGATTTTCTTATGAGGGGAGGTTGAAGACATTGGACCTGTACTCACTGGAGTTTAGAAGGATGAGAGACGACCGTATTGAGACATATCGGATTCTCAGAGGACTTGACAGGGTAGATGCTGAGAGGTTGTTTCCCCTTGTGAGAGAGTCTTGGTCCAGAGGACATAATCTCAGAGTAAGGAGTGGAATTCTTTACTGCAGAGGGCTGCAGAGGCTGGGTCTTTAAGTATATTCAAGGCTGGGTTGGCACGGTGGCGCAGTGGTTAGCACTGCTGCCTCATGGCACCCAGGACCCTGGTTCGATCCCGGCCCCGGGTCACTGTCTATGTGGAGTTTGCAGATTCTCCCCATGGGTCTCACCTGCACAATCCAAAGATGTGCAGGTTAGGTGGATTGGCCACGCTAAATTGCCGCTTAATTGGAACATTAAAAAAAAAATCTCATTGTATGGCGGAGCAGACTCAATGGGCCGAATGGCCTACTTCTGCTCCTATGTCTTATGGTCTTATTATCTTCCCTCTAATTATTCCCACTGTCATAAAAATGTTACCAAACCACAACAGCAAGAAACCTCAATAATTAATATGTCCAGAAATATATCCAATAATTAATGAAAAGAAAACTCACCCAGTAAACACAAGGCAGACAAGGGTACAGATCAATATTGAAACTTGATTAGACATGGCAGACTGTGTCCTCTGAATGGCTCTATGCAAATCATTCTGGAGAGAAAAAAAATTCTGTTGGAGATCCGAATGTAAATACAAACCACCTCACACAAATCCGTCCAAATATATATTAGTCAGCACCAAGGAACTGTATTTTTCAACATGCATAGATTTACTTCTCTCCTTCACAAATTAGTTTGTGCTGACCCTGTTGGGTTTAAATATGTAATATGTTAGGTTCTTGGAGTGTCACAACCTCTACTGCTCTCTCCTGAGGTGCTCATGTGTCACAATCAAGTGCAACAATAGGTGTAATTGGGATTGTGTTGTACTTGTTACTGCATCAAGAAATGTAAGGAATCCAGTATGTGGATACTGTAGGGATCCACAAAGTCCCTACAGTACAGAAGGAGGCTATTCAGAGTCTGCACCAACCCTCAGAAAGAACACTACCTAGGCCCAACCCTCCCACCTTATCCCTGTAACCCCAGTTAACGTGCACATCTTTGGACACTAAGGGGCCATTTAGCATAGCCAACCCACCTAACCTGCACATCATTGGAGCACTCAGATGAAACCCACGCAGACACGGGGAGAGCGTGCAAACTCTACACAGGCAGTTGCCCAAGGCCGGAATCGAACCCGGGTCTCTGGCGCTGTGAGACAGCAGTGCTAACCACTGTGCCGTCACGTGGCACCAGGTGCAATTTCTTTGACCTCGTGCCAGTGGGGAGAATTCCAGAATTTGGGTACTTCAAACTGCGCATCATTCTCTCAGTGCTGCAGTGGAGTGTAGCCTGGACAATGTGTTCGAGTGTCCGGCCCTGAGGTTTTCAACCTTAGTTAAAATATCCGACAATATATTCCCTCCCACCAAAGTGCCACTTGAACTGACAACTTTCTGACTAGGAGGTTTGCAAAAACTCCAACCCCACGGTATGTCAACCAGTGGCCAATTCAAAGCTAATTGGTGGGAAAGGAATCGTACCCTCCTCGCGACAAATTCAAAACTCCGCCCATCTCTGCTGCCCTGTGATTCAGAAATTGACGAAGAGGAGTAGCTAGCACTAAGTATAGCCTGAGTGTTCGGAAACATAAAGACTAACTGACATCAACAGATGAACCGGACAAATATAATAGCCAGAACAGTGAGTTCAGCTCCGTTTCCACTCCATTAGTTAAGAGTGAATGTTGCCTGGTTACTGAACTGTATTTATCTCCCCTGCTCTTATGCGGCTAATCAAGGAGGGCTTTCATTCCAAAAATATACACAATGTAATAGACGTCATAAATGAGCTCTCCCCGATCTGTGAGTATTAATCGCTTGCTCGCTCACGTCCCACAATGCCCCTCCATGGCTCCCCCCAGTAAATACATTCTGATGTATATAGTGATGCCTATTCTTTCAAGTTGTGCCTTTCCAAAAACGATATGTTGATGTGGAAAGAAAGAAAAGCTGCAAAAGTTGGAAAGAAGATCATTCTTGATGACGTGTCTACTCCCAAACTGTTAACCAGTTTTTCCTCTTGTTAAATGTTGTCTATTCCCAACGTATCGTATTTTCCTATCTGAAGTCTTTAATGACGGAGGTCAGTTTGCACCCACAAAGTTGCTCCCGAGTGAAACCAGGGCTGGGATTCTCCCTTCCCGGCGGGGCGGGGGGTCCCGGCGGGATGGAGTGGCGGGAACCACTCCGGCATCGGGATGCCCCAAAGGTGCGGATTTCCCCGCACCTTTAGGAGCCAAGCCCTCACCTTGAGGGGCTAGGCCCGCGCCAGAGTGGTTGGCGCGCCGCCGGCCTGCGGGAAAGGCCTTTGGCGCCACGCCAGTTGGGGCCGAAGGGTCTCCACCGGCTGGCGGAAGTTCGCGAATGCGCGGGAGCGTCAGCGGCTGCTGACGTCATCCTCGCGCATGCGCAGGAGGAGGGGTCACTTCCGCATCAGCCATCGCGGAGGCTATGGCTGAGGCGAAAGGAAAAGAGTGCCCCCACGGCACAGGCCCGTCCGTTGATCGGTGGGCCCCGAGCGTGGGCCAGGCCACCGTGGGGGCACCCCAGGGGCCAGATCGCCCCACGCCCCCCCTCGGAGCCCGCCCGTCCCGCCGGTAAGGTAGGTGGTTTGATTCACGCCGGCGGGACTGGCATGACAGCAGCGGGACTTCGGCCCATCGCGGGCAGGAGAATCGCCACGGGGGGGGCCCCGCCGACCAGCGCGGCGCGATTCCCGCCCCCGCCGAATGTTCGGTGCCGAAGAATTCGGAGGCCGGCAGGGGCGGGATTTGCGCCGCCCGCCGATGATTCTCCGACCCGGTGGGGGGGGGGGGGGGGGGGGGGGGGGGGGGGCGGAGAATCCCGCCCCAGGTTACTTTCGTGAACTTCTTTTCAAAAATCTAATCTTGGTTTATTTTTGGAATCAGAAATGTGAAGTGACATTCTTGGAAGTACCGACAAGAGGTAGGATATAAATGGATTCACAGTCACTTACAATCATGTTCTCCAGTGCATGCTTGGCCAGCCAGCAGTTTAGAAACACTGGGATGAAGAGGTTCCTCAAGGGTGGCCAGAAAATCTGCAATGGTTGGAAATGGAACAGGTTCACTCAGGAGGAAAGTACAAGATAATATTAGCAAAAGAAGGTTGAGTTAACTGGTGCCTTTAACATTGAAACAACACCTCATGGTGCTTTACAAATGGAAATAGACACAAGGCTTTGCAGCTCCAATGACTATTAATAAACTGGATACCATCCAGGACAAAACACCCCAGCCACCACCTTAAACATTCACTCCCTCCACCTCCACCGACACAGTGGCAGCCGTGTGTGTACAAGATGCACTGCAGCAACTCACCAAGGCCCATTCCACAGCACCTTCCAAATCTGTGACAACCACTATCCAAGGACAAGGGCAGCAGATACCTGGGAACACCACTGTCTGCAGGTTCCCCTCCAAGCCACACACCATCCTGACTTGGAAATATATCGGCCGTTCCTTCACTGCCGCTGGGTCAACATCCTGGAACTCCCTCCCTAACAGCACTGTGGATGTACCTACTCCACATGGACTGCAGCGGTTCAAGAAGGCAGCTCACCACCACCGCCTTCTCATGGGCAATTAGGGCTGGGCAATAAATGCCCACATCCCACGAATGAATAAATAAATAAAAGAGGGATGCCTGAAAAGCCTGGTTTAAAAGATGGGCTTTGTAGGAGCGGAAAGATTTACAAAAAGGATCAGTAATGAGCCAATATATCTGAAGGTTCTGCACCAATGGTAATGTAAAGGGAAGTGAAAAATGGGGAAAGGACTAGAGTCAGAGGGAATTGAATTCGGGTTGGAAGCATTTCATTGCCTGTATAGTGCTCGGAGGTTGTGAAAGTCACTGGCTAAATACAATTCATTTATACCTGGCTACCATGGAACTAAGTCACACAGTCAGTCAGGTTGTAGATTCAGGCTCTGATCTGTGTTGAGTTAGGTGGTCTGTTCTCTTTACAAGGTAGAATCATAGAATTTGCAGTGCAGAAGGAGGCCATTTGGCCCATCGAGTCTTTGGAAAGAGCACCCCACTTAAGCCCATGCCTCCACTCTATCCCCGTAACCCAGCAACCCCACCTAACCCTTTTGTTTGGACACTGTGGTATTATCATGTATTGCTGTACCTAAGAGGCTGATGACCATTGGTTAAACCTAGGAATTTGCCATTGGGAGTTGATACGTAGCTCCGCCCTGACAGGCGGAGTATAAGAACCGGGGCCGTCCCAGCAGCCTCCACTTTCTGTACCAAAGCTGCTGGGGACAAGTTCTAGTCGATTAAAGCCTTCAGTTATGAAATCACTTCGTCTTGAGTGTAATTGATCGTGCATCAGACACTAAGGGCAATTTATCATGGACAATCCACCTAACCTGCACATCTTTGGACTGTGGGACGGGAAAACCCACGCAGACAGAGGGAGAACGTGCAGACTCGGCACAGACAGTGACCCAAGCTGGGAATCGAACCCGGGTCCCTGGAGCTGTGAATCAACAGTGCTAACCACTGTGCTACCCTGCCGCCCGTGGACCGTGAACATGTTGAACCTCCATGTCGTCCCATGCACGGTGGTGCTGTGCTTAGCTCTGTTGCTTCACGGCGCCGAGGACCCAGGTCACTGTCCCTGTGCAGTTTGCACATTCTCCCTGTGTCTGCGTGGGTCTCACCCCCACAACCCAAAGACGTGTAGGGTAGGCGGACTGGCCACGCTAAATTGCCCCTTAATTGGAAATGTTTTTTATAAATGTCGGTCCATGCATTTTGCATTTACGATAATTCAGGCCTATTAAGGAAACAAAAATATGAATATATCATTTAAGAGGATGTGATCATTAGTTTATTTCAGCTCGATCGCAGCAGTAGTTTGTCAAGCACCCCGGATTAGGCAAGGTTATCACTCCTGATTGATATATAGTGGTGCACATGCATAGACTTGGCCGTGACGGCCTCCACAGTCAGATGGCCTGCCAGCACTCCCTATCAGGGCTTGAACATCTGTAAAGACTACACTGGTGAGATCTTGCAGTACAATTGTCACCAGAGGAACATGACCCACTGAGAGAGTGACATCTTCAGAAGAGGGAAAGACGCTGGATAGGAAACAAAAACTGATTAAATAGGAAAATAGATTATTGTATTTTATGACTTAGTTAACTTTACAGTTGAGTAACGTTTTAACTTTCAAATCCGAAAACCCAGATATTTACTAAAAGAATGAAGCCACCAGCTTCATAGTTCGAATCAAAAAAATGTACCTACACAAAAATCAAAGAACATGCACCCTAATAACGACGCTGTCTTAAAAGTCAGTTACATTAAATACACTAGAAGTACAACAAACATAAAAACAGGGGCGGCACAGTGGCACAGTGAGCAGCACTGCTGTCTCACAGCACCAGGGACCTGGATTCAATTCCGCTCTTGGGTGACTGCCTGTGTGGAGTAGGCGCGTTCTCCCCGTGTCTGCGTGGGTTTCCCCCGGGTGCTCCGGTTTCCTCCCACAGTCCAAAGATGTGCAGGTTAGCTGGATTGGCCATGATAAATTGCTCTTAGTGTCCAGGGATATGCCCAAACTTGGAGAAAAGAGCTGAATTTAAGGGGCATCTTGACAAATACATGAATAGGATTGGAATAGAGGGATACGGACCCAGGAAGTGAAGAAGATTGTAGTTTAGTCGGGCAGCATGGTCGGCACGGGCTTGGAGGGCCGAAGGGCCTGTTCCTGTGCTGTACATTTCTTTGTTCTTTGTTCTTTGAATTCCAGAGGTGAGATGAGTGTGTCTGGGCTCAAGGCAGCATTTGATCGGCTTTTGAATCAAGGAGCTTCAGCAAAGTTGAAGCCAGTGGGAATCAGGGGGAGAAATCTCCACTGGTCGAGTTATGTTTAGCACAAAGGAAGATGATTGTGGCTGTTGGAGGCCATTCGTATCATAGCAACTGTTCCTCAGGTAGCTTGGTGCCATCCAGGACAAAGTAGCTTGCTTGATTAGCACCCCATCCGCCACCTTAAATAACCATTCCCTCCACCACCGTGGCATTGTGGCTGTCTTGTGTTCTATTGTCATGTGAGAGTACCTTTAAGAAATGGATGTTTAAGCAATGTACCTTTAAGAAATGGAGCTGATCATATTACTGAAGTGATGTCGGGGGGGGGGGGGGGGGGGGGGGGGGGCAGCTGAGCTCACTTCTGCTTTTGGGAGTTTTAGTTTGAGTTTGAAGAAAGCTTGGGTGACTGTGTTTTTTGGCTGGGAGCTGCAGGAAGAAAAGCAAGGCGCTGGAGCTGAAGTCAACCAAGCTGATATATCTCTGCCATCCAACAGAAAATATATATTAACTGTGACCTGGTGTGTTACTGTTTTTGTGACGGTGAAGTATTTTGGATGTGTAAAAAGGAACAGTTTGCAGGATTGGGTAGTGTTGTTTTATTTTCGGGGTTATCTTTGAAGTAAGGGGTGTTAAGAGATCCAATGTTTATTTAAAAGGTTAATTTGAGTTCATGGAATAAACATTGTTTTGTTTTAAAAACCAGGTGTCCATAATTGTAATACTACATCTGGGGAACAAGCCGTGTGCTTCAAAAGCAACAATCCATTAAAGGGGGGGGGGGGGTTGGTTGAACTCCATGATACATTTTTGGGTTCTGAAAACATCTCTCCCATAGCACTATGGACATTGCAGCAACTTCCTGAGGATTCGTCAACACCATTTTCCAAACCTGTGACTTCTACCACTTAGGAAATCGAAGGCAGTAAGCGCATGGGAACTCCACCACCTGTCCATTCCGCTCCAAGTTACGCAATGGCATAGAACCACAGGAAAGTTACGGTGCAGAAAGAGGCCATTCAGCTCACTGTGTCTGCACTAGCCAAAAAGAGAAAAAAAGAAACTAGCGGCTCATTTTAATCCCACTTCTCAGCAGCTGGCCCGCAGCGTCTCAGGTTACAGTGCTTCAGGAGCAGGTCCAGGTACCTGTTAAATGAGTTGAGGGTTTCTGCCTCAATCACCAACTTAGGCAGTGAACTCCAGATGCCCACCCCCCTCTTGCTGAAAACGCTTTCCCTCATGTCCCCTCTTATAATTCTTCAAATCACCTTAAATCCCGGCCTCCCCGAACAGGCGCCGGAATGTGGCGACTAGGGGCTTTTCACAGTAACTTCATTGAAGCCTACTTGTGACAATAAGCTATTATTTTTATTATTATTATTAAATCTATGCCTCCTGCTATTGGCCCCTCAGTGAGAGGAATCATGTCTTTCCTGTCTACCCTCTCTAGGTCCCTCATTATTTTATACACCGCAATTAGTTCATTCCTTAGCCTTCTCCCTTCTAAAGAAAATGACCCAGCCTATCCAATCTCTCCTCATTGCTGCAATTTTTAAGCCCTGGCAACATTCTTGTAAATCTCCTCTGCACTCTCTCCACGGCAGTTATGTCCTTCCTGTAATGTGGTGACAATGGGCGGGATTTACATTGCAGCCACTCGCAAGATCGCGTTGGATCTCGGCAGGCGTTGCGAGCCGGGTATACCCTGGGAGCAGGCTCTCCTGGCATTTATCGGCCCTGCTGTGCCTGAACCACGCTGCACCGCGGCGAGTTGACTTTCAGGCGCAGCGCGGCAATTGGATCACGGCCCTTATGTTTTCTTGATCACCTTACCCACCTGTCCTGCCACCTTCAAGGACCTGTGGACATGCACTCCCAAGGTGTCTCACTTCCTCGCTCCTTCTCAATATCTTCGGTTTATTGAGTATTTCCTCCCTTGTCTTGCCCACCACAAATGCATTCCCGCAGTTTTCCAGATGGAATTCCATTTGCCACTTCTCCAGCCGCTCGACCGAATCATTGATATCATTCTGGAGTCAACCGCTGGACTCAACAGGCCCCGAGGGCCATCGGCTGCTCTCCCCTTTGAGAGCTGACTGGCGGTGATTTAACCTGAAGGTCACCACACTTCAAGTGAGGGACAAAGTTGAGAAGGTGAGGGCTCTTCACAGTAACCTCAGTCAGTGCGGGAATTGAACCCGTGCCGCTGGCTTTGCTCTGCATCACAAATCAGTCGTCCGGCCAATTGAGCTAACCGACCTCTTCACCATCAACTACACAGCCATTTTTTGTGTCATCTGCAAATTTCCCAATCAGGCCACCCACATTTAAGTCTAAATCAATATTTCCAACAGCGAGCAAGGGCCCCGAAACTCAGCCCTGTGGAACAGCACCGGGAGTAGATTGGCCACTCTAAACTGCCCCTTAATCGGGAAAAAAAAGAATTGGGCACTTTAAATAATTTTTCAAAATCATTACTCTTTGATTTCGGTCACTGAGCCAATTTTGGATCCAAACAGTCACCTTCCCCCGGACCCCACCAGGAAATATATTGTCGTTCCTTCTTTATCATAGGATCTCCCTTCCTAACAGCACTGTGGGTGTACCTACACCACATGGACTCCAGCGGTTCGAGAAGGCAGCTCACCTTACACCCCCCCCCCCCCCGACTTTCTCAAGGGCAATGATAGATGGGCAAGAATTGTGCCCTCGTCAGTGACGCCCACGTCCATGGGCAAATGATTTATTAAAATCGTTCTCTTGATTTACAATAGCTGATTGGCTGGACACAAAGAGCCCTAATTATGATGACGCAGATTTAAATTGCTACAGATTAATGATTGGATTGAGATACTGAATGGGTGATACTTACATCAGCCTGATGACACAGCTGATTCACACGAAGCTTCCAAGTTCACGGAGGGTACAGGATCCTTGAAAAACACTTTGCAACGCAGGCTTCACAGGGTCCGTTGCCATGGTGAAAAGTCTTTCAAAACACTATTACAGCTTGACAGTGGAGTGCATGGAGATTTTATTAAAGCACCCGCCACTTCCTGTACCAGTACATTTACAGCTTTTAATCTCAGGATTAATAAAAGCCAAGGGGAAATATGAAGGAAAAAAATTTACCCTCCAGTAGAAGAAGCGTTATTTGTAGGACGTAATAATAATAATCTTTATCGTCACAAGTAGGCTTACATTAACACTGCAATGAGGTTACTGTGAAAATCCCCTAGTCAACATATTCCGGCGCCTGTTCGGGTATACTGAGGGAGAATTTAGAATGTCCAAATTACCTCACAACGCATCTTTCGAGACTTGTGGAAGTAAACAGGAGCACCCGGAGGAAACCCACGCAGACACGGGGAGAACGTGCAGATTCCACACAGTGACCCAAGCCAGGAATCGAACCTGGGACCCTTGAGCTGTGAAACACCAATGCTAACCACTGAGCTACCGTGCCGCCTAATAAGTGCAGAAATCTACTGCGGCAGGAAGTTTCAGAAGGTATCACAAAGGATCAATCAAATGGGATTGTTAATTATTTCTCTTTACATTCATTTAATTGTGTTTAATAACATTTCAATGGAAACGTATCCCACTTGATTATCCCTTTGACTCTTGGGAGAGACCCTGTGACAAGTGACAAGGCCTTGAGAGATTATAGGTGAAACTGAGATTGGAGCTGGAGTGCCATTTGTCTTTTGACTTCTTAGTGGCCAACAGAAGTGTGACAATATTATAGAAATTCAATGTCTGCGAACCTGAAGATAGCCGCAGTAAAACATAAACGGTAATTTGCGGAGCGAACAATGGAAGGAGTTATCTATTGAAGGAGGGCACCCTCAGAGGGCGACACGGTGGTACAGTGGTTAGCACTGCTGCCTCACTGCGCCAGGGACCCGGGTACAATTCCGGCCTTGGGTGACTGTCTGCGTGGAGTCTGCACGTTCTCCCCGTGTCTGCGTGGGTTTCCTCCAGGTGCTCCGGTTTCCTCCCACAGTCCAAAGATGTGCAGGTTAGCTGGATTGGCCAGCTAAATTGTCCAAAGTTGTGCTGGTTAGGGGGATAGGGGGCCTAGGTAGGGTGCCCTTTCAGAGAGTCGGTAAAGACTTGATGGGCCGAATGGCCTCCTTCTGCACTGTAGGAATTCTATGGTTCTACGGACGGGAAAGTTACATGTGCACAATTCACATTAGTTTCTGTGATTGGTTTCATCCCAAGGATTTGATTGGCTGAATGAAATGAAAATTGCTTATTGTCACAAGTAGGCTTCAATGAAGTTACTGTGAAAAGCCCCTAGTCACCACATTCTGGCGCCTGTTCGGGGAGGCTGGTATGGGAATTGAACCGTGCTGCTGGCCTGCTTGGTCTGTTGTTAAAAGCCAGCGATTTAGCCCAGTGTGCTAAACCAGCCCCTGATTAGCCAGGATGTGTAAATCATTGACAGGGAGACGATGAAAAGATAATGAAGTAATCCTAAAAAAAGTTTGGTGGACCAAGACTTGTGGACAGAGTCTTCAAGTGTCAATCCCGGCGAGAAAAACAGAGTGAATGGCGGGATTTCTCACAGAATCTTATGCCTCTTAAGAAAAGTTTTTCTCCCCATGGGAATTACGCTGCGCTCTTGTCGCCCTCCTTCACCCTGTGGGAACCTAATCACTGCAATGACTGGGAAACACCATATAAACTCCTCCCAGCACTTGTTCCAGATCCATGAGAGGGGATGGCAGCACGAACGGCAACACCTTGTTTGACAGAGGGAGCCCTGGCCAGACTCCTGGATGGTGTGCTGCAGAGGTGGGATGTCCTGTACCCGCAATCGGGGAGGAGGCCCACCGGTAGGGATTCCCCCCCGCCTAGGAGGCAGTAGCTGCCATGGTGAGTGCCAGCTCTCTCCACAAGAGGGCGAGGCAGCAGTGCAGGAAGAAGACAAATGACCTTCTTTGCGCGGCCAGAGTAGGTCTGTCACCTCCAGTCTCTCACTACGCCCCCTCAGCCCACCCCTCGTACCTCCAAGATGGCCTCTCAACCAGCCACCTCGTGGCCAATCCACCTACCCTGCACATCTTTTTGGGTTGTGGGGGGGGTGAGACCCACGCAGACACGGGGAGAATGTGCAAACTCCACATGGACAGTGACCCGGGGCCGGGATCGAACCCGGGTCCTTGGCGCTGTGAAGCAGCAGTGCTAACCACTGTGCCACTGTGCGGCCCATTTTATTTGGAAACTCAGAGCAAGGGTCCCTCCCACCTTTACATAAAATAACCTGTAAATAAAAATCTAGCTTTGATTAATGTAAAAGAATTTTTCAATTTGTAGTGTTCTCTTTCCTGGTCAATCCATGCCCAACATACCATTCTAAACAGCTTTTGCTATTGTGACGAGGGAAGTTCACGCTGAGCATTGAAATCCGTGTCAAAACAGGCCTATCAAGTCAAGTATAGCATAGTAAGGTGCAGGATTAACATCCAATCAATCCCATTTACCTCCTATTGCACCAGAATGACACTATTCCGTTTCCCACACCAGGAATTCCTTGGCCTTGAGCGAGACTCCCAATTTAAAGCAAATTGATCTTGAGTTGGGGGAGTTTTGTGTGCCGTGTTCACCGGGGGTTGGATTATAGACTGCTTCAATGTAACTCAAATTAGTGGAGAATAAAGACTTAATCAATAGTCGTCTTGCAGTTCCCTTAACAGCTGCCACTCTCAAACGTTACAGCAGCAGAGTCAAAAGATTGTGAAAAAGCAAAGGTAAATATTTTACAATCACTTACTGTGATAATGAAAGGAACAGTGTTGATCATTTCAAGGATAAATGACACTCGGAAAATCTGTTCCCAGATGTTCCCCTGTAAAGATCAACATGGCATCCATTAGCAATTCTGCATGGAGTTTCACAATTTCTATTTAGCTTTTCCAACCTTGGAAATTCAATATACAACGAATGTAAATTCACGGACGTGGCTACACAATGCTGCAGTGCTCGTTTTCCCACCTTAGTGGGAAAAAAGGTTAGGTCGGGTTACGGGGATCGGGTGAAGGTGTGGGCTTGAGCGGGGAGCTCTTTCCAAGGGCCGGAGCAAACTCAATGGGCCGAATGGCCTCCTTCTGCACCGTAAATTCTATGAAAGGATATTAGTGAAGTAGATCAGCTTTTACATGAATTGATGATGGTTTCATGTTCACCATTACTGAGGCTAGTTTTATAATTCCAGATTTGTTCATTTAAATTCCACATGCTGCTATTTGGGCCGTGTCCCCCAGAGCTTTAGACGGGGCGTCTGTTCTCACAACAATCCAATGCCATAAACAATCCAATCCAATTACCACTATGCCATAATCTCCCATGTGCCCTAGGTAGGACTGTGCCCTACGACTGATTAATTTTTTGAGGTTATTTATTGGACTGTTTTAATTTTACGATCAGGATGTTGCACCAGTCTTGGTAAAGGTTTCACAGTCGCTGTCTGCAACAGGAGCTGAGATTTACTAAGGCTGAAACTGTACTGAAAAATGTATCATCTCAAGAGGGATAATATTGTGGCCAAAACCGCTCCTCCTGTGTTTCCAATATAGATTTTTGGAAAGTAGTTTAAAGTGGTTTTAAAGCATACTATTCAACTATGAGTGTAGTGGATCTGAATCAAGAGCCCCTATATCCTATAATTATATTTTCTTCTGTCCAATTAACTGTTGTTTAAATTTAAAATGTGCATTGATCTCGAATAAGATGAAGGACAAGCTAAGCGATCAGCCCTTTGTGTCACTTTGTTCTTTAGATAATCAACTAAATGCTGCATTTGAGGAGCAGACAGACAAAGCACCATGTGGGAGGAAGTTGAGAAGAATGAGAAGTGACCTTATTGAAACATACAAGATCCTGAGGGAATTTGAATGAGTAAATACCAGGAGGCTGTCACCTGTGGGAGAGACTAGAAGCAGGAGACAGAGTTTAAAAGGGCAGCACGGCACAAGTGGATGGCACTGTGGCTTCACAGCGCCAGGGTCCCAGGTTCGATTCCCCGCTGGGTCACTGTCTGTGCGGAGTCTGCACGTTCTCCCCCTGTGTGCGTGGGTTTCCTCCGGGTGCTCCGGTTTCCTCCCACAGTCCCAAGACGTGCAGGTTAGGTGGATTGGCCAGGCTAAATTGCCCTTAGTGACCAAAAACGTTAGGAGGGGTTATTGGGTTACGGGGATAGGGTGGAAGTGAGGGCTTAAG
Source organism: Scyliorhinus torazame (assembly GCF_047496885.1). Taxonomy (NCBI): domain Eukaryota; kingdom Metazoa; phylum Chordata; class Chondrichthyes; order Carcharhiniformes; family Scyliorhinidae; genus Scyliorhinus; species Scyliorhinus torazame. The sequence goes on along the minus strand of NC_092728.1, from coordinate 99,542,992 downwards.
TGGGTCGGTGCAGACTCGATGGGCTGAATGGCCTCCTTCTGCACTGTATGTTCTATGTAAAAAAATTAGAGGTCTACTATTTTAAACTGGGGATGAAGAGAATTTCTTTCTCTCACGAGGTCTCGAGTCTGTAGAATTCTCTATATCCAGAGAGCAGTGAATGCTGGGTCATTCAATTTAATCGAGGCTGTTAGGTGAGACAGATTTTTGATAGGCATGGGAGTCAACGGTCACAGGGGCAGACAGGAAAGTGGAATTGAGAGCACAGCCAGATCAGTCACGATCTTTCTGTTTGGCGGATCAGGCTAGAGGGGCTGCCCCTAAGTCCTATGTTCCTGAAAACATAATGACACTCTGGGCGGAGTTCCCAGCCCACCCCACTGACACGATCTTCTGGACCTGCGGATTCCCCAACGGCGGCACAGGTGAGGAACGTAAATCGCCATCGGCTTTGCCGAGAGTGGAAGATCCTGCCGGCGACCGGAGAACTCACCACTGGGGTGCTGGGGAATCCCTCCCTTGGATGGGTTTAGGTGATGGAAGGTGCAAGGAGGCTCCCGCAGAGCAGATACACCGGCATATCCCCGTTCGGCCAAATGGGCTGTTTGCTTCACCGAAAACTTTGTGATACATCCAAACATTGACCCCCCACACCCCCCCCCCCGGCTCTTAAGGGCCAATTTAAGGGTGAAGCACCTTTCTACAGTGCTAATGGACTACTGATCCTCACAATTCTCATCAAATCAAGCACAATGGGCGGGGTACTCGGTTGCCCGATGCCTATATCATAATCGGAGATCGGGCAGAGAATCCCTGTTTACGACCGAATCGGGGGCGGTGCCTATTTGTGGATACTCCAGCCCCCTCCAAAACGGCGTCATCGAGGAGTACGCCGTATGCTGCATGCCGCTGGGACAACCTCAGGACATTACCTGAAGGCCCTCTCCCGATGCTGCACCCCCGATGGGCTGGGTTCTGACCGCGCGGGGGACGTGTGGTCTCAGCGGTCGGGAACCCGGTGTGGCCGCTTCGGATTGTGGCACGCGCCGCCTCAGTCGGGAGGGGGGAACCGTGCTGCTGGCCGCGGGGGTGGGGGGGGGGCTTCGGCGAGGGCTGGGGGGACTGGGGGGGGGGGTGGCAATGGGGTGTCGGGGGGGGCACTATCTGGCAGGTTAGGTCCGCGCCATGTTGTACGGAGCGACCGCTGCGGTGAAAATTGTCATCGTGCGCATGCGCGTTCGGGAACCCGGCAATTCTTCAGCCGTTATATGAGGAAGGCCGTGCGTATTACCTGGCGTGGCTCTTACCCCCTCACCGGTCGGAGGATCGGTGTGGGGCTGGCACCAACGTTTTCGTCATAAAAGCAGACACATTCTCCGGACATAACCTCAAAATCAGAGAATCCAGTTCTTTAAAACAGCAGGCAATTGTGCAGACAGCGCACAATCATTCTGAGACGTGGCAAGTGCGAGGCCCACGTTTACTACTGGAGCAGTTCATTTGGGTTCCACTAATGCACATGTTTATCATCTCATCTACTCCCATCAACCATTTCCCTTATACTCAGTTACAGCCTTCATTTACGTGTTCAAAGTTGTGCGGCGGGATTCTCCCACCCCCCGCCAGGTCGGAGAATCTCCGGGAGGCGGCGTGAATCCCTCCCCACTGCCCCGACACCAGCTGCCGTATTCTCCGGCGTCGTTTTTCGGGAGGGGGCGGGATTCCCGCCACGCTGGTCGGGGGCCGTTGGCAGCGCCCCGCCCCCCGGCACTTCTCCGGGCCCCGATGGGCCGAGCGGCCATCCATTTTTGGCCAGTCCCGGCGGCGTGCATCACTCAACTCACGTACAGGCGGGACCTGACAGGTAAGTCAGCGGGGGTGGTCTTCGGGGAGGGGGGGGGGGCGCGGGGGGGACCCGGCCCCCGGGGGGGGGGGGGGGCACGGTGGCCTGGCCCGCGATCGGAGCCCACCGATCTGCGGGCGGGCTTGACCCATGGGGGCAGTTCTTCCTTCCGCGCCGGTCACTGTAGGGCTCCACCATGGCCGGCACGGAGAAGAGAACCCCCCGCGCATGCGGCAAAATACGCCGCCCGATCTGCGCATGCGCGGAATCACGCCGGAGTGGTTGCCGCCGGTTCTCTTAGTCCCCAGGAGGGAGATTCCCGGCCGTGCTTCCTACTCCTTGCAAAAAATAGTTCTCCATTTCTAAATATCAAATTTAAACCAAAGGATAACGGAATGTAACTTGGTGCTGTTTATTGGATACCTGCATTTTCTCTGCTGGGTATGTGGTTTTAAATCCTACTCGGTCTCACCCCTACATCCCAAAAAGCTGTGCAGGGTAGGTGAATTGGCCACACTAAATTGTCCCTTAATTGGAAAGTGAATCAAAAAATTTTAAAAAAAAATCCTGCCCGGGCAGGTAAAATAAAAGTCGACTCTCTCTTAATGAGTTAAAAGTTATCATCTCATTCCAAAACTTCCCTGAGGAAAATAGTGCATGACCATCTGACTCAGCCTTCATACGAGGACTGTTTGCACCCTGGTCACTGCATTACACAGGAACCTTATAGCACTGGGGGGGGGAATGTAGCACAGCACCAGTCTGACACTCAACATGCAACAAAAAAATGTATTTTTGTTTGTCAGCAAAGTGACCCTGATGATCTGAACCTTAAATCCTGAGGGCAGAAAAAAACATTAAGGGCTCATAAATCTGACCAACAAAGGTCAGCAAAGGGTGAAACCTTCAATGATGCACCATATAGAAATCGATACGTTCAATGATGCACCATATAGAAATCGATATGTTCAATGATGCACCATATAGAAATTGATATGTTCAATGATGCACCATATAGAAATCGATACGTTAAAAAAAAACTTCATTATTTCATCAGAATTTTGGCTTAGAATAATTCATCTTACAAAGATAATCATTTGTAATGTGGCGTCTTACCTTGTAGCTTAAATAGGTAAGGAGCATAGTCTCCAGGAAACTAATTAGCGCCACTGAAACCTACGGGGATTAGATAAACAAAATGCGAAGTCACACTTAAGAATTGATTCGTTTTTCCACATTGCACAATGCTAAAAACAAAATTCCACTTTGCATCCACATCAATTCTGACATTAAAATGAACAGAAGAGTATTCACCACGTTGAGGAAGGTTCTCTCATTCTCTATTTGTACTAGAATACAATTGTATTCTTTGTGTGAACATTGGCCCAAGCCTGTAAGCCTTTAATTGGGAAACGTGACAACAAAGATGTTGAATTGCAAAGCGAACAAGGCCCTTATAATGGCTCAGATTGTAACACTGAGAATAATGGTGAGAATAACAGCAATCATAATTTGTTTTATTCTTCATAACTTTAATTCTTCATAATGACATTTAATTTAACAATTATATTTAATTCTTTAATTTTTAAAATGTATTTTATTACAAACATGTATCAAAACAGGTTACAACAAATAAACACTCCGGGAAACATACTTCTCAGCAATCGACTATACAGTCTGTATAGATTTTTTCCCTTTTTCACCACCCCCACTCCCCTCACCCCACCCCCGCGATGAACAGCTCCTCAAAAAAGGTCACAAGCATCTCCCACCTTTTCCCAAACCCCCCTGCAGAGCCCCTTAACTCATACTTTATCTTCTCCAACCGCAGGAAGTCATATTTGATTCTTTATAACGGCAGTCATAATTTGTTTTATTCTTTCAAGGGATGTGGGTGTCGCTGGACAGACCAGCATTTGTTGCCCTTCCCTTGAACTCAGCGGCTTGCTGGGATATTTCACAGGGTAGTTAAGAGTCAACCATATGGGTCTGGAGTCCATGTAGGCTAGACCAGGTAAGGATGGTGGATTTCCTTCCTTGAAGGGATTACTGATCCAAATGTTTTTTTACAGCAATCAGTGATAGTTTCAAAGAACAAAGAACAAAGAAAAGTACAGCACAGGAACAGGTCCTTCGGCCCTCCAAGCTTGTGCCGACCATGCTGCCCGTCTAAACTAAAATCTTCTACACTTCCTGGGTCCGTATCCCTTTATTCCCATCCTATTCATGTATTTGTCAAGATGCCCCTTAAATGTCACTATCGTCCCTGCTTCCACCACCTCCTCCGGCAGCGAGCTCCAGGCACCCACTACCATCTGTGTAAAAAACTTGCCTCGTACATCTCCTCTAAACCTTGCCCCTCGCACCTTAAACCTATGCTCCCTAGCAATTGACCCCTCTACCCTGGGAAAAAGCCTCTGACTATCCACTCTGTCTATGCCCCTCATAATTTTGTAGACCTCTATCAGGTCGCCCCGCAACCTCCGTCGTTCCAGTGAGAACAAACCGAGTTTATTCAACCGCTCCTCATAGCTAATGCCCTCCATACCAGGCAACATTCTGGTAAATCTCTTCTGCACCCTCTCTAAAGCCTCCACATCCTTCCGGTAGTGTGGCAACCAGAATTGAACACTATACTCCAAGTGTGGCCTAACTAAAGTTCTATACAGCTGCAACATGACTTGCCAATTCTTATACTCAATGCCCCGGCCAATGAAGGCAAGCATGCCGTATGCCTTCTTGACTACCTTCTCCACCTGTGTTGCCCCTTTCAGTTTCATGGTCACCAGCTTTATGTTCCAGATTTTATTGGTTGAATTTAAATTCCATGTGGTGGGATTTGAACCCACAATCCCAAAGCCTGGGCCTCTGGATTACAACTCCAGTGAGATCACCACGACACCACTATCTCCACATTGGTGAACACACCTCGGGAGTATGTGCGTGTGCAGTTAAATGTGGAAATTTAGAAAGTTGTGGTCAAGTTCCCCTGCTCCTCCAGAGATTGTGCTGTGACAGAACCTCGCCAGTAGATGTGGCATTGGGATCAAGGTAAAGATTACATACTAAACACACCAGTAAATGTTAGGGCTATTTCATTCAGCTGCAAGTGCGTTTTCAATGACGTATTGAGTCGGGATTACTTGCAAACAGTGGGCGGAGTTTTCCAGCCCTCCCGGGGAAAGTTTTCCCATGCCGGAGGCAGTTCACCATTGCCCGCTAGCGGGATCTTCCGGTTTTGCCGAAGCTGATTGTGATTTATTTATTTATTTTTATTTTTTTTAAATTTAGAGTACCCAATTCAGGTTTCTCAATTAAGGGGCAACTTTGCGTGGCCAATCCACCTAGCCTGCACATCTTTGGGTTGTGGGGGTGAAACCCACGCAGACACAGGGAGAATGTGCAAACTCCACACGGACAGTGACCCAGAGACGGGATCGAACCTGCGACCTCGGCGCCGTGAGGCTACAGGGCTAACCCACTGCACCACCGTGCTGCCCGTGATTTATATTCCTCGCCCCTGCCGCCCATCGGCGAACTCGCAGCGGGGGTCAAATTCCGCCAATGGGAAGGGTTGAAAAATCCCACCCAACCTCTCTGAGAAACATTATAATTCAATGTCTCTCAGACACTTGAAGCAAAATTACAATTCTGTGCCGCAAACCATACACATCCAGCAAGTACAGAGATGCATGGGCTTTACCACATCTTGGTTCAATTTTTGAGGATGGTTAATAAGCTCTTTGACAACGACTGCTGGGCTTAGTAAGTTGCTGATTACAGAGACTCTACCCCAGTAAATAATACATTTAAGACAAAGAGAATGACCACGCTTAACCGTATAGGCGTGGGCCAATGTTCACACAAAGAACGCATTTGTATTTTAGTACAAATAGAGAATGGAGAGAACCTTCCCCAATATGTTGAATACACTCTTCATTTTTCTTTCACTGCATTCTGTCACCCACCTGAATTCCCCACAGTGGCAGAGGTCTGTTTACCCAAAATATAGATCCCCTGTAAATGACAAAAAAAAAGCAAACAACAGTTGAATGTAGCTTTCAAATTCTGAGCCATACCCAGCCATTCATTCAGGAACATTACAGTCCACTTTCTAAGTGGCATTATAACTCTATTTTGTATTGGGCCATGGGTGTCACTGGCAAGGGCAGCATTTGTTACTCATGCCTAATTGCCCTTGAGAACTATAGAACCATGGAATCCCCACAGTGCAGAAGGAGGCCATTCGGCCCATTGGGTCTGCACCGATCCTCTGAAAGAGCACGCTACCCAGGCCCATTACCTTGCCCTATCCCCGTAACCCCATCTAACTTGCCTGTCCCTGTACACTATGGGGAAATTTTAGCATGGCCAATCCACCAAACCTGCACATCTTTGGACTGTGGGAGGAAACCGGAGCTACCGGAGAAAACCCACGCATACACGGGGAGAAAGTGCAAATTCCAAGCAGACAGTTAGAAAAAGCCAGATTGAACCCGGATCCCTGGCGCTGTGAGGCAGCAGTGCTAACCACTGTGCCACCCTAAGGTGGTGGTGAGCTGCCTTCCTGAACAGCTGTAGTTCAAGTGCTGTAGGGGTTCCAGGATTTTGACCCAGCCACAGTGAAGAAACAGCGATATATTTCCAAGTCAGGGTGGTGTGTGGCTTGGAGGGGAACTTGCAGGTGGTAGTGTTCCCATACATCTGCTGCCTTTGTCCTTCCAGAGGGTAGAGATCGTGGGTTTGGCAGCCGCCGTCAAAGGAACCTTGGTAAGTTCCTGCAGTGTATCTTGTACACAGTGCACACTGCTGACACTACGCACTGGGGATGGAGGGAGTGCATTCAGTAGGGACACTGTCTAAAAAAAACCTGCGCATCAAACTCAATTATTTAATCCATTTTATGCACATGCATTTTAAATCTGCTTCCATAATGAGGCTAAAGTTGCCGCAGAACTGACTCTATTCATGATTGGGTATAAATCTGAAGTCTCATCTTCTGCGGGTATGGGCCTCAAAAATAAACGTAGCAACCATTCCTTCTGAAGCTCTGTTGCCACCTGAGCTTTCTCCACTAATAAGTAGTCGTAGTGATCTGCTTAAGGGCAGGCCCTCTGTTCCTCTCTCCATGACTCAGGGGCTTGCTGTTGCCCCTTCAGTTGCTCGTAGGGGCCTCCCATTTCCAATTCCAAGTTGTCTAATTTTATCATCCTCTATCTTTCCCCTCCTGGTCTACATCCCTCTTAGTTTCCTTCAATCACCTCGCTCAGCAAGATCGCGTGCCTCAGAATATGACAAATCCAACCTTGCTGCCATCTTGTTGTGATGTTCGTTAACGATCCTTCCCCTTCACCATCCTCAGAATTTCCTCACTGTTCGTGTGCCCTCTACAACACACAGGCTCCGCTGGCTTCAGGAGCATACTTTACAATATTCCAGTGTTTGGATGTTGTCCTGCCTCAAGGTCCATGTATCAGTCCCATGGCACAGGACACTCCAAATCACAGAAATGACTATTCTTTTCTTCAGATCTCTATTCGTTCCTATACTGAGCAATTCCTTACGTTTGGAGAATGCATTCTCAGCCATCGCTATCCCACAAACATTCTGAAAATTGGTTTGCCCCAACGTCATCGCACAGCTTGACAACGCACTGATGGACTAAACAAATTTATACCTTTCCTCTCAGCCGAATAAGCATGGAATGGATAAATTAGAGAGCAAGTGCCACTTTCACGAGTCAAAGAGGTCTAGAGTTAGGTCGCAAGGCCAAAGAATGGATGGTCGATGGACAAATGGGGGTGAGAATGGTTTCCTTATCAAGTCTTTTAATTTCAGTACACAGCAGTCAACAATACACAGAAACATGCATAGAAAATAGAAGCAGGAGGAGGCCATTCGGCCCTTCAAGCCTGCTCCCTCATTCAGTATGATCATGGCTGATCATCAAGTTCAATACTCTGATTCCGCCGTCTCCCCATATTCCTTGATCCCTTTAGCCCCGAGAGCTATATCTAATTTCTTCTTGAAATTACACAATGTTTTTGCCTCAAATACTTTTTGTGGTAGTGAATTCCACTCTCTGGGTGAAGAAATTTCTCCTCACCTCAGCCCTAAAAGGTTTACCCCTTATCTTCAAACTATGACCCCTAGTTCTGGACTCGCCCACCATCGGGAACATTCTCTCTGAATCTACCCTGTTTAATCCTGTTAGAATTTTGTAAGTTTCTATGAGATCCCCTCTCATTCTTCTAAACTCCAATCAATATAATCCTAACCTATTTAGTCTCTCTTCATATGTCAGTCCCACCATCCCAGGAATCGGCCTGGTAAACCTTCGCTGCACTCCCTCCACAGCAAGAACATCCTTCCTCAGATAAGGACACCAAAACTGTACACAATACTCCAGGTGTGGCCTCACCAATGCCCTATACAATTGCAGTAAAACATCCCTATTCCTATATGCAAATCCTCTCGCTATGAAGGCCAACATATCACTTCCCTTCTTTACTGCCTGCTGTACATGCACACTTACTTTCAGCAACTGACGCACGAGGACACCTAGGTCTCACTGAGTATCCACTGCTCTCAATAGCTTTTGGCTGTCAATGAATGTTGTTTTCCTCTAACAAGATAATGAGCGGCACAGCAAATAAGAAACTAACTTCATTCGAGTTGTGAGTGCCAATCCCAACAGTGGCTGGTCAGTAACCAAACTAACCAAGTCATAATGGTGGGCAATAAATTGCCTGGCATGAGTGATGGTTTCCATGTTTTCCCTTGTGTGAAAAGGGTGTCTTAAGTATTAAGTGATGCCCTCTGCCCCTTAGTCTTAGCCTTCCATTGAATAAAAACAGCAAACAGAGGGGCGTATACCCCATGGTGCCTTCTCAAAATGAGGACAGCAGAATTGAAGATAAAAAAATGTCAACTTTCTCTGAATATGTCTTTAACAAAATCTAAAATATGCCAGCCGTGTTTAAGGTTTAATTTTCTCCCACGCCACCCCGAAATAAAGCTAATACAAGGATATACCTTCACAGAAAGTCACTTACCAATCAATTTTGTCACTGGAGGATGAGTTAGAATAATTCTTGTTTTGACATCCCGAGCTAAGAGAAAGTCCACAAACATACAGAAAGCAACATCATTAAACTTCAAAAGGGACACGCATAAGTTGTTCCACATAGTGAAGTGCCTCAGGATACTGCAACTTGCTACTTGCAAGCACTGCTGACAAACTGAAAGGAGACAATTTAAAGTGTAGCTGGAGAGGTTTATTTTCAGGTTGCTTTTGAAGGTGAGGCGATAGATCCCAAGGTGGCGCGGTTTATCATAGAATCAAACAGCACTGAAGCAGACCATCGTGCTGCCTGTGTTCCTCTTCGAAAGAACTGTCAAATTAGTTCCCCTTGTCTGGTCTTTTCCCGAATCATTCTATTTTTTCTCCTTTTTTAAGCATATATCCAATTCCCTTTTGTAATTTACCACACATTTAGCTCCATCGCCCTTTCAAGCAGTGCAGTGTAGGTCTTAACAAAAAAATCGTTGTCATCTTTCTTCTCATTCCTTTTTCAATTATCTTAAATCTCTTCTCTCTCGGTTTCTGGCCCTCCCATCAGTGAAAACAGTTTCCCTTTACAAGGGGTTTTATTATAGTGAATGATTTTAGTTCACCTTTATGAGATCTCTTGTAACCTTCCCTGCTCTAAGGAGATCAAGCGCAGCTTCTCCAGTCCCTCCGCGTAACTGAAGTCCCTCATTCCTCACAGCGTTCCGGCAAAAATGCTCCACACCTTCGCTGAGGCCTTGACATCCTCACAAATGTGTGGTGCCCAGAATTGGACGTGACGCTCTGGCGGAGGCCTACCCTATGACTTCTAAAGGTTTTAATGAAGTGATTTCTTGAGCGCATGGGGCACAGGGCTTTTTAATCAGTGGGGGAATGCAGGGTAACGGGGCTAAGCGGGAAAGTGGAGTTGAGGATTATCACATCCGATAGGGCAGCACGGTGGCACAGTAGCCGGCACTGCTGCCTCACAGGCGTTGGCTGACTGCCTGTGTGTGTGGAGTTTGCACATTCTCCCCGTGTCTGCGTGGGTTTTCTCCGGGTGCTCCGGTTTCCTCCCACAGTCCGAAGATGTGCAGGTTTAGAGATTTGGCCATGATCAATGCACGGAGGGACTGGGATAGGGCGGGCGAGTGAGCCTAGGTAGGGTGTTCTTTCAGAGGGTCGGTGCGAACCCGATGTGTTGAATGGCCTCCTTCTGCACTGTAGGGATTCTATATTTCCTGATCTGTCATGATCGCATTGAATGGTGGAGCAGACTTGATGGGCCGAATGGCTTACTTCTGCACCTACGTTTTATGGTCTTATCGAGCTGAAGATTTTATATTTAGCACTGGGGTGGATCTGTTAGAGCTGAGGATGCATTTTAGGATATAGGCTTGCAGAAGACTTGGAGTAGGGGACACGGAGAGATTTGAAATTGAGAGAAGGGATTTTGAAGTTCATGTACTGCAGGAACGGTGCTAATGGAGGTCAGTGTACAGGCCTCTGGGTGAGACGAGCAACAGGTTACTGAACAAAACAAAAGCAGAAAGTGCTGGAAAACCCAGCCGGTCAGGAGGGGAGGGAGAAACGGATTTAACATTTCAGGTTGCTGACCTTTCATCAGAACTGCGTGAGTGCTAAACAGGTTTGCAGTTTCTGTAGGGAAGCTGAAAATGAGTAGCACGGGAAGAATCAGACCTTGAGACGATGGCTATGATCTTCACAAAGGCATTGAGATAATGCCAATCGCATTCTTTGTTAAGTCAGTTGGAAATCATCTAAGTAACATTGGCAGAACAAGCAGAGTATGAAATTATTTTCTTGTGGTTCGGTAGTACAGAACTGGAGTATGGTAGAAATAAAGGCATGTCGAAGCATTTTGTGTTACACTCATCAGGACGCACACCTCCCAGGAATATCAATGTAAGGGGAAAACAACATTTTTATTTACTGTAGGAGAAGAGAATGCTTATTGGATGGCAATCATTACTGAAAAGAGGGACATGCTGTTGAAGCTTTTCTTCTTGTACTCATCAGGGCAGACACAAGAATGCCAAATTTCAAAATAAGCAAAATTGTATACTATATGGGAAAAAGATGCTGATTGGCTAGCCTGTCAGCTCTGATTGCTTTAGGCATTGACTTGGAGAATGCACTTGGGAGATGTTGTATTCCCATGTTTTTGTTTAATTAAAAAAAGGTGCAATGCCTGTTCATGTTTAGGAGGAACTTCTTCACCCAAAGGATTGTGAATCTATGGAATTCCTTGCCCAGTGAAGCAGTTGAGGCTCCTTCATTAAATGTTTTTAAGATAAAGATAGATAGTTTTTTGAAGAGTAAAGGGATTAAGGGTTATGGTGTTCGGGCGGGAAAGTGGAGCTGAGTCCACAAAAGATCAGCCATGATCTCATTGAATGGCGGAGCAGGCTCGAGGGGCCAGATGGCCTACTCCTGCTCCTAGTTCTTATGTTCTTATGTACCTTCTGCTTGCAGAGGGCAGGGCCCTGTTTATGGAGTAAGTATAGGTGAGCTAAATCGCGAGCCTGGCTGCTAATCTTTAAATGGTTGCTAGTGTAGTCCAATCACATAATCCCTTCTAAAGTTAAACAACATTATGGCTGGGATTTTCCACCGCTGCCCCCCCCCCCTCCCCTCCCCCCCCCCTCACCATCGTCCTCTCGTGGTGTGTATTCTTTGGGAGTGGTGGCTCACCATTGACAGTATCCCACTGAGGTCTATGGCATTTTGGATGGCACGCCTGCCCTGCTGCCGGGGAACTCCCCACATGGGGTCGCCTCCAGCGGGTTTGAAAGATCCTGCCGGCGGGAGAGGATGGAAAATGCCGCCTTATGTTTTGAGTTTTGCAAGCACAGGTTGCGTGAGTACGGTCAATACTCTGCTTACTGTGACCAGCCAGAGAGATGAGGGATTTAATATGACCTCCAATCATTGGAAGGTACAGCCTACGTACCGTCATCACACCAGCACTGAAATTCATAGACCACGTTACTCCTTTGTGTGGTCGGAAATGCCAGCTGACTGTCCAACCAATCGACAGGCTTTTCTCATGCAGTATAGATTGCTGCTTCTTCCTTTGAAATTTGGCATCAGTGCATCTATCCTGAGGAGTGGACGATGAAAAGCTTCGACAGCATGTCTCTCTTTTCGGCAATACTCAGCAATATTTTACCTTACATTTTCCCGCCAGGTTGAAGCCCTGCTTATTGCAGAATTGTTCAAATTCAGAGCTGCTGTGCATTTACTGCCATTTCTGGGAGCCATTTAGCTTGGCCAGTATTTATCCCTCGACCATCATTAAAACAGATTATCTGGTCACTATCACGGATCCTTATCGTGTGCAAATTGGCTGCCACATTTCCTTCATTGCAACAATGGCTACACTTCAAAAGCACTTCATTGGCTGTTAATGCTTTGAGGCATCTGGAACGTCATGGCCAACACTATAGAAATAGCCGAGTGGTTGCCAACTCCAGAGGAGGCAGTCTTGATACTGGATCAGATATATGCTGATCTGAAGCTCACCTCAGGCTGAAATATCCCTCTAACTGAAACTACTTCTGAAGCAGACTTTAAGCATTGGTTCCTGTGAGAACAGAGCACGCCGTGACCACAAGATACCATGGCGATAGCACAACAGACAGACAGCGCAGTGAGAGTTTGATGATGTGATAACAGCGGAACAGTGCAGTGACAGAAGGAGATACACTGACAACGGCACAGCACGGTGACAGTCTGACGACAGTGAGACATTGTTGGGCCAGCTGGATGTTAGCAGAAAGGTGCATCAATGACGGGATAGGAGAGCAACTTGAGGCAAGGTGCAAGAGTTGGAGAATGGATGATAATAGGATAGCGGAAAGTGGGGGTGGCACGGTAGCACAGGGGTAGCACTGCTGCTTCACAGCGCCAGGGTCCCAGGTTCGATTCCCAGCTTGGGTGATTGTCTGTGCAGAATCTGCATGTTCTGCACATTCTTCCTGTGTCTGCATGGGTTTCCTCTGGGTGCTCTGGTTTCCTTCCACAAGTCCCGAAAGACATGCTGTTGGGTGAATTGGACATTCTGAATTCACCCTCTGTGAACCTGAACATGTGCTGGAGTGTGGTGACGAGGAGATTTTCACAGTAACCTCATTGCAGTGTTAATGTAAGACCACTCGTGACAATAAAGATTATTATTATTATGGTTTAAAATAAAAAAATAATTCATAGGATGTTGGTGTCCCTGGCTAGGCTAGCCCATCCCTAATTGCCCTTGAGAAGGTGGTGAACTCACTGCGGCCCATGTGGTGCGGGTACAGCCACAGTGCTGTTGGGAGGGGAGTTACTTTGTAATGGCTGCTCATCTCGAGTTGCAGACCTGGTAAGACCAGGTATGAATGCCAGATCTCCCAAAGCAAAGGAGTGAACATGGTGGGCTTTTACAACAATGGTCATCATTGTTGATGATTGGCTTTTAATTCCAGATTTATTATTTCTTTCAAACATTAATGTTTGAATGGGCAGCATGGTAGCATTGTGGCTAGCACAATTGCTTCACAGCTCCAGGGTCCCAGGTTCGATTCCAGCTTGGGTCACTGTCTGTGCGGAGTCTGCACATCCTCCCCGTGTGTGCGTGGGTTTCCTCCGGGTGCTCCGGTTTCCTCCCACAGTCCAAAGATGTGCAGGTTAGGTGGATTGGCCATGATAAATTGCCCTTAGTGTCCAAAATTGCCCTTAGTGTTGGGTGGCTGGGTTATGGGGATAGGGTGGCGGTGTTGACCTTGGGTAGGGTGCTCTTTCCAAGAGCCGGTGCAGACTCGATGGGCCGAATGGCCTCCTTCTGCACTGTAAATTCTATGATATCTATGTTACCACAGTGGGATTTGAACCAATAGAATCATAGAATTTCTACAGTGCAGAAGGAGGCCATTCAGCGCATAGAGTCTGCAACCTACCCAGGCCTACTCTCCTGCCCTATCCCCCACCTAACCTGCACATCTTTGGACACAAAGGGACAATTTTAGCCTGGCCAATCCACCTAAGCTTCACGTCTATCGGGACTTGTGGGAGGAAACCGGAGCACCCGCAGGAAACCCACGCAAACACGGGGAGAACGTGCAAATTCCACACAGACAGTGACCTGTGCCGGGAATCGAACCCGGGACCCTGGCGCTGTGAAGCACAAATGGTAACCACTGTGCTACCGTGCAGCCCACTGGCTGGGAGGTAAAATTAGAGGTCCTTGGTGAGCATGTGAAGAGTTCATCTTACGCATTTTTAAGAAGTGGATTGCCTCTGTTTTATACATCTAGAGAGATTGCAGATATCTGTTCTGGAAGCTCACAGCCATCAAGAGACGATTTTCTATCAGCCCACTAGAGTTAATGGGTGTGTTCATGCCAACCACAATCATGTAAAGTGCTGCCATTGAACCAGGAAAAAAAATTGAAACTTTGTGCCTACACACTGCTAAAGATTGTCATTATAACCAGCAGGGGCTGGTCTAGCACACGGGGCTAAATCGCTGGCTTTTAAAGCAGACCAAGGCAGGCCAGCAGCACGGTTCAATTCCCGGACCAGCCTCCCCGAACAGGCGCCGGAATGTAACGACACATTACTTTCACAGTAACTTCATTTGAAGCCTACTTGTGACAATAAGCAATTTTCATTTTCATAAATGCAAACCAGGCAGGATAACAGCTGGAAGTCTATTACTGCCTGTGGCACTTAAAAGATTAATAATGCCAAAAACTGCACATGGCGATACAGAAGCTAATGCTTAACGCCTGCCTCTGAAACGGCGCGGATCATGAGAAAATGGCAAAGGTTTTCTTTAAAGAAAAGTATATTAATTCATGGTTGTATCAGAAATGTAATCGCTAAATTCCCTGCTCAAACCCATTCACAAGTAAACAAATACGGAAGAGGATAGGGGATAGAAGCACTTTACAGTTAATCTCACATCTTTTCAGCTGCACCAATAACAGATCTTGGGCGTCATTCTCCGACCCCCCAGCGGGTCGGAGAATGGCCGTTGGCTGCCGTGAATCCCGCCCTCGCCGGTTGCCGAAGTCTCCGGTACCAGAGATTGGGCGGGGGCGGGAATCGGGCCGCGCCGGTTGGCGGGACCCCCCGCTCAATTCTCCGGCCCGGATGGGCCGAAGTCCCGCCGAGAAATTGCCTATCCCGCCGGCGTAAATTAGAGTTGCTATTTAACGGCGGGACAAGGCGGCGCGGGCGGGCTCCGGGGTCCTGGGGGGGGTGCGGGGCGATCTGACTCCGTGGGGTGCCCCCACGGTGGCCTGGCCCGCGATCGGGGCCCACCGATCCGTGGGCGGGCCTGTGCCATGGGGGCACTCTTTCCCTTCCGCCTCCGCAACGGCCTCCACCATGGCGGAGGCGGAAGAGACTCTCCCCACTGCGCATGCGCGGGAAACTGTCAGCGGCCGCTGACGCTCCCGCGCATGTGACGCCCCGAATGTCATTTCCGCGCCAGCTGGCGGGGCAACAAACGCCGTTTCCGCCAGTTGGCGGGGCGGAAATCCCTCCGGCACCAGCCTAGCCCCTCAATGTTGGGGCTCGGCCCCCAAAGATGTGGAGCATTCCGCACCTTTGGGGCGGCGCGATGCCCGTCTGATTGCCGTCGTTTTGGGCGCCAGTCGGCGGACATCGCGCCGTTTCGGGAGAATTTCGCCCCTTGACTGTAATTGTGAAAATTCAGCAACTTAAATCTGCAAGGAAGAGAAAGCACTAAAACAGGCCATTCTTCCCGATCAGTCCACGTTGGCATTTATCTTCCACTTGAGTTCCTTCCTCGTTTAACTTTACCGGCATCATCCCTGTTCCCTCTCCCTTATACGGTGATGGGAGTCGGCTAGCTCAGCTGGCTGGACTGCCAATTCACGATGCGGAGCGAGGCCAATAGCGTGGGTTCAATCCCTGTACTGGCTGAGGTTATTCATGAAGGTCTTGCCCTCTCAACCTTGCCTGAAGTGTGGTGATCCTCAGGTTAAATCACCACCAGTAGCTCTCAAAGGAGACATGTTTTTTACATATGCCTACGCAGCTGCCCCATAAGGTGTCTCGACGACTTGCTACCAATTTGACCTGAACAAGTCGTTTTACACAATGATTGAACATTTTATGTTTCTATTGTTGATAATCGAGTGGGTCAGTGGTTCGGGAGATTCAGTAAATGTAGGATCTACCATGTCAGCGTTGGTAACATTTGAAATCTGGGAAGAAATTCTCCGGTATCGGCGCGATGTCCGCCGACCGGCGCCAAAAACAGTGCAAATCAGTCGGGCATCGCGCCGCCCCAAAGGTGCGGAATCCTCCGCATGTTGGGGGGCCGAGCCCTCACCTTGAGGAGCTAGGCCCGCACCAGACTGATTTCCGCCCCGCCAGCTGGCGGAAGTGCCCCGCCAGCTGGCGCGGAAATGACATTGCCGGGCGGCGCATGCGCGGGAGCGTTAGCGGCCGCTCACGGCATCCCCGCGCATGCGCTGTGGAGGGAGTCTCTTCCGCCTCCGCCATGGTGGAGACCGTGGCGAAGGCGGAAGGAAAAGAGTGCCCCCACGGCACAGGCCCGTCCGCGGATCGGTGGGCCCCGATCTCGGGTCAGGCCACCATGGGGGCACCCCCCAGGGCCAGATCATCCCGCGCCCCCCCCAGGACCCCGGAGCCCGCCCACGCCGCCTTGTCCCACCAGTAAGGTAGGTGGTTTAATCTACGCCGGCGGGACAGGCATTCTAGCAGTGGGACTTTGGCCCACCTGGGCCGGAGAATTGCGGGGGGGGGGGGCGCCGCCAACTGGCGTGGCGCGATTCCCGCCCCCGTCGAATCTCCGGTGCTGGAGAATTCGGTAACCGGCGGGGGCAGGATTCACGCCAGCCCCCGACGATTCTCCGACCCGGCGGGGGGGGGGGGGGCGGAGAATCTCGCCCCAGGTTTGATGACATTTAGGCATTGAAAGACCTTCAGAGGTCAGGATCCAAGTCAGGTCCCAGTACCCGCAGGTGATGCCTTTTTTAAAAAATTCATTCATGGGATGTGGGGGGTCAACATTTATTGCCCAGCCCCGAGGGAATTTAAGAGTCAACCACACTGCTGTGGATCTGGAGTCACAGGTAGCCCAGACCAGGTAAGGATGGCAGATTTAATACTAATAATCACTTATTGTCACAAGTAGGCTTCAATGAAGATACTGTGAAAAGCCCCTAGTCGCCATATTCCGGCACCTGTTCAGGGAGGCCGGTACGGGAATTGAATCCGCGCTGCTGCCTTGTTCTGCGTCACAAGCCAGCTGTTTAGCCCACTGTGCTAAATCAGCCCCTTTTCTTCCCTAAAGGACGTTAGTGATCAGATGGGTGTTTACGACAATCGACAAAGGTTTCATGGTCTTCTTTACGGCTTTTAATTCCAGGTTTTTATTGAATTCAAATTTGCCATGGCGGGTTTCGAACTCGGGTCCCCGGAGAATGACTCTGATTCGCTGGATTACTAGCCCAGCGACAATGCCACTTCGCCACTGCCTCCCCTGGCAGCCGGTCTGTGCCACCTTTTAAGAGGCAACCAATTCAGGGGAACCTCTGGTGATGCTATCGAAATTAAGGTCATCCATCCATTTTCCCGATGGGAAGATCAGCAGAGGTGTCGTACCAAGAGCCCAATCAGAGAGGCAGGCAGGACGACATGAGGGCTCCTCGACGAAAACACAAAACACTCCAGGGAACCTTGTTCCAGCTGTGGTGCAGGGTGGGGGGGGGGGGGGGGGGGGGGGATATAAGAAGCATCCCTGGAGCATGAACCTGGGAGTCTGTTTTACTTATTCGATGCCATTACCACCACGTCACCATCTCCCCCTGAGTTGCTGACTAACCGAGCAATCAGTTAGGCCACATCAGGACCAGACATGAGGTGGGGAAAGCCCCCCAGTGATGGAGAACTTCAGAAGCCATCAGTCCAACGTCACCTCTCAGGCTGCGCCACATGTGCCAAATTACTCAGACGCTTTTTCTCAAAGATTAATATCTGATTGAAATCTATGGGTGGGATTTTCTGCTCCTCCCCCGTAGCACGTTTTCCAGAATTGGAGGCAGCTCTGCAGTGGCCGGTAGTTCAGCTCTGTGTGTATAGTTTGCATTCGAATGAATCAATACGAACTATTGCCAACAAGTCCCTAGGGAATCCATTCAATGGATTTGCTGACCGGAATATTGGGACCGTTTTAACTGAACTCGCCCTTCGGAACAACTAATAATGCTGAATTCAATGCTGGCTTTACTCTTCATTAAAGTGAATGAAGACTAGTGTTGGGCAGGCAGTAAGACTGGTGGTCCATTCAATCCTGTAGGTTTCCCAATGGGCAGATTACATTAGCCTCACCCCCATCGCAGGCACCTCTTCAGAGGGCATTAATAATCAACTGCACATTGTGGAACTGAAGTTACAAGGAGGTCAAACTGGGAAAGGTGCTCTTTGTGATCTGGTGTCTATGTTTTTCTTTAAAGCAATAAGGTCCTAGCCTTTAATAAAATTAAACTACTGCAGAGATCCGAAATGAAAACAGAAAGTGCTGGAAAAACCCACCAGGTCTGGCAGCATCTGTGGAGAGAGAAACATTTTGACTCCAATACAATTCTCCTTGGGAATTCCTTTAATGATTTAAAAAAAAATTTAGACTACCCAATTTTTTTTTTCCCAATTAAGGGGCAATGTAGCGTGGCCAATCCTGCACATCTTTGGGTTGTGGGGGTTAAACCCACGCAGCACAGGAGGATTGTGCAAACTCCACACGGACAGTGATCAGGGGCGAGATTTGAACCCAGGTCCTCAGCGCCATTGGCAGCAGTGCTAACCACTGCGCCACCGTGCCGGCCCTCCTTTGATGATTTTTGACGAGTGTTAGTTCACAACTTATTACATTTATTGAGTTAAATTTCCCAACGTGGCTTGGTGGGGATTGACCTCACTCTGATGGTTCAGGACCCTGACCACTGAGGCTATTGCGACGGTCAAGTCCAATCCAAAGCGAATGCGAACGATTTGCTCCAATAGAATTCCTTGTAATGTGATTGAAAGTCAAGAAATTTGGTCGACTAAAAATTCACACAAATGGACTGAGTAGGAAATGATTTGGTCCACTGGAATTCTCTACATTGCGAGAGAATGGGGTGTGATTTTCTTCACTGGAATTCTTTACGATAGGAGTTCCCGGCACTGTAGGTGCATCTATACCTCAGGGACTGCAGCGGTTCAAGAAGGCGGCTCACCACCACCTTCTCAAGCGCACTCAGGGATGGCCAATAAGTGTTGAGTTGGCCAGCGACTCCCATTTCCCGTGAATTTTAAAAAAGGGAAGTGATTTGTTCCGCTGGAATTCCCTACAATGGGAGTGAATGGAAAAGTGATCGGAACAGGAGTCACCATATTGCGGTTGATGTCCTGCACGTGACCCTCTCAAACCCTGGTCGTCCAGACCCCAGTTCATAGCATCTTAAATCAGACTAATTTTCCCGAAGCACTGGTTTGTTTTGTTTGAACTCCATGGGCCTGGAGGTTGGACGTGGAATTGTTTCCTCTTTGATGGATAAATGCTAAGGCAGAACAGCAGCTAGCGCTAGCCACCTGAGACCCGTATAAGTGAACAGGAACATTAAGTTTGTCTTCAGATGTAGTCCCCAAGACTCCACAATGTGCAGTTATATGACCCACAAAGAAAGAAAATATTGAATGTCTGCGCGCTGGGGTTCTGGATAATGGGAGTGAATGTCAAGTGGTTTAGAACATTAGAACTCAGTGCTTGGATCAGGTAGATTGGATGGACTGCACTGATGATTAAAAAAAATATATGAGGTAATAACAGGGCACTCAGTCTATTACAGTCACATCTTCTTGATGAATGGGTTAGACAAAGCAAACCATGCGTCCTGATTTTCCTGTGGTCTGTAATTTATGTCTTTGGCTGTTCAGCCCTTCCCATTTTCTAATTTTGCAGTACAGAACAATCGATAATCCGCATTCAGCAGAATTCTTGTTGTCTTACAAAGTCTCCTCAACATACACGCAGGCCTCAAAATCAACATGCCAATGTACCAACACTTACTGCTTTGCTCTGGAACCTTGTACCTTTACAGAGGCCCTCACCTATTTAACATGATTGGGTCAACACAGCTACAGCTGGGGGTAATTTAATTGTGGGGCAGTCCCTAATCTATCCGTTAAAATGGAGGGCAAAGAAAAATCCGCTTTTGAGTGTTGATATTCATCTCGCGCAGCATGAGGTTGGCGCAGTGACATGGTTAGCACTGCTGCCTCACAGCTTCAGGGACCTGGGTTCAATTCCGGCCTTGGGTGGCTGTTTGTGTGGAGTTTTCACATTCTCCATGTGTCTGCGAGGTATTCCTCTGGGCGCTCCAGTTTCCTCCCACTGTCCGATTATGTGGACTGGCCATGATAAATTGCTCCTTAGCAAGTTAGATGGAGTTACGGGGATGGGGCGGGGAAGTGGGCCTAGGTCAGGTGCAGACCCCGAACTGCACTGTTGAGGTTCTATGGTGCTATCATTTCAGGGCTGACAATTAAATCTGCTTATTGCTGAAAAGAGAGACAGGTTTGCCAAAGCTTTTTGGTTTACACCCATCAGGACAAACACAAGAATGCCAAATTTCAAATGATGGCAACAATTTATAACGCAAGAGAAAAGGGTGCAGATTGATTGGCAAAGCAACTCTGATTGGCCGAGGTTTTATCATGGGGAAAGCAAAGAGGAACTATAGACTCCCCAAGCCCCCGGTAATTCAAAAAAGGGAAAGTCTTGAACATATCCCTCTTGTTTGCAGAGGACAGTTCCACATTAAATTGGTTGTTTGTGTTTAAATCTGAATATTGAAAGGCGAGACCGGGCCTGCAGCAACCCCCAATCCTTCTCGTGGAGCCCGGAGATGCCCTGCTCCTCCTGGATGCACAGAAATGAAACTCTAAAACAAGATACTCGTCTTTTCATGGGCGGCTTTCAGTTACCCTTTGTATGACCGACATCGAGCCGGAACAACTGAAAGGAACATGTACAGCACAGCCTTCGCCCAGCTCTTGACCACATTTGCCTCAGGACCTTAAAGCCAATGTCAGCGCCCCAGTTTGTGTGCTCGGGCCTCCTAATTCCTGCTTCAGGCGGCTGTCTGGCACATTCTGATGTTCTGAGCTTCCAATCTAGCAGCCAGAGTTCCTCTGGTGACCATCTGGACTGAAAACATGGCAGCCGAGATCTGTCGCATGCACAGACACGATGAGATGAATGGTCTCCTTCTCTGCTGTAGGATTCTATGAACCTTGATCATTCCACCAAGACAGGCATGGCTTTGTCAGAGAGAGGTCATGCCTAACAAATTTGATTGAATTTTTTGAGGGGGTGACCAGGTGGTCTCGTGCACTATGATTCCAGCCGCTTTAATGAAAAAAAAAACCATCTTACCATTCAATTCCTTGCGTGGGATCATCCAGTAAAACCCGGATAATGTACAGAACACAGGTGAGTACCTTCAGGGAGAAGTTAAAGAGTCGTATTCTTAAACCTGCAATGACAAAAAGTCCCAGTACCCTTGATTTAGGGTCATTTGCAACAAATGAACGAACAAACGAACGCACGCAGTGTCAAGTCTGGCTCGGTTGATATCACTTTTGCCTCCGAGTCGGCAAGCTGTGGGTAATCTTAACTGGAGCACTGAGGGAGTGCTGCAGGGTCACAAGGGGTGAATTCCGGATGCGATGTTAAACAAATCCACTTCTCGAAAAATTTTGAAAAGTTCAAAATATGCAATAAATACAATATTTGAAAAGAAAATCATGGCATGTATTTGTGAAATGTTGCTGACCTGACTGAATAAATATAGTGTACTTGTAACATCTCCAGACTGGAAATCCACTAAACCCGAACCTCCCATCACCCAGAAACATTTTGAGCAGTCACATAGCTCATGGCGTCATTTCAGTACTCTACTTTGGCAGCGGCAACAATGGAAGATACAGTATCAGTAATAAGCAAAACAATTCTTGGATTGGATTGGATTGGATTGGATTTGTTTATTGTCACGTGTACCGAGGTACAGTGAAAAGTATTTTTCTGCGAGCAGCTCAACAGATCATTAAATACATGGGAAGAAAAGGGAAGAAAAGAAAATACATAATAGGGCAACACAAGGTATACAATGTAATTACATAAGCACCGGCATCGGATGAAGCATACAGGGTGTAGTGTTAATGAGGTCAGTCCATAAGAGGGTCATTTAGGAGTCTGGTGACAGTGGGGAAGAAGCTGTTTTTGAGTCTGTTCGTGCGTGTTCTCAGACTTCTGTATCTCCTGCCCGATGGAAGAAGTTGGAAGAGTGAGTAAGCCGGGTGGGAGGGGTCTTTGATTATGCTGCCCGCTTTCCCCAGGCAGCGGGAGGTGTAGATGGAGTCAATGGATGGGAGGCAGGTTCGTGTGATGGACTGGGCTGTGTTCACGACTCTCTGAAGTTTCTTGCGGTCCTGGGCCGAGCAGTTGCCATACCAGGCTGTGATGCAGCCAGATACGATGCTTTCTATGGTGATTATTCCCTTGGGATTCTTATTATGGCTTTATCAAGGCGGCACGATGGCACAGTGGTTAGCACTGCTGCCTCACGACACCAGGGACTTGGGTTCGATCCAGGCCCCGGGTCACTGTCCGTGTGAAGTTTGTGTGGGTAGGTGGATTGGCCACACAAAATTGCCCCTCAATTGGAAAACGTAAAAATAAATTACTGCTTTACCAGCGTGTTGTGCCTCAAAGTAAATATTTATATCTGGTGTGTTTACCACTCCACTGTGCTTAGGCATTCTAAGCCCATTCTATAAACCAGGAAATGCCAAATGACTTGGTCCCAAGCATTCCAAACAAGAGAGGCTGAAGTGGACAAGAAATCGGGCCGATGAGTTGCTGAGAGGCACTTCAGCCACCAGAGGGAGGTGTGTGCAAAGGTCTCAGCGAAAACCCAACTTACAACCAGTTTCATGCAACCCACATCAGAACAAATTAACTGCGACAGCTCGTCTCTTTGAGAGATTTTATTTCTTTAGACTGACTCAATTGATAAATGTATTGTTGTCCGGCGATGCTACAGAATTCAAACTTCCCTTGGGAATCTTGACTTAATCCAAGCTGAATTCTGGGCGTGTAAAATCTCGACAAGCTGCGTAATGTCTGTGTAAAATCGCGACCAGCTCTGTAATTTCTAGTGTCGGCTTGAAGCCTTGGTCTGCCGACAATTCTCTTTTCACACTTGTTTTGAGTAAATAAGTCGTATTCAAGAGAGGCGCCAATATTGGAGTTCAGCAAATTTGTATTTCTCAAAACTTCAGTAAACTTTTAAAAAGTTGTTCCGCAATGACTTGCATTTGTATAGCACCCCCTTTGACACAGTAAAATGTCTCACGGCACTTTGCAGGAGCATTGCTGAACAGAATTTAACGCCAAGCCACTAAAGCCGATATTAGGATAAAAGCAAATGACTGCAGGCGCTGGAATCTGAAACAGGAGCGGAAAATGCTGGACAATCTTTGAGAAAGAGACATCCAGACTGGAAACGTTAGCTCCCTTCTCTCTCCGCAGATGCTGTCAGACCCGCTGAGATTGTCCCGAATTTCCCATTTTTGTGTAAGCAGATATTAGGTTGGACAACCAAAAGCTTGGTGGAAGAGATAGGTCTAAAGAAGGGGTGTCAAGGAAAATAGAGATCTTTAAGGGGAAATTGGCCCAATTTCTGGAAGGATCGAGAACAGGAGGGCAGAGATTCGGTCAAAAAGGAGCAATGGCGACATGAGGAAAAAAACAGTTTTCTACACAGCGAGTGGTTAGGGCTTGGAATGCACTGTCTGTGAGTGCGGTGGACCAAGGGGATTGTTATCTGAAAAAGAAAGAATGTGCAGGGAGAAAGATATTTGGTTGGATTACTGCTACATGGAGCCAGCACAGACAAGACAGGTCGAGTGGCCTCCTTCTGGCCTGTAAGCATTCGGTAACTGAGAAATTCCACAGCTTAGGGTCTCAGTAGCTCAATACTACATGGCCACGTTGTGAACCTTGGCCACCATGTCCTCCGGGGGGGGGGGGGGGGGGGGACGACTTGAACCCAGAGCTTTGGGCCCAGGGACTATACCCATGGCGCCACAAGACCCCTGCTCTGCATTCATATGATACTTTAATACAACAGTCACATGTGCAAGCGTGATATTAGGCTGTCATCCATCACCTGGCACAGGTAGAACAGCACAGTGGCTATGTTACTGGACCAATAATCCAGAACTCTGGACTAAGATTGCAGAGATGTCAGTTCAAATGCCACCAGGGCAGCTTTGAGCTTACTGAATGAAATAAATCCAAAAATGAAAAACCCTTCGGCGTCACTAATGGTGACCATGAAACGACTGCGCTGTGGTAAAAATCCAAGCGGGTGCAGTAATGTCCTTTTGGGAACAAGATCGGCTGCCCCTTGGGGAACCCCTGGCGTACATGCGACTCAAGACCCCAAACAATATGGTTGGCTCTTAACCACCTCTGAAAGTGGCCTGGGGGGGGGGGAGAGAAGCTATCATTCACGCGGATTGCAGCAGTTCACGAAGACAGTTCACCGCCGCCTTCTCAATTAGGGAAGGGCCGGTAAGTGTTGACATTGCCAGCAACACCCACACCCTGCGGATCAATCAATCAAAAAGTACGTCATGAAATGTCACTTGTAACGATAAGCTCTGGCTGTGCTTTATCTTTATTTTTAAACAAGCTAGTTTCAGTAATTCTTCTTTGCAATGTTAATTTCAGGCTGTCACGTACAGTGTCACATCATGTCCAACCTTTACCTCATTTTAATAATAACACCAGGAAATTGAGTGAGTGGGTTGGGATTACGAGTTAAAAATTAGCATTTCCCACAGGAATTCATCATTTTTTACCCGGCGTCTCTTCCTCGCTCCCAAATTTGGTGGACTTTCCTCGTCTCTTTTACCTGGCAAGTTCAGCATTTTTATGTTGCGGTGGATGTGACAGAATTCTTCCAGGGTCTGACAATGTAGCATGACACATGTAAATACAGGTTCCGGGCAGCACGGTGGCGCAGTGGTTAGCACTGCTGCCTCACGGTGCCGAGGTCCCAGGTTCGATCCCGGCTCTGGGTCACTGTCCGTGTGGAGTTTGCACATTCTCCCCGTGTTTGCGTGGGTTTCGCCCCCACAACCCAAAGATGTGCAGGCTAGGTGGATTGGCCACGCTAAATTGTCTCTTAATCGGAAAAAAAAAAATTAATTGGGTACACTAAATTTATTTTAAAAATAGTAAATACAGGTTCCCTCTTGCCATTGAGACGGGCGTAACGCTCCAACAGAGCACGAGCATTGGAAAACTCCACATTGACCTAATGCGTCGCAAATTATTTAAATTTATGGAAGTTAACAAAGCTCATAGCGGCTGCAGTGTTGCCACGCTTAATGCTATCTGGCATTTTACTGTGTGCAAAGTGGCTGTGGCGTTTTTCAGACACTCCACCAAAATATTTAATCGCATGCCAAGTCCTTCAAGATGTTTCTGAGAGATGTGTTCAGACACTACATAAATGCAAGTGCTGCTTTATTAATTCTGCGTTTGACTGATCTGTCCCTTACACTATAGCTTTTCCTTTTACACAAGTGTGAAGCAGTGAAGTCGGAGACCAATCCCTGCCTCAATCCTGGCCATTTCACTTACTTGATCTTTGGTTTTTAATGAAGAAGAGCTTGAGTCGCTCCTTGAAGGTGTTCTCATTCACGTAGAACTCGACCTGCACCCTGCAGAAACAGAAAGTAAATCTTGTAACATAAATGACGGTCAAGATAGCGGATTTTCAGCTTCATCTTATTATTTGTCATTCTCACACACACCACCAGCCAATCAATCAAAGCCAATCTGGCTTTGTGGTTAATCAGACATTCAGTCTGAGCAATAGTAACGGGTTAAATCAAAAGACATCTCAAGATCAATTCACTCACACACACACAGACACACACACGCTCACACACACAAACATACAGACAGGCACTCACACAGACACACTCACACACACACGCACACACACTCACAGGCAGGCGCTCACACACACACACACACAGACATACTCACACACTCACGCATACACACACACACACACTCACATACAGACAGGCACTCACACAGACACGCTCACACACACACGCAGACACACATACACTCACATGCAGGCACTCACACACACACGCAGACACACTCACACACACACACACTCACAGGCAGGCGCTCACACACACACAGACATACTCACACACGCACACACACTCACATACAGACAGGCACTCACACAGACACACTCACACACACATGCAGACACACTCACACACACACACACTCACAGGCAGGCGCTCACTCACACACACAGACATACTCACACACGCAGACACACACACACACACACTCACAGGCAGGCGCTCACACACACACACAGACACTCACACACACTCACATACAGACAGGCACTCGCATGCTCATACACACACAGACACACTCACATACAAACAGGCACTCACACAGACACGCTCACACACACACGCAGACACACACACACACACACACACTCTCACAGACAGGCGCTCACACACACACTCACACACACTCACATACAGACATGCACTCACATGCTCATATACACACACAGACACACTCACACTCACACACACTCACTCACTCATTCACACACAGACACTCACATACAGACAGGCACTCACACAGACACGCTCACACAGATACACTCACACAGACACACTCCCATCCAGACAGGCACTCACACAGACACGCTCACACAGATACACTCATACTCACACAGGCACACTCACACAGACACGCTCACACTCACACAGACACACTCACACACACACTCACACAGACACACTC
Organism: Scyliorhinus torazame; assembly: GCF_047496885.1. Classification (NCBI taxonomy): domain Eukaryota; kingdom Metazoa; phylum Chordata; class Chondrichthyes; order Carcharhiniformes; family Scyliorhinidae; genus Scyliorhinus; species Scyliorhinus torazame. Next base: position 99,516,124 of record NC_092728.1, on the reverse strand, counting down.
ATACAGACACATATACACTCACACAGGCACATACACACTCACACAGGCACATACACATACAGACAGGCACTCACACAGACACGATCACACACACACAGACACACTCACACACACTCACATACAGACAGGCACTCACACAGACACACTCACACACACACACTCACAGGCAGGCGCTCACACACACACACTCACACACACTCACATACAGACAGGCACTCACACAGACACGCTCACACAGACACACTCACACTCACAGGCAGGCACTCACACGCTCACACACACACTCTCACATACAGACATGCACTCACATGCTCATACACACACACAGACACACTCACACTCACACACACTCACTCACTCATTCACACACAGACACTCACATGCAGACAGGCACTCACACAGACACGCTCACACACACACAGACACACTCACACACACTCACATACAGACAGGCACTCACATGCTCACACACACACAAAGACACACTCACATACACACACTCACACACACACACACACAGACACATACAGCCAGACACTCACACAGACACGCTCACACAGACACAGACACATGCACGCACTCACACACAGACACACTCATAGACAGATGCTCACACAGACACACACAGATATCCACACAGACACACACAGATATTCACACAGACACACTCATACAGGCACTCACACAGACACTCACTCACACACAGACACACTCACAAACAGACAGATACTCACAGACACAGACAAATCTTCACACACACACACTCATACAGACACTCACTCAGACACACACATACACGCACTCACACATACACACTCAGACAGACACTTACACAGACACCCTCACACACACAGACACATGCACATACTCACACAGACACAAACACAGACACTCACACATCCGCAGACACACACAGCCACAGACATGTATACACACATGTCACACTCACACACAGACATGCATACAAAAACACAGGCACACACATAGACACACAGGTCACACTGACACAGGCACACATTCATACAGACACAAAGATATACACACACTCTCACTAACATACATACACACACAGATACACAATCAGAAACATACACACAAAAGAGATTTAACTCCCTTCAGTTGGTACAAACAGTGGGTGGCAGTGTTGAGACTGAGGTAGTCAACATACCGCCCAGGGCTGTACAACCATTTTCCCCAATGCCTTCCACTCCGCATCCACAATCCAGCCGTGTGGCTGAATCAGTCGGGAGTCGCGTGAATCCATTATTGTAATCTTGCTAGAAATGAGGCCTTAAGGGCAACTCAAAACACAATGCATGCAGCAGGTTGAATTAAGAAAGTGAGCATCTATAATGTGTGCACCGCACAATGTTTACCAGTAAAACAATGCAATCCTAGAGTATGGCAAGACACGCATGTACTCCAACATTCCATCTCACCGCAAACATGATTATGGATGACTTCTGCTTGTGACCACGGAGTGATTGGTCACATAAAGGGCTGTTCCTGTTCAAAGTCACAGAAAAGGGCTCTTTTTACCCAGATCCGGGTGGGATTTTGATGAAAAGGCGTAGGTGAATGTTAGAGGAGTAGTTTACCCCTGGAATGGTCTGTCTTCTGATCACCGGCCCTGGCAGAAAACAGTGAGAAGTTTGGCTGGAAAGTTGAAACAGTCTTGTGCTTCACAAACAGTCTCTTCCAGCATGCAGGCGGTGGAGGGGCAAGCTGTAAGGCCCCAGATACAGGAACTGTTGACTTTTATCAAGGAGGAATTCCATAAACAGAGGAAAGAAATGCATGAGGATCATGAAACGGCCATTGCAGAAGCTGTGGAACCCCCAAAGAGTACTTTGGAGTGGATAGAGAGGTGTTTGGAGGTGCAGGGGTCACAGATTCGGGAGATGGAAGGAGTGATCTCGGACCACAGCGATCGTCTGGTGGCTCTGGAGGCGGAGGTGGGGCTCCTAGGAGACCTTTGTAAAACACTGAGGACAAAGGTGGAGGAGCAGGAGAATGCCTCGAGAAGGCAGAACCTGCGAATAGTGGGCCTGCCTGAAGGAGTGGAAGGTGTGAGTGCCACGAGGTACGTCTCGAGGATGCTGGCGAGACTGGTGGCAGAAGGGGTGCTAGATAAGACACCTGAAGTGGATCGAGTGCATAGGTCTCTGAGGCAAAAGCCTAGAGCTGGGGAGCCGCCGCGGGGAGTCTGGAGGCTCGTCAGACTCCATAAATTTGTGGAGATAGAGAGAATTCTACGGTGGGCCTGGGAGAAGCGTAGCTGCGACTGGGAGGGAAATAACGGGATTTATCAGGACATCGGAGCCGAGTTGGCAAAACGGCGGGCAGGTTTCAACAAGGCCAAGGCAGTGCTGTACCGGCGGCAGATCAGGTTTGGGGTGCTCTACCCGGCAAAATTATGGGTGACATTCGGAGGCCGGGAGTATTATTTCGAGACCCCAGAAGCGGCCGAAGACTTCATTAAGGAGCATAAACTGGGGGAGAACTGAGTGGACAATGCTTGGGAACCGGGGTGCTAGCACTATGTAATGGTCAGGAGCATGTTTGAAGTGGGTGTAGGGATTGGGGGATTTTCGCTTTTTTTTGTGGGGTGGGGGGGGAGGGTTTCTGTTCAATGTTGGGATGGTAAGGAGTTGTAGGGGTGAAACGTTTATGTGGGGATGGATGTTCCCATCCCCCTCCTGTTTTATGGGACTGTTTGTCTTTAACATTTGTTTGTTTGCTTTTGGAGAAGGCTACCTGGAGTTCAGGAGAAGAACTTGTTTGGGTGGGGAGGGTAAGGTCAGCAGGAGGCCTTCTTCTTTGAGCTGAGGAGTGGGGGGGGGGAGGTCATTAGGATGTGTCTTTGGGCAGGGGCAGCCTTGCTAGCAGGTTATGCTGGTGAACGGAAGGGAAATGGTGGGGGGAAGGCCAAGAGGGGTGGCCGGTGGGGGGGGGGGAGGAGGGAAAGGGGAAGTGGGGTTTCTGCGACATGGCAGGGGGTGAGAGATAACATGGTCAAGGGCGAAGAAAGGGGCTATCTTGGGATGGGCTAGGTACAGAGTGGAATTAAAGGGGCAGCAGTTAAGTGGGGAAGATGACGGACGGTAGAGGGGATTGGAGGCGCAAGCCTCCGGTAAGGTTGGTAACGTGGAACGTCCAGGGACCGATGGGCCGGTAAAAAGGTCACGGGTGTTCGCGTAACTCAGGAACTTGAAAGCGGGAGTTGTCTTTTTGCAGGAGACACACCTCCGTGTGAAGGACCAGGTTAGGTTAAGGGGTGGGTCGGACAGGTTTTTCACTCGGGGCTTGATTTGAAATCGAGGGGTGTGGCGATTTTAATGAGCAAAAAAATGGGATTTGTGAGTGCGAAGGAGGTGAGGGATCCAGGTGGGAGATATGTGATTGTGAGTGGAGTATTGGAAGGGGCACCGGTAGTGTTGGTAAATGTGTATGCCCCAAATTGGGATGATGTGGGTTTTATGAGAGGGTTGGTGGCAGCAATCCCAGATTTGGCCACGTACCAGTTGATCATGGGAGGAGATTTTAACTGTGTCCTGGAACCGAGGGTGCATAGATCGAGCCCCAGGTCGATGGGTAGGGTACGAATGGCTATGGAGCTGTGGGGGTTTATGGAGAGGATGGGTATGGTGGATCCATGACGCTTTCAGAACCCAGGGGGAAGGGAGTATTCCTTCTTTTCACATGTCTATAAGGTGTATTGGAGGATTGATTACTTTGTAGTGAGTCGGGAGATTTCGGTTGGGGTGGAGGGGGCAGAGTATGCGGGGTTAGTTATCTCGGACAATGCACCCCACTGGCTGGATATTCGGTTCAGTACGGGACGAGAGCAGAGGCCGGGGTGGAGGTTTGACTCGGGGTTGTTGGCGGATGGATGTTTTTGTGATAAGGTGCGGTTGGCAATTAGGGATTATGTGGAGATCAATCAGAATGAGGAGGTGTCGGCGGGCATTCTTTGGGAAGCACTGAAGGCAGTGGTCCAGGGAGAAATTATCTCATTTACGGTTCGTGCGAATAAGGAGAGGAGGGCGGAACATGACCGTCTTGTGAGCGAGATAGTGGAGGTGGACAGGGAATATTCGAGGGTGCCCACCGTGGAATGATTGGCGAAGAGGAAAAAGTTGCAGGGGCAATGTGACAGGCTGACAATGGTAGGGCGGGTAGTGCAACTGTGTAGGGCAAGAGGGGTGCAATACGGGTATGGGGAGAAGGCGAGCCGCATGCTGGCGCACCAGCTGTGGAGGCAGGCTGCGTCCAGGGAAATATTGAAGATCCGACTGGGGCTGGGGATGTGGTGTCAGAGCCAGGGTAGATAAATGAGGCATTTAGAGAGTATTACCAGGGACTTTATGAGGCAGACCTAGGAGGAGAGGAGGGGGACATGGGGTGGTTTCTGGACGAGCTGGAGTTTCCCCAGGTGGAGGAAGCAAAGCGGCAGGCGTTGGAGGAGCCCTGGGACTGAGGGAGGTGCTGGATAGTATCAGGGGTATGAAGTCGGGAAGGCCCCTGGGCCGGATGGGTACCCAGCAGAATTTTATAAGGAATTTGCGGCGGACCTGGCACCACATCTGTTGGGGGCATTTAATGAAGCACTGGAGAAGGGGGAGTTGCCGGAGACGATGAAGCAGGCAGTAATCACACTAATCCCCAAAAAAGGGAAGGATCCGCTGGAATGTGGGTCGTATAGACCCATATCGCTATTGAACACGGATGTGAAAGTATTGGCTAAGTTGTCGGCGGGGAGGATGGGGGATTGTGTCCCGGGGGTGGTTGCAGAAGATCAAACAGGCTTCGTGAAGGGCAGGCAGCTCGCAAGTAATATAAATGTGGCTGTTGAATGTGGTGATGAATCCATCGAGAGCTCTGGTACCGGAGGAGGTGGTGTCCATGGACGCGGAGAAAGCATTTGATCGGGTGGAGTGGCGGTACTTGTTCGAAGTTTTGGGTTTGGGCCGAGATTTGAGGCATGGGTGCGGTTGCTGTATGTGGCGCCAAGAGCGAGGGTGAGGATATGATATGAGCTCACGAAGCATTGACTTACACAGGGGTACGAGGCAGGGGTGCCCGCTGTCGCCGTTGCTGTTTGTGCTGGCCATAGAGCCATTGGCTCTCAGGGGGTCGGCAGAGTGGCAGGGGATAATGAGGGGACAGAGGGAGCATTGGGTGTCGCTCTATGCCGATGACCTCTTGCTGTATGTTTCGGATCCGTTGGAGAGTATGGGAAGGATTATGGGCCTGTTTGGGAGGTTTGGAGCGTTCTCAGGATACAAGCTGAATGTAGGGAAAAGCGAGGTATTCCTGGTGAATGAGCTGGCACAGCGGGCTAATTTAGGGGGGATGCCATTTACAGTAGCGAGGGATAGGTTTAGGTACTTGGGGATTCAGGTCGCGAGGGAATGGACGGGGCTTCATAAGTGGAACTTAACAAAGCTGGTGGAGGAGGCCATGGAGGATCTTAAGAGGTGGGATACACTGCACTTAACGTTGGCGGGGAGGGTCCAAATGGTGAAAATGAATATTCTGCCAAGGTTCTTGTTTATCTTTCAGGCTCTCCCGATCTTTATACCAAAGGCCTTTTTTCGGATCATCTCTGACTTTGTATGGGCGAGGAAGGGGCCGAGGGTGGGGAGGACCCTGCTAAAGAGGCAGAGGCAGCAGGGGGGGTTGGCGTTGCCAAACTTGCTTCATTATTATTGGCCGGCGAATGTGGACAAGGTGCGGCGGTGGTGGGAAGGAGACGGGGTAGAGTAGGTTAGGATGTAGGAGGAATCTTGTAAGGGTGTAGTTTGAGGGCTATGGTGACAGCAGCATTGCCAATGGCTCCGAGTAGGTATTCAGGGAGCCCAGTGGTGCAGTCCACGGTGAAGATATGGAATCAGCTGAGGAGGCATTTTAGGGTGGAAGGGATGTCGGTGCTAACGCCGCTGTGCGAGAATCATGGGTTTGAGCCGGGGTGGATGGATAGTGTATACAGGAGGTGGAGGGAAGTAGGGCTGGTTAAGGTGAGGGATTTGTATTTGGAGGAAGGTTTTGCCAGTCTGGAGGAGCTAAGGGAGAGGGTAGAGCTGCCGAGGGGTAGTGAGTTCAGGTATCTACAGGTTAGGGACTTTGCACAAAAGGTCTGGAAGAGGTTTCCTTGGTTGCTGGGATACACCCTGCTGGAGCGACTGCTGCTTCCGGATGTGGAAGGGGAGGGAAGAATTGGGGATATATATAAGTGGCTGGGGGAGCAGGGAGGCGAGCGGGTGGTGAAGATCAAGGAGAAATGGGAAGCGGAGTTGGGAATGGAGATCAATTGGGGAGTATGGAGTGAGGCACTGCGAAGGGTAAACGGGACCTCCCCTTTTGCAAGGATGAGCCTGACACAGTTTAAGGTGGTGCACAGGGTGCATATGACTCGGGTGAGAATGAGTGGATTCTTTCAGGGGGTAGCAAATGAGTGTGAGAGGTGTGGGCGGAGGCCAGAGAATCACGCGCACATGTTTTGGGGTTGTGAAAAATTGGGAACATTCTGGGCGGGAGTGTTTGCGGTCTTAGCCAGGATAGTGGAGGAGGAAGTGGACCCGGACCCTTTGGCGGCGATATTTGGGGTTTCAGAGAAGCCGGAGCTCATGGAGAGGAGGAAGGCCGATGTCGTGGCCTTCGCCCCCTCTGATTGCACGGTGACGAATTTTGCTGGAGTGGCGGTCGGCATCGCCACCGGGGGTAGCAGCTTGTTGGGTGACCTGTACGACTTCCTGCGGTTAGAGAAGATAAAGTATGAGTTAAGGGGCTCAGCAGGGGAGTTTGAGAAAAGGTGGGGGATGTTTGTGACCGTGTTTGAGGAGCTGTTCATCGCGGGGGGGGGGGGGGGGGGGTGATGGGGAGGGGGGGTGTAAAAGGAGAAAAATCTGTACAAATTGTATAGTTGATTATTGTGAAGAATGTTTCCCGGGGTGTTTATTTGCTGTAACCTACTTTGATACAAGTTTGAATAAAATGCGTTTAGATAGAAAAAAAAAAGAAAAAGAACATGATTATGGATGATGATGCACGGTTGTGAAATATTCTGCCCATGTGCAGTGTGACTGTTCTTGCATTTCTGAGGGCTTCCCTCTGGTCGCTATTTCTGGTTCCTTCAGAACGTCCATTGCTGTATTTGCTGCATTTGGCCATCTTCCATTTCCCAAGTGCTTAGTACGCCTTCTGCACATTTCCCTCGAGGGGTCATCGAGAATTCTGAGCTGCATGATCCGGGAGTGTCACACAGGCTCCAGGTGAGTCAAAAACTTGACACAAGGGGCAATTGTGGATCCCCACAAACAGTAAAAGGCACCCCAGCAGCAGCCAGGCTTTTGAGAAATGCTTCCATTTCATGCCCTGAAGAGAGCACAGTAGTGAAGACTGATGGTTTACGGAAGAAAGCTTTTTAGGGCCGTCAAAACCCATTGATGCCTATAGCTTTACAGGTTACGTGCTGAGTGCCACCAAATGGGCCATTTGTCACACACTGTGAAACCCCAAGATGTATCTAATACTTCAAAGTTGACCAGAAATGATGTTCTGGATTACGAGGGAACAAAAGCTGATCATGCTCATCTGGACTTCCCCATTTATCTTAATGAGTTAATTCCTCAGAGGAATGCAAATATGCTGATATCATAGAATTAACATAGAATTTACAGTGCTGAAGGAGGCCATTTGGCCCATCAAGTCTGCACCGGCCCTAAGCCCAAGCTTCCACCCTATCTCCATCACCCGGTAACCCCACCTAACCTTTTGGACACTGAGGGCAATTTATCACGGCCAATCCACCTAACCTGCACATCTTTGGACGGCGGGAGGAAACCGGAGCACCCGGAGGAAACCCACGTAGACATGGGGAGAACGTGCAAACTCCACGCAGGCAGTCACCCGAGGCCGGATCCCTGGAACTGTGAGGCAGCAGTGCTAACCACTGTGCTCCTGTGCCGCCCCTATCCCTCAGTGTTAATTCAGGATCCTTTCCTTTGTCGCATAAACTTCCCACACCAGATAGTGGTGAGGAAAAACACTTTTGTTTAATACGAGTGACCCGTACTATATATGGGAGGTCTTGTGTCACAGTGGGTGGTCTTCCTGCCTCTGATCCAGAAGCTCGGGGTTCGAGTCCCACCCCAGGACTTGATGGCCACGGACGGTGTGTTCATAACGCGGCCAAACAGGTTGAGCGGCAACCTTCAAATCATTCCAAATATACAACGGCAACAGGTGGTAAGAGCAGGAGGGGTACGGTGGTCAGCCATGCTGTCGAAAGAACATTGGGGTCTCTCCCATCAATCTCCATAGCTCCAGACTACAACTTACTTGTAAAAAGGAGCATGTAACCACAGCAACCCGGGTGCCTGACTGAACCGTAACTTACAGTTAGCAGCACGGTAGCACAGTGGTTAGCACTGTTTCTTCACAGCGCCAGGGTCCCAGGTTCAATTCCCGGCTTGTGCGGAGTCTGCACAGTCTCGCCACGTGTGCGTGGGCTTCCTCCGGGTGCTCCGGTTTCCTCCCACAGTCCAAAGATGTGCAGGTTAGGTGGACTGGCCATGCTAAATTGCCCTTAGTGCCCAGAAACTTTAGGTGGGGTTACTGGGTTACGGGGATAGGGTGGCGGCGTGGGCTTACATAGGGTGCTCTTTCCAAGGGCTGGTGCAGACTCGATGGGCCGAATGGCCTCCTTCTGCACTGTAAAGTCTATCAATTCTATACCGCCACATGAGATGTATTTATAAAATGGCGCATCTCAGAGAGATAGCAAACAACCTTCAACAAAGAGGAATAAAAGATATTCACTCAATGCAGGGGCAATGGGGCCATGATTCTGACCCGCAATCTAAAATCTGTAAGCTTTTTCTGAATTGAACCATTCCCTCAACAAACAATGAAACTCTTTGCCCACTTAACGATCGGAGAGTGTGGCACCAAAAGGACTCTTCCCCACTTATTCGTAGCAAAGTAACAGATTGTGCATTTCATGATCCAACATTGCACCATGCTCCATCCTATCCCCTCCCCCACCACCCCACCCCCCCCAACCTGCCATCTCCCCCCCCAGAGGAGAGTGTTGAGGAGTGCTGTAACAGGGAATTTGGCGGTTAGGGGGCATAAAGTCCAGGGCAATGGAGACCTACACATGCCTTGTGTGGCACTCCTGTTTCTACAGGCTCTGCTGGAGGTGTGGGGGGAAAACCCCTTCCTTGTTGGGTCTCTTCTGGTCCTGGGCCTCTTCTCATTGCCCCTCACCTGCGGAGGAAGTCAGAATTGCTTCCGCATCCAGCCATGGTCAATGACTTCATAGAATCAGAGTATCATAGAATCTACAGTGCAGAAGGAGGCCATTCATCCCATCGAGTCTGCACCGGCCCTTGGAAAGAGTACCCTACCTCCACCCTATCCCAGTAACCCCACCTGACCTTCTTGGACACGAAGGACAATTTATCATGGCCAATCCGCCTAACCTGCACATCTTTGGACTGTGGGAGCACCTGGAGGAAACACACGCACACACGGTGAGAACGTGCAGACTCCGCACAGACAGTGACCCAACCCGGGAATTGAACCTCAGACCCTGGAGCTGTGAAGCAACTGTCCTATGCCAGGAACTGACGGCCTAGGAAGATGCGTTTTGCGTGACCAAACAGGTCAATTGTCAACCTGCAAACCCTTCCAACGCATGCCGATGGCAGGTGGTAAGAGTGGGAATGATTCTCAGTCAGTCACATGGTGGAAACGCTTGCTCTGCATGTTCAAAGAAGGGCCCACCAGATTCAGGTGTCACCAACTAAAAACAGCCAGTTAAAATGGAAAATGGTGCGATCAAGTCTGAATGCCACGAGTAAGTCATTTTCCAATTTATAAAAAATAAATTTAGACTACCCAATTCATTTTTTCCAATTAAGGGGCAATTTAGTGTGGCCAATCCACCTACCCTGCACATCTTTGGGTTGTGGGGGCGAAACCCACACAAACACGGGGAGAATGTGCAAACTCCACACGGACAGTGACCCAGAGCCCGGATCGAACCTGGGACCTCGGTGCCGTGAGGCAGCAGTGCTAACCATTGAGCCATCGTGCTGCCCATCATTGTCCAATTTTAACTGCCCGCCCCCATCTGTTTATCTTTCCTGTCTGTTATGCTGAATATCTGAAGACCTTTAAATAAATGTTCAGTTTTTGGTATTTGGTATTTTGGTGAAATCCACCCTGCCTCTAACCATCCCCAGTCTCTTGCGATATCACGTTATCTAAAAAGTTAAAGCAAGGAGCAGCCTGAGGGTGGGGGCTCATTCTGACTGCAATTGTGCTCCCCCCGCCCTTCGTGAGGAATCTCTGCCTCCATATGGCTGGGAACCACTCTTTGTCAGAGTAACCCCAATCTGCCCAGGCAGCCTGACATCTCGTGCGGGAGGGGGTGATGTAATGGCATTGTCGCTGAGACTAGTCATCCAGTGACCCAGGGAAAGATCTGGGGACCAAGGTTCAAATCCCACCAAGGCAGATGGTGAAACCACTGTCGTAAAAAAACCTGCCATTCTGACCTGGTCTGGCCTACCTGTGACACCAGTATCCGCGTCAAAATGCACGCTAAAATGGAGGGCAGTTATGGAAGGGAGATGAGGCGGCAAGGTGGCACAGTGGTTAGCACTGCTGCATCATGGTGCCGAGGAGCCGGGTTCAATCCTGACCCTGGGTCACTGCCCATGTGGAGCTTGCGTGGGTTTCACCTCCACAACCCAAATGCAGGGTTGGTGGATTGGCCACGCTAAATTGCCCCTTAATTGGAAAAAAAAAGTGGGTACTCTAAATTTGAAAACTTTTGGGCAATGAATGCGGCCCAGCCAGCGACGCCCACATTCCGTAAAATGAATAAAGGGAAATAGTCCCACCCACCTCAGTCAGCCCCAATGGATTCACCGGCCCCCACCCACTTTCTATCTGCAGTCCCTGAGCAATGATGCCAGCCAGGACGACACATGAAGTGGTGCCTGCCCACCAGCCAGCAGACACCTTTAAACCAAGAGGCTCATAGACACGAAGGGCCGCTACGAATGACCCCAAGATACAGAGACTGAACCACCCCCTCCCCCCCCCCCCCCCCCCCCCGCCCCAAGTTGCACTTATCTTCCATTCTCTCCCATGCCCCCACTGCAATCGACACCCTGGAGGGTGATGGCAACCTGAGCGCTCACCTCCGATAACCCTTTTGGAGGCGAGGGCTCCAGGTTCTCGATTTATTCACAGCTGTTGCAAACCCCGGCAGCGTACCATCACGCCGGTGAACATTCAGCGAGGAGAGAAGTCCGGGCTAATTATACGATGATGTATTTGGATGAGTTACACCACGGGCAAGGGGAGGGGTGGAAATTCGCCTTTCCCGAGTTTCGCTGGATTTTGCGTCCGCATTGCCGTTCTCGCTGATGGCTAAGGCGGGCCACAAATCGCCCCCCCCCCCCTCCCCTCCACCCCCTCGGCAAGCCACCTCCGCCAACCGAAAACACGCGGCAGGAGGCTGGAAACCCTGCCCAGCGGTGACAGGAGGGACCCAGTGAGTTACCATCTGGAGTACGCTGCCTGGGAGAACAGTGGGTGCAGATCATCTTCAAAAGGGAATTGGAGAAGAGCTTGAAGATGATAAAATCTGCCGCCCACATGGGGGCAGAGCTAATTGGATAGCTCCTTGGAGGAAGCAGAGGCGAGATGGGCTGATTGGCTGCATCAGTCTATGACTCTGTCTACGATTAGTGAGGTCAGATCACATTCTTCCGATTGCAGCGAGAAAAAAATCAATGACAATAGCGACGCCAATGTCAAGAAAGATCTTCGTGCGGTTAACCGCCTGGCAAAGCAAATGTCCACTGGGAGTGGGGGGGGGGGGGGAGAAAATTGATACTGTTCCAGAGGGTGTGAAAGGTAAACGGAGGACTCTGAATGTCTGGCCGATAACCCGGTCAAACACTGCGAGCAGGCGAGGGCATAAGGTAACGCCTTGGGGGAATCGAGGTTACTGACGCTGCCGGCATTGATTAAGTTGCTGCCTCAGACTTTCTGCACACATTGGGCGACATCAGCCTTCCTTGATTTCACACCAGTTCCCCCAATTTCCCCCGAGTGCATTGCCCTGCCAACCACAGAGCAATGGTTCGATGCACTTCTGCGGTACAGCAATGCAATCCAGCAGCAATCACTTGGGAAACTTTAATTGTCGTTCAAAGTGCTGGCAACCTGCATTTCAACTAAATTGATTGATACAGCAACGGGCCTCTATAAAGATGTTCACAGAGATCGAGTTACTTCCGATTGATTTGCTGCAGTCAGTACATGGAAAGTAACAAATTCATCGCGAATCTGCAAATGATTGTGCCAAGTGGACCTCTTAAGGCCTACATAACATCCTGCAGGATGTTTGAGGTGAGGGATGCAGTTAGTGTCCCTGCTGATTTTACCTGCAGGAAGTGCTGCCATCTCCAGCTCCTCCAAGACCGAGTTAGGGAACTGGAGCTGGAGTTGGAAGAACTTCGGATCATTCGGGAGGCAGAAGGGGTCATAGATAGCAGCTTCAGGGAATTAGTTACACCAAAGATTGGAGATAGGTGGGTAACTGTAAGAGGGACTGGGAAAAAACAGTCAGTGCAGGGATCCCCTGCGGTCGTTCCCCTGAGAAACAAGTATACCGCTTTGGATACTTGTGGGGGGAACGACTTACCAGGGGTAAGCCATGGGGTACGGGCCTCTGGCACGGAGTCTGTCCCTGTTGCTCAGAAGGGAAGGGGGGAGAGGAGCAGAGCATTAGTAATTGGGGACTCTATAGTCAGGGGCACAGATAGGAGATTTTGTCGGAGCGTGAGAGACTCACGTTTGGTATGTTGCCTCCCAGGTGCAAGGGTACGTGATGTCTCGGATCGTGTTTTCCGGGTCCTTAGGGGGGAGGGGGAGCAGCCCCAAGTCGTGGTCCACATTGGCACCAACGACATAGGTAGGAAAGGGGACAAGGATGTCAGGCAGGCTTTCAGGGAGCTAGGATGGAAGCTCAGAACTAGAACAAACAGAGTTGTTATCTCTGGGTTGTTGCCCGTGCCACGTGATAGTGAGATGAGGAATAGGGAGAGAGAGCATTTAAACACGTGGCTACAGGGATGGTGCAGGCGGGAGGGTTTCAGATTTTTGGATAACTGGGGCTCTTTCTGGGGAAGGTGGGACCTCTACAGACAGGATGGTCTACATCTGAACCTGAGGGGCACAAATATCCTGGGGGGGAGATTTGTTAGTGCTCTTTGGGGGGGTTTAAACTAATGCAGCAGGGGCATGGGAACCTGGATTGTAGTTTTAGGGTAAGGGAGAATGAGAGTATAGAGGTCAGGAGCACAGATTTGATGTCGCAGGAGGGGGCCAGCGTTCAGGTAGGTGGTTTGAAGTGTGTCTACTTCAATGCCAGGAGTATACGAAACAAGGTAGGGGAACTGGCAGCGTGGGTTGGTACCTGGGACTTCGATGTTGTGGCCATTTCGGAGACATGGATAGAGCAGGGACAGGAATGGATGTTGCAGGTTCCGGGGTTTAGGTGTTTTAGTAAGCTCAGAGAAGGAGGCAAAAGAGGGGGAGGTGTGGCGCTGCTAGTCAAGAGCAGTATTACGGTGGCGGAGAGGATGCTAGATGGGGACTCTTCTTCCGAGGTAGTATTGGCTGAAGTTAGAAACAGGAAAGGAGAGGTCACCCTGTTGGGAGTTTTTTATAGGCCTCCTAATAGTTCTAGGGATGTAGAGGAAAGGATGGCGAAGATGATTCTGGATATGAGCGAAAGTAACAGGGTAGTTATTATGGGAGACTTTAACTTTCCAAATATTGACTGGAAAATATATAGTTCGAGTACAATAGATGGGTCGTTTTTTGTACAGTGTGTGCAGGAGGGTTTCCGAAAACAATATGTTGACAGGCCAACAAGAGGCGAGGCCACGTTGGATTTGGTTTTGGGTAATGAACCAGGCCAGGTGTTGGATTTGGAGGTAGGAGAGCACTTTGGGGACAGTGACCACAATTTGGTGACGTTTACGTTAATGATGGAAAGGGATAAGTATACACCGCAGGGCAAGAGTTATAGCTGGGGGAAGGGCAATTATGATGCCATTAGACGTGACTTGGGGGGGATAAGGTGGAGAAGTAGGCTGCAAGTGTTGGGCACACTGGATAAGTGGGGCTTGTTCAAGGATCAGCTACTGCATGTTCTTGATAAGTATGTACCGGTCAGACAGGGAGGAAGGCGTCGAGCGAGGGAACCGTGGTTTACCAAGGAAGTGGAATCTCTTGTTAAGAGGAAGAAGAAGGCCTATGTGAAGATGAAGTGTGAAGTTTCGGTTGGGGCGATGGATAGTTACAAGGTAGCGAGGAAGGATCTAAAGAGAGAGCTAAGACGAGCAAGGAGGGGACATGAGAAGTATTTGGCAGGAAGGATCAAGGAAAACCCAAAAGCTTTCTATAGGTATGTCAGGAATAAGCGAATGACTAGGGAAAGAGTAGGACCAGTCAAGGACAGGGATGGGAAATTGTGTGTGGAGTCTGAAGAGATAGGCGAGATACTAAATGAATATTTTTCGTCAGTATTCACTCAGGAAAAAGATAATGTTGTGGAGGAGAATGCTGAGCCCCAGGCTAATAGAATAGATGGCATTGAGGTACGTAGGGAAGAGGTGTTGGCAATTCTGGACAGGCTGAAAATAGATAAGTCCCCGGGACCTGATGGGATTTATCCTAGGATTCTATGGGAGGCCAGGGAAGAGATTGCTGGACCTTTGGCTTTGATTTTTATGTCATCATTGGCTACAGGAATAGTGCCAGAGGACTGGAGGACAGCAAATGTGGTCCCTTTGTTCAAAAAGGGGAGCAGAGACAACCCCGGCAACTATAGACCGGTGAGCCTCACGTCTGTAGTGGGTAAAGTCTTGGAGGGGATTATAAGGGACAAGATTTATAATCATCTAGATAGGAATAATATGATCAGGGATAGTCAGCATGGCTTTGTGAAGGGTAGGTCATGCCTCACAAACCTTATTGAGTTCTTTGAGAAGGTGACTGAACAGGTAGACAAGGGTAGAGCAGTTGATGTGGTGTATATGGATTTCAGCAAAGCGTTTGATAAGGTTCCCCACGGTAGGCTATTGCAAAAAATACGGAGGCTGGGGATTGAGGGTGATTTAGAGATGTGGATCAGAAATTGGCTAGCTGAAAGAAGACAGAGGGTGGTGGTTGATGGGAAATGTTCAGAATGGAGTACAGTCACAAGTGGAGTACCACAAGGATCTGTTCTGGGGCCGTTGCTGTTTGTCATTTTTATCAATGACCTAGAGGAAGGCGCAGAAGGGTGGGTGAGTAAATTTGCAGACGATACTAAAGTCGGTGGTGTTGTCGATAGTGTGGAAGGATGTAGCAGGTTACAGAGGGATATAGATAAGCTGCAGAGCTGGGCTGAGAGGTGGCAAATGGAGTTTAATGTAGAGAAGTGTGAGGTGATTCACTTTGGAAGGAATAACAGGAATGCAGAATATTTGGCTAATGGTAAAGTTCTTGAAAGTGTGGATGAGCAGAGGGATCTAGGTGTCCATGTACATAGATCCCTGAAAGTTGCCACCCAGGTTGATAGGGTTGTGAAGAAGGCCTATGGAGTGTTGGCCTTTATTGGTAGAGGGATTGAGTTCCGGAGTCGGGAGGTCATGTTGCAGCTGTACAGAACTCTGGTCCGGCCGCATTTGGAGTATTGCGTACAGTTCTGGTCACCGCATTATAGGAAGGACGTGGAGGCTTTGGAGCGGGTGCAGAGGAGATTTACCAGGATGTTGCCTGGTATGGAGGGAAAATCTTATGAGGAAAGGCTGACGGACTTGAGGTTGTTTTCGTTGGAGAGAAGAAGGTTAAGAGGAGACTTAATAGAGGCATACAAAATGATCAGGGGGTTGGATAGGGTGGACAGTGAGAGCCTTCTCCCGCGGATGGATATGGCTGGCACGAGGGGACATAACTTTAAACTGAGGGGTAATAGATATAGGACAGAGGTCAGAGGTAGGTTCTTTACGCAAAGAGTAGTGAGGCCGTGGAATGCCCTACCTGCTACAGTAGTGAACTCGCCAACATTGAGGGCATTTAAAAGTTTATTGGATAAACATATGGATGATAATGGCATAGTGTAGGTTAGATGGCTTTTGTTTCGGTGCAACATCGTGGGCCGAAGGGCCTGTACTGCGCTGTATTGTTCTATGTTCTATAAAGCTTAGAGTAAGATCAATCCGTGGGTTTATTGCAATTGATAGAAAGAAAAATATTATTTTTTTCAGAAGGCTGCAAAACAGCTGATTTCAATTCATTCTAATTTTCGGCACATTCTGGAATCTTTGGTCGGGAAACCTGGAACTCTGCTCCATGGGAACGCCATAGGGAAGACGGCCTGGCCCTCCTGTCAGTGTCACTCATCGATCATAGATCATAGAATTTACAGTGCAGAAGGAGACCATTCGGCCCATCGAGTCTGCACCGGCCCATGGAAAGATTACCCTATCTAAGCCCACATCTCCACCCTATCCCCGTAACACAGTAATCCTATCTAACGTTTTTGTACACAAAGGGCAATTTATCACGGCCAATCCACCTAACCTGCACATCTTTGGACTGTGGGAGGAAACCGGAGCACCCGGAGGAAACCCACACAGACACTGGGAGAACGTGCAGACTCCGCACAGACAGTGACCCAAGCCAGGAATCGAACCTGGGACCCTGGTGCTGTGAAGCAACTGTGCTAACCACTGTGCTACCATGCCACCCCCACATCTGTCCACTCACTCCCTGGTCCCATTATAGTCTCGGTTCAAGAATGGACTGAAGAGCTGAATTCCAGAGTTGAGGCGGGACTGACTGCCGTTGACAAGGCAGCATGTGACCAAGCCTGGCAACATGGAGCCTTCCCAAATTTGAAGTCAATGGAAATCCGGGGGGGGGGGGGGGGTGGTGCTCTCCAATGACTGTAGTCGTACCGAGACGAAAGAGAAAATGCTGGAAAATCTCAGCAGGTCTGGCAGCATCTAACAGACAGAGAAAGTGGGGAATATTTATACTGTGGAGTGAGAATGAAAGATGAGACATAGCCACAGAAACCCAGGGAAACCGGGTGCTAATGGTCACAGAAACCAAGGGGAAAGAGTGCGAATGGCAGTCCCCAGAGAGAACAAAAGCTGTGAAAGGCCAAACAGCCAGGAAACTAACATCAGAGGGTGAACTGTAGATGTGGGGGGAGGGGAAGGGGAAAGCAAAGAGGAGAAAGGATCAGGAAAGGTGGATAAGATGGAGGGGGTTAATATATATTAAGAAAGACAAGAAACGCTAAAAGACAGTCCTTCCCCTTGGTTTCTGTGGCCATTAGCACCCGGTTTCCCCGGGTTTCTGTGGCTGTGACTCATCTTTCATTCTCACTCCACAGTATAAATATTCCCCACTTTCTTTGTCTGTTAGCTTTGACAAAGAGTCACCTGGACTCGAAACGTTCGCTCTTTTCTCTCACTATAGATGTTGCCAGACCTGCTGAGATTTTCCAGCATTTTCTCTTTCGTTTCAGATTCCAGCATCTGCAGTAATTTGCTTTTATCCAGTAGTCATTCCGAGTACAGAGGAAGATTCTTCTGGTTGTTGGGGGCCAATCTTTTTAGTCATAGTGCCTCAGGTGTCTTGCAAGGTTATGTGCTAGGCCCAACCACCTTCAGCTCGCTTTCCTGGCCCTCCAGGGGAGGCTGCAGGAGGAGATAAAGAACCTGCTGCTGCATTAGCATGAACGTGCAGATGGCAGGATCCCCAAACTAAATGTATTCTAATAAAAGACCCCGGTTTTAATCTCTGCCCAATTCATCGATTCCCTCTTTCAGTTGATCGTTTTACCTATGGAAAAATATACTTGCAACACTCGTAATAGCCTCTCATGAGAAACATTCTGGAGATCAAAGTGCGCCAATTCACGGTACTTTCTAATGCCCACTGTCATTCGCTTATAAATGTCATGGTGCTTTTTCAGGCACCAGGGGCAGTATTCCACCCTCCCCCCCCCCCCCCCCCCCACGCCGGGTGGGAGAATCGCCGGGGCGCCGCGCTAGTCGCACCACGCCGCCCCGACACCCGCACGCGATTTTCCCACCCCATCGAAACCAGCACCGCGAGAATCGCGCCAGGCCGCTCGGAGAATCGCCGCAAACACCGAGCGGCGATTCTCCGGCCCGGACGGGCCGAGCGGCCGGCGAAAAAAATGACAGTCCCGCCGGCGCCGTTCACCCCTGGTCGCTGCCGGCGGGAACTCTGCGGGAATGCTGGGGGGGGGCGGCCTGTGGGGGGGGGGGCTCCTTCACCGGGGGGGGGGGGGGGCCTCCGATGGGGTCTGGCCCGCGATCGGGGCCCAACAGATCGGCGGGCCGGCTTCTCCCTCCCCCCAGGCCTTCTTCCTGGCGCAGCTGGCCCCTGGACACCAACCCCATGTTGGGTCGGGGCCAGCGCGTGGAAGAAGATCCCCGCGCATGCGCAGGATGGCGTGGCCCAACTGTGCACGCGCAGGATTGAGCTGCCCCAACTGCGCATGTGCGGGTTGGCACGGCGCCCATTTGGTGCCACGTAAGGAGGGTGGTGCGGTGTGAACCGCTCCAGCGCCATGATGGTCCCCTGTGGGGGCCAGAATATGTTGTGCCCGGGCCCTGTTCGCGCCGTCGTGAAACGCAACGGCGTTCACGACGGCACGAACACTTGGCCTCAATATCGGAGAATCTCGCCCCCTTCTAAAACTGTGCTGACTGCTATTAGGTAGATTACTTTATTTTACATTGGTAATCCTCAAATGTGTTCCCAATTGTCAGCACCGCTACCTTCAGGGAAATTGGGAAGGGGCAACGAATGCTGGTCTAGCCGGCGACGCCCAGATCCTGTGGAAGAGTGATTTTAAAACAGGGCAGAACAGATTTAGCAGCTCAAAACTGAGCATCCACGAGGCACTGAGGGCCATCAGCAGCAGGCGGATTGTACTCCTCAACAATCTCCCATGGCCTGGCATGTGCCTCAATCCACCATTATCAACAAGCCTGGGGTTGGGGGAGGGGGGTACCGAGGTGGTGGACAATTAGACAATTGGTTGCAGGAGGAGGCTCCACAAACAACTCCATCCTCAATATGGATGGGGGGCGGGGGGGGGGGGGGTGCAGCAAATCAGTGCAAAAGACAAGGCTGAAGCATTTGCAACCATCTTCCGCCAGAAGTGCCAATCGAATGATTGAATGCTGTCTTTTCCTGAGGACTCCACCATCAGTCAGTCTCCAACAAATTAAATTCACCCACATTATAATCGAGAAATGCTGAGCGCACTGGATAAATGCTGAGCACACTGGATACAGCAAAGGCTTTTAGTTCTGACATCATCCTGGCTGTATAAAGACTCCAGAACTAGCTGTTTCCCTAACCATATTGTTTCCCTAACCAAGCTGTTCCAGTACAGCTAGAACCCTGGCATCTACCCAACCATATGGCAAATTGCCCCGATATGTCCAGATCACGCAATCCAGTCAGACCATTGATCACCCCATCAGTCTACTTCAAATCACCAGCAACGTGATGGAAGGTCTCGTCAACAGTGATGTGAAATAGCATTTACTCAGCAACAACCTGCTCACTGGCACTCAGTTTGGATTCCTCCAGTTTGGGTCACTTGACTCCTGCCCACATTACAGTCTTGGTTCAAACGTGGACAAAAGATTGCATTCCAGAGGTGAGGTGAGAGTTAGTGTAGCGTTTGACCAAGTGTGCCTTCCAGGATCCCTAGCCATAATTGAAGCAAATTGAAATCGGGGCAGGGCGGGGGGGGGGCGGGGGGGGACTGGGGGACGACGACTCTCCAATGATGCTGGTCATACCTAGCACAACAGGAGATGGTTGTGCTTGTTGGCAGCCAATCATCCCAGCCACAGTGCATTGTTCCAAAAGTTTCTCAGGTCGTGTCCAAGGCCCAACCATCTTCACCTTCGTTATCAATGACCTCCCCTATCATAAGATCAGAAGTGGGGATATTCGCTGAAGATCGCTCAATGTTTTGTACCATTTGTAGAGTTTCAGACCACCGAAGGAGTCCATGGCTGCACTCAGCAAGACCTGGACAATATCCAGGCTTGGGCTGACAAGTGGCAAGTAATAATCATGCCACACCCAAGTGCCAGGCAATGACAGCCTCCAACAAGACAGAATCTAACCATCCTCCCCTGGCATCAACACCATTACCATCACAAAACCCCTCACAAAAAATCTCATGAGGGGTGGGTCACCATTGACCAGAAACTACGACAACCATAAAACTCCTGGACCAGGAGACATCCAGCCTCAAAATATTAACACTGTTCTTTCTCTGCAGACCTGCTGAGGTTTTGCAGCATCTTCTGTTTTGTTGTGTTCGGCCAGGAGCCGGGAATTCTGGAGGGAATAGCAAACCATGTGACTCCGCAAAAGCCTGTCCACGATCTACAAGGCACAAGTCAGGAGTGTGATGGAATATTCTCCACTTGTCTGGATGAGTGCAGCTCCAACAACACTCAAGACGTTGAACACCATCCAGGGCAAAGCAGCCCCGCTTGATTGGCACCCCATCCACAACCTTAAGCATTTACTCACTTCATGACTGGTGTCCAGTGACAGTAGTTGTACCATCTACAGGATACACTGCAGCAACTCACTGAGGCTCCTTCAACAGAACCTTCAAAATCTGCAATCTCAACCACCTAGAAGAACAAGTGCAGCAGGCGGATGGGAACGCCACCATCAGCAAGTTCTCCGCTAAGTCAGACACCATCCTGACTTGGAAATGTAATACAGGTACCTTCCCAGTGAATGGGTCAAAATTCTACAACTTCCTAACAGCACTGTGGGTGCACCTACACCACATACGTTGCAGAGGTTCAAGAAGGCTGCTCTCACCATCACCTTCTCAATGGCAATTAGAGATGTGCAATGAAGACTGGCTTTGCCAGGTTAGGACTGTATTCACTGGAGTGAATACGAAAGGCGATCTTATTGAAGCTTCAAAGATCCTGAGGGAATTTGACAGGGCGAATGCTGAAAGGCTATTTCCCCTTGTGGGAGAGACTGGACACAGTTACAAAATAAAGGTGTTTCCCACTGAGGAAGGAGATGAATCTGTAAAACTCTCTTTTCCAAAGAGCAGTAGAGGCGGCGGGCGGCATTGAATAATTTTCAAATTGAGTTAGACAAATTCATGATTGACGAGGGAGTCAAAGGATACTGGGGATAGGAAGGAACGTGGAGTTGAGACCACAATCGGATTAGCTTTGATCTTATTGAATGGTGGAGCAGGCTCGAGGGGCCGAATGGCAACGCCTGTTCCTAGTTTGTGTGTTTGTATGTAAGATTCCTTCCACAAAAACCCGAAGGCTCACTGATTCTGATTCCAAACCTTTCCGGCCATTCTCGCCAGCGGCCTCCTCCGGTCATGTCGATGGTGAACCCCTGCCGCCGGGTCGGAGGGTGTGGACAACGGGAAACCCTGTTGACAGCGGCAGGACTGGAAGATCCCGTCACCACTGGCGGGCCACCGCTACAAAACACGACGTGAGGGAGGGGAAGATCTGCCCTGGGAATCTGGGCAGCACCAAGGCCTGTCGCTTCTTCCCTTGAGTTCAGCTATTAAAGCACCTTAGCTTGAATATGTTCCAATTTGGGGTTCTGTCTCCAGATTGGCCCATGTCAGAAGTATACATTTTAAAAACAAACATGTATTCCTTTCTCAAAGTTACAAAGTCAACGCGCAGAGTGGACAGGGCAAGCTCTGATCCATCCCCTTGCGTGCTCCGAAAACCAATTAAAATTTAATCCAACTCATGGTCCCCACAAAAGAGACAAACAAGATCCAAGCTGGCAATAGCCGGCTGATTTTGAACATGATTCTACTCTTGATCTTATGCAAAAGGCCGAGAGAAACTACACCTGACCTTGGAAAAGGCCGCAAACGTCCCATTTTGTAAGCGGTGGGACAGGTGTCAGGTTTAAAGAAATTGGGACTATTCTCAGCCAGTCACCGTGAGCCATCGACCACGTCTATGTCAGCATGTGGTGATGCTCCTGGCAAGACCAACAGAGGGCGCAAGACTCATTGTGGTCCAAAACAGCCAAAATTCCCTGGGCTATGATAAGCAGCTCCCAACTCCACACGTTATTGAAATGGGAAGGAAGCTTGGTAACAACCTCTGACCCGGACACCGTGGCTCAATGCCCAGCTGAAGGAAGTCCAGCCAAGTGAAGATATGGCCAGAGAGTCACAGCTCCGCCCGCCCAGGAATCTGTGGGCATTCAAAGAACAAAGAAAAGTACCGGACAGGAACAGGCCCAGCGGCCCTCCAAGCCTGCGCCGACCATGCTGCCCGTCTAAACTAAAATCTTCTACACTTCCGGGGTCCGTATTCCTCTATTCCCATCCTATTCATGTATTTGTCAAGAAGTCCCTTAAACACCACTATTGTCCCTGCTTCCACCACCTCCTCCGGCAGCGAGTTCCAGGCAGCCACTACCCTCTGTGTAAAAAAACTTGCCTCGTACATCTCCTCTAAACCTTGCCCCTCGCACCTTAAACCCATGCCCCCTAGTAATTGACCCCTCTACCCTGGGAAAAAGCTTCTGACTATCCACTCTGTCTATGCCCCTCATAATTTTGTAGACCTCTATCAGGTCGCCCCTCAACCTCCTTCGTTCCAGTGAGAACAGACCAAGTTTATTCAACCTCTCCTCATAGCCAAACTCCAAGGTCCCTCAGTTCTTCTGCGTCTCTCAGTATCCTACCCGTTACTGCCTAACCCGTTGCCTGGTTTGACATCCCCAAATGCATTACCCGACACTTCCCTGGGCTGAATTCCATTTGCCACCTTTCTGCCCACCTGACCAGTCCATTGATATCGTCCTGCTGTCTGGAGCAATTCACTTGCTGCCAATTTACGTGTCGCCTGCAAACATCTTAACCCCTACATTTACGTCATTGGTAACAAAAAGACACAGTGCACTCATACAGTGCACATCTACTGCATGAAATAATTTATTCTAAATTACAATCAGAAAAGTGCCCGGCAACTAGACCACTAGCATTTACCTGTAAGCATCTTTCATCTTGACATAAAACAGAGTTGCGGGCAATTCTTGGGCCCCATGCCAAAAGTTGGCGATCCTGTAATTGAGTAACCCGAGATTTAATCAATAACAACACAACAGAAAACCAAACAAAGGGTTTCCTGCTTCCCTGTTTCGGATATTTGTCAATTTCCGAGATGATCAGGTTCGGGAATTGTTTTTGGCAGGTGTACTCCTCCTGACTGTCCAAAAAGAACATGGGCGGGATTCTCCGACCCCCTGCGGGGCTGGAGAATCGCCGGGGGCCGGCGTGAATACCACCCAGCCGCCCCGCTGGCAGCTGCCGGATTCGCCGGTGCCGGTTTTTCGGCGGGGGTGGGAATCGCGTCGCGCCGGTCAGGGGCCATTGGCAGTGCCCCCTCCCCCCCCGGCGATTCTCCGCTCCGCGATGGGCCGAGTGGCCGCCCGTATTCGGCCAGTCCCGCCGGCGTAAATCAAACAAGGTCCTTACCGGCGGGACCTGGCTCTCCGGGCAGCCTGCGGAGTCATCGGGGGGGGGGGGGGGGGGGGCGGGTGGATTTGGCCCCCGGGGAGGGCCCCCACGGTGGCCTGGCCCGCGATCGGGGCCCACCGATCTGTGGGCGGGCCTGTGCCGCAGGGGCACTCTTTCCCTCCGCGCTGGCTTCTGAAACGGTCCGCCAGGGCCGGCGCGGAGAAGAACTCCCGCGCAGGCGCCAACACGTGCCGGCTGGCGGAGTTCCTTCGGCGCCGGTTGGCGCGGTGCCAACCCCGCGGGCGCCGCCGGCCTAGCCCCTGAAGGTGCGGATCCTCCGCACCTTCCGGGCGGCCAGACGCCGGAATGGTTCACGCCACTCCTTGCCGCCGGTACGGCCCGCCCCCAGGATAGAGGAGAATCCCGGCCCACGTTCTTCCCTCCTGTGTCCCACTCCAATGTGCTATGGGAAGCAGGGCCACACGTTTAAATCAACAACTTCAAAGTCACGCTCACTGGAAGAAAAATGGCACTTCTTCACTTCGAGGAGTTTAAGGAGATAAGTAAATGGGGGGAGAAACTGAGTAAAAGGAAATGTCTATGTGGTGGATGAGGCATGTGTGGAGCATATATAACTGCGTGGGCCTCTGGAGGCCAGTGCCCTGTTTCTGGACTATAAAATCATACCCAACTTTGAGGGTGTCACTGGCACAAGGAGCAATGTAACATTAAACAGAATCACAGAATTGTTACAGCACAGGAGGCCATTCGGCCCATCGTGTCTGCACCAGCTCTCCAAACGTAATCATGGCTTCGTGCCAATCTCCTGCCTTTTCCCCGCACCCCTGCACAATGTTTCTATTCGAGCTGAGTGCTAGAGGTGAGAGTGACTGCCCTCGACATCAAGGCATCATTTGAACGAGTATGGGATCAAGGAGCCTTGGCTAAACTGGAGTCAGTGGGAATCAAGGAGAAACTCTCCGCTGGTTGGAGTTATACCCGGCACAAAGGAAGATGGTTGTGGTGATTGGAGGTCAATCATCTCAACTCCAGGACATCACTGCAGCAGTTCCTCAGGAAGTGTCCTCGGCCCAACCATCTTCAGCTGCTTCATCAATGACCTCCCTTCCATCATAAGGTCAGAAGTGGGGATGTTTGCGATGACTGCACAATGTTCAGCACCGGTCGCGAATTCAGCACCTTCCTCCATCACACTTCCAGACAGTGCATTCCGGACCCCAACCACTTGCTGTGTGAAACTGTTTTTTCTCACATCACATTTGCTTCATAAATCACTTTAAATCTGTGCCCTCTCGTTCTTGATCCTTTTCACGAGCGGAAACAGTTTCTTCTAATCTACCCTGTCCAGCCCCCTCGTGATTTTAAAACATCTCTATTAAATCTCCTCTTAGCCACCTTCTCTGCAAGGAGAACAGTCCCAGCCTCTCCAATCTGTCACTGTTGCTTCACAGCGCCAGGGTCCCAGGTTCGATTCCCAGCTTGGGTCACTGTCTGTGCGGAGTTTGCACGTTCTCCCCGTGTCTGCGTGGGTTTCCTCCGGGTGCTCCGGTTTCCTCCCACAAGTCCCGAAAGACATGCTGTTAGTTAATTTGGACATTCTGAATTCTCCCTCAGTGTACCTGAACAGGCGCTGGAGTGTGGCGACAAGGGGGCTTACAGTGCAGCTTCATTGCAGCGTTAATGTAAGCCTACTTGTGACACTAATAAAGATTATTATTATTATCATAACTGAAGTTTCTCAATCCTGAAACATTCTTGTAAACGTCTTCTGCAATCTCTCCAATGTGCTCACACCTTCCTGTAGTTTCGGATCCAGGACTGCTCACAATTTTCCAGCTGAGGTCTAACAGTGTTTACAATAGGGAATCACATTTAGGAATTAATCACTTGCAGTTATAGTCTCATTTCACATCAGCCCAATTTTAAAATCGGAGATATTTAGCCCTCATTTTATTCAGTTGAGAAAATACAATGACAGCGATCTACCAAGGGAACTAAATCCCCGAGCGAGCGCGTTTAGCCACGTGTTTCCCGGCATTTGCAGTGGCAAGAAACACATGGCTATTCAACGCGACTCGCTTTGAATAAGGGGCCTAAACGGGGAACGCACGGCCGAGGCAGCACATAGCGCCGTTTTTTACAGTCGGAAGCTCCGCTCGCTGAAACAGCCCGTTGTATTGAGAGATTGGGACACCATTTTTAAATGGCAGCCCGATCTCCGAAAAGAATCCCGACCCCCTCCCCCAACCCGAACACAACATGGTAGGGTCCCCCGGCAACCACCCCCCAACAACCACCTCCCAACACCCATGCCAGGCAACCCATGCTTAGAAAATGTCAGCTTGGCACCGCCAACCTGGTACCTTGGCAGTGCCCCTTCCAGATGGCAGTACCACCTGGGCTCCTTGGCAATGCCAGGTTGGCACCCAGGGTACCCAAGTGGCACCAACTGTGCCAGGGCACCACCTTGCCCAAAGGCAGCCAAGGACCTCCAATCCCCTTGGAGACCCCCAAGAGTGCTGTTCCATCTGAAATGAAATGAAAATCACTTATTGTCACAAGTAGGCTTCAAATTAAGTTACCGTGAAAAGCCCCTAGTCGCCACATTCCGCGCCTGTTCAGGGAGGCTGGTACGGGAATTGAACCCTGCTGCTGGCCTGCCTTGGTCTGCTTTCAAAGCCAGCAATTTAGCCCTGTGCTAAACCAGCCCCGCTACCAGCCTATCCCCCAGAGGTAGTCCCTTAACTCAGTTTCACTGGTATGGGCGTCTACCTCCATCGGAGTGCCCTGTAACACATGTGCTCCGCTTGCCGCTTTTTCTTTCTTTTAAAAAAAATAATTTTTATTAAAGGTTTTCATAAAATATCAATAACAAAATGAGAAAGAAAAAAGAACCCAACAGGGTTAAGTACAAAACACAATCTACAAAAGCAACCCCCCAAACCCCTCCCCCCCCTTACCTAAATAATAAATTAACATTAACACCCCGACTTAAGACAACAGGTGTATGCACCCCCTCAGACCCTCCAGTGTAAATAACATAAACAAAAATAAAGTAAACCCCCCCCCGGAGCTGCTGCTGCCATTGACCAATGTCTATCGTTCTGCCAGAAAGTCTAAGAACGGTTGCCACTGCCTAAAGAACCCTTGTACCGACCCGCTCAAGGCGAATTTCACCCTCTCCAATTTAATGAACCCTGCCATATCGCTGATCCAGGATTCCACGCTTGGGGGCCTCGCATCTTTCCACTGAAGGAGAATCCTTCGCCGGGCTACCAGGGATGCAAAGGCCAGAATTCCGGCCTCTTTCGCCTCCTGCACTCCCGGCTCCTCTGCCAACCCAAATATTGCGAGCCCCCAGCCCTGTCTGACCCTGGATCCTACCACCCTCGACACCGTCCTCGCTACGCCCTTCCAAAATTCTTCCAGCGCTGGGCATGCCCAGAACATATGGGTGTGATTTGCTGGGCTCCCTGAGCACCTAACACACCTGTCCTCACCCCCAAAGAACAGGCTCATCCTTGTCCCGGTCATGTGTGCCCTGTGCAGCACCTTAAACTGTATGAGGCTGAGCCTCGCGCACAAAGAGGAAGAATTCACCCTCCCTAGGGCATCTGCCCACGTCCCCTCTTCGATCTCCTCTCCCAACTCCTCCTCCCACTTACCTTTCAACTCCACCACCGAGGCCTCCTCCTCCTCCTGCATCACCTGGTAAGTTTCCGAGATCTTCCCCACTCTCACCCACCCCCCCGAGAGCACCCTCTCCTGTACTGTGTGTGACAGTAGCCGCGGGAATTCCACCACCTGCCATCTGGCAAACGCCCTTACCTGTAAGTACCTGAAGGTGTTCCCCGGGGGAACTTCTCCTCCAGCTCACCCAAGCTCGCGAACTTCCCATCCACAAACAGGTCCCCCAACTTTCGTATCCCTGCCCTGTGCCACCCCGAAAACCCTCCACCTGTTCTTCCTGGGGCAAACCGGTGGTTCCCCCGTAATGGGGTCCACGCCGAGGCCCGAACTTCCCCCCTATGCCGCCTCCACTGCCCCCAAATTTTGAGAGCCGCCACCACCACCGGGCTCGTGGTATACTTCCTTGGAGGGAGCGGCAGCGGCAGCGGCGCCGTTGCCCGCGCCCCCAGACTCGTACCACACAGGACACCGTCTCCAGCCTCTTCCATGCAGTGCCCTCCCCCTCCATCACCCACTTGCGCACCATTGTCGCTTGGCGGCCCAGTAGTACCCACAGAGGTTGGGCAGCGGCAGCCCCCCCCCTATCTCTACTCCGCTCCAGGAACACCCTTCTCACCCTCGGAGTCCCTCGTGCCCACACAAACCCCATTATAATCCTGTTAACCCGCCTGAAAAAAGCCTTTGGGATAAACACGGGGAGGCACTGGAACAGGAACAAAAACCTTGGGAGCACCGTCATTTTGATTGTCTGCACCCTACCTGCCAAGGACAGCGGCAACGCGTCCCACCTCTTGAACTCCTCCTCCATTTGCTCCACCAGCCTTGTAAAGGTAAGCCTATGCAGGGCCCCCCAGCTCCTGACCACCTGGACCCCCAAATATCTGAAGCTCCTCTCCGCCCTTTTTAGTGGGAGCTCGCCAATCCCCCTCTCCTGGTCCCCGAGCTGAACTACGAACAGCTCACTCTTCCCCATATTGAGCTTGTACACCAAAAAGTCCCCGAATTCCCTAAGCATCCTCATTACCTCTGGCATTCCTCCCACCGGGTCCGCCACATACAGCAGCAGGTCGTCCGCATAAAGCGACACCCTATGCTCCTCCCCACCCCGCACCAACCCCCTCCAGTTCCTCGACTCTCTCAGTGCCATAGCCAGGGGTTCAATCGCCAGTGCGAAGAGCAGGGGGGACAGGGTCACCCCTGTCTCGTCCCTCGGTGCAACCGAAAGTACTCGGACCTCCTCCTATTTGTGGCCACACTCGCCATCGGGACCTCATACAACAGCCTAACCCACCTGACAAACCCCTCCCCAAACCCAAATCTCTTCAGCACCTCCCACAGGTACCCCCACTCTACCCTATCGAAGGCTTTCTCAGCGTCCATCGCCACCACTATCTCCGCCTCCCCCTCCCTCGCCGGCATCATGATAACGTTCAAAAGCCTCCGCACATTCGCGTTCAACTGCCTCCCCTTCACAAACCCCGTCTGGTCTTCATGGATGATCTGCGGCACACAATCCTAAATCCTCGTGGCTAAGACTTTCGCCAGCACCTTGGCATCTACATTTAGCAAGGAAATCGGTCTGTAAGACCCACATTGCAGGGGATCCTTGTCCCGCTTCAGGATCAAGGAGATCAGTGCCCGGGACATCATCGGGGGTAAAGCCCCCCCTCCCTTGCCTCATTAAAGGTCCTAACTACCAGCGGGCCCAACAGGTCCATATATTTTTTATAGAACTCGACCGGGAAACTGTCCGGCCCCGGTGCCTTCCCCGCCTGCATGCTTCCTATCCCTTTGATCAGCTCCTCCAGCCCAATCGGGGCCCCCAATCCCGCCACCTGTCCCTCTTCCACCTTTGGAAACCTCAATTGGTCCAGGAAACGGCCCATCCCTCCCTCCTCCCGTGGGGGCTCGGATCGGTACAATTCCTCGTAGAAGTCCCTGAAGACCCCATTGATGCCAACCCTACTCCGCACCACGCTCCCTCCCCTGTCCTTAACTGCCCCGATCTCCGTAGCTGCGTCCCGCTTCCGAAGCTGATGAGCCAGCATCCGGCTTGCCTTTTCCCCATACTCATAGACCACCTCCTGGGCCTTCCTCCACTGCACCTCCGCTTTCCTGGTGGTCACCAGGTCGAATTCGGCCTGGAGGCTGCGCCTCTTCCTCAACAATCCTTCCTCAGGCTCTTCCGCATACCTCCTGTCTACCCTCACCATCTCCCCCACCAGCCTCTCCCTCTCCCCCCCGCTCCCTCCGCTCCTTGTGGGCCCTAATGGAGATCAGCTCTCCCCTCACCACCACCTTCAGTGCCTCCCATACCATCCCCACTCGGACCTCCCCATTGTCGTTGGTCTCCAAGTACCTCTCTATACTTCCTCGGACCCGCTCGCCAACTCCTCATCCGCCAACAGCCCCACCTCCAAGCGCCACAGCGGATGCTGGTCCCTCTCATCCCCCATCTCCAAGTCCACCCAATGCGGGGCGTGGTCCGAAATGGCTATTGCCGAATACTCGGTATCCTCCACTCTCGCTATCAGCGCCCTACTCAAAATGAAAAAGTCGATTCGAGAATAAGCCTTATGGACATGTGAGAAGAATGAAAATTCCCTAGCCCCCGGCCTTGCAAATCTCCATGGGTCCACCCCTCCCATTTGCTCCATAAATCCCCTCAACACTCTAGCCGCCGCCGGCTTCCTACCCGTCCTAGACCTGGAGCGATCCAGTGCCGGATCCAACACCGTGTTAAAGTCTCCCCCATTATCAGGCCCCCCACTTCCAAGTCTGGGATACGATCCAACATACGCCGCATAAAACCCGCATCACCCCAGTTCGGAGCATACACATTGACCAGTACCACCCTCTCTCCCTGAAACTTACCACTTACCATTATGTACCAACCGCCATTATCTGCCACAATGCTCGACACCTCGAATAACACCTTCTTTCCCACCAAGATCGCCAGCCCTCGATTTTTGGCATCTAGCCCCGCGTGAAACACCTGACCTACCCACCCTTTCCTCAGTCTTACCTGGTCTGCCACCTTCAGGTGTGTCTCCTGGAGCATAACCACATCCGCCTTGAGCCCCTTCAGGTGCGCGAACACGCGGGCCCGCTTAACCGGCCCATTCAGTCCCCTTACATTCCAGGTTATCAGCCGGATAAGGGGGCTACCCGCACCCTTCCCCCGCCGACTAGCCATGACCCCTCCTCGGCCAGCCAAGCGCCCGCACCCCACACCCGGCCCATTCCCCACAGCACCATACCCCCGTCTTGACCCCCCCCATCACTCGCTCCAGCTCCTCCTTGACCTTAGCAGCAGCAACTCGATTCCCCCCCCGCCCGGCCCGGCTAGGACCCATCCTAGCTGGTTTACTCCCCCCACATTGCACTTCCGCAAGTCAGCTGACTCCTGCTGACCCCGGCCACTCCCGCCTCCCCTTCGACTCCTCCCATTGTGTGGCACACCCTCCTCTCCCGCTTCCCATCCACATGCTCTCCCCCTCCCCCCTCCGTTCTAAGCGCGGGAAACAATCCTCGATTCCCCGCCCCGGCCCCGTCCCCCCCCCAGTCTTCGGAGTGGGAAAAAAGCCCGCGCTCTCCACCTACCAGGCCCCGCCACCAACCAAAACAGTGCCCAACCCGCCCCATCCACCCTCCCCAACCCGAAAGAGAAAAACACAGAGAAAAAGAAACCCAAAACAATGCAAAGGGCACCCCCCCCCCCCCCCCCCCGAACCAAAAATAGGCATAACATATCCACCGCAGTCCCCAATCGCCCATCCCGACCCTCAGTCTGTGTCCAGCTTCTCGGCCTGAACAAAGGCCCACGCCTCCTCCGGAGACTCAAAATAATGGTGCCGGTCCTTGTAGGTAACCCACAGTCACGCCGGCTGCAACATGCCAAACTTCACCCCCTTCCTGTGTAGCACCGCCTTTGCTCGATTGTACCCGGCCCTCCTCTTCGCCATCTCCGCACTCCAGTCCTGGTATATCCGAACCTCCGCGTTCTCCCACCTGCTGCTCCTCTCCTTCTTGGCCCACCTGAACACACACTCCCGATCGACGAACCGATGGAACCGCACCAGCACCGCCCGCGGAGGCTCGTTAGCCTTGGGCCTCCTCGCCAACACTCTATGGGCCCCTTCCAGATCCAGGGGCCCCTGGAAGGACCCCGCTCCCATCAGCGAGTTTAACATGGCCCCCACGTCCGGCCCCTCCAGCCCCTCCGGGAGGCCCAGAATCCGCAGATTCTTCTGCCTCGACCGATTCTCCATCTCCTCGAACCGCTCCTGCCATTTCTTGTGGAGCGCCTCGTGCACCTCCACCTTTCCCACCAGGCCTAAGATCTCGTCCTCGTTGTCAGAGATCTTTTGTCGAGCCTCTCGGATCGCCAACCCCTGGGCCGTCTGGGTCTCCAGCAGCTTATCAATAGAAGCCTTCACCGGCTCTAGCAGGTCAGTTTTAATCTCTCTGAGGCAGCGCTGGATACCCTCCTGTTGCTCCTCCGCCCACTGCCTCCACGCTGCCTGGTCTCTGCCCGCCGCCATTTTGTCCCTCTTCCCTCCCTTCTTCAAGTCCACCACCACCTTTTTTGTTGCCCCGCTCCTAGTTAAAGCCATATACTGACGGGGAGCTATTATTAACTCCTTCCCACACCGGGAAACGTCGAACACGTGCCCTTTGGGGGCCCTGAAAAGAGCCCAAAAGTCCGTTTTTGCAGGAGCCGCCGAATGTGCAACTTAGCTCCGCATAGCCGCAACCGGAAGTCTCGAGAGGGAATCCTTTTGGCAGTGTTTGCTTCACCAATCTGCCCCAAAAAGTCTGTGGAAACTCCTGAAAAAGGTCTGAGAGTCCGTTCCAGACGGGAGCTGCCGAATGCGTGACCTACTCCTCCATGGCCGCCACTGGAAGCCTCGTCCCCGCTTCTTCAATGGCCTTGGTAGATCTTTTCACAGTTGTTCCCTCTGCTGCTAGAATTCACCTTTAATAAAGGCCCTCAAGTCAGCTTGCAGCCTCTAAGCTTGCCCTTCCCCTGCCTGCATGCTGGAAGAGGCTTTGTTTATCCTGCAGTTAAAGCCAAATCTTTTACTGTTTCTGCCGGGTCTGGTAGCCAAGAGACATACCATTCCTGGGAGACACTGTCGGGGGAATGTTGCAGTCTTCTTCCCACACTGGGAAATGTCAAACAAATGCCGTGGGGGCCCTGTAAAGAGCCCAAAAGTCCATTCCAAGCGGGAGCTACCGAAAATGCGACCTAGCTCTGCATAGCCGCACCCGGAAGTCCGCTTGCCACTTTTTCAAAGGACAAAGCCAACTGCAATGCTTGTTTGCAATCCAGCTCGGCCTCTGCTAGCAAACGTTTCTATATTGCTAAATTATTTATTCCACATACCAAACCGTCTCGGAGCATCTCATTTAGCGTAAGACCAAATTCGCAAGCCTCTGCTAATCGCCTTAATCTTGTGGAGACCAATACTGAACTCATCCAAGGACCCCAGGATGAATGGATTGAATCCCAAAGCCTCAGGTACCTCGGAAATGTGCACATTAGAATAAGGCTTACTGCTAAAAGGTGATCGCACAATTGTGGTCGGGATTCCACTTGAGTTGAACCTCAAGGCGTTGCAAGCCGAGTAGATCCCGGGAGCAGACTCTCCCGGCTTTCACCGGGCACGCTGCGCTGCGGCGAAATGATTTTCCGGCGCAGCGTGGCCGGAGGATCGCGCCCAATAATTTTCCAAATTTCATCACTGATTTGTGAGAAAAACAATCCTTCCAAGAAGGAAAGTGTCTGGGGTGGGATTCTCCCCTACCCGGCGGGACGGGGGGTCCCGGTGGGATGGAGTGACGTGAACCACTCCGGCGTCGAGCCGCCCCAAAAGAACGGATTTCTCCGCGCCTTTCGGGGCCAAGCCCTCACCTTTAGGAGCTAGGCCCGCGCCGGAGCGGTTGCCGTCCCACCGGCTGGCGTGGAAGGCCTTTGCGCCATGCCAGCCGGGGCCGAAGGGACTCTGCCGGCCGGCGGTAGTCCGCACATGCGCGGGAGCGTCAGCGGCTGCTGACGTCATCCCCGCGCATGCGCATGGGGGGTCACCTCTGCGTCGGCCATTGCGGAGGCTGATGGCCGAGGCGGAGGGGAAAGAGTGCCCCCACAGCACAGGCCCGCCCGCGGATCGGTGGGCCCCGATCGCGGGCCAGGCCACCGTGGGGGCACCCGCGGGGCCAGATCACCCCCCCCCCAGGACCCCGGAGCCCTCTCGCGCTGCCTGGTCCCGCCGGTAAGGGAGGTGGTTTAATTCACGCCGGCGGGACCGGCATTACAGCAGCGGGACTTCGGCCCATCGCGGACCGGGCCCTCCCGGCGCGGCGGGGGTCGGAGAATCCCGTCCCTGAATTCACAAAGTGCCTTTGTCCTTCCAGGATATCCCAAAGCGTTTTGCAGCCGATCACGTAATTCTGAGGTGCAGTCACTGCTGTCATGCAGCAACCAATTTTTACACAGCAAGCTCCCACAAACAGCAATGTCATAATGAGCAGATAACCTGATTTTTTAGTCGTTGACCAGGATACTGAGGAGAAGTCCTTGGCCCATTTCCTGTGAGGGTGCCCTGGGATCTACATCGACTCGAGGGGGCAGACAGAGCCCTGGGTTTAACACCTTCTTATTCGGATGATGGCAAATCTTGTCAGAGCAACACCTCCCCCCTCGGTACTGCACTGTGAGTGTCACCCTGGACTTTCTGCTCAATATTCTCAAGCGGACCTCGAACCAGCAAACTTTTAACACAGAATCAAGAAAGATACTTACTGTGCCATGGCTGACACAATATTACTTCACAGATGGACAGACAAAACTAATTGAGAAATGACCGCCCATTGATATTATAGTTTCCTCCTGTTTCAACAGCGGGTCAATGTAGCAATTTAAGGGTTGAAATTACACAACTTCAGGATCAAAAGCCATGTTTATGAAGCTTGAAGTAACACCAGCAAGTAAATGCCAGGGATAAGATAATGACTTGGCTTGAACAATTGATTTCCTAATCACCAGCTCAGTAATCAATTATTAATGCTAGTTCTGACTTTTCGTATCAATTCCCCTCCCTCCTCCACCATGAGCCGTGACCCCCTCCCACGGTCCCGCTCTGAGGCAGAGCCAACACCTCGATTCACCAGTCGCTCTTCGAGGTCCGCAGCTCCACAGCGAGCGCCCGCCCATAGCTATTCAGCTGGGTGAGGCGCACACCTCAAAGTGGGGCAAAGGCAGAAAATGCTTCGAGTCTGGATGACACTTTGCCAAACTGGGATCCTGTTGCTGTGAACCCCCCCACCCCCCCCCCCACCCACCCTCCCAACACTGCAACTTTTCCAAGACTTCCGAGATGGATGGTACCATCTCAACTGCTGCCAAGAAATAGAAGAGCATTGAAAGAAAAAAGGGAAGGTGCGTTCGCAACCTTGATACCCGTAAAATCTCAGCTCAACTGGACACCAACCAGGTAAAATTAAAAACCTCACTTTGAAGAGCCAATTACTGCACTGTAAGCTCCTGGTCATTTATCTGCCTCATTAAGTGATGATTATAAGGGATTCCCCCCCACCCACCCACACACAATTTGTTCCTCCAGAATGAAAGCATGCGTTTTCAAAATAGTAACATTTTTATTAAAATCCACCCCCTGTACTCGCGCGTTGAGAAATAGACGAGTATACAAGATTTATGTCAGAGACTGAAAATAACTCCAGGGCCAAGGAGGAAATATGTTTACAAAAACGGGAGCTAAATACATTTTAGTGAGTCGCTTACACAGACGAGGCCAGAATTTCCCTCCTCAATACTGGGAGGCTGTTTTCAAACTAATTTGAAGTTAATTCTGCCGAGCTTTGCCGATTAGAAACAAACAGTGCCCCAGTTGAGGTTTCGCCTGCTCTTTGACAGTTAGCTCAAACCATCTATCATCTCTGAGGCGTTAGAGAGCCAAGTGCCACATACTGACGTAATTGGCCACTATCCCATCACTATTCACAGGGCGACAGGTAGAACGTTCTGGAAGAAACTGTCCCTGACAATTTAACAAGAACAGAAACGGCACAGCAGGTCCACCAAGGTCTCAGAACGTTACAGACAGATCAATGGTTGAATCGGAACATTAATAATTATTTTTAAATTTTCTTTCTCCAAGACAGATTGACATCACCAGTGTAAACACTGGATGACTAACGGTTGTGAGGAAGCTGTAAATAAACTGCAGTTTCTACGTTGCCCTAAATCTCGACACGTGTGTAACCCCCTTTCCATAAACACCTTACAGTGCAGAAGGAGGCCATTCGGCCCATCGAGTCTGCACCGACCCCTCGTAAGAGCGCCCCCCACCCAGGCCCGCTCCCCCCGCCACATCCCCATAACCCCACCTAACCTTTTGGGTACTAAGGGGCAATTTAGCATGGATAATCCACCTAGCCTATGGGTGGCACGGTAGCACAGTGGTTAGCACTGTTGCTTCACAGCGCCAGGGTCCCATGTTCAATTCCCGGCTTGCGTCACTGTCTGTGCGGAGTTACACGTTCTTCCCCGTGTCTGCGTGAGTTTCCTCCGGGTGCTCCGGTTTCCTCCCACAAGTCCTGAAAGACGTGCTGTTAGATAATTTTGACATTCTGAATTCTCCCTCAGTGTACCCGAACAGGTGCCAGAATTTGGCGACTAGGGGCTTTTCATGGTAACTTCATTGCAGTGTTAATGTAAGCCGACTTGTGACAATAATAAAGATTATTATTATTACCTGCACATGTTTGGACTGTGGGAGGAAACCGGAGCACCCGGAGTAAACCCACGCACACACGGGGAGAACGTGCAGACGCCACACAGGGCGGAATGGGACCCGGGTCCCCGGCGCTGTGAGGCAGCCGTGCTAACCACCGCCCCATCGTGCCGCCCCACTTAAGGGTTGGCTGGTGTTGCTGACGGTTCAAATGCACAGTGTGGTGCTTGCTCCCTTTGTACTTGGATATTGGAAGGAGAAGCCAGACAGCTTGGTGGGTTTAGAATAGCGATAACAGCGGGGGTTCGATTATTTTTCTGCCTGAGGCATATTTGGGACCTGGGGCAGGATTCTCCGACCCCCCGCTGGGTCGGAGAATCGCCGGGGGGGGGGGGGGGGGGGGGGTGAATCCCACCCCCACCAGCTGCCGAATTCTCCTGCGCCGGGGATTTGGCGGGTGCGGGAATCGCGCCGTGCCGGTCGGCGGGCGCTGACAACGCCCTCCGCGGCGATTCTCCAGCCCGCGATGGGCCGAGTGGCCGCCCGTTTTAGGCCGGTCCCGCCGGCGTAAATTACAACAGGTACTTACCGGCGGGACCTGGCTGCGTGGGCGGCCTCCGGGGTCCTCCGGGGGGGGGGGGGGGGGGGGGGCGCGGGGAGGTCTGGCCCCGGGAGGTGCCCCCACGGTGGTCTGGCCCGCGATCGGGGCCCACCGATCCGCGGGCAGGCCTGTGCCGTGGGGGCACTCTATTCCTCCGCGTCGGCTGCTGTGGTCCTCCGCGATGGCCGACGCGGGGATGTACCCCCCCTGCGCATGTGCTGGGATGACACCACTCACTGGGGTTCGAGATCTGCCACACGTGACAATGACAAATACTGGAAACATCCTTTTTTCAGCAAAATTTGTTGAATTATAAAAAACAGTCAGAATAAAATGCTCATAATTTATCTTTCGCCACAATTAGTTTCTCCAGATTATGCATCCAAAGTAGTAACATTTGTATTAAAATCCACTGCCTGCAATCGCAGAGATACATACTATGGGAAGGAGAATATTTGATTTGATTTACGGTGCAGAGTACGTTCATTCCTCCCACAGCCAACCAGGCTGGCTATCGGCAGCACCTTCCAAAACACGCCACTTGCAGGTGGTAAGAGAGGGAAAAATGCCTGGTCAGTCAAATGATGGAAAGAACATTGGAGCCTCTACCGTCACTATCCCGTCGCTCCATACTACAACACGCATGTAAAATGTCCACAGCGACTGGCACATACACACACGCACAGTAGACTCCATCTACAAGTTTGCTGACGATATGACCATAGTGGGCCGGATCTCGAATAACGACGAGTCAGAATACAGGCGGGAGATCGAGAACCTAGTGGAGTGGTGCAGCGACAACAATCTCTCCCTCAATGCCAGCAAAACTAAAGAGCTGGTCATTGACTTCAGGAAGCAAAGTACTGTACACACCCCTGTCAGCATCAACGGGGCCGAGGTGGAGATGGTTAGCAGTTTCAAATTCCTAGGGGTGCACATCTCCAAAAATCTGTTCTGGTCCACCCACGTCGACGCTACCACCAAGAAAGCACAACAGCGCCTATACTTGCTCAGGAAACTAAGGCAATTCAGCATGTCCACATTAACCCTTACCAACCTTTACAGATGCACCACAGATAGCATCCTATCGGGCTGCATCACAGCCTGGTATGGCAGCTGCTCGGCCCAGGACCGCAAGAAACTTCAGAGAGTCGTGAATACAGCCCAGTCCTTCACATGCACCTACCTCCCATCCATTGACTCCATCTACACCTCCCGCTGCCTGGGGAAAGCGGGCAGCATAATCAAAGACCCCTCCCACCCGGCTTACTCACTCTTCCAACTTCTTCCACCAGGCAGGAGGTACAAAAGTCTGAGAACACGCACGAACAGACTCAAAAACAGCTTCTTCCCCACTGTTACCAGACTCCTAAACGACCCTCTTATGGACTGACCTCATTAACACTACACCCTGTATGCTTCATCCGATGCCAGTGCTTATGTAGTTACATTGTATATGTTGTGTTGCCCTATTATGTATTTTCTTTTATTTCCTTTTCTTTTCATGCACTGAATGATCTGTTGAGCTGCTCGCAGAAAAATACTTTTCACTGTACCTCGGTACACGTGATAATAAACAAAACAAACAAAAAACAACAGTGCCCGCACTCTTCAGTCTCACTGCTCCGCACTCGTACACACACTCGTCCGCTCAAATAGCACACTGACACAAACACATCGAGTATAACAACTGGTTATGCTGCAGTTGCATAGAACCTTGGTAAGGCCGCACTTGAAATATTGTGCACAATTGTGGTCGCTACGCTACCAGACGGATGTGGAGGCTTTGGAGAGGGTGCAGAGGAGGTTTACCAGGATGTTGCCTTGTCCGGAGGGTGCTAGCTATACAGAGAGGCTGAATAGACTCGAACTGTTTTCATTAGAACTACAGAGTTTGAGGGGCGACCTGATAGAGGCCTGTAAGATTATGAGGGACATGGATAGAGTGGATGGGCAGGCACTCTTCCCCAGGGTGGAGGGGTCAGTCACCAGGTTTAAGGTCTGTGGGGAAAGGTTTAGAGGAGATGTGTGATGCACAATAACCTCAGAAACGAGATTGGAGACAATTGAATGCTTTAATACGCTAGATGTTTCCCCCAGCAGCGCAGGTACAGAAGGAAGCAGCTGGGACAGCACGGGCTCTTATACCCCGCCTTGCAAGGCGGAGCTAACATGCAAGCTTATCCAATGGGAACAAGTACATTCTCCACCAATGGTATTCCAGCATTACTAGGTACCGTAATCCTCCTAACACAGATTACCACAAGGTTTTTTACGCAGAGGGTGGTCAGTGCCTGGAACGCGCTGCCAGGGGAGGTTGTGGAAGCAGCTACATTAATGGCGTTCAAAAGGCTCACTGTATATAATTTGCATGGAGATGGGGCACTATAGGACAAGAACATTATCATAGAATTTACAGTGCGGAAGGAGGCCATTCGGCCCATCGAGTCTGCACCGGCTCTTGGAAAGAGCACCCTACCCAAGGCCAACACCTCCACCCCATTCCCACAACCCAACAACCCCACCCAACACTAAGGGCAATTTTGGACACAAAGGGCAATTTATCAGGGCCAATCCACCTAACCTGCACATCTTTGGACTGTGGGAGGAAACCGGAGCATCCGGAGGAAACCCACGCACACACGGGGAGGATGTACAGACTCCGCACAGTGACCCAAGCTGGAATCGAACCTGGGACCCTGGAGCTGTGAAGCAATTGTGCTATCCACAATGCTACCGTGCTGCCCACGACACCCCTCTCTGGCATGGATTGCCCACCTTTCTGTCAGAGCTCACCCACATTGGGTCACAGGGCAGAAATAATTTCCTGCCTCCCTGTGCCGATGACTATGATTAATAACTTCAATTAACGTGAGCTTCCAAGATGTTTGTCTCTTTGTAGGAGGTAATTCATCTCACCATGATGAGATGTTTGGCTCAGCCCAGCTATTAATCCTCTGACAGCTACAGGAATGACACAGCACAGGCAAAAGTTACATAAGCTGATAATGAATTTCAGGTCAGTAATTCAGTTCAGCTCTAACTGCATCGTAAACTAGGAATATGAAACTTAAACAGCTCACAAATTCCAGCAGGGGCCCACGATTGAATTATAACCTCAAACTCTTTGACGTGTGTTTGGTATTCTTTGTGATACATTGGCTATTTGTGACTTTGTTCATTTTTAAAATTCCTTTGTAAGATAGTGGACGCTTTCAGCACAGTGAACAG
This sequence comes from Scyliorhinus torazame, assembly GCF_047496885.1. Lineage (NCBI taxonomy): Eukaryota > Metazoa > Chordata > Chondrichthyes > Carcharhiniformes > Scyliorhinidae > Scyliorhinus > Scyliorhinus torazame. Next base: position 99,476,181 of record NC_092728.1, on the reverse strand, counting down.
GGAGAACCATTTGGTAAAGGGATAGGTAAACAGGCGATGGAGTTATAGAAGGTGCTAAGTCATTAATTTCTAATGCTCCTATTCAGCCTTCGCCAGAAAAATATCCTGGTGATAATGTCAACTGAAATGCAACTTTGCCTCCTCTTCGAGAGTTTAGAATTCAATCCCAATCTCAGTCCACAACCATCCCTTGGTCATCTTGTAACCCCAGGTGCATGCCCTTTGGGCAGGGTGGTACCCTGCCACTGCTAGTATCACCTGGGCACCCTGGCACTGCCACCTGAGGTTTTTTGTGCACTGGTGATTGGACTCGGAGTGCCCTACACAGCTACTGGGGGGACCCTACTATAATGTGTTGGGATTTGAGGAGGGCTTGGGGTCGCGTTGGGGGTCTCGGAGATCGGGATGCCCCAACCGCGGGTCTCCCGACCCCCTCCCCAACCACGGGACTCCCGACCCCTCCCCAACCAGAGGATTCCTGACCCCCTTCCCCAACCACAGAACTCCGCCCTCCAGGAACCCCCAGCACCTCCCCTACAGAACCCCATCGGGGGAAGTGCCCAGGTACTGCCCAGGTATGACCCTCTGCCCCATGGGGACTGTACCCACCTGTGCACATCCGGCTAGTTCTCTTCCCCAGGTACACATCTTGGCAAATCTGTTGTGTTTCACGTCAGGGTGAGGGATGGTTTAACATGGGAGCGAGGCGGGGGGGGGGGGGGGGGGGGGGGGCAGAGGCATGGGGGGAAGCAGTCAGATGTAAACGTCTGATGTGCATATTCAAGTAGATGTGAATGGGGATCCCAAGTGTAAAAGTCAGGATCCCTATTACGTCATTGGCGGGCGGGGGGGGGGTGGGGGGGGGGGGGGGGGGGGGGGGTGGAGATTTGTCACTGATTACAATTAATATTATTGGACAGATGACAGCTTCAGGATAGAACCTTCCTCACTCACTAATTATAATGAGAACATTAGCATGTTTTTCACACAGTTTCCCACTTCATGCATGTGTTTGCCTCCTCATGTCAAATTATCGAGAAGTCGAAATTAAGCCCCCTTTTTACTAACCCTGAAGTATAATAACATTAAAGGGATAATTCAGGAAATAATGCAACATCACGCAGCTCTGATAAGTGTATCTGGCATTTCCATTAGTCGTTTTTCATTTGTGAAATGTAAAATGATGGAATTGTGTTTTTAAATTTTCAATAGACTCAGTTATTCCACGGCAAAAACAATCAAAATGAATAAGACAAGCATTTATGCCAATTAATTGACAATCATTAAATGTTGTGACTCGATTCTCACTGCTAACAACTGAAATTCCATAAACTACCTGTCGGTGGGATGGTGACTATATCGCAACGCAACAAATGGACACCCGGGACACTTTTACTGAGAGGCTGCTGCGGTTTTCTTGCGAGCTCTCTGAAGGGACTGACTCGTGCCACACATTAAGTGGCTCAGTGGCATTGTCACTGGACTAGCAGTCCAGACGCCCAGGTTTCGAACTCACCATGGTCGATGGTGAAATTTGAATTCGATTAAAGATCGAGAATTAGAAGGTCACATGAAATCATCGTCAATTGTTGCAAAAAACCCATATGGTTCACGAATACAGAGGAAATAGAGGGATACGGACCGGGTTTTGTTTTTAGTTCGGGCATCATGATCGGTACGGGCTTGGAGGGCTGAATGGCCTGTTCCTATGCTGTACTTTTCTTTGTTCTTTGTTCATTGATGCCCTTTGAGGGCAGGAAATCTGCCATCCTTCCCTGGCCTGGCCTACATGTGACTCCACACTAATCAGCCACACAGTTGAAGGGCAATCAGGATGGGCAATAAATAGTGGCCCGGCAAGCGACACCCGGATAAGAATTTTTATTAAAAGCCCTGACAGTCCTTACATGTACATGTGGATTGCAGTATTCATGACTGCCATACATGGTGAATCCTGACAGGCCACTCATCACTGTTCGGGGATTTCAGTACTCTGAATCATGCGGGGCCCACTAGACAGAAATCAGGAGCAAACTGATTTTTTTCCCTCCCTCTCTCCCTATCCGTCACGACCCATGATCTTAGTTTCAGAATATGCCAAAGTACATCCAGAGGATCTGTACAATGAAAGAAGGATCTTATGCAGCCACTTCTGATGTTGTGTCACTGCATTGTTTTGGACCCAGACTGTGGTCGAGCAAGTCAGCAATGCACAGGTGAGAAAAAACAAAAACAACTTTAAAAAGCCAGTGCATGGTTTTTCCCATCCACTCTCCCTGACGGCAGGGAATACATGGACAGAATGGAATGAATTGATCCTGGGCATTGGGCTATCAAACGCGGATGAAAACCAGAGGACTTGCGAGACTATTTTCATAAATAAACGCCATCACGATGTACATTGCCCAGTGTGGTCTAACTGCGCCAAGTCAAACACCCTGCCTGACGTACAACACAACAGCCCATGGGCCAACTGAAGATCACGTTCCTATTTGCTGATGTGACCACGGTGCAATGTATCAGTTATACGTATGTAGACATTTAACGGTCAAGGTCGTCCAGAAATTGTAACACTCTTCAGACAGGGTCAGCATTGCACATATGGATACTTACGTTCATCTAAAAGGTTTGGCAAGGCGGTATAAAATCTTCAGGGCTACCCGAGTATGGAATTCTATTCAAGCATTCATTCTACATCTCAGTCAATTCAGGTAGTGGGAACAATTTACCCGAACAGGCGCCGGAATGTGGCGATTAGGGGCTTTTCACAATAACTTCATACTTGTGACAATAAAAAAAGGTTATTATTTTCCTAGTGATTGACCTCATTCAGAATTACTTTAGCTAAATTGTCGTCAACAAAGCAAATTCCATTTTGCTAATTAGCGGAAACAAGAATCATGTCAACAGTCCACAGCAGAGTCTACGGAACCTAGTTTTAAAAGAATGGAAAATAACTTTGAAAAACAAGTACAGCAGTACTGCTCCTCCTCCCTTGCAGTATAGCTTGGCTGCCACACTACACCATGTGCATTGAATGTTCATTCCAAGAATGTAAAACTTCATTGTTCAAGCTCTATTCCAACTAACATTTGTCCACTCCTCAGTCTCTTTCATACCAAACTCCACCAGCTTCCCAGTGTCAACGTATAGGTTTCAAAATCCACCAAGATAAAAGCAAAATACCGCAGATGCTGGAAATCCGAAATAAAAACAGAAAATTATGGTGTTACACCGTCAATTGACCGTGAGAACGAGTGAACATTAGGCTTTATTATCCATGAACTCGCCTGCCAGTGCCTGCTGTATAAATGAGTGCCACCCATAGGTGGCCGGTCTATATATCGCCCCGGTGAGGGCGGAGCCCACTGGGGTTCCAGTACAGTACCTGGAAGTAGACCGTACTATCATTTCCAGGTCACAGGTCACAGCACTATACAGACAGTTCACACTTAGGTGAATACATTCACCACAGATGGGATAAGCTCAGCTGGTCTGGCGGCATCTGTAGACAGAGAAACAGAGGACGTGATTCAGCGACCACATTGCGCCCCAGCAGAGATCCGGGCGCAACGGGTGAATCGTGCAAGAGCCCCAAATCGGGTTGCACACGGGGCGATTGCGAGTCACCCGAATCACTCTGCCAGGCACGAACTGGATCTCACCCTCATTGGGCAACCCAGATCTGCAGATTGAAATGAGCCATTAGGGGTGATGGGGGGTGGGATTCCCAGGGTCCTAAAGTAGGTTGGCGGGGTGAAGGGGTGGTCAATAAAGTGGGGGGGGGGGGGTGGTGTCTTAAAATTAGTGGTGGGGGGGGGGGAAGAGATCGGGGCTGCTGTTCAAAAATGCGGCCCTATCTACGAGGACCCGTTCGTGCTGCCGAGATCAGCTGGCACCAAGAAATCTCTCTGAGTGTGGCCTCGGTGGGGAGAAATGCCCAGATGCCCAAAAAACTGGCAAAGTGCTGGTGAATAGCAACTGCAGCTGTTGAGGAACACCCCCCTCAAACACGCCCAAAAGCAAACGTTATCATTGGCCCGCTGGATCATGGCCAGAGTTAACGTTTCAAGTCTGTAGAACTCTTCGTCAGCCAGTCACCAAATGTGAACTCTGTTTCTCTCTGCACGGGTGCTGCCAGGTCTGCTGGGTTTCCAGCAATTCCTGTCGTCATTTAAAATCCACCTCCCGATTTACAAATTTTTCACAACCTTCCCCGTCAAAGCTCTGGGGTCATTGAGTATAACCGCTCATTTCGCGCCATTCAGAATCTGTCCCTCCCCCAATTCACCGCCATCGACAAAATCTTCACTCCCATGCCTCGGGATTCTCTTTCTGAGGTGTCCACAGAACCTCTTTGCTAACCCTTCGTCTGCCTGTCCAGCTTACTGCTCACTTTACGTCCCTTTTGCAGTGCACCTTGGGAGATTTCTGTGCCTGAAGCTGTGACAATGCACTGTAGCCACAACTGGGCGTTACCAAAAAAAAACCCACTCCATTTATTGTGTAGCTTTGAAAATAATCTCACGAGGCAGAATCCGAAAGAACCATTGTAGTCATATCTTGGGTCGATGGAAATTTACAAAGGCTATTTTTTGATTCATTATTTTGGCTGAAGTTTTAATATTGGCCCTTCACCCCTTCAGGAAGTAATATGTTTGATATACAGAGCTGCAACAATTTCTTACCATCTTTTTTGAGCTGGTTGTAGGTAAACAAAGATTTTATTCATACATCAGCAACGTAACATGTTGAGTAATGTGGGAAAATATTCACTAAACAATGAAAATACGTAATTTAGGCGGAAATCTGTTTGAAGCTAATTCCCATTTTGGAACAAACTGTTTTGAAATGACTGAGACCCCAACATTCTGTTGACAAGAAGTGCCCCAAAGCCAAGTCAAAAATACCAAAAATGGTTCAGTGCCATGTGGGAATAAATGGCTGAGATGAATAATTGAAGGATTGCTTTCCTTCCTCAGGCAGCCCACTTCATTGGCACCCCTTCTACAAACATTCGCTCCCTCCATCACCGACACACAGTGGCAGCTGTGCGTACCGTCTACAAGATGCACTGCAGGAATTCACCAAGACTCCTAAAGCAGCACTTTCCAAATCCACACCCGCTACCATGCAGAAGGACAAGAGCAGCAGCCAGGCATGAACACCACCACCTACACAGTGTTTTTCAAACATTTCTTTTAGGGGACCCATTTTTACCAACCGGCCAAACTTTGCGACTCGCGCCGGCCGACCTTCGCGACCCATGCCGGCCGACCTTCGCGACCCACGCCGGCCGACCTTCGCGACCCACGCCAGCCGATCTTCGCGACCCACACCGGCCGCCCTTCACAACCCAAGCCAGCCGATCTTCACAACCCACGCCGGCTGACCTTCGCGACCCACGCCAGCCGACCTTCGCGACCCACGCCGGCCGACCTTCGCGACCCACGCCAGCCGATCTTCGCGACTCACGCCAGTCGACCTTTGCGACCCACGCCAGCCGATCTTCGCGACCCACGCCAGTCGACCTTTGCAACCCACGCCAGCCGATCTTCGCGACCCACGCCAGTCGACCTTCGCGACCCACGCCGGCTGACCTTCGCGACCCACGCCGGCCGACCTTCGCGACCCACGCCAGTCGACCTTTGCAACCCACGCCAGCCGATCTTCGCGACCCACGCCGGCTGAACTTCGCGACCCACGCCAGCCGATCTTCGTGACCCACGCCGGCCGACCTTCGCGACCCACGCCAGCCGATCTTCACAACCCACGCCGGCTGACCTTCGCGACCCACGCCAGCCGACCTTCGCGACCCACGCCGGCCGACCTTCGCGACCCACGCCAGCCGATCTTCGCGACTCACGCCAGTCGACCTTTGCGACCCACGCCAGCCGATCTTCGCGACCCACGCCAGTCGACCTTTGCGACCCACGCTGCCGATCTTCGCTACCCACGCCAGTCGACCTTCGCGACCCACGCCGGCCAACCTTCGCGACCCACGCGAGCCGATCTTCGCGACCCACGCCAGTTGATTTCGCGACCCACGCCGGCCGACCTTCGCGACCCACGCCGGCCGACCTTCGCGACCCACGCCAGTCGACCTTTGCGACTCACGCCAGCCGATCTTCGCGACCCACGCCGGCCGAACTTCGCGACCCACGCCGGCCGAACTTCGCGACCCACGCCGGCCGACCTTCGCGACCCACGCCGGCCGACCTTCGCGACCCACGCCGGCCGACCTTCACGACCCACGCCAGCCGACCTACACGACCCACGCCGGCTGACCTTCGCGACCCACGCCGGCCGACCTTCACGACCCACGCCAGCCGACCTTCGCGACCCACGCCGGCTGACCTTCACGACCCACGCCGGCCGACCGTCGAGGCCTACCACTTTCTCTTACCTTTAATGTGAGAGGTGAGCCTGCTTGGTCCTCGTTTATTTGTTTGCTGCTGACAAAATGGAGGATTCGCAATCGTGCCCAAAGCACGTGACATCAGCGTTCAGGTGCGTGACCTGCTTTCTGCCTCGCTTCAGGCAGGAAGATTGCATTGAATTTTTAAAAAGATCTTTTCCTGGCTCTGCGCGCTGATGTCAGGAGGAGGCGGTGTTTCTTGCTGGGCTCCGGGCATGCGCACTGATGACCGGGCCCGCGTGTGCAGTGTGCCCGCATTTTTCTAGCTGGTCATGGCCATTATTTTCAAAGCCAGTCGCAGCTATGGGACACATTGTTCAGCTTTTACTAAGACCCGGCACAGACACAATGGACAGAATGCTCTTATTCTGTTGCCCATGATTCTATGCTCGGGAACATTATGCTACAATGGATACTGGCAGAATTTGGACACAAGCGGAAACACAACGAGTGGTTGGGGCCTGGAATGCACAGGCTGGACATGTGGTGGAAGCAGGTTCAATCGAGGCATCCAGGAGGGCATTGGATGATTATTTGAAGAGAACCAGGGGTACAGGAGAAAGGCAGGGAGGGGAAAGTCACTAAGTCAGGATGTTAATTTGGAGAGGTGGTGCAGACGTGATGGGCTGAATGGCCTCCTTGTGCGCTGTAACAGTGCTGCTATTCTGTAAGGGTGTTTACATCTAATGCTTCAAAGTCAGCTCATTAACCTAGCTTCGGCTACAGACTCTGATAGGTCCAGGGAGTGAACGGGTGAGAGCATAAAAACTACCCCCTGGCTGGGGTCAAAAACCAAACACCTGCTGTTTGATGCAACAGGGAGGCCATACCAGATAAAGTAGGTCAGATCCGTGAAATCCATAGAGCAGGAGGAGGCCATTTGGCCCATCGTCTCCAATGAGGGAGTTGACCCTACCTAGGCCCACTCCCTCACTGAATTACCGTAACCCCACCTAACCGTTGGACACTAAGGGGCAATTGATCATGGCCAATCCACCTAACCTGCACATCTTTGGACTGTGGGAGGAAACCGGAGCACCCAGAGGAAGCCCACGCAGCCACGGGGAGAACATGCAGACTCCGCACAGTCACCCGAGGCCGGACTCGAACCTGGCACCCTGGAGCTGTGAGGCAGCAGTGCTAACCACTGTGCCACACTTTTCCAAGTTTCATTTTTGTTACACGAGATCCTAAAGTTGTTTTTGTTGCTTTCTGTGTGTGCTGTAAAACTCTGACTCTATAAGGGCTTCACAGGGGCATTATGAAACAAAATATGTCACCGAGCAACATGAGGAGGTCAGAAGACCATATGCTTGATCAAAGAGTTACATTTTCAACAGCACCTTAAAGGAAGGAAGTGAAGTAGTGAATCGGAGAGGTGTAAAAAGGTAGACATTGTGGCAAGCGCAGAGTGGCTACCAGGCAATATGAGCTATCAGCTGACAGCATGGCTGGTGAGACAAGAGCACAACCCACGTGCATGTGTACAGCATGTATACAAAGCCATGCTGTCACATGGCAATGAGATAGGACAGATCACTGACGTGCTGAAACAATGCTTCTACTGCCTGGACCGCTCCGGAACAGCCCTTCCGCACTTGGCAGATGTGCGTGGTCAAAGCTTGTGGTGGTCTGCTCCATACAGCACCCTCTCATCTTGCTACCAGCTATATGGCGAGGAGGGGGCGCCAAGACAGCCCCTTCTTGACTGGGTTACTCATGAAGAACCTGCCTCACCGATAATAGGGACAGCAGCCAATGTTCCTTCTGAGCTACGCAGCAATCCAAATGTTCCTGCAAGGCAAGTCCTTTAAGTTACCGTGTGTGTGCAGCTGTGCAAAAGAAAAATGAAGGGTCGGTACACTTGAATGAATAGGCCACGCATACAAAACTGCAATTAGATGGAACACTGAGTGGAACCCCACTTCCTCACTCACCAACAATCCCATAATGGTCCATCACTGACCATGACTGCGTCTGCCTTGCGAAAATTATAAACACAAAATAAATACACCAAACCAAATTTCAAAATTAAATCATACCATTTTGTCATGGAAAGGTAAAATAATCGCCCTTGTGCATTTCCCTAACGCCTGCCTTCTGCATGCTGTTACCCACCCAGTGCTCCTGGGTAGTGCCACTCCCGGGTGGCTGCAGTGTAGTGCTGCCTTGTGTTGGTGGAGAGGGCAGAATGTCCTGGAGCAGCTTTAGGCCGAGACGACCGGCTTCAGGTGTACCATCATGTCAGGGGTGGCATACATCTGGTAACAGTCCAAACCCACGGCCACTACCATCTAGAAGGACAAGGGCAGCAGATACCTGGGAACCCCACCACCTGGAGGTTCCCCTCCAAGTTACTCACCACCCTGACTTGGAAATATATCGGCCGTTACTTCGCTGTCACTGGGTCAAAATCCTGGAGCTCCCTCCCTAACAGCACTGTGGGTGTATCTACACCTCAAACACTGTCGCGGTTCAAGAAGGCACCTCCCCACCACCTTTTGAAGGGCAACTAGGGATGGGCAATAAATGCTGGTCTAACATTGCGTAAATTAATTTTAAAAAGACAGTGCAGGCACTGTTGGAGAGGCAAAGCTGCACACTGTAGGAGGATGAATGTTGTCATCCTCAGAGAGGACAACACGTATGTTCTTCCTGGAGCAACTGCCACTCCCTTTGGTTAGGGCTGCCAACTCCGACGAAATGTATTCCGGGAGGTTTCATCACCTCAATGTGGCACGTTGGTGTCTGTTTCTTAGACGCTTACAGCACAGAAGGAGGCCATTCGGCCCATTGTGCCCACGCTGGTCAACAAAGATCTGGGATGAGATTCTCCGACCCCCCGCCGGGTCGGAGAATTGCCGGGGGCTGGCGTGAATCCCGCCCCCGCTGGTTGCCGAATTCTCCGGCACCGGATATTCGGCGGGGGCGGGAATCGCGCCGCGCCGGTTGGCGGCCCCCCCCCCGCGATTCTCCGGCCCGGATGGGCCAAAGTCCCGCCGCTAAAATGCCTGTCCCGCCGGCGTAGATTAAACCACCTACCTTACCAGCGGGACAAGGCGACGCGGGCGGGCTCCGGGGTCGTGGGGGAGGGCGTGGGGCGATCTGGCCCCGGGGGGGTGCCCCCACGGTGGCTTGGCCCGCGATCGGGGCCCACCAATCCGCGGGCGGGCCTGTGCCGTGGGGGCACTCTTTCCCTTCCGCCTTCACCACGGTCTCCACCATGGCAGAGGCAGACGAGACTCCCTCCACTGCGCATGCGCGGGAATGCCGTCAGCGGCCGCTAATGCACCCGTGCATGCGCCGCCCGGAGATGTCATTTCCGCGCCAGCTGGCGGGGCACCAAAGGCCTTTTCCGCCAGCTGGCGGGGTGGAAATTCATCCGGCGCGGACCTAGCCCCTTAAGGTTGAGGCTCGGCCCCCCAAGATGCGGAGCATTCCGCACCTTTGGGGCGGCGCGATGCCCGACTGATTTGCGCCGTTTTGGGCGCCAGTCGGCGGACATCGCGCCGTTTCCGGAGAATTTCGCCCCAGACTACAATATCCCATTTTCCAGCACTTGGCCCATACTCCTTGGTTACTCCTCCAGTGTCCTTGACATTGAACGCTGAAGGCAGGCTTTCTGCCAGGAGAGCCAATGCACCAAGTGCTTTGACGCGCACAGCCATCAGCCTTCTTCTCTAGACCACCCCATCAAAGCGCTCATCTGACCCAAACCCATGTTCGACCACGCCCTTCATCAAGCTGCCACCCGTGCTACCCTTGCACCCTGCCTTGGCTGCAGGTCACTTGTGCCCAGCCTCTCCCCGTGGGTGGGATCCCATCTCCCCGCTACCCTCCAAATGATGTTCCATGTCAATATCTCATCTGGCGGCTGTGTGTGTGAAATCGAGTGAGGATCCGTCCATTTTATTGATGTGTCTAGCAGTTAAGAGCGCAGTTAGACGTTGAAATCAGTGAAATGAGCGGACAGCGGGAAGTTGGCATTCCGTCTGCATCGCAATTAGCGGGCACAGGTTAATCCTGCATTGGCCTTCCTGCTCAGGTTATCAAGGACTGTCGAGTTCACGCAGTGTCTGCCTCTTCCTCAAAGCTCAGCACGTTTGCTCAAGTCTAAAAAAGAATTGCTTTAAGTTAAAGTTTCTAAATTATTGCAAAGTTTCTATTGAAATCCCTTTCAAACACACAAAGTGAGTTAAGGTTATACATCGAGCCAGAATTAGATTCCTACCACAGGGGGAAAACGGAGCAGTGAGAATTTGAGTATAAACAACACTACAAGAGATGTGTTAGCCAGTGCCGTCTGTTGTATCCAGCAATATACAGCTTTGAAAGAGTGGGAGAGCGCGGTCCCAGGAGAGTACAGCAGCGAGAGAGAGAGTGGCAGTGAGTATGAAATAATGGCAGCAGAGAGAGCACAGCCCCAAGCGTACAGAGCAGCAGGAGAGTAGGAGAAAGAGAGTGAGACAGAGTGAGAGAGCACAGCCTCAAGGGTATAGAGAAGCAGGAGAGTGTGAAGAAGAGATTGAGTGAGAGCACAGCCCCAAGGGTATAAAGCAGTAGCAAGTAATAGTTCAAAAAGCGAGGGGGAGAGACCAGAGCAACAGGCGATGGCAGAGTTTGAAGTAGTGCACCCCTGATGGCTGTCCGTGATTCCATGTGGGTCTTGTGGCTCAGTGGGTAGCACCCCTGCCTCTGAGCCAGGAGCTCGGGGTTTGTGTCCCCCCCGCAGGACGTGATGGCCAAGGAAGGCATGTTCAGAAGCGTCAACCTGCGACTTCTTCCAACACACAACAATGTGGAGCGAGCAGATTCCAAGTCAGCCATGCGATGGAAAGAGCCTCTCCCATCCCATCCATAGCTGCAGGCTACAGCAGGCAGGTAAAAGGTGTATGTTGCCAGAGCAACTCAAACTCCCTGAGTCAAATGCAGCACAAGCGATTCAATCATTTCATGATGCAGACAGCAGCAGTGGGACAGGCAACAGGAGGACCAGGGACTGAGTGAATCCAATAAAGAGGATGCTCTCAGTCACTGGTTTGGCCCATTCACTATTTATCCCCCTCTTCTGTTAACTGTATTGTCCCAGTTTTATTATTCAGGACTGATTGTTTTCATTAGTCCTCATTCGTTTCTTGGGCACAATCTTTCGCTCTGAAGTCCAGGTTCGGTGGCAGGTGGGGTTTGTTGAGCTGTTGACTGTAAAATCTTGTGCTGTTCACTTAATTACTTCTGCGTCTGTGCAAATCACGGTGAATTCTGCGGTGGGGCAGAAAGTTGCCATCCCCCCCAGTGCATCATGGGCTCACGGGTCCGGTCACCATATTTAAAGGGTGACTGGACCACCCCACCCCTTCGCCACGTTAGCCTGCCTTCCAGGCCCAGCCTCCGCTCCACCCTGCTACCCCCCCCTTCCCGACGCAGCCTCCACTCCACCCTGATACCCCCCCTTCCCCCACCCTTCCAGCCTTTGCACAATTTGTGCTCCCAGCACCCGATATGAATCAAGTTGTAAGTCAAGGAGAAAGCAGTGTTACACCAGTGGAAACAACCTGCCCGCATCTATCCTATCTATTCCATTCATAATTATATATGTTTCTATAAGATCCCCCCTCATCCTTCTAAATTCCAACGAGTACAGTCCCAGTCTACTCAACCTCTCCTCGTAATCCAACCCCTTCAGTGTTGTGACACGCAACGGTGGACAAATGACTGTGAGTTGATTTTGTTTTCAATCAATAGTCTTTATTCACACGCACACACAATGTTAGCATCAATCAATCACACTCAGCAGTTTAAGTAATATGACTGAACGTTAAAGTGCAATACCAAACCTTGACTTAACTTTGAGTGACTGACAGGTACCCAGTTATTGGCCTTTACGGCGACCAGCTTTCTGTCGTCCTCGATGTTTGATCCTCGTTCTGGTCAGATCCTCTGGCTCGGGTCTTCCTTCTCCTGGCGTTGTGATGGTTCTCCGCGTGGTGGCCGGTGGAGATCGCCTTTGCTGTGTTCCTGTTACTGGCTGCTGCAGAGAAAGAGATTCTAAGGTGGTGCATCACCTTTTAACCTTCCTGGATTTCACGCCCTTTTGGCCGGTCTCTGGGTCTTTGCCAATCAATTGATCAGAGTTCGATCACCCTGATCGATCAGGTCCAATCAGCGGCTGTCACATTGATTTTGGGGTGTGCATTCACCGGCCATGTCTGTAGGTGTTAAGGGCACAGAAGCCCTTCCAAATAAGGAATATAGGTGCCAATGTAGTCTGGCAGACATTTGTGATTGACAGTGTATTTCTATTGTCCCTGGGATGGCCTGGAGATGGCCTTTTTCCTGCGCATTGCGATGTCCAGGCTGCAGCCTGCTTATCAATATTCATTCAGACTGCAGCCTGCTTGTTTTGTACTTGGCTAAATTTCCCAGGGTCCTTCGCATAGAACATAGAAAATTACAGCGCAGTACAGGCCCTTCCTCATAAGATCTTCCCTCCATACCAGGCAACATTCTGGTAAATCTCCTCTGCACCCTTTCCAATGCTTCCACATCCTTCCTATAATGCAGTGACCAGAATTGCACGCAACACTCCAAATGCATGCCGCACCAGAGTGTTGTACAGCTGCAATATGACCTCATGGCTCCGAAACTCAATCCCTCTACCAATAAAAGCTAACACACCGTACGCCTTCTTAACAACCCTCTCAACTTGAGTGGCAACTTTCAGGGATCTATGTGCATGGACACCGAGATCTCTCTGCTCATCCACACTGCCAAGAATCTTACCATTAGCCCAGTACTCTGTCTTCCTGTTATTCCTTCCAAAATGAATCACCTCACACTTTTCTGCATTAAACTCCATTTGCCACCTCTCAGCCCAGCGCTGCAGCTTATCTATGTCCCTCTGTAACTTGTAACATCCTTCCGCATTGTCCACAACTCCACCGACTTTAGTGTCATCTGCAAATATACCCACCCATCCTTCTACGCCCCCCTCCAGGTCATTTATAAATATGACAAACAGCAGCGGCCCCAAAACAGATCCTTGTGGTACACCACTTGTAACTGGACTCCAGTCTGAACACTTCCCATCAACCACCACCCTTTGTCTTCTTCCAGCTAGCCAATCTCTGATCTAAACTGCTAAATCTCTCTGAATCCCATGCTTCCGTATTTTCTGCAGTAGCCTACCGTGGGGAACCTTATCAAACGCTTTACTGAAATCCATATACACCACATCAACTGCTTTACCCTCATCCACCTGTTTGGTCACCTTCTCAAAGAACTCAATAAGGTTTGTGAGGCACGACCTACCCTTCACGAAACCGTGTTGACTATGTCTAATCAAATTATTCCTTTCCAGATGATTATACACCCTATCTCTTATAAATCTTTCCAAGATTTTGCCCACAACAGAAGTAAGGCTCACTGGTCTATAGTTACCGGGGTTGTCTCTACTCCCCTTCTTGAACAAGGGGACAACATTTGCTATCCTCCAGTCTTCTGGCACTATTCCTGTTGACAACGATGACTTAAAGATCAAAGCCAAAGGCTCAGCAATCTCCTCCCTAGCTTCCCAGAGAATCCTAGGATAAATCCCATCCGGCCCAGGGGACTTATCTATTTTCATCCTTACTTAATAGGAACTTAATTGTGGTACAGTGGCCTTTTAATGAGCTGGCATAACATGCGGATACATGCAAAAACCCTTTTTTTTTTGGAAAATCTTTTTATTGGCTTTTCTCATATTTATAAACAGTTGTTGCATATATACATTACATTTTTCTTGCCCGCGCTAATTTGCTTTATTTTACAGAGAGGTTTGTTTTGTCCTTCATTTGACTAATTGTACATACATTTTGCTGCCCTCTGGATCGGTCTATGATATCCCCTCTTCCACCTCCCCTTCCACCCCCCATTGGTTTCAGCACCCTTCCACTTCTCTTGTGTTTCCCCCCCCCCCCCCCCACCCCCAGCCCCAACCCTCCTGGGTTGCACAGTCCTCTGGTTATTCATCTTATTTTTTTCCTGGCTTACTCCTCGTTGCTGGCCACATTAGTTAGGCCACACTTGGTGTATAGTGTTCAATTCTGGTCACCACACTACCAGAAGGATGTGGGGGCTTTAGAGAGGGTGCAGAAGAGATTTACCAGAATGTTTTCTGGTATGGAGGGCATTAGCCATGAGGAGAGGTTGAATCAACTCAATTTGTTCTCATTGGAACGTTGAAGGGCGACCTGATAGAGGTCTACAAAATTATGAGGGGCATAGACAGAGTGGATAGTCAGAGGCTTTTCCCCAGGGTAGAGGGGTCAATTACTAGCGGGCATAGGTTTAAGGTGAGAGGGGCAAGGTTTAGAGTAGATGTACGAGGCAAGTTTTTTACACAGAGGGTAGTGGGAGCCTGGAACTCGCTACCGGAGGAGGTGGTGGAAGCAGGGACGATAGTGACATTTAAGGGGCATCTTGACAAATACATGAATAGGATGGGAATAGAGGGATACGGACACCAGGGGCGGGATTCTGCCACACCCCACCGGGACGGAGAATCGCCGGGGGGCAGCGTGAATCCTGCCCCCGCCGGCTGACGAATTCTCCGGCGCCGGGGATTTGGCATGGGCGGGAATCGCGCCGCGCGGCGGCCGGCGGAGGCCCGTTCGGCCCCAGTTGGCACGGCACCAAGCCCCTTCCCCGCCGGCCGGCGCGGCGCAAACCACTCCGGGGCCGGCCTCGCCCCTGAAGGTGCAGTGGATTCCGCACCTTCGAGGCGGCCTGACGCCGGGGTGGTTCACGCCACTCCTCAGCGCCGGGACCCCCCGCCCCGCCGGGTACGGGAGAATCCCGCCCCAGAAGTGTAGAAGATTTTAGTTTAGACGGGCAGCATGGTCGGCGCAGGCTTGGAGGGCCGAAGGGCCTGTTCCTGTGCTGTACTTTTCTTTGTTCTTTGTTCTTAAATGCGAGGTCCCAGGGTGGGATCCAGTGAAATTCCAGGCTGTATCGGCAGTGTGCAGTCCTCTGACATGGGGCGGTGATTAACTCCATGAGGGCAAGAGAACTCTGACAGAGAAGGGATAACGAATGCTGTCACATCGATCCCCAGCCTCAAGTTGCAAATGCAGCCTCAGGGTCTGTGTGGATGTGCAATGTCACTGGTCACAGATTCAAGCTTCTCAGGGATTTAATCATGGGTGTTGGCTGCTCAGTATGGGAGGCTCGGATGGTCCGCAAGCCCCGAGAGCTGGGGGAATGAAGGTGAAATCTAACCATCAGGCCGAGGACAACTTGGAGTCTTGAAATGAAGGTGAGCTTCGCCTAGCGTAGGGGAAATCACTGCCCTAATCACATCCCTAACGCTTCCCTTGGCACACTGGAGGTGCTGGTTGGCACTTCCAGCTTGGCACTGCCAGGTTGACATTGCCAGGGTGCCAGTAGGCACTTCCAAGACACTGTCCAGCCATGTTCCTGATCACCCAGGGGTTGCAATGGCCTCCGAGCCCCCTCTCCGAGATCCCGGCATGGTCATCACATCTGCTCTTTGTTTTTTGGGGACGGATAGTGATTCTCCCCAGCTTCAGGTTGCACAGGTGGGTGGGAGACTTACTGGAGCCAGGTGAATTCGGCTTAAAGCCAAATCTGCGTATTTAAATTATAATCTGAATGTACTACTCCAGTTTGCACCCAGCATGGATGTGAACCAGAATATGTTGCCAGCCTGGGGCGGGGAGAATCTCAAATTGAGTTCTCACTGACGGAAATCGCGTTACGGCCCTCTCGCCAGAGCCTCAGGCCTTTTGTGAGGGCCACCGGGAATCCAGCACGCGTTTGGAGAAAAACAGAAAATAACTTTGTTTACAACAATATGTACACAGCACCAGTAGTTCACCACTGGTTCTCTCTGCCTAGCCGATACCACACTGGCCAGCTCGGATTACACAGGGTATACAAGGTTAACGGTTTGCCCGCCCACTCAGTGGGGGAATCTCATATTCCCCAAGATCACCTGGGGTATAACCAATTGTCCCCAGCCAATAGGATCCGGGGGAATAATGCGATTTGTGCCTTTGCGAGCGGTGCTGGAGATTCGCCCTCAGAGTTCAATTTGTGGAGGGGGGGGGGTTTACCGACTGTTCACACTGGCGCACAGGTTTCCCGGCAACGAGAGGTGCAGTCAACGGGAAATCCCGTTGTCAGCGGCGCGACCAGTAGATCCCGCTGACGGCGCGGCGAGAAACACATGGTGGGACGGTCAGTAAATCCTACCAGTGCACTGGTCGATAAACTGAAAAAGAACATCAGATTATCAGATTCTTATTTTTAACATTTTGCCAAACTGTTTGCACGGTGGGGGCTGGGGGGTGGGGGTGGGGGGTGGGTGATATAGAACATACAGTGCAGAAGGAGGCCATTCGGCCCATCGCGTCTGCACCGACCCACTTAAGCCCTCACTTCCACCCTATCCCCATAACCCAATAACCCCTCCTCACCTTTTTGCTCATTAAGGGCAATTTAGCCTGGCCAATCCACCTAACCTGCATGTCTTTGGACTATGGGAGGAAACCGGAACACCTGGAGGAAACCCACGCACACACGGGGAGAACGTGCAGACTCCGCACAGACAGTGACCCAGCGGGGAATCGAACCTGGGACCCTGGCGCTGTGAAGCCACAGTGCTATCCACTTGTACAACCGTGCTGCCCGATATGCCTGTGTGCAGTTTTGTACATAGCTATCTATCAATGTACATAGTTATTGATACTACCTCCAACCAGCAGGTGGTGATAAAGATCTACCATGTGACTCAAGATATCCGCCAGTCGGTAGTAAGCCGTACAAGAGGATAGTCACACTAGCACCAGGGGAATTCACAGAATTCATTAATTTTGTTACCGTTTGTATCATAGTATGTTAGTTATCTTTCCACGTGTTCATAAAGTATCCGACTAGTCAAAGAACTAGATGTTCTGTGTTGATCTTTATCACGGCTATAACACAACAGGGGGGGAGCGAGAAAGAACCAAAAGATGCTTTTAAGTGTACTTCTGTAAATGCCTCAGCTAAATAAAACAGCAGGTATGTATTGTGGAAAATCTTCACTGCTGCTTGAAAGCAAATGTGAGAATGGGCTGGGCTGGCAGTGATTTGACTCTGTAGGTGTTCTGAAAGGGAGAGAGAGTCGTGCATACAAATGCATGGCTTCCCGGGATGAACAAACCATTCAGTCAATTGAAGGATAAATTACGTCAAGAAGAAAACCAATATTGCTGACGTTCTTCCGAATAAAACAAAAAGTGCCTTTTGACAGCATTATTGGATATTGTCCAATCGAGCAATTTTAATTTTCAGCGGACAAAGGAATTGATGGTGAGGAAATCAAACAAAACGTCTCCCACAGACCAATCTCCCGTGCTGAGGATATTCCGAAAAGCGAACGGGTGGTGGCGAAACAGCAGCAATGTTGGCGAGATTCACCATTTGGGGGGCTATGCTCTTCTGCTGGAGCTGAATTGCAACCGGTTTATCATCCCCCGGGAGCGCAAACCGGTAAACAATTCAGTGTTACAAGAATTTATTCATGGTGTGGAATACAAGGAATTCCCAGGGAATCCCGGTATCGGCCCGCCATCAGCAGCAACCGCCACCCCCCCACCCCAGGATTGCATGGGTGCCCTCCACCCCCAAGTGCGAGGGTGACCCGATCACCCCACCCCTCCCTCCCGGGATTCCTGTGATACAGGGACACTCCACAAGGACCCCTGTAATAGGAGGACCCCTCCACAGGGACTCTGCCTAAAGGGACCCCACACAAACCCCCCCTACACAGATGCCTCCCCCACCCCACCCCAGAAAAGAGACCCTTGTCTGGAAGCTAGAGAGCAGTCCAGACAGGGCAGTGAGAAGCATCACAGCTGTAACACTTGCCTTTCAGATCCATGGGCGAAATTCTCCGGAAACGGCACGATGTCCGCCGACTGGCGCCCAAAATGGCGCAGATCAGACGGGCATCGCGCCGCCCCAAAGGTGCGGAATGCTCCGCATCTTTGGGTGCCGAGCCCCAACCTTAAGGGGCTAGGTCGGCGCCGGATGAATTTCCGCCCCGCCAACTGGCGGAAAAGGCCTTTGGTGCCCCGCCAGCTGGCGCGGAAATGATATCTCCAGGCGGCACATGCGCGGGAGCGTCAGCGGCCGCTGACAGCATTCCCGCGCATGCGCAGCAGAGGGAGTCTCTTCTGCCTCCGCCATGGTGGAGACCGTGGGCGAAATTCTCCGACCCCCCGCCGGGTCGGAGAATCGCCGGGGGCTGGCGTGAATCCCACCCCTGCTGGTTGCCGAATTCTCTGGCACCGGATATTCGGCGGGGGCGGGAATCGCGCCGCGCCGGTTGGCGGGCCCCCCCGCTCGATTCTCCTGCCCGGATGGGCCGAAGTCCCGCCGCAAAAATGCCTGTCCCGCCGGCATAAATTAAACCACCTACCTTACCGGCGGGACAAGGTGGCACGGGCGGGCCTGTGCCGTGGGGGCACTCTTTCCCTTCCACCTTCGCCACGGTCTCCACCATGGCGGAGGCAGAAGAGACTCCCTCCACTGCGCATGCGTGGGAAGCTGTCAGCGGCCGCTGACGCTCCCGTGCATGCGCTGCCCGGAGATGTCATTTCCGCGCCAGCTGGCGGGGCACCAATGGCCTTTTCCGCCAGCTGGCGGTGCGGAAATTCGTCCGGCGCCGACCTAGCCCCTCAAGGTTGGGGCTCGGCCCCCAAAGATGCAGAGCATTCCGCACCTTTGGGGTGGCGCGATGCCCGTCTGATTTGTGCCGTTTTGGGCGCCAGTCGGCGGACATCGCGCCGTTTCTGGAGAATTTTGCTCCGTGGCGGAGGCGGAAGGGAAAGAGTGCCCCCACGGCACAGGCCCGCCCGCGGATCGGTGGACCCCGATCGCAGGCCAGGCCATCGTGTGGGCACCCCCTGGGGCCAGATCGCCCCGCGCCCCCCCCCAGGACCCCGGAGCCCGCCCGCGCCGCCTTGTCCCGCCGATAAGGTAGGTGGTTTAATTTATGCCGGCGGGACAGGCATTTTAGCGGCGGGACTTCAGCCCATCCGGGCCGGAGAATCGAGCGGGGGGGCCCGCCAACCGGCGCGCCGCGATTCCCGCCCCCGCCGAATATCCGGTGCCGGAGACTTCGGCTACCGGCGGGGGTGGGATTCACGCCAGCCCCCGGCGTTTCTCCGACCTGGCGGGGGGTCGGAGAATCTCGCCGCATGTGTCCATTCCTCTAAGGAGAACAGCTATGATCTGCGTCCGGCTCCCACAGATCCATTAGCTACAAGCGATTCTTAGCTGTCTGTAAGAGCATCTACAAACCACCTGCAACTTTCATTCATTCATTCATCTTCCTTCGTGGTTCAATGGCCTAAGTGTTGAAACCCCAATGTTTGTAAACATTGACCACATCAAAGAGAGGTAAGTGCATTCCAAGCACGAAATGCATTCCAATTACTTGATGTTTCCCTAATCAGCTAAAATACCATCTCCCAATCTATCTATGTGATCCCCTTTAATATTTTGAAACCTTCAATCAAATTACCCAGCAGTCTTCTAAATTCAGGGGAATATACCCCTAGCTTGTTTAATCTGACATCATAGTTTAACTCTCTCCAAGGCCTAGATGTGGTGTCCAGGCGTGATCTGACTGGGAATGTGCATAGCTGAAGTGTTTTTTTTAATGTATTCTCTCGTGGACATGGTGTTTCTGCCCAAGCCAGCATTTGTTGCCCTTCCCGAATTGCTCTTGAACTGAGCGATTTGCGAGTGCCACTTCAGAGTGCATCTGAAAGTCAACCACGTTGTTGTGGATAGGGCTGGAGTCACACGTAGGCCAGGCAGACTTACTTCCGTAAGGGAAGGGAAGCATGACTCCCCAGAGCAGTAGCCTGAGCTTTGTCTTACTAATCCAGTGACATTACCACTGTGTCACCCTCTTTCCCGATGAAGCATGACTCCAGTCCTCTGGGTATAAAATCCAGCATTCCACTGACCATTCAGATTTTTTGCTGGACACGAGCATTTTTGATTATTTCCTGTGGCAGAGAGATGATGAGATTGATGTTTACTGGCAGTAAAACGAGCAGAGCGACGGTCAACATCTTTTGGAGAGAATGGAACAAAATATCGGAGAAGATGTCCGACCGGTTGGCTCAAAGCGGAAGAGCAGTAATTACAGGCGTCCAATTAGCTGAGTTTATAGCTTTTGCGGGGCCTTCTTTCAGAGCAGTTCTTTGAAAGGCAACTTTGGTAAATGAACTGGAAGAGAACTGGAAGTACTCACCTCAGATAAATGGCATTTCGTTTCCCAGCAAGTTGCTTCAATATTCTCGGCTACAATGGAGCCTTGCACTTAGCCAGACTAATGGGGTCACGATTAATGGATTCGGTCAAGTGGGCCTACCCACCTATTTAATTAAACTTGATTCCTGTCAAGGTATTTCCTGCTCCTGTCCCTTGAACTTAGATTAATGAAATGAAAATGAAAATCGCTTATTGTCACAAGTAGGCTTCAAATGAAGTTACTGTGAAAAGCCCCTAGTCGCCACATTCCGGCGCCTGTACGAGGAGGCTGGTACGGCTGGTAACGTCATTACATGCAAATTAATACAGTACATCAAAGGCACAGGATGGGATGGGACTTTTAAACCAAATGTGAGGGCTCTCGATGCAGCTGGTTCATTGAAAAATCGCACAACCTGAAGGAAGTGCTTCGCCGCAAGATGAAAACCTCAGCTGCCATGATCTCATTGAATGGCAGAGCAGACTCGATACTTCCGCTCTTATGGTCTTGAAAGTAAATCATTTAAGAGGACTAGCCTATATAGATGTAGGCCCTCAGTTCCTCTTGCTGAAAGACAGAATGACTTTCCAGCATGTTCATTTAATAGGACTCGGGGAGTCCAAAGTAAGCCACAGTAAACAACATTTATTTTGCAACAATTATGTACATGAGTACCGGCAGAACCTCACCAGGTACTCGCTCTCTCCTGTTGGTCAGTTCCAGACTGGCCGCCCTTTTGTACAAGCATGAGTAAGCTCATACTCCTCAAGGAGCACGGGGAAAACAATCACGTAGCAGGAGGAGGCCATTCGGCCCTTCGAGCCTGCTCCACCATTCATTGTGATCATGACTGATCATCCAATTCAACAGCCAAATCCCGCCCCCCGCCCCCCCCCCCCCCCATATCTTTTCATCCCCCTTTACCCTAAGTGCTGTATCTAACTGCTTCTTGAAAACATACCGGGTTGGATTCTCATTCTGAGGCTATGTCCCCACGCCAGCTTGGGAACGCGTTTTACGTCAGAACAAAATGGCGTAAAACGGCCACCGATCCACCATTTGGCTGGGGGCCAGAATGGCGGCAGCGTAGAGCACCTGGCTCTAGCTGCCGATACGGCCTGGAGAATTGCGGGTCTGTGGTCGCTCAAGCGCACGGCGGCCTACTTGGCGGACACCGTTCGCGGACCCGGCCCGCCAAATAGTGCCCCCCCCCTTTAGCCGGCTCGCGTGCCCCGGATCACCCACCCCCCACAGTTCCCCCAACCCCTGATAGAGTCCCCCGCTGCCCACGGATCGTTTCTCCCCCGACTGTGGCGGCGCTGGACCGAGTTCTCAGCCGCGTTCCTGACGGATGAGACCATGAGAGACCCACGCAGTCGGGAACTTGGCCGGTCGGGGCGGAGCATTGGTGGGCGGGCCTCAGGCAATGTCCTGAGACCATCGATACGTCGCTCGGCGGAGGGGGGCGGAGCGGCCCCGATTCGGTCAGGAACTTTGATTCTCCGGCCGATCGCCAAAAGTGATTTCACCGTCGGCAACTGGAAAATCCAGCCCACAACGTTTTGGTCTTAAATACTTCCTGTGGTAACGGGTTCCACAGGCCCACCACCGGGCAGCATGGTAGCATAGTGGTTAGCACAATTGCTTCACAGCTCCAGGGTCCCAGGTTCGATTCCGGCTTGGGTCCCTGTCGGTGCAGAGTCTGCACGTTCTCCCCGTGTCTGCGTGGGTTTCCTCCGGGTGCTCCGGTTTCCTCCCACAGTCCAAAGATGTGCAGGTTAGGTGGGTTGGCCGTGCTAAATTGCCCTTAGTGTTGAGTGGCGTTACTGGGTTATGGGGATAGGGTGGAGGTGTGGGCTTGGGTAGGGTACTCTTTCCAAGAGCCGGCGCAGACTCGATGGGCCAAATGGCCTCCTTCTGCACTGTAAATTCTATGATTACACTCTCTGGGTGAAGAAATATCTCCTCATCTCTGTCCTAAATGGTCTTTTTTTTATCATAGAATTTACAGTACAGAAGGAGGCCATTGGGCCCATCGAGTCTGCACCGGGTCTTGGAAAGAGTACCCTACTCAGGCCCACATCTCCACCCTATCCCCATAACCCAGTAACCTCTCCCAACACTAAGGGCAATTTATGCTACCGGTCTGCCCCGTATCCTCAGACTGTGCCCCCTGGTTCTGGACCCACTCACCATCACCCACCCACCACAACCAATAGCGCCCCTTACAGGGTTATTACAGTTCATTTGTAACAATTCAGTGCTTTCTTGCCATTGTTGATCCAGCTGGGAGGGAAAGCTGGAATTAGACCAAGCTGACGTCCCCAGAGCACCGGAGGCGGGGTTTTTGAACTTTAGCAGCCCCTGTGACTGTCTCCACGCTGTTTCCAGGAGCGATGGGCCCAAATCCAGTACACAACCATCCTGGAATAAACAACCTGCCATTGCGAGAAGTTTTTCCTGAGTTGGATGCTGGGAGCAGAAGAGTTTCCCGACTCTGCATACTCCGGAGCCGAAATTCAGGCTGATGTTTTGGAAGTTGTTGAGATCAATTGAAGAAAAATGGATACTTTTGATACCAGATGCCTTCAAAGAATTTAGGCATAAACGGGTGGGATTTTACACCATAACTGAAGCAAGAAAATGATCATAAGAGCCCCTAGATATAGAAGAAGAGGGCGATCACAGTAGAACTGCAATCAGGCTGTCAGTAGAGACCTCCAGCTGGTCATCAACTGCTGGAGCAAGCAGAGAACATTGGCTGTGGAGTCATTAATGTGCCTGCTGCATCTCTG
Organism: Scyliorhinus torazame; assembly: GCF_047496885.1. Classification (NCBI taxonomy): domain Eukaryota; kingdom Metazoa; phylum Chordata; class Chondrichthyes; order Carcharhiniformes; family Scyliorhinidae; genus Scyliorhinus; species Scyliorhinus torazame. The sequence continues at coordinate 99,452,654 of NC_092728.1, read as the reverse complement.
GACATGGGAGATTCTCCGACCCCCCGCCGGGTAGGAGAATCGCTGGCGGTCGGCGTGAATCCCGCCCCCGCCGTCCTCCTAATTCTCCCACCCCCCCCAAAAATTGCCCCGGCGTGAGTCGCGCCGCCCGCCTTGGAGAATGGCGGGGTCCGTTGCGACTCAATGGGCCCAGGGGCTGACCGAATTCTCCGGCCGTTCTTTGCCGGTCCCGCCGGAGTAAATTGGAGTAGGTCCCTTACTGGCGGGACCTGGCGGCGCAGGCAGGCTCCGGGGTTCCTGGGGGGTCGCGGGGGGGATCTGGCCCCGGGAGGTGCCCCCACGGTGGCCTGGCCCGCGGTCGGGCCTGTGCCGTGGGGGCACTCTATTTTTCTGTACCAGAGGCCGTGCTCCTCCGCCATTCCCGGTGAGCAAGCGAATCCCTCTGCGCATGCGCGGGGACGACGCCAGCATGCGCTGGCGCTCCCACGCATGTGCCGGCCGGCGGAGGCCCTTCGCCGCCTGTTGGCGTGGCGTCAAGTCCCTTTCCCGCCGGCCGGCGGGGCACCAACCACTCCGCACTTTTGGGGCAGCCTGACGCCGGAGTGGTTCACGCCACTCCGTCCCGCCGGGACCCCCCGCCACGCCGGGTAGGGGAGAATACCGCCGATGTCTAAATAAGTGAATCAATTTATTCATTGTGGATTTTGGCCGTCAATAAATAGAACTGATAACGATCCTCGACCCAGCAGTGGCGAGATGCAAGTTGGATTTTCACTTCACTCATAGAATCTACAGTGCAGAAGGAGGCCATTCGGCCCATCGAGTCTGCCGCGGTCCTTGGCGAGAGCTCCCTACCCAAGTCCACACCTTCATCCTAACCCTGTAACCGCCCCCCCCACCAAGTTATGGATTTTAGCATTGCCGAGTGTCGAGTGATGGTCCCTCTCAAAGGCGATGCCAGAGTCACTCTTTGGGGAAATCCAGAAGGAATGGGGGTGAAAACAGAGGGATTTATGTCATCATCATACAAATGAATGGCTAAATAATCTCATTAACTGTGCGTAGGGTTTGTAGTTCACAACTGCAACACAAACGTATTCCAAAAGCAATTGGTCAGTATATTGGTTGGGGAATCTAGAGCAAGCACTCAGAGTCTCAGGATAAGGAGTCAGCCATTTGGGGTTGAGCTGAGACGAAATGTCTTCATTCAATGGGTTATTTGGAAACCGAATCAGCCAGGTTCCTGTTCCTGCACTCCACGTGGTACCTTTGCTGCTAACTGTCTGAACTGGCATCAGGGAAGAATAACATGGATGGGACGCATAACAAAGAACAATACAGCACAGGAACAGGCCCTTCGGCCCTCCAAGACTGTACCGGTCATGATTCCAACTTTGGCCTAAACCCTCAGCACTTCCTTGTGCCGTGCTGTATCCCTCTATACCCATCCCATCCATGCATTTGTCAAGACGCCTTTTGAACGCCGTTAATGTATCTCCTTTCACAACCTCCCCTGGCAACGCGTTCCAGGCACTCACCACCCTCTGTGTAAAAAACCTGCCTTGCACATCTCCTCTAAACTTTGCCCCACGACCTTAAACCTATGCCCCCTGGTGACCGACCCCTCCACCCTGCCCATCCACTCTATCCATGCCCCTCATAATCTTGTAGGCCTCTATCAGGTCACCGCTCAACCCCCGGTCGTTAAGAGTTAAGGGTAGACTTTATGCCAAATTCATAGCCAATAGTTATTAGAACTTTTTTTTTTAATGCTCAGGCAAGATGAATGACCACTTCAACAAGTACGAAAAGGCTGCTGGACCCATCGACCTGTACCCCAGCACATATCAGTGTCTTCAGGTGTCAGTCATGGCTCGGTGGAGCAATGTTCTTACCTGAAACAGGAGTTTGCGAGTTCAGGTTCCACACCATTGACCTGAGCAGTGAAGTCCAAGCTGACACTCCAATACAGTACTGAGGGAGTGCAGCACCGGCGGGAGGTGCTGGCTCTCAGACGGGACGTGAAGCCCTCCCACGTGGATGTGACCCCATGGCACCATTTCGAAGAGTAACAAAGGAACCTGGCAACGTACTGGCTGATATTTATCGCTCAACAAGCGTGACTAAAAATAAATATCTGGTAATTATCACTGCTGCTTGTGGGATATTTCTGTGCACAGATCGGCTGACGCATTTTCTGCTTTGCAACACTGGCTGTGAAGGACTTTTGGAATATAAACACAAATTTCTTTCTTTGGCAGGAATGAACATTTCTAAAATCTAGAGAATGAAGATAAGATTAGCACAAGATTGACATGATAGTAATGGGTCCCCCCACCACTGACTGCCCCCTCCCTCCCTTCATTAGTAACTGAAAGATACATTGTGTGAATGAAATGGCTATAGAACACAATGGCACACTGATGATTAAACCTTTGGGTAGTCGGTCCTGTGCAATTTAATACTGGTCTCAATAACACACAATTTTGTCAGTTCTATCACCAAGCTGAATGCCTTTGTGCTCTCCAACACCAAAGGTTACCCTCGTCTTACCAATTTTTACATGTGCACCGTAGAAAGCCTCCTACTTGGCTGCATCACAGCCTGGTATGGCAACTGCTCATCCCAAGACAATAAGAAACTACAGAGAGTCCTGAACACAGCCCAGTCCACCACGTAAACCCGCCTCCCATCCATTGACTCTGTCTACACATCCCGCTGCCTTGGGAAAGCGGGCAGCATAATCAAAGACCCCTCCCACCCGGGTAATTCCCTCTTCCATCGGGCAGACGATACCTGAGAACACACACACTAAGATTCAAAAACAGCTTCTTCCCCTCTGTTACAAGTGTTATGGGTCAGGGTTTAGAGAACCCCAAAGTGTATCATGGAGTTCACCTGACCCACAACTTTTAATAGATTGTGGTATGGGGAGCACTCTGCAGGAATGGTACAGCAGAAATGGACTCGTGTTTTTTAAAACAAAACAATGTTTATTCTATGAACTCAAGTTAACCTTTTTAAAACGAACAGTGAACATCTTAGCAACCATTAATTCAAAGATAACCCCCAAAGAATACAACACTAAGTAATCCTTTAAGCTGTCCTTTTAACATCCAAAAGACTTAACAAACCTTTAAACAGGAGCACATTAGGTTCACATTCACTACTGAGAACATTTATAATTCTGAATTCACCAAATGATCCAGAGATAGTCTTTGGATGGCAGAGATCAACAGGACAGCTCTTTGTTTAACTTCAGCTGCAGCTCACTGGAAAACCCAGACACACCCAAGCTTTTCTCAAAGTGAAACTAAAAAGCAAAACCACAGCTCAGCTCCACCCGCACTCTGACATCACTGCAGTAACATGAGAAGCTAACCATTTCTTAAAGCGACATTCTCATGACACGAGACCCCTGACTGACCCTCTTATGTGTAATGTTATGGATATAGTCAGGTTAGTGAAGGGTTAATAATTACATCTCTATGTAAATCAAACACTAGAGGGCATTACCACTTCTCTGTAATTATGTCAGACTCTAAGGAATTCTGGGAGTAGCATAAGGAGAAAGCATGGTGACAGCATTAGAAGATTAGATTAGACAGAGTTAACATGAGGTTAGATCATAGTGTAGTTAGTGACTATTTAGATTATTGAGTACTGTAAGACAGATTCAATATTACTTAATTATGGGGCTGGTTTAGCACAGGGCTAAATCTCTGGCTTTGAAAGCAGACCAAGACAGGCCAGCAGCACGGTTCAATTCCCGTACCAGCCTCCCCGAACAGGCACCAGAATGTGGCGCGTAGGGGCTTTTCACAGTAACTTCATTTGAAGCCTACTTGTGACAATAAGCGATTTTCATTTCATTTTCATTTCATTATTATCTGTAGCTCAGTAGAGTGTGCAAACTTAATTTATTTAGTAGTTTAATAATAAATTAGTTTTGTTTCAATCTTTTGATTGGTATATTCTTTGTCAATACCACATCGGATCATTCTGGAAGAAAGGACACAGTACACAACATATTATCAAGAACGGTAATATAGCATTATGGACTGAACGATTTCAAGGTGAGAGGGGAAAAGTTTAAGGGAGATGTGCGTGGAAAGTTTTTTTACGCAGAGGGTGGTAGGTGCCTGGAACGCTTTGCCAGCGGAGGTGGTAGAGGCGGGCACGACAGCATCATTTAAGATGCATCTAGACAGATATATGAACGGGCGGGGAACAGAGGGAAGTAGATCATTGGAAAATAGAAGACAGGTTTAGATAAAGGATCTGGATCGGCGCAGGCTGGGAGGGCCGAAGGGCCTGCGCCTGTGCTGTAATTTTCTTTGTTCTTTGAACTGACCTCTCCACGCATCTTCACCACTGAGTAGCACTACACTTCCCATGTTTCATCTGATGTCTGTGTCCATGTATTTACATTGTGTATTTATGTATGCCCTATGTTTGTATGCAATGATCAGCCTGCAGAACAATACTTTTCACTGTAGCTCGGTACACGTGACAATAAAACCAAATCTAATCATTTTACCAGCCCAGATGTAGGATTCATGTAGTTCTTAATAGTGAGAATAAATTTTGATATTTTGTAATTATCTCATTAAATCTTTAGAGAGTCTAGTTTTCCAACAACAACCTAATGCATTTCAGATAAGCGATTGTCGATTATATGATTACAAAGCCGCAATTCAGATTCAAGCTGAGTTTATAATCCTAAAAAGTGGTTCTGAAAAAGGGTATGTTTTGTGTTTAGGTTGGTGCACAAATAAATGCAAGTGAGGATCCTTCATTCCCTGAAAGAAAATGGGCTGGATCTCCGCCGTCGGGATGCTCTGTTCTGCCGGCACCCGGGGGTTTCCCGACGGCGTAGGGCTGCCCCACAATGGGAAACCCCATTGACCAGCCAGCGAAACGGAGCGTCCCGCCGGCGTACGGAGAATCCAGCCCAATGCTCTTTTATGGTGAGATAGCTGAATGCTCTGTTTCCCCTTCAATTGTCCATTTCAGCTCTCTCCGTCTCCCTCTCGCTTCCATATGGGCAGATTAGATAGGTTGCTCTTTCGGAGGGCCAATTCAGACTCGATTCAGAAGGGCCGAATGGCGTCCTTCTGTACTGTTGGGATGCCATCGATTCTATGAGTAAGACCGAGATGAGGAGAACTGATTTCTCTCCGAGGGATATCAGGCCGTGGAATTTCCTTCCCAGGAAAGCAGTGGAGGTTGTGTCATTGAATTTATTCAAGGCCGAGTTATTCAGATTTTTGACGGACGAGGGAGTCATGGGTTATGGGGTCAGGGGTGGGGCCAGAATTTTTCAAGTGATCACATTACAAGAGGCTAGCTTACTAATAAGCGCCAAAAACATGGGGCGGGATTCTCCGTAATCGGCGCGATGTCCGCCGACCGGCGCCAAAAACGGCGTGAATCAGTCTGGCATCGCGCCGCCCCAAAGGTGCGGAAGTCTCCGCATCTTGAGGGCCCGAGCCCTCACCTTGAGGGGGTAGGCCTGCGCCGGGCCTTTGGTGCCCGCCAGCTGGTGCGGAAATGACTTTGCCGGGCGGCGCATGCGCGGGAGCGTCAGCGGCCGCTCACGGCATCCCCGCGCATGCGCAGTGGAGGGAGTCTCTTCCGCCTCCGCCATAGTGGAGACCATGGCGAAGGCGGAAGGAAAAGAGTGCCCCCACGGCACAGGCCTGCCCGCGGATCGGTGGGCCCCGACTGCGGGCCAGGCCACCGTGGGGGCACCCCCCCGGGGCCAGATCGCCCCGCGCCCCCCCCCAGGATCCCGGAGCCCGCCCGCGCTGCCTTGTCCCGCCGTCCCAAAGGTGGTTCAATCCACGCCGGTAGGCGTGGGTTGACAGCGGCGGGACTTCGGCCCATCGCGGACCGGAGAATCGCCGGGGGATTCCCTGCCGACCGGCGCGGCGCGATTCCCGCCCCCGCCGAATCACCGGTGGCGGAGATTCACGCCGGCCCCCGGCGATTCTCCGACCCGGTGGGGGGGTCGGACAATCGCGCCCATGGTGTTCAACGGGGCATGCCAATTTAGCCGCCCAATTATTTACATTATCCCCTTTAGCAGGATATCCATACCACAAGACTCACCAGGAAATCTTTTTTTTTTTTAAATAATTTTTATTAAAGTGTTCACAAAACATCAACAACAAAATGTAAAAGGAACCCAATAGAATTAAATACAAAACAAAACAAAACAACCCAATGCCCCCTCCCCCTATACATAAATGATATATTAACACCCGCTGAAACACATAGCAAATATACCCCCCCCTCAGATCCCCCAGTATAGACAAACAAAAATAAATAAAAATAAAATAAAATAAACAAAATAGAACCCATACCCCCCCCCCCCCCCCCCCCCCCCCCCCGGGTTGCTGCTGCTGACCATTATCTACCACTCTGCCAGAAGTCCAAGAACGGTCACCAGCGCCTGAAGAACCCTTGCACCGATCCCCTTAAGGCAAATTTCACCCTCTCCAATTTAATAAACCTCGCCATATCGTTGATCCAGGATTCCATGCTTGGGGGCCTCGCATCCTCCCACTGAAGAAGAATCCTTCGCCGGGCTAGCAGGGACACAAAGGCCAGAATACCGGCCTTTTTCGCCTCCTGCACTCCCGGCTCCTCTGCAACCCCAAATATTGCGAACCCCCAGCCCGGTTTGACCCTGGATCCTACCACCCTCGACACGCCCTTCCAAAATTCCTCCAGCGCTGGGCATGCCCAGAACATATGGGTGTGGTTTGCTGGGCTCCCTGAGCACCTAACACAACTGTCCTCACCCCAAAAAAACCGGCTCATCCTTGTCCCGGTCATGTGTGCCCTGTGCAGCACCTTAAACTGTATGAGGCTGAGCCTCGCGCACGAAGAGGAAGAGTTCACCCTCCCTAGGGCATCTGCCCAAGTCCCCTCCTCGATCTCCTCCCCCAACTCCTCCTCCCACTTACCTTTCAGCACCTCCACCGTGGCCTCCTCCTCCTCCTGCATCACCTGGTATGTTGCCGAGATCCTCCCCTCTCCAACCCACGCCCCCGAGAGCACCCTGTCCTGTACCATGCATGGCGGAAGCAGCGGGAATTCCACCACTTGCCGCCTGGCAAACGCCCTTACCTGTAGATACCTAAAGGCGTTTCCCAGGGGGAACCCGTACTTCTCCTCCAGCTGACTAACTTCCCATCCACAAACAGGTCCCCCAACCTTCTTATCCCTGCCCTGTACCACCCCGAAAACTCTCCATCTATTCTCCCTGGAACAAACTGGTGGTTCCCCCGTATCGGGGTCCACACCGAGGCCCCCACTTCCCCCCTGTGCCGCCTCCATTGCCCCCAAATTTTGAATGCAGCCGCCACCACTGGACTCGTGGTGTACCTCAACAGGAAATCATTTCAACTGACAATAGTTACTGTTACGTATTTATTTCATAGAATCATAGGATCCTTTCCGTGCAGGAGGAGACGATTCAGCTCATTGACCCTCTGAAGGAGCGCCCCATCCTATCCCTGCTACCCAGTAACCCCACCTAACCTTTTGGAAACTAAGGGGCAATTTATAATGGCTAATCCACCTAACCTGCACGCCTTTGGACTGTAGGAGGAAACCGGAGCACCCGGAGGAAACCCAATCAGACACTGGGAGAAAGTGCAAACTCCGCACAGACAGTCTCCCAAGGCTGGAATTGAATCCGGGTCCCTGGTGCAGTGAGGCAGCAGTGCTAACCATTGTGCCACCGTGCTTTTTACACACACTTAAAACAAGGTAAATGAATTGATCGCACACATTGAGCAAAATAAATACGATCTGATAGCCATTGAAGACAAGGCTGCAGGATGACAATAAGATGTCAGAAGTAGGCTCACATTAACACTGCAATGAAGTTACTGTGAAAAACCCCCAGCCGCCACATTCCGGCGCCTGTTCAGGTACACTGAGGGAGAATTCAGAATGTCAAAATTATCTAACAGCACGTCTTTCAGGACTTGTGGGAGGAAACCGGAGCACCCGGAGGAAACCCACGCAGACAGGGAAAGAACGTGTAACTCCGCACAGACAGTGACGCAATCCGGGAATCGAACATGGGACCCTGGCGCTGTGAAGCAACAATGCTAACCACTGTGCTACCGTGCTATCCATACGTTAGGTGGACTGGCCATGCTAAATTGCCCCTTAGTATCCAAAAGGTTAGGTGGGGTTATGGGGATTGATGCACGATCAATTGCACAAAGACACAGATTGGGTACAACTGTGGCTTTATTACAGTCAGATGCGTGGCCTCCTGCTGCAGCTGGCGAAATGGCAGGGCACTGGAGGTCGTGCATATTTATACAGTTCTCCACATTCACCCCCTGTTAAAATGAGTCCGGCGGGGGTGACGTGAAACTATATACAATTAGTGCAATTATGCACAGTGGTAGGGAAAGAAAAGTCCATGTTGACGGTCCGGAGTCCGTCAAAGGTTCAGCTGGCCCGGTGCTTTGGTGCTTCGTTGGGAGCGGCGTAACGGTGGCGGCGAAGTCGGTGCTGGCGGTGGTAGAGGTGGCAGCGATGGCGGTGGTGGCGGTGCTGATGCTGGCCAGTCATCGGGGAACTCCAGGAGCGTGCCGAAGTCCTCATCGTCCTCTTGTGTGGAAAAGGGGAGGGGGGCGTGCTCTGGTGGGGTCAATATTGGCGGCGCGGTGGGAGGTGGGGGGGGGGTGTGCATTGGTGGGGGTGGGGGGGCGGTGTTGGGGTGGAATCTGATGGTGCCAGGTCCCTGAGTGAGACAGTATCTTGGCAGAGGCTGGGAGGTTCCTGGACCGTAGGGCCAGCTGGACGGCCCTCCAAACCGTCCCATTCTCCCGTTCTACTTGCCCGTTTCCCCGGGGGTTGTAGCTGGTTGTCCTGCTGGAGGCTATACCCTTGCTGAGCAGGAACTGACGCAGCTCATCGCTCATGAATGAGGATCCCCTGTCACTGTGGATGTCAGCGGGGAAACCGAACAGAGCGAAGATGGTGCTGAGGGCCTTGATGACGGTGGCAGACATCATATCGGGGCTTGGGATGGCGAAGGGGAAGCTGGAGTACTCATCGACCACACTGAGAATGTACGTGTTACGGTCGGTGGAGGGGAGGGGCCCTTAGAAATCCACGCTGAGGCGTTCAAAAGGGCGGGAAGCCTTCACCAGGCACACACGGTCTGGCCAGTAGAAGTGCGGCTTTCACTCCGCACAGACCTGGCAGTCCCTGGTGACTGTCCTTACTCCCTCGACGGAGTAGGGCAGATTGCGAGCTTTGACCAGATGGTACAATCAAGTGACCCCCCGGGTGACAAAGGCTGTCGTGTAGGGCCCGGAGTTGGTCCACTTGTGCGCTGGCACATGTACCCCGGTAGAGGGTGTCTGGGGGCTCGTTGAGTTTACCGGGGTGATACAAGATCTCGTAATTATAGGTGGAGAGCTCGATTCTCCACCGCAAGATTTTATCATTTTTGATCTTGCCCCGCTGTGTGTTATTGAACATGAATGCTACCGACCGTTGGTCCGTAAGGAGAGTGAATCTCTTACCGGCCAGGTAATGCCTCCAATGCTGCACAGCTTCAACGATAGCTTGGGCCTCCTTCTCGATGGATGAGCGTCGAATTTCAGAGGCATGAAGGGTGCGGGAAAAGAATGACACGGGCCTGCCTGCCTGGTTTAGAGTGACGGAAAGGGCGACGTCTGAAGCGTCGCTTTCTACTTGAAAAGGCAGTGACTCGTCCACTGGCCGCATCCCGGCCTTGGCGATGTCTGCTCTGATGCGGGCGAAAGCGTGTTGTGCCTCGGCCGTGAGGGGGAATTGGGTGGACAGAATGAGTGGGCGGGCCTTGTCCGCATAGTTTGGGACCCACTGAGCGTAGTAGGAAAAGAACCCCAGGCAGCGTTTGAGAACCTTGGGGCAGTGGGGGAGGGGAAGTTCCATGAGGGGGCGCATGCGGTCGGGGTCGGGCCCGAGAAGTCCGCTTTGGACTATATAGCCGAGAATGGCTAACCGGATCGCGCTGAACACACATTCTCTTTATTGTAGATCAGGTTGAGAAGAGTGGCAGTGCGGAGGAATTTATCGAGGTTGGCATCGTGGTCCTGCTGGTCATGGCCACAGATGGTGATATTATCTAAGTACGGAAAGGTGGCCCGCAAACCGTACTGGTCGACCATTCGGTCCATCTCTCTTTGGAAGACCGAGACCCCATTTGTGACACCGAAAGGGACCCTGAGGAAGTGGTAGAGGCGATTGTCCGCCTCGAAGGCCGTGTATGGCCAGTCCGACTTCCGGATGGGGAGCTGGTGGTAGGGGGATTTCAGGTCAATTGTTGAGAAGACCCGGTACTGCGCAATCTGATTGACCATATCAGATATGCGTGGGAGGGGGTATGCGTCGAGCTGCGTATATCGATTGATGATCTGGCTGTAGTCCACGACCATCCTGTGTTTCTCCCCAGTTTTAACCACTACCACTTGGGCTCTCCAGGGGCTGTTGCTGGCCTCGATAATACCCTCCTTAAGCAGCCGCTGGACTTCGGACCTGATGAAGGTCTTGTCCTGGGTGCTGTACCGTCTGCTCCTAGTGGCAACGGGCTTGCAAACCGCAGTTAGATTGGCAAAAAGGGAGGGGGGTTTGACCTTGAGGGTCGCGAGGCCGCAAACGGTAAGGGGGGGTAAGGGCCCGCCGAATTTGAGGGTGAGGCTCTGGAGGTTGCACTGGAAGTCCAGGCCCAACAGGAGTGCAGCGCAGAGATTAGGAAGGACACAGAGGCGGAAGTTACCAAATTCTACGCCCTGGACCGTGAGGGTGACTGTACAAAAGCCTCGGATCGGGACGGAGTGGGATCCGGATGCTAGGGAGATCCTTTGAGTGGCAGGGTGGACCACGAAGGAGCAGAGCCTTACCGTATCTGGGTGAACGAAGCTTTCGGTGCTCCCGGAGTCCAGCAGGCACCAGGTCACGTGGCCGTTGATTTTCACCATCGTCGACGCGGTGGCCAGGTTGTGCGGGCGAGATTGGTCCAGCGTCATCGAAGCGAGCTGCGGGTAGCAATCGGATGCTTCTGGTGGCGAGCGAGTGCGGTTCCGATGTCGGGATGTCCGGAGCCCCTGTGGGGGACAAGATGGCGGTGCCCATGGTGTGCACATTGCGGGGTCGGGACAAGATGGCGGCACCCATGGTGCGCACATTGCGGGGTTGGGAGAAGATGGCGACGCCCATGGTGCGCACATTGCGGGGTCGGGACAAGATGGCGGCGCCCATGGTGCGCACATTGCGGGGTTGGGACAAGATGGCAGCGCCCATGAGGCGCACGTGGCCGAAGGGGGACAAGTTGGCGGCACCTATTGGTCGCACATGGACCGGGGAGGAGAAGATGGCAGCTCCCATTGTGCATCTGGCGTGGGGAGGGGGCGATAGCGGGCGCGATTGCAGCGACTGTACGGGCCTGGCACACAGCCGCGAAGTGGCCCTTCTTACTTCAGGCTTTACAAACTGCAGTGCGGGCTGGGCAGGGTTGGCGGGGGTGCTTCTGCTGACCGCAGAAGAAGCAGCAGGGACCCCCGGGGTGCGTGGATCGGCGTGCGGTGCAGACGTATTGAGAAGGCAGGGCCCCGGCTGAGGAGGTCGTCGGCGGGGTCCAGGAGGGGTAGGAAGGAGTAGAAGGGTGGGCAGCGCGGCGGGATGCGACCGTCATGGAGAGTGCCAAGGTTTTTGGCTCCGTCAGTTCGAGTGTGGCCCCTTCCAGTAATCGTTTTCGGATGCGGCCCGACGCAATCCCCGTCACGAAGGCATCGCGCATGAGGTGATTTGCGTGTTCGGTGGCCGTAACGGCCTGACAGTCACAGTCCCGGACGAGTGGAATTAGGGCCTGCCAGAAGTCTTCGATTGACTCACCAGGTAGTTGCGAGCGGGTGGCGAGTACATGCCTGGCGAAGAGCGTGTTTACCTTCTGCGCGTAGTGTTCCTTAAGGAGTTCCATTGCTTTTGTGTAATTCGTGGCATCTTGGATCAACGGGAACACGCTGGAGCTCAGTCTGGAGTACAGGACGTTTATCTTCTGAGCCTCCGTTGGTTCGGGGTCTGCAGCCTTGATGTAGGCCTCAAAACATGCTAGCCAGTGAGTAAAGTCTTTCCTGGCGTCGGGCGAGTGCGGATCCAGCTGCAGGCGATCTGGTTTCATTCTGATATCCATTCTGTGGAAAATCTGACTGTAATAAATTGATGCACGGTCAATTGCACAAAGACTAAAGTTGGGAACAACTGTGGCTTTATTACAGTCAGATGCGTGGCCTCCTGCTGCAGCTGGCGAAATGGCAGGGCACTGGTGGTCATGCATATTTATACAGTTCTCCGTGGGCGGAGCCAGCCGGCAGGAGCTACCGGCGAACCTGTAGTGCAGGTCCTACCTTACATCCCCTAATACAGTGGTTCACCACAGGGATGTGGCGGAGGGGGCGGGGGGGGGGGGGGGGGGGGGGGGGAGGGGGGGGGGGTCGCAGGCCTGGGCGGGGTGCTCTTACGAAGGGTCGGTGCAGACTCGATGGGCCGAATGGCCTCCTTCTCCACATTAATACCGCAATGAAGTTACTGTGAAAAGCCCCTAGTCGCCACATTCCGGTGCCTGTTCGAGTACACGGAGGGAGAATTCAGAACGTCCAAAATACCTAACAGCTCGTCTTTCAGGACTTGTGGGAGGGAACCGGAGCACCCGGAGGAAACCCACGCAGATACGGGGAGAACGTGCAGACTCCACACAGACAGTGACCCAAGCTGGGAATCGAACCTGGGACCCTGGAGCTGTGTAGCAACAGTGCTACCCATTGGGTCCTGAATATTGAGGGGTGTATGGCATTCAAGAATAGTAGAAAGCTAGGTATAGGTGAGGGGGTAGCACTGTTAACCAAGGATGGCTTTAGTGCAGTGTTCAGAAATGGGCTTGTTTCAGGAGATGAGGTTGTAGAATTGGTTTGGGTGGATAGTAAGGGAAATAAGTCACGAGTAGGAGTGGCCGGGGCGGCATGGTGATGCAGTGGTTAGTAGTGACTGTGAAGAACTTTTGGAACATAAAAACAAATTTCTTTCTTTGTCAGGAATGAACATTTCTAAAATTGAGAGAGTGGAGAACCTTAAGATGAGCACAAGACTGAAAAATTCAATTTTGGCAGGCACGATCGTAATGGGTCCCCCCACCACCGACTGCCCCCTTCCCCTCCCCGCGCCCCCCCCCCCCGCCCCCCACTCCCCCAACACCCCTCATTAATAACTGAAAGATACATTGCTGATGGAATGAAACATTAAATATACTTAGACTGTGGGTTAATACGATACTAGCCTTAACTAAAGACCTCTGCCTTGTCCTAACCAGTCTATGCACTCAGCACATGGTGAATGTCTGTGTTGCAGGCTGTGAGCTCTGTGCTCCGAGCTGGCTGCAACTCGAATGAGCGGGAACTCTGATGCTCCCTGTCTTTATAGTGCATGTGCTCTCACTGGTGATTGGCTGCGATGTTGTGTCTGTTGATTGGTCCCACTGTGTGTCCATCAGTGTGTGTCTGCACCATGATATACTGGTGTATGTTATGACAGGAGCCAATTTGGGGGTGTTGCCATTTTGGGTAGCCAGAATGGGTTTAGGCACCTGGGGGTCCAGGTGACGGGGAAGTGGGCGACGATACACAAATAGAACCTAACAAAGTTGGTGGAGGAGGTAATGGAGGACTTCAGGAGATGAGATGCTCCACACCTGACAAGTAGATAAAATGAATGTTCTGCCAAGATTCCTATTCGTATTCCAGACCTACCGATCTTGAAGGCCTTTTTTCGGAAGCTGGACGCGGTGACCTCGGAGTTTATATGGGCGGGGACGGTGCTAGGGTGAAGAGGGCTCTGTTACAGAGTCAGAGCAGAAAGCGGTGTTGGCGTTACCAAATCTGCTGCATGATTACTGGGCGACGAATGCAGAGAAACTGAGGCAGTGGTGAGAAGAAGAGGGGCTAGAGTGGGTCAGGATGGAGCAGGAGTCCACGATTAGGGTGTGGAGGGGATGTTAACACCGTTATGTGAGAACCACGGGTTCATGCCGGGGGAGGGTTGGCATGTATTGGAGGTGGAGAGAGGTGGGTCTGGCGAGGGATCAAAGCAGGCTGTGACGTAGCAACAATCCCCGAAAGACGTGCTGTTAGGTAATTTAGACATTCTGAATTCTCCCTCAGTGTACCCGAACAGGCGCCGGAATGTGGGGACTAGGGGCTTTTCACAGTAACTTCATTGCGATGATAATGTAAGCCTACTTGTGACAATAAAGATTATAAAAGGGATGAAGTTGAGGAAGGTCCAGGAGCCCGGACGGTTACCCGGCGGAGTTGGCACCACATTTACTGGGGATGTTTAGCGAGGTGCTGGGGAACGGGGAGCTGCCGGAGACACGGACGCAGATTGCGATCACGGTAATTCTGAAGAAAGGGAAGGACCCACTCGAGTGTCGGTCATATGGGCCCATATCACTGTTGAATACAGATGTGAAAGTTTTGGCTAAGTTAGTGGCTCGGAGGATGGAAGGATGCGTTCCGGGGGTGGCTGCAGAGAACCAACGGGATTCGTGAAGGGCAGACAACTTTCCAACAGTAAGCAGGCGGTTACCAAATGTCATCATGACCCCGTTGGGTGGACGGGTAAGGAGGTAGCGGAGTTAGCTTACCTAACAGAACGTCTTTCGGGGATTGTGGGGGGAAACCGGAGCACCCGGAGGAAACCCACGCAGACCCAGGGAGAACGTGCAAACTCCACACAGAAAGTGACCCAAGCCGGGAATCGAACCTGGGACCCTGGCGCTGTGAAGCATCAGTGCTACCCACTATGCTACCGTGCTGCCCCACGGAATGCTTTCCATCACCTCTCTCAACCCTAATGGCTCCTCCAGCGCGTGCCTCCTCTCCTCATCCGTACAGCCCATACAGAAATCGCCCCACATCACCTTCCTCATACCCCTGGATTGGCCCTGTAAAACTTCTCACAGTACTCCCTGAACGCCTCATTTATCTTCCCCGGCTCCGACACTATCTCCCCCTTCCCTGTCCGTACTCTCAGGATTTCTCTAGACGTGGCCTGCCCCCGTAGCTGGTGGGCTAACATGCGGCTCGCCTTCTCCCCATATTCATCCTGAACCCCTCTCGCTCTCCCTAGCTGCCCAACCGCCTTTCCTGTCGTCAGCCTGGTGAACTACCCCAATCCCTCCACGGTGGGGCCCTCGAATATTTCCTGTCAACCTCGATTATCTCATCCAATAATCGGCCATACTTCTTTCTCCTCCTCCCAACTCCCTTGAACAAAATAATCTCCCCCCCCCACCGCGAGCCACCACCTTCAACGCCTCCCAGAATGTGGCCGCCGACATCTTCCCATTTTGGTTCAACTCCACGTAGTCCTCGATCACCGACCGCACTTCATCGCAGAACCCCCTGTCCGCTGAAAGCCCCATGTCTAGCCCCCATGCGGGGAAGATATTCTGGATGGTGGGTGTGTCCAGAACCAGGGGTCGCAGTCTGAGGATTCAGGGTAAACCATTTCGGACAGAGATGAGGAGATATTTCTTCACACAAGGAGTGGTGAGCCTGTGGAATTCATTACCACAGGAAGTAGTTGACGCTAAAACTTTGAATATATTCAAGAGGCAGCTGGATATAGCACTTGTGGAGAATGGGATCAAAGGCTATGGGGAGAAAGCAGGATTAGGCTATTGAGTTGGATGATCAGCCATGATCGTGATGAATGGCGGAGCAGGCTCGAAGGGCCAAAAAGCGTCCTCCTGCTCCTATCTTCTATGTATCTATGAATCCTGTCCTGTGCTCCTGCCTCGAGCCAAGTTGAACCTCCAGCCAGTGCAGTGCGTGGTCAGAAATCACGATTCCCGCATTCTCTGCCCCCACCATCCCCCGCCCCCACCATCCCCCTCCCCCACCATCCCCCGCCCCCACCATCCCCCGCCCCCACCATCCCCCGCCCCCACCATCCCCCGCCCCCACCATCCCCCGCCCCCACCATCCCCCGCCCCCACCATCCCCCGCCCCCACCATCCCCCTCCCCCACCATCCCCCGCCCCCACCATCCCCCGCCCCCACCATCCCCCACCACCAACATATTTCGCCCCCACCATCCCCCGCCCCCACCATCCCCCGCCCCCACCATCCCCCACCACCATCTCTCGGCTTACCACAAAAAAAGGGGCATAATTTGTAGACGTGTGAAAAGAAGTGCTCCCCACCCCCCCCACCACCCCACCCCGCCCTGGGTCCTTAAAACCTCCGCGGGTCTGCCATATTAATCCTGTCCACAAACCCTCCCAGCTCCTTTGCCATCCTCAGCCTTCCCATTGACCTGGGGCTCGACCTGGCCACCCTCGGCTCCAGCACACAATTAAAGGAGTGGGGCAGCACGGTAGCCTTGTGGATAGCACAAATGCTTCACAGCTCCAGGGTCCCAGGTTCAATTCCGGCTTGGGTCCCTGTCTGTGCGGAGTCTGCACGTTCTCCCCGTGTGTGCGTGGGCTTCCTCCGGGTGCTCCGGTTTCCTCCCACAGTCCAAAGATGTGCAGGTTAGGTGGATTGGCCATGATAAATCACCAAAACTGTTAGATGGGGTTTCTGGGTTGCGGGGATAGAGTGAAGTTGTGGGCTTAAGTAGGGTGCTCTTTCCAAGGGCCGGGGCAGACTCGATGGGCCGAGTGGCCTCCTTCTGCACTGTAAATTCTATGATTCCACCTCATTCTTTACCAGAATCAGAATCTCAAAAAGCTGTGGAACTCCAGGCCTCAGCTTTTCTGTTGAGGGCCTCATCGTGCAGAGAGCAGCATCGCCGCCTCTGACCCAGAAGCTCTTGGTTCGAGTACCCCAGGGCGTGATGGCCGATAATGGCTGACATCTTGCGAAAGATTCCCTTTTTAAAAAGGCTCGGACCTTCTTTCCATCATGGCTGGAATTCTCCGGCCGGTGGGATTCTCTTTGCCCATCGGCAGCCACCGCCCCCCCACCCCCCGCCCGCGGCATGAGCGGGACTTCATTTCAAAATTCCACTGACAAGCGGCGGGAAGAGAGAATCCCGCCGCCAGAAATCCCCTTACCGCCTGCCATTAGCCAGTGTATTGGATGGATTTGCAGGCATCATTCACCATAGCTCCACACAACAATACGCACGTAAGGTTATCACAGCAACTTGGACTTCCTGATTGTATTGGAACACACACACACACATACCACCATCACTTTTAACCAAAACACTCTGGATTACCCCGTTCCTCTTTCCAATCTTGGCAGTGCCCTGCGCATCGACATTGGCTTTTCACCGCGTTTCTCATTAAAATAAATACTCCATGATCATGCAGGGGGCAGGGTTCAAATCGTTGTCAGAACTGTGACATTTTCATTGTGACGGTGCAGTCAATCCACTGTGGCAAGACTTATACTGCAGCCTCATCGCCATCATACAGCCTCCACATGTACATATGTTACATTATTTATGAATGAACAGCGTGATAAAGTGCCATTGTGTTGAAGTGAGGTCATGTGATGCTGCACGTTAATCATTAGGCCAGAATCAGTCATGTAAACTACCTCAAGCAGTTTGCCTGGGAGCGTCATTTCGGTCCTGCCCAAAGGCAGGACACCGATAATTTCCCACTTTCCAATTCTCTGACCTCAGCCATGCAGGGTGAGTAAGCTACTTTCCCACAAGCTTTTAAATCTCTGATTTCCCAGGGATCTGCAGTACTCAGCTTCCGGGAGAGAGAGAGGTTACGATGAAGTTGTTCCGCAAGATACAGTTTCCCGACGGGGAGTTCCTGATCTCAGCTTCACGTTTCAGAGTGGTCGAAGACTCAGCCCATTAGCCAATGGGCAAAGGACCAGGGCGGGGTGGGGGAGGCACAGGTCGAGGTTTCGACGAGAATTGCAGGGGAGGTTTTTACCAGCGACTGGGACACGCAGCCCCAGCGCGGAAAAGATCAAAGTGTGGTAATGGTTCTGTGACTCTAAACTGGAGGGCAATGGCCAAGGAGATATTGGCCAGAATTCTCAGCTCATTGCGGGTTTCGCGACAGCGTGGGGTGGTTACGATAGAAAATTCCATTGGCAAGTGGTGGGAAGATAGAATCCCGCCACCAGCGAACAGTGCGCCGCCGAGAAATAGGTTTCCGGAGGACCGGAGAATCTCGCCCGTTGTAAAGATCCCAGAACAAGTCAACCCATGTACAATGTGCCACTCAGGTAGCCGTGGCTATAATTCTTTCCCCAAGCAGCGAGTCATTGAAATCTCCGTTGACTTCGACGCGACTGGAAGATCCCGTCAACAGGAGGGTGGGACAATCCCGCCCCACGGATCGGGATTCAGTGGGACGTGGACCATGTAAAGGTCTGTTGGCCCTGGGCGTGAATTTCCGGTCGCCAGGCAGGCGCGGCCGGAGAATCCCGCTCCATATCTTCCTTCAATTGAGCTCCCCACCCAAGGAAAGTGGAGGGAAAATATTAAAGGGTGAAAATTAAATTGGATGAGAAGGAGAAAGAACTGATGGACTTGCGCGGATCGAGAACATCACCATGTCAGACTGCTAAACGTTTACTGAAAGGACTACAGTAATAAACACACACAATGTCATTAAACCAAGAGCAATTATGGGAAAGTAGCAAGAGCTCTCCCTCTCCCCACTCATATCATTCTTGGCAATAAGCTGCCAAACTGACAAAGACAATGTGAAAATCGAATGTCGAAACACACAAACCAGTCACTCTTGTCATGCTAAATTATTACAGCAATAATGAATTAATAAGTGGATAGTGAGCTGCATTGACTACAAGTGAAGATTAACCAGTAAAACAAGTCATTCCCTATTTCACATTTCTACCAATTGATAATATGCCCCTTTAAGCATCAGAAACGTTTGCTTTTAACTCACTCAATCTGAAAATGGATAAAACAGTATTATCAATGGTCCAAAACAGAGAGCCTCTTGAAATATCAATTGTCCCTTACCACCGTATGAATGGGTTAAAGATATTGTTCAATGGAGGTGAGCAGAGCAATTAAGCTCGGCTCCTCTTGCCTCCTACCTGAGTATGTAAATACACAGCCTGCCTTCTGAAACAGCATGAGAGCATCACGTTACATTGCCATCAGCTGAACACATTATAACTAGTTTGCATTCTGGCTTCCCTATCTTTCCAATGCATTAGCCCCTTCACAGAAACTGCAGTACCTTGGTCCATAGTCACTCCCGAAAGATCCCATCCTGCGAGCTGCTTTGGGGGAACTGTTTACATTAGCATCCTTGGCGTTCTGTGTTATTGCTTTCATCACAGCCTCTGGCTCTGAAGAGGACGGCTTCAGCTTTGTTCCTGCCATAATTCAGGCTCCATAGACCTCTCTCAAATTAATTTGCTCACTGAAAACCCTCAGCAGTTATTACACTGCATAGAACACGGCAGGCAGCTACCACCTGCTCTCAAACCCATGCATCTCTCCCTGTGCTCGAAAGTGGACTGGTCCTAACCACTAGATTCTATTTTGTCTTCACCAGGCAAAGAATAGCTACAAAAAAAAGATGCAAAACATTACTGCTGCATTTATTTTTACAAGGGCGTTCAGCAACAGGGGTGGGAGAGTGCAGTTATCGCTTACAGCGTCTGAAATGCAACGCAAAATAATGTGCTACTCTTACTGCAGATTCAGCCTCTCTTGTCAAACATGTATTTTGTTTGCGGTGGAGCGTTGAGTCTAGGGCACTGGGGTTAAATGGAAAATCATAGCAGGAAAGTTATTTCTCGTCTGCGGCCATGCGCTTCCTGTTCTTCGTTTCTTCATCGTGAATGTTTCCCTTGCCACCACCGGAAGTCTTAGAACTTTAACCACAGCAGCCAACACTTACGTTTACACCGAAAGCAAAACGTACATCTGTAGAGGACGGTCCACAGATGCAGGATGTCCCGATACACCTTAGAGACGGTTGTAAAACAGAAAAAGCCAAGTTGTGCACAGCGCAATCCCACAAAACAACCAGGAGCAGGATTTTCCACCCTGCGCCACCAGCCCACCCCCCACCGCCTGCCCCCGCGGCTTCTGGTGGAGGGTGCTGATCACCATTGGCCGGTGGGGACATCTTCTGGCCCCGTCGCTGTCAATGCCATTTTTTTCCATTGTTCGCTGGCCACACCCGCTGGGGAACCTGCCGCCCGTGAGCTCCACATTGGCGCGATTGGAAGATTGCCGGGTGGTAAGGGGCCGAAATGTTCAGCCCCAGGTGATAACGGGCAGATAATCTGCTTTGGTAAAGTCGGGTTGAAGGGTAAATGTTGACCTGCTCTAGCCCGAAAATGTCTCTCAGGAGCATTTGCCATCATCCGCGGGGGCATACGGGGTCTCGGTTTGATAATAATCTGACGGACGGCACTGCTGACAGAACAGAACTCCCTCAGTACAGCACTGGAGAGTCACCCTAGATTTAGTGTTCAATTCTTCGGAATGGGATTTGGGCTCCACAATTTTCTGGCTCAAATGGCGCGAGTGTTAGCAGCTGAGTCATCGCTGACAACACTGCTCAAAAGATTCCTCTCCAGGTTGAGAAGCCAAAAACCAATCAATAAAACAAAAAAGCAGAAACAGACTGTTCGAAAGGATGTTTTAAAATTCAAATATTCATCAGATATCCTTCACTGAACCCGACTGACAACACTGGATTTTATAGTTTATTCATTGTAGAACTGAACAACCCGGGACAAATCGTCCGATCAAAGTCAAAAATACTCTGGGTGGAATCTCACGGCCTCTGGGTGGAATCTCATGGCTTCCTGGCGGTGGGAGCTGGCTTGTAAAATATGACAAGCCATTCAGAAGCCTATTGGTTTTGGCAGGATATTCGAGAAAATTACCAGAAGCTTGGTCAGAGAAGGAGTGGCTTAAAGGAGGAGAGAGTGACATGGAAACAAAGTGGTCCAGGAGGGAATTTCAGAACATAGGGAACAGGCAGCTGAAGGGAGGCCTTTGATGGTGGAGCGGTATTAACTGGCATGTTCAAAAGGCCAATACTGAAGGAGCATGGATATTTGAGAGTTGTGGGACTGGAGGAAGTTAGAGATAGGGAGAGACAAGTCCAAGAGAAGATTTGATCATGAGGATTGCAGTTTGAACTCGGCGCCATTTATCCGGGAGGTAATGCAGTTCCGCGAGTGGAAGGGTAACCGTCTTGGTGCAGTTAAGGCCATGGGACAGCATAAGGACCCTGTTTGCCCCCACGGATGATGGCAAATGATCCTGAGGGACATTTTCGGGCTGGAGCACGTTTGGTTGATCTGAGGTTTGCTCAGGGTAGAAAGTGGGAGGCTAACCAGGACCGTATTGCAATCTGAATTATTACAACCAGGAGTGAGACCGTCTGTCACAGGGAGAAAGGTGGCGAAAGAGAAACAAAACAAACACACATGGGCCAAAATCAATCAGCTGTTCCTCGAATGGCTTCTTTCTGAATGTCAGGGATCGATTAAACAAGATCAGAACAATTTGTAAAAATATCTTCTTGGGCAGTCCCTCCGGGGCCGGGGCTTCCACTCCGGGAGGTGGGTTCTGTGGTGGCTGAATAGTCCAATCCGGAATCGCAGACTCTGCCACAGGTTTGGCAGGTGGTGTTTGTTGAGGAGAGTGGGTGGGCCGCTCTGGGTTCTGCACTCTCTTTCTGCTGTTTACATTTGGCCTCCACGTGCTACGCTCTGCAACGCCCGAGGTGATTGGCGCCCTCGCGGATGCTTCTTCTCCAGTTTGCGCGCTCTGAGGCAAACGATTCCCACGTGTCGATGGGGATATTACATTTATTTAGGGAGGCTTTCGGAGTGTCCTTGTAGCGTTTCCTCTGCCCAACTAGTGATCGCTTGCCATTGCGGAGCTGGGAGTGGATCACTTGTTTCGGGGGTCGTGCGACGGGCATGCGGGCAATGTGACCCTCCCATCGCAGCTGGTCGAGTGTGACCTACTAGTACCTCGACACTGGAGATATTGGCCTGGGAGAGGAGGCTCACGTTGGTACGCCAATCCTGCCAGTGGACTTGCAGGATTTTGCGGAGGCAGCGTTGGTGATATCTCTCCAAGGATTTGAGGTGTCTGTTGTACATTGTCCAGGAGGACACCCTCAAAGCTTCCTTGAAATATTGCAACATCCCCACTGACACTTGGGAATCTCTTGCCTAAGACCGTCCAAAGTGGAGGAAAAGCATCCAGGATGGAGATGAACCTCTCGGGCTTCATCGCCGAGAACAAGCTGAAGTCAAGCGTCGACACAAAAGGGGTGCGGGGCAACACAGGTACCCCACCCACCCACTTCTCCAACCCCTGTCTGTCCCACCTGCGACAGGGACTGCAGGTGGTGCGTTGGGCTCCTCAGTCACCTGGGAACGACTCCAAGGGACTGCCTCAGAAAAGATTCTGTTCCAATCAGGACACCAGATTTTATCGAGACTAGCTGAGATGAAAAAGGAAGCATACATAAAATCTAGGTGACTTAAAACTGATGAAGCTTTTGAGGAATATCGGGAAAGTAGGACAAATCTCAAACGCGCAATAAAGAGGGCTAAAAGGGGTCATGAAATATCTTTGGCGAACAGGGTTAAGGAAAATCTCAAAGCCATTCATTCGTATATAAGGAGCAAGAGGGTAACTAGAGAAAGGATTGGCCCACTCAAAGACAAAAGAGGGAATTTAAGCGTAGAGTCAGAGGAAATGGGTGAGATTCTTAATGAGTACTTTGCATCGGTATTCACCAAGGAGAGGGACATGATGTATGTTGAGGCTAGGTCAAGTCGGCATAAGGAAGGGGAAAGTTTTGGGTATTATTAAAGGCATTAAGGTGGACAAGACCCCAGGTCCGGATGGGATCTATCCCAGGTTACTGAGGGAAGCGAGGGACGAAATAGCTGGGGCCTTAACAGATATCTTTGCAGCATCCTTGAACACGGGTGAGGTACCAGAGGACTGGAGAATTGCTAATGTTGTCCCTTTGTTTAAGAAGGGTGGCAGGGATAATCCAGGGAATTATAGACCTGTGAGCTTGACGTCAGTGGTAGGCAAACAATTGGAGAAGATACTGAGGGATAGGATCTATTCACATTTGGAAGAAAATAGACTTATCAGTGATAGGCAGCATGGTTTTGTGCAGGGAAGATCATGTCTTACAAACCTAATAGAATTCTTTGAGGAAGTGACAAAGTTAATTGATGAGGGAAGGGCTGTAGATGTCATATACATGGACTTCAGTAAGGCGTTTGATAAAGTTTCCCATGGCAGGTTGATGGAAAAAGTGAAGTCGTATGGGGTTCAGGGTGTACTAGCTAGATGGATAAAGAACTGGCTGGGCAACAGGAGACAGAGAATAGTGGTGGAAGGGAGTGTCTCAAAATGGTGAACTGTGACCAGTGGTGTTCCACAGGGATCCGTGCTCTGACCACTGTTGTTTGTGATATACATAAATGATCTGGACGAAGGTATAGGTGGTCTGATTAGCAAATTTGCAGATGATACTAAGATTGGTGGAGTTGCAGATAGCGAGGAGGACTGTCAGAGAATACAGCAAAATATAGATAGATTGGAGAGTTGGGCAGAGAAATGGCAGATGGAGTTCAATCCGGGCAAATGCGAGGTGATGCATTTTGGAAGATCTAATTCAAGAGCGGACTGTACGGTCAATGGAAGAGTCCTGGGGAAAAATGATGTACAGAGAGATCTGGGAGTTCAGGTCCATTGTACCCTGAAGGTGGCAATGCAGGTCGATAGAGTGGTCAAGAAGGCATACAGCATGCTTTCCTTCATCGGACAGGGTATTGAGTACAAGAGTCGGCAGGTCATGTTACAGTTGTATAGTACTTTGGTTAGGCCACATTTGGAATACTGCGTGCAGTTCTGGTCGCCACATTACCAGAAGGATGTGGATGCTTTAGAGAGGGTGCAGAGGAGGTTCACCAGGATGTTGCTTGGTATGGAGGGTGCTAGCTATGAAGAAAGGTTGAGTAGATTAGGATTGTTTTCGTGAGGTTGAGGGGGAACCTGATTGAGGTCTACAAAATTATGAGAGTTTTGGGCAGGGTGGATAGCAACAAGCTTTTTCCAAGAGTAGGGGTGTCAATTACAAGGGGTCACGATTTCAAGGTGAGAGGGGGAATGTTTAAGGGAGATGTGCGTGGAAAGTCTTTTTACGCAGAGGGTGGTGGGTGCCTGGAACGCTTTGCCAGCGGAGGTGGTAGAGGCGGGCACGATAGCATCATTCAAGATGCATCTAGCCAGATATATGAACGGGTGTGGAACAGAGGGAAGTAGATCCTTGGAAAATAGGCGACAGGTTTAGATAAAGGATCTGGATCGTTGCAGGCTGGGAGGGCCGAAGGGCCTGTTCCTGTGCTGTAAGTTTTCTTTGTTCTTTATCATGTCAAAGTCTCGGAGAGGATGCAGATGAAATTTACTAGAATAGTACCAGGCATGATGGTCTTCAGTTATCTCGAGATGCTGTGATTGTTCTCCCTACAATGAGGAAGGTGAAGGGAAGTTTTTGCACGAGGCGTTGAATATCATGAACGGTTTCAATAAGGAAAAACTGATTCAGGTGACCGAGGGCTCGATCCGCCGGCCATGCTGCACCCAAAAAGCAGCATGACGCAGCGTGGCCATTGAAAGCCGGGAAACTCCGCTCCCGGGATCTACGCGGCTCGCTACGCCTCGCGAGGTCCGACACGATCATGCGAGACATTGCGATTTGAATCCCACCCACAATGGCAGTAAGCCTCACTCTAATGTGCAGATTCCCGAGGTACCTGAGGCTTTGGGATTCAATCCCTTCGCCTCAGAGAACTCAGGCGAGCGCCATTCAGCACTGGTCCCCACAAACAGGGACCAGACAGAACGACACTCGTGTGGGTCTCCCAAGGGGATCGGAGGCCCCCAGCTGCATGCCCTTTGGGCAGAGCGGTGCCCTGGCATGTCTGGTGCCACCTGGGTACCCCAGCAGTGCCAGCCTGGCACCTTGGCAGTGCCACCTGGGTGCCAGCTTGGGAGCGGGAGGCCAGGGGCCCTCAATACTGCGTTCGAGCTATCGGGATGCCATATCTCACTACACTGGGAGGTCCGGCCAGCAGAGCTGACCGCTACAAAACGGCTGTATGCGGCCTTGGCCGTCCGTTTCCCGGTCAAGCCCTTTATTCACGTTGAGTAGCCATGTGTTCCCTGGCACTGCAAGCGCTGGGAAACATGGCGGGAAACGCGCTCACTCGGCGATTTTGTTCCCTTTTGGGAGAGTCGTGCCCAGAAGATCAATAACCAAAGACAATTGACAAAAGAACCATAGGCTACATGAGGAAAGAGGTTTTTATAAACACTGCGAGTCGTTATGATCTGGGATGCACGGATTGAAAGGGCAGCAGAAAAAGATGCAACCATAACGTTCGACATGGTGTTGGATAAATATTTGTCGGAGAAAGAATTGAAGGTCTGCGGGGAAGAAGAAGGAGTGGGACTAATTGGACTCTATCAAACAGTTGGTACAGGCATTTTGGGTCAGTGTTGTATTATCAAACCACAATTCCATCTATCATGTATGTTTACATAGTGGAAGAGTCGATTGTGAAGTGACTATGATGAAGAGGCACTTCTGTGCCTCAGTTCAATATAAAATACACAGAGTGCACTGTATATTAGTCAGACTTTGCAAAGCAGTATATAATGAGGCTTTTATGCAATCCATTTGTGCTCTTCTGTGTAAGTCAGGCACTTGGAAACAAGCTTAAGATAGTGATCTAATTTCTTGCTGAAGTACTGTTTAAAAAATATTTCCGTTTGCCTTGTAGAAACTAGGCGGTTCATTAGAACAGGAATGTTAGATTGACCATCTTACGCGATAGCAGTTTATTCCGTTCTCTCCTCAGACGGTTGATATCAGAACAAAGCAGACGTGCATTTACGTAGCACCTTTCACCCCCTCGGGCTGTCTAAAAGCCCTTCACAGCCAACAGTTGTCGTGTCGGCAAGCGCAACAGCCTGTATGTGCACAGGAAGGTCCCAGAAGCAATGATTAGAGACAGTTTATTCGATGACGTGGGTTGAATGTTGAGCAGGATGCGGAGAAGGTTGCTTCTAGCTGAAAAGGGGAGGCATGCGTCGTTCGCTGAATTTTATTCGGCGATCCATGATGGGAAACACATGTGGGCTTGAGGTAATCTGAAGAACAATTCAGAATTAATTGGGTGACCACCCTATCACCTCCCTATGCATTTTCTTTTCATGTACGGAGTAATCTGTCTGAACTGTACGCAGATCAATACTTTTCACTGTACCCCGGTACACGTGACAACAAACCAATCCAACATCCAACTAGCAGCCGACTGGTATTCAGTATGTTCATTTGTGAAGATTTGCAAGATTAATTTTGCGCAAGGCATTCAGACTTGACAACCCCCAAAGTTGCAGGAGTCTTCTAGTTCATTGTTAAGCGGAGATAACAATCGCTTATTGTCAAAAGCAGGCTTCAATTAAGTTACTGTGAAAAGCCCCTAGTCACCACATTCCGGCGCCTGTTCGGGGAGGCTGGTATAGGAATTGAACCCGCACTTCTGGCCCTGTTCTGCATTACAAGCCAGCTAGTTAGCCCTCTGTGCTAAACCAGCCCCTAAATATCAACATGGAGATTACAGTGCTTTGACAGCAATTGACAATACCAAACAGATCATACCGTAAGGATACTGGGGAAATAGTGCACCAAAACAGGAGACGGCGGTGTCGGGATATTGTAACTGGACTAATAATCGAGAGACCTGGGGTAATACTCACGGGGACCCAGGTTCAAATCCCGTCATGACAGATGGTGGAGTTCAAATTCAATAAAATAAAATAAATCGGGAATAAAAAATCCAAAGATGACCATGAAACCATTGTTCACTAATATAATTTTGGAAAGGAAGTCTGTCGTCCTTACCCTGCCTGGCCTACATGTGACTCCAGAGCCACAGCAATGTGGTTGACTCTTAAACTGCCCTCCGAAATGGTCATAGCCAACCACTCAGTCCAAGGGCAATTAGGGATGGGCAATAAATGCTGGCCCAGAAATGGCACCCATTCCTATGAAGGAATTAAAAAAAAACATTTCTCCCTTTTGCTGACTTCACTTCTACCCTCTTCCCTGTTTCAAATGTCAGAGAAGTGTTGGGGTTCAGCGAAGATTTTGGAACTCATTCCAAATCCAGACATTTTGCTAAAAAGCCACTTGTTTTGTTCCCCCAGCTGACCTGAAAAGTCCACATCATCCAATCGGCTGCCCGCCTGTAAGTAACTCTTTTCACACTTCCCTGAAAACTCACGACGCGCTACAAGCAAAAGCACCCTGCATTTTGTGCTATTTTGAACATTGTAGCCTTTGAATTGAAGCTCATGTATCTAGGTCAATGAAAAAGCCCCTCAAACAAGTGTGTTTCTATAATCGTGCAAGTTGTTATTTTAAAATCCAGGTGACAACACGGATGCTAGAATGCTAGTTAAATGAGTAAAACGATTATTTGTAATCAAATCAAACCATGATGATCTTACAGCACGAGCACTCGCGCTTGCAAGACAGATATTGGCGGACCCTTGCCCTCGCATGATTTAAAAAGAAAAGGGCAGCACAGTGGCGCAGTGGTAGCACTGCAGTCTCACGGTGCCGAGGTCCCAGGTTCGATCCTGGCTCTGGGTCACTGTCCGAGTGGAGTTTGCACATTCTCTCTGTGTTTGAGTTAAATTGCCCCTTAATTGGAAAAAATGTATTGGGTACCCTAAATTTTTTTTTTTTAAAGATTTAAAAAGAAAGAGGAACTTGCATTTATGTGGCAACTGTCAAAACTACAGGATGTCCCAGAATGCTTTACAGCCGATTATGTAGTTTCGAGTCATAGAATCATAGAATCTACATTGCAGAAGGAGGCCATTTGACCCATCGAGTCTGCACAGGCTCTTGGAAAGAGCACCCACTTAAGCCCATACCTCCATCCCATCCCCGTAACCCTGTAACCCCACCTAACCTAAGGGCAGTTTTTCATGGCCAACCCACCTAACCTGCACATCTTTGGACTGTGGGAGGAAACCGGAGCACCCGGAGGAAACCCACGCAGACACGGGGAGAACGTGCAGACTCCGCACAGACAGTGACCCAATCGAACCTGGGACCCTGGAGCTGTGACGCGACTGTGCTAACCACTGTGCCGCCCTAGCATCAAGCCAATTTGCTGAAAGCAAGATCCCATAAACAGTAATGTGGGGTGAAATTCTCCGGTATCGGCGTGATGTCCGCTGACCTGCGTCCAAAACGGCGCAAATCAGTCAGGCATCGCGCCGCCCCAAAGGTGCGGAATGCTCCGCATCTTGGGGGGCCGAGCCCCAACCTTGAGGGGCTAGGCCCCCGCCAGACGAATTTCCGCCCCACCAGCTGGCGGAAAAGGCCTTTGGTGCCCCGACAGCTGGCGCGGAAATGACATTTCCGGGCGGCGCATGCGCGGGAGCGTTAGCGGCTGCTGACGGCATTCCCGCGCATGCGCAGTGGAGGGAGTCTCTTCCGCCTCCGCCATGGTGGAGACCGTGGTGAAGGCGGAAGGGAAAGAGTGCCCCCACGGCACAGGCCTGCCCGCGGATCGGTGAGCCCCGATCGCGGGCCAGGCCACCGTGGGGGCACCCCCCGGGGCCAGATCGCCCCGCGCCCCCCCCAGGACCCCGGAGCCCGCCCGCGCCACCTTGTCCCGCCGGTAAGGTAGGTGGTTTAATCCATGCCGGCGGGACAGGCATTTTAGCGGTGGGACTTCGGCTCATCCGGGCCGGAGAATCGCGGGGGGGGGGGGCCCGCCAACCGGCGCGGCGCGATTCCAGCCCCCGCCGAATATCCGATGCCGGAGAATTCGTCAACCGGCAGGGGCGGGATTCACGCCAGCCCCCGGCGATTCTCCGACCCGGCGGGGGGTCGGAGAATCTCACCCGTGATAGTCATCAAATCATTACATTGCAGAAGAAGGCCATTCAACCCATCGGGTCTGCACTGGCTGTCTGAACGAGCATTCTATCTAATCCCGCTCCCCTGCCTTAACCCCGCAACCTTGCACAGAGTCAGAGAATGCCACAGCACAGAAAAGGCCCTTCGGCCCATCGTAATCAGCACCGGTCAGAAACAACCACCTTACTATTGTAATTCAACTTTCCAGCACTTGGCCCATAGCCATGTATGTCCTGGCATCGCAAGTGCACGTCTAAATACTTCTTAAATGTTACCAGGGCCCCTGCCTCCACCACCCTTTCAAGCAGCGAATTCCAGACTCCAACGACCCGTGGGTGAAAACATTTCTCAGGTTCGATTCCGGCTTGGGTCGCTGTCTGTGCGGAGTCTGCACATCCTCCCAGTGTGTGCGTGGGTTTCCTCCGGGTGCTCCGGTTTCCTCCCACAGTCCAAAGATGTGCAGGTTAGGTGGATTGGCCATGATAAATTGCCCTTAGTGTCCAAAATTGCCCTTAGTGTTGGGTGGGGTTACTGGGTTATGGGGATAGGTTAGAGTTGTTGACCTTGGGTAGGGTGCTCTTTCCAAGAGCCAGTGCGGACTCGATGGGCTGAATGGCCTCCTTCTGCACTGTAAATTCTATGATAATCTATGATGTGCAGGGTAGGTGGATTGGCCACGCTAAATTGCCCCTTAATTGGAAAAAATGAATTGGGTACTCAAAATTTTTTTTTTTTAAATTAATCCCTCCACCAAGGGGAAATATGTGTTCCTGTCTACTCTATCTGTGCCCCTCATAATTTTATACATCTCAATCCTGTCCCCCCTCAGTCTCCTCTGCTCCAAGGAAAACAACACATTTCAGATAGCAATCCAATCCCTTTTGAACACCTTGATCGAACCTGACTGCACCATCCTCTCGGGAGTTCATTCCGGACTTCAACCACCCTCCCGGTGAAAAAGCTTTCCTCGCATCACCTCTCCTCCTTTTTGCCCATTGTTTTGAATCTGTGCCCTCCAGCTCTTAAAGCTCTCTTGAGAGGGAACAGTTTCTCACTGTCCCTCCCCCTCAGGATCTTGAATACCTCCGTCAAGTCCCCTCTCGGCCTTCTTTTCTCCCCGGAAAACAGCTCCAACCTCTCCTCACATTTACAGTTTTTTACCCTCGAATCATTCTTGGGAATTTCCTCTCCAATGCCTTCACATCCTTCGTCAAGTGTGGCGCCCAGAATTGGACGCAGTCTCCAGATGTGGCCTAACTGGTGTCACACATACGTTTAACATGGCCTCCTTATAACGATCAGACAACTTGTTATTTCCCAGAGCAAAGTGAGTTGAGAGGTGAACCACTGGACAGGACATCGGGGAGATCCCCTTGCTGTTACTCCAAAACAGTGCCCCAAGATCATTTACCCCCACCTGAGGAGGATAGATGGGGCTCTCAGTTTAAAGTCCCACCCAGAAGATCCGGGCCGAATTCTCTGCCGGGATTTTCCGTTTTGCCTAATGGCTCAATTAAATATGCTGATGTGGATTTCCCCAGTGACAGCGAGATCCATTTCGCGAAGCCTCACGGGGTTCGATTGAATCTCAGAGATATCGGGCGGGATTCTGGGAAAATGGGGCTATGTCCCCATGCCGGCGGGAAAACCGGCTCCAACCACTCCGGTGTCAACAGCCCCCGAAGGTGAGGAATTCTCCAATTATTTGAGGGCTAGTTTGACGCTGGAGTGGTTGGCGCCGCTCCAGCCGGAGCCGAAGGGCCGGCGCGAGTTCGCGCATGCGCGGAACGGCCGGCGTGATCTCGTGCTTGCGTGGAACGGCTGCGTCCTTCCGCGCATGCGCAGACCAGCCGGCGTATTTCCGTGCATGCGCGGGGTTCCCTTCTCCACGCCGGCCCCGGGCAATATGGCGGAGACCTACAGGGGCCCGGCATGGAGGAAAGAAGGTACCCCACGGAACAAGCCCGCCCGCAGATCGGTAGGCCCTGAAGCGGACCAGGCCACCGTGGGGTCCCCCCCCGGGTCGGATCCCCCCTCGCCTCCGCCAGGACTGCCACCCGCACACTTACCTGCCAGGTCCCACCGTGCGCGAGGTGACTAATTCGCGCCGGCGGGACTGGCTAAAACTTTACGGCCACTTGGCCCGGAGAATCGCCGGGGGGGCCCGCTGTCAACGGCCCCCGACCGGCGTGGCGGGAATCCCGCCAGCCCCCGAAAAACGGCGGCGGAGAATAGGGCAGCCGGCGTCGGGGCGGCGGGGCGGGATTTGCGCCTCCCCCCGGCCATCAAGTCAACCGTGACGAGGCTGTTAAATTGTGCCCAATGTTCGCTCATCTCGAATGTTTGATGGATTTGGTTTCACAGTTATAGATGTTTTCTAACTGACCAAGAGGATAGTTTCCGAGTTTGGAATTGGCCTTTAGGGAACAGCATGGAGTTACACTTCCCTGATTTAATACCAATGGATAAAAAACCTTAAACACCTGGGTCTAGCTCAAACCAATACTTTGGCCCTGATGTTTTGCAAGTTTCCTTTTAACTTGAAGCGTCGAGTTTAAATAGAACTGAACTACTGGCGGGGGGAAAACAATTTGGTTCTTTCAGAGAACAGGGGAATAAATTGGGTGAACACACAATCTCTCTAAGTGGTTGTGACAATGATTAATGAAGGTGAAGAGCACAAGTGTCTCATAATTTACAGACTTGCTTGTTTTAACATGAGCCACAAAACTCTCCTGAGGCTGGTTTGAACCAAACAATCCTTTGTATCAAACGGTTAAGGTTAGGCTGAGATGAATAGGCAGCCGACAGGGATTTGTAGATACTTGCTGCAACTCCTCACAACCCCCCAGCACCCCAAACACCCCCCCATACAACTCCCCATCACCCCCAAATCTCCCCACTCCCCAGCACCCCCAACTCCCCCTCCCACTCCACTCCCCCTCACCCCCAAAAATCCCCACCCCCCCTGCACCTCCAACCCCCCACTCCAATCCCCATCACCCCCAAATCTCCCCACCTCCCAGCACCCCAAAATCTCCCCACCCCCCAACTCCACATCCCACCACCCCCAAATCCCCCAAACCCAACCCCCCCCACTCTACCCCAGCACCCCCAACTCCACTCCCCCTCACCCCAAAAAAATCCCACCCCCAGCACCTCCATCCCCTCTACTCCAATCCCCATCACCCCCAAATCCCCCAAACCCAACCCCCCTACTCCACCCCAGCACCATCAACTCCCCCTACTCCACTCCACATCACCCCCAAATCTCCCCACCCCCAAATCCCCCAAACCCAACCCCCCCACTCCAACCCCCAGCATCCCCCACTCCACTCCCCATCACCCCAAATCCCCCCGACCCCAACATACCCAACTCCCCACTCCACACACCAGTACCCCCTCCCCGCTCAACTCCACATCACCCCCAAATCTCCCCACCAACCAGCACCCCCAACCCACCCGCACTCCCCATCACCCCAACGCCCTACCACCTCAAATCCTCCGAACCCCCCCGCTCCACTACCCATTAACCCCAACACTACTCCACTCCACCCCCCCAGCACCCCAAGCCTCCACCACCTCAAATCCCCCCCCCACTCCATTCCCCATCACCCCTAAATCCCCCCACCCCTAACTCCACACCCCAACACTCCAAATCCCCCAAACCCCCAACATACCCAACCCCTCACTCCACACACCAGCCTCCCCTGCTCAATTCCCAATCACCCCAAATCTCCCCACTCCCCAGCACCCCCAACTCCCCCTCCCACTCCACCCCCCCTGCACCTCCAACCCCCCACTCCAATCCTCATCATCCCCAAATCTCCCCACCTCCCAGCACCCCGAAATCTCCCCACCCCCAACTCCACATCCCAACACCCCCAAACCCAACCCCCCCCACTCTACCCCAGCACCCCCAACTCCCCCCTACTCCACTCCCCCTCACCCCCAAAAAAACCCACCCCCAGCACCTCCAGCCCCTCTACTCCAATCCCCATCACCCCCAAATCCCCCAAACCCAACCCCCTACTCCACCCCGGCACCATCAACTCCCCCCTACTCCACTCCACATCACCCCCAAATCTCCCCACCCCCAAATCCCCCAAACCCAAACCCCCCACTCCACCCCCCAGCATCCCCCACTCCACTCCCCATCACCCCAAATCCCCCCGACCCCAACATACCCAACCCCCCACTCCACACACCAGCACCCCCCCCGCTCAACTCCCCATCACCCACAAATCTCCTCACCAACCAGCACCCCCAACCCACCCACACTCCCCATCACCCCAACGCCCTACCACCTCAAATCCTCCCAACCCCCCCGCTCCACTCCCCATTAACCCCAACATTACTCCACTCCACCCCCCAGCACCCCAAGCCCCCACCACCTCAAATCCCCCCCACTCCATTCCCCATCACCCCTAAATCCCCCCACCCCAACTCCACACCCCAACACTCCAAATCCCCAAACCCCCAACATACCCAACCCCTCACTCTACACACCAGCTTCCCCTGCTCAATTCCCAATCACCCCAAATCTCCCCCACCACCCAGCACCCCCAACCCACCCCCACTCCCCATCACCCCAACCCGTCAAATCCCCCATCCTCCCCACTCCACCCCCCCAGCACCCCAAATCACCCCACTCCTCCCTGCACTACCTCTAAAAAAAACACTCCCAAAGCCTCCACACTCCCCATCATCCCAACGCCCCCCACTCCCCATTACCCCAAACCCACCCACTCCCCATCACCGGAACCCCCCACCCCATTTCCCCCCAAAACCCCACCCCCAAACCCCACTTCCCATCACCCCAACCCCCCCAGTCCCCATGATCCCAAACCCCAAATTCCCCATCTCCGCAACCTCCCCACCCCCCATTTCCCCAAACCCCCCACGCCCCCATCACCCCAAACCCACCCACTCGCCATCACCCCAACCCCCCCCAGTCCCCATGAACCCAAACCCCAAATTCCCTATCACTGCAACCCCTCCACTGCCCATTTCCCCAAAACCCCCACCTCGCCATCACCCCAAACCCCAGTCCCCAAACCTCCCACTCCCCATCACCACAAACCGCTCAGTCCCCATCACCCCAACCCCCCACGTTCCATCACCCAAAACCTCCCACTCCCCATCACCCTAAACTTCCCACTCCCCATCACCCCAAACCCACCCACTCCCCATCACCCCAAACCCACCCACTCCCCATCAGCCCAAATTCCCAGCACCCCTAAGCCCCCCCCCCCCCATCTATTGCATTTATTACTTTGTCTGATCAAATTAGAGTATGCCAAGCTAACTGTTCTCTATTAAACATTTCAGAGAAATATAAAAGGGTTCTTTCGATGATTGGATTTTCTTAGCCTTGAGGTAATGTTGATGAAAGTAGCAGATGGTCTGATGACTCAGTGTAATGACTGAGAGTGCAGAAGGATTGGTCCATACACTGCATTGGAAGTGTTTCCTCATCCATGCACCCTTACGGCCAACAGGGCGCTGGAATGCTTACAGTTAGGTTCTTTTGGAGGAAGGATTTGGTGCTAGATTGTGTCAACGTATTCGCCTCATTACAGTAGCGAATGTCCAGCATCAACCCATGGATCAGTTGGTAGCATCGTCGCGTTAGAGAGGGAAAGCTGTGGGTTCTTCAAGTCCCACTCCAGGAGATTTCAGAGCAAGATACGGGGTGGGATTAAAGGCCTCTCCGTGGGCCCGATCTTCCAGTCCCGTTAAAATCAACAGAGTTTTGAAGAGCTCGCCATATTTTCCAGCCTCCTCCCCTCCACCCCACCCACCCCACCCCACCCCACACAACCCAATGAGGCTGTGAGGGGAGTTCTGGATTGGTGAAGGTGCCATCGCACAGGCGAGATGTTAAAGCAAGATTGTGCCTGCCCCCTCAGATAAAGGAATCCCGTGGCACTCGTCACGGAGCGAATGAGGTTTCTCCGCTGTCATGGCCCATATTTCCCCCTCAGCCAACATGACTACGGCACTTGATCATTAATATGGCAAACTGGCTGATATGTAATTATACAGCAGTAACTATGTGTCCAAATACTAATTGGCTGTTAAAGTGCTTTAGCATATTCTGTGGTCGTGAACTATGAAATTCAGGTCTTGCTTTCATTGTGGAACTGACTGGTAGTTCTGGCACGATGCCAACAGCACGGGTTCAATTCCCGCACCGGCTGAGGTTATTCACAAAAGCCCCGACCTCTCAACCTTGCCCTCTGCCCGAGGTGTGGTGACCCTCAGGTTGAATCACCACCAGTCAGCTCTCAAAGGGGAGAGAGAGCTCTGGGACTGTGGCGGCATTTACATCAGCGTAGCTTGTTTTGAATGATTCTGCAAATTGAATTATAAATATTACCTGCGTGTTGCTCACACACCAGGCACAACATTTTCACTTTATGGATATATTTTACGGTCCTTTCATATTTTTAGAAATCTAATAATCTCAACTCAAGAGATGGTGCAGTGCATTCATTTTCTATGTACGTGCCAACAACAACTTATATTTATGCACTGCCACTGAGGTAACGACGGGGTCCTATGGTGCAGTGGGTAGCATCATTGCCTCTGAGCCAGAAGCTCGGGGTTTGAATCCCACCCCAGGACGTGATGGCCAAGGAAGGTATCTGATGGCCAAATAGGTTGACTAACAACCTGCTAAATTTTTCCACTGTGCCAATGGCTGGTGGTAAGAGCGGGAGAGACTCCTGGTCGGCCACCTTGATAAGGAGTGGGCGGCTCGGTGGCACAGGGGTTAGCACAGTTGCCTCACAGCACCAGAGACCCGGGTTCAATTTCGGCCTTGGATGACCGTCTGTGTGGAGTCTGCACATTCGCCCCATGTCTGCGTGGGTTACCTCCAGGTGCTCCGGTTTCCTCCCACAGTCCAAAGATGTGCAGTTAAGATGGATTGGCCGTGGTAACAATTGCCCCCCAGTGTCCAAAGACGAGGGTGGAGAAATGGGCCTAGGTCGAGTGCTCTTTCAGAGGGTTGTTGCAGATGCAACTGCAAGGATTCTATGATTCTATGAATGGAGCCCCTCAAGCTATAAGCCCTCAGCGACAGGCTAGCAACATGTTCGCGGAAAATCTAGTGATGGAAACAGATGAAAGTCTGCCTTGTGTACCACTGGGTAGGGGACGGAAAACAACAATAACATTAATGGGATGAAATTGGCCCAGGCTTTTTACAGGATTTCTATTGCGGCTACATTGGAACTGAGCCAAATAAAGAGGTTTTAAACCAGGTGGACAATAGCTTGGCATTTTAAGGAGTGTCTTAAAGGATGGTCCCACATCCAGAGGTTCTGCATTTTTATGTCTAGTAAATGAGGAATGTTCAAAGAAAATAATAAGAAAAAATGATAGGAAAAAGTATCATCTAATTAGTCAGTGAGTATTTTGCTTTCCAATTGGCAGTGCATCACAAGAATGTGCGATTAATGTAGGAAATTGTTATATATTTTATATTTGTTGTGGTAATGTTATTAAAAACCACTCAGTTCAAATACACACAGACAGTATGTCTGCTAAAACTGTGAATAAGGAGTCGTAAAAGTGAGATAAACATCGATTTTAATCATTTACTTGTTCACAGAGAGATGGCTAATGATATATTGTTGGTAGAAAGGAGGTTCCCTGGGGTGTATATAATTAATAAGGGATGGCACTTAGACCTAGCTAAGCAGATTATGGGCCATCCTAGTAGAATACAGATAATGTAATTAATGGGAGGCGGCAGATCTGTCTGTAGCTTTTGGAGGTTTTGCCATAGAATTTGAGTCTGACAAGACAGAAGGATTTTCAGGTTGTTCCTCAAAGTGTCTCTTTCCAGAGTACAGCAAGTAACCCTGATTGCTAACTTTGTTTTGGAGTGGATTTTGAACTGTGTTGGGTTGCTTTATCATAACATAGAATTTACTGTGCAGAAGGAGGCCATTCGGCCCATCGAGCCTGCACCGGCCCTTGGAAAGAGTACCCCACTTAAATCCCACTTAAGTCCCACCCCACGTAACCCAGTAACGCCACCTAACCTTTTTTTTTAGGCACTAAGGGCAATTTAGCATGGCCAATCGACCTAACCTGCACATCTTTGGACTGTGGGAGGAAACCGGAGCACCCGGAGGAAACCCACGCACACACAGGGAGAACGTGCAGGCTCCGCACAGACAGTGACCCATTGTATCTTAGCCAACTCACCCCTAATTTCTTCGGAGTTTCCTTTGTTTAGATTTAGGGTCCTAGTTTCAGATTGGGCTTCTTCACTTTCCATCTAAATGAAGAATTCTATCAGGTTATGGTTACTGTCCCCTTAAGGACCCCTCACAACAAGATTATTCTTTAATCCTTTCTCATTGCATAATACCAAATCTAGGATAACATGTTCCCTAGTTTACACATTCGAGGAATTCATCCCCCACAGTATTATTGCTAATTTGGTTTGACCAATCTATATTTAGATTAAAGTCACCCATGATGATTGTAGAATCCTTGTTATGTGCATCTCTAATTTCCAGATTAATGCCATTCCCTATCTTGTCACTATTATTTGGAGGCTTACAGACAACTCCTACTAATGTTTTCTACCCCTTGGTGCTTCTTAGCTCAATCCAGCGTGATTCTACGTCTAGATTTTCTGAGCCAATGTACTCTCTCAGTATTGCACTGATTTCATCCTTAACTAACAATGCTCCCCACCTCCTTTCCCATTTGCCCATACTTTCTAAATGTTGAATACCCTTGGATATTCAGTTACCAGCCTTGGTCACTCCTCAGGCATGTCTCCATACTCATGTGCATATGGTGCCCATTTATATCAATTTGTGTTGTCAATTAGTCTGCCTTAATGCAAATGTTCCATGCATTCAGATACAGTGCCTTTAGACTTGTCTTATTAACATTTTTACACATGGGTTTTGTCCGATGACCCTATTTGCCGCCAGCCATGTTTCCTCTATCTTCCATTTTCTGTCTTTCATTTCTATCTTTGTTCACCTCTCTTGTGTCTCCCTCACTCATGGTCTCATCCCGCTTCTTACCTTAGTCATTAGTACCATTATGGACCACTACCTCTGGCTGCTCACTCTCCACCTTCAGAATGTCCTGAAGCTGCTCAGTGACATCTTTGGCCCCGACACCAGGGAGTCACCATGCCACACTGGTGCCATTCCTGTAGCCTAAAACGCCTATCTGTCCCCCATACAGTAGAATCCCATATCACTACTGCTCTCCCATTCTTTTCTCTCCACCCATGTGCAACTGAGCCACTCATGGTGCCATGAACCTAGATCTTGCTGCAATTCCTGAGAAACCACCTTCTCCCAGCAGTGAGGGGCTTCACAACCGCATGGGTTTAAGGGATTCCTGCATTATCTGCCTAGTGCTTTTATTCTGCCTGTGTACTCTTTAGCGGCAGTGTGACCACCTCACTGTATGTACCATGAAGATGTTATTCCTGCAATTGCCCCACTGACTCCAGCCTCAGCTCCAGCTGCTCTGAAACACAGATTCTGAGCAGCTGCAGCTGGAGACACCTGTACATCAGGTCACACTGGGCACTGGAAGAACCCGCGACTTCCCACATCGCACAGGAGGTGCATTCCACCTGGCCGTGCTACCCTGCCATGACTTACCCTTAAATTTCTCCCTTTATTTTTACTTCTTCTAGTGTGGGGTATATTAAGGACAGTAGAAATACTCACCAGATCCTACTTACCAAGGCCTCTGCTCTTCTTTCTGAGGAAAGGTAGAGAAGGAAAGCATTATCCCCTTCCCTCTTCACCACACTCCTTCAGTCACCAAACTCCAACTTAAGCAATCTTAAGCTCAAGGCAGCACTTCAGTGCAGATCAAGGCAGGATGGCCTGTTTTCATACTCTTTGAATCTAGCCTCTGAAAACCTGTTTAACATTTTATTCCAGTTGGAAACCCAAAACGAAACAGATGAGAACACGTCAAAACCAACCTAGAAACTGAGCTGAGAACCAAATTAATCGTACTTTGTCGAAGCCCTTCCAAGCTGAGCTTGTTGAAGCCCTTCAAACCTGTCCCTGGAATAATGCTGGC
This sequence comes from Scyliorhinus torazame, assembly GCF_047496885.1. NCBI lineage: Eukaryota > Metazoa > Chordata > Chondrichthyes > Carcharhiniformes > Scyliorhinidae > Scyliorhinus > Scyliorhinus torazame. Next base: position 99,413,542 of record NC_092728.1, on the reverse strand, counting down.
CACTCTGCAATAGTATAAATTCCTTGGAGTTATCAGTGAAGAGAGGTTTCACTCCTAACCCAGAAGTTAATAATAACTTTTAACATCAGAAGTTGCACCCTTTTGTAGAGTAGTGAGAACACGGCTCTCTCTGGCGCATGGAATGATTGGGAAATTAGCATAGATCCATTTAAGGAGGAGCTAAGGAAGAACAGAATAGAAGGGTATGTTAATGTAGGTTAGATGAAGCAAGGTGGGAGGAGGCATAGAATTGACCTGAATGGTGAAAATGGTCTGTTTCCAGGTTGCAAAGTCTAAGTGACATTGACAATAATCACATTTGTAGTTGAGCTGTTGTCCTGTTCCACATATGTCAAACACATTATTATCTTTACTAAGCATCGTGTATATGTCCTGTCCAAATCCTTGCTACGTCCAACAGGTCAACTGACCAGTCTTTTGCTGCTCCAGTATCTTTTTAATAATTAATTTGTCAGGGATTTCGATGTTCCACCTTGTTTCTCTGCAGGAAAAATTCAGAGATAAAATTACAAAGTAATTTGATTTGGTTGGAATAAAAACAGAAAATGCTGGAAAACACAGACACTTTGGCAGCATCTGTGGATTGAGAAACGGAGTTAGGGTTTTGAGTCCGCCTAACTCTTCGTCAGAGTTTTTGCTTTTATTGGAACAGTCTGGATTGTCTTCTCCCAATTTGCTGGCTGGTTGAACACCCTGCTCCGTCGCCTCGCCTCTCCTTCCAACTTCCTTCTGGAATTAGCCTCTTCCACTGGATGGTAACCCATGCCCACCTCTCACAGGGTTCGGAGTTCACAGAGCACCATTTCCATCATTTGGGATGAGGATGCGGTTGTGAAGTCAGGTTCCTAGTGCTGCTGCTAGCCCTCCCCATTTATCTGGGCTTGGAGGCCAGTTTAACAAACAATGGTAAGCAACAATGGCAATGAGAGTGGGAAGAAAACGATACCAGTGACATTATTACTTTGCAGGTTATACCGGAATTCTTTTGCCTTAGCTATCTTCCTTCCAATAACAGCAGTTTGTGTTTCTGTTGCATCTTTCACATAGTAAAATTACCATTTTAAGAACACAAGTACAAGAATCTTCAATTTGCAATAAGAATGATAGCAATTTACATTTGTCATGGGAGTGTCCCTTTAAGAAATGTTTCTGCCTTATCACATGGCTTCAGTGATGTCATTGTGTGGGTGGAGCTGGGCTGTGGCTCTGGGTTTTTACTTTCGTTTTTGAGTTGGGAGCTGGCTGTGGCTCTGAGTTTTACTTTCGCTTTGAGTTTGAATTGGTTTGTACAGCACAGGTTGAAAAAGAAGGCTTTTTTTTCTCTATCTGCATTTTAACAGCTTTCAGACGGCTTGATAACTTGAAAATAAATAACTGTTTTCTGGAAGGAATTCCAACCTGCTGTTTTGGACAGCACACAAGAGCATCCAAACAGGTCTTGAGTTCTGTGTGGAGGCCATACCTCTGAAAAGGGTTTTCTGGTTTAAGGGATCTTGTTCTTAAATTGGAACAGCGAAAGGGGGAATTTATTAAGGGTTATACATAGAGTACTGTAGCTGTGTGGGGTATTTATGTTAGTAGTTGATAAAAAATGCTTAGTGTGTGTGTTTAGAAAGATGTTAACTAAATTCGTAGAATAAACTTTATTTTTGATTAAAAGAGCTTAAGGCCTCTGTTGAATAACACCTGAAAGACAGGCCTTGTGCTCCCGTAACCAAAATCAATAAACAGTTGTAGGTCAGGTCAACTCTACGGCATACTTTAGAGTTTTCTAAACCCTGGCCCATAACACATTGCAAATCGAATTTCAGTGCTTCTTCAAATCAAGCCTACATTTCAGCAGTCTCCTTTAAAGGAGAAATGGTCTCCTTCATCATCATAATGATAATAATAATCACTTATTGTCACAAGTAGGCTTCAAATGAAGTTACTGTGAAAAGCCCCTAGTCGCCACATTCCGGCGCCTGTTCGGGGAGGCCGGTACGGGAATTGAACCCGCGCTGCTGGCCTTGTTCTGCACTACAAGCCAGCTGTTTAGCCCACTGTGCTAAACCAGCCCCTAATCACCTATTGAAGTTAAATAAATTTATACCATGGAGTTTACTTTTACACTCGGCCCAGAACCAACGCAAAGTCAGCTGTCTGTAAACAATGTCCACTCAAAGTCTCTGTTTGGGAGGGCTGATGGGGGGGGGGAACTATTTTCAGATTGAATTTGTGTTGCAGGGCGCGAGAGTCAATACAGCTGCTCTGCCACCATTTGGAATGCTGAAATTGGTCGCTTTCACACAGTGAAGGACAGAGATTTGAGCTCCTTTTCTCTGGGAGGCTGTGGGGGGGGGGGGGGGGGGGGGAGCGTGGCGAGGTGGGATGAGATTACTGTTGAGATCCCTGAACATCCATAATACTTCACCCCACTCTTGGTTTGACCCCTTTACTGGTTAGACCATTCAACACTTGGTATGGCTGGGCCTACTGCTGTGAGCCATGAATCTTCACTCATTAATCACATGGGCAGCATGGTAGCACAAGTGGCTAGCACTGTGGCTTCACAGCGCCAGGGTCCCAGGTTTGATTCCTCGCTGGGTTACTGTCTGTGCGGAGTCTGCATATTCTCCCCGTGTCTGCTTGGGTTTCCTCCGGGTGCTCCGGTTTCCTCCCACAGTCCAAAGATGTGCAGGCTAGGTGGATTGGCCATGATAAATTGCCCTTAGTGACCAACAAGGTTAGGAGGGGTTATTGAGTTATTGGATTACGGGGTTAGGGTGGAAGTGAGGGCTTAAGATGGTCGGTGCAGACTTGATGGGCCGAATGGCCTCCTTCTGTACTGTATGTTCTGTGTAATACAGTTAGGCACTGGAGCTTTAGCTGCATATTTATAGAATAGAATTCCTACAGTGCAGAAGGAGGCCACTCGGCCCATCGAGTCTGCACTGGTCTTTCGAAAGAGCACCCTACTTAAGACCACTCCTCCACCCTATCCCCGTAACCCAGTAAACGCACCTAACCCTTAGAAGGAGCAATTTAGCACAACCAATCCACCTAACCTGCACATCTTTAGACGGTGGGAGGAAACCCACGCAGACACTGGGAGAAAGTGCAAACTCCACACGGACAGTCACCTGAGGCTGGCCCTGGAGCTCCGATGCAGCAGTGCTAACCACTGTGTTACCGTGCTGCCCCAATTTAACCAAATCAGGCAGGCTTTAGGTGTCAAATGAACGTATATGGGAATGGTGCATTCTGATTGGATGGTCTGTCGTGATCTTTACATTGCTAACTCCCGGATGAGCATTTTCGCACATTTGACAATACGCTTTAAAAATAATTTCTCACTAATTGCACTTTGAACAGAATAAAACAAGGCACCTTGGCACGGCACTTTTCTCAACAACAGCTTTCATAACTGTAATTCTGCGAAAAGAGAAAATAAGGATCGTCCCGAGGTGCGTCACAGAAGCACAAGGAGGAAAAAAACACAGAACGGAAAGTCGAAGATTCAAACACAAGAAACCACGAGCGAATTCTGGTCAGCTCAGCCCAAAAGGTTGAGAGATAGAGGAAACCTCAGAGTGTGGGCCGAGGTAGTTGGAGGTACAGCCACTAAAGAGAGTGAGGAGGGGGGGGGGGGGGGCGGAATGTGAAGTTCAATGGAGAGTTCATCGGGAGATATTAGTGCTGGAGGAGGTTAAAGAGGCAGGGAGTGGCAAGAGAATAAAGAGTGAAAGTGTTGGAAAAACTCAGCAGGCCCGATCGAACGGCCTCGTCGCTCCCGACTCGGGCACCAGGCATTAAATCACGCGAGAGGCCGCTTGCAATATTTGCAATGCTTGAGACGCCTCGCGAGATCTAACGACATTTCTGGACTGTGAAAGGAAACTGGAGCACCCGGAGGAAACCCACACAGACCCGGGGAGAACGTGCAGACTCCACACAGGCAGTGACCCAAGTGGGAATTGAACCTGGGACCTGGAGCTGTGCTACCATGCCGCTTGGGTAGAAAGGATAGAGGCATACACTATTTTCTAAATGGGAAAAGGCTTCTGAAATCAGAAGCACAAAGGGACTTGGGAGTCCTTGTTCAAGATTCTCTTAAGGTTAACGTGCAGGTTTAGTAGGCAGTTAGGAAGGCAAATGCAATTTTAGCATTTACGTTGAGAGGTCTAGAATAGAAGAGCTGGGATATACTGTTGAAGCTGTATGAGGCTCTGGTCAGACATAATTTGGAATATTGTGAGAAGTTTTGGGCCCCGTTTCTAAGGAAGGGTTTGCTGGCCTTGGAAAGGTCCAGAGGAGGTTCACAAGAATGATCCCCGGAATGAAGGACTTGTCATATTGAGGAGTGATTGAGGATTCTGTACTCGATGGAGTTTAGAAGGATGAGGGGGGATCTTATTGAAACTTACAGAATACTGAGAGGCCTGGATAGAGTGGACATGGAGAGGATGTTGCGACTCATAGGAAAAACTAGAACTTGAGGCCACAGCCTCAAACTTAAAACAGAGATGAGGAGGAATTCCTTCATCCAGAGGGTGGTGAATCTGTGGAACTCTTTGCCGCAGAAGGCTGGGGAGGCCAAGGCAGAGATAGGTAGGTTCTTGATTAATAAGGGGATCAGGGGTTACATGGAAAGGCAGGAGAATGAGGATGAGAAACATATCAGCCATGATCAAATGGTGGAGCAGACTCGATGGGCTGAATGGCCTAATTCAGCTCCTATGTCTTATGGCGGGTTGGGAACATCCTGCCGCCAGAGTTAATGGGCGGGATCTTCCGCACGCCCCCGCGGCAGCAGAGGTGGCCTGCTATTGGCTAGTGGTGGAATCTCTGGTCCTGTTGCTGTCAATGGGGGGGGGGGGGGGGGGGCCAAACCCGCACGGGTGAGGGGAGGGGGGCGCTCTTGGCGGGATCGGAAGATCATGCCAGCGGGAACGACGGGAAATGTCAGCTAATATTTCGAATCCAGAGAGTCATGGAGTCATACAGCACAGAAAAGGCCCTTCAGCCCGGCGAGGCTGTGCCAATCAAAACAACCACTTACCCAATCCAATCCTATTTCCCAGCACTCGGAACATAGTTTGGATGTGGCAGAGGCACCAGAGTCGCGATTTAACGCAACGAAACAGAGTCTCATGTCGGGCCCGCTTAGCCAGGGGCTTCCCGGCGCTTGCAGCGGCGGGAACAGCCCTGCTATTACCCGGGACTCTGCTTCATTTCCGGATCGCGGCGAAGAACGCCCCGCCGAGGCTGCGCTTAGTCCCGTTTCCTGCATTTAACGGGTTCCGCTCGCCAATGCAGGAAGGTGCAGCCCCGACGAAATGAAAATCGCTTATTGTCACAAGTAGGCTTCAAATGAAGTTACTGTGACAAGCAGAGCTCCCCAGGGAGTTGAAGGGAAGTGTGGCCGCAGCGTGGCCTTCCCCACCGAGGCCCGAGGAGGGTTGAAACACCCCACTGAACCTGCCCACAACTCTTTTTTTTTCGTGAAATCATCTTTTGACTCAATACTCAATGGATGAGAAATATATGAGCAATAAATTCAGCCTGCCAAAGTAGGGTGCTCTTTCCAAGGGCCGGTGCAAACTCGATGGGCCAAATGGCTTCCTTCTGCACTGTAGGGAGTCCATGGCACGTGAATTATAAAGTAGGGAAGTGTGAAGTTATTCGCTTTGGTCGTAAGAATAAAAAAGCCAAATCTCTTTTCAAAGTGAGAAACTTGTAAGGGTTGATGTTCAAGGAGCCCTGGGTGTGTTGGTACGTGGAATGCGGAAAACCTCCACTCAGACACAGCAAGCAATTAGGAAGGCACGTGATGTGGTAGCCTTTACTGCAAGGCAATTGAAGTACATGAAAAAGAAATCTACAGTTGTACAGGATTTGAGTGAGTCAGCACCGAGAGTACTGAGTTCAATATTGGTCTCCATATCGTCACACTGGAGACGGTGCAGCAAAGGTTCACTCATGCCAATCTTCCAGTGAAGCATGTTATGGGCCAGGGGTTAGAAAATTCTAAGTATATATGGAGTTCACCTGACCTATAACTGTTCATTGATTTTGGTTACGATGAGCACAAGGCCCTGCCTTTCAGGTGTTATTCAACAGAGGTCTTAAGCGCTTTTAATTAAAAAACAAGCTTTATTCTATGAATTTAATTAACATTGGTAATAACATACACAGTAAGAATTTTTATCAACTACAAACATAAAGACCCCATACAGCTACAGTAATCTATGTATAACCCTTAATAAATCCCCCCTTAACTGTTCCAATTTAATGACAAGATCCCATAAAGCAAAACCCCCTTTTTACCAAAACAGTAGCTATAATATAGGTAGCTATAATAATTGGGTTTCTTCCTTGGAATAACTCTTTAAAATTGGAAATAGAGAGACAGGCCAAGATACTTCTCTGTCTGAGTACAGCAGCCAAATGCGAAAACGAAAGTAAAAACTCACAGAGCCACAAACCAGCTCCAAACCCAAAGCGAAAGTAAAGCCAACTCCCAGAGCCACAGCCCAGCTCCAGCTGCACAATGACATCACTGAAGCCATGTGATACGACATTAACACTTCTTAAAGGGACACTCCCATGACAAGCAAGTAACAGGGGGCCGGATTCTCCCGTCTGTCGGCCGCGTGTTTCTTGGCGGTGTGCCGTTCGCTGGCAGCAGGACTCTCTCCCGCGCTTGTCAATAGGAACTCTCATTGAAGCCACCCCACGCTCCATGAATGTGCTCCATGTTTTTTAGATGATGTGGGAAAGGGAGACAATGGATGCAGAGGTGGTGCATTAAGTGAAACCAGAATGAATGAATCATTTGACAGAAGTAAAAGCCGCTATCTGAATTGAAGAATAGCTTTTGAGCCAGTTATGCTGCCTCAGTTGAAGCATTCAGAAGTGATTAACATAAATGTCTGATTTTTGGATAGGAAGGCAGTCAGATTGAGTGGTGGAGGCAGAATTGGTTGAAGGAGCAAATTGGATTTGTTCAGAAGATTCTATAAATATATTAAACTTCCCAGAAACAATGGTTTAGAGCAAATCCACCAAACTATATGAAATAGCAGTCAAACAAAGTGATATCTAATGCTGTAAGACAATCCCAGAGTTCAGAGGTCCAAATAAAGTAACTTGACCTTTTTAACGTTCCTCAGTTATGTCACAACCTTGTAATTCTATACCGTCAACATGATCTCGCGCACAGATTCCATGAGGCATAGATTGATAGAGGTCAGCATAGAAAAGGCTCCTTGGCCCATCGCATCAGTGATTAGGGAAGGATAACTGTGTTGGAGAGAAGTCGGAGCTTGCCATCCTAAGAGTTGGCACGTATACGCTACCACCAACTTTCATACGTCCGCTGCCATTTCACACCCTTGGAAGAAAGTCCCACCTGTAGGATTGGCCGACATCCCGGCCAGGCGCACTGGTGCAGTGACAAGAGGAGGTACTGCAGGTGCTCTGCCCCGGATTAAGTTCTGAACATAGGTCCCGGGAGCAGAGGGCAGGGGGAAGGAGGCCTGGAACTTAAGGTCCTTGGGGGGACGGGTTCCCCAAATCTGAAGAAGCATTTAGATTGAAGCACCACCCCCACCCCACCGACCCCTTTCCATCCGAGATGGAGAAAAGTTTTCCCCCCTGTTCCTGTAGAATCCCATTAAATCCCCGCAGTGCAGAAGGGGGCTATTCGGCCCATCGAGTCTGGACTGACCATCTGAAAGAGCATCTTACCTAGGTCAACTCCCCGCCGTATCTCCATAACCCCACCTAACCTTTTTTTAAATAAATTTAGAGTATCCAATTCATTCTTTCCAATTAAGGGGCAATTTAGCGTGGCCAATCCACCTGCCCTGCACATCTTTGGGCTGTGGGAGCGAAACCCACACAGACATGGGGAGAATGTGCAAACTCCACACGGACAGTGACCCAGAATCGAACCTGGAACCTTGGTGTTATGAGGCAGTGAGCTATCCATTGCACCACCATGCTGCCCTAACCCCACTTAACCTGCCCATATTTGGACACTAAAGGGATAATTTTGGACGCCAATCCACCTAACCTGCACATTCTATGGACCGTGGGAGGAAACAGGAACACCTGGAGGAAATCCACGCAGACACGGGAGAACATGCAAACTCCACGCAGACAGGTCCCCCAAGGTCATAATGCAACCCGGGTCCCTGGCACAGTAAGGCAGCAGTGCCAACCACTGTGCTACTGTGCTGGCACTACTCCCCACCCAACACGCACCCGCTCCACCCCCGTTTAAAAATTGAGGCAGGAAAAGGCCATTAATTGGCCATTTATGGACCATAAATCAATGACAGGGATGGTTTCCTACTGGAGGCACTGTCTGCCCACCAGTTAATTTGCACTTGGGTTTTGGCGGGAATCCCATCCAGTCAGTTTTATGTTCCCCCGCCACCTCAGAATCCTCACTGAGCGGAGCATAAAATGTTGCCCTATATCTGAAGTCTACCAACAAAGATTTTGTGTTCCAGTAAGCAACTGAGTGCTTCTGTTACTGGTCATATATCTACCACCAGATTTAACACTGATCTTAATTGCAAGCGTACATGCACAATTCTAATAACAAATAAAGAACTATCAAACCACTAGAAAAAATAATAATACCCACTTATTGTCACAAGTAGGCTTCAATGAAGTTACTGTGAAAAGCCCCTAGTCACCACATTCTGGCACCTGTTTGGGGAGGCCGGTACGGGAATTGAACCCGCGCTGCTGGCATTGCTTTTTATTACAAGCCAGCGATTTAGTCCATTGTGCTAAACCAGTCCCAGCTAAACCTGGCAATATACCAAACATTGCAGGGCCAAGGTTAATGAGAGGTATTCCCGTACCAGCCTCCCCGAACAGGTGCCGGAATGTGGTGACTAAGGGCTTTTCACAGTAACTTCATTTGAAGCCTACTTGTGACAATAAGCGATTTTCACTTCATTTCTCTCCAGTGCACCTGAGTGAGAACTGATAAGATTTGGCACAAAAAGCTTAATGCAGTAACAGGTATAAACCTCAACGCTGCTCACCTTTAACTGAAAATAATCTCAAAGACATTCGTGACAAGTGAAAACTCATTGATTGAGAATGCCAAAATAAAGGTGACAATTTTACCATCCCAGGACATGTGGGACAGAGTGGGGGGAGTAAGAATTCAAAGGTTAAATACCCAGCCCCAATGTACCTTCTTCTGATTTTAATGGGGGCAATTCATGGGCAGGCAATTAACCTGCTTCCCAGAGGCAGGACAGTCATTATTTTTCTGAGGCAACAGGACTCAAATCTAGCCAGAGACTTACTGCTGACATTTGCAGACTTGGTTTCCTGGGACTTGGGAAAGCTGAAGGTAGCTAAGGCGTGGATCCAGCAGACAAAGTGTCTTTATTGTCAGAAGGATTAGGAGTAGTCCTTCCCCTCCAGACTACCCACTTAGCGATCAGACCTCTGCAACCTACTCCCCACCACATTAATGTCCATTCTGCCCCTACCCCACCCACCCACACCTCCACTCCGAACCCCAGAAATAAGCACCCCAAAACTGATGTTGCCCCGCAACAGACACCCCTCCCACCGAACCTTTGATTTAGTTGCAGCCCTCTTCAATTTCTTCCCTACCTGCTACCTCAGCATCCCCAAATCCAATCTAATCCCAGCCCTCCACAACATCCAGTTCAGTCCCTCTCCCTCTCTCTACTCTGCTTCCCAACTGTGGCCTGATGCCACAAATATTTCCTCGCAATCAACCAGCCAGCTTCTCAATCTGGCCGGTTTCCAGCTGGGGAACAGAGGGTGAGATTTTCCCGGAATACGGCAAAGACCAATGGCGGGTGGGAATAGCGGCGCATGAAGCTGTCGACAGCAATGGTGACTTTCTGTGGCGTATAGTTCACGGCGTATCGGTGGCAGGGTGTCCTCGGAGTCGCTTGCCCCACCAGCAACCTAGACACTCGTGGGTGGGGCCGCCATTTTTAAAGGCCACCCCACGTAAAGGCGTTCACCTTGGAACCTAACCCCCCCCCCCCCCCCCCCCCCCCCAACATCTCCCTGGCACTGCTCTCGGGCAATATCAAGGCACCACCTCGATATTACCCGAGTATTGAGGAAGCAGGGAAACTGCAGAAGGACTTGGACAGGCTAGGAGAGTGGGCAAAGAAGTGGCAGATGAAATATAATGTGGAAAAGTTGAGGTTATGCACTTTGGAAGGAGAAATGGAGGCATAGACTATTTTCTAAATGGGGAAATACTTAGGAAGTCAGAAGCATAAAGGGACTTGGGAGTCCTTGTTCACGATTCTCTTAAGGTTAATATGCATGTTGAGTCGGCACTTAGGAAGGCAAATGCAATGTTAGCATTCATGTCGAGAGGGCTATAATACAAGACCAGGGATGTACTTCTGAGGCTGTATAAGGCTCTGGTCAGACCCCATTTGGAGTACTGTGAGCAGTTTTGGGCCCCATATCTAAGGAAGGATGTGCTGGCCTTGGAAAGGATCCAGAGGAGGTTCACAAGAATGATCCCTGGAATGAAGAGCCTGTCATATGGAGAGTGGAATCTGTGTCTGTACTCGATGGAGTTGAGGGGGGAGGATCTTATTGAAACTTACAGAATACTGAGAGGCTGAGATAGAGTGAACATGGAGAGGATGCTTTCACTAGTAGGAAAAACTAGAACCTGAGGCCAAAGCCTCAGGCTTAAAACTGAGATGTGGAGGAATTTCTTCAGCCAGAGGGTGGTGAATCTGTGGAACTCTTTGCCGCAGAAGGCTGTGGAGGTCAAGTCACCGAGTGTCTTTAAGACAGAGATAGATTCTTGATTAATAAGGGGATCAGGGGTTATGGGGGAAAGGCAGGAGAGTGGGGATGAGAAAAATATCAGCCATGGTTGAATGGTGGAGCAGACTCGATGGGCCGAGTGGCCTAATTCTGCTCCTATGTCTTATGGTCTTACTACTCTTGGACACTGTCTGCCTAGTCTGATGGAGGCGGGGTCTGATGGGAGGGGCAGAGGGGGGGTAATCCTCATGCGTGCATGCTGTGGTGCGTGACCCCTTATTCCCATGGTGGGGGGCGGGGGAGAATGCCCCTTCTTGCCAGCAGGTGGGGCATGCAGGATTTGTGTTATGAGGGGAAGGGGGCAGCCGCCAGTCCTCGAAATTGAGCCACCCGCTCAAAGTCTGACCCCTGCTGGGAGTCCGACAATTTTTGTCTTGTAACAATGTTCTTGGGCTTGAATTTTGTGTCACCTCAGGTAAGACCATGAATCAGAACATCTTCTTTTTGAGCATCCACATCAGAGTCAAGCACTCCCATATAACAGAGCTCCATACCAGTCGGAGCATTAGGCAAGACTTCATCACATTAGATGGACGTCTCCTACAAGAGTTGTCATTGGCACATCCCATATCTGCGGTCAGTGTAGAATGTCCCCCGATAAAATCCACTATCTTAATAATAATCATGATGTGGAGATGCCGGCGTTGGACTGGGGTGAGCACAGTACGAAGTCTTACAACACCAGGTTAAAGTCCAACAGGTTTGTTTCGATGTCACTAACTTTCGGAGCGCTGCTCCTTCCTCACCTGACTTCTGTTGGACTGTGTGTGGAAGTCACTGTTGGACTTTAACCTGGTGTTGTAAGACTTCGTACTGTTAATAATAATCGCTTATTGTCATAAGTAGGCTTCAATGAAGTTACTGTGAAAAGCCCCGAGTCGCCACATTCTGGCGCCTGCTCGGGGAGGCTGGAATGAGAATTGAACCCACGCTGCTGGTCGTGCTCTGCATTACAAGCCAGCTGTCTTAGTCCACTGTGCTAAACCAGCCCCTTACGAAAGTTAATATAATTTTATGTTAAGGACCTGAAAAGTAGTTCACGCGATCATGCACAGCGATGTTTAAAATGAGGACAAATGGTGTTTTGCATGGGCCAGAGTGAGCTGCACTGAATAAAACATGTCAAATGCACTTTTAATTACACAATAACTTCAAATCCTTACCAGGGTCATTGAGAAACATACAACTTCACAAAACATGTCACAACGACGTACGTGAATATATGCAGATGGAACGATGTGCCCAATAGAATGGGAACTGTGATATCTCAGCAATTAAGATGCTGAATCAGGAAACAAACCCTCTCGGGGCTGTTTTCCCTGTGAAAAAAGTTTGAAATCTGGATGCTACGTTAGTTATCCTGTCGCTCTGTCTAAAATGGATGTGTGATGATTTACAGGCAGTTTTAGATTGTGTGTCCATGTCCACCGAGAATCAGATTGAGATTACACACAGCCATTTTATAGCCAAATACCACCATCCATCAGCTTGGGCTATATTGGAAAGGATTATAAGAGATAGGATTTATAATCATAATCATCTAGAAAAGAATAATTTGATTAGGGATAGTCAACACGGTTTTGTGAAGGGAAGGTCGTGCCTCGCAAACCTTATTGAGTTCTTTGAGAAGGTGACCAAACAGGTGGACGAGGGTAAAGCAGTTGATGTGGTGTATATGGATTTCAGTAAAGCGTTTGATAAGGTTCCCCACGGTAGGCTTTGCAGAAAATATGGAGGCATGGGATTGAGGGTGATCTCGCGGTTTGGATCAGAAATTGGCTAGCTGTAAGAAGACAGAGGGTGGTGGCTGATGAGAAATGTTCAGCCTGGAGTTCAGTTACTAGTGGTGTACCACAAGGATCGGTTTTGGGGCCACTGTTTGTTATTTTTATAAATGACCTGGAGGAGGGCGTAGAAGGATGGGTGAGTAAATTTGCAGATGACACTAAAGTCGGTGGAGTTGTGGACAGTGCGGAAGGATGTTGCAGGTTACAGAGGGACATAGATATGCTGCAGAGCTGGGCTGAGAAGTGGCAAATGGAGTTTAATGCAGAAAAGTGTGAGGTGATTCATTTTGGAAGGAGTAACAGGAATACAGAGTATTGTGCTAATGGTAAGATTCTTGGTGGTGTGGATGAGCAGAGAGATCTCGGTATCCATGTACATAGATCCCTGAAAGTTGCCACCCAGGTTGAGAGGGTTGTTAAGAAGGCGTACGGCGTGTTAGCTTTTATTGGTAGAGGGATTGACTTTCGGAGCCATGAAGTCATGTTGCAGCTGTACAAAACTCTGGTGGGGCCACATTTGGAGTATTGCATGCAGTTCTGGTTGCCGCATTATAGGAAGAATGTGGAAGCATTGGAAAGGGTGCAGAGGAGATTTACCAAGATGTTGCCTGGTATGGAGGGAAGATCTTATGAGGAAAGACTTGAGGCTGTTTTGGTTGGAGAGAAGAAGGTTATTAGGTGACTTAATAGAGGCATACAAGATGATCAGAGGATTAGATAGGGTGGACAGTGAGAAGCCTTTTTCCTCGGATGGTGATGGCTAGCACGAGGGGACATAGCTTTAAATTGAGGGGAGATAGATATAGGACAGATGTCAGAGGTAGGTTCTTTACTCAGAGAGTAGTAAGGGTGTGGAATACCCTGTCTGCAACAGTAGTGGACTCGCCAAAATTAAGGGCATTTAAATGGTCATTGGATAGACATATGGACGATAAGGGAATAGTGTAGATGGGCTTTAGAGTGGTTTCACAGGTCGTCGCAACATCGAGGGCCGAAGGGCCTGTACTGCGCTGTAATGTTCTAAAAAAAAATGTTCTAATATTCTCAGACTTGCCACCTGAAATGACGAAATGAAAATTGCTTATTGTCACAAGTAGGCTTCAATGAAGTTACTGTGAAAAGCCCCTAGTCGCCACATTCCGGCGCCTGTTCGGGGAGGCTGTTACGGGAACTCATACTTCATACTTCACCTCATACTTCAAAGGAATACATTTAAATTGGGGAATACTTTTTTGTAAAATTCGTTCTGGGGATAAGGGCATCGCTGGCAGCCCACCCCTAATTGCCCATAAACTGAGTGGCTGGCTGGGCCATTGCAGAGGACATTTATGAGTCAATCATATTTCTGTGAGCCTGGAGTCACGTGTAGGCCAGACCGGGTAAGAGTTATTGAACCAGATGTTTTTGCTTTTTTTACGGCAATTGACAACGGTTTCATTTAATTCCAGTTTTTAAAACAAAATTCTAATTTCACCGGCTGCCGTGGTGGGATTTGAACCGGGGTCCCCAGAGCATTACCCTGGGTCTCAGGATTACTAGTCCAGTGACAATGCCACAACGTCCCCACCTGCCCTCTAGGTCTGTACAAAAGGAATTTATTGCCTTCTTTCAAATGGAGATTAAAAAAGGAAATAGATGAGCTGAGAGGAGTGCAGCACTGAAATAAAGGCCAGAATTCTCCGGCCGTTGCGATTCGTTTACCGTCGACACCGCATCCCGCCCGTGGGTTTCCCGAAGGCAAGGGGTGGTTACAATGGGAAATCCCACTGACGAGCAGCGAGAAGAGAGAATCGCGCCGCCAGCGAATTGCGCACCGCTGAGAAACACTCGGCTGGGGGACCAGACAATCCGGCCCAAAGTGCTAATTTCCCAGTAACACAGTTCTCAGTTGGCCAAGCTTAACCCCGCTGTCAGTATTAAAGTCAGACAGGAAGTAAGTGCTGACAGCCATTCATATTCTCTTCGAAGATCTGGGCCACCTTTTTCTTTCAACACACAAAGCCATCTTGCAAAAAGGCAGGAACTTAAAAGTGTGGTCAGAGCTTCAGAGGTAACTCGTGTAGTGATATTTCGATATCAATATGCATGATCGATGTATGTAAATGTAGTACAGTCATTTCAACACTCGCTGACTCACAGTCAGATACTATAAGAACTGGATTCCCGCCTTTTCTAAATCAGATGATGCAGATGATGATGTGATTCAGAACAGTGAACAAGCAAGACATAGAATAGCTCCAGAAATTCGACCTAGTTTGTTATAATAGTGTATAGTTATATAGTTATCTGGGGCGAGATTCTCTGACCCCCGCCGGGTCGGAGAATCGCCGGGGGCTGGCGTGAATCCCGCCCCCGCCGGTTGCCGAAGTCTCCGGCACCAGAGATTCGGCGGGGGCGGGAATCGCGCCGCGCCGGTTGGCAGGCCTCCCCGCTCGATTCTCCGGGCCGGATGGGCCGAAGTCCCGCCGCTAAAATGCCTGTCCCGCCGGCGTAAATTAAACCACCAACCTTACCGGCGGGACAAGGCGGCGCGGGCGCGGGTCCTTGGGGGGGGCGTGGGGTGATCTGGCCCTGGGGGGTGCCCCCACGGTGGCCTGGCCCGCGATCGGGGCCCACCAATCCGCGGGCGGGCCTGTGCCGTGGGGGCACTCTTCCCCTTCCGCCTCCGCCACGGTCTCCACAATGGCGGAGGCAGAAGAGACTCCCTCCACTGCGCATGCGCCGCCCGGAGATGTCATTTCCGTGCCAGCTGGCGGGGCACCAAAGGCCTTTTCCGCCAGCTGGCGGGGCGGAAATTCGTCCGGCGCCAACCTAGCCCCTCAATGTTGGGTCTCGGCCCCCAAAGATGCGGAGCATTCCGCACCTATGGGCCGGCGCGATGCCCGTCTGATTTGCGCCGTTTTGGGCGCCGGTCGGCAGACATCATGCCGTTTCCGGAGAATTTCGCCCCTGTATTGTACTTCATTTCTTTATTGTTAGTTTAGTATTGAGTAAAAGGACTCAGTTTATTATTTTATTACTCATTAAATAGTTAATCTTTCAACAAGAAGACTATTGGTCATTTTATCATCTTGGTGGATTCAAGTGTAATATATACAGTTTAGATAAGTCATTATTTGAAATATTTCAACATCGTAATCTTCTTATTACACAAATTCAAAATGTTACTGTCTGTTCCGCAAAAGCCACAGATTTATATTAGTTTGCAATGGCCTAGCTGTTGTGAGGACACATTTGTCCATTCCAGCTTTGATCCACTAAATGCCATGGAAGTGCTGAATTATGCATCAAAGAGCCAGTATTGCTGAACATGATGTACCCAGTGCTTCAAAACAAATGACCACAAATCGCCGCTGTCATGTTAATCCTTATCTCCTGTGAACTGTTTAAAAACAAAAACGAGGTTCAGCGACGGGAGGAACCGTGGCATTTTATCTGCACGCTGATTTAATTTCTTTAATTCTGCCTCTCTACTGCCTACAGGCGAAGCACAAGTAGAGTTCCAAGGACATTCTATGGAATAGTGTGCGCATTGTTACAGTGAATCAAGCTCAGAAACTGCCATATCCATTAGCTTTGTAAAATATTCAGTGAAGTTCGGCTGATATCCGCCTCAAGCTATTCAGAAAATGACAATGGTAAAGATTTTGAAGAAAGCGATAATTACAGTTGTGCGACTTGATCTGATCATGTGCGCGATTCTCCGTGAACGGTGCGATGTCCGCTACCCGGTGCCAAAAACGTGTCCAAAATCAGTCCGGCGTCGGGCCGCCCCAAAGGTGCGGACTTCTCCGCATCTTTAGGGGCCAAGCCCTCACCTTGTGGGGCTCGGCCCGCGCCGGAGTGATTTCCGCCCCGCTGGCTGGCGGGAAAGGCCTTTGGCGCCACACCAGCCGGCGCCGAAAGGACTCCGCCGGGCGACGCATGCGCGGGAGTGTCAGCGGCCGCTCACAGCATCCCCGCGCATGCGCAGTGGAGTGGGTCTCTTCCGCCTCCGCCATAGTGAAGACCATGGCGAAGGCGGAAGAAAAAGAGTGTCCCCACGGCACAGGCCCGCCCGTGGATTGGTGGGCCCCGATCGCGGGACAGGCCACCGTGACCCCCCCCCCCCCCCCCCGGGGCCCTGGAGCCCGCCCCTGCCGCCGTTCAAAGTGAGCCCGCTGACCGGCACGATTCCCGCCGACCAGCGCGACGCGATTCCCGCCCCCTCCGAATCTCTGGTGGCGGAGAATTCGGGACACGGCGGGGGGCGGGATTCACGGGCCCACCCCCCGGCGATTCTCCGGCCCGCGATGGGCTGAAGTCCCGCCGCTGTCAACCCACACCAGCCGGCGTGGATTGAACCACCTACCGTACCGACGGGAGCAGACGATGCGGGCGGGCTCCGGGGTCCTGGGGGGGGGTGGAGGGGGGGCGCGGGGCGATCTGGCCCCGGGGGCTGCCCCCACGGTGGCCTGGCCCGCGATCGGGGCCCACCGATCGGCGGGCGGGCCTGTGCCGTGGGGGCACTCTTTTTCTTCCGCCTTCGCCATGGTCTCCACTATGGCGGAGGCGTAAGAGACCCCCTCCACTGCGCATGCGCGGGGATGCCGTGAGCGGCTGCTGACGCTCCCGCGCATGCGTCACCCGGCGAAGTCCTTTCGGTGCTGGCTGGCGTGGCGCCAAATGCCTTTCCCGCCAGCTGGCGGGGTGGAAATCAATCCGGCGCAGGCCTAACCCCTCAAGGTGAGGGCTAGGCCCCTAAAGGTGCGGAGACTTTGGGGTGGCCCGACGCGGGACTGATCCGCGCCGTTTTTGGCGCCGGGTAGCGGACATCGCGCCGTTTGCGGAGAATCCCGCCCATGGTTCCCATTTGGGAAGAGAATCTGGCCTGCATGCGACTCCAGATTCACAGCAATGTGATTTACTCTTAATGTCCTCAAGGATGGGCAATGGATGTTGGCCTAGCCAGCGACACGCAATCCCATGAACGAATAAAAAAGGATGCTTTTATGGGGACGTATTTCTAATGTCAGATATAAACCCAATTTGCTTAATTATAAAATTAAGATTTTTTTTTCCCACAGAAGCACAATAAAATTTTTTAATAACAAAAATTGGCGGGATACTCCAACCCCCCGCCGGATCGGAGAAATGCCGGGGGGGGTGGGGGGGGGGGGGGGGGGGGGGGTGGGGGGCGGTGTGAATCCCGCCCCCGCCGGCCGCCGAATTCTCCGGCACCGAAAATTCGGCAGGGGCGGGAATTACGCTGCGCCAGTCAGCGCCCCCCCCCCCTCCCCCCGGCGATTCTCTGGCCCACGGTGGGCCGAAGTCCTGCTGCTGTCATGCCAGTCCCGCCGACGCGAATCAAACCACCTACCTTACCGGCGGGACAAGGCGGCGCGGGCGGGCTCCGGGGTCCTAGGGGGGGCACGGGGCGATCTAGCCCCGGGGGGTGCCCCCATGGTGGCCTGGCCCGCGATTGGGGCCCACCGATCCGCGGACGGGCCTGTGCCGTGGGGGCACTCTTTTCCTTCTGCCTCGGCCACAGCCTTTACCATGGCCGACGCGGAAGAGACACCCCCCCCTGCACATGCGCGGTGATGACGTCAGCAGCCGCTGACGCTCCCGCGCATGTGCGGACTTCCGCCGACCGGCGATGGCCTTTCGGCCCCGGCTGGCGTGGCGCCAAAGGCCTTTCCCGTTGGCTGGCGGCGCGCCAACCACTCCGGCGCAGGGCTAGCCCCTGAGGGCTTGGCCCCTAAAGGTGTGGAGAAATCCGCACCTTTGGGGTGGCCCGATGCCGGAGTGGTTCCCGCCACTCCATCCCGCCGGGATCCCCCGCCCCACCGGGTAGGGGAGAATCCCGGCCTAGTGTCAGCTGCAGCCCAGTTGAATCGTAAGGTTCTGGATTTAAGTTCTATGCCGTGGTACAAAAATCAAAGCCCACACTCCAGTGCAGTGCTGAGGAAGTGCTGCATTGTCAGAGGTGCTGTCTTGCAGATGACGCATTAAAAGCTGAGGCCTCAGCTGCCTCTTTGGGCGCATGTGAAAGATAGCGTGGCACTATTTTCAAGAAGGGCAAGGGAGTTATTCCTGGTGCCCTGGCTGATATTTACTTCCTCAAGCAACATCACATAAACCAGATTATCTGGTCATTATCACATTGCTGTTTGTGCAAATTGGCTGCACGTTTCCTACTTACAACAGCGACCATATTTCAAAAGTACTTAATTGGCTGTAAAGCACTTGGAAATGTCAGCTAGGCATGCAAAGCTTTATGTAAAACCCAAGCAATTCTTTTTTTAAATTAATGAAATTTAATCTTACTTCCTCATTCTAATGTAAGAAATTATTAAAACCAAACTCAATTTTCTTGCAGTTACCATTAGAGTGCAAGTGTATTGGAATTTTCTGGCCTTGGACTGTGGCATGTGACACGCATTTGACAAGACTTGTGTTATTCTGTAGGTTGTGAGTCACACTCTGCTCATCAAGAGGCAGCTCTGAGTGTATGCGTAGGCTGAGCACTGCTTTCCCAGTATCTCTGCTTATTAAATACTAGACAACAGAGCTCCAAACATCTGTTTTCTTGTAACATTAAAAGTTGCACACGGTTTATAAAATACCCCAGAGGCCTAACAGACCATCTGAGACCTTTATCAAAATAAGGCTGCTGCTGAAATTCTGGCCTGAGATTCATTCTATATTAGAGGTGAATTTAGAAGTTTGACCTCCAGGTCATGCACCTGGGTATTCTTCATCGAGGTGGAACATCGTAAGGACCAATTAAGAGAGGCTCCTAAACACGAACTCTAAAGGACAGTTGAAGGATTTGTAACCAGATGTCTTGTTTCAGAGTATGAATCTGTTTATTGTTAATTACAAATCCTCAGGTAATGAGGTAGTCCATGCAGCAAGACCCTGGTCAATATGCAGGCTCGTGTTGATAAATGTCATTAACTTTTTTAAAATATTCTTTTATGGGACGTTATCACTGGCTTGGTCCAGCATTTAATGCCCATCCTTAATGGCCCTTTGGGATGGTGGCGATGAGCTGACTTCTTGAACCGCTGCAGCCCATGTGGTGTACGTACACCAACTGTGCTGTTAGGGAGGGAGTTCCAGGGCTTTTACCCAGCGATAGTGAAGTAACAGCAATATATTTGCAAGTCAGGATGGTGAGTAACCTGGAGGGGAACTTGCAGGTGGTGGTATTTCCATGCATCTGCTGCCCTTTTCCTTCCAGGTGGTAGAAGTAATGGGTTTAGAAGGTGCTGTTGAAGAAATCTTGGTGAGATCCTGCACTGCATGTTGTAGATGGTACACACTGTGGGCGCTGTGCGTTGGTGGTGGAGGGTGTGAATGTTGAAGCTGGTGGATGGGGTGCCAATCAAGTGGACTGTTTGTCCTGGGTGGTGTCAAGCTTCTTGAGTGTTGTTGGAGCTGTGCTCATCCAGGCAAGTGGAGAGAGTTTCATCACACTCCTGACTTGTGCCTTGATGGTGGTGGACAGGCTTTGGGGAGTCAGGAGGTGAGTTAATTGCCACAGGATTCCTAGTCTCTGACCTGCCCTGAGCGTCACAGTATTGATATGGCTAGTTCAGTTATTGGTCAGTGGTAACCCCCAGGATTCCGACAGTGTGGGATTCAGCGATGGCAATCCCATTGAGAGAGGTAGATTCTCTCTTGTTGGAGATGGACATTGCCTGGCACTTGTGTGGCATGAATGCGACTTGCCACTCTTAACTTGTGCCTGACTGGAAAGGCTTTTGGGGAGTCAGGAATTGTCTCTGCAGAATTACCAGCCTCTGATTTGTCAAACAATGTATCATCTCCATCAATACAAAGCCTAACCAGCCACGAGATCACTTCTCAAATCATCACCTTTCAAGGCTGAAAAGCCCAAGTCTTTCCTACGTTACAACAAATACTACACTTTAAAAGTACCTCATTGGCTGTAAGGTGCTTGGGACATTCAGTAATCATGTAAGGCGCTATATAAATGCAAGTCTTTCTTCTCTTTGTTGTAACCAGGAATTCAGATTGGAAATCAGCCCAGCACTGATCCAGCACTCAAATATTGCTCCAGTTCGATACAGTTTGATTGCTACCTCTTGACTTACATTCAATCTCAATTAATGGAGGAAAATTGGGCAGATTCTTTCACAAGATTTGTGATTGAACAATTAGCTATATTTAAATACTACCTCTTTGTTGTCTGTGTACAAAATTGCCTATTAAAGGGAATGGGGGTCGTAATATTGCAGGCAAATTGAGCTAGTGGAGGTGTTGAGATTTTGGTGGGGTGCAATCAAGATGGAAATAAAGCAGTACATAAAAATCTAGAGTGTCAAATGAGAGGTAACAGTACAGTGGTCTCCAGAACACAAGGGTTGATTCCTTCGTTTGAAAGGAAGGGAACAGATCAGACAGGAGTTTTGAAGATTTAAGTAACAAAGTTGCCGAGGTGGAGCTTGTTGGTGAGAATCAGACCTGGAGAATAGGGAAGCCGACATCGGGGCAGGATTAGCGCCTCCCCCCCCGGGATTCACCGACCCGGCGCAGGGTCGAACAATCCCAGCCCAGGTGTCTGTTGAGCTATGTTTGATTGATGTTGATTGTAGTTTGTTTGTTACAGTAAAAAGTTTGAAACAGGAGACCCTGGGCGTCATTCTCCGACCCCCCGCCGGGTCGGAGAATGGCCGTTGGCCGCCGTGAATCCCGCCCCCGCCCCCTTCGAAGTCTCCGGTACCGGAGATTGGGCGGGAGCGGGAATCGGGCCGCGCCGGTTGGCAGGACCCCCCGCTGGATTCTCCGGCCCGGATGGGCCGAAGTCCCGCCCAGGAATTGCCTGTCCCGCCAACGTAAATCAAACCTGGTATGTACCGGCGGGACCAGGCGGCGTGGGCGGGCTCCGGGGTCCTGGGGGGGGCACGGGGCGATCTGACCCCGGGGGGTGCCCCCACGGTGGCCTGGCCCGCGATCGGGGCCCACCGATCCGCGGGCGGGCCTGTGCCGTGGGGGCACTCTTTCCCTTACGCCTCCGCTACGGCCTCCACCATGGCGGAGGCGGAAGAGACTCTCCCCACTGCGCATGCGCGGGAAACTGACAGCGGCCGCTGACGCTCCCGCGCATGCGCCGCATTTTCGCGGCAGCTGGCGGGGCAACAAACGCCATTTCCGCCAGCTTGCGGGGCGGAAATCCCTCCGGCGTCGGCCTAGCCCCTCAATGTTGGGGCTAGGCCGCCAAAGATGCGGCATTCCGCACCTTTGGGCCGGCGCGATGCCCGTCTGATTGGCGCCGTCTTTGGCGCCAGTCGGCGGACATCCCGCCGTTGGGGGAGAATTTCGCCCAACTTGTCCTTCACTTATTCCCATCAGCTACTGGGAAATGCATTCATTTTCTTTAAAAATAAGCTATTGGTCTCTACGGGGATTGTAACAATCTATTAAAGGAAATATGAAACATACATGAACACATAGCATCTAAATGTCTACAGATGTGTTGTACTGCCTGCAGTCCACAATCCTCCACAGCTGGAAAACACTGAGAAACGACTGGCATTAATCCACAAGTTAACTTTGTTGATTTCCTGTTACGTAGTCCAAGTCCAGTAATAGCCCCTTTTCTTCTCTCTAATGGTCTCTGCAGCACTCGGACTTTTGCCAACACTCAATTCTTGTGATGAAATGAAAGCTTTTAAATCGCTGTTCCTCAGTTCATGGGAAATAATTTGTCAACTTCTCATTTTCTGACAGGCTGGCACCATTAACAGTTCTGTCTTCCCATTCTCCTGAATTCAAACTCATTAGCAGCTCAAGCCATGCACCCAGATAGAAATGCATCTCAACTGGCTAATAGAACATTAAATCTAGAATGCGCACATCTAGATTTTTCGAAAGCAGTGATAATCTCCCAAACACTGATAATCTCCCAAGCAGTGATAATGGGCCCTTTGATGAAAATGATACAATGCCACACCAATTGATGTTCAATTTGGGAATGATGAGCAAAGTTAAGGTTTGTGCAAATGAAAAGTCCCAGCCCTAAAATTGTAACTCTAGGCAAGGCAGGATGGCCACGCAAGACAGCCGCTAATAGCCGCCATCTGCTTATGTTCACTATTCCGCTCTGGCACAGGCGTCCAGCAACTTCACTCCATTATGCCCAGCTTGCCAGTATGCATCAATCATGTGGATTTCCTCCCCATTAGGTCTGCAGGACAATGTAACACGGGTCGAGCCAACATCAATTTCATAGAATTTAATCTCCTGCACGGACGGTAAACTTCGCCCCCCCCCCCCCCCCCCCCATCCCTTCTCCCTTGCCTGGGACAACTCCTCCCCAGAGGTCTGGGCTGTGTATTAGGTGCGGAAGACCCTGGGAAAGGTTGCTGCTGAGGAGCAGTGAGATTAATGTTGGGGGTTCACAGATCCATTTTATAGCCATTAGGGTCAATCTCTTTTACAATTTTCTAGTCAGCTTAATTCTGCAAACCATTATTTGAAGTATCTAGAAATAAAAAATACAAATGTATTTAGCATTATACAGGCGTTTCTCAGGGTAGTGCCCCAGGCCCAGCTATCTTTAGCTGCTTCACCAATGACATGACCCTTTTCTCCACCATAAAGTCAGAAGTGGGAATGTTCACAATGCTCAGGATCATTTGTGACTCTTCAGATACTGAAGCAGTCCCTTGCTGTCCATCGTACCATGTTGTGTTTGCTCCCTTGTACTTTATGAAGTAACTCACCAAACACTTTGATGTCCAAACCAGGATCTTTTTATTGTGTCTCGTGGTAGGATGGCAATCTGATGAAAAGCACGTCATCATGGAGTATTGCTACTCCTCTGGAACTTGCACCTAGCACTGACCAATTACATGTAGGCCTTATTACTCTCTCCTGCCGATGGCCGGATGTGCCCAGGTCACATGACCTTGATCTGGAGACTGACCGGTGTGTCTGTACTGCCACCTGTTGGTTGGAGGTCTCACATCATCCAACTATGATATAGCCCATAGCCATATCACCACACCTTGCTGCCAGCATATTTGAAGGCAGGAGGTTCATAAAATAAAGCAGGCGGTCAACCCACCCAATCCCAACAGGTCTCCCCTATAACGTTGGGTGGTTAAGACTCAGGAAGCTTGCCCACCCTTGGGCTTAAACTCCATTCCGTCCCTCCCCCTCCGCCGTCATCTTCTGTGCAGCTGGTGAAGGAGGAGGAAAGATGGCTCGACCAGCAACTTTCACTGCACACGCTGTTATTGCGCAATTAAGGGATACCTCCCTGAGAGGCTACCTCGTGCCTTGGGCCCCACCCACCTTGCCCCCTCGCTGGGGTCAGCCAGAGTCCCATCCAAATTCCCAGGCTTACCTCGAAGTCCCGGCTCCATCAGTCTTCTTTGGGGAATATGCGTAGTTCCAACAGTGACCACCGCTCAATCGTGACACTGTTGGGACTATAGTGCTGCTGACTAATCAGATTGGCCGATAACACTCTAGGGCAGTGACTATCAAAATGGGGGTCGCGACCCGCGGATGGGTTGCCGGATGGTGTAGAATGGGTCGCCAAAAGGTCACCAAAATGATCCCCAAAGAGCGCCTGACCGTGGCATTTTCTCTCCAGGTAAACTCTCACTGCGTCACAGTGTATGACCTCGCGAGGCTGACGAAGAAGCTGGTGCCATGGATTCCTTGTCTCGCTGGGCGAGAGTATAGTTGGGCAGTTTGCCCAACCTAGCCTGCACATCTTTGGACTGTGGGGGGAAACCGGAGCACCTGGAGGAAACCCACGCACACACGGGGAGAACGTGCAGACTCCGCACAGAGAGTGACCCGAGATCGGAATTGAACCCTGGTCCCTGGCGCTGTGAGGCAGCAGTGCTAACCACTGTGCCGCTGCGGTTAAACGTTCTGCACGCAGGAAATTTATTTTTCATCTGCACCTGTTGAGTATTGCGATCATTTTGGGGTAATCTCGCATTTTTAAATGTAAACGCTTCAGGAGCAAAGGCCCTCAAAGCAGACTGCCATCTATTCCTTGCATTAAGTAAAAAATAGAATTATCCAATCATTTACATGGAACCACTTTAAATTAAGTGCGCACTCTGTTATTTCCGCAGCTTTGTGTCAATAACAGTGAAAAAGGAGACACTCCTTGGTGCATTATCAGGTAGTAATCCGATCAAGTGGCCAATTGTGACTTTGGGAAACTGTAAACTCGGTGATATCTGACCAGCTGCCCATTCTGTGTTTCACTGGATGTCTATTCTGTTAGAATTATAATGGGCAACTGATGTAACATCACCCTATTTTTCACAGTCCCCATTAGGAAATGGTAGCAAGGTCAGAGGTTATGTTATTGAATTAACAATCCAGAGGACTGGATGGCATATCTGGAATTTAAATTCAATTAATTAATTAATCCTGAATAATTAAGCTCACCTCAGCGATGGAAAGCTATGAAACTATTATTGAATAATAGAATGGTTCCAGCATCAAAAACCGATCTGGTTCACGAACATCTCTCAGGGAAGGAAGTCTGCCGTCCTTACCTGGTCTGGCCTACATGTGACTCCAGACCCACTGCAATGTGGTAGACTCTTAACGGCCCTCTGAAATGCCTAGCGAACCACTCAGTTGAATCATACCACCGACAGAAAAGTTGAAGAAGAATAAAATTGGATTGACCACCTGGCACTAGAAATGGCACATCCTGCCCAGTCAACCTTGCAAAGTCCTCCTTACTAACATCCGGAACTGTTCCAAAATTGGGAGAGCTGTCCCACAGGCTCGTCGAGCAACAGCCTGACATAGTAACATTACCAAATCATATCTTACAGCTAATATCCCAGACACCTCCATCACCATCACTAACCCTGGGTATATTGCGTTTCACCAGCAGGACCAAATCATCAAGGGTGGTGGCATAGCGGTAAGCAGTCAAGAGGGAGTGGCCTTGGGAGGCCTTAACAGAGATGCTGGACCCCACAAAGCCGCGTGGCATCGTGCCAAATGGGGGAAAGGAAACCTCCCGCTGGTTACCACCTATTGCCCTCCATCAGCTGATGAGTCGCTACTCCACCATGTTGAACATCACTTGGAAGAAGCACAAGGGTGCAGAATGTAACCTGATGGGGATGTTCAATAAGCATCACCAAGAATGACTCAGTAGCACCACGACTGACTGAGCTAACTGAATCCTGAAGAACATATCTGACAGACTGAGTCTGTGCCTGGTGATGACAGAACCGACAAGAGGAAGAAACCTATTTGACCTCTCCCTCACCAATCTACCTTTGCAGGTGCATCTGTCGTTATTTGTGGAAGGGACCATTGCACAGTCATTGTGGAGACAAAG
The DNA here is from genome assembly GCF_047496885.1 of Scyliorhinus torazame. Taxonomy (NCBI): domain Eukaryota; kingdom Metazoa; phylum Chordata; class Chondrichthyes; order Carcharhiniformes; family Scyliorhinidae; genus Scyliorhinus; species Scyliorhinus torazame. The sequence goes on along the minus strand of NC_092728.1, from coordinate 99,387,535 downwards.
TACTGTCTTCACATTGAGGGTACCCAGCATGGTGTGCAACCACTGCACCAAATGGGATAAATTCAGATCAGATTCAGCCGCTCAAAACCGAGCATCCACGAGAGGCTCTAGGCCATCCGCAGAACTTTGTTCAACTACAATCTGTAACCTCATAGCCCAGCATATCCCTCACTCTATCGTCACCATCAGACAGGGTGGAAGGAGGAGATGTGAGGTCTGCAGGCTGACAGGGGCGCAAGAGGGAGGGGTGCGACCCTGGCTCAGTGAGGTGTGTAGTGAAGAGCAGGACAGGTATACCTAAAATTGCTTCTGTGAAGTCTCTTTGGGTGATTTACAATGCTGAATGCCACCTACAAATGCACGCTGCTGTTGTCTAATTTCTGATGATCTGGTTGGAGTGATTTAAAAATCATGAAACTCCCGAATGAACTGCGGGAATATTTGCACCGTGCAGATGACAACAGCGCTCCAGCACCTTCTGAAGTGCAATTAGTGATTGCCAATAAATACTGGCTTTGCCATCTTTGATCAGTTGTTTTGCTATCTGTCAGGGTGATTGACTGTGGCCTTTGTACGCTGGATACCATACCTTTACATCGGCCTTTCAAGCAGATTATGAATTTTTAACCAATGGAATTCGTATTTCCAATTTGGTGGTACCATGGACTGCCCAAATAATGGGCGAAAAATTGCGATTCTCAAGAAAATCAGATGACAGGAGCTGTCATTTTAAAAATGCAGCTCAGGCAAAGATATAGCAGGAACTAGTAAATCAGAGCATCCTTGGTCTGTTTCCAGCAATTACGTTCACGAAGGAAGCGATGCTAACACATCAGTGCATTGTGAGAGGAGGCTGCAAATAATCACCTCACTTACCCAGCACTGGAATGGATCGGATGTTTTGTGCATCACGCAACTAATAAGCAGCTGTGAGGTCTGCAGGCTGACAACATCGTCTTTGTTGACAGATTTGTACCTTTGTGTAAAGTGGACAGAAACCACAGGGGGAGTGATAAACTGCATGGATCAAAAGTTTAGCAGAAGTGCCTAGGATTGTATGGTGAAGCTTGAAGAAAAGAAACAAACTGTCTGATAAAGACTAGCCTGAAGTGATTCGGCAGAGGTTGAAGGAAAAAAATACCAAATTAAAACGAGAGACATTGCCCGTTTCCTAAAAATAAAATCAGTGTGACTGTTGGAAAGAGGAAACAAAGGTTGTTAGCGCGTTCTTGCTTACCCAGTGTTTAAGGGGACTTTATGAAATGTGATAATTGAAACGTGCCCGGAAATGCTGAATTGAAACAAATGTGTGAGAATGGCAGAAAGGAGATCACCTGATCCTCTAGCCTGCTGGGTAAGATTTGGGGGGGGGGGGGGGGTGGGGGGGGGGCAGAAGGGGAGCAGGTGGTGGGGTTATTGACTGCAAACTGAAAGCGCCACTGATCAAACTCAAAGAACAAAGAACAAAACAGCATAGGAACAGGCCCTTCGGCCTTCCAAGCCTATACTGGTCATACCAACCTTGGCCAAAACCCTAAAGAACAATCCTTCCGAGACCAATCATAACTTCAGGATTGCACAGATTACTGCATCATTGCTGGAGTGATGCTCTTGTCACTTGGTGCTCCACTGCAGGCTATGCAGTGACATCACCAACCCTCCCCCACAGGTCAGCAGTGAAATCAATGAGGACATCCCCTTTGCCGCTCTGTTAAAAACCCAGAAAAAGTTACACCTTGTTCAATCAGATGTAACTGGGTTTTAATGATGTCTTGAGCAGTAACCATTGATGAACAACAAAACACTGAATAAACAATGTTACTCCTGTTCCAATGTTTAAATGCCACCGTTTGATTAATTAGTAGACTTTTAAATCTTAATTTTTAAATTTTTCTCGAAGATTCTTCAGACTACCTCAGCTTCCACCACCTCCCAATCTTTGATTTGTTCGAAGTTTCGAACCAAAAAAAATTGATTTTATTTCCAAAGCAAAATACTGTGGAGGAGGAGACAAACGGACCCGACAGGTTAACTCTGGGCCCGATTCAGCGAACCCACTTGCGCCTAGCACGGATCCGTGTCCCGAATCATGGGCGAAATTCTCAGGAAACGGCGCGATGTCCGCCGACTGGCGCCCAAAACGGCGCCAATCAGACGGGCATCGCGCCGCCCCAAAGGTGCGGAATGCTCCGCATCTTTGGGGGCCGAGCCCCAACATTGAGGGGCTAGGCCGACGCCGGAGGAATTTCTGCCCCGCCACCTGGCGGAAACGGCATTTGTTGCCCCGCCAGCTGGCGCGGAAATGACATCTCCGGGCGGCGCATGCGCGGGAGTGTCAGCGGCCGCTGACAGTTTCCCACGCATGCGCAGTGGAGGGAGTCTCTTCCGCCTCCGCCATGGTGGAGACCGTGGTGGAGGCGGAAGGGAAAGAGTGCCCCCACGGCACAGGCCCGCCAGCGGATCGGTGGGCCCCGATCGCGGGCCAGGCCACCGTGGGGACACCCCCCGGGGCCAGATCGGCCCGCGCCCCCCCCAGGACCCCGGAGCCCGCCCACGCCGCCTTGTCCCGCCGGTAAGATAAGTGGTTTAATTTACGCCGGCGGGACAGGCAATTTATCGGCGGGACTTCGGCCCATACGGGCCGGAGATTCGAGCGGCGGGGGCCCGCCAACCGGCGCGGCACGATTCCCGCCCCCGCCGAATATCCGGTGCCGGAGATTTCGGCAACCGGCGGGGGCGGGATTCACGCCAGCCCCCGGCGATTCTCCGACCCGGCGGGGGGTCGGAGAATGTCGCCCCATGATTTGGGCTGACGAGTCACCTGACTCGCTCCCGCCCCGCGCGATCTGGATCTGCATATTGAAATGATCCCCAATGGCTCATTTAAATACCCAGATGCTGGATTCAACCAGCAACGAACTGCGCCTGCGAGACCTCACCAGGGCGTCGTTTCGTACTGGTCCACAGAAACGTGGACCAGGTCTAATGGCACCTCGGGGGGGGGGGGGAGGGGCGGGGGGGGGGAATTTGCGGAGGGATGGAATTTTACCTTTGTGGATGCAACTTATCAAAATCCAGCATTCAACCTCTTCTGTTTCAGTATACTTGCCTGTGATACCTGCCTAATATCTTGAGACACCAATTAGAGCTACATCCATATATCTACAGCATCGTGTCCTGGATGGTAAAGAATCCTACCTCGCTTCTCGGAGGGTTCCATTTCATTTTCCTTATATCAGGAATCAGCTGTTAATTAAACATTTGCCTGACATGCCGTTTGAACCGTATTGGGACTCCTCCAAGGAACAGTTCCTGAGATTCGCCCATCACTTTGTCTCATGGTCTGCAAAGAAGACGAATATTCTTGATTTGACTTGCTAACAGCGCTTCCACTGCAAGTAACCATTTCAAAGAAAATCACTGAGTGTCTTTAAGACAGAGATAGATAGGTTCTTGGTCAATAAGGGGATCAGGGGTTATGGGTAGAAGGCAGGAGAATGGGGATGAGAAAATATCAGCCATGATTGAATGGCGGAGCAGACTCGATGGGCCGAGTGGCCTAATTCTGCTCCTATGTCTTATGGTTTTATTACTCTTTTGATCTCTCGCTGGAGAGAAGGGTCTGGATGGACTGCAGGATTCCCACAGCTATCACCAATTCTCTGTTTCCCCGGGGTTTTCATTCCCATGTCATTCCCCGCCTGGGAATGGGATGCTTTGCTGTGTTTTTCCCTCCCCCCTATCAACTGACAGATCCGTTGTTCCCCTACTTGCTTCCAAAAGGGTGCAACTTGCCTTGTCTCACTTGTCAATCACCTTGTCTCACTTGTTTGAGATTAACCCAGGGTCTTATTCTAATCTCTCAGCTTCCCGCCACACAGTCCAGTGCCACCTTGATCACAAGCTGGTTCCACAGGCAGAATGCTCAACACCAAAGTCAGATCACCTATGGCTGACAGCACGGTTTTCACTTTTATGTCAAACATGCCTATTTGCAAGCGATTTTCAATACGCTGAATGAAAGAACAGGTTCTGATACACATATTTGAACTTGGACATTTATGAGGCCTTGGCTTAGCACAACATTTTTGACACAATACATTAAAAGAGAAATATAAAAGGGAGATGGAATCAGTGCAGGGAACTATGGACCAATTACTCAATTGCTGTGGTAGGAAAGGTAAAGATATTTTTGCTCAAAGTTGTAATAGAAAAATACCTGGAAACATAAAAGATGATAAAGCATGTGGGTGATCGTGGTTGATCAAATTAATTGATTTTTTTTATGTTACAAAGAGTAGTAATTCAGAAGACACAAAGTGCACGATTTAAGAAACAAAAAAGAGAGTCCCGTTTGGGACACTTATAGCAGGGTCTTTCTCAACACCTGCAGTGCCAAGAACCACCCCCGCTATCGAATGAGGCTCTGCTGCTTTACTTGATCCCTGCAGGGAACACATCGCTGAGGCTACACTTACCTCGTCAGTGCAGGAAGAGTTTGGGGCGCCATTGTTAAATACCCCTCCCCGCTCCACACCCCCATCGCGTAATCCGGACCCCCCCCCCGCTGTTAGCTTCTGGCTGCTGTTGAGTAAAGAGTCAAGAGTTCTGCTCCTTTCCCCAAACACCTTTATTTTCCTTGAACACACTTTATACAAAACTCTATCACCACACCACACCACTTGCAACCCCTTTACATATCAGTGTCAACTATTGGATACTTAACATGAATTTGATATGTAATTGGAACGTCTCTTAACCCATTCCTAACAACCCCCCGCCCCCTCCATTGCCCAATTTACCCGCTCCACTGCCCAATTTACCTCTTTCGGGCAGTGTTTTTCAAACTTTTTTCCCAGGACCCACTTTTGTCAACTGGCAGACCTTCGAGACCCACGTCACGCTCGCTCACACAGTCTATCCTAAAACAACTTTCCATGCCCCAGGCATGGGACAGATGAAAATAGTCTAATTTTCCTGTTAATAATCACTGTTCCCCGGTGTATTAGCCTTATGATATGGATAGCCTTATATTGTTACGAGTTCAAAAACAGCTACGAAGAAGATTCAGAAACACTACTCTATGATGGATCCTACTTAAAGTTGATCTCCATAGGGCAAGTTCTGCAAAGATTTCCCATGACCTCCAACAGTAATCAATGTGAGGAGATCTCTGTATTTCCACATCCCTAGCAATTGTGAGAAGCAAAAGGAGCATTTATTTTGTGAAGGGTGAAAGACTGCACTGTCGGATATCAGAGAACTCACTAAAGGTTCTGAAATATTTACAAATCAATACTTTTTAACAATGCATGACCTCTAACCTTCCTATTTCAGTGCTCAAAACATTATCCTTCCCACCAACCTAGTAGTAAAAGCTGGGCGGCGGTCAGGTTGGGCCAAAGGGCCTGTTTTCATGCTGTAAACCTCCAAGACCATTCCAAAAGTAGAGTTAGGCATAACCGTGAGGTTTAGAGGGCAACCTTCCAGTTACCATGCACCTCCCACCAGAGACGCGAAGGTCGCAGATTTGGGACGTTATGTCACTCTGGAATATTTCTGGGATCCACTTCTGGTATTGTTTATAGGACTGAGCAGTCAGTACTTAGTGTGGGCCAAAATAAATCACCAGGTGAATGGATTCTGCTAGTAGAACTGACTCTCAACACCGGGCAGTTGCAACAAGTCAGGAGTGGGCTTAGGGGCAGCGAACGAGACGGCGCACAGCAAACGAGACGGCGCACAGCGAACGAGGCGGCGCACAGCGAACGAGACGGCGCACAGCAAACGAGACGGCGCACAGCGAACGAGACGGCGCACAGCGAACGAGGCGGCGCACAGCGAACGAGACGGCGCACAGCGAACGAGGCGGCGCACAGCGAACGAGACGTCGCACAGCGAACGAGGCGGCGCACAGCGAACAAGGCGGCGCACAGCGAATGAGGCGGCGCACAGTGAACGAGGCGGCGCACAGCGAACGAGACGGCGCACAGCGAACGAGACGGCGCACAGCGAACGAGGCGGCGCACAGCGAACGAGACGGCGCACAGCAAACGAGGCGGCGCACAGCGAACGAGGCGGCGCACAGCGAACGAGACGGCGCACAGCGAACGATGCGGCGCACAGCGAACGAGACGTCGCACAGCGAACGATGCGGCGCACAGCGAACGAGACGGCGCACAGCGAACGAGGCGGCGCACAGCGAACGAGACGTCGCACAGCGAACGATGCGGCGCACAGCGAACGAGACGGCGCACAGCGAACGAGGCGGCGCACAGCGAACGAGACGGCGTACAGCGAACGAGACGGTGCACAGCGAACGATGCGGCGCACAGCGAATGAGGCGGCGCACAGTGAACGAGGCGGCGCACAGCGAACGAGACGGCGCACAGCGAACGAGGCGGCGCACAGCGAACGAGACGGCGCACAGCGAACGAGACGGTGCACAGCGAACGATGCGGCGCACAGCGAACGAGACGTCGCACAGCGAACGAGGCGGCGCACAGCGAACGAGGCGGCGCACAGCGAACGAGGCGGCGCACAGTGAACGAGGCGGCGCACAGCGAACGATGCGGCGCACAGCGAACGAGACGGCGCACAGCGAACGAGACGGCGCACAGCGAACGAGACGGCGCACAGCGAACGAGGCGGCGCACAGCGAACGAGGCGGCGCACAGCGAACGAGGCGGCGCACAGTGAACGAGGCGGCGCACAGCGAACGAGACGGCGCACAGCGAACGAGGCGGCGCACAGCGAACGAGACGGTGCACAGCGAACGTGGCGGCGCACAGCGAACGAGACGGCGCACAGCGAACGAGGCGGCGCACAGCGAACGAGGCGGCGCACAGCGAGCGAGACGGCGCACAGCGAACGAGACGCCGCACAGCGAACGAGACGGCACACAGCTAACGAGACGCTGCACAGTGAACGAGACGGCGCACAGCGAACGAGACGGCGCACAGCCAACACAAGGCATTCATTGCACATGGTTAAGGCAGTGAGCTCAGAGACGATCGTTTGCTTGGATATTTTCCCATCACTTTTTTACAGTTCTATATCTGTCTCTCTCTGAATTTTTCAAGGGATGGAACTGTGTGCCCATGAACCTGAATCCGCCATACTTCCACGTTAACAAAAGTGCAGATCTGACACCTGTCCGTGACCCACCCATGGGTCACGACCCGCACTTTGAAAATCCCTGTTTCAGGGAGTCTTAAGGCCAGGGCACCTCCGGGCACGATCCCTGGCAAGGACAACCTGGCACCTGGGCACTTTGGCACTGTCTGCCGAGCACCTTGGCAGTGCCCCTGCCATCCTGGCAGCGCCATGTTGCCCAGGTGCCAGCAGAGGTTCCTGGGCACCACCCTGTCCAGCGCCCGATCATCCGGGGGTCTCCAATGGTCTCCTCAGGTGCCATTACGCCTGCTCTACATTTGTGCGGACCAGTGCTGAACGGCGCTGTGGCAAGGTCTCCCGGGCGAGGCCGTTTGCTCCTGGGCCTCGGGGAATCTGCGTAGACACACTTAAATCATCATAGATCATAGATCATAGAATTTACAGTGCAGAAGGAGGCCATTCGGCCCATCGAGTCTGCACCGGCTCTTGAAAAGAGCACCCTACCCAAGGTCGACACCGCCACCCTATCCCCATAACCCAGTAACCCCACCCAACACTAAGGGCAATTTTAGACACTAAGGGCAATTTAGCATGGCCAATCCACCTAACCTGCACATCTTTGGACTGTGGGAGGAAACCGGAGCACCCGGAGGAGACCCACGCACACACGGGGAGGATGTGCAGACTCCGCATAGACAGTGACCCAAGCCGGAATCGAACCTGGGACCCTGGAGCTGTGAAACAATTGTGCTATCCACAGACTTCCGGGTCGCGGCGATGCGGAGCTAAGCCGCGCGAGTCGGCAGCTCCCGCAGAAACGGACTTTTGGGCCCGCTAACGGAGCCCCAACGGATCTTTAAAAAAAAAACAACCCGTGGGGAAGAACGGAGGAAGTCCCCTACAGACCTGCATGGACCGGACCCGCAGTGAAACGGCGAGGAAAGCGGCCCTGGAGCAGCGGGAGAAGAAAGAAGAAAAAAACAAAATGGCGGCGCCCATGGACAGAGAGGAGATGAAAGAGTTCATCAAGTGCTGCTTCGAGGAGCTGCGTAAGGAGATGGTGGCGCCTATACTGGCAATGGTGGAAAAACTTGGAGCAACCCAGAAAGCCCAAGAGGTGAAGATTCAGGAGATCCAGGAAAAAGTGAGTGAGAACGGCGACGAGCTCGTGGGCCTGGCGGAGAGAGTGGAGCGGCACGAGGCGCTGCACAAGATGTGGGTGGGAAGACTCGAAGACCTGGAGAACAGATCAAGGAGAAACAACTTGAGGATCCTGGGTCTCCCAGAAGGAATGGAGGGTGCCGATGCCGCGGCATATGTGGGCACAATGATTGAGATGCTGATGGGTGCGGAGGCCCTCCCGGGATTGCTGGAGCTGGAAGGGGCGCACCGAGTGCTAGCGAGGAAGCCCAAGAAAAAAGAGCCGCCAAGGGCGATGGTGGTGAGATTTCACCGGTTTACGGACAGAGAGAGGGTCCTGAAATGGGCCAAGAAGGAACGGAGCAGCAAGTGGGACAATGCGGAGATCAGAATATACCCGGACTGGAGCGCGGAGGTCGCTAAGCGGAGAGCGGGTTTCAACCGGGCCAAAGCGGTGCTGCATCGGAAAGGAGTGAAATTTGGAATGCTGCAGCCAGCGCGACTGTGGGTTACACATAATGGCCAACACCACTACTTCGAAACGCCCGAAGAGGCGTGGACCTTTATATTAGCTGAAAAATTGGACTCTAATTGAGGGTTTGTGTGGGAGGGGGGTGTTTGAGGGGTGAAGTATGATGTTTGTTGTACATAGGGGGTCAACCACGCGCAGGAAAGGATATATGGGCTGGGGGAGAGGGACAAGGCCACGCCAGGAGCAGCGCCATGGGGAGCGGGGCAGGCTTTGGGAAGCGCGGGGTTTTTCCCGCGCGCGGCAAAAAAAAAAAGGGCGGGAAGGGGACAAAGGAATGTACATTGATTGGGAGAGACCCACACAGGGGGGTTAAAGGGATGGCGGGGGAAGCCGGGGTCAGCAGGTGTCAGCTGACTTACGGGAGAGATATGGGGGGAGCAAAAAAGCTAGACGGGGATCTAGCGGGAGGGGGAGGGGAAGGGGGGGGAGAGGAGGGAGGTGGGGAGGGGGGGGGGGGGAAAGGGTTGCTGCTGCACTGGCCGAAAGAGAACGGGACACAGAAGAGGTGGCTGGGACGGGGGTCCCCCAGCTGGGGGACTGGAGAGTGAGGGAGACGCGGACAAGGGACTGGCCCAGAAAAGGAGATGGATAGTCGGCGGGGGTGGGGGGGGGAGAGTCCCTCCAATCCGGCTGATAACGTGGAACGTGAGGGGCCTGAATGGGCTGGTGAAGCGGGCTCGAGTGTTCGCGCACTTGAAGGGACTGAAGGCAGATGTGGCAATGCTCCAAGAGACACACCTGAAGGTGGCAGACCAGGTCAGGTTAAGAAAGGGATGGGTAGGACAGGTATTTCACTCGGGATTGGACGCAAAAAAGAGGGGTGGCAATTCTGGTGGGAAAGCATGTGTCATTTGAGGCCAAGACTATCGTAGCGGATAATGGAGGGAGATATGTGATGGTGAGCGGTAGGTTGCAAGGGACGTGGGTGGTGTTGGTAAATGTATACGCCCCGAACTGGGATGATGCTGGATTCATGAAGCGCATGTTGGGGCGCATTCCGGAACTGGAGGTAGGAGGACTAATAATGGGCGGGGATTTCAATACAGTGCTGGACCCAGCACTGGACCGCTCCAGATCAAGGACGGGAAAGAGGCCGGCGGCGGCCAAGGTGCTCAGGGGGTTTATGGATCAGATGGGGGGAGTGGACCCATGGAGGTTTGCAAGACCGCAGGCCAGGAAATTTTCTTTTTTCTCCCACGTGCATAAGGCTTACTCCCGGATAGATTTCTTTGTTCTGGGCAGGGCGCTCATCCCGAGAGTGGGGGGGACAGAGTATTCGGCCATAGCCGTTTCGGACCATGCCCCGCACTGGGTGGAAATGGGGCTGGGAGAGGAGAGGGATCAACGCCCGCTGTGGCGGCTGGATGTGGGACTGCTGGCCGATGAGGTGGTGTGTGGGAAGGTGAGGGGGTGTATTGAAAGGTACTTGGAGGCCAACGACAACGGGGAGGTGCGAGTGGGGGTGGTATGGGAGGCGTTGAAGGCGGTGATCAGGGGAGAGCTGATCTCCATCAGGGCTCATAGGGAGAAGATAGAGGGAATGGAAAGGGAGAGGTTAGTGGGGGAGATCTTGCGGGTGGACAGGAGATACGCAGAGGCCCCGGAGGAAAGATTACTTGGGGAAAGGCGACGGCTCCAGACGGAGTTTGACCTGCTGACCACGGGCAAGGCGGAGGCACAGTGGAGGAAGGCGCAAGGGGCGACTTACGAGTACGGGGAAAAGGCTAGTCGGATGCTGGCGCACCAGCTCCGTAAGAGGGCGGCAGCGAGGGAAATAGGGGGAATCAAAGATGGAAGGGGAGCCACGGTACGAAGTGCAACGAAAATAAATAAGGTATTTAAGGACTTTTATGAAGAGCTGTACAGGTCCCAGCCCCTAGGGGGGGAAGGGGGGATGAGGCGATTCCTGGACCAGCTGGGGTTCCCGAGGGTGGAGGAGCAGGAGGCGGTTGGTTTGGGGGCACCAATTGGGCTGGAGGAGTTGAGTAAGGGTTTGGGGAGCATGCAGGCGGGGAAGGCCCCGGGGCCGGACGGGTTCCCGGTGGAATTCTACAGAAAATATGTGGACCTGCTGGCCCCGCTACTAGTGAGGACCTTCAACGAGGCAAGAGAGGAGGGAACCCTGCCCCAGACAATGTCGGAGGTGACAATCTCCCTGATCCTAAAGCGAGACAAGGATCCACTGCAATGTGGATCATACAGGCCGATTTCGCTCCTCAATGTGGATGCTAAGCTATTGGCGAAGGTACTGGCCACTAGGATTGAGGACTGTGTCCCGGGGGGTGATACACGAGGACCAAACGGGATTTGTAAAGGGCAGGCAGTTAAATACCAATGTGCGGCGGCTCTTAAACGTGATAACGATGACATCGGAGGAGGGAGAGGCGGAGATAGTGGCAGCTATGGACGCGGAAAAAGCCTTTGACCGAGTAGAGTGGGAGTATCTCTGGGAGGTATTGCGCAGTTTGGGTTCGGGGGAGGGTTTATTAGATGGGTTAAGCTCCTTTACAGCGCCCCGGTGGCGAGCGTAGTGACAAACTGGCGGAGGTCAGAGTACTTTCGGCTGTACCGAGGGACGAGACAGGGGTGCCCCCTGTCCCCCCCTGTTGTTTGCATTGGCGATCGAACCCTTGGCCATATCACTTAGGGAGTCTCAGAAATGGAGGGGGATAGTCCGCGGGGGAGAGGAGCATCGGGTATCGCTATATGCGGATGACCTGCTGCTATACGTGGCGGACCCAATGGAGGGGATGGTGGAGGTCATGCAGACTCTGAAGGAGTTTGGAGAGTTTTCGGGCTACAAGCTTAATGTAGAGAAGAGTGAGCTTTTTGTACTACAGGCAGGGGACCAAGAAAGAGGGATAGGGGACCTACTGCTGAGGAGGGCAGAGAGGAGTTTTTGGTATCTGGGGATCCAGATAGCCAGAAGTTGGGGGGCCCTACATAAATTGAATTTGACGAGGGTGGTGGAGCAAATGGAGGAGGATTTTAAAAGATGGGACATGCTCCCGCTCTCGTTGGCGGGTAGGGTGCAGTCGGTCAAAATGGTGGTCCTTCCGAGGTTTTTGTTCGTGTTTCAGTGCCTCCCCATCGTGATCACCAAGGGCTTTTTCAAGAGAGTAGGTAGGAGTATTATGGGGTATGTGTGGGCAAATAAGACCCCGAGGGTTAGGAGAGGGTTCTTGGAACGCAGCAGGGACCGAGGAGGGTTGGCTTTGCCATACCTAGAGAGTTACTACTGGGCAGCAAACGTGGCGATGATCCGTAAGTGGGTTATGGAGGGAGAGGGGGCGGCATGGAAGAGGATGGAGATGGCGTCCTGCAAAGGAACGAGCCTGGGGGCGTTGGTAACGGCACCGCTGCCGCTCTCGCCGACAAAATACACTGCAAGCCCGGTGGTGGCGGCAACATTAAAGATCTGGGGCCAGTGGAGAAGGCACAGGGGTGCAATGTGAGCATCGGTGTGGTCCCCGATCAGGGGTAACCACCGGTTTGTCCCGGGGAAGATGGACGGGGGGTTCCAAGGCTGGCATCGGGCGGGGGATAAGAAGAATGGGGGACCTGTTCATTGACGGGACATTTGCGAGTCTAGGGGCACTGGAGGAGAAATTTGAGTTACCCCCGGGAAATGCATTTAGATATATGCAGGTGAGGGCTTTTGTGAGGCGACAGGTGAGGGAATTTCCGTTGCTCCCGGCACAAGAAGTTCAAGATAGGGTGATCTCGGGGGTATGGGTCGGGGAGGGCAAGGTATCGGAAATATACCAAGAGATGAAAGAAGAGGGGGAAGCGCTAGTAGAAGAATTGAAAGGTAAATTGGAGGAGGAGCTGGGGGAGGAGATTGAGGAAGGGCTATGGGCCGACGCCCTGGGTAGGGTTAATACCTCTTCCTCGTGTGCCAGGCTCAGTCTGATACAATTTAAGGTGGTTCACAGAGCGCATTTGACGAGGGCGAGGCTGAGTAGGTTCTTTGGGGTAGAGGATAGATGTGAAAGATGTTCAGGGAGCCCGGCGAACCATGTCCATATGTTTTGGTCATGCCCGGCACTGGAGGGGTTCTGGAGAGGAGTGGCAGGAGTAATATCCCAGGTGGTGAAAGTCCGGGTCAAGCCAAGCTGGGGGCTAGCAATATTTGGAGTGGTGGATGAGCCGGGAGTGCAGGAGGCGAAAGAGGCCGGAATTCTGGCCTTTGCGTCCCTAGTAGCCCGGTGGAGGGTCTTGCTATTGTGGAAGGAGGCGAAGCCCTCTAGCCTGGAGGCCTGGATTAACGACATGGCGGGGTTCATAAAATTGGAGAGAATTAAGTTTGCTTTGAGAGGGTCTGTACAGGGGTTCTACAGGCAGTGGCAACCGTTCCTAGATTATCTCGCAGAGCGTTAGAAGAAGGTCGATCAGCAGCAGCAGCAACCCTGGGGGGGGGGGGGGGGGGTGGGGAACGAGAGACTGTCTGAGGGGATGGACGAGCGGGAGATAGCATGGAGGGTGGGGGGAAACGGTACGCGCGGCCAAGAGCCAGTATATAAAACTATGTAAATATACCATCTTGCCTTGTATATATCTTGCTCAGGGAGAATTTGCATTATTTTGTTACAGGGGGGGGGGATTATTGTTTGTAAGGGGAAAAAATTGTGTTGTTAAAAAACCTTAATAAAAATATTTTTTTTAAAAAAATTGTGCTATCCACAAGGCTACCGTGCTGCCCCTAAATAGCCCATTTAAATATGTTAATCTGATCGCGGCGTCTCGCGAGATCACGCGTTAGATCTCACGAGGCATTCCGAGCATCGCGAATCTCGCGAGAGGCCTCTTATGAGATTAAACGGCCTCATCGTGTCACCAAGTCGGGCGCGATGAGGCGTTTAAATCTCCCCCAGCGTATTTAGAATTTAAAAAGGCCTTCAACAGTGGCCTCATGACTGAGGTCATGAGGAACACCTGGAGCCGGAGGACGGAGTAAAAAGGATAGCAAGCTGGCTAGAAAACAGGGAATAGGAGTTGAGGGTTGTCACACAGTCTGGTGGGAAGTGTACTCCACAAGCAATAATGCTGGGACAACTGTTGTTCACCATTAACATAAGCAGTTTTGGGCATCAGAAAACAAATTAAAAATTTGCAGATGACACAAAATTGTGGGGGTGGTGTGGTGGGGGAGCGAAGGTTGGTATCACGAGTTAGCTCAGACTGTGGTTCGGATTAGTGCCAGCAGCACAGTTCGATTCCCATTCCAGTTCAGATAGACTCATGATCTGTCCCCTTGCCCTGTCCCCGAGAGTAGGGGGCAATGGCAAACCTCTACTGACAGAACGCATGAACATATGAATAAGAAGAAGTAGGCCACTCGGCCCATCGAGCCTGCTCCCTCATGGCTGATCTGATGGTAACCTCAGCCCCACATTCCTATATGCCCCCCCCTTGTTAATCAAGATTCTATCTAACTCTGCCGTTAAAATATTCAAAGACTCTACTTCCACTGCCTTTTGAGGAAGAGAGTTCCGAACACTCACATCCCGCAGAGAACAAAATTCTCCTCATCTCTTTCTTAAATGAGCAACCCCTTATTTTTACACAGTGGCCCCCTCGTTCTAGATTCTCCTACACTGGGAAACATCTTCTCCACACCAAACCTTCGATCAAGTTGCCTCTTCCATTTTAAACTCCAGCGGATACAAACCTAACAATCTGCTCGTTCCTGGTATTAGTTGAGTAAAAATTCTCCGAATGGCTTCCAACAAACACACTTTACACAATATTCTGCCGGTAGCGGGATTCTCCACGGTGGAGAATCGGCAGTCTGGGGTAAAAACGGGATCAGAGCCAGTCTTAACACTTGAGTGATTTTGAAGAGTTCAGCTGAAAATTGACAGCATTTAATTCTCTTTGAAGTGGTTGATGTTTGTAAACATTGTGGTCAGAGCACTTCAGAGGTACTGACCACAAAAAAGGTCAATGAAGCAACGCCCATAGCTGTGTTTGTGGAAGCTGTCATCACAGCCCACTAAGAGAAATGAATAAATGACTTGCAGCTCAAGGATCTGAGGGATTTAAACAGAGGTCAATGATTTACTCTTTCTAGGAAACGACACACGGTGCTTCCTCTGCCTCAGCTAGCAGCTGTATGCCCAGGGGAATGCGACAACAGTAATGTTTTTCACTTGCACCTGTCTCTCTAGCTTACAGAGAGGTCTCTCTTTTCCGGGGGTTCTGTGGGGGGGGTCTCTTTATTTAGGGAGTCTCTTGGCGAGGGCCCCTATTTAGGGGTCTCTTGGGGGTCCCCCTCTTTAGAGGTCTCTAGGGGGAATCTCCCTATTTAGGGGTCTCTGGGGGTCCCTCTATTTCGGAGTCTATGGGGGGTCCCCCTATTTACGGGTCTAAGGCGGGGAGATGGACCATGTCACACTTATGCTTAGGAGAAGGGGGCCCCAAAACATCCAGGGTGGGGGCTGATTTCCAATGGGGGGGTGGTGGACAGCCGCGGGACCTCACTATCAGGCGTCCTCTCAAAATGGCGGCCTGATAGCGGGATTACTTCCTGGATCCCTTTTCATCTTCGCCATGCCTAAATTTGCATGATAAGGGATAGTGAATTGCTTGGTGGGAGTGCAAATCAGTTCCAATTCACCTCCAGCTGGATTCTCCATTTGGGAGACTAAGTGCTGACACCAGTGGAACATGGGTGGTCTTTCACGACCGCAAAACCGGCGTGAAACCTCACCGATTCCGGTACCGGTGAGGGCTAGCACCGGCGCCGACTGAAACTCCTGCTGACCGCGCCGAAAATGGCTGGAGAATGGCCGGGTCCCACGCTGTGCATGCGCACGGCTGACGACCTGCACGATCGCGCCGGAAAACAAAGCGCCGGCGTGCGTGACCCCCAACCCACCAACCGTGACCCCATAGCCCACCCTCTGGCCACCCCCCACCAGTCCCCTCAGTCCTAGAATAAGCCCCCCCCCCCCGGGCCAGCGGCACGGATCCCGACCGAGTGTGACACCGCTGGACACAGTCCGCAGCCGTCACGCCGGGTTCCCGCATGCTCGGGACTACACATGGCCCACGCCGTCGGACCCACGCCGTCGGGTACTCGGCCCATTGGGGGCGGAGCCTGGTGGGTGGGCCGGCCAACACCACGCGTCACGATGATGCCAGTTTGGAGGGGGGGGCGGAGCATGGCGGACCGGTGTCAAACCGCCGACGGAACCGATTCGGTGTCGGAATCCATTCTCTGATCGCCGATTTCAGTATGGGCTACGGAGAATCCCGCCCAACGTCTCCCACATGGAGAACCTCGGCTGTGGTCTCACCAATGCCCTGCACAGCTGAAGCATAGTCTCCCTAGTTTTGTAATCAATTGCCTTCACAATAAATGGTAACATTCCATTAGCTTTTAATGACTTGCTGGACCCGAATATTAGCCTTTTCTGATTTGCAAAGAAAATAGCGCAGGATGAAAACAATGGGCCAGCAAGCTGCCTTCTGGCAGAGCACACATAAATGAATGAAACTCAGGAAGACTGTAACAAGACAACATTAATAAAATTAGCAAATGAGTACCTATAAAAGAGCAAAGGAATCCCGGGGTATAGATACACAAAACACTAAAAGTAGTGAATAAAGTCACAAAGAAGAGCAAACAAAAGACACAGAATTAAACTTGAATGGAAGATTGGTTGACCACACTTGGTATTAATAATCTTAAAAATAACCAGTTTACCCGGAATCCTGCGGGTCTTACAGGCCAATCTCCCTGATCAATGTGGATGCCAAGCTCCTGGCCAAGGTCCTGGCGATTGGAATTGAGGACTGTGTACTGGAGGTGATTGGGGACGATCAGACAGGGTTTGTGGAAGGCAGCTAACTTGAGGAGATTGCTTAATGTGATCATGGTGCCCCCGACGGGCAAGCAGGTGGAGGTAATGGAGGCAATGGACGCTGAGAAGGCCTTCGACCGGGTGGAGTGGGGCTATTTGTAGGAGGTGCTTGGACGGTTTGGGTTCGGGGAGGGACTGGTTAATTGGGGTCAGACTATTGTACCAGGCCCCAAAAGCTAGCGTTAGGATGAACAGGATAATGTCAGATATTTCAGACTACACCGCGGGACCAGGCAGGGGTGCCCACTCTCCCCGTTGCTGTTCACGCTGGCCATAGAGCCGTTGGCGATGGCGTTGAGAGCTGCGAAGGGGTGGAAGGGAATGACTAGGGGGGGCGGGTGGAACATAGCATCTCTCTCTATGCGGATGACCTGCTCCTGTACGTGTCAGACCCACTGGCCGGGATGGAAAATATACTGGAAACATGAGGAAGTTTGGCCGGTTTTCAGGGTACAAATTAAATATGGCCAAGAGTGAGATGTTTGTGGTGCAGGCAAGGGGCCAGGAGAATAGACTGAAGGAGCTGCCATTTAGGCTGGTGCAGGAAAGTTTCCGGTACTTGGGATACAGGTGGCACGAGACTGGGGCAGGTTGCAGAAGTTACATTTGACTAGGGTGGTGGAACAAATGAAGAGGGAGTTTCGGAGATGGGATGCACTCCCGCTGTCACTGGCGGAGAGGGTGCAGACTGTAAAGATGATAATCCTCCCTAGATTTCTGTTCATCTTCCAGTGCCTCCCGATCTTTATCCCACAGTCCTTCTTCAAAAGGACTGGCAAAATCATCATGAGTTTTGTCTGGGCATGAAAATCCCCGCAGGTGAAGAAGGCGATGCTTGAAAGGAGCCGCAGCGAGGGGGGGGGTCACGCGGGGGCGGGGGGGGGGGGGGGGCGTTGGTGGGGGGGGGGTCTGCATGGGGGCGGCATTGCAGAGTCTGATCAACTACTACTGGGCAGCTAACATAGCCACGATAAGGAAGTGGATGGTGGGTACGGGGTCTACCTGGGAGCGAGTGGAGGCAGCTTTGTGCAGGGGCACCAGTTTGGCATTCCTGGTCACGGCTCCCCTACCGCTGTCGCCGGCCAGGTACTCCACCAGCCCAGTAGTGGGGGAGGCCCTGCGGATATGGGGCCAGTGGAGGAGGCATGTGGGGGGGGGGGTGCCTCTGTCTGAGCTCCAATATGTGATAACCATCGATTCGCCCCCGGGAACATGGATGGAGGGTTTCGAACATGGCGGCGGGCGGGAGTGGGCGATATGTTCCTGGAGGGGAGCTTTGCGAGTTTGAGGGGCTTGGAGGAGAAATTTGGGCTGGTAAGGGGAAATGACTTTAGGTACTTACAGCTGCGGGACTGTGTACGCAGACAGGTCCCATCCTTCCCACGCCTCCCGCCAATAGGGATCCAGGACAGAATAGTCTCTAGAGGAGAAGGAGGAGAGGGTAGAGTCTCGGATATCTACAAGGTGCTCATGAAGGGGGAAGAGACCCAGACGGAGGAACTGAAACTCAAATGGGAGGAGGTGTTTGGCGGGAAGATGGAGGATGGGCTGTGGGCGGAAGCTCTGAGTAGGGTAAACTCAACCGCAACATGTGCCAGGCTCGGCCTGATTCAATTTAAGGTCGTTCACCGGGCCTACATGACGGTAGCTCAGATGAGCAAATTCTTTGGGGTAGAGGACAAGTGCGCTAGATGTGCGGGAGGACCAGAGAACCATGTTCACCTGTTTTGGGCATGTCCTAAGCTTAGGGGGTACTGGGAGAGATTTGCGGGGGTCATGTCCCGGATGCTGAAAACAAGGGTGGTGATGAGTCCAGGGGTGGCAATTTTCGGGGTTTCGGAAGGACCCGGGAGTCCAGGGGGAGAAAGAGGCAGATGTTCTGGCCTTTGCTTCCCTAATAGCCCGGCGGCGAATACTGCTGGCATGGAGGGACTCAAAACCCCCGAAGACCAAACTATGGCTTTCGGACATGTCAAGTTTTCTGGGTATGGAAAAAATTAAGTTCGCCTTGAGGGGATCTGTACTGGGGTTCGCCCGAAGGTGGCAACCATTCATCGACTTCTTCGCGGGAGAGTGAACGTCAGCAGGGGGGGGGGGGGGTGGAAGAGGGGGGGGGGAGGGGGGAGATTAGGGTAGAGTAGGAGGGATAAATAGGCGGGTAGTGTCTAGGGGAGAGGAGCGGGCATGTGCAGTATGGTTTGATTGAAGTATTGGTTTTATATTGATGTTTGCACATTTCTTTTATCTGTAACTGTTTACAATGCCAAAAAATACCTCAATAAAATTGTTTGTTAAAAAAAATAATAACCAGTTTACTGAAAACGGCACACCGAGGAATTTAAATAATAATAATCGTTATTATTGTCACAGGTAGGCTTACATTAAGACTGCAATGAAGTTACTGTGAAAAGCCCCTCGTCGCCACACTCCGGCACCTGTTTGGGGACACAGAGGGAGAATTCAGAATGTCCAATTCACCTAACAAGCATGTCTTTCGGGATTGTCGTGGGAAACCGGAGCACCCGGACGAAACCCACGCAGACACGAGGAGAACGTGCAGACTCCGCACAGACAGTGACACAAGCGGGAATGGAACCTGAGACCCTGGCGCTGTGAAGCACCAGTGCAAACCATTGTGCTACCGTGTTGCTTTGGAAGTCAGTGCCTTCCAATATGGCATTGTCTACATTTCTCGGAAACATTGGGGCTGGAATTCTCGGTCGTTGCGATTCACTTTTCCCGCTGGCAGTGCAGCCCCACCCCTGGGTTTCCTGGCGGCGTTGGGTGGTTACAATGGGAAAATCCCATTGACAAGCGGCGGGAGGATAGAATCCCCCCCCCCCCCCACCCTCCCCCACCCCACAGCGAACGCCGTGCGGCTGAGAAACACGTGGCTGGGTGACAGGAGAACCCAGCCCTGGGTTGCAAAAAATTGATCACCCCGTCAACATTACTTTTTCACGCAAACTCTCCCACTGGACCCCCAGACATCAGTCAGTACAGGTATCCTTAGGGCATCTGCCAACTTTTAAGAACTGGTTTTGTGCCTTAATACTTCGGGAACACAAAGTTTCAATCCCAGTGCCAAAAGCGAGGTGTGTACACAGCCGTGATCGTGCAGACGGTTGCTAAGTAACAAATTTGCTTCGCATCACGACTGCGAGCTTCAGCGACGATTAGAGAAAAAAAAAACTTGGCATCAAAAGAAGATTGGACCCCAGTTGGGGTTTTCACTTCTCAGTAATGGTGTCTCAGTCGGCTCTAACTCTGCAACTAAATGAAAGTTCTTTCAGTTCTTACCAGTGAATTGTGTGAAGACACAGTTGGAATCAGTCGCCAGATAGGAAGCGAAGAAATTCGCTTACTGGAGAAAAGCAATTTATACAATGCATTGTTATAGTGTGGAAGTAGCTCAAAGTGTTCTTCGCAAAATGGATTCCTTCTGCAGCAACCGTTTTGTCGGTGTCGTGACAGAAAACAAAACATGTTGAACTGCAACAAAACAAAATGCAGCAAGATGCTGGAAGTACTCAGCAGATCAGGCAGCATCTGAGGAGAAACAGGTTGTATATTAGTTTGGAGGCAGGGGCGGGGAAAAGGGTGTTGTTTTGGGATTTTAAAAATTGTTCGTTCAGGGGTTGGGCCAGCATTTATTGCCCATCCCTAATTGCTCTTGAACTGAATGGCTCGCTGGGCCAGTTCAGAGAACATTTAAGAGTCAACCACATTGTTGTGGGTCTGGAGTCACCTGTAGGCCAGACCAGGTAAGGACGGCAGATTTCCTCCCCAAAGAACATTAGTGAAGCAGGTGTTTCTCGACGGCATCAACATGGCCTCAGGAGCAGCCATTCTGACCCCTACAGGGGGCTAGCACGGCACTGGAGCGACCCACGCCACTCCAGCTGCCGATCCCGGTGTCAGACGGGCGTCGCGGGTCTGCACATGCATGCACAGTGGGACCGGCGCCAACGCGCGCAGTGGGACCGGCGCGATTGGCGCGCATGCGCAGTGGCTCCCCTCTCCGCGCCGGCCCCAACACAACATGGCCTAGGGATACAGGACCGGCGTGGAACAAAAGAGGCTCATAAGTAGGCTTATATTAACGCTTCAATGAAAATCCGCTAGTCTCCACACTCCGGAGCCTGGTCGAGTACACGGAGGGAGAATTCAGAATGTCCAATTCATCTAACAAGCACACCCTTTGGGACTTGTGGGAGGAAACCGGAACACCGGAGGAAACCCACGCAGCACTCCACCACTAATGGGTGGGTGCCTGGAACTCGCTGCCGGAGGAGGTGGTGGAAGCAGGGACGATAGTGACATTTAAGGGGCATCTTGACAAATACATGAATAGGATGGGAATAGAGGGATACGGACCCAGGAAGTGTAGAAGATTGTAGTTTAGTCGGGCAGTATGGTCGGCACGGGCTTGGAGGGCCGAAGGGCCTGTTTCTGTGCTGTATTTTTCTTTGTTCTTTGTTCTAATGGACTATTTGAACAAGTTCTTTAACAGAAAAGATATCCTGTTATGACCCTGTAAGGGACCACGGACATTTAAAGACACACCCAACAATTAACCAACAGAACAACACCACAAGATTTCATATTTTTAAGCAAAAATAAGCTTTATGGTACATGAAGAGAAATTAAACAAAGTAAGCACTATTAACATTATAGTTTACAACTATGTGTACTATGAACGTGGTCTTATTTCTTTCCCCAAGAATTCTCTTTTATATTAAAACAAATGGTACGGCACGGTGGCACAGTGCTGCCTCACAGCGCCCGGGACCCGGGTTCGATTCTGGCCTCGGGTGACTGTGCGGAGTCTGCACGTTCTACCTGTGTCTGCGTGGGTTTCCTCCGGGTGCTGCGGTTTCCCCCCACAGTCGAAAGATGTGCCAGTTACGTGGATTGGCCATGTTAAATTTCCCCTTAGTGTCCAGGGATGCACAGGTTAGGCTATGGGGTAGGGCGGGGGGAGTGGATCTGGGTAGAGTGCTCTTTCAGAGGGTCAGTGCAGACTCAATGGGTCAAATGGCCTCCTTGAGCACTGTAGGGATTCCATGCAAATCCTGCCTAAAATCTTTCTTTTTCGGTCTAATTAGGTAATGTTTAGCATCAGAAGCGGAGAAACGCGAGCACGTTACCATATTAACATGGTAGCACAGTGGTTGGCACTGTTTCTTCACAGCGTCAGGGTCCCAGGTTCTATTCCCGGCTTGGGTCACTGACTGTGCGGTCTCTGCACGTTCTCCACGTGTCTGCGTGGGTTTCCTCCGGGTGCTCCGGTTTCCTCCCACAAGTCCCGAAAGATGTGCTGTTAGGTCATTTGGACATTCTGAATTCTCCCTCTGTGTACCCGAACAGGTGCCAGAGTGTGGCGACTAGGGGGTTTTCACAGTAACTTCATTGCAGTGTTAATGTAAGCCTACTTGTGTCAATAATAAAGATTATTATTATTATTATAAAGTGCTCATTTAACCCATTTTCTTTCCATTCGTTGAAAGCATTAACCACCCAGAACCAAATCAGATTAAAAAGGAATGTTCGCTTGATTCGAGGATATTGCTGCATTCGGCCAACAATCCAAAAGATAAACACAACCACCGACTCTCAAGATAGAGCTGAAATGAAAGATGAGATGCTCTCAGTACAGATGATGGGTTATGTAAAGGCAACACATGCGAGTGCTTCACACTGCCCACATCACTATAAATAACCACGGCAGCAGAACTCAAAAATGATTCCAGAAACGCCAATCCAATAGGCCAGTAAAGCATCGAGGCAGGTGGCGCCCTTTAACAGGGCTGAACGGTATTCAAGTGGAATTACTCACATTCTTTAAACACGTCCATTCAATTCACCCAGAAACAGTAGTGCCTGGAGGAAAGTGCCTGGAATAAAGAACAAGATCACAGCAGCGCAGTTCTCCCAGTGACTGAGCAGGTCTATTCACTGACTCAGGCGAGGATCACAGGGGTCTTAGATTTAATCCCTGGCCTCCACGGAGCTAGCTGCTGTCAAGAGTTTAGGCAGAGTCTCTAAAATTAATCTCACCCTCCCTCAGATTTAAAACAAAAAAATGGAAAATCAGCAATGGATCAGGCATCTAATAGTTATCCGGATAGTACTCCTGATAGCAGAATGCTTATTGGTCAATCTCTGCTGCACATGATGAGTGGGGACCAGGGGTCATCTTCAGGTGAACTGAGGTCTTGAGGCCAGGGAGCAATTGGGGTTGGGTTGAGTAATAACAAATTTACATAGTGAGTTGCCAAATGGAAATTCAGAATGAAGAGAAATGGGATTAGTCATATATAATGGGTCAGTGAGAACGGCACATGGCTGTTATACCTGCCAATATTCCTTCAAAACAAACCCTCAGATCCTTGTGCTGCAAACCATTCATTCATTTCCGTTAGTGGCTGTGAATGACAGCTTCCAGACACACACAGCTGTCAGCCTTACTTCATTCATCTTCCTTCATGCTGGAGTAAATCTGGGGCGAAATTCTCCGTTATCGGCGGAAAGTCCGCCGATCGGCGCAAAAAACGGCGCAAATCCCACTTGCGTCACGTCATAAAAATGGGACGATAGTCTCCGGCCCGAAATGGGCTAGCAGCGACGTAACGGGATCCGCGCTTGCGCAGTGGTTCACGCCGTGCAGCGCGTATGACGGCTCATAAGGCCGCGCAGCTCCCCCCCACCCGACCAGAACACCCGACCGCAACACCCGAGTGGATGGCTGGCCGTCGCTCAGCCCCGAGGTTCGAGTCACGCGATGTGGAGGCGCTCCTGGACGCGGTGGAGCAGAGGAGGGACGCCCTGTATCCCGGGCACGGTCGCAGAGTTGCCCCACGCCACAGCCGGCGTCTGTGGAGGGAAGTGGCAGAGGCCGTCACCGCTGTGGCCCTGACACCACGGACAGGCACCCAGTGCCACAAGAAGGTGAACGACCTTGTCAGAGCAGGCAGGGTGAGCCTCCCCATATCCCCCTCCCCCATATCCCCCCTACCCCATATCCCCCCTCCCCCATATCCCCCCATCCCCATATCCCCCCTCCCCCATATCCCCCCCTCCCCCATATCCCCCATATCCCCCCTCCCCCATATCCCCCATATCCCCCCTCCCCCATATTCCCCCCTCCCCCATATCCCCCTTATCCCCCCTCCCCCATATCCCCCCTCCCCCATATCCCCCATATCCCCCCTCCCCCATATCCCCCCTCCCCCAAATCCCCCATATCCCCCCTCCCCCATATCCCCCCTCCCCATATCTCCCATATCCCCCCTCCCCCATATCCCCCTCCCCATATCCCCCCTCCCCCATATCCCCCCCTCCCCCAGATCCCCCATATCCCCCCTCCCCCATATCCCCCATATCCCCCCTCCCCATATCCCCCCTCCCCCATATCCCCCATATCCCCCCTCCCCCATATCCCCCCTCCCCCATATCCCCCATATCCCCCCTCCCCCATATCCCCCATATCCCCCATATCCCCCCTCCCCCATATCCCCCTCCCCCATATCCCCGATATGCCCCATATCCCCCCTCCCCATATCCCCCATATCCCCCATATCCCCCATATCCCCCCTCCCCCATATCCCCCATATCCCCCCTCCCCCATATCCCCCATATCCCCCCTCCCCCATATCCCCCCTCCCCCATATCCCCCCTCCCCCATATCCCCCATATCCCCCCTCCCCCATATTCCCCCCTCCCCCATATCCCCCATATCCCCCCTCCCCCATATCCCCCTCCCCCATATCCCCCATATCCCCCTCCCCCATATCCCCATATCCCCCCTCCCCATATCCCCCCTCCCCCATATCCCCCCTCCCCATATCCCCCCTCCCCCATATCCCCAAGTGAATCCAGCCCTAACCTTAACCTCTGCAATGCACACGCAACTGATGGCGTGCATTCATATACCTGCCTAACACTGTTGCCTTTTACCCCTGCCACCACCCCCCCACCCCCACAGGAGAAGCGCGCACACAACAATAGGGAGCATGTGAGGACTGGAGGAGGGCCCGCTGATGAGAGGCCACTGACCGTACACGAGGAAAGGGCCATGGAACTGGCTGGCGGACCTGAGGACCGGGAGGTTGCTGATGCAGAGGTCGGGGGCCCACGAGCAAGTGAGCCACCAACAGCCCGTCCCCATATCCCCCCTCCCCTATATCCCCCTCCCCCGTATCACCTGATCACTGCCTGATGTCTAACCATGCATGCTTCATTGTGTATCGCAGGACCAAACGTCCAGGCACCCATCCCCGCAGATGCACACCGCCCGCAGGATGCCCCTCGGAGACCACAGGAGACGGAGAGACCCGCACCCTCCAGCATGCGACGCCCGCAGGATGCCCCTCGGAGACCACGGGAGACGGAGAGACCCGGACCCTCCAGCATACGACGCCCGCAGGATGCCCCTCGGAGACCACGGGAGACGGAGAGACCCGGACCCTCCAGCATGCGACGCCCGCAGGATGCCCCTCGGAGACCACGGGAGACGGAGAGACCCGGACCCTCCAGCATGCGACGCCCGCAGGATGCCCCTCGCACACCACGGGAGACGGAGAGACCTGGAGCAACAGGGAGACGACACCCCCGTCACGTGCGGGAGCGACCACCCAGCGATGAGTGGGGCAGCCACAGGCCCCCGTCACATCCGAGCCAGGACACCACTACCCAGGACACCACTATCCAGGACACCCCTACCCGGGACACCACTACCCGGGACAGCACTACCCAGGACACCCCTACCCGGGACAGCACTACCCGGGACAGCACTACCCGGGACAGCACTACCCAGGACACCCCTACCCGGGAAGACGAAATACCAGACAGTGACTCAGAGTGGATGGGTGGAGACGAACCCCCACCCCAAAGTGCCATGGAGTCAGAGTGGGACGAAGAGCACGACACAACGCCACTGCTGTCACCAACACCCTCCACCATTGCAGAAACACTCACCACGGTTGGGCACTTTAGTGATGAGGCGTTTGGTACACTCACTGGTGCGCACAACACAGCCGTCCCGGTACAGCAGGTGGAGGTAGGAGCAGCAGGGGGACCGGGCGGTCGGAGGGCAGCCCAGGCCAAGCGAACATCTGCCGCCCAGATGGATCCCGGGTTCCTGCAGTTACCACACCCACACATAGATCCGATGCAACCACCGACACGGAGACGAGCGAATAGGGTGACGGGTGGCTTGCGGCGGCTGCAGTCGCAGGTGGAGGAGTCCACCCGCGTCCAGGAGCTGGGAGTGGTCCCGGTCATGCGTGCCACCCAGGCTGACACCGCACGGGTGGCGTCCGCGGTGGAGGCAATGGGTGCGACGGTGTCAGACATGGGGAACGGTTTGCGAGGCCTGGGGCCTTCCGTGCAGGCGGCGTCTGTGGCCCAGGAAATGGCTGCCCTCTCACAGGAGGCCATGAGCCAGTGCCAGCGCCAGATGGCAGAGGCGCTCAACGCCATAGCCCAGTCTCAGAAGGCCATGGCCCAGTCTCTGCAGGCCATGGCCCAGTCTCTGCAGGCCATGGCCCAGTCTCAGCAGGCCATGGCCCAGTCTCAGCAGGCCATCGCTGAGGGCATCGGCGCCAGTGGCCATGTGCGAGCCGGCGTCACACTGTCACAGACAGGGTTTGACAACCCCCTGGGGTCCATGGCTGCAAACCTGCAGACCCCTGTCGATACCAGCACGGGCCTCCAGGACTGGCAGCGCCAGATGTCGGGGGCGCGTCGGATGGCCAGTCCGTTCGCATCCCCCACCCATGTAGAGGCCTGGGGGCCATCGGGCACCCCGAGGGAGGAGGAGGTGGTGTGGTCCGTCCCGGCTCCCTCTGTAGGGGAGGTCCCGGTACACCGCGACACCTCGGACTCCCCCCCTTCCGTCCCAGGTGCATCGGGTGGGCAACGGGCAGGACAGGCTGGCAGCTCGCCATCCCAGTCGCCCGGGCCGCAGCCTGGCCCATCTAGGCCAGGACGCCCCAGGAAACGGCCGCCAAAGGGATCCAGTGTCAGAGGGCAGGAATCACAGGAGTCCACCTCCAGTTCTGCTGTACCGTCTGGGGAACCACGTAGACGTAGTCAAAGGGCCCGTAAGGCCAAACAATTAGACACTGAGTAAGTTGGCACGGGTGCAGGGCACAGATGAGTTTTAGGGGCTAGGGCACGTGCATGAACTCCATTGGTTATTAAAGTCAATGTTACACCTACCGAAGCTGCCTTTGTGCTCTGTCCAAAGTGTGCGGGCGTGTCATGTACGTTGAGCGCAAGTGTGTGTGTGACGGGTGGTCTTACCTCAGCCCCAGGTGAGTCTGCCCCCTTCCCCCTGGGCCGCCATCAACATCCCCCGGGCAGAGGACGGGACCGTGCGCTGCAGTGTCACAGCCGCATGCAGGGATGGTCCGGGTGGTTGGTGGTACTGTGGCCATGGGTCAGACATAGTCCAACGATGTAGAGCCAGCAGCTCATCGCAGGGCGGGTTGTCATCATCCTCCATGGCCTGCGATAGACACACGTCCACCCGCAACTGGGTGAGCCTGGCCCGTTGTGCCGCCGGTGGATCGGCAATTGGGGGGGGGGGTGGTGTGCATGCAGGTGGGGTGTGTGGGGTTGGGGAGGGGGGTGAGGGTGCTGGGTGGGTGGATGGGTGGGGGGTGTGGGTGGTCGGCTGTTGCCATGGTGTGCGGTCTGTGGCCATACTACCCGATTCCCACGCCCATCTAGTCAGTGAAGCGGGCGGCTATCAGTCTGTCCCGTGCCCGCTGGGCCAGCCGGTAACGGTGGACAGCCACCCGCCTGTGTCTACCCCGTCTGCCCTGACCATTGCCCCCATCCCCCTCATCTGGGGAGGACTGGGCCTCTTCCTGCTGCCCCTCCACTCCGCCCTCCTCTGCCTGCGGCACATCGCCCCTCTGCTGGGCTATGTTGTGCAGGACGCAGCACACCACAATGATGCGGCCGACCCTATCTGACCGATACTGGAGGGCGCCCCCAGAGAGGTCCAGGCACCTGAAACGCATCTTCAGCACGCCAAAGCACCTCTTGATCACTCCCCTTGTCGCTACATGGGCATCATTGTAGCGGTTCTCCGCCTCATTGCGTGGCCTCCGTATAGGCGTCATCAGCCACGATCGCAATGGGTAGCCCCTGTCGCCCAGCAACCAGCCCCTCAGCCGGGGATGGCGTCCCTCGTACATGCCGGGGATGGATGACCGCGACAACATGAATGAGTCGTGTACACTGCCTGGGTGACGGGCGCAGACGTGCAGGATCATCATGCGGTGGTCGCAGACCACCTGTACGTTCATCGAATAGGTCCCCTTCCTATTAGTGAATACGGCCCTGTTATCTGCAGGTGGCCGCACGGCGACGTGCATCCCATCGATCGCGCCCTGGACCATGGGGAACCCGGCAACGGCAGAGAAGCCCATGGCCCGGGCATCTTGGCTGGCCCGGTCCACGGGGAAGCGGATGTAGCGGTGCGCCATGGCATAAAGGGCATCTGTCACTGCCCGGATGCACCGATACACCGATGTCTGCGATATGCCGGACAGGTCCCCACTCGGTGCCTGGAATGACCCCGTTGCATAAAAGTTCAGGGCCACCGTAACCTTGACGGACACGGGGAGAGGGTGTCCCCCGCCAGTGCCACGCGGTGACAGGTGTGCCAGCAGGTGGCAGATGTGTGCCACGGTTTCCCGGCTCATCCGGAGTCTCCTCCTGCATTCCCGGTCCGTGAGGCCCTGGTATGACTGCCGGGGCCGGTACACACGGGGCGCCCTCGGGTGCCTCCGTTGCCATGGGGCCGCGACGTCCTCCTCCCCCTCCTCGCCCTGTCGGTCAGGTGTCCCTCCAGCCTGGGCGGCTGCCGCCTGCTCCTCTGCGGCAGCCTGCGCCGCCTCTCTGGCACGCTCCTCCTCCTCCTCCTCCTCCTCCTCCTCATCCAGGGCAACATAGACATGAGCGGCTGCCACCACGGCGGCCAACATCGCTGGATGGTCTGAAAACATGACGGCCTGGTGGGGGGGAGGGGAACGACGACATGTCATCATTGCCCATATCCCCTCCTCCCCCCAGCCAGGTGGCATGGACCGCATGGGTCCAACTGTTGGAGGCTGGAACCTGGCCAGGTGGACCAACTCATTTGCCCTCCCATCACCCTCCTCGGCACGGACCCCCTCCCCAACCTCCACCCCAGCACGGCCCCCCCCAACCCCCACCCCAGCACGGACCCCCCCCAACCCCCAACCTCCACCCTGGCACGGACCCCCCCCAACCCCCAACCTCCACCCCGGCACGGACCCCCCCAACCCCCAACTTCCACCCCAGCACGGACCCCCCCAACCTCCACCCCAGCACGGACCCCCTCCCCAACCTCCACCCCAGCACGGACCCCCCCCAACCTCCACCCCAGCACGGACCCCCCCCAACCCCCAACCTCCACCCCGGCACGGACCCCCTCCCCAACCTCCACCCCAGCACGGACCCCCCCAACCCCCAACCTCCACCCCGGCACGGACCCCCTCCCCAACCTCCACCCCAGCACGGACCCCCTCCCCAACCTCCACACCAGCACGGACCCCCCCCAACCTCCACCCCAGCACGGACCCCCACAACCCCCAACCTCCACCCCGGCACAGACCCCCTCACGGCACTCCCCCGGAGCCCAGCCTACTCTAACCAACCCCCCCCCCCCCGCCGCACACACACACACACAAGCCGAGACACACCTCTCCTCACGCAATCAGTCTGCGGCCACGCCATTTCCTGCCCAGCGCCAACCCCCCAGGCCGTCACTCACCTCCTCGCTGGTCGGCGTGAGCCGGGAGCACCGGGTCACGCCGATGAAAAGGAGGTTTGATTCACGTCGACGTGAACGGTCATCACGTCGACGGGACTTCGGCCCATCCGGGAGGGAGAATATCGGCAGGCCGAAAATCGGCTGCCTTGCGCAGACCCGTGACATTCTCCGCGGCAGCGGCACCATTAACGCCCCGCCGACTTTTCTCCCTTCGGAGACTTCGGCGGGGGCGGGGGCGGGATTCACCGCGGCCAACGGCCATTCTCCGACCCGGCGGGGGGTCGGAGAATGACGCCCCTGAAGTGCAGTAACCGCAATGTTTACAAACATCAACCACTTCAGAGAGAGTTAAGTGCTGTTAATTTCCACCTGAGTATTTCAAAATCAGTCAAGCGTAAAGCGGTGTGATTGGATGGCACTTAACTCTCTTTGAAGTGGTTGATGTTTGTAAACACTGTGGGTACAACACTGCAGAGTTAGCCAACCGTGAAGGAAGATGAATGTAGAGCAGCAAGGTGGCACAGTGGTTAGCATTGCTCCCCTAATGGCGCTGAGGACCGGGGTTCAATCCCGGCCCTGGATCACTGTCCACGTGGAGTTTGCACATTCTCCCCGTGGTTGCGTGGGTCTCACCCTGGAATAAGTCCACGGAGGTAGAAGTCCCGTCACCAGAATTCCTTTTATTTACAAACCCAACAGCTGAACAACCATGACCATTCAGTCTGCTGTCTACACCGGGAGTGCAGAGGCTCCTGCAGGACACTCCCTGTTATGTGCACAGAAAGGGGTTCCCTGTTTGGGCTACTAATCAGGGAACTCGTACTCTAATTGGCCAATCTCAGAGGCCGGGCCTAAGCATTACAACCCTCCCCCCCAAAGTCTGAGGAGCCCCCGTGGTCCTCGTGACTCATGGGTCTCCTGCTTAGTTTTTGCACCGGATCCGGCTCCTCCACTTCCGCCTCTGTAGTAGGGGGAGTATAATGGCTAGGCCCGTCTTTTCTGATGTGAGCACCTTTTGAGACTCCAGGGTGCCAATGATGTAATTCAGCCAGTATGGCTCGACGGCCTTGACTTGGGAGCTATTACTCGAGCCGCCCATAGCAGGATCCCGTCTTCCACGGTGATCTGCTCTCTTCTGCTCCAGTAAGGGTGAAATTCCGCCTGGATTGGTCTTTCCATCTCCCCAGTTAGCACAATGTGTTTTATTTTTGATAAAACTGGGTGCCTTTGGGTCCATAAACGAATGTTTTGTGCGGCCACAGCAAGGGTGTCCAGGAAATGTAGCGTCATTACCGTTTCCTCTATTTTGGGTATTAATGGCAGGGTGTCCGGTAATGGCAGCCTGCTTAGTGCATTGGCGTTTGCCACCTGGATTCCTGGCCGATACTCCAGTTGATACTGGTACGCTGCCAGTAGTGGGGCCCAGCGTTGGATCCGGGCCAAAGCTATTGGTGGTATTGCTTTGTCTTCTTTCAACAAACACGGTAAGATGTCTTACAACACCAGGTTAAAGTCCAACAGGTTTGTTTCGATGATTCACCTGAGGAAGGAGCAGTGCTCCGAAAGCTAGTGATTTGAAACAAACCTGTTGGACTTTAACCTGGTGTTGTAAGACTTCTTACTGTGCTCAGCCCAGTCCAACGCCGACATCGCCGCATCATGATCAACAAACCCAGCAATGGCTTGTGGTCTGTAATTACAGTGAATTTCCACCCGTACAAGTACTGGTGAAATTTCTTCACCGCGAAGATCACAGCCAGTCCTTCCTTTTCGATTTGGGCGTACTTTCGTTCTGCTGCCAGCGTCCTGGAAGCAAACGCTATAGGTCGTTCCTGTCCGTTTTGCCCTCTGTGCGCCAAAACTGCACCAACGCCATATGGAGACGCGTCGCACGTGAGCACCAACTCTTTCCTGGGGTCGTAGTGCGCCAAGACGTTCTCTGAGGCGAGCTGTTCTTTGATCTTCTTGAAAGACCTGTCTTGGCGGGCGGACCACTCCCAGGCTTGCTCCTTTCTTAGTAATTGGTGTAGGGGGTCCAAGATGGAAGCTCTGTTCTGTCTGAACTTTCCATAATATGTCACCAGTCCTAAAAAAGACCTTAACTCCTGGATTGTGGTGGGGGCCGGGGCATCTTTAATCGCCCTCACCCGATCCTCCAAAGGGTGTAGCCCTGATTTGTCAACATTGTACCCCAGATAGGTTACTTGAGGTGCTGGGAAAACACATTGCTCCCTCTTTAGGCGCACCTCCTAAGGATTTCCTCCAGGTTGTGCAGGTGTCCTGCCTTTGTTTTTCCTGTATTGAGGACGTCGTCCAGGTAAATGGCGACTTGTGGTAGCCATTGTAATATACTGAAATGAAATGAAAATTGCTTAAGGTCACAAGAAGACTTCAAATGAAGTTACTGTGAAAAGCCCCTAGTCGCCACATTCCGGCACCTGTTCGGGGAGGCTGATACGGGAATTGAACCGTGCCGCTGGCCTGCCTTGGTCTGCTTTCAAAGCCAGCGATTTAGCCCTGTGCTAAACCAGCCCCGCTACCAGCCTATTCCCCAGCGGTAGTCCCTTAACTCAGTTTCACTGGTATGGGCGTCTACCTCCGTCGGAGTGCCCTGTAACACATGTGATCCGCTTGCCGCTTTTTCTGAGGACAAAGCCAGCTGCAATCCTTGTTTGCAATCCAGCTCGGCCTCTGGTAACAAACGTTTCTGTGTTGCTAAATTATTTATTCCACATACCAAACGGTCTTGGAGCATCTCATTTAGCGTCAGACCAAATTCGCAAGCCTCTGCTAATCGCCTTAGTCTTGTTAAAAAGTTTGTAACTGACACCCCAGTGTCTCGAAATGCTGAGTAAAACCGGTACCATCGCAGGATCAGAGGTGGCTTAGGGTTATGGTACTCTTTTACTAAGTCCGTAAATTCCTGGAAAGTTTTCGTGTCCGGTGTCTCCGGAAAAGTGAGACTAAGCATAATGGCAAAGGCTGCTGATCCACATGCGGTCAGCAGAATAACCCGTTGCTTTTCATCCGGAATGATATCATTTGCTCTAAAGAAGTAATTCATCCGCCCGACATATGGGGCCCAGTCTTCCACTGCAGGGTCAAAAGAGTCCAACTTTCTGAATGAAGGCATTTTGCCTGTCAGTGGCTCACCCTCAGTATGCAGCAGCTGCTGACGAGCAGGTTTCTTCGGGGCGTTCCGTTTTCCTTGTCGCCACTGTAATAAGTCCACGGAGGCAGAAGTCCCGTCACCAGAATTCCTTTTATTTACAAACCCAACAGCTGAACAACCATGGCCATTCAGTCTGCTGTCTACACCGGGAGTGCAGAGGATCTGACACTCCCTGTTATATACACAGAAAGGGGTTCCCTGATTGGGCCACTAATCAGGGAACACTTATTCTAATTGGCCAATCTCAAAGGCTTGGCCTAAGTCATTACACCCCCCCACAACTAGAGATGTCCAGGTAGCTGTATTAGCAATGCTAATTTGTCCCTTAATCTGAATAAAAATAATTAGGTACTCTAAATTTATTTAAAACAGGACGATGAATGCAGCAAGGCTGACAGCTGTGTATTGTAGCCACCTAAAATGGCTGATTCCCGATTAATTTGGCCAAAACCCGATGTAAAATGGCGAACTGAAAAGGCTGATGGGAAAATCAGCCAACAGGGCACAAATGGACAGCTGCAGACAGAACAGTGTATTCGGCTCTGGGGAAGTCGGCCCAGACCGATACCTGCAACCATTAGCAGCACATCAACCCAGCCATCTGCAGTTTAATCGGCTATCCCCGGGAACAATTGCAACAAATTAGCAATTGAAAGCCGATCCAGACCTCTCGGCGCCAGCAGTGGCCGAGACAAAGAAAGGTGAACGACCACCCCCCGATCAAGGAATTGCCCCATTATTGGAGCATATCGAACCCAGTGATTGGGACCAAGTCCAATCACTTGGGACCAGGGTCAAGGTCCGCCCCGAGAGGCGGGAAGCCCCTGGGAACTATAAAGATAGGGGCCAAGTTCAGATCGACCCTTCTTCTCCTACTCGCAACCTTCGAGACCCTCCGACGAAACAACAAGTAAGTCTGACTCCAGCGATCGCTACCTGATAGGTGTTCCAGACTATCGACCCGTACCAGCCTTTTTGAATCCCGCAGGCCAGACCCAATTCGATAAGCCATTCGTTTCCCTGACCTGGTGGGCCATCACCAAAGTTAAGTATTGGCCTTTAGTGGTAGGTAATAGTCTAGAGGTAGTATTATTGTATAAGTATTTATTGCTGTATATAATAAATGATTGTTGATTTAACATTTACTAAGCGGTGTGCTGTATTATTAATCATTACTTGAACTTGGACCACGAGGCGGTATCAGAAAAATACCTGGCGACTCGTGAGCAAAGGTGACAGAATTAGAGCTAATAAAACTAAGGCTAATAAGAGCAACATTTTGGCGACTCTGCTGGGACCTGATCTAGAAGTGGAAAACCACTCCGGGAGAACCCAAGAAATTTTGAATTAGAATCCAATTGGAAAAAAAAAAACCGTGTTCAAGCGGTTCTGATTAATAATTCACAATTCGGAAGTGTGTGTATGCATACGAAACTAACAGGGCTATAAGGTAAAACTGATAGATTTTTGTTGCGTCAAAACTGTCGGAAGTCTGTATTTTCGGAAATTAGCACAAGCCGTACCCGCATCTACGACACCACCTTAGCCCCCTGTTCCAAATTTAACCGAAGCAAGCAGATAGGAGAGATGGCTATGCAGGCAATGCAACGCCTCATGAACCCCGAGGAATTTGCGGTCGCAGTGACCAGCAGCAGTAGAGTGGGACAGTGCCCCAATTGGGAAGAGGAAATTTGGAAATACCTCAAGGGCAAAGGATGGCCCATGTGGAATGATTTCTGTAATAAGGACGACTCAGGTCCCGGAAGTATAGGGCATACTTGGTGGGAGAACATGAGTGAAATCCACAAAAAGAATTTAACAAAAGCTCGCAAGCCGATGGCAATTGTGTCCTGTCTGGCACAATTGCGAGGCACAGAGGAGGTCGTCTGTGAGGGCATACATCGCATGAGTAAAGTCGATGTATGCGAGGTGGAGAAAGAGAATTTAGAGTTAAGGAGGAAATTGGCAGCAAAGGACGAAGAGGTGGCTGACGCCAAACGGGGTCACCAGTCTTGTCTGGCGCATTTGAGTAGTTTCCAGTCCCAGTACGAAAAGGCTCATCAGGACACGCAGCGTGCAGTCCTGGGAAAGAAAGAGACAGAGAAGCAGGTGGAGATGCTACAGAAGCAATGTAGTGATCTCAAGGCAGCCTTGAGAGCGCTCCACGCTGCAACCACGGAACAAAGGCAGAGTACCATAGACCATGCGAAGTGCTGGAAGCAAATTGCAGACCTGCAATCACTGCTTTCTGTCCAAAAGGGATTCCAAGAAACCTTTGGGGAAAGTTTAGAACAGGAAGACGGCCCTGATTGGGAAGAATTGCAGGAAACAGCGCAGAGATATGTTCAGGGAACATGCGTGCAGGGGAAGCCCCAAAGGAGAAAAGCACCCCCACCCCCCACACAGCAGGTAGTTCAGGCTTCCATGAACCCTGTAACCACCCACCGCACCGCCACAGCAGACGAGGCGGAATTCCTATATTCCAGCCCCCCCCCACAGTGACCCAATTACGGGACGCGTGTGCAAAATCACACCGTTCCTCCCCGCTTCAGACCCACACCATTTCTTTGCCACCATCAAACATCAGGCGACCATGTACGGCCTGGATGAGAGAGAGCATGTAAAGATCAAGGTTCTAAGTTTAGACCCATTGGTAGCAGCAGCCCTTCCCGACCCACAGAATGTAGGAGGAGGCACCCTTGCAGAAATGCATACCGCGATCCTGGATGCGATCGGGATGACCCCGTAGATGGCCTAAATAAGTGCAGGCAGAAGAAGTCTGAACACCCCACAGCGTTCGCAGGACGCGTGTGGATTCACTTTGAAGCCGTCTTCGGAAACGTAGACCGTGCCCATTTGTCCCCAGACAATATGGCCAAATGGACCCGCACCCTTATCTCCCATGCCACAGAGGCAGGACAGAGGTAGTAGTTTTGATCCCTCGGAGGAGGCTCATAACGAGAAGTGTGTGGTGAAAAGATTGTCCCGCATTTGGGAGCAGTCTGTTCACAATCGACCCGCCGCTAAAACCACAGAGGAAAAGCAAGCCGCCGCAGACATGCAGGCAGTAAAAGCCACGCCTCACAACCCCGCCTGGGTAAATGAGGGGAAGAACAGCCCCCCAACAAAACCGCAAGAATGCTACAACTGCGGACAGTTGGGACATTTTGCCAAAGAGTGCAATGCCCCTAAAAAGCCACCGAGAGCCCAACAAACAGGCACTCTCAGTAAGAACAAGGCAGAGCCCATACATAGCGTTAGCGCCCGTTCGGATCAGACGGACTTGACCGGAACGGACTGACGGTGTACAGGCTCCCCCAGTTGGGTCTGCGATACCCTTTGGGATAGGTCAGGACGACCCGTAGTCGCAGCGAAAATTCGGGGACAGCCTATCGAGTTTCTTTGGGACACAGGAGGGTCCTGCACCACCTTAAATTCCTCCACCCTTTGTCAGGACACGTGGCCCACTACAGCCACTATCACCCTCAGCGGCTTCACAGGCCACTCACAGCAGGGACATATCACAGCCCATGTACCCATTCAAATAGGAAACATTACCACAAAACACCCCGCAGTTTTAGTAAACCTGCCCCACACAGCAGAACACATTCTGGGAATCGGCTTTATGAATTCCCACCACCTATCTTTCGATTCAGTCAACCAGTGTGTCTGGAAGTTGGCGAAATCCGCTAGAGCCCCCGCAACGCTCAACATAGGGGACTATATGAACAAAATTAGCGCAGTAGGCGAGTTTTGGTTCAACCACACCACACTCAGCACGGACCGACAGGTTAGGGCAGTCCTGCAAAAAAACAGGGCAGCATTCGCGACCCACAAGCACGACTGTGGACGGATGACTGGCTCCGTACAAATAACAGGACCGGACCCTAGACCCCAAAAGCAGTACGGATTCCCCCTAGAAGCAGAGGGAGAAACCTAAAGGTTTTAGCGAGCTTTTTAGAGCAGGGCGTACTAAGATCGGTAGCCTCTAAGGCCCCGATTTGGCCAGTGAGAAAGCCCGACGGATCATGGCACTTGACCATTGATTATCGGGAACTCAATAAAGTCACCCCCGCAGTAGCCTCCACCGTAGCAACAAGTCCCGAGACCATGCTCAAACAGGGACTCAATTCCCGATATTTCACGGTTTTGGACGTCAGTAATGGATTCTGGTCCATTCCATTGGCAAAGGCGTGCCAGTATAAATTTGCCTTCACTGTCAGAGCGCAGCAGTACACGTGGACATGCCTGCCACGAGGCTTCCACAACTCCCCCTCCATTTTCCACCGACAGCTGGCAAAGGGACTAGCGAAATTTTCTCGCCCCGAATGTCTGGTACAGTATGTAGACGATCTACTACTGCAGACAGCACTAAGGAAGAGCACATTGAGCTTCTGTCCGAACTCCTGGAATTGTTACAGTCAATTGGATGTAAAGTAAACCCCAAAAAGGCCCAGATTTTGGAAGAAAAAGTGGTATATTTGGGTACAATTATCACACACGGCAAACGCAAGATCGAGCATAAAAGAATTGACTCGATCACTAAATTGCCCCTTCCCCAACACGTTTCAGCCCTCCGGTCGTTTTTAGGACTGGTTGGCTACTGCCGAAACCACATTGACGGTTTCGCCAGCAAGGCAGCGCCCCTCTCAGACCTCCTAAAGAAAGGAGCCCCCTGGGAGTGGCTTCCGCAGCATACGGATGCTGTGGAATCATTAAAACAGGCACTCATAGCCGCCCCCGCAGTACAAGTTCCAGACCCGCTTTCACCTTACGCCATAGAGGTAGCGACCACAGACCGCACCCTTTCAGCCGTGCTCCTGCAGGAACGGCCCGACCAGCTAAGACCCGTGGCTTATGCCTCCCGAATTTTAGATGCTGTGGAGCAGGGATTTTCAGCCTGTGAGAGGCACCTGCTCGCAGTTTTCTGGGCAGTCCAGTACTTTACATACATTACCGGACTGAACCCCATCACCATTTTGACCGAGCACATCCCCACCCAACTTTTACTGGACGGACGACTTAAAGACGGTACCGTCAGCCAAATACGTGCTAGGTGGACGTCTTGCAAGGACGGGACATCACAGTCAAACGGACAAAGACCCACACCTACTTAGCGGACAATTTACAGTACCCTGGAACCCCCCATGAGTGTGAAATCATCTCTCCCCACCACAACACAGGCCCTTTTATAGCTAAAACACCCCCCAGAAAATTAGCAAATCCATCTCAGAGCCCCCCTCACCCGGACACGTGTGATCCCATTAAGATTTATGTGGATGGATCTTCCACAGTCTTAGATGGGCAACGCATAACAGGTTGCGGCATTTATGGTGAGGACGCGCAGGGACGCGCCCTCGAGGAGATAGCATTAAAACTCCCCGGACACTTAGGCATGCAGGCAGCAGAGCTTGCGGCCATCGTGTACATTGTAGAGCACCCAAATTCCTTCCCCAGCCCAGCAGACATATATTCAGACAGCCTATATGTCTGCAACGGCCTCACAGAATTTCTGCCCCTGTGGGAAACAAGAGGATTTGTTTCCGCGGATGGAAAACCCCTCCCCTCAGCCCCATTACTCCGCCATATTTTGCAAAAAGCCAAGGACAGGACTTTTGGTATCATAAAAGTCCGCAGCCACCATCGCTCCTTCCCCCCTGGAAATGTAAAAGCCGACGCACTGGCTAAGGCAGGATCCAGGCATGGGTACTTTTGGAAGCCCCCAAAAGCGCGCCAGTGAGTGCGCCAGTGAGTGCAGTTCAGGTCACGCAGACTAGGATCGAGGATCTAGTAGAGGCCCAGAAGCAGGATAGCGCTCTCAATGAGATTGCGAAAGGGAAGTTTCCAACCTCATACGAGAGGTACAGAAATACGATAACCGCACATGACGGTGTGGTGCTAAAGGACACCCTTTATGTAGTTCCTGAACAGGATAGGAACCAATTAATTTGTTTATTCCATGATGGTCATGGACACCAGGGAATCGATCCCACTACAGCCCACCTCAAACAGCTTTGTTGGTGGGCAAATCTCAAGGAAGATGTATCCCATTACATTGAGAATTGCCTGATCTGCGCACAGAACAACCCAGATAGATATGCCAAAAAGGCACAACTCAGCCACACCCAACCCGTTAACGGCCCCTGGACTAACCTCCAGATCGATTTTATAGGTCCATTGCCCCCTTGCAGGAATGGCTATAAATATGTTCTGGTGGTCATAGACAATTTTACAAAGTGGGTGGAAGCATTTCCAGCCCGCACCAACACCGCGAAAACCACAGCCAAGATCCTAACCCACCACATCTTTACAAGATGGGGACTCCCCCGCAGTATTGAATCGGACCAAGGTTCTCACTTTACGGGACGGGTCATGCAGAACATCCTCACGATATTTGGCATAACCCAAAAATTTCACATTGCGTACCACCCACAGTCGAGTGGTATAGTGGAGCGCATGAATCGAACCCTAAAAACCACCCTCCGAAAAATGGTCCAGCAGAACAACACCACTTGGGACTCAGTCCTCCCGTTTGCGCTGATGTTTTTGCGTAACACTGTTTCCACCTCCACAGGTTACACCCCACACACCCTCATGACCGGACGCCCCATGAAAGGGACAGAATACTTGTTAGGTTTAGACCTGACCAGCCCTGAAGTTACGGCCCTCACCCACGAGAAAGCCGTTGAGCAATTAGTTGCGAATGTAAAAACAGCTCAGTTAGCAGCCGCAGTTAAATTGGGCACCAAAAAGAAGCAGAGCAAGGCTTGTTTTGATAAGGCAGTGCATGCTACGGAGTATGATATAGGACAGCAAGTGATGTTGCCTGTATATAACCCCAGCACACTCCTGTCTCCAAAATACTCGGGTCCGTACTCCATTACGGATAAAGTAAGCCCATCGGTATACAAAATCAAATACCCAAATGGTAAGACTGTGTGGTTTCATCACAACCAGTTAAAGGCTTATGGAGCACAGTCAAACCATGCCCACCACGTCATGCTTGACGCAGCAGACCACGCCCCGCCCACAGCCAACGTCACCAGACCAACCCCCTCCATGTCCAGCCCAGACACGGACTCGCCCTCGACTCCACCCCCAAAATCTACACCCCGCCCCGGAACGCCTACAGACTGCCGCAGCAGAGACAGCGACTGTGACTCAGACGATAGCCACAGCACGCCCCCCTACTATCCCCATACAACCGGACCCACACCCAGCGACTCCGACTTCGACTCCAGTGATCCCTTCATGATCACTTTTCTAAACAAATCCCACCACCGACCACCGAACCACACGGACGACCCCGACTTTGTCCCCACACAACTCGACACAACCCAATGGCACCGCGACAATTGCTACAGACTCGTCCGCAACGACGAAAGCAACCCCAACTCACACCGCGCAGCCCTTTCAGCCCTAATTCACTCCAGAGTTTGGCACCCGGGAGAAGGGGACGACCTCGAGTCAGACTCCCACGCCGCCAACCCCTTTGCAACCCTGTTCGCAACAGAGAACTGAGGTGTCCACATGATGTAAAAAGGAAACGCTTGGGAGAAGTGTTGTCCTTCCTGATGGAACCTGCAGGATGTTTTATGTTGTTCGTTCGTTTGTTTTATGTTGTTCGTCCTACAGTAAATTTTTCCAGCCGCTTGTTCAGCGGTACCAACTTGTCTACAGATACCTGGTCAACAGACCAGACGCTTGTTCAGCGGAACTAGCTTTTCAGCAGATACCTGCTCACCAGATGCCCAATCGTAGCTGCTCTTGTGATTCGAGGATAGAATCACTGTAGCAACCCCACCACAATGACTACATTTTTGCCCGTTCTTGTCGGTTGCTCAGGCAGTGGAGAAACGGCGTGAGACCCGCCCTGCCTGGGACCCCCCCCCCCCCCCCCCCCCCCCCGTTGGTCAAACACGCTCGGGTAGGGGAGATACGGCATTGGTAGCCGTCCTACCCGGGGACTGCATCCAAATTTTACCCGTCACGGCCCACACGCACCTCATTTGACATTTTCATTTCAAAAAGTTTTATTTTGTTTAGGCGACCTTTAGGTTGCTGCCATATGCTATTTACATCCTGGAACATTTGGATGGTAAATCAGCACTGGTCCCTCACTGGGAAGTGTGCAGTGTCCTAAAATTTGTTTTAGAAAAAAAATGAGGGAGTCACACAGTGACCAATTATAAGGGTATAATTGGCCCCAAAAAGGACAGACACACTAACACACCGGATATTAAACCAAGGCAGTTACAGATACTATGCTTGTTTTCACAGAACTCCAAAAGCTCCAGGACTGGAGAAAACAGAGAACACAAAGAAAGAAAAAGAAAGAGGACAGCCATGAGGACTTCTTTCATCGTGCTCAACATCTTTTTTGCGAACATTTGGTTGCGCGGGAACACGGACCCCATTACTTCAAACCCCCCAGCCGTTAATGTTTCACTGCCCCGCAGTACCGAGGACCCAGTCACCAGCCACGCTGCATTATCCTGGTGTGCCAAGTTCATAACCTGGTACTCCCTGTCTTATGTAATCGAAGCACAGTTAGCGTTGGCGATACTCTGCTGTGTAGTGCAGACCATGCGCCTCCGAAAATGGCGAAGGAGAGCCTACCGTGCCCGAACCCCGGTATATCGGATCAGATCCCCTATATTCGGTTACGACCAGACCCCCGA
The DNA here is from genome assembly GCF_047496885.1 of Scyliorhinus torazame. Lineage (NCBI taxonomy): Eukaryota > Metazoa > Chordata > Chondrichthyes > Carcharhiniformes > Scyliorhinidae > Scyliorhinus > Scyliorhinus torazame. Next base: position 99,346,212 of record NC_092728.1, on the reverse strand, counting down.
CCCCCGCGAATGAAATAATAAAGAACATGCACTTGCGTTTTTTCTGTAAATAAAAGATGTACAAAACTTTTCATAAACAAAAAATGTATGATCCTGAGCTTGACTGCCAAGTCAGGAAAGAGTATATTAAATGTTGTGATTGTTGTTGTATGTTTTAGGACGATAGGATAATGCAATGTTTAGTGAGTATAGTGTATTTAGGTAAAAATTAGAGGTTCCAAGTTTTTTATTTTGTAAATGCATGCCCCTGCCTGACATAGCGCCCTTAGAATTGTTTAGGTAAAAATGTTTGGTGCATAGCTAGGGTAAGAGTAGTGGCCCCCCCCTGTCAGGGAACGGAAAGGACAAAATTTATGTGATCCTTCGTGCTTCGCGTTAGGATCACAAGGAGGGAATGTAGCCACCTAAAATGGCTGATTCCCGAATAATTTGACCAAAACCCGATGTAAAATGGCTAACTGAGAAGGCTGATGGGAAAATCAGCCAACAGGGCACAAACGGACAGCTGCAGACAGAACAGTGTATTCGGCTCTGGGGAAGTCGGCCCAGATCGATACCTGCAACCATTAGCAGCACATCAACCCAGCCACCTGCAGTTTAATCGGCTATCCCCGGGAACAATTGCAACAAATTAGCAATTTAAAGCCGATCCAGACCTCTCGGCGCCAGCAGTGGCCGAGCCAAAGAAAGGTGAACGACCACCCCCCAATCAAGGAATCGCCCCATTATTGGAGCATATCGAACCCAGTGATTGGGACCAAGTCCAATCACTTGGGACCAGGATCAAGGTCTGCCCCGAGAGGCGGGAAGCCCCTGGGGACTATAAAGATAGGGGCCAAGTTTAGATCGACCTTTCTCTCCCTTCTATCCCTTCTTCTCCTGCTCGCAACCTTCGCAAGAACCATCGACAATAAACCATAAGTTTGACTCCAGCGATCGCTACCCGATAGAGACTCCTAGCCATCGACCTGTACCAGCCTTTGAATCCCGCAGGCCAGACCCAATTCGATAAGCCATTCATTTCCCTGACCTGGTGGGCCATTCCCAAAGTTAAGTATTGGCCTGTAGTGGTAGGTAGTAGTCTAGAAAGTAGGATCATTGTATAAGTATTTATTGCTGTATATAATAAATGATCGTTGATTTAACATTTACTAAGCGGTGTGCTGTGTTATTAATCATATCTAGAGCTTGAACCACGTGGCGGTATCAGAAAGATACCTGGCGACTCGTGAGCAAAGGTGACAGAATTAGAGCTAATAAAACTAAGGCTAATAAGAGCAACAATGCCACAGTACATGTTCAACAATGGGGAAAAGTTTAGTTCTGCACTCTCTCCTCCATGCATTCCCCATGAGCTACCTATTGCCCATTCAATTGCTCTATCATATAGGTTAATTAAGCAAGAAAACTATAGAAATTTTCATAAAGTAATTGTTTTGATTAAAATCATATTTAGTGCGAGAGTCTGACTGCCTCAGATGTTGGTGCTAAGAACCATCTAATCCAATTTCCCCATTTTATGGTCGGGATTCTCCGCGGGCGTAATTCTCCATTCTGCCGGCGCCCGGGAGTTTCCGGACGGCGTGGGGCTGCCCCACAATGGGAAACCCCATTGACCGGCCCGCGTAACGGAGAATCCCGCCGGCGGGTCGAGGCAGAAAAGTGGCGGGGCTGGGCGGAGAATCCGGCCCTATATCTTTTGATATTTGGTTTAATATCTTGAAGAGTATATCTCATTATTCCTTTGATATAACAACTGGTTTGACTTCAATAACCGTTAACAATTAGGCATTCCATTAGCTCTTTGCGTGAAAACCTCCCTCACTGTCGCTCCTGTATTAAGTCACAGTTCATTCGCTCTTGTCCATCGATTCACCTTCAGTGGAAATAATCTTTTGATTATTAGTGTATGAAACTCTTAAATAGATCTCAACACTTCTTTTAAGAAGTACATACTTTTAAAGTACTTCCATTGGCAAGAGCTAGAGTCACAGAGGTTTACAGCATGGAAACAGGCCCTTCGGCCCAACTTGTCCGTGCTGCCCAGTTTTTACCATTAAGCTAGTCCCAATTGTCCACATTTGGCCCATATCCCTCTCTACCCATCTTACCCGTATAACTGTCGAAATGCTTTTTAAAAGACAAAATTGTACCTACTCGGCCATTCTTGCTGTTAAGGGATTATATGGGTTGGGCCTAGAACATACTAGCGGTAATTAGTTAGCGCCAGAGAAATGTTTTTTTAAAGTGAGAGAAAAACATTAGGGGCTAAAGTTACTTTTGCACCGGGAGTAATTCATCAGACTGCGTAATTACTGCAATTGTAAATTCATGTTTAACTGTATTTAGCTTGACTCATTTGCACCACTTTATTCCCTGCTCTTCAGACCCCTGCTGAAGCTTTGATCCACAAGTTACCGTTATTAATTGGAATGGCCTCAGGCTGCCAGCTCTTGTGTATTTTCCTGTTTGTGGGTTAAATGATGTGTCATTTCTGCAGGACGTTTGACTCGATCGAAACTGGAAATGCAAGGTAGCACCAGCAAAGATAAAGTCCTCGCAGTTGTTTCTATAGCACCTACAAGCTTCTCAATGTCAGATCAAAGTCTGCATTGAAAACTTCACGGCCACCATTGAATCTGTCGCAGACGCACATGAACGAGAGAGACTGGGTTAATATCAATGCACAGACTCCTTCAGAAAGACAGTCTGAATGAGGACTGAAACCTCAACAAGCTGACAAAGTTGGAGGCTCTGAAAGGTCATCTCAAAATATAGCTAATCTTCTCTGTAGGCGATTTTTTCTCTAATCTTTGTTACAAGATCCAGGCGTCACTGGCAAGGCCAGCATTTGTTGTTCCGTCCCTATTTGCCCTTGAGTAGAGTGGCTTGCTCGGCTAATTGAGATCGAGGGCCATTAAAAGTGCATCACGACAGTGGGGCTGGAGTCACATGTAAGCCAGTCCTGGTAAGGACGTTAAGGGATCGATTCGACTAAATGGGAACAAAGTCCCATAGCGAGCACGTTTAGTCACGTTGTACAAAGGGCCTCAGCGGGGAACACGCAGCCGACGCCACACGTAGCCTCGTTTTGTACACTGGGAAGCTCCGCTCGCCAGAACTCCCCAGTGCAGTGAGAGATCGGGACGCCATTTTTAAATGGCATCCCTATCTCCGAGGCCCCCGAAGCGTTCTCCAATCGCCCCACAGCCCAAACGCACTATGTGAGGGTCCCGGCGCTTGGGAAACCTACACAAGTGCCGCTCCGTCTGGTCCCCTTGGTGGGAACCAGTGCTGAATGATACTCGCCCGAGGTCTCCGAGGCGAAGGGGATGAATTCCAAAGCCCAGGTACCTCGGCAATCTGCACATTGACTAACTGTTTCACTCTAATATGCAGATTTGCCACAAAATGATCCTGTCCACAATGGGCTCGCGAGATCGCGTTGTGTATTTATTTATTTCATTTAAATCTTTTTGTTGGCATTTCTCATATAATAGTTGTATATATATACATCACATTTTTCCTTGCCCGCACTAATTTACTTTATTGTAGAAAGGTTTATTTTGTCCTTCGTATAAATGACCCTATGTACATTTTGCTGCCCTTTGGATCAGTCTATAGTTCCTCCCCCTTCCCCGTTGGCCCCCGCTCCTGAAGTTTTGGGTGCTCTGGATCTGTGGAACACATACAGGCCACCAACACTTAAAATAGTACAACACTATTTTATTAAGCTAGAAACTGTTGAACATACTTTCACTGTGGGTTAACACGATGTTAGATTAAACTAAAGACCTATGCCTGTCCTAACCAGTCTATGCACTCAGCACATGGTGAAGATCTGTGTTGTAAGCTGTAAGCTCTGTCCTTCTGAGAGGCTGCATCCCGAATGAGCAGGAAAACGTGCCCTCTGGCTTTGTAGTGAGTGTGCTCTAACTGGTGATTGGCGGCGGTGTTGTGTGTGTTGATTGGTCCCGCTGTGTGTCCATCAGTGTGTGTGGCTACACCATGATATACTGGTGTATATATGACACCTCCCTTCATCCCACTCTCCCTCCCATGCCCCCCCTCCCCCCCTTCTCCCCCCCCCCCTTTGGTTTCAGCTGTGTTTATCTTTTATTTTCCGGGGGAAAAAGGGGGGTAGCCCCCCCTTCCCCCACTTCTCTTGTGGTTTCCCCACCTTCCTTCCAGCTCCCTCCCCTCCTGCTCCCTCTCCCCCCTGGGTTGCACAGTCCTTTGGTTCTTCGACTATCTTGTTTTTTATTCTTAGCTTACTCCTCGTTGTTGGCCTCGAACAGGTTTTGGAACAAGCCGACAAACTTCCCTCAAGTATCCAGAAAGCCTTCCTCCGACCCTCGGATGGCGTACTTAATCTTCTCCAGGTGGAGAAATTCCGAGAGGTCAGCGAGCCAGTCTGCAGCTGTGAGTGGTGCTGCCGATCGCCAGCCGAGCAGGATTCTCCGGCGTGCGATTAGGGAAGCGAAAGCGAGGGCGTTGGCCCCCTTCCCCATGTGTAACTCTGGCTGCTCCGATACCTTGGAGATTATCACTATCGGCATGGCTTCACTCTCACCGCCACAACCTTGGACATTGCCACCGAGAAGGCTGCCCAGAACCCAGCAAGCTTGGGGCAAGCCCAAAACATGTGGGTGTGGTTGGCCGGGCCCCTCTGGCACCGCTCACATTTGTCCTCCACCTCCAGGAAGAACCTGCTCATTCGGGTTCTGGTCAGGTGTGGTCTGTGCACCACTTTGAGCTGCATTAGGCTTAGTCTTCCGCAGGAGGAGGTGGAGCTCACCCTGCTCAGTGCTTCTCTCCACTCTCACCCTACATCTGTCCCCAGTTTGTCCTCCCATTTTTGTCCAGTCTGGTCCAGTGGAGTCCGGGCTCTGTCCAGTAGCTGTCCGTATATTTTCCCACATAGCCCCCCCCTTCCCGTTGCTTGTGCCTATCAGGTCCTCTAGTAGTGCGGTTTCTGGGGCCCCGAGGTACCCTACTGTCTCTTTGCGGAGGAAGTGTTTTATTTGGAGGTGTCTCATTTCCTGTCCTTTTGCTAGTTTACACTTCCTCCTCAGTTCCAGGGTGCCCAGGTGCCTGGTTGGCACTGCCAGGGGTTGGGCCCGGTTGGGGGGGGGGCCTTGCCAGTTAATGAGGGTTGAGGGGGGTTCCCATGGGCCTCCTCAAGGTTGGGGTGTGGGAAGCGGTCACAAAATAGTGGGGGGGGGGGCGTGACCAGAAAGGCGGAGGGAGGAGGTTCAGGGCTGCCGAACAAAATGGCGTCCCAATCTATGAGGAGCTTCAGCTCGCCAGCAGGGAATCCCTCTAAGTTCAGCCTCAGTGGGGAGAAACTCCCTGATGCCAAAATAAACCAGAAAAGTGCCGTTAGCGCTGAGGACCCGGGTTCGAATCCCGTCCCGGGTCACTGTCCATGTGGAATTTGCACATTCTCCCCGTGCCTGCGTGGGTTTGTAGTGATCTCTGTAGGTGATGCACACAGGGGGTTAATGGGTAAATAGCAGCACCACATGATCACTAGAGAGTTGGACCAACAGGGGTATAAAAAGCAGCCACACGGGGTCTCTCCCTCTCTCTCTCGTGGGTGCACTGTGAACAGGGTAACATCAGAATCACGTAGATAGTTAGTGGAGTTACGTTTAGTTATTATTGTTAAATCTTGTTAACCAATTCCTAGTTTCCATGTTAAGGTCAAGAACTCATGCATTAATAGAAGCTGGTTTAGCACAGGGCTAAATCGCTGGCTTTGAAAGCAGACCAAGACAGGCCAGCAGCGCGGTTCAATTCCCGTACCAGCCTACCCAAACAGGCGCCTGAATGTGGCGACTAGGGACTTTTCGCAGTAACTTCATTTGAAGCCTACTTGTGACAATAAGCGATTTTTACATTTAGTTATAGTTACTCAATAAACCTTTGTTGTTACTGGACGAGTTTGAGTCTTCTTCAACGAGATTCAGAGGACCTCACCATCAACCAAGGATTGAGTAACACGTGTTATCGACCACGTAGGTAACACAACAGGTTTCACCCCCACAACCCAAAGATGTGCAGGGAAGGTGGATTGGCCACGCTAAATTGGCCCTTAATTGGAAAAAAAAATAATTGGGTACTCTAAATTTTTTTTTAAAGTGCCATTGGATGGCGGGATATTTGTTCGGTGAAGTCTGCTGAATTACGCCCATTATCTGATAAAATACAAATTTCACTGAATATCATTTGGTATAATCCCACAGCACACGTTTGAAGGCATTCATCTATCTTTAAAATGAGAATAGCTTTGGCCTCATAGTTCAACGATCCAAAACTTTAATTATTTACCCTGCCATTAAAACATTTGATAATTCAATGCACGCACCTGGTCACAACATGGTTCCACTAATGCTCCTTAAGTTCTGAGTATCTCTCTGCCAGAAGCCATTATTTATATTTACATATTTGCTCTTGCAATTTTTTTAATAAACAAAAAGCGTCCATAAATCTATTTTGTTTCTTAGTAGCAACCAATGTCTACAACTCCAGTTTGGGCTGGAAATGCTTTTTGTATGTGTTAATGTAGCACTCTTCCCCGGCTCTAATATCCAGTTTCATAATGACTTCTAAAGCTTTCCGTTCAAATGCCTGAATTAGGACTTAGTTGAGCAGCTGAAACAAAAAATAACGCTACATCATAAATGAGTGACTAACACGTCTTGGGAGAGATGCGGATATAAACTAATTTCAGGTGGTCTATCAGAACTTCTCTTTGCGAATCAAAGCCTCTTCTGACAAATATAAATTTCTTTACCCGTCAGTCTGGCCTCAATAAAAGTCGAGATGGATTTGCAGGTACAGCATTAGTTATTTTATTTGACTTGCAAGTCTGATTCATTTCACACAGGCACAGGACACAACTAGTCTCCTAGACCCCGGGAAACGAATGAAGAAGGAGACAAAGGGATTTCTGCAAATACATTCAAATGGCATCAAGTTTCACATACACGATTCCCATAGGTCATCCTATACCCCTCCTGACCTGGCCATACATCCTGATTGGCTCACTTCTCATCCCTTCCTCTGGCTTCCTATTACCCAGCATCCTTTTCTCTTCCTTATCTGGACACCCCTGCCCCTTGCTTTGCCATGCCACTTTTGATCTGCACATTCCATTCTCCAATTCAAGATTACTCATAAACATTTAAGTCGGACACCTGGACAACATGAAATCTGTAGGCATGGCCTCCAATAATTCGCAATAGGGGTTTGTACCCTCGGCACATTTGGTGCAAATTGGGGTTGGGACAAATGCCAACACCTTGCTCTCCACAAATAGTAATGGTCATCCGAGGCAGAACCTTACCCCCCCCCCCCCCAAAAGGTGGGTTCTGAGGTCAGGATTGGAGTGGGGAGGGGGCAAAAATTGAATGGACGGGATCCCCCCGGGAACCTGTCCGCCCAAACCAAGGAGCAATTTCACGGTTAGGCAGGCGGGACCTCGGCCGGGAAATGCGCCGTATCACCGTTTAAGTCCTTAAATTGAATGGTCCTTAAGTGGCCATTAACCCACCCGGCCCCAATTTGTAGGCTAGTGGCCGCAGTGGTGGGGAGGGGAGAAAACAGACATTTCCCAACCTTGGGCAGAAAGGGGTGGGGGTGGGGTGGAGGGCACCTCACCCTGAAGGCCCCCTCAAGAGTTAGGGGGCCACCAGGATGTTGGAGCTCCCTGTCCCCCTCCACCCCTGGCCTACCCCTCGACACTGCAATCCAAGGGTGGACGTAAGTCCCGCCCACTGCCAATCCACGCTCAAGTGGGCATTATAGGCAGTGGGGTTTAGAGAGTCACCGATTGTTTGCCATCCTCAAAATTCTACGCCATGTTTTTTTTAACTCATTGAATGTGGCTGTCACTGGCTCGACCAGCATTTATTACCTAATTGCCCATCAACTGAGTGGCTTGCTCGGCTATTTATGAGTCAACCACATTGCTGTGTGTCTGGAGTCACGGATCTGGAGTCACATGTCGGCCAGACCACGTAAGGACAGCAGTGTTCCTTCTCTAAAGGGAAGCAGATGGGTTATGATAATCGACAATGGCTTCATGGTCATCATTGGACTTTTAATTCCAACTTATTGGATTCAAATTTCATCATCTGCCATGAGCATTACCCCTGGTTCCTGGATTACAATCCCAGTGCCAGTACCACTACGACACTACCTCCCCTTGTGTTGACAAGAATTATACTGATGGTGGGTAGGGGACAGCAACTAAACTAGTCACTTCATGACATTAATCTACACCATAAGATAGCAACCAAAGTTGATAATTCTCTCTCTACGTTGTTTGGGTTTATCTGGTTACCTAAGGCATGCTTTGAGGAGCACTCAGGCAAACCTAGAAGCGGCTGAACCTATTGTACTGATAATGTTCGGCCTTTTTTTTAAGGTAAAGGTTTGGGAGAGTTGCAGACAATTTGGGGCCTGCTTTTTGGCTAGTCTCACCTACAGGCTGGTGACTAAGGTCTGTGCGACAGCCTCATTTCTGATTGCCTGTAAACCAATTATGGTGTTACCCAGAGAACTATAGAATCCCTGCAGTGAGCGGGTGGCCTAGTGGTTAGCACTGCTGCCTCGCGGCACTGAGAACTGAGTTCAGCCCCGGTCCCGGGTCTCTGTCCATGTGGAGTTTACACATTCTCCCCGTGTCTGCGTGGGTCTCAACCCCACAACCCAAAAAGATGTGCAGCGTAGGTGGATTGGCCACGCTAAATTGTCCCTTAATTTGAAAGAAAAAAATTGGGTACTCTAAATTTTTTTTTTTAAATCCCTGCAGCGTAGAAGGAGGCCATTTGGCCCATTGAGTCCACGTTAACCCTCTGAAAGAGCATCCTACCCAGGCCCATTCCCCTACCCTATGCCCATAGCCCCATAACCTAACCTAACCTTTTGGATACTAAAGGGCAATAGCCCTACCTAACCTTCAAATGTTTTATTAAAGTTTTTCCAAAGAGCGTTTTTACATAACAAAAATAGAAATACAGATAATAAAAAATAACAATCAACATATCCCAAAGCTTACAGTGAAACTACTTACCCAACAGAAACGTTTTTCCTTTTTTTTTTAAACAGAACAAGGTGGGTTTTGTCTCCATGCCCAACTCACGTTATATCAACAGTACCCCCCCCCCCACCTGAACCCCCCCCCCACCTGAACCCCCCCCCCACCTGAACCCCCCCCCCCCCCCCCCCCCCCCCCCCCCTCAGGATGCTGCTGCTGCTGACACTTACTGCTTCCCTAGAAAGTCAAGGAAAGGTTGCCACCGCCGGGAGAACCCCATCAAGGACCCTCTCAAGGCGAACTTTATTCGCTCCAGGCTGAGGAACCCCTCCATATCGCTAACCCAGGTCTCCACACCCGGGGGTTTTGAGTCCCTCCACATTAGCAAGATCCGTCTCCGGGCACCAGGGAGGCAAAGGCCAATACCTCGGCCTCTTTCGCTTCCTGCACTCCCGGATCCTCCGACATTTAGAATACTGTGAGCAATTTTGGGCCCCACACCTCAGGAAGGACATACTGGCACTGGAGCGGGTCCAGCGGAGATTCACACGGATGATCCCAGGAATGGTAGGCCTAACATACGATGAACGTCTGAGGATCCTGGGATTATATTCATTGGAGTTTAGGAGGTTGAGGGGAGATCTAATAGAAACTTACAAGATAATGAATGGCTTAGATAGGGTGGATGTAGGGAAGTTGTTTCCATTAGCAGGGGAGACTAGGACCCGGGGGCACAGCCTTAGAATAAAAGGGAGTCACTTTAGAACAGAGATGAGGAGAAATTTCTTCAGCCAGAGAGTGGTGGGTCTGTGGAATTCATTGCCACAGAGGGCGGTGGAGGCCGGGACATTGAGTGTCTTTAAGACAGAAGTTGATAAATTCTTGATTTCTCGAGGAATTAAGGGCTATGGAGAGAGAGCAGGTAAATGGAGTTGAAATCAGCCATGATTGAATGGTGGAGTGGACTCGATGGGCCGAATGGCCTTACTTCCGCTCATATGTCTTATGGTCTTATGGACACCCCAAATATCGCTACTGTTGGACTCGCCTTCACCCGAGTGTCCAAAATCCTAGACATCACCCTCGCAAACATCTGCCAGAATTCTTTCAAGTTGACGTTTTAAAAACACACAGTGAACATCTTAGCAACCATCAATTCAAATACAACACCCAAAGACTACAACACGAAGTAATCCTTAATACCTTCCCAAACAACATCCAGAAGACAAAAGAAACACCTTTTAACAGAAGCACATTAGGTTTACATTCACTACTGAGAATATTTATAATTCTGAATTCACCAAATGATCAAGAGATAGTCTTTTCATGGCGGAGAGATCAACAGTACACCTGCTCTGTCTGGCTTCAGCTCCAACACTGAAAACGAAACTAAAACACACCCTGCAGCAAACAGCCTAAAATGAAAATAAAAAGCTGACAGACAGCCCAGCTCCACCCACACTCTGACATCACTGATAAACACCCATTTCTTAAAGGTACATTTCTTAAACACCCATTTCTTAAAGGTACTCTCACATGACACCACGCAGACACGAGGAGAAAGTGCGAACTCCGGACAGACAGTAATCCAAGGCCGGAATTGAATTTGGTGCTGTGAGGCAGCGGTGCTAACCACTGTTATTGAGTATAACAGGTTGTTTCTAATGGTGTGCTGATGATCCAATGGTTTACTTGGCCGTATTAATATAAATAAACACTCAAAACTCAGAACGGTGACGAATGACAATTGTTGGACAAAGCGACCCCATTGCGACGGATAAACACAACACCCAAAAATCATTGGAATCTCAATTCAACAAGCAAATCGACTTATTTTGTAAAGCGCACAATTTTCACAGCAATTAAATCAGCAACTATTTTATTTTATGCTGTAACATTTCTGGGGCCAAAGTTCCTCAATGACAAAGGGATTCATGTAATTTCCATACATAATAGACAGCTTCACAGGAAACATCTGGGTCGAGATTCTCCGACCCCCCATCGGGTCGGAGAATCGCCGGGGGCTGGCGTGAATCCCGCCCCCGCCGGGTGCCGAAGTCTCCCGCACCGGAGATTCGGCGGGGGCGGGAATCACGCCGGTTGGCACCCCCCCCCCGCGCGAATCTCCGGCCCGGATGGGCCGAAGTCCCGCCGCTAAAATGCCTGTCCCGCCGGCGTGGATTAAACCACCTACCTTACCGGCGGGACAAGGCGGCGTGGGCGGGCTCCGGGGTCCTGGGGGTGGCGCGGGGCGATCTGGCCCCGGGGGGTGCCCCCACGGTGGCATGCCCCGCGATCGGGGCCCACCGATCCGCGGGCGGGCCTGTGCCGTGGGGGCATTCTTTTCCTTCCGCCTTCGCCACGGTCTCCACCATGGCGGAGGCGGAAGAGACTACCTCCATTGCACATGCGCGGGAATGCTGTCAGTGGCCGCTATCGCTCCCGCGCATGCGCCGCCCGGAGATGTCATTTCTGCGCCAGCTGGCGGGGCACCAAAGGCCTTTTCCGCCAGCTGGTGGGGCGGAAATTCGTCCGGCGCGGGCCTAGCCCCTTAAGGTTGAGGCTCGGCCCCCAAAGATGCGGAGCATTCCGCACCTTTGGGGCGGCGCGATGCCCGTCTGATTTGCGCCGTTTTGGGCGGCAGTTGGCGGACATTGCGTCGTTTCCGGAGAATTTCGCCCATGGTTTTGAAATGTGCAGATTGTGAAAATGCAATTTCATCAGACTGCGGCCGTCCAGGTGGGGGCCGGGGGGGATCAAGTACCGGGGTTGGGACCTTATGGATGGCCGGGGCGGTGGTCGAGCGGGTTAGATGGAGCGGCGCAGGGCAAATCATTGGGACCTGGGGCGAAATTCTCCGGAAACGGCGCGATGTCCGCCGACTGGCGCCCAAAACGGCGCAAATCAGACGGGCAGCGCGCCGCCCCAAAGGTGCGGAATGCTCCGCATCTTTGGGGGCCGAGCCCCAACATTGAGGGGCTAGGCCCGCGCCGGACGAATTTCCGCCCCGCCAGCTGGCGGAAAAGGCCTTTGGTGCCCCGCCAGCTGGCGCAGAAATGACATCTCCGGTCGGCGCATGCGCGGGAGCGTTAGCAGCCGCTGACAGCTTCCCACGCATGCGCAGTGGAGGGAGTCTCTTCTGCCTCCGCCACGGTGGAGACCGTGGCAGAGACGGAAGGGAAAGAGTGCCCCCACGGCACAGGCCCGCCCACGGATCGGTGGGCCCCGATCGTGGGCCAGGCCACCGTTGGGGCAACCCCCAGGGCCAGATCATCCCGCGCCCCCCCCCAGGACCCCGGAGCCCGCCCGCTCCGCCTTGTACTGCCGGTAAGGTAGGTGGTTTAATTTACGCCAGCGGGACAGGCATTTTAGCGGATTGACTTCGGCCCATCCGGGCCGGAGAATCGAGCGGGGGGGACCGCCAACCGCGCGGCGCGATTCCCGCCCCCGCCGAATCTCTGGTGCCGGAGATTTCGGTAACCGGCGGGGGCGGGGTTCACGCCAGCCCCCGGCAATTCTCCGACCCGGCGGGGGGTTGGAGAATCTCGCCCCTGAAATGCGGTGGCCCATTCGCGCAGCGAAGGCTGCGAGAAGCCTTCCGGGGCCCTGCCCGCCCCCTGCAGGTAGGTGAATAGGTCTTAAGGTTTTACGGTCAGTCTGGCGTTTTGCATGACGGCGAGGGGACATAGCCCCATTTTTGGAAATTCCAGTCCCAAATGTCTGGAAGCTCGGAGTGGGGGAGGTGGGGAGGATGGTGGCAGCGGGTGACCAGGTGGGAATTTATGGGGTGGAGATTTTACATCGAATTTACAGAGCAGAAAGAGGCCATTCAGCCCATCGAGTCTGCACTGGCCCTTGGAAAGAGTACCCTACTTAAGCCCGTACCTCCATCATATCGCCGTAACCCAATAAACCCCACCTAACCTACGGGCAATTGATCATGGCCAATCCATATTGTAGGCCTCGTCAAAAAGAAAAAGGAGGCATTTGTCAGGGCTAAAAGGCTGGGAACAGACGAAGCCTGTGTGGCATATAAGGAAAGTAGGAAGGAACTTAAGCAAGGAGTCAGGAGGGCTAGAAGGGGTCATGAAAAGTCATTGGCAAATAGGGTTAAGGAAAATCCCAAGGCTTTTTACACGTACATAAAAAGCAAGAGGGTAGCCAGGGAAAGGGTTGGCCCACTGAAGGATAGGCAAGGGAATCTATGTGCGGAGCCAGAGGAAATGGGCGAGGTACTAAATGAATACTTTGCATCAGTATTCACCAAAGAGAAGGAATTGGTAGATGTTGAGTCTGGAGAAGGGGGTGTAGATAGCCTGGGTCACATTGTGATCCAAAAAGACGAGGTGTTGGGTGTCTTAAAAAATATTAAGGTAGATAAGTCCCCAGGGCCTGATGGGATCTACCCCAGAATACTGAAGGAGGCTGGAGAGGAAATTGCTGTGGCCTTGACAGAAATCTTTGGATCCTCGCTGTCTTCAGGGATGTCCCGGAGGACTGGAGAATAGCCAATGTTGTTCCTCTGTTTAAGAAGGGTAGCGAGGATAATCCCGGGAACTACAGGCCGGTGAGCCTTACTTCAGTGGTAGGGAAATTACTGGAGAGAATTCTTCGAGACAGGATCTACTCCCATTTGGAAGCAAATGGACGTATTAGTGAGAGGCAGCACGGTTTTGTGAAGGGGAGGTCGTGTCTCACTAACTTGATAGAGTTTTTCGAGGAGGTCACTAAGATGATTGATGCAGGTAGGGCAGTAGATGTTGTCTATATGGACTTCAGTAAGGCCTTTGACAAGGTCCCTCATGGTAGACTAGTACAAAAGGTGAAGTCACACGGGATCAGGGGTGAACTGGCAAGGTGGATACAGAACTGGCTAGGCCATAGAAGGCAGAGGGTAGCAATGGAGGGATGCTTTTCTAATTGGAGGGCTGTGACCAGTGGTGTTCCACAGGGATCAGTGTTGGGACCTTTGCTGTTTGTAGTATATATAAATGATTTGGAGGAAAATGTAACTGGTCTGATTAGTAAGTTTGCAGACGACACAAAGGTTGGTGGAATTGCGGATAGCGATGAGGACTGTCTGAGGATACAGCAGGATTTAGATTGTCTGGAGACTTGGGCGGAGAGATGGCAGATGGAGTTTAATCCGGACAAATGTGAGGTAATGCATTTTGGAATGTCTAATGCAGTTAGGGAATATACAGTGAATGGTAGAACCCTCAAGAGTATTGAAAGTCAAAGAGATCTAGGAGTACAGGTCCACAGGTCATTGAAAGGGGCAACACAGGTGGAGAAGGTAGTCAAGAAGGCATACGGCATGCTTGCCTTCATTGGCCGGGGCATTGAGTATAAGAATTGGCAAGTCATGTTGCAGCTGTATAGAACCTTAGTTAGGCCACACTTGGAGTATAGTGTTCAATTCTGGTCGCCACACTACCAGAAGGATGTGGAGGCTTTAGAGAGGGTGCAGAAGAGATTTACCAGAATGTTGCCTGGTATGGAGGGCATAAGCTATGAGGAGCGATTGAATAAACTCGGTTTGTTCTCACTGGAACGAAGGAGGTTGAGGGGCGACCGGATAGAGGTATACAAAATTATGAGGGGCATAGACAGAGTGGATAGTCAGAGGCTTTTCCCCAGGGTAGAGGGGTCAATTACTAGGGGGCATAGGTTTAAGGTGAGAGGGGCAAGGTTTAGAGTAGATGTACGAGGCAAGTTTTTTACGCAGAGGGTAGTGGGTGCCTGGAACTCGCTACCGGAGGAGGTAGTGGAAGCAGGGACGATAGGGACATTTAAGGGGCATCTTGACAAATATATGAATAGGATGGGAATAGAAGGATACGGACCCAGGAAGTGTAGAAGATTGTAGTTTAGTCGGGCAGTATGGTCGGCACGGGCTTGGAGGGCCGAAGGGCCTGTTCCTGTGCTGTACATTTCTTTGTTCTTTGTTCTTTGTAATCCACCTAACCTGCACATCTTTGGACTGTGGTAGGAAACCGGAGCACCCGGAGGAAACCCATGCAGACACGGGGAGAACGTGCAGACTCCGCGCAGTCAGTGGCCCAAGCCGGGAATTGAACCTGGAGCTGTGAAGCAACGGTGCTAACCACTATGCTACCGTGCCTCCCCTGCCTTACCGCCTCCCTCCAATTTAGCCATGGTGGGAATAATTGAGGCCCTTGAGGGGTATTTCGGCAGCAGGTGGCGAGGGCCCAGACACACTGACAACTTCGCGGGCAAACACTAGTGGATATCCCTGCAGCCTGGTTTAGGGGGTGGAGGGGGCGTGGGGTCTTCTACTTGGGCAGCCCACGCCCAACCAAGAGACCTACTGGAGCCATGAAATACTACCCCTCCCCATCCCTACCAGGGCCTCCTTGTCTGGCCCTAGCAAACCCGCCCCCTCAATTTATTCCTGGGGGCTCCATCACTGATCCTCTGGCTGGGCCTCTTGCATGACAGGCAATGGCCACCACCGCATCCGGTGACACTGCTGGTGGTGGAGGGCCACTGGTCTCTGATTGTCCAGCAGTTCTTCGAGGGTGTGATATCTGCCCAGCATTAAGACCTCCAGGGGAAAATTCATCTCATAATTCCGACAATGAGAAAGTAAATGACTGATTAGGACTCAGTCCCATTGAGTCACTTCAAAATGGTCATTGTAGAAGCAGGATCTGGTACCTACGGGAACTGAGTATAATGCCACCCACACGATGTAAGAGGGTACATGCCATAGGGTTAGAGTCAGTCCAGAGGTAGGTAGTGATGTTTAAAGACTTAATGTGGAGTCCCCTGCTCTTAATAAAGACTTATTGTTAACTAATACAAGGCTACAAATGCTACTTCATGGTGTCCAAAGATGTGCAGGTTAGGTGGATTGGCCATGATAAATTGCCCTTAGTGTCCAAAATTGCCCTTAGTGTTGGGTGGGGTTACTGGGTTATGGGGATAGGGTGGAGGTGTTGACCTTGGGTGGGGTGCTCTTTCCAAGAGCCGGTGGAGACTCGATGGGCCGAATGGCCTCCTTCTGCACTGTAAATTCTATGATAATCTATGATTCTATGATTCGCAGTAGTCGCGTAAGAACTCTTCAGCCACGGTGAGCTTGCCATTGATTTCCTGCCAGTAGATGCACCCCCCCCCCCCCAACACTGCAGCCCTTAAATTTCCCCTCCCCCAATTCCCCTTTCTCCCAGAGTGATTTTGATTGGGCTTATTCAATATTAAACACACTTACGACACGGCGATCATTATTCTTCGTTATTATACAGGGATTGTTTACTAATCTTTAAGTACAGAAGACAAAGTCATTATTGAAGACATTAACAGCGCAGTCGTTACTCTTTTATTCAGTATCGCCTTTCCTTTTCCAATTATTAGCGTCAGAAATTAGATTTAAATTGGGCCACGCTTGGAACAGTCTGTACTGTTCTGCTCGCTGGGCAATAAAAAAGATAGCGGCTTTGGCGAGGGTGCAAAAAAAAGAAAGATTTATAAGGGTGTAGCCACCTGAGTTGGCCAAGTCCTGATTTAAAATGGCGAACGACAAAGGCTGAAGGGAAATTCAGCCAACACAGGCAGAAACCAGCAGGTGCAAGTTTGCTGTGTATTTAACTCTGCAAAAGCCCAGACAGCATCGATACCAGTGACCATCTGCATAATAATGTAGCAACCATCTACATACTGATAAGCAATCCCCGGGAACAATAGCAACATTTGGGACAAACAAAACTAAGCCAGACTCCCCGGCGCCAGCAGGAGCCACCACAAAAGAGGTTACCCGACACCTCAAGACCGCCCATCGATCAGGGAACCGCTCCAGTATTGGAGAAATCGAACCAAGCTATTGGAACGAAGTCCAATCACCTAGAACCAGGTACAGGATCCGCCCCGAAAGGCGGAAGCCCCTGGGGACTATAAAATTAAGCCCTCAAGTTCAAATCGCCCCTCTTCTTCTTGACCGGGTCACCCAGCAACGCGCACCTACATTGACCGTGACCGGTCCAACGGCCGCCGAGAGATCGTAAGTCTTAAGTCAATGCTCGCTACGAGATAGGCGCTCCTAGCTATCAATCCATACCAACTTCGAATCCCGCAGACTCAGAACACGAACGAAAGGCCATTTGTTCCCCTGACCTGGTGGGCCAGTCCGAAGCTAAGTACAGGCCTGTTAGTCATAGAAGTAGCTTAGACATGGAATTTGTGCATGAGTAGCGCTTACTGTGTATAATAAATGTGCTTTGATTTAAATCTTACTAATCGGTGTATTGAGTTATTGGTCATTACTCGAACTTGAACCTCGTGGCGGTATCATAAAGATACCTGGCGACTCGAGAGCAAAGGTTATAAAACAGAGCCAAGTGAACCAACCAGAAGTTAGCAACAAGGGGTGTACAAGAGTCAAACCAATCAGGAAAGGGTAAACAGGCTCAATATCTTTTCTTCTGAAAGGAGAAGGCAGAGGTCTTTAAATTAATGCAAGATTTTGAGAGAGGAGAGAGCACGGCGGAACAAATCAGGAGGCTACCAATGCAAAGACAGTTGCCAAGAAATCCAAGGAAATCTGAGGAAACTTCTTTGCCCAGAGAGGGCTGAGAAAGTGGTGTTCAAGGCGGTGGAGTGTGTGGCGTTTGCATTTTCTCCCTGGGTCTGCGTGGGTTTCCTGCGGGTGCTCTGGTTTCTCCGCCCCCCCCCCCCCCACCCCCCCACCCCCCCCACCCCCCGCACCCCTCAGTCCAGAGATATGCGGGTTAGGTGGATCAGTTATGCTGAATTGCCACTTAGAGTCCAGAGATGTGCAGGTTAGTTTAGAGGGATAGGGCAGGATGGAAGGGGAGGCGGACGTGGGTAGAGTGCTCTTTAGGAGGGTAGTTGCAGACGCGATGGGCCAAATGGCCTCTTCATGCACTATGGGGGATCCCATGATTCGATGAGTACGGAATCCCGCCGTCACCAGCGAACAGCAGGCCACCGTTGGGGAAACGGAGAACCCTACCCGCGGTTATGTCGAAGGACGTTTCGGAGGAGGCTTGCGTTGAGCCTAAACACAACCGTGAGCTGGTGGAGCCCACGGGCCACTTCTGTGACATCTATAAATATAGTAAGAAGTCTTACAACACCAGGTTAAAGTCCAACAGGTTTGTTTCAAACACGAGCTTTCAGCGCACTGCTCCTTCCTCAG
Organism: Scyliorhinus torazame; assembly: GCF_047496885.1. Lineage (NCBI taxonomy): Eukaryota > Metazoa > Chordata > Chondrichthyes > Carcharhiniformes > Scyliorhinidae > Scyliorhinus > Scyliorhinus torazame. Next base: position 99,327,985 of record NC_092728.1, on the reverse strand, counting down.
GTGATTCACCTGAGGAAGGAGCAGCGCTCCGAAAGCTAGTGACATCGAAACAAACCTGTTGGACTTTAACCTGGTGTTGTAAGACTTCTTACTGTGCTCACCCCAGTTCAACGCCGGCATCTCCACATCATATATAAATTTATATGCAGTTCTGTGTAATTATTGTCCCTGATGTACATTATTCCACTGAACTGGAAAAGCTGGTCAAAAGCTTGCCTTAAATTATTTGGTGCATAATAAATCCCAAAAGCTTTAAAATGCCCTTGCAGTCTGTTCTTGAAATGCCCTTTCAACTTTACTCAATCCCCTCATAAAACAGTTTTCTTTCACAAACATAAATCTGGCCACACTGAACATCAAATTAATCACCGCACGGCTGGTCCCCGACTCAGCAATGGTTGATGTCGTAAATCATGCTTCAGTTAATAATCTGAGCCAAATCTGTATTGAAAAGCCAGAAATTCCAGATTATACTCTGGGTCCCCATTGCATTTTAGCTAAGCACGGCAAATGAAGATGTAAAAATATTTTTGAAAGCGAACATTATTTCCTCCAGTTGCTGCCGTGGTCCTGGGGGGGTCAGCCTGTCGGGTCTGTGTTGGCTCTCTGCAAGAACAGTTCATTTGATGCAACGCCCCAGCCTTTTGCTCGGAGACCAACAATGTTAGTTTATTTTTCGGATAATGATCCAATTCCCTTTTGAAAGCCAGCTGCCTCCACACTGCTTTCCGACTGTGCAGTTCAGATCTACCAGATCCTAAGGCCTCGCTGTGTAAAATTTTTTTGCCTCACCTTCATCTTTTCTTATTTTGTCAAATCTGCGTCCTCTGGTTCCTGATCTTTCTGCCAGTGGGCACAGTCTCCCCCTATCTCCTCTGCCTAGACTCCTCATAGAGTCATAGTCATAGATGTTTACAGCGTGGAAACAGGCCCTTCGGTCCATGCCGCCCAGTTTCTATAACTAAGTTAGTCCCACTTGCCCACATTTGGCCCATATCCATCTGTACTGCCAGCATTCCAGGTTCGATTCCCGGCTGGGACCACTATTTGTGTGGAGTCTGCACATTCTCCCTGTGTCTGCGTGTCCTCCGGGCGCTCCGGTTTCCTCCCACAAGTCCCGAAAGACGTACTGTTAGGTGGATTGGACATTCTGAATTCTCCCTCCGTGTACCCGAACAGGCGCCGGAATGTGGCGACTAGGGGATTTTCACAGTAACACCATTGCAGTGTTAATGTAAGCCTACTTGTGACAATAAAGATTATGATTATACCCACCCTGCCCATGTAACTCTCATGAGTTTGTATTGGTTTCTCAAAGAAAAACTACGGCCGGAAGCTTTCGGCCCTGCCAGTCAGCAGGATCTTCCAGTTCCGCCGAAGTCAATGGCCTTTTGACCGACTTGTTGCATCCACGGCAGGGCACTCTGCCTCAGCAGAGGGAGAAAAGTCCCTGCTCTATCGTTTGAAACAAACTAAACTCATGTACTTGGAAGTTCCAAAATTTACGTTTATCAAGCACACTCATGAACACTCAATTAAGAGCCAGAGGTTTTTTTTGTTCAAGGGCTAATCGCAGAGACATCCCACAAGACAACACCATCTGAGCATTTTCAAACTGTATATGTACCATAGACACATGCTTAAAAGCAAATAGCAACAGAATTCCAAAATTATTAGAACCTTGAAACAAGGGGCCGGATTTTCTTGGAGTTGGACTTCCACAAATGGTTGGTGGGACCCAGATGCAGAGGTCCTGCCGCAATTTCCAACAGATCCAATTTCTGCTGGTGGGGGAGAGGCGTGGAGGACGATTTGCTTCGGATGGAAACCTGAACTCACCACCTGATCTAAGTGCTGAGTTCAAACAGAACCCCATTTCCACTGTTGGAGGCCTGAATCCACAGCGTAGGAGTAACAAACTGATTGAGTAGATGTAAATTTTCTTGAAGGGCAATTAAGGTCTGTATAAGTTTCATGATCTAAAGCTTATTAAGTCCCCTACTCTTTAAACTTGAGAGGGAGAAAAAGAGACTTATGCTGTCAGTGAGAGTTAAAACTACTCATTTTCTGGATCTCTTTAATTGACAGGCCTTCAGGTTTAAAGTTTCAATTGAGGTTTTTGTTAACATTTACCCAAGGGTTATTATTATGTCATTGTAAATGTTTGGCTGAGTTTTAAAAACTGTAATTATCTCAGCAGGAGATTCTGAGTTCACAGTTTGATTGACCTTTAAAGGGGTATTAAAAAAAAAGGCTGGCTTTGATGTTGAGTCTGAACAGAAATCTATTTGTTTTTATAACAGATTAACCATTTGAGGGATTTAAAAGCTTTGAATTGTGCACTTGAATGGGAGTTGATTTCCCCCCCCCCCCCTATCAAGTGTGTATGAATGAGAGATGTTTTAGATTGTTGGAAGGCTTTTTCATCTCCACATAGCTCCGGAGGTCTGCCTGTGGTAGATACTGGGTGAGTGGCAATGGAAATGGCACGAGTGTGCAAGAAGGCCTAGGAGATGAGCATGGGTTGAAGGGGTGAGGGCTAAAGGACTGAAGTGTCCAAAACAACTAGGACCATGTTGTTTGCGGTCAATTAAAAATGAAGCATGGTCGGCATGCACTCAAGGTTGGAGGGCCAATCAGAGGCCTGCTACCTCAAAAGAAAGGACACTTCAAAATGGAGGCATACTTTCTTCCAAATTTTTGAATCCAAATCAAAAAGATGGGTTTTGCAGCCTGGCCAACACTGACAAGGTGGAGTGGGACGGGGGTGTTGGCAGAACCCCTCTACATCTTGTGGCTGTTTGTTTCACTCAGAAAAATAGGGTGGACGTCTGGACATGCCTGTTGCACAACCACACCCTCAGGCCAGTAGCTGGGAACCTGCCCCCAGTCACCTCCCCTAAGGGGGCCTGTAGGCCCACTGGAAAATTCCATTTGGCTTCCTGTTACGCGGGTAGACCCACCGCACTCCCCACTCCCAATCCCACCTCCGTAAAAATGGTACCAAGATGGAACGGAGCCGGGGAACCGGACGGGGGGTGAAATATCGGCACGAGTTCCCAGAAGCGTGGTGGTAGATCAGGGGCTGAACTCTCCGGATCCCCAACATGTGTGTTGATTGGTCTTGCTGTGTGTCCATCAGTGTGTGTGCCTGCACCATGATATACTGGTGTATATTATGACATTCCCCCCTTTTATTAAAAAATGTATGTGTGTGGCAATAAATAATGTGTGGTGATAATGTTCCTAACTACGTGTGGGGTGCGAAGACATATTTACAGGACTACGTACATGAGAACTAAGCTATTTACATGGGAAGGTGCCTGCCGCAGAGAAGCAGTATGCAACAAGAGTAACGAGATCAACACCATATACAAACCAGGGAAACGATCAAACAAAGCAATGAAACAGAGAGTCCAAAAATTCGAATAGTTCATATATTTTGTCTCTGAGGTGGGCGACGAATTCTGGTTGACCGCCTCAAGAGTGGGTCGAGAGCCGCCGGTTCAGGAGCGGGCTGGACTGTGTCAAAGTCAGGGGGAGGCAGAGTGACAGGGAGCTCTGCATAGTCCATGGCAGGGTCAGCAGGAAGGCGAGGCGACACTGGAGGATCACGTGGCGAGCGTGGAACGGGATGAATGGCGCGTCGATTACGGCGCAGAATAGAGCCATCCGGTAGACAAACCAGGGACGAGCGGGGGGCCACCTGCCGAAGGACAACAGCGGTTGCAGACCAGCCACCATCCGGAAGATGGACGCGGACATTGTCATCTGGAGCCAGAGCAGGGAGATCAGCTGCAACGGGCGTCATGAGCCGCCTTGTGCTGTGCACGAGACAGCTGCATCCGTCGAAGGACCGGAACGTGGTCGAGGTCTGGGACATGGATGGACGGCACCGTCATCCTCAGGGTGCGACGCATGAGAAACTGGGCTGGCGACAGGCCAGTGGACAGTGGGGCGGAGCGATAGGCCAACAAGGCAAGGTAGAAATCAGACCCAGCATCGGCAGCCTTGCATAGGAGCCGTTTGACGATATGGACTCCCTTCTCTGCTTTGCCGTTAGATTGGGGGTACAGGGGATTGGACGTCACATGGGCAAAATTGTACTGCCTGGCAAAGTTGGACCATTCTTGGCTGGCGAAGCGGGGGCCATTGTCCGACATGACCGTGAGCGGGATTCTTTACATGCACGAATGACTGCAGACGAGGTGACGTTTTGCAATCGTATCACCTCCGGGTAATTCGAAAAGTAGTCCACGATCAGGACATAGTCTCTACCCAGCGCATGGAACAGGTCGATGCCCACCTTGGTCCATGGTGACGTGACCAACTCATGAGGCTGCAGGGTCTCACGTGGTTGGACTGGCTGGAAGCGCTGACAAGTGGGGCAGTTGAGCACCGTGTTGGCTATGTCCTCATTAATGCCGGGCCAGTACACTGCCTCTCGGGCCCTTCGGCGCCACTTTTCCACGCCAAGGTGGCCCTCGTGTAGTTGTTCCAGGACAAGCTGGCGCATGCTATGCGGGATGACAATGCGGTCCAGTTTTAGAAGAACCCCGTCTACTACCGCCAGATCATCTCTGACATTATAGAATTGAGGGCATTGGCCCTTGAGTCACCCGTCCGTTAGGTGGCGCATGACACGCTGGAGCAAGGGGTCAGCCGCCGTCATGCGGCAAATTTGGACGAGGCGTTCATCCGAGGCAGGTAGATTGGAGGCTGCGAATGCCCATGGGCGTCAACCTGGCAGACAAATCCCGCTGGGTCACATGGAATGTTGACTGCGCTGGAGAGAGCGTCAGCAATGATGAGGTCCTTGCCTGGGGTGTACACCAGCTGGAAGTCGTATCGCCGGAGCTTGAGAAGAATTCGCTGGAGGCGAGGCGTCATGTCGTTCAAGACTTTCTGTATTATATTAACCAGCGGGCGATGGTCGGTCTCGACGGTGAATTGAGGAGGTCTGTAGACATAATCGTGAAACTTAACCACACCGATCAGAAGGCCCAGGCACTCCTTTTCTATCTGCGCGTAGCGCTGCTCCTTGGGGGTCATTGCACGTGACGCATACGCAACGGGGGCCCATGATGAGGCCTCATCACGTTGAAGGAGCACTGCCCCAATGCCGGATGGACTGGCATCAGTCGAAATATTGGTCTCCTTTGCTGGATCAAAGAAAGCTAAGGCCGGGGCCGTGGTCAGATTGTTTTGAGTTCTCTCCATTCGCGCTCGTGGGCGGGGAGCCATTGGAAGTCTGTCATCTTCCTGACCAGGTTCCTGAGAGCCGTGGTATGAGAGGCGAGGTTAGGGATGAATTTCCCTAAAAAATTGACCATGCCCAGAAATCGGAGGACCGCCTTCTTGTCCTCTGGTGTTTTCATAGCTGTGATGGCAGCTACCTTGTCCGCATCCGGCTGCACACCCAATTGGGAGATGTGGTCCCCGGGGAACTTAAGTTCTGTCTGACCAAAAGAGCATTTGGCCTTGTTGAGGCGGAGGCCATGCTCATGTATACGTCTGAATACGTGCTGGAGGTGACTAACATGCTCCTGTGGGGTGGTGGACCAAATGATTATGTCATCGACATAGACGCGAACACCTTAAACACCTTCCATCATTTGTTCCATAATCCTATGGAGCACTTCTGATGCAGAGATGATCCCAAACGGCATCCTGTTGTAACAATATCTTCCAAAGGGGGTGTTAAATGTGCAGAGTTTTCTGCTGGATTTATCGAGCTGGATTTGCCAGAATCCTTTTGAGGCGTCGAGTTTGGTAAAGAGCTTGGCGCGAGCCATCTCACATGTGAGCTATTCGCGCTTGGGAATTGGATAGTGCTCTCTCATAATATTGCGATTGAGATCCTTGGGATCAATGCAAATTCTCAATTCGCCGGAAGGCTTTATTTACACATACCATGGAACTGACCCAGTTGGTCAGTTCCGTGACTTTAGAAATCACTCCTTGGTTCTGGAGGTCCAGCAGCTGCTGCTTGAGGTGGTCCTTAAGGGGTGCTGGGACACTGCGAGGTGCGTGCACCACAGGCGTGGCATTCGGTTTTCATAAAATCTTGTAGGTGTACGGGAGCGTGCCCATGCCATCGAAGGCGTCGTGGTACTGGTTTGTAATGGCATTGAGCTGCGCCCTGAAGTCGGTGTCCTGAAAGGCAGACGCGTCAGCAGGAGAGAGAGAGTGAACTCTCTGAACTAGGTTCAACAGCTTGCATGCCTGCGCGCCAAGCAGGGAGGCTTTCGAGGAGCCCACGATTTCAAAGGGAAGGATGGCTTTGCGTGACCTGTGCGTCACTTCAAGTTGGCACGAGCTGCTGGCAGCAATGACATTACCATTGTAATCTAATAGCTGGCAGGCTGATGGCAGGATGGCTGGTTTGACACCGAGGCTTTGGAGGTCAGACCGCGCAACGAGATTGGCGGAGGCACTGGAGTCCAGGCGGAATCGTATTTGGGACCGGTTGACCGTAAGGGTGGTACACCACTCATCGTCCGGATCGATGCTGTATACCGATAGAGGCTGGATTCTTTGCTTTGGGGACACCCTCTTTTTTGTAATGATACCGACTCGAAAAGGCGCCTTCGGGTCCTCGGTGTCAATATCGGGTAGCAGGTCCGAATCATGTTACCATGGGTTGAATGGCCTGGACATTCCTGCGAGGCTGGCCGGAGCGACGAGAGTTGGCAGGCTGAGCTGATCTGCATAAAGCAGCATAGTGGCCAAGTTTGCCACATCGCAGGCATCGTCGGGATTTGGCAGGACATTGCCGCTGTAAGTGGGCGGAGCCACAGTTGCCGCACCGTTGTAGCGTCAGTACGTTCGCTGCACCACAGCGCATGCACGGTGCAGTCGTACGGGGTGCGCGCCTGCACAGTACGTTCGTCAATGTCGCCGTCCCCTCGTTCGGTGCGCGGGAGTCCGCGAAAAGCGCGCAAAATGGCCGCCCTCATCCAGGCTGAGGCCCTGGAGTTGCTCGATTGCTTGGACCCGTCCTGCCTCGTGGGGACCTTGCCACGCCGTTTCAGCCGCTTGGATGTGGAAATACCGACTAGTGGCGTGTTCATGTAGCACGTAGGTCTCAATGGCAATCGCTAGGGTCAGCTGCCTTGCCTTGAGGAGCTGTTGGCGTAGGGGGTCCGGCTGAACACCAAAAGCGATCTGGTCACGTATCATGGAGTCGGAGGTGGACCCGCAATTACAGGACTGCGCAAGGGTGCGGAGGTGGGTGAGAAAGGAGTGGAAAGGTTCATCCTTACCCTGCAAACGCTGTTGGAAGACATAGCGCTCAAAACTTTCATCCACCTCGATGTTGCAGTGACTGTCAAACTTAAGGAGGACCATCTTGAATTTTGATTTATCTTCACCATCAGCAAAGTTGAGAGAATTGAAAATGTGGATGGCATGTTCCCCGGCCGTGGGTAGGAAGAGACCGATCTTCCTGGTGTCTGAGGCAGCTTTCCAGTCTGTGGCTTCAAGGTAGAGCTGGAAGCGTTGTTTGAATATCTTCCAGTTGGCCCCTAGGTTACCGGTGATGCGGAGTGGCGGCGGCGGGCGGACGCTGTCCATTTTGCAGGATGACTGTATGCTGGTGGAAGGCAGATCACTTGCAGGTAGGTCTAAGAAGTCCTAACATCCCTCAACTACTGGTACCCATGATGTGTTGGGTGCTCTGGATCCGTGGAACACATACAGGCCACCAACACTTAAAATAGTGCAACACTATTTCATTAAGTTAGAAACTGTTGAACATACTTTCACTGTTGGTTAACACGATGTTAGATTAAACTAAAGACCTATGCCTGTCCTAACCAGTCTATGCACTCAGCACATGGTGAAGATCTGTGCTGTAAGCTGTAAGCTCTGTCCTTCTGAGAGGCTGCATCCCGAATGAGCGGGAACTCTGATGCCCTCTGTCTATATAGTGAGTGTGCTCTAACTGGTGATTGGCTGCGGTGTTGCGTGTGTTGATTGGTCTTGCTGTGTGTCCATCAGTGTGTGGGTCTGCACCATGATATACTAGTGTATATTATGACATTTCCCACACCAGCCTCTTATACCAGTCCCCACTCACCCCACCCCCTGCACCCCACTGTCTCCCCTCCCTCGGGCCAGTCAGCCAGGCCCCACCGATACCTGAAGCCTGGCTTCCACGAGCTCCCCGTTTTTGAGGACGGCCTGTATCCCCAGCTCCTGGGACTACATTTACAAATGCAACCTATTGCTCTTCAACAATTTTGTTACACTAATTCATTTTTGTGGCATTTCCCCCTGCCCTCCGTGTAATCTTTCCCACTGCTTCAGCTCATGTTTTACTGTGAAGGTAGTACACGCCGATTTCTTTCCTGTTATTCACTGCTGGTGACTATCCCAGTACATTTACACACTCAAGCAAGTTATTTTTGAAAGAGTACAGGAATAAAATAATCATCGACGTGTGATTAGCAATCAACAGTTCTGATGCAGCTCTGGCATGCCAGAAATTTCTCTGAATTCTCTGAGATTTCTGTGAAATTATGAATATTTTACAGGTCCATTAGTCTGTGTAAGTTTAAAAAAAATAAATTTAACATTACCAAATTATTTTTTTTCAATTAAGGGGCAATTTAGCGTGGCCAGTCCACCTACCTTGCACATCTTTGGGTTGTGGGGGCGAAACCCATGCAAACACGGGGAGAATGTGCAAACTTCACACAGACAGTGACCCAGAGCCGGGATCGAACCAGCAACCTCCGCGCCGTGAGGTAGCAGTGCTAACCACTGCGTCACTGTGCCACCCCCTTTAATCCATATAAGTTGTCAATTGTCAATAGAAACAATTCGATTGTTCAGGCATCCCAAAATGTTGAAGTTTTGGAACATCCTTTGGAGGGTTCCATGTGCCTGTCAGAGTCACCCCGCCCCCATTCCGCCAAACCCCCCCACCCACCACATGCTCATGTCCCTCCTTTATCCCTCCCCCCAGCCTTTCAAACGCAGTCTCCATCCCCCCACCACCCCCCCCCTTGCTGGATACTGCCAGCCAGGCCATGCCAGTGGGTACCTGATGTCGGGCGTCCGGTAGTTCTCTTCTTCAGAGACCTGTTGTAGTCCCTATAGTGGCCACCACTTGGAACCTGGGATGACTGGCACTCTGGAGCTGCTGAAAGCTCTCAGACGCAGGGCTCCCTTGTCCAAATGGGGGAGGAAGTCCCACCCCAAAACCAATTCATCTTCCGCCAAGTGCGGAATGACTGCAAGGCAGCCAGCTCCCAGCTGACTGCTCAGGTGACGGGGTGGGAGACCCCACCATCCGAAAAATCCTGCCCCCTGTGTCCTATTTTGCATGCCTGTTAAGAACCATGGGGCACTTTATTACGTTAAACGCTCCTTACACATGTGTTGCTGTTGTTTAGCAGAGTGGGTTCTTGAAGCGTATGGAGATATCGTGGACATGAACCCTGACCCTTCAGACTGATGTATCAATGGAAAACCATTCACAGGGAAGTCTATGTTGCAACGGCACTGGAACAAACTTAATTGGTGGCAGTGTTTGGGAAAGGACTATTAAATCTGTTACAACATATGCAATAAATTCTAGTTAACAATTGTCCCATGGAATTACCCCCGGTTTTCTTGGCTGGGAATTTTTTAGGATTGACAGCTAGGGGACTCACCCACCAAAGTGAGATCTGACAGAGAACCACGGTTCGTTCCATGGGGGAGGGGCCTGGCAGAATCAAGTGCCCTTTGGGCACCTAATTGATCGCCGTCGGGTCTTCACCCACAATTGTGGCCCCAGTGGCAGAAAATGCACACCCACCAAGAGCTGCCAGCCAATCAGAGACCAGCAGCTCACCATTGCCATCAGCGCCAGTGGGAGGCGGTAGCTGTTGGTGGCATTGCACCTACCTGAGGCCAGAATCGCAGAGGGTCGCATGATCAGGCACAGATTGCCTTATAATTAGTGATCATCCCTCTCTCCACCCCCACCATGCTTATCCCGAGAGGCCCACTGACAAACACGGTATATTTTGCTGGGCAGTCTTCCAAGGGTGCGGGAGAATTCCTACATTCCTACAGTGCAGAAGGACGCCGTTTGGGCCATCGAATCTGCACTGACCCTTCTAAAGAACACTCTACCTAGGCCTACTCTTCCTATTCCCGTAACTCTGCACATTGATCATGTCCAATCCACCTAACCTGCATAGCGTTGGACTGTGGGGGGAAACCAGAGCACCCGGAGGAAACCCACACAGACAGTGACCGGAATTGAACCCAGGTCCTGGTGCAATGAGGCAGCAGTGCTAACCATTGAGCAGTCTCCATTTCATCCTGAAGCTACCACTAAATTGCAGTGGACTCAGGAATAAGGGGCGTCAGCTAATGAGCCTAATTGATAGCCCACCACCAGCAGCCAGGAATCCCACTTCGCTCCCTTTCGCCCTTCCCCTTACTCAGGAGAATTCTCCCTCCTGCTGGGAGACAGACCCAGGCCTTTGCCTGCTACTGAATGGACGCAGACATCAGGGGTTCTGCTGTGGTGAGAACAATCAAGTCCAAACCATTGCTGTGTATTTTCCAGGATGTAGCGTTACTCCTGATTGAGAGGGTGTTATAACCTGCCTACTTACCATTGGCTGGGGACTAATGACTATCCCACAATCCTGTGGGAGTATGAGCTTCCCCAATGAGGGGGGCGGAGAAACCACTAGTAAACTCCTAGTATAAATAAAGCTGGCCAGTTCAGGAACCAGCAGGAAGGAGTATGTAGCAAGGGAAGTTACTGCTACTGTTATGTCTATATGTTATAGTAAATAAATGTTATTACTTTGTATCCTTAAAACTCGTGCTGGATTCTTCGTGGCCCTTACAAAAGAGGGGTACGAGGATTAAGGCTTTCCTTCAAATGAAAGTAAAACTGTTCCATGAAGGTTAGTGCTACAAACGGAAATGTATTGCGAGTGTAAACATTTCCCAATGGCGTGTTTTGTTTCGCCTGTTCCTGGAACTCCGCATTCGTCAGACGACTAAAGGAATTAACTGTTTCCTTTCAAGATAAGCCACGCTGAGATCACCAGTCCAGAATGAAACAGCTTTTCAAAATAATCATGTTTTTATGCTGAAGGCAGAAGTAAAATGGCAACGAGAGAATTATGCCACGATGATTAAAACTGAGTAACTTTTGTATCTACATTCACGACCTTGTAACAATGAAACTATTAAAAGTGTCTACAACAACCATAACTTGACAATCGCGCCCATAGTTATTTAGTGCCTTTAAATGAAATGAAACGCCGCTCATATTTCATTTTGGGACCATGGGACAAACTGAGGGAAACTTTCAAATCAATCATTCCAAGTAAAATATAAAGTACAAAAAGTGATTGAAAGAACAGAGTAGAATAACATATTGCTCATTTGATTAGAGTCTTTGCTTAATCAAGGTACGGTAGCACAGTGGTTAGCACTGTTGCTTCACAGCTCCAGGGTCCCAGGTTCGATTCCCGGCTTGGGTCACTGTCTGTGCAGAGTCTGCACGTTCTCCCCGTGTCTGTGTGGGTTTCCTCTGGTAAAGGAACAATTGTAGAGAGAACTAATTAAATTATACAATACAATTGCCTGTATTAGCATTACATATATTGATCATGTATATTAATGTACAGAGATCACTACAGTTTAGTTGCAAGTTCGGAAACAGGCAAAGTTTTGCATAACCTCATGTTTATGGAGGGTTGCATGTGGGAGACCAGCCAGGACTGCCTTGGAACAGTCGAGTCCAGAGGTAACAATGGCATAGAGGAGAGTTTCAGCAGCAGCTGGGCTGAAACAGGGGAAAGGTTGGGCTATTTTACAGAGGTGGGAATACGTGGTCTTAGTGTTGGTGTGAAACTCAAGTCAGAAGCTCATCAGAAAACAGCAGCTTATAATTAACAACTTAGAGTTAACTCAGTAAGTTAAATAGAGAATAACTTAAGGCAACCAATACAGATTTCAGAAAGGGAGGCCACTGGCTTTGAGAAACATGATAGAACTCTTTAAACGAGGTTACACACGTGGTGGGCTTGGAGTTACAGGACCATGAAGAAAATGGACTTTGAAAGAATCTCTGCCAAGATTCCTCACAGGGAGGTCACGGTGAAGGTTAAGAGATTAGATTAAACCTGGTTAAAAAGGAGGAAACATTGAGAAGGAAGTTGGCCAGAATACTGTGAGCAATTTTGGGCCCCACACCTCAGGAAGGACATACTGGCACTAGAGCGGGTCCAGCGGAGATTCACACGGATGATCCCAGGAATGGTAGGCCTAACATACGATGAACGTCTGAGGATCCTGGGATTATATTCATTGGAGTTTAGGAGGTTGAGGGGAGCTCTAATAGAAACTTACAAGATAATGAATGGCTTAGATAGGGTGGACGTAGGGAAGTTGTTTCCATTAGCAGGGGAGACTAGGACCCGGGGGGCACAGCCTTAGAATAAAAGGGAGTCACTTTAGAACAGAGATGAGGAGAAATTTCTTCAGCCAGAGAGTGGTGGGTCTGTGGAATTCATTGCCACAGAGGGCGGTGGAGGCCGGGACGTTGAGTGTCTTTAAGACAGAAGTTGATAAATTCTTGATTTCTCGAGGAATTAAGGGCTATGGAGAGAGAGCGGGTAAATGGAGTTGAAATCAGCCATGATCGAATGGTGGAGCGGACTCGATGTGCCGAATGGCCTTACTTCCGCTCCTATGTCTTATGGTCTTATTGTCTTATGGAAATCACTCTAAGTGCAACCTCGGCGGAGTGAAACACCCCGTGTGAAACAATATAGTAAAGGGTGAATCTCTGGATCGCAGCAACAGCCCACTAAACACACTGCTCAGCGCACATTCTTTAGTCTGCTGAATCACGCCTACTGTCCCAAAATAATACAATCTTATGAAATGTCCTATTTGTAGCAGGATGTAAGGCATCCGTTGGAGTACAATGTGCATTTTGGGCTCCATATGTTAGGAAGAACTTTGAAGGGAGCGCACAGTGTGGTCATTGGGATTTTCGCCCCCCCCCCCCCCCCCCCCCCCCCCCGGCATGTTTTCAGGTGGCAGCCCGCCAATGCCTGACGATGGGATCTTCCGGTCCTGTCGGGTGGTGTGTGTGGGGAGGGGAGTCACCATTGGCGGGACCGGGAGATCGCGCCAACAGGGACGACCAAATAATCCCACCTATTACACATATGAACGAGGGCGGCTTTCATCACAACAGCGCAGGTTATGGAGTGACTCGATGCAGAAGTACAAAGGGGTGGGACAGAGTAGGAAGAAACCAGTGATTGATTGGACCAGAACAACTGAGTTTCGATGTCAGGTTGACTGTAATAGTTTTTCAATTGAGGAAGAAAAACATTTTTATTTTACACAAAGGTTTGTGCGGCCGATGCATTGCCAGAGTTACTGACTGAGGCAGAGAGCATTTCAATATTTAGGGAAAAGGCTCGATGTGTGGTTGAAAAATGGAGAATGAAGTGATCTGAAAAAGAATAGGAACATGACGTTAGGACTATATCGTTTCTGTGAAGGATTAAGCATCCCCATGTATTGGTTAGGCTGCACAGCCAGTTCCCGCGGGGGTTGCCATTTCAATGTCATCCCCGTTAGCTGTTTCTATAGTGTAGTGGTTATCATGCTTGCCTAACATGTGACAGGTCTCCAGTTCAAAACTGGGCAGGAACATTACCAAATCCTTCACTGTAATTCACAATAATATCCTTGGTAAATACTGTCAACATTTCATGGTTTTTCAACGTTTGTTTGTTTGTTGGTTTGTTATTTACAGCACAGAAGGAGGCCATTCGGCCCATCGTGTCTGCACCGGCTCCCAAAAGAGCTACCTAGCTCGTCCCATTCCCCAGCCCTATCTCCATAGCCCTCTAAATTCATCACTTTCAAATATGTATCCAGCTCTCTTTTGAAACCTTCTGTGGAATCCACCTCCACCACTCTCCCAGGCAGCGCATTCCAAAGCCCACCAACTCTCTGAGTAAAGACGTTTCTCTTCATCTCACTCCTCGCTCTCTTGCTGACCATCTTGAAATTGTGACCCCCCCCCTCTAGTCACCGACATACCAACTAGTGGAAACAGAATATCCTTCTTTACCCTGTCAAAATTGTTCAGAGACAGGATTCTGCGGGAATCGGCGGGGTGGGCGACTCCGGTGCCGAGGAGTGGACCTTCAGGGGCTAGGCCGGCGTAGGGTTGATTTGCGCCGCGCCGGCCGGCGGGGAAGGGGCTTGGCACCATGCGAGTTGGCGCATGCGCGGGAGCGTCGCCGTGTGCTGGCGTCATCCCAGTGCATGCGCAGCGGGGGGTTCATCTCCGCGTCGGCCATGGCGGACGACTACAGTGGCCGACGCGGAAGAATAGAGTGCCCACACGGCACAGGCCCGCCCACGGATCGGTGGGCCCCGATCGCGGGCCAGGCCACCGTGGGGGCACCTCCCGAGGACCCCGGAGGCCGCCTGCGCAGCCAGGTCCCGCCGGTAAGTACCTACTCTAATTTACGCCGGCGGGACCGGCTGAAAACGGGCGGCCACTTGGCCCATCGTGGGCCGGAGAATCGCCGGGGGGGGGGGGGGCGCTACAAGCGGCCGCCGGCCGGCGCGCCGTGATTCCCGCCCCCGCCAAATCCCCGGTGCCGGAGAATTCGGCAGCCGGCGAGGGCGGGATTCACGCCGCCCCACCCCGGCGATTCTCCGACCCGGCGGGGGGTCGAAGAATCCCGCACAGAGTTTTGAACACCTCAATAAGGTCGCTTCTTAATCTTCTCTGCTCCAAGGAGAAAAAGCCCAATTTCTCCAATCTTTCCTTGTGTCACTTCAAGAAATATAACAATCACACAGCAAAATAGAAATTTAATGGTAAAGCTAAAAAATGAAATATCAGTTCATTCTGACTTGCCCAACTTCCTGTTTAAGCAGTAAAATATTCCAGAGAGTTAATATCTGTTATTTTGATGCCCGGGTGTTGAAATTGCTACTTTGTAACAATTTGTCAACATTATTATTTACAATTTTGCTACCAGATATACACAGTTCGAGAAAGAAACTGGAAAAAATAGGATATTCTTTACCCAAACTATGCTGATTTTTTTCAATGATGGGCTATCCCAAGAATCAAGGCGACATTAACAGCAACTGAGAGCCATCTAGTGGTACCATCAAATCAGTAACATGAACAGTGATAGGATTGTATCCAGCAACCCGTTCTCACCCTGAGCATTGTTGATGCTGCGTTGGAAATATGTACAACCGCTCCGAATGTCAGCTTAAAATGAAAGGCCGGCTAATAAACAATGGCGCTAGCCCCAAACCTTCCTGTTTGGCGCACAAGAAACAAAGTCGTTAAAATGGAATGTTAGGTGCCGAGCCAGTAAGTGTCCTTTTCGAGTGAGGGAGGGGGTTTGTTTGTCCAAAGATGTGGAAGGTTAGGTGGATTGGCCACACTAAATTGCCCCCTAATGTCCGAAAGGTCAGCTGGGGTTACGGGGATAGGGTGGCGGAGTGCGCCTAGGTAGGCTGTGTACTGATATGCATCACTGTATATACACAAGGGGTTAATGTAAATACACTACAACTAAGTAACCACTAGAGGGAGCACCAGAGATGTCATGATATGCAGACAATGGGTCATTAGAACAGGACGCAACCAATGGGTAATCAGGACACCCAGAGGTAGCATTACCACAAGGGGGCACTACACGACCCATATGAAAAGGACAAGGCACACAGGCTCTGCCTCTTCCACTGGCAGAAACCAAGAGAGCGGGACAGGGTTGATTATCAGCAACATCACACCGTAGCACGTGGTCGAGAGCAAACTTGTATAGTTAGCAGAATAGACTGAGTTACTAGAGGCAGATTAGTAGAGTGTCGAACTCATTTAAGAGCATTGTTAATCGTTCAATAAATACGTTAAACTTATCTCCGAGCCTGGAGCATCTTTCAGCAGAGCCTACATCAAGTAGCAGCTTATGTTACTCAAGGTAACATAACACAAGAGGCCGCTCTTTCAGAGAGTCGGTGCAGACTCCATGGGCCGAATGGTCTCCTTCTGCACTGTACGGATTCTGATGATTCTATAATCTTCACAAGCCAGTTCAAACACTGTTAAGTGACATAAACATCCATTTTACCCACCAAATTTGGACAGGATGTGCTGGTGTGACATTAGATCAGAGTTCTCCTCAATTTCTCCGTGACAGGTGAGGTACTCCGATATTTCCCACCTTCCCAACCCAATCTGTGTTGAGGTTCACCAGGGGCGTCATTCTCCGACCCCTCGCCGGGTCGAAGAATCGCCGGGGGCTGCCGTGAATCCCGCCCCCGCCGGTTGCCGAAGTCTCCGGTACCGGATATTCGGCGGGGGCGGGAATCGGGCCGCGCCGGTTGGCGGGCCCCCCTGCTGGATTCTCAGGCCCGGATGGGCCGAAGTCCTGCCGATAAATTGCCTGTCCCGCCGGGGTGGATTAAACCACCTTTTGAACGGCGGGACAAGGCGGCGTGGGCGGGCTCCGGGGTCCTGGGGGGGGGCGCGGGGCGATCTGGCCCCGGGGGGTGCCCCCACGGTGGCCTGGCCCGCGATCGGGGCCCACCGATCCGCGGGCGGGCCTGTGCTGTGGGGGCACTCTTTCCCTTCCGCCTCCGCCACGGTCTCCACCATGGCGGAGGTGGAAGAGACTCCCTCCACTGCGCATGCGCTGGAAACTGACAGCGGCCGCTGACGCTCCGGCGCCCGGGGATGTCATTTCCGCGCCAGCTGGCGGGGCAACAAAGGCCGTTTCCGCCAGCTGGCGGGGCGGAAATTCCTCCGCCGTCGGCCTAGCCCCTCAATGTTGGGGCTCGGCCCCCATAGATGCGGAGCATTCCGCACCTTTGGGGCGGCGCGATGCCGTCTGATTGGCGCCGAAGTGGGTGCCAGTCGGCGGACATCGCGCCGTCTCGGGAGAATTTCGCCCAGGATTTTTGAAAATCAGCCTCATGCATTTCCCGATTAAATGTGGCTTGCATTACAAAGTAACACCATCCTACTGCGCCCCAATTCCAAATCTGACCCCCCACTGCATCAGTGTGATTTTGGTGCTCCGTGATCCCACACCAGGATTTTGCACATCTCTTAATCCAACCCCACTTGGCTATTTACACGCAACAACACCCAAAACACTCATCAGCATTCAGGACACAGCAGTCCACTTGACTAGCACCCCTGCTTTCAGACACCATATCCCACCACTGTTGCAGTTGGAAATACGAGTTGAAAATTAAATGAAAATTGCTTGTCACAAGTCGGCTTCAATGAAGTTACTGTGAAAAGCCCCTAGTCGCCACATTCCGGCGCCTGGTATGGGAATTGAACCATGCTGCTGGCCTGCCTTGGTCTGCTTTCAAAGCCAGCGATTTAGCCCTGTGCTAAACCAGCCCCTAAATTGCAGGATGCATTGCGGCAACTTACCAGGATGGCAACTCCCTGCTCCGTAGCATCTATCATTAAGAAGAACAACATCATAATCAACAAGTTCCCCTTTAATTTACACACCATCCTGACTTGAACATGTTCCTTCATCCAGGTCAATATCCTGGAATTCACTAAACATTCTCATGGAAGTGAAGTTCAAGAAGCCGTCCCACTTTCTGTTGAAGATTGAGGATGGGCCAACATCCTGGGGGTTAACATTGACCAGAAGCTGAACTGGACGAGCCATATAAATACTATGGCTACCAGAGCAGGACAAATGTTGGGAATTCTGCATCAAGTAGCTCACCTTCTGACTCCCCAAACCCTGTCCACCATCTACAAGGCATAAGTCAGGTGTGTGACGGTACACTCTCCACTTGCCTGAATGAATGAAGCTCCAACAACACTCAAGAAACTCAACATCATCCAGCACAAAGCTTGGTTGGCATCGCATCCCCCAACTTCAACATCCACTCCCTCCACCTCCAAAGCTCAATGGCAGCAGTTTGTAACATCTACACGATTCAATACAGGAAGTCTCTAAGGCTCCTTCAACATCACCTTCCAAACCCATGACCTCTACCATCCGGAAGATCAAGGGCAGCAGATGCTTGGGACCATCACCACCTGCAAGTTCCCCTCCAAGCCACTCACCGACCTGAATTGGAAATGTACCACCGTACCTACGCTGTCGCTGGCTCAAAATGCTGGAACTCCTTCTTGTACTGTGCGTGGACTTACACTAAATAGAAGGCACCTCACCACCACTTTCTCAAGGGCAATTAGAGATGGGCAATATGCTGGACAAGTCAGCAAGGTCATAGACTCATAGAATCATAGAATTTACAGAGCAGAAGGAGGCCAATTGGCCCATCGAGTCTGCACCGGCTCTTAGGAAAGAGCCCATGCCTCCTCCACCCTATCGCCATAACCCAGCAACCCCACCTATCCTTTTTAGGGCACTAAGGGTAATTTAGCATGGCCAATCCACCTAACCTGCACATCTTTGGACTGTGGGAGGAAACCGGGGCACCCGGAGGAAACCCACGCACACACGGGGAGAACGTGCAGACACCGCACAGACAGTGACCCAAGCCAGGGATCGAACCTGGGACCCTGGAGCTGTGAAGCAATTGTGCTAACCACTGTGCTACCGTGCTGTTCTTAACCCATGAATGAATAAATAAAAATGTGGCTCTGACAGGGGTCAAATTAATAGAACTCTTCCATGCTGCTGCTCTTAAATGACAGTTGAAATGAAAATCGCTTATTGTCACAGGTCGGCTTCAAATGAAGTTACTGTGAAAAGCCCCTAGTCGCCACATTCCGGCGCCTGTTCGGGGAGGCTGCTACAGGAATGGAACCGTGCGGCTAGCCTGCCTTGGTCTCCTTTCAAAGCCAGCGATTTAGCCCTGTGCTAAACCAGCCCCAGTTCCTTCACCTTTTCCTCATCTCTGCCACATAAATGAAATAGCTGCATGGATCACTTCCTTACACTTTACCGGAACTTAGTTTCAAAACGGTGCTGCTATGGATGGAACCCCATCATTCACACGTCCCATTCACACAGTGCTTCAGCTACAGAAGATGCACAGACTGTGGGAGGGGAAAAAAATGAGAGGGAAGATTTTGGAAGCAAGAACTGCGCAGCACCTCAACTGAGCAACGGAAGGAGGCCAATCGGCCTGTCCTGTCTGTGCTGGCCCGCTGAAGGAGCAGCTCATCCAGCGAATCCTTCACTTCAAGCTACAAAATAATTCCCTTGCCAGCATGTTTGAGAGGGAATGATGTTACTAAGGAGCACTGAACATCACAATGACCCCTCAAAGTTTCCAGCTAATGTACTTTAAGCGCTGTGGCACACTAATCAGCAGCCTTTGTTTTATTTAAAGAGGAACACCTGCAGGGTGATGAGTGAATGGTGGCAGTGTGTTAGAGGGGAGGTGGGGGAGAGGAAGAGGCATTCATCACATCAGAAAGCACTGCACCTCCACCCTTAACAGTCGATGCTTTCACTTGGTTAACTTTCAGCCCATTATTCAATTCTAGCCACTTTGCCATTCTTTATTTAACTGTATTACAAGGACTTACCAAAAAACATGATGCCGTCATGTGTTAAAAGACAAAAGCAAAGGGCCTGTGATTAGATTCAGGGTACAGCTGAAAGATTGGTAATTGTAATTTCAAGCTAATCGTTCCTGATTCCACACTCGATGTATCAAGATGAAGGGCTGATGTGAAACCAGCCACAATCAAAGTGACGGTGTCTAAATCAGATGTGTCACTTTGCAGATTAATCCTTTAAAGCGGTGATCCCTAATTAAAATGATGTTCTGCACCATTGAATTGAAATTTATCCCAACCAGACATGGCAAGAAAGAATTACTATTGCTCAGGGAGAGTGTTACCAGGCAGAATTATTGGACTTCACCTTTAACACTTGCTTTTAATAAATTGACGGAAGTTACTGTTTCCGCTCATTGAACAAGCTAACAACAGTTTGACACGGTGCGGCAGTTCGCTTGCCTCCAAATACAAAAAAATGCTCGAGAGCTTTCAGCAGCTGCTTGTTATGTTAGCAACTAAGTGCCCTGCTCACTGACTCTGCAGTCCAGAGTATAGACTTGGCCACAAGTGAGCCCAATGGGTATCAGTAAGAGAAAGGGGAGAGAAAGAATAAATATAGATCCTTGATGGTTCAGTGGGCAAAGGGTGTGGCTGCAACCATCAAGGACAGTAACTCTGTCCTGAAAAGGGTCAATTCCGGCCTCCCGACCACCGCGGGAATCGGAGCAGGCGGGTCTTCTGTTGTCCTCGGGTGGAAATTCCCATTGTCGGGGTTGGCGGAACTGGAAAATCATGCGCTGCATTCTCCGTTCCTGCGACTAAGTGCTGACACCAACGGAGAATCCGTGCTCTTTCACGATGGACAAATCGGAGCCACACCCGGTGAGGGGCTAGCACGGCAGCACGTGAAACACCCGCAGAATGTGCAGAAAACAAACAGTGGGAGAATCGGCAGAGGCATGCTGTACACGCGCAGGGCTGACAAGTGGGAGCCGCGCGTACGGCCACACTCCGCACGCACCTATCGCGCCCAAAAAGATGGACCGCGTACCCATCCATCCCGACCCCACAGCCAACCACGCCCCACAATTGCCCACAGCCCTGCAGAAACACCCCCCCCCCCCCACCCCCGCCCCGGCCGGTGGCATGACTCTCGGCGGAGTATGGCGGTGCTGGGCGCTGTCCGGACGCCCTCCCTCTCTCTCCGCAACCGCCACGACAGGCCCACGACCGCTGAGACCACACGTGGCCCGCGCCGTCAGGAACTCGGCCCATCGGAGGCGGAGCATTGCGGGTGGGCCCGATAATGATATTCAAACTGGGTTGCAACTGCATACGGCACGCATCTCAATGATGCCAATTTAGAGGGGGCGGTGCACCGTGACCCGGTGTCAAACCGCCGCCTGCCGCGATTCCGGCGTCGGGAGCCATTCTCCCGATGTTCCTGATTTTGGCATCTGGCAATGGAGAATCCCACCCCATGTTTCTTGGATTTTACCGGGCACAGTGTTCCCTACGCCCTCCCCCACTAGCCCTCTCCTGGCCTCACCCACCATGTAACCAGAAACAGTGACTACAGCCAGTCCCTGAAGAAGAGGTGGTCATGGATGGGCTGAAGGTATTTCTTTGGATACAGATGGGGCCTGACTGGCAGGCCTCAGGGAGGGTGTTTAGGTGCCAGGTTTAGGTGGGACAGGAGGGGCGGCTAAAGGGGAGTATGACCATCCACTCAAAAGAAGTCCCTCCCGCTTGCCCTGGACCAGCTCACCAAGCATAAGTTGTCTGACGATCCACTTTGGCCTGGGTCTCAACCAACTTCCTCATCACTGCAGGTCAAATTAGTGGTGGGATGAGGCCATTTAAAGGCCTCCCTCAGTTAGCACAAGGATGGACACACTGGCAATGCCTCCACAGACGCCTGTAAAATCAAAGCCAACTCAGGGGCGGGCAGTATGGCAATGGGCATGCCATTGGCTGCATTCTACCAGCACCACCCACACATCGGTCTGGAGGCATATCAAATATAAAGCTCTTGTTTCTTGTCCCACAGCTACTGCCTGACCGGTCCAGCATGTCTAGCATTTTCTGCTTTTGCTTGGGAAAGTGAGACCTCAGGTTTTGTGCACAGTTAGTTGACCTTAAGTTAAGTCCGGGTGTTCAGGCAAACTGGCCCTGGGCGAGAGGAAATATATTGCACCAAATTAGAGCTTCCGTTCCTGGGATCCAGTGACTTTTGCTGGAGGGGTGGACTGTTGTGGGGTAGGTGGTGAGGACAGAAGAGGCTTGATAGCAGCAATTGTCCTGTCAACATTAAAGACAGCCTTGCATTCATATAGTGCCTTTCCACAATCTCTAAATATCCCGAAGCGCTTTACAGCATAACCTGCATAACCACTTCCTTACCTTGCAGGTCAGCTGTTCGGGAGAGAGAGGGAGCCAGGACCTTGGAAACAGCGCGGGAGTTTCAAAAAGCACGGGAGCTGCGAGGCAGAGGGGACAGTTTAAAAGGGCGCGCTGTGGGTGAGGTAAGTACTGCATAACCACTTCCTTACCTTGCAGGTCAGCTGTTCGGGAGAGAGATCAGTTTTGGGAGCAGGCCTATTGGCTGACTGTAAATCAGGAAGGATACAAAGGGTGTGGCTGAAGTGCCTATAGAAACAGAGTGCTGAAGGCAAACAGAGTGTATCTGAGTTTGGGTAAGGCTGAGTTCGGGTAAGAGGGGAGTGACAAAAAAAAAAAAAAAAAAATCAAGTTAATTAAGTAAAGTAATTAACTAGTTAAGGGAATTTGGTGCTCACCTGAAGGAGGTGCAGAGAAGCAGACCTGTGAGGGAGTCTCTGGAGCAACTACATCACAGCCAGCAGGTAAGTGTTTGGCTTGTAACTGGCAAGTGATTTCTCTCTCTTTGACTTTCTCCTAGCTGTGTAGTGTAGTTCAAATTTAACTTCAGGTTTAAGTCATGGCAGGAGAGCTCAGACCCGTGTCATGCTCCTCTTGTGAGATGTGGCAAGTCAGGGACCCTTCTGGTGTCCCTGACTCCTTCATCTGCAAGAAGTGTGTCCAACTGCAGCTCCTGTTAGACCGCTTGACGGCTCTGGAGCTGCGGATGGACTCACTTTGGAGCATCCGCGATGCTGAGGAAGTTGTGGAAAGCACATTCAGTGAGTTGGTCACACCGCAGATTAAAATTACTGAGGCAGATAGGGAAAGGGTGACCAACAGACAGAGGAAGAGTAGGAAGGCAGTGCAGGGATCCCCTGCGGTCATCTCCCTCCAAAACAGATTTACCGTTTTGGAAACTGTTGGGGGAGATGGCTCACCAGGGGAAGGTGGCAGCAGCCAGGTTCATGGCACCGTGGCTGGCTCTGCTGCACAGAAGGGCGGGAAAAAGAGTGGCAGAGCTATAGTGATAGGGGATTCAATCGTAAGGGGAATAGACAGGCGTTTCTGCGGATGCAAACGAGAATCCAGGTTGGTATGTTGCCTCCCTGGTGCAAGGGTCAAGGATGTCTCGGAGCGGCTGCAGGGCATTCTGGAGGGGGAGGGTGAACAGCCAGCTGTCGTGGTGCATATAGGCACCAACGATATAGGTAAAAAACGGGATGAGGTCCTACAAGCTGAATTTAGGGAGTTAGGAGTTAAACTAAAAAGTAGGACCTCAAAGGTAGTAATCTCAGGATTGCTACCAGTGCCACGTGATAGTCAGAGTAGGAATGACAGGATAGCTAGGATGAATACGTGGCTTGAGAGATGGTGCAAGAGGGAGGGTTTCAAATTCCTGGGACATTGGGACCGATTCTGGGGGAGGTGGGACCTGTACAAATCGGACGGTCTGCATCTGGGTGGGACCGGAACCAATGTTCTCGGGGGGGTGTTTGCTAGTGCAGTTGGGGAGGGTTTAAACTAATGTGCCAGGGGGATGGGAACCGATGTAGGAAGTCAGTGGGGACAGAAACAAAAGGCAGGAAGGGAGAGTGTGTAAAGCATGACCAGAGAAAGCAGGGCAGAGAGCAAGGAAGGTCTACATTAAACTGCATTTATTTCAATGCAAGGGGCCTGACGGGCAAAGCGGATGAACTCAGGGCATGGACGGGCACATGGGACTGGGATCATAGATCATAGATCATAGAATTTACAGTGCCGAAGGAGGCCATTCGGCCCATCGGGTCTGCACCGGCTCTTGGAAAGAGCACCCTACCCAAGGTCCACACCTCCACCCTATCCCCATAACCCAGTAACCCCACCCAACACTAAGGGCAATTTTGGACACTAAGGGCAATTTATCATGGCCAATCCACCTAACCTGCACATCTTTGGACTGTGGGAGGAAACCGGAGCACCCGGAGGAAACCCACGCAGACACGGGGAGGATGTGCAGACTCCGCACAGACAGTGACCCAAGTCAGGAATCGAACCTGGGACCCTGGAGCTGTGAAGCAATTGTGCTATCCACAATGCTACCGTGCTGCCCAGATATTATAGCTATGACTGAAACATGGCTAAGGGAGGGGCAGGACTGGCAGCTCAATGTTCCGGGCTACAGATGCTATAGAAAGGATAGAACAGGAGGTAAGAGAGGAGGGGGAGGGGCGTTTTTGATTAGGGAGAACATCACGGCAGTACTTAGAGGGGATATATCCGAGGGTTCGCCCACTGAGTCTATATGGGTGGAACTGAAAAATAAGAAGGGAGAGATCACCTTGGTAGGACTGTACTACAGGCCCCCAAATAGTCAGCGGGAAATTGAGGAGCAAATATGTAAGGAGATTACAGATAGCTGCAAGAATAATAGGGTGGTAGTAGTAGGGGACTTTAACTTTCCCAACATTGACTGGGACAGTCATAGCATTAGGGGCTTGGATGGAGGGAAATTTGTTGAGTGTATTCAGGAGGAATTTCTCATTCAGTATGTGGATGGACCGACTAGAGAGGGGGCAAAACTTGACCTCGTCTTGGGAAATAAGGAAGGGCAAGTGATAGAAGTGCTAGTGAGGGATCACTTTGGGACAAGTGACCATAATTCCATTAGTTTTAAGATAGCTATGGAGAATGATAGGTCTGGCCCAAGAGTTAAAATTCTTAATTGGGGCAAGGCCAATTTTGATGGTATCAGACAGGAACTTGCAGAGGTAGATTGGGGGAGACTATTGGCAGACAAAGGGACGGCTGGTAAATGGGAGGCTTTTAAAAATGTGTTAACCAGGGTGCAGGGTAAGCACATTCCCTTTAGAGTGAAGGGCAAGGCTGGTAGAAGTAGGGAACCCTGGATGACTCGAGATATTGAGACTCTGGTCAAAAAGAAGAAGGAGGCATATGACGTACATAAGCAACTGGGATCAAGTAGATCCCTTGAAGAGTATAGAGATTGTCGAAATAGAGTTAAGAGGGAAATCAGGAGGGCAAAAAGGGGACATGAAATTGCTTTGGCAAATAATGCAAGGGAGAATCCAAAGAGATTCTACAGATACATAAAGGGGAAAAGAGTAACTAGGGACAGAGTAGGGCCTCTTAAGGATCAACAAGGGCATTTATGTGCAGAGCCACAAGAGTTGGGTGAGATCCTGAATGAATATTTCTCATCGGTATTCACGGTGGAGAAAGGCATGGATGTTAGGAAACTAAGGGAAATAAATAGTGATGTCTTGAGAAGTGTGCATATTACAGAGGAGGAGGTGCTGGAAGTCTTAAAGCGCATCAAGGTAGATAAATCCCCGGGACCTGATGAAATGTATCCCAGGATGTTGTGGGAGGCTAGGGAGGAAATTGCG
Organism: Scyliorhinus torazame; assembly: GCF_047496885.1. Taxonomy (NCBI): domain Eukaryota; kingdom Metazoa; phylum Chordata; class Chondrichthyes; order Carcharhiniformes; family Scyliorhinidae; genus Scyliorhinus; species Scyliorhinus torazame. The sequence goes on along the minus strand of NC_092728.1, from coordinate 99,302,674 downwards.
GGTCCCCTAACCGAGATATTTGAATCATCGGCAGCCACAGGTGAGGTGCCTGAAGATTGGAGAGTGGCGAATGTTGTGCCCTTGTTTAAGAAGGGCAGCAGGGAAAAGCCTGGGAACTACAGACCGGTGAGCCTAACGTCTGTAGTAGGTAAGTTGCTAGAAGGTATTCTGAGAGACAGGATCTACAAGCATTTAGAGAGGCAAGGACTGATTCGGGGCAGTCAGCATGGCTTTGTGCGTGGAAAATCATGTCTCACAAATTTGATTGAGTTTTTTGAGGGAGTGACCAAGAAGGTAGATGAGGGTAGTGCAGTAGACGTTGTCTACATGGACTTTAGCAAAGCCTTTGACAAGGTACCGCATGGTAGGTTGTTGCAGAAGGTTAAAGCTCACGGGATCCAGGGTGAGGTTGCCAATTGGATTCAAAATTGGCTGGACGACAGAAGGCAGAGGGTGGTTGTAGAGGGTTGTTTTTCAAACTGGAGGCCTGTGACCAGTGGTGTGCCTCAGGGATCGGTGCTGGGTCCACTGTTATTTGTGATTTATATTAATGATTTGGATGAGAATTTAGGAGGCATGGTTAGTAAGTTTGCAGATGACACCAAGATTGGTGGCATAGTGGATAGTGAAGAAGGTTATCTAGGATTGCAACGGGATCTTGATCAATTAGGCCAGTGGGCCGACGAATGGCAGATGGAGTTTAATTTAGATAAATGTGAGGTGATGCATTTTGGCAGATCGAATCAGGCCAGGACCTACTCAGTTAATGGTATGGCGTTGGGGAGAGTTATAGAACAAAGAGATCTAGGAGTACAGGTTCATAGCTCCTTGAAGGTGGAGTCGCAGGTGGACAGGGTGGTGAAGAAGGCATTCGGCATGCTTGGTTTCATTGGTCAGAACATTGAATATAGGAGTTGGGACGTCTTGTTGAAGTTGTACAGGACATTGGTACGGCCACACTTGGAATACTGTGTGCAGTTCTGGTCACCCTATTATAGAAAGGATATTATTAAACTAGAAAGAGTGCAGAAAAGATTTACTAGGATGTTGCCGGGACTTGATGGTTTGAGTTATAAGGAGAGGCTGGATAGACTGGGACTTTTTTCCCTGGAGCGTAGGAGGCTTAGGGGTGATCTTATAGAGGTCTATAAAATAATGAGGGGCATAGATAAGGTAGATAGTCAACATCTTTTCCCAAAGGTAGGGGAGTCTAAAACTAGAGGGCATAGGTTTAAGGTGAGAGGGGAGAGATTCAGAAGGGCCCAGAGGGGCAATTTCTTCACTCAGAGGGTAGTGAGTGTCTGGAATGGGCTGCCAGAGGTAGTAGTAGAAGCGGGTACAATTGTGTCTTTCAAAAAGCATTTAGATGGTTACATGGGTAAGATGGGTATAGAGGGTTATGGGCCAAGTGCGGGCAACTGGGACTAGCTTAATGGTAAAAAACTGGGCGGCATGGACTGGTTGGGCCGAAGGGCCTGTTTCCATGCTGTAAACTTCTATGATTCTATGATTCTATAAGTGCTTCTGAAGTGAATTTGAAAGCAAATAAGTGATTAACAGTTCAATCGTGTCATTATTATCCCTCGAGGCAGTACAGGGGATCAACGTTCCCAACCATTTAACTTACTCGGGCCCAGTTAATATTTTAGATTACAATGAAATGTGAAGATTAATTTCCATTGGATATATTCCAGCTAGAAACTGGTAACCCTCATCAGCTAAACTCAGTGACAAAGCCATTTGGCATCTCGCAGAGGTGTCACAGAATTCCACAAGGTGATAGGTTGTGATCAGAACTGAAGATAATGCCTGACAGCATTATAGAGCAGTCTCAATAATGTATGACCGCCAAAGAACATTGGTAACTCATTGAGTACAGATTCCAAGCAACTATCCCAAAGCGGCCTTCCAATCAATGTTAAGAGAGGCTTATTGGAATTTTTTTAAAAGACAAGAAAAGTACGTTTTAAATCCAATAATAAAAACTCCGGTTTAGGCTTTTTATTGTTCACCTCTTGCACAGTAGACGTGAGGCAATTTGGGCGACTGTGTGGAGTTTGCACGTTCTCCCAGTGTGTGCGTGGGTTTCCTCCGGATGCTCCGGTTTCCTCCCACAGTCCAAAGATGTGCAGGTTAGGTGGATTGGCCATGATAAATTGCCCCTAAGTGTCCAAAGATATGTAGGTTAGGTTAAGTTGTTGTTGGGATGGGGCAGGAGAGTGGGCTTGGGTGGAGTGGTCTATCAGAGGGCTGGTGCAGGTTCGATGGGCCAAATGATCCCCTTCTGCACTGTTGGGATTCTGCGACTTGATGTGTCCCATTTCTTCCAAAAAATCTGCATGGGAAGGCTGAATAAAAGGTGAAGGTCTCAGAGTCTGCAGAACTGTATCGCCCATCGTTTAGATAAAATACAAATTGGAGGTCTTAAGGCGCAGTGGGTAGTGTCCCGGTCTCTGCGCCAGAAGCTCCAGGTTTGACTCCCACCCCTTGATGGCGATATCAAGGAAGGTGTGGTCATAGCACAGCCAAACAGGCTGACTTTCAACTTGCAAATCCTTCTAACACAAACCAAGGGCAGGCAGTCAGAGCGGGAGAGATTTCTACCCGTCAGGTAGTAGAACGTCACAAGGAGTTTCACAGGAGCATTATCAGACAGAATCTGACACTGAAAACTAGATACTGACGAAACCCTGACTAATCTTTCTTCTCCCTAGCCCATGGGTGCTCACAGGTGACTGATGTCAGACTCAGGCCTCTGTTTTCTTGGTTTAGGTGTCTTTGGGCATTCAGTTACCCATTGGGGAGCTGGTTATAATATTACGAGAACAGAAACAAATGTGTTAACCATGAGGGCTTTTATACGCAATGGTAGTTTATTTAGCACAAAAATAGCACTATGTAACACTCCGTTTAGTTAAAATATAGCACCTGAAATCAGACCTCAGAGGGGACGCACAAAGTGGCAATTAGTCGCTGCTCTATATTAAAGAACTCATGAATAATTGCTTTAATTATAACTGGGATTTGCAGCACTTTTAAATTATTGACACCGAAAAGCTTTTCATGGTCTGGAAGAACAATTTGTCTGAAAACAAATCTCGGTTCACTGTGAAAATGTAAACCTAGTTAGTTCTAAACTCGGGTGCAATAAAGTGTATTTTATCTCCAGCTAGAAGGTAATATGATACGATAAATTGTCTCCACAAGTGATTGTGATCCTCCCATTGAAATGTTTGGCCAACGTGAGAAAGGCATTTACGGCCAAAGTGTATTTTTTCTTTGTCATGTGCTTTCAAAGTAAAGTTCAGGGGCGAGATTCTCCGACCCCCCGCCGGGTCGGAGAATCGCCGGGGGCTGGCGTGAATCCCGCCCCCGCCGGTTGCCGAAGTCTCCGACACCGGAGATTCGGCGGGGGCGGGAATCGCGCCGCGCCAGTTGGCGGGCCCCCCTGCGTGATTCTCCGGCCCGGATGGGCCGAAGTCCTGCCGCTAAAATGCCTGTCCCGCCTGCGTAAATTAAACCACCTACCTTACCGGCGGGACAAGGCGGCGCGGGCGGGCTCCGGGGTCCTGGGGGGGGCGTGGGTCGATCTGGCCCTGGGGGGTGCCCCCACGGTGGCCTGGCCCGCGATCGGGGCCCACCGATCCGCGGGCGGGCCTGTGCCGTGGGGGCACTCTTTCCCTTCCGCCTCAGCCACGGTCTCCACCATGGCGGAGGTGGAAGAGACTCCCTCCACTGCGCATGCGTGGGAAACTGTCAGCGGCCGCTGACGCTCCCGCGCATGCGCCGCCCGGAGATGTCATTTCCGCGCCAGCTGGCGGGGCACCAAAGGCCGTTTCCGCCAGCTGGCGGGGCGGTAATTCCTCCGGCGTCGGCCTAGCCCCTCAATGTTGGGGCTCGGCCCCCAAAGATGCGGAGCATTCCGCACCTTTGGGGCAGCGCGATGCCTGTCTGATTGGCGCCGTTTTGGGCGCCAGTCGGCGGACATCGCGCCATTTCCGGAGAATTTCGCCCCAGATCTCGGTTCACTGTGAAAATGTGAACAGAGTTAGTTCTAAACTCGGGTGCAATAAAGTGTATTTTATCTCCAGCTAGAAGGTAATATGATACGATAAATTGTCTCCACAAGTGATTGTGATCCTCCCATTGAAATGTTTGGCCTACGTGAGAAAGGCATTTACGGCCAAAGTGTATTTTTTCTTTGTCGTGTGCTTTCAAAGTAAAGTTAAGATGCGGAATTCTCAGTCAGCAGGATCCGCCAGTCCGCCGACAGCGCAGCCACGGCAGCGGGATTCCCGACGGCGTGGGGTGGCCACAACGGGAAGCCCCAATGGCCGGCTGCAAGAACGGAGAACGGAAAACCCGGCTGGAGGATCGGAGAAACCCGCCCAAGATTATTTTGTAGCTCCTGCCAATTTCAGTGTCTCCACCGCAGCCCAAAGCTCAGATCAGACTAGCTTCGATAAAGAGTCACCCAGGCTCAAAACCTGAGCTCCCTTCTCTCTCCAAGGAGGCTGTCAGACCTGCAGAGAATGTCCAGCATTTTTGTTTGAGATTCCTGTATCCGCAGTATCAGGTAATTCAACACAGGTAGCAAATTAAATCTAAGCATCTTGCAGTACCAAATTAAATCCTATGCCCAAAGAAAAGCATAGGGGGCGCGATTCTCCGCTCCCGCTCCGGTTGGGAGAATCGCCTGCGTCGCCAAATTTTCCCGCAACGCCAGTCCGACGCCCTCCCGCGATTCTCCCAAGCAGCGAGAACGGCCCCGTCGAGTTCAGCGCACCGCAGGCCGGAGAATTGCCCGAGACACCCAAAATGGCGATTCTCCGGCACCCCTGCTATTCTCAGGCCCGGATGGGCCGAGCGGCCAGTCCAAAATGGTGGGTTCCCCCCGGCGCCGTCCACACCTGGTCGCTGCCGGCAGGAACAGCGCGGGAACACTGGGGGATGGCCAGCGCGGGAACACGGAGGGGGGGTGAGGGGGCATCCTGCACCGGGGGGGGGGCCTCAAATGAGGTGTGGCCCGCGATCGGTGCCCACCGATCGTCGGGCCGTCCTCTCTGAAGGAGGGCCTCCTTTCTTCCACAGCCCCGCAAGATCCGTGCGCCATCTTCTTGCGGGGCGGACTTAGCGAGGGCGGCAACCACGCATGCGCGGGTTGGCGCCGGCCAACCCGCGCATGCGCGGATGACGTCCGTTATGCGGCGCCGGCCGCGTCATCTATGCGGGGGAGGGGGCATCCTGCACCGGGGGGGGCCTCAAATGGGGTGTGGCCCGTGATCGGTGCCCACCGATCGTCGGGCCGTCCTCTCTGAAGGAGGGCCTCCTTTCTTCCGCAGCCCCGCAAGATCCGTCTGACATCTTCTTGCGGGGCGGACTCGCATGCGCGGGTGACGCCAGTTATGCAGCGCGGGCCGCGTCATGTATGCGGCGCCGCCTTTACGCGGCGCCAAGGCCTGGCACGTGTAAATGACGCGGCGCCGCTCCTAGCCCATTATCGGGCCCTGAATCGGTCGGGATAGGGGCCGTTTCGCACCGTCGTGAACCTCGAAGGCGTTCACGATGGCGCGAACACTCTGTCTCCATTTCGGAGAATCCCGCCCAGGGTTTTATATTCTGTACAGCTTTGATGGATGAGAGGTGACCATGAGAGGTGAGGTACCGGGTGGCACGGGGGCACAGTGGTTAGCACTGCTGCCTCACAGCCCCAGGGACCTGGGTTCTGGTTTAGCACAAGGCTAAATTGCTGGCTTTGAAAGCAGACCAAGGCAGGCCAGCAGCACGGTTCAATTCCCGTACCAGCCTCCCCGAACAGGCGCCGGAATGTGGCGACTAGGGGCTTTTCACAGTAACTTCATTTGAAGCCTACTTGTGACAATGAGCGATTTTCACTTCATTTCATTTCATGGTTGTGTGGATTTTCCACGTTCTCCCCGTGTCTGCGTGGGTTTCCTCCAGGTGCTGCGGTTTCCTCCCACAATCCAAAGACGTGCCGGTTAGATGCATTGGCTATGCCAAAAAACTGTCCCTTATTGTCACAAAGATGTGCAGGTTGGATGGGGTCACGGGGATAGGGCGGAGGAGTGGGTCTAGTTAGGGTGCTCTTTCAGAAGATCGGTGCAGAATCGATGGGCCGAATGGCCTCCTCTGCACTGTTAGTGTTTTATGATTAAACTGCATAGAAGGCTTGATGGAGTAAATACTGAAAGGCCATTTCCTCTGGCTGGAGAGCTTAGAAGTACAGGATCAATATGAATGTGCCTTAATTTCTGGCCCAAAAATGGGACGGTTTTCAGGTTTGGGTCCTGGGTTTTCAATGTGCCGGCTTCGGGGTTTTTCAGGGCAAACCAATGACGAGTTCACCTGCGGGACTCCCAACCAAGAGAGGACGGAGGGCAGGATGACAAGTCCATTTCCTCAACGGTCTTTGGTTTGTTCCGGCAAGAGTGACCGCCATTTGTACTTTAGAGGCACCAGAAACCACAACCGTGGGGTGAAGACCTGGGAAGGTTGGCCCAGCTCCCCCTCACAGGTCGCTCCCACTTGCCTGGGGTGTGCGGCTGAAAGGTCGGAGTAGCTGCAGTCAGGCAAACATGGACAGGACGGGGAGGAGAGCCTTTCCAGCCAAGCAGCCGTAGATGGAAAAGTCCCGAGGAGATCGGCTGCAGGAGGGTGCTCCCACCCACCTGAAGGCTGTGCACCAATAGGATCCAGGCGTTAAAATGGTGGGTGGTGCTACACTTTCAGGTGCCATGCCCCGCACTCTGAGCGACCCAGCATTCTCCTGCTGCCTCAGGTTAACACGCCTTGCAGCCCCATTCATTAATGGAAAGCAAGGAAATGGCAGAGGAGGCGAACAGGTATTTTGTGTGCCTTCACTGAAGATGACGTTGGGCAGGGTCCTTCAGCCCCACCATGGTATGTCCCCCACCCAGCAGGTGCGGCAAGACATTGCCGTTTACATCGGCGGGACCACAATATCCCACCGGGCGGGAGGAGTTAGAAAACTTCCCAAAGTTACTTGAAAATCAAGAGGCAAATGGGCGGTTTTAGCATATAGCAATCACCACCACCAGGGTAAAGGTGCTGGAGAAACTGTGAAACCTAAAAGCTGACATGGCCCCAGACCCAGATGGCCTGCATCCTAGGAAAATAAAAGAAGTGGCGGTATTGGTTATAATCTTCCAAATTTTCTAGATTCCGGAAGGGTCCCAGTGGTTTAGAAAAGAGCAAATGTAACTTTCTTATTAAAGAAAGAGGGAGAGACAGAAAGTAGGAAACCATCGGCCAGGAGGCTTAACATCTGTCACAGGGAAGCTGCTAGAATTCATATTAAGGAAGCTACAGCAGAGAACCTTGAAATTCATAATGTGACCACGCAGAGTCAACATGGCTTTGTGAAATGGAAATCGTGTTTAACTAATTTACTCATTTTCTGAGGAAGCAACAAGGAAGGTGGATAAAGGGGATTCTGTAGATGTACTGTACTTGGATTTCCATAAAGCACTTGATAAAGTGCCACATCAAAGTTTACAACACAAGGTAAACATGCTGTAATACATGTTGTATGGTGTACCATATTAGCATTGATAAAGGGTCGGAAGCAGTGGAGATAAATGGGTCTTTTTTCCAGTTGTCAACATGTAATTACTCGGGTCAGTTTACAATCTATATTAATTACATAGATGCAAGGACCAAATGTGCGGTAGCTAAATTTGCTGAGGACACCAAGGTAGGTAGGAAGGTAAATTGTCAAGAGGAGACAGAGGGCTGGATTCTCCGCTTGGGAGACTAAGTTCCCACGCTGATGTGAAAACGGTGGTGTCTTACGCTAGGAAAACTGGTGGAAAACGGCCACCGATTCACTGTTTTGCTGGAGGCGAGCAGGGAGGCAGCATTGAGCTTCCAGCTCTCGCTGCTGATACGGCCCTGAGCATTTCCGGGTCTGTGGCTGCGCATGTGATCGGCCTGCAGCGGCCGCGCCGTACTCCATGTCGGACTCAGCCCGTGGATCCGGACCGCAAAAATAGACCACAAACCCCAGCCTGAGAGGCCTTCGGCCAATCGCGCGTCCCAGACCACCTGCCCACAGTGACCCAACCCTGAATGAAACACCCCTGCCCGCGGATTGGCCCGCCCTTGACTGTGGCGGTGCCGGACTGAGTCCGCAGTCACCACGCTAAGTTCACGACGGGGAGACCATGAGAGTCCCACGCCGTTGGGAACTCGGCTGGTCGGGGACAGAGCGTCGTGGGGCAATAGGCAGGTCCAGAGAGTGCGCAGAAATTTGGCAGATGAAGTATAATATTGGTAAACGTGAACTTGTCCACTACAGGAAGATAGAAAAGCAGCATACTAACGATTTACATAGAACGCAATTGCAAAACACAAGAGGTGCAGATCGATCTGGGTGTCCTGGTACATGAGTCACAAAACAGCAATTATTAGGAAGGCGATTGGAATGTTGGTGTTTATTGCAAGGGAATATGTCCGGACGCAGAGGTAGTTTTAAGTGAACTATGTTTATAATGTTGGGTATTAGAAATAAGGTATCAATTTAATTAAGTTTAATTTAGTGTTTCTGTGCATGAAAGGATAAAACTCCATTTAGAATAAAGTTAAACAAAGGTGTCTGCATGTATGGGGGTTTTTGGTTTCTTTTTAAGATGTGTCTCTATTATGCTTAGAGGGTTTATTGCATGAAAGGTAAACCAGCTTGGAGAAAGCAAACCGGGACCACCTTCAGGGAAAATACCCAGGGCTGGATTCACTGCACCCCGACGGCAAAATCGCGTTCGGCGACAGGGCGGAGAATCCACCAGTTTCCGCACGAAATCGGGACGGGTGTCGGTTCCGCGATTCTCCGCCCCCTGAAAAGCGGCGCACTCAGGGAGGGCGACCAACCGATGCGGGGCACTATTTCTGGGGTCCACATCCGCAGGTTGAGTCCGTCATGGAGCACGGCACGGCCACTGGAGGCCGTCACCGTTTAGCAGCGAGAGAGAGGACAGCTCCTTGCAGAACAGTGGAGTAATAGACAAGAAAGCACGTCCCAGAAACTAAAGGACAGTTTAGTTCTCCAGAACTAATTCTCTAGAAACTATAGAATGAAGAGTAGTTCAAGAAGATTGAAATAAAAAGGAAGACAGCAACTGGATTTTGAGCAGAGGACTGTTCACCGAGGTTAAAGGTAGAACCGGAAGGGGAAGGCTGGATGAGAGTAGCCAGAGAAAAGCCGGAGATCTGGGGCGAAATTCTCCCCCAACGGCGGGATGTCCGCCGACTGGCGCCAAAGCCGGCGCAAATCAGACGGGCATCACGCCGGCCCAAAGGTGCGGAAGGCTCCGCATCTTTGGCGGCCTAGCCCCAACATTGAGGGGCTAGGCCGACGCCGGAGGGATTTCCGCCCCGCCGGCTGGCGGAAATGGTGTTTGTTTCCCCGCCAGCTGGCGCGGAAATGCGGCGCATGCGCGGGAGCGTCAGCGGCCGCTGTCAGTTTCCAGCGCATGCGCAGTGGGGAGAGTCTCTTCCGCCTCCGCCATGGTGGAGGCCGTGGCGGAGGCGGAAGGGAAAGAGTGCCCCCACGGCACAGGCCCGCCCGCGGATCGGTGGGCCCCGATCGCGGGCCAGGTCACCGTGGGGGCACCCCCGGGGTCAGATTGCCCCGCGCCCCCCCCCCCCCCCCAGGACCCCGGAGCCCGCCCACGCCGCCTGGTCCCGCCGGTAAATACCAGGTTTGATTTACGTCGGCGGGACAGGCAATTCCTGGGCGGGACTTCGGCCCATCCGGGCCGGAGAATCCAGCGGGGGGTCCCGCCAACCGGCGCGGCCGGATTCCCGCCCCCGCCCAATCTCCGGGAGCGGAGACTTCGGCGGGGGCGGGGGCGGGATTCACGGCGGCCAACGGCCATTCTCCGACCCGGCGGGGGGTCGGAGAATGACGCCCCTGGGGCTGGATTGTCCAGTTCCCTAGCTGTGTGTTTCTCAACGGCGCCCCATTCTCCAGCAGCAGGATTCTCTATTCCCGCCGCTTGTCAATGTGATTTCCCATTGAAGCCACTCCACACCAGCCGGAAACCCACAAATTGCAACGACCAGAGAATTCCAGCCCAGAAGTAATCGTAAGGTTTGTGACATCTTACTACAGACTGTGAAATAAAGCTGAAGCAATTGTGAATCAATTGGTGACTGGATTTCTGAGGGATTGCATGTTGGAAGCATGAATGCAAGTGGTAATTTAAGACAAAGGAATACTAAAAGGACAGCTGTAAATTCTAGAGATGGATCCTTGCTGAAAACAGCCGAGGAAAAGCATTGTTTGTAAATAGATTCTCAAGAGTGTCTTTTGGGATTGGGGTTTGGAAATCCTCCTGTGACAATCATCTGGGGGAATATGAAAGGAAATCCACAGGAGTACGATCGGGTAACATCTACAACTTGGTTTCAGAGTGCGGTGTTGTCTGACCACAGTTAGACTGTTGGATTACAGGGACTGTGTGTTTACTGAAAGCATTATAGCATAAGATGTATTTTGTAATCTGTGTTGCCTTAAAATCTGTGTGCATTTGTGAAGGAGTATTGTATTATAGTCAAGCTTTTCATGTTTAATAAATGTTATTTTCTGTTGTTAATAGCTAATTGACAGTCCCGTGGCTCTGTTCATCCACATTTTCTTAAAAAAGTAAAAGTTATAGGGCTGGATTCTCCGTAGGCGGGATCTTCTGTTTCGCCGGCAGCGCACTCACTCCTGCAGATTTTCTGACGGCGTGGGGGTGCCCACGATGGGAAACCCCATTGGCCAGCTGGCGGGATGGAGGGATGTTGGTCTGTGGCATTCTCTTCCCCAGGGGCAGTGGAGGTCGGATCATTGAATTTATTCAAGACTGCGTCTGACAGATTTTTGATAGACAAGGGAGTCAGGGGGACAGATCGGAAAGCGGAGTTGAGACCATAAAAAGATGATCCACCATCATATTCCATCAAAGATGGAATGGTCTGCTCCTTCTCCTAAGTCCTATACTCCGATGTTCCTCTGCTCCCTGGGCACCTTCTCACATCCCATCTGGAATACCAATGCTAGCACCCACCCTCAACCTATTGCCCAATCACAATCATGAATCACAATCCAATTCCATGGAGGAATTTGAAAACGAGGACTGGATTTTAAAATTGAGTTATTGCTGGACAGGAGCCAGTACAGGACCGATCCATTGTTATACAGTCTGAATGTTCACCACCAGCTCTCACCCTTTACAGGGTATATTTTCACTGTTTGGTGACAACTTCAGCGAAGTACAAACCAGACCTATCTCTTTTGAAGATAGTTAACATGTGTAGCTTATAGCCCCATATAATACTGGGTCAACTGACATCTTTTAACAGAAACTGGGTTCATATTTGTCAAAGAACGTTGAAAGTTCTCGAGATGTTAATGTACCGGTTCAATTTACATTGGGCTTAGGAAAACATTGAAACCTGAATAGAGGGAATGGATCCATGTTTGAGGAAGTCATAACTTATGGCTTAAAATGGCCAATCTTAGCACAGAACAGACAACGTGGCACTGACGAGAACACAGCTGTCACTTACAGAGCGTCCTAGTGACCTTTTCTTTCCTCATCTCCCATTGCTAGAAGTCCCCTTGGTTGTAACGCAGATGCAGAAAGGTTAAAGCGTGACAAATGAATCCTTTCTGAAGGTGCAACAAGGAATCACAGATCGCCAGGACAACGTCCTCACTTAGACACGAATGTCAACCTCCAGATGAAACAGTAGTGAATACTACCATAAGAGCAATATTACTGTCAGTGGAACAGGCAGGAGGGCAAATAATGTGACCAGCTATCCAGCTGTCACAGCCAGGTGAGGAATGGTAAAATGGCTCCTCTCCCTTTCCACTTCTCGGTTGATGGGTTTTTAAAGGAATTTGCTGTTGATTCACTGAGTGTTTAACAGTTTAAATGCTGTGGCAGTAAAAGTGCTGTGGCAGTAAAAAGACCCATGCAGACAGGTTTTTTTTGTGTGAGTTTTAAAGAAAAGGAAATGCACTTAACCCTGATACATAAAATAAAAATGCTCCAACTCACTCACACCAGGTCCCCCGAGTTCCACCCCTCTGACGAAGCCGCGCCTCCCAGTCAACGTCTGGAACAGGCCGGCATGGCTTTGTTCTAGTCAGTACCAGGGTGTCAAGTGAGCCGGGGCCCTCCGCCTCCAGAGCCCACAGAGGATGCCCACCAGGGGCATCGAAGGCTACGGGGCCAGGTCAAGCAACTGGCTGCCTCCACCTTTGGATTGGATTGGATTGGATTTGTTTATTGTCACGTGTACCGAGGTACAGTGAAAAGTATTTTTCTGCGAGCAGCTCAACAGATCATTAAGCACATGAGAAGAAAAGGGAATAAAAGAAAATACATAATAGGGCAACACAAGATATACAATGTAACTACATAAGCACTGGCATCGGATGAAGCATACAGGGTGTAGTGTTAATGAAATCAGTCCATAAGAGGGTCATTTAGGAGTCTGGTGACAGTGGGGAAGAAGCTGTTTTTGAGTCTGTTCGTGCGTGTTCTCAGACTTCTGTATCTCCTGCCCGATGGAAGAAGTTGGAAGAGTGAGTAAGCCGGGTGGGAGGGATCTTTGATTATGCTGCCCGCTTTCCCCAGGCAGCGGGAGGTGTAGATGGAGTCAATGGATGGGAGGCAGGTTTGTCTGATGGACTGGGCGGTGTTCGCGACTCTCTGAAGTTTCTTGCGGTCCTGGGCCGAGCAGTTGGCATACCAGGCTGTGATGCAGCCCGATAGGATGTTTTCTATGGTGGTATCTGTAAAAGTTGGTAAGAGTCAATGTGGACATGCTGAATTTCCTTAGTTTCCTGAGGAAGTATAGGCGCTGTTGTACTTTCTTGGTGGTAGCGTCGACGTGGGTGGACCAGGACAGATTTTTGGAGATGTGCAGCCCTAGGAATTTGAAACTGCTAACCATCTCCACCTCGGCCCCGTTGATGCTGACAGGGGTGTGTACAGTACTTTGCTTCCTGAAGTCAATTACCAGCTCTTTAGTTTTGCTGGCATTGAGGGAGAGATTGTTGTCGCTACACCACTCCACTAGGTTCTCTATCTCCTTCCTGTATTCGGACTCATCGTTATTCGAGATCCGGCCCACTATGGTCGTATCGTCAGCAAACCTGTAGATGGAGTTGGAACCAAGTTTTGCCACGCAGTCGTGTGTGTACAGGGAGTAGAGTAGGGGGCTCAGTACGCAGCCTTGCGGGGCACCGGTGTTGAGGACTATTGTGGAGGAGGTGTTGTTGTTCATTCTTACTGATTGTGGTCTGTTGGTCAGAAAATCGAGGATCCAGTTGCAGAGTGGGGAGCCAAGTCCTAGGTTTTGGAGCTTTGATATGAGCTTGGCTGGGATTATGGTGTTGAAGGCAGAGCTGTAGTCAATAAATAGGAGCCTACTGCAGGAGTCCTTGTTTTCAAGATGCTCTAGGGATGAGTGTAGGGCCAGGGAAATGGTGTCTGATGTGGACCGGTTGCAGCGGTATGCGAATTGCAGTGGATCAAGGCGTTCTGGGAGTATGGAGGTGATGCGCTTCATGATCAACCTCTCGAAGCACTTCATTACGAAGTCAGGGCCACTGGTCAGTAGTCATTGAGGCATGTTGCCTGGTTCTTCTTTGGTACCGGTATGATGGTGGTCTTCTTGAAGCAGGTGGGGACCTCGGAGTGGAGTAGGGACAGGTTAAAGATGTCCGTGAATACCTCTGCCAGCTGGTCCGTGCAGGCTCTGAGTGCACGACCAGGGATCCCGTCTGGGCCCGTCGCCTTCCGAGGGTTCACTTTCAGGAAGGCCAATCCTACTTCGGAAGCTGTGATGCTGAGTATGGGTGAATTATGGGCTGCTGGGGCACTCGCCAGCGGATTTTTGGTTACCGGCTCGAACCGGGCATAGAATGCATTGAGTTCATCGGGGAGGGGTGCGCTGCTGCCAGAGATACTGTTCGGCTTCGCTTTGTAGCCCGTTATGTTGCTTAGTCCTTGCCACAACCGCCGAGAGTCTGTCTGTGACTCTAGCTTGGTTTGATATTCTCTCTTGGCATTCCGGATGGCTTTGCGGAGGTCGTACCTGGATTTCTTGTATAGGTCAGGGTCGTCTGCCTTGAACGCCTCAGATCTGTCCTTCAGTAGGGAGTCAATCTCGCGATTGAGCCATGGTTTCCGGTTGGGGAACGCACGTACTGCTTTCTTTGGCACGCAGCCGTCCACACATTTGCTGGTGAAGTTTGTGACGGTGGTGGCATACTCATTTAAGTTGGTCGCTGAGTTCTTAAATATGGACCAGTCCACTGTCTCTAAGCAGTCACGTAAGAGCTCTTCTGTCTCCTCGGACCAGCACTGCACAACCTTCTTAGCTGGATTCTCCCGCTTGAGTTTCTGCTTGTATGCCAAGAGAAGTAACGTCTTATGGTCTGATTTCCCAAAGTGTGGTCGGGGGATGGAACGGTAGACGCCCTTGATTTTTGAGGAGCAGTGGTCAAGAGTGTTGTCGCCCCTGGTGGGACAGGAGATGTGCTGGTGGAATTTTGGCAGTACACTCTTGAGGTTGGCCTTGTTGAAGTCTCCGGCCACGATGAACAAGGCCTCCGGGTGTTCTGTTTCGTAGTTGTTTATTACTGTGTATAGTTCGTCCAGCGCCTTCCTCACTACTGCCTGGGGTGGGATGTAGACCGCTGTGATAATGGCTGAAGTGAACTCACGTGGAAGATAATATGGGCGGCACTTCACGGTCAGGTATTCCAGGTCTGGGGAGCAGAAGGTCACCAGAGTCGCCACATCCAAGCACCAGGAGGAGTTGATGAGGAGACAAACCCCTCCCCCCTTCGCTTTGCCTGATGATGCCGTGCGGTCCGCCCGGTGAATTGAGAAGCCTTCAGGTTGTATGGCACAGTCCGGTGAGGCAGGGGTGAGCCATGTCTCTGTGAAACAGAGCACACAGCAGTCTCTTACTTCCCTCTGAGAGGTAAGTCTGGCGTTAAGTTCATCCAGCTTGTTTTCAATCGCTTGGACGTTTGCCAGGAGTATGCTGGGGAGAGGGGGGGTCTTGAAACCGCGTTGCTTCAGTCTAACCTGCAAACCGCTGCGTTTCCCTCGCTTCCTTGGTCGGCGGCTGCTGCTGGATGATCCTGGGATCTGATGGCCGATGTCAGCTCTTGTGGAAGGTAGGTGGTTGCGTCTGGCGGGGTCCAGGGCGCTGGCGGGGACCAGGGCGCTGTTTACGTATCTGGGGTCGTGTCTGGCAGGGTCCGGGGCGCTGGTTGAGGTAGAGGGGTTGCTAGGGGTGCAGTTAGGGGGAAAGAAGGGGAGTGAGCCAGGCAAGGGTGGGATAGTGTGGTGGCACCATCAGGAGAGTGGGGCAATTGTGTACACTTGTCCGAGAAACATTAAAATACCCTCACCGTAAACTGAATGATGCCTCTGGCTCTTTGTTCTGTGATGTGGGCCCACCACCAATCCCATCCTCTAGACATGGGTCCTGCCCCCCGCCCCCCCCCCCCCCCCCTCCATCCGACATGCCCTGCCCACCCCCCTCGACCCGACACGCCCTGCCCAGGCACACCAGGCCACGGCGAGGCGGAGCCCTGCTTACTGGACCGCACACCCTGGTCCTACTGCCATACTAGGCTAGGGCGGCACGGTGGCATAGTGGTTAGCACTGCTGCCTCACAGAGCCAGGGAACCAGGTTTAATTCCGGCCTCGGGTGACTGTGTGGAGTTTGCATTTTCTCCTCGTGTCTGGTGGGTTTCCTCCGGGTGCTCCGGTTTTCTCCCACAGTCCAAAGATGTGCAGGTTAGGTGGGGTTAGGGAGATAGGGCGGGGGACAAGGCCTAGGTAGGGGGCTCTTTTCAAGGGTCGGTGCAAACTCCATAGGCCGAATGGCCTCCTTCTGCACTGTAGAGGTTCTATGACCCCAGACTCCCGAACAGAACTTCACCAAACCCCAGCCTGGAGCTGGGGTCCATCCCCTGGGTGTTCGGCATTTGGCTTCTGCAACTGTGGTTCTGTTTCCCCCACCCTCACCCCGCAGTGTTCAAGCAAAGTGTCCATGCATCAAGGTGTGATTTGGCGGTTTGGCAGGCAATGGGCCCCACATGCCCACCCACGGGCATCCACTTGGGTTGTGTGAAGTGCTCACTTAACCACAATTGCCAATTCCCGATTAACAATAGCCTCCAGCCGCACGGCCAGAGGCCTCTGAGGTCAGTGGGCGTTATGGTGGTCGGCGCGGACAGACTAGGGTTGCCCCCGGAACGGGAACACACGATCCAGGGGTTGGCATGGAGGGCCTGCACATGGTTGTTTCAACCCCCCACCCCGTCAGCAGAGCCCCCCCCCCCCCAACCGTATTCCCCTCCCCCACAGTCCCTCAGAGCACAGGGACAGCATGCCCAGTGCCCCCGGGCTGTGAGCGAAGATGGTGACTCACTTCCTCGGGTCTCCGCAGCAACCCTTCCAGCAGGTTGACGTTTTTGAAGAGTACTAATCAGCACCAGTGTGACCAGTGCGCCTGGATCACTGGGGGCCATTGGATATGGGGTGGCTCCCGGCAATTGTATAGAAATGGGGCTGAAGTGGCGATTATTGGTTTGTCGCCACGCTACGCGGGCTCCCGATTTCGCCTCCGGGAGCCGGCCGGTTGCATCGCAAACGGTTTGGCTCCCGGTGCAGTTCTCGTTTCTTGGCCTCTCCCGCTTTTCACCGGCCTCGTCGCGCTCTCGCTCGATCGTGCCCTACGTCTGGATATCTGTGAACGGTTCAGGGGGTGAGCCATTTACACTTGTTCTAAATTGCTTGTCTTACGAGCTCCATACAGACAGCCTGGTTCCTATCTGGGAGCATTCGCAATTTTCAAGCTGTGGTTACGTAAATGCTCAGTGTGATGAACGGTTACTGTAACACTGTATCCTTGTCATCATGTAAGGTGATGTCCCCTTTAAGGCCGGGCTTGGAACCCTGGGGAACTCCGCCTCCGGCTCCGCCCATCTGGGAGCCGCATAGAAGGGGCCGCCTTGTGGGCAGTGCAGCAGTTAGCACACGTCTCTGCACGAGTCTAGTTCTTAGTTTATTAAAGCCTTCTTTACTGTTTACACTCTAAGTGTCGTTATTGAGGGTGCCGCACTCAGACATTTGAAATACTGTTGCAGTATATAGGTCACTGCAGTTAACACTTGTGCTGGAGTTTCTGGCTACTCAACTCAATATAAATTATGAAGCCTCAATAGTCCACATATCTCATTTGAACTTTTGCATCCAATCATTCTGAAACCATCACTGCAGTTCCCAAGGCAGACGCAGAGGTTTAGTGCGATGCTGAGAATTGAACCCACGCAGACAAGCTCACTTCACTCAGTATGAAGAGCCCCACACCGCAATGGAAAATGACCCCCCTTGCTATCTTCAACCTCAGGAAGATAAATGTAATCTACCTCTCACATACCTTCAGAGTCTTCACAAGGAGACTAATTTGTACAGCAAGGAGAGAATTTTCCATTTTTAAAGCCCAGATTAGGCCTGCTGACATCAAATGCAATTGTATGGCACTGCAGTGCTGTGTGTTATTCATTGGCACTTATTACTCAAGTGTCACCCAGAATGCACCATGGATCTCTTGGGCACTGGTGTTCGCAGTCCGGGAGAAAGTTGCACCTTAAATAATAACAATAATCGCTTATTGTCACAAGTAGGCTTCAATGAAGTTACTGTGAAAAGCCCCTAGTCGCCACATTCTGGTGCCTGTTCGGGGAAGCCGGTACGGGAATTGAACACGCGCTGCTGGCATTGTTCTGCATTGCAAGCCAGCTCTTTAGCCCAGTGCTAAACCA
The DNA here is from genome assembly GCF_047496885.1 of Scyliorhinus torazame. Lineage (NCBI taxonomy): Eukaryota > Metazoa > Chordata > Chondrichthyes > Carcharhiniformes > Scyliorhinidae > Scyliorhinus > Scyliorhinus torazame. Next base: position 99,284,783 of record NC_092728.1, on the reverse strand, counting down.
GCCCCTAGCTCCTCCCCCCCCCCCCAATGAATAGCACAGTAGCACAGTGGTTAGCACTGTTGCTTCACAGCACCAGTGTCCCAGGTTCGATTCCCGGCTTGGGCCACCATCTGTGCGGAGTCTGCACTTCCTCCCCGTGTCTGCGTGGGTTTCCTCCGGGTGCTCCGGTTTCCTCCCACAGTCCAAAGATGTGCAGGTTAGATGGATTGGCCATGCTAAATTGTCCCTTTTAGTGTCCAAAAAGGTTAGCTGGGGTTACTGGGATAGGATGGAGGTGTGGGCTTAGGTGGGGCGCTCTTTCCAAGGGCCGGTGCAGACTCAATGGGCCGAATGGCCTCCTTCTGCGTTGTAAATTCTATGATTCTATGGTTGCTTAGGGGAGCTCTGTGAAAGAGAGAGATCCCGGGGAATGGGGTGGATGTGCGGCAAAGCACCCCGGGTAGAACTGGGAGAGGCAGCAACGAGATGCTGGGGAGGGGCAGGGTTGGGGGGGGGGGGGTAACGCTAAGGAAATGAGCTGCCATTGAAATCTGGGGATGTTACTGTGAGTAAGTAGTTACCGACTGCTTGCAATTGTGGGGGACTTTTTTAAAAATTTTGTTCGTTCATGGGATGATTGCTTCACTGGCTAGGCCAGCATTTGTTACCAGTCGCTAATTGCCCTCGGGAAGGTGGCCCTTCTGAACCACTGCAGCCATGTGGTGTGGGCACACCCACAGTGCTGTTAGAACATAGAACATCGAACATTACAGCACAGTACAGGCCCTTCGGCCCTCTATGTTGCGCCGACCTGTGAAACCACTCTAAAGCCCATCTACACTATTCCCTTATTGTCCATATGTCTATCCAATGACCATTTGAATGTCCTTAGTGTTGGCGAGTCCACTACTGTTGCAGGCAGGGTATTCCACGCTCTTACTACTCTCTGAGTAAAGAACCTACCTCTGACATCTGTCTTATATCTATCTCCCCTCAATTTAAAGGTATGTCCCCTCGTGCTAGACATCACCATCCGAGGAAAAAGGCTCTCACTGTCCACCCTATCCAATCCTCTGATCATCTTATATGCCTCAATTAAGTCACCTCTTAACCTTCTTCTCTCTAACGAAAACAGCCTCAAGTTCCTCAAACATTTCCTCATAAGATCTTCCCTCCATACCAGGCAACATTCTGGTAAATCTCCTCTGCACCCTTTCCAATGCTTTCACATCCTTCCTATAATGCGGTGACCAGAATTGCACGCAATACTCCAAATGCGGCCGCACCAGAGTGTTGTATAGCTGCAACATGACCTCATGGCTCTGAAACTCAATCCCTCTACCAATAAAAGCTAACACACCGTACACCTTCTTAACAACCCTCTCAACCTGGGTGGCAACTTTCAGGGATCTATGTACATGGACACCGAGATCTCTCTGCTCATCCACACTGCCAAGAATCTTACCATTAGCCCAGTACTCTGTCTTCCTGTTATTCCTTCCAAAATGAATCACCTCACACTTTTCTGCATTAAACTCCATTTGCCACCTCTCAGCCCAGCACTGCAGCTTATCTATGTCCCTCTGTAACTTGTAACATCCTTCCGCACTGTCCACAACTCCACTGACTTTAGTGTCATCTGCAAATTTACTCACCCATCCTTCTACGCCCTCCTCCAGGTCATTTATAAAAATGACAAACAGCAGTGGCCCCAAAACAGATCCTTGTGGTACACCACTAGTAACTGGACTCCAGTCTGAACATTTCCCATCAACCACCACCCTTTGTCTTCTTGCAGCTAGCCAATTTCTGATCCAAACTGCTAAATCACCCTGAATCCCTTGCTTCCGCATTTTCTGCAGTAGCCTACCATGGGGAACCTTATCAAACGCTTTACTGAAATCCATATACACCACATCAACTGCTTTACCCTCATCCACCTGTTTGGTCACCTTCTCAAAGAACACTATGAGGTTTGTGAGGCACGACCTACCCTTCACAAAACCGTGTTGACTATCTCTAATCAAATTATTCCTTTCCAGTATTTCTTATAAACCTTTCCAAGATTTTTCCCACAACAGAAGTAAGGCTCACTGGTCTATAGTTACCGGGGTTATCTCTACTCCCCTTCTTGAACAAGGGGACAACATTTGCTATCCTTCAGCCTTCTGGCACTATTCCTGTAGACAAAGATAACTTAAAGATCAAGGCCAAAGGCCCAGCAATCTCCTCCCTAGATTCCCAGATAATCCTAGGATAAATCCCATCCGGCCCAGATGACTTATCTATTTTCACACTTTCCAGAATTGCTAACACCTCCTCCTTATGAACTTCAAGCCCTTCTAGTCTAGTAGCCTGAATCTCAGTATTCTCCTCGAAAACATTGTCTTTTTCCTGTGTGAATACTGACGAAAAATATTCATTTAGCACCTCTCCTATCTCCTCGGACTCCAAGCACAACTTCCCACTACTGTCCTTGAAGGGCCCTACTCTTACCCTAGTCATTCTTTTATTCCTGACATATCTATAGAAAGCTTTAGGGTTATCCTTGATCCTACCTGCCAAAGACTTCTCATGTTCCCTCCTGGCTCCTCTTAGCTCTCTCTTTAGGTCCTTCCTAGCTAACTTGTAACTCTCGAGCGCACTAACTGAACCTTCATGTCTCATCTTTACATAAGTCTCCTTCTTCCTCTTGACAAGTGTTTTGACTGCTTTAGTAAACCACGGTTCCCTCACTCGACCACTTCCTCCCTGCCTGACAGGTACATACTTATCAAGGACACGCAGTAGCTGTTCCTTGAACAAGCTCCAGATTTCCATTGTGCCCATCCCCTGCAGTTTTCCTCTCCATCCGATGTATCCTAAGTCTTGCCTCATCGCATCATAATTGCCTATCCCCCAGATATAACTCTTGCCCTGCGGTATATACCTATCCCTTTCCATCACTAAAGTAAACGTAATCGAATTGTGGTCACTATCACCAAAGTGCTCACCTACCTCCAAATCTAACACCTGTCCTGGTTCATTAACCAGTACCAAATCCAATATGGCCTCGCCTCTCGTTGGCCTATCTACATACTGTGTCAGGAAACACTCCTGCACACATTGGACAAAAACGGACCCATCTAATGTACTCGAACTATAGCTTTTCCAGTCAATATTTGGAAAGTTAAAGTCCCCCATAACAACTACCCTGTTGCTTTCGCTCCTATCCAGAATTATCTTTGCAATCCTCTCCTCTACATCTCTGGAACTTTTCGGAGGCCTATAGAAAACCCCTAACAGGGTGACCTCTCCTTTCCTGTTTCTAACCTCAGCCCATACTACCTCAGTAGACGTGTCCTCATCAAACGTCCTTTCTGCCACCGTAATACTGTCCTTGACTAACAATGCCACCCCTCCCCCTCTTTTACCACCTTCCCTGAGCTTACTGAAATATCTAAATCCCGGCACCTGCAACAACCATTCCTATCCCTGCTCTATCCATGTCTCCGAAATGGCCACAAGATCGAAGTCCCAGGTACCAACCCATGCCGCAAATTCACCCACCTTATTCCGGATGCTCCTGGCATTGAAGAAGACACACTTTAAACCACCTTCCTGCCTGCCGGTACACTCCTGCAACTTTGAAACCCTACTCATGACCTCACTACTCTCAACCTGCTGTATACTGGAGCTACAATTCAGGTTCCCAGGCCCCTGCTGAACTAGTTTAAACCCTCCCGAAGAGCATTAGCAAATTTCCCCCCCAGAATATTGGTACTCCTCTGGTCCAGGTGCAGACCATCCCATTTGTCGAGGTCCCACCGACCCCAGAATGAGCCCCAATTATCCAGAAATCTGAAACCCTCTCTCCTGCACCATCCCTGTAGCCACGTGTTCAACTCCTCTCTCTTCCTATTCCTCATCTCGCTATCACGTGGCACGGGTAACAACCCAGAGATAATATCTCTGTTTGTCCTAGATCTAAGTTTCCACCCTAGCTCCCTGAATTCCTGCCTTACATCCCCATCCCTTTTCCTACCTATGTCGTTGGTACCGATGTGGACCACGACTTGGGTCTGCTCCCCCTCCCCCTTAAGAATCCCGAAAACACGATCCAAGACATCACGCACCCTGGCACCTGGGAGGCAACATACCAACCGTGAGTCTCTCTCGTTCCCGCAGAATCTCCTATCTATCCCCCTAACTATGGAGTCTCCAATGACTAATGCTCTACTCCTCTCCCCCTTCCCTTCTGAGCAACAGGGACAGACTCTGTGCCAGAGACCTGTACCCCATGGCTTAACCCTGGTAAGCCCCCCCCCCCAACAGTATCCAAAGTGGTATACTTGTTACTAAGGGGAATGGCCACAGGGGATCCCTGTACTGACTGCTTCCTCCCAGCCCCTCTCACCGTCACACATCTATCTTTATTCTTCGGAGTAACTACATCCCTGAAGCTTCTATCTATGACCACCTCTGCCTCCCGAATGATCCGAAGTTCATCCAACTCCAGCTCCAGTTCCCTAACGTGGTTTCTGAGGAGCTGGAGATGGGTGCACTTCCCACAGATGAAATCAGCAGGGACACTGACAGCGTCCCTCACCTCAAACATTCTGCAGGAGGAACATTGCACTACCTTCCCTGTCATCCCCTCTGGATAAAAAAAAAGAAAGAAAGAGCTTACCTGTTATTCACTCCCCTTCTCAGCAAGCACTCACTCAGCAACCTCTGCGCCCCGCACGATAACACCTGAGGGAAAATAAATAAAAACTACTTACCAGTCACCAGCCAATCCCTTACCTGCCGGCTGTGACTTCATGGTTCAACTTTCCACTTCTACCTGCCCTCGAGCCTTCCTCTTGAGCCTTACAGCTGTTGGTTTTTTTTGATTAGAGGAGGGGGTAGGGAGGGAAACACTGAAGAAGTGTTTCGGGTTTAAGTGTACCTTGACAAGAGCTCCTCCACAAACCACCTCCAAGTTAGGGTGAGCACACGGACGTATGCAAACGTCCCCTGCAACGGCCAATCAGCAGCTCCGCTCTACTGCCCTCTGCTGGATGACTCATGCTCTACTCCTCTCCCCCCTTCCCTTCTGAGCAACAGGGACAGACTCTGTGCCAGAAACCTGTACCCCATGGCTTAACCCTGGTAAGGGAGAGAGGGAGGGCCAGGCTTTTGACCCAGTGAATGTGAAGGAACGGCAATATAGTTCCAAGTCAGGATGATGTGACTTGGATCCGGACATGCATGTGTGGTGTTTCCATGTATCTACTGCCCTTGACTTTCTGGGTAGTAGAGGTGATGAGTTTGGAAGGGGTTGTCAAAGGAGCCTTTGTAGATTGCTGCAGTGCAATTTGTAGATGCCACTGTGCATCAATGGTGGAAGGAGTGAATATTGAAGGTGATGGGTGGGATGCCAATCAAGTGAGTTGTTTTGTCCTGGACGATGTCAAACCTCTCACGGGTGTTGTTGGAGCTGCACTTATCCAAGCAAATGGAGAGCATTCCATCACATTCCTGACTTGTATCCTGTGGACAGGCTTTGGGGAGGTCCGGAGGTGAGTTACCCACCACAGAATTTCCAGCCTAGACCTGCTCTTGTGGTCATTGATAAAGCAGCTGAGATGGTTGGGCCGAGGACACCACCCTCAGGAACTCCTGCAGTGATATCCTGGAAGTGAGATGATTGACTTGCAAAAATTAAATGCTTTGGCACTTAGCTGCCTTTGATGTGGTGAGGGACTGCCAATCATAGCAAGAGGGTGTTTATAAACATTGTGATGAAGCATCAAAGCAGGGTAATGGAGATGCATTCAAGCGTGATGGGAAAGATCAATGAACAATACACCAAGCAGCTGTCTCTGGAGTAATAAAACGGTCAACTGGCTAATGCAATGTATTGCTGTTGACATTAAATGGAAGATCTGCATTTTAAAGGTTGTCAGGGAATTTAAAACCCTTTGAGGTGTACTGGGCCTTGGAGGAAACTTCTTACACTTGTAACAGCTGCTGCTTTGAACACCTCTGTCTGAGGCACCAGATGTTCGGAAAGAGTAAGTGAAAATGCAGTGATTTTTTTCAACCTACTTCCTGAACTGTGTTCAGGGTTCAGACAGGAGTCTCTGATGGGGATCTCTGATAGGGGGTCTCTTTTGGGGTCTTTGACAGGGGTTTGATGTGGGGTGGTCTGATGGGGCCGCTGGAAGGGCAGGATTTGCATTGTGGGGGCCCTCCAATGGACTTTGTGGGGGGGGGACACCTGTATTACACACATACCCCCTTGTCCCACCATTGGGACCACCAATGCTTGAAAATACCTGCACCAATCCATACCCGCATGAATCCGGGCACGGAGGCCTGGAGCATCACGGGGGACTAGAGCCTGTTAGTCAAATGCAAAGGGGTAAAAGTGACCCATTTGCATCCTCTCGCTGGCGCGGGGCATGGAGCCCGCTGCCGCCTGTGGCAGGGACCTGGAGCATTGGAATGGGATCGGCGTCGCTTTTAGCCCGACGCTCGATTCTCAGCCGGACCGGGACCCTCGCTACCGGCAGCAGGGGTGGACAATCCACCCCAACATCTTTTAGGTATAAAATAAGACTTTGAGAAGCCAATTTTGTGAACGCATATCATCCACGTTTTGGGTGATCACTTCACCTCTTTGGCCTGATCATCCGAGGGAGTCATGAGAATTCTGTTCAATTTCTCCCCTTACTGGTGCTTACTGCTAATCACGGTTAATCAACACTTCCTTTTTTACCTTTCTGACTTGTAACCATTCTACCTTGAAATGGTTAACAAACATTTTGACCGCCCTATTTAAAATGTTCATTCTTGTCGACCCAATGTTCATTCCAGCGGACCCAATTAAGTGCAGTAAAAGTGGCAGACATCACACAAACAGGACCTTGTGTCGCCCCAATTCCAGGGACACTTTGACCCCAATCGTGAGATCACTCTGAAAGTTGTAATGTTAGTCACACATACAGAATGGAGGACACCTGTTGCAGGCAATGAGTCATGGGCACGATTCTCCCTTTCCGAGACTTGACGCCAACGCAGAATTCATGGACTTTCACGACAGCAAAACTGGCGCTGCACCTGGTGCGATTCCATCACTGTGGAGGGGCTAACGCTGGCACCGCATGGAACACAATCTGGTTGTGCTGGAGCGTGCCCATACAGCTGATGGGTCAGCTGGGGCCAGAGGGCACTCAGGAGGTTGGCTTGGGGGGGGTGGGGTGGGAGGACAACTATACGACCCATGGCCCTAAGTTCACAGTGGGCTGTTCGCGGTGTGCGCATCTGCATGGCTGCCTTGCCGGCTGTGGCAATGGTGTTCCGTGCCCGTCCACCCCGAGTCCACAGCCCACCTCCTGGCTACTTCCCCCTGTCCTGGCAGTAGCCCCCCGGCCAGCGGAACAACTGTCGGCAGAATACTGGTCAGGCCCACTAATGACATTCAAACGGTGTTTACAGTGCATGCATTCTGGAGCGCATTGGCGCCGCTGTCGAAGTGACAGAGAATCGCGATTTGGCATCAAATCGACGCCTGTCGCCATTTCGGCGTCGGTACCAATTCTGTGCCCAATTGTGTTTCGCGAGTTCCACATCAGCCGACGGAGAATCTCGTCCCATGGGTGGGATTTTGCCCTACCCGTAGGGGCGGGTGGTCCCGGCGCCGAGGAGTGGCTTGAATCACTCCAGCGTCGGGCTGCCCAGAAGGTGCAGAATCCTCCGCACCTTCAGGGGCTAGGCCGGCACCGGTGGGGATGGCGCGCGCCAACCGGCGCGGAAGGGGCTTGGCACTGCGCCGAAGGGCCTCCGCCGGCCGTCGCGAGTTGGCGCATGCGCGGGAGCGCCAGCGTGTGCTGGCGTCACCCCAGCGCATGCGCAGGGGGGGGGGTCGTCTCTGCATCGGCCATGGCAGTGGTCCACAGCAGCCAGTGCGGAGGGAAAAAGTAGCCCAACAGCACAGGCCCGCCCGCGGATCGGTGGGCCCCGATCGCGGGCCAGGCCACCGTGGGGACACCCCCCGGGGCCAGATCCCCCCCCCCCACAGACCCCGGAGGCCGCCCGCAGAGCCAAATCCCCCCGGTAAGTACCAGGTCTAATTTACGCCAGCGGGACTGGCCTAAAACGGGTGGCCGCTCGGCCCATCACGGGCTGGAGAATCGCCGGAAGGGCCGCTGCTAGCGGCCGCCGACCGGTGCGGCGCGATTCCCGCCCCCGCCAAAACCTCAGCGCCAGAGAATTCAGTAGCCGGCATGAATACCGCCCCCGGTGATTCTCCGGCCCGGCGGGGGGTCGGAGAATCCCGCCCCATATCTTTCGGGACGCGATGTTAAAAAAAAACTGATGCAGGAAACAAATCAGAGAATATTTCCACTGAAAGAAAAGAATATATTTGTGGCTATCTCCAAGCTATAAACATTCATTGATCCTTCCAGCGTATGAGGTGGTCATTTGGATCAACGGGTCTGCTCTGGGAAGGAGTTAGACCCATTTTACCCCGTTGCTGTTATTTGCCTGAGACCCTGCAATCCTCTCCCAACAGCAGACAGCCAATTCCTTTTTGAATGACAGTAAGGAATTTGAAGATGCTCTCCGCCTTGCACTTCAAAGGTCATCGCATTCAGCCAATTTTGAAGCTCTTTGGAAAATGTCCTATCGCCCTGAACTGCACCTGAGCCTGCCAGGAAGCCGCACGGTGGTGGAGATTTCCATTGAGCACTGTTCAAATGGTGCACAGACTGCGTGGTAGAGGCATCAGCAGCTTTCTACTTGAATGAAGATTGAATGGCCGTGAATTCTGCAGAGAAATTCAAGGAGCTATTTTCTGAAATACCTAATCAGTTCTTACATTCGCACTTCCATTTCATCTCCCAGAGCGACAACCTGACACTTACTGTTTTCCCTCTGTTTGTTGATGAATTGACAAATAGCACAAAATGCTTCCCTCCAGACGGTACGGTTAGAGTGATATATTCTCCCTTGTACTCAGCTATCATTTGTGGTTTTGACAGAATCGCCTGTTATTCCGACACATTTGCCGAAAGTGGGACACCGGCTGGGATTTTGCTGTTGTAATTACAGCAAACGACAGTCAACCTTTTACGCACCAGTACCTTGCGAAAGGAACAGGACCTGGCAGCATCTGTACGTGTGAAACCATTAAACACAGAAATCCACAAGTTGCTGGCGGTGATTCCGTGTTCTTCCACAAGGGGTGCTGTGTATCTGCAGTAAAGGCAATCTTCAGAGATCATTCAACCGGTGACAATTGCCTTTTTTATGCCATAGTATTGTTGTGAAAAGTGGTACACATGGTCACTGAGGTGTAAATAGGTTTTAATGGTGTATTAAATCATGACTCTTGCTGAATAATCCCGCTGGTCCTGAAACAATTATTTATCGTGTGGTTTCAGCTGTTTCCATTTGGATAAAGTTTCCATATTTCCTTAATGCAATAAAAAATCTTTTTATCAAAGCTTTATATTTCAGCTTCTAACTGAATACCCAATCTTTCTTTTACTCTCTGTAAAATACATTAAGAGAAAGTGAAGGCGAATTAGTACATTTTACCTCCTGGTTTCCTGTCTAGGAGAATGCTTCGATGTGATTGTCTGTTTACTCTATTGGATGACATCACTGCTAATGGATGACAGGGGCTGGATTTTTGGTAGCCGTTGGGGGTAAGGGGGGGGGGGGTTGAGATTGAGGATGAACAGGAGGCCTCCTCACTGGCTGGCACGATGGTTACCTGGTTCCCTTGCGCCTGTGGGGGCAGGATCAGGAACCTTGCAGGACTACCCACCCACACTTGGCAGATGGCCAAGATCCTAACTGAAGCCATATAAAGGAGGCCAACTGGAATTTTCAAGTTGGCCACAGTTTCCCACAGGTAATGGGGGGAGGGGGGTGCGGGGGTGCTGGGGAGTGGTTTAGGTGGTTAAATATGTTTTTTAATTAACAATTTGAAACAGTTGGAGAGGAGATACCTCTATGTTGAAATGCGCATTCTTTCTTTGCTCCCCTGTCCTGCAGCCTGGTGGTCCTTCCCAACTAGAAGGCCTCTAAGTGTTCTCCAGTTTCGAGAGCCTGCTCACTGCCCTTAGTTGGCCACCAAACCCATCTCCAGGCATATTAAGGGGGCTCATCCTTGAAAATCCCAGAGACAGCCATTTTTCTCCCCGGGACCCAAGGATTATAGGCACGAGAAAGCAGTCCTGCCCTCGTTTTCCCACCCACCCCAGAACCCACACCATCAGTTTGAGACAACCTTTGTGGGGTGACTTTGTTCAAGGTCAACGGCAAACAATGACTTTCACCTCACCACAGGCAATAAAATCCTGGCCAATTAATTATGTTTTCATTCATTCTTGGGATGTCGCCGCTGGCCATGCCAGCATTTTGCCCATTCCTAATTGCCAATCAGAAGGTGGTGGTGAGCTGCCTTCTTGAACCCGCTGCAGTCCATGTGGTGTAGGTACACCCACTGTGCTGTTAGGGAGGGAGTTCGAGGATTTGGACTCAGCGACGTTGAATAAACAGTGATAAATGTCCAAGTCGGGATGGGGAGTGACTTGGAGGGGAACCTCCAGGTGGTGGGGTTCCCAGGCATCTGCTGCTCTTGTCCTTCTAGATGGGAGTGGATGTTAAGTAATGGGTTAAGAGTTAAGTAATGCATTAAGAGACATTGCAATTAGTTGTCTCATTCAGTTTAAGTATCCAATAATTGACACTGATATGTAAAGGGGCTTCAGGTGGCCCTGGTATCAGGTGGTGTGGTGTTAGAGTTTTGTGCAGAGGCTGTGGAAGTGAAATAAATGGTGTTTGGTGAAAAGGAACAGGACTATTGACTCTTCATACAACGGTAACTAAAATGTATACCAATGGTAGCAGAGGATGGTTGCTGTGCAAATGTGAAGGTTTGAAAGATACAACTTTTCCTGATCAAACCAAGGAGTGAGTGAGAAGGAAAAAAAAGATACATGGCTGAACCCAGGATAAAGATGGCTGGATATGACTATCCTCCCTTATTTTCTGAAAGGGAATCTTACGACCAATGGAGAAGTGCAGTAGTTATGTGGACTAAGATAACTGCCTTGGGAAAGAGAAAACAAGGTATGGCATTGGCTCTTTCTCTACCTTATGACAGTAAAATCCGAAACAAAGTGCTTTCTGAGCTGGAATTGGAAGAGTTAGACTCCGAAGAAGGTCTGGAGACTCTATTACAATATATGGATAAGACTTACAAGAAAGATGACATGTTAAGTGCGTATGAAGCATGGTCGGAATTTGATAAGTTCCAGAAAATAGAGGAATTCTCCATGGAAGACTATATAATGGAATTTGGCAGACTATATAAAAGGCTGCAGAAAGACAACCTGGAATTTCCACAGTCAGTGTTGGCCTTTAAATTACTTGACTGTGCTAGAGTGAGCAACATGGATAGGCTCCTGGTTTTGACAGGAGTTCAGTTTATGGATGAGGATACCTTATTCGATCAGATGACAAAAGCTTTAAGGAGGTTTCTGGGGAAACATTCGATTCCGATGGCTCTGATGACTCAAATAGGTCAGCCTGCGAGAAAGCAGAATATGGAAGATACACTACTAACAGGATGGCAAAATTGTACGGCTACGAACAGGGCCCAAGACTATAGAAGGAGATCGAGACAAGGAAATTATGAAGAAAGAAACCCAGTTAGAACTTACAGTAGGGCGATGAACCCCCGAAATGCATGATAAATCGATGTTTCCGATGTGACTCTCAATACCATTATGTCTTCAACGGTTCAAAACGTTATGAAAGAGTGTTTGAAGCAACACATGACATGGAAGAGTCAGAAGAGGAAAAAGATAGTGTTCAGAGAGAAGACATTGCCCTATTAACAAGCAGTTTTACGCCAGTAATGAGGGTGTTGGTTGCAGAATCCTTCAATTGTGCTGTATTGGACAGTGGCTGCACATCTACTGTGTGTGGAATTGACTGGTTAAAATGTTACCTGGACTCCTTGAATGCGGAAAATCGTAACAATGTTAAGGAATTTGAAAGTTCCACAAGTTTCAGGTTTGGGGATGATAATACTCTGAAGTCGCTAAAAAGAGTGGTGATCCCTTGCAATATTGCCGGAGTGAATCATTTCATTAGCACGGATGTTGTATCAAGTGAGATACCTTTGCTTCTGAGCAGACCGTCGATGAAGAAAGCACACATGAAACTGGATATGGAACAGGATAAGGCAACAGTTTTTGGAAAGATGATGGACTTACAATTTACACAGTTGGGACACTATTGTATTCCATTACTGAAAAATAATATTTCAAGTAGAATGGTTAAGGATGTGTTAATGGCAGTTGAAAATGGGACTTTAGCTGATAAGCTTGTTGTATTAAAACTGCATAGGCAATTTGCCCATCCGTCTCCTCGGAGGCTGTAAAATTTATTAAAGGATGCAGGGGTAAGGGATGAAGACTGTACTAAACTGATAGAGGAGGGTAGTGATTGCTGTGAAGTTTGTAGGAAGTACAGAAGGACACCAGCACGACCGAAGGTAACCCTACCTTTGGCCAGGGATTTTAACAACATTATGGCTGTGGACCTTAAGATCTGGGATAAGGCCATTTTTCCGAAAGGACAACTACCAAAAGTTGGTACAAAGATGACATACTTGCCTGAAGGGTCTAGTCAATGGAAGGATGCAACTGTTATTAGAGCAGGGAAGGCCACTGAAAAGTATAAACATTGGTTGAATGTACAGCATTCAGGGGAAGGAGTTAAGACAATAGATTGGGAACACAAAGTTCAAAAATGGAGGTCACAGGAACGCAGTGCCAGTTTGGATAGTACATCGGTTAGTGAACAGATCCGCAGGAAAAGGTCGAGAATTTTGAAAGGACATCCCACAGCAGATCGGAAAGATCAAGCAGTAGCAGTATAGAACAAGTTACCAGGCGGGAGAGGGGACGTAGTTTATCAAGGTCTCGGAACATGAGTGAGACTACGAATACTAATAGGAGTAGAAGCACACATTCACGTGAGATTTTGGTGGCTTCCAATGAACTATCTGAAAAGTTATCAAAGATGCTGAACAGCAGGGGCTGCATAGTTGGAGTGAATTTGGAGTATACACGGAAGTACCAGATAGGGGACAAAGAGCTCTGTCCCACAGATGGATTTGCACGGAAAAGGTTCTTCCGGATGGAACTTATAAGGCAAAGGCCAGGCTTGTGGCAAGGGCATTTGAAGAAAGCTTAGAAGATCAGGATTTAAGGGTAGATTCACCTACAGCAGGAAAGGTTAATTTTAAAGATCTTCTATTAGCCACAAAGGCATGGGAATGCAAATCTATAGATATGAAAGCTGCCTTCTTGCAGGGGCATCAGCTCCAGAGAGACATTTTTCTCCGTCCTCCTAAAGAAGCAGCGAACACAGAAGGGGTATTCTGGAAGTTGAACAAATGTGTATGTGGTTTAAATGTTGCATCTAGAGTCTGATATTTTTCGGTAAGGTCAGTTTGGTTAAAGTTAGGCTGTTACCAGTTGAAAGTAGATCCGGTAATGTTTTACTGGCACTATAAAGGGAACCTTTCTGGCATCTTTATGATGCATGTCAAATAGTTTTTGTGGGGTGGGACTGGTGATTTTGAAGCTTTTGTAATCTCTGGTTTGAGGAAAGAATTCAGGGTCGGAAGTCAGGCTTCCGGTGCATTTAAATATATTGGACTGGAAATCGAACAGACTAAGTTTGGGGCAACTTTACGTCAGCAATCTTATTTGGAAAGCATCAGCCCAATAGCAATTAGTCGTGGCCGGGTTTTCACAAAAAGATGCAAGGTTTCAAAGATGGAAAAAGAGCAACTGCAAAGTTTAATTGGGCAACTGAATTGGTTAGGTAGACAGACCAGACCGGACGTGAGTTTTGATGTCTTAAAGTTGAGTACAAAAATGAATGATCCCAAAGTGGAAGACATAATAAGAGCAAATAAAGCGTTTGGCCAAACTAAAAATGCAGGAGTGTGTTTTGAGGTTCCTGGTTTTAGGTGACCTTAGGCACTTGAAATTCATAGTTTATAGTGATGCGTCCTATACAAATCAAGCACAGGAGGTTTTATAATTTTCCTCTTGGGGAACAATGGTAAATGTTGTCCTCATGTGTGGGAAACAAAGAAAATAAGGAAAGTGTTCGAAAGCACTTTGGCTGCTGAGACGTTAAGCTTTGTAGAGGCGGTGGATATGGCCTTTTATATATCTCAGATATTGACAGAAATTTAACTTTTGGATATTGTTAATGAAGGGTGCCTGTTTCTGTGATTTTTTTCCCCCTCCAAAAAAAAGAAGGGGGGAAATTGCGTGTGTGTTTTTGAGTTTCTTTAAATTTTGTTTTCACCTAATTATTTTTTTCTCCAAGGAAGGGGAGACTGTTAAGTAATGGGTTAAGAGTTAAGTAATACAATAAGAGACATTGCGATTAGTTGTCTCATTTATGTTAAGTATCCAATGATTGGCACTGATATGTAAAGGGGCTTCAGGTGGCCTTTGTGGCTGGTGGTGTGTTGTTAAGAGTTTTGTGCAGAGGCTGTGGAAGTGAAATAAATGGAGTTTGGTGAAAAGGAACAGGACTATTAACTCTTCATACAACAGTAACTAAAACGTCTAACAGTGGACAAGGGTTTGGAAGGCGTTGTCTAAGGAATCTTGGTGAGTTCCTGCAGGGGGTCTTGCAGATGGTACATACGGCTGCCACTGTGAGTCAATGGTGGAGAGAGTGAATGTTTGTGGATGGGGTGCCAATCAAGTGAGCTGCTTTGTCCTGGGTGGCGTCGAGCTTATTGAATGTTGTTAGAGCTGCAACCATCCAGGCAAGTGGAGATGGGGATGGCGGGGGATAAGAGCAGCTGTGTTTCACAGCCCCTGGGTATGGGTTGGCAGGCAGTGATGGGACTGTTATATTGGGCACCATGCCATGGGTCCCTTTCCCGGTGCCTACCTGCCCACTCCAGCAGTGCGAAGCTGTGAGGCGGTCTGCTTTCCTATGGAGTAATCGAGTCCCTTAAGTGGCCAATTAACAACCACTAAAGGGCCTCCTCCCAACACTGAAGGGCGGCAGGAGGCCACTACCAAGTGTCTAGCCCAGTGGTTTTCTCTGGGCAAAGCTGGTAGCAATGGGGCATCATGGTTACAGGCCCATTTGCGCACCAGGGACCCTCTACAGGCTCTTCTCCCAAGCATGCGTTTCCTTCACGTCCTGCCCTCTCCATCCCAGTCACCCACGCTCCCACGGAATCTGCCAATCTAGCCTAGACAAGATGCCAGATGTCCCTTCAAGTGTGGGCTCCATTACAACATCCTCGCTTTGGGTCTGGCTGCCATCCCAGTGACGATGGCTGTTCCTCATGGTATTTCTGAGACCACAGAGCTGCTGACCGTCATGCTGACCCCCCATCAAGCCAAATAACAGCCCGATGGCCATTAAATAGCTGCAGGTCACGCCACCGAAATTATCTCAAATTTCCTTCAACACCCTTACATCACCAAATCTCAAGTCACATGCTTAGCATAGATTGAGAGATTAACTATTTTGTCTGAATACAGTTTCAAAGATTTGCATAAGGGTTGGGATTTCTTGGGCCTTACTTTGGCAAGGACATCCTTCAAATCTCCTCCAGCTGTCCCACTGTTGCAGCCACAGATTCAACACAAACATTGATAGCACCTTAAGTATCTATGAATCCCCTCTCTCTCTCTTCTCAGCTTGGCTAATCCAGAAATTGAACTCACAATGAGTAAAGTCCTTCAGTTATCAAGAGTTTTGATCCTTTTTAGCCAATGCACAGAATTTCAATTGAACTTTACTCGAAAGATGTTTTCTGCATCCAGCTTGTTCTAAACTAATCCTAAACTCAAAACTGCTTGAAAAAAAAGAACCACACTCTGCAATCTAGTCCCTCAATAATTAAGTTCTTGCTGCTGTTTTTTTCTATCGTTTATCTCCAAGGCAGCTTGGTCACATGGTCAGTTACAGGACACGCTAATTGTTTTACAAGAAATCCCCTTTAAGAGAAGCCTAGTTTTAAAGGGACCATCACCCCAACATAAAATGTAGGATTTTCTCCAAAAGTACATGGTCACCAAGGACATGGATGCTGGGTAAACAGGGCACAGGATAGAATCTGAGCCAGCCATCTGAACAGCTGGATGAATGCTGGAATTAATGTCCCATCTGAAAGATGGCAACTTTAACAGGACAGTACTCCCTCGGTACTACACTGAATTTTCAGCTTAGAGTTTGTGCCCAAGTCTGGAGTAGGGCTGCATGTTTCTGACCCAGAAGCAAGAGTGGTACCAACCAAGGCAAACAGTGGGACCACTTTCCCAGTCCTATTATTCTTATGCAATATGTTCCTAATATAAAACGCAAGTTTAAAATTCCTCTTGCATTGCTCGTTCAAAGAGCCTATGCTAATTCGGCAATAATAAATAAGCTTTGGAATTATTAGAGGTTTCAGCACATCATCGCCAGCTGTGAAAACCACCATGCTAAAATAGGCCCATTATAAATTAGAAAGGGTTAACGTTTGGGCCTGGGGAAACTGTTCACATGGTGACGCAAGAGAGAACCATGTAACTAGGCGTCCAGAAGCAGAAAGCTCATGGCTCAGACGGAGTAATCCTTGCAGTTGTGGACACCTGTAAATAGTCAAGTTGATCAAAACACAGGGGCACAGTTATGACATTACTGGTGCCTGCAGGCGAGTGCAAAGCAAAGATATTCGACATGGGTAATTTTTCCCTCCGCATCAGCATTAATTGGATTCTAAATAATCTGCACTGCTGTTTTTCTGTGACTTCTAAACCCATACTGTGTGAAACTGCACACTGTAATCCCAATTGTACAAAAAGATCTTGTACAATTTCGAAACCTCCCACCATGCTTTTGAAATCAACACCAAGAATTCCCTTTCAGTTTCCTTTAACCTCACTAATTCATAATGCCACGCCAAAAGTTGTCGAAAATGGCAACAGCACCATCGATGAGGTTTAACATCATCCCTGTAACTTCTTTGGTTCATTCATCTCGGAAGAGCCCCTCCAACATCGAACCCAGGGGAACATTAATCGCCATGTTTTTTCCAGTCTGTTTGGCAGTGGGAAATGAAAATAAGCAAATCATCCAGACTGCGGGGTGTTGTCTATTTTATGAGGTGTTAGGCTGTTCAGGGCTGAAAGGGTTAACGTTTGGGGCTGGGGAAACTGTTCACGTGGTGACGCAAGAGAGAACCATGTAACTAGGCGTCCAGAAGCAGAAAGTTCATGGCTCAGTCGGAGTAATCCTTGCAGTTGTGGACACCTGTAAATAGTCAAGTTGATCCAATAAACAGTTGGGGCGGGATTTTCAGGCACCCCCGCGGTGTGTTTTCCCGCAGCAGCGACAGCTCGCCATTGGCTGCGGACAGGATCTCCCAAATCCGCCGAGGCCAATTGGCCATTTGTGATGTTCGCCGCCGCGCAGCCCAGGGGTTGTCTTCAGCTGGGCCGCAGGGTCTCTCCAGCAGAAAGGGCTGGAAAATCACACCCTCAATGTTCAGGCACATCTATGCCTCCACATCCATTCCTTGGCCAGTCAAAACCAGCAGACGACACCCGCCCCCCCCCCCTCCCCGCCCCCCCCCCTCCCCGCCCCCCCCCCTCCCCCCCCCCTCCCCGACCCTCTCTTCCCCGCCACTGAGTGAACGTCAGTTGCAGCAGATCATAGAGAATCATAGAATTTACAATCCAGGAGACCATTCGGCCCATCAGGTCTGCGCTGGCCCTTGGAAAGAGCACCCTACTCAAGCCCACACCTCTACCCTATCCCCGGAACCCAGTAACCCCACCTAACCTTTGAACACTAAGGGGCAACTTAGCGTGGCCAATCCACCTAACCTGTACATCTTTGGCCTGTGGGAGGAAACCGGGGCACCCGGAGGAAACCCACGCAGACACGGGGAGAACGTGCAGACTCCACACAGACAGTCACCCGAGGTCGGAATTGAACCTGCGTCTCTGGCGCTGTGAGGCAGCAGTGCTAACTACTGTACCGCCCTGTCGCCCAAGTCCATTCCACTTGCAGGGGGTAGGTGATCTGGAGACCAATTGCTCCCTCCTGCGCGTCAATCAGAGCAGCCCACAGAACCCGTGCCATCACCACATTAGATCTAGTTTGATGCAACGCGGAACTTTATTATTAAATGGGGTTGGAGATACCATGCGAGCATCAAGGACAACTGAGTGAAAGACAAAAGCAATTAGCAACGAGAAAACAGCCCATCAGCTCATAATTACCTGCAGGCAACAACAAAAACTGCACTGTTGTTATTCGAGGAAATGGTCACTTTGGGAAATAAAGACAGGAACATAAAAACTAACAGCCATGAGGCCACTGTAATTTCCACAATAATGGATGTTTAAAAGTTGTAACAGAAAATTGCTTGTAAAACTGTCTCAGGTATACTGCACCAGGCGCAAGAAACACAGTCTCAACAGCAGGCTGAAAATGGAGCTTGATTCAATTAATTCAGAAAGAGGTCACAACAGACCAACTGCTGAAACACTGCCTGCGGCCACAATAAAATGCAATGGGTGAGAGAGTACAGGAAGATAACACTTGGAATAAAACATATTCTATCCATCATTGTGAGACTTCAGTCTGTTGATAAAAATTGACATTAATGCCAGTGTGTTTCACTTTCTGGGGGTTCTCTCTCTGTGTGATGAAGAGCATTTTGCATGAAAATTAGGGATAATTCTTAGCAGCCGGTTAGACATACCTGTGTCAATTTTAATTAAACGATCAAAGCGTTTGGACCATGCAAAGTGATGTTTGTGTGTTACTGTGAAGTTTATGTGGGGGTGGGGAAGGAGTCAGAGGACGGGGCAATCAAGGACAAGAACAAAACACTGTAAGAGGGAATAAGAAAAGTGATAGGCAGAGAAATCAAGGGCCAGGATCAAACAGGGCCTCAGTGAAAGGTAGTGAGAATGGCACAATTAAAATTAAAAAGATAGGGCTCAAGGCTTTGTGCCTCAATGCGTTGAGCATTTTCAACAAAGTGGATAAATTAAACGCGCAGTTGGATAAGCGGGTGTGATATGGTCAGATTTACGGAGACGTGACTGCAGGGTGACCAGGGATGGGGACTGACCACCCAGGGGTATTCAGTATTTAGGAAGGACAGACAGAAAGGAAAAGACAGTGGAGTTTCATTGCTGGTTAAAGAAGAAATTAACGCAATGGTGAGGAAAGATATTGATATTAGCTCCAATGATGTGGAATCCATATTGGTAGATGTGAGAAACCTCACGGAGTAAAAAACGTTAGTGGGGGTCATATATAGACCCCCAAACTGCAGTGGTGATGTTGTGAATGACATTAAACAGTAAATTAGAAATGCAAGCAATACAGAAAAATCCACAATTATGGGTGACTTTAATCTGCATATAGATTGAGCAAAGCAAATCCGGAACAACACATAGAGGAGGACTTCTGGGAGGGTTTATGGGATGGTTTTTAAAATATTCATTTACAGGTTGTGGACATCGCTGGTTAGACCAGCATTTATTGCCCATCCCTAGTTGCCCTTCAGAAGGTGATGGTGAGTTGCCTCTTGAACCGCTGCAGTCCTTGAGGTGTAGGTACACTCACTGCGCCATTAGGGAGGGAGTTCCAGGATGTTGCCCCGGCAACAGTAAAGGAACAGCGATATATTTCCAAGTCAGGGTGGTGAGTGACTCAGAGGGGAACCCCCAGGTGGTGGAGTTCCCAAGTATCTGCTGCTCTTGTCCTTCTAGATGGTAGTGGTTGTGGGTTTAGAAGGTGCTGCCAAAGGAACCTTGGTGAGTCTTTGATATTATGGTACACACGGCTCCCACTGTTCATCAGTGGTGGAGGGTTTGAATGTTTGTGGAAGGGGGAGCAATCAAGCGGGGCTGCTTTGTCCTGGATGGTGTTGAGTTTCTTTAGTGTTACTGGAGCTGCACTCATCCAGGCAAGTGGAGAGTATTCCATTATAGTCCTGACTTGTGCCTTGTAGATGGTGCAGAGGATTTGGGGGGGTCAGGAAGTGAGTTACTCGCCATAGATTCCTATCCTTTGACCTGCCCCGGTAACCACAGTATTCGGGGATATGGTGTATGGGCCGGAGAGTGGAGCTGAGTCCACAAAGATCAGCCATGATCTCATTGAATGGCGGAGCAGGCTCGAGGGGCCAGATGGCCTACTCCTGTTCCTAGTTCTTATGTTCTTATGTATTATGGCTCATCCAGTACTGTTTCTGATCAATGTTAACCCCCCCCCCAGGACGTTGATTGTGGGTTATTCAGTGATGGTAATGCCATTGAATGTCAAGGGGCAATGGTTAGATCCTCTCTTGTAGGAGATGGCCATTGCCTGGCACTAGTGTGGCACAAATGTAACTTGCCACTTGTCAGCCCAATGCTGGATATTGTCCAGGACTTGCTGCATTTCGACATGGACTGCTTCATTGTCTGAGGAGTTGCGAATGATGCTGAACATTGTGCAGTCGTCCGCAAACATCCCCACTTCTGACCTTGTGATGGAAGGGAGGTCATCGATGGAGCAGCTGAAGGTGGTAATTCAATTAGGTGCTGCACCCAGTGACGTAGCCATAATCGAAGATTCTGAGAAGCTGCTTAACTACATAAATAAAATAAATAATATTTTATTGTCCCAAGTAGGCTTACATTAACACTGCAATGAAGTTACTGTGAAAAGCTCCTAGTGCCACATTCCGGCACCTGTTCGGGTGCACTGAGGGAGTATTCAGGGCCGGGATTCTCCCCTACCTGGCGGGGCGGGGGCCCCGGCGGGATGGAGTGGCGGGAACCACTCCAGCGTCGGGCCGCCCCAAAGGTGCGGATTTCTCCGCACATTTAAGGGCCAAACCCTCACCTTGAGGGGCTAGGCCCACACCGGAGTGATTGGCGCGCCGCCGGCCAGCGGGAAAGGCATTTAGCGCCACGCCAGCCGGGGCCGAAAGGACTTCGCCGGCCGGTGGAGGTCCGCACATGCGCGGGAGCATCAGCGGCTGCTGGCATCATCCCCGCGCATGCGCAGGGCGGGGTGTCACTTCCGCGTCGGCCATGGTGAAGGCTGTGGCTGAGGCGGAAGGAAAAGAGTGCCTCCATGGCACAGGCCTGCCCGCGGATCGGTGGGCCCCGATCGCGGGTCAGGCCACCATGGAGGCATCCCCCCGGGGCCAGATCGCCCCGCACCCCCCCAGGACCCTGGAGCCCGCCCGCACCGCCAGTCCCGCCGGTAAGGTAGGTGGTTTGATACACGCCGGCAGGACTGGCATGACAGCAGCGGGACTTCGGCCCACCGCGGGCCGTAGAATCGTCGGGGGGGGGGGCCGCCGACCGGAGCGGCGCGATTCCCGCCCCCGCCAAAATCTTTGGTGCCGGAGAATTCGGCGGCCGCCGGGGGCGGGATTCACGCCGCCCCCCCCGCCGATTCTCCGACCCTGCGGGGGGTCGGAGAATCCCGCCCCAGAATTCTCAGCTGGTTCACAATCAGTGAAGACCCAAAGTCAGTGGACAAAGCTTCATTACCTTTTATGGCTATTATGTAACATTCTTCTTCATTTGAGACATTCCTTTTTTTAAATCAGTGGATAGGTGGTGAATAGATCGGGGAAAGGACCAAATTGGTTTAAGTTTGGAACAGTCAAAACAAATAGGAATATGTTCGCAAACCCATGGGCAGGTGTTTGTGGTTTGATAAAACGGAAAGATGAACTTTAACACACGTACATGCAGCTTGACTTTCTAAATGCTTTAGAAACTTAATGATTATGTTCTGCAGAAAAAGGTCAGATACTTCTAGTAGATGCTGTATAATTTAGTTCAACACGATGTTATTGTGATGCTCTATAAATAAAACACAGTTAGTAGGCCTGCTCATTTCTCTGAATCTAGAGCTACATAATAATTAGTTCCCAACAAAATTCGAATCATTGGCACCTTCAATCAGCAACAATTTCCGCTACGTTAATCACACAGAGCTGTAGAATCGCCACAGTGCAAAAGGAGTCCATCGGGCCCATCAACGACCCTCCAAAAGAGAATCCTATTTAGACGCTGTCCCCCGCCCTCTCCCCATGACCCCACCTAACCTTTTAGACACTAAGGGGCAAATTATCATGGCCAATCCACCCAACCTGAACATCTTTGGACTGGGAGGAATCCGGAGCACCCGGAGCAAACCCATGCAGACACGGGGAGGAAGTGCAAACTCCACACAGACAGTGACCCAAGATTGGAATCGAAACCGGGACCCTGGCGCTGTGAGGCAGCAGCGCCAACCACCGTGAAGCAAGCTAACTTTCAACCCCATCACTAGGGCTGGTTTAGCTCAGTGGACTAGACCAGTGATCTTCAAAATCGGGGGCTCAACCCACGGGTGGGTGGTGGGCGTGTGTCAGAAGGGTCGCGGAGCCGTCCGTCGCGGTGCTCCCGACTGCGCAAATCCGTGCACAACAGCCGCTGCAGCCGGCTTTTAACTATGCCGGCTGCGAGCGGTCTTTTTACCATATAGAAAAATGCGGGTGCACTGTGCGTACGTGCCCGCTCATCGGTGCGCATGCGCAGTGCGGCCGCATAGTTAAAAGCCGGCTGCTGCTCGCTCTGCCCCCTTCGGAAGTGCTCGGTTCTTCTGAACCCGGTGATTAGCAGCATCGGACCCACACGCAGAGTTCCGGCGCCATGGCCTCCACCTCGGACCTCGCCTGTATCTACAGCGCGCTCATCCTGCACCACGACGAGGTCACCGTCACCGTAGACAAACTCAATGCCCCGATTAAAACAGCTGGTGTGACCATTGAGCCTTTCTGACAATGACATGGGCTTTGGTCTCTTTGATTAAACGTGCCGCGCAACAACATTGTTCCAATTTACAAAAAATAAATAAAAATTGAATATAAAAGCCGGCTGCTGTGGCTGCTGACCCCAAATCTGCGCAATCGGAGACGCAGAAGATTTTTAAAAAACGTTTATGTAATCTTCCTGCCTGAGGAAGGCAGAGAGCAAGTCTCGGCCCCCGAACCTCACCATCACGTGCTTTGGGCGCGATTGCGTTTCCTCCATTTTGTCAGCAGCAAACAAGGCAAGAGACAATGGTTCGTCGTGAAGGTCGGCCGGCGTGGGTCCCGAAGGTCGGAAGGCGTGGGTCAGGAACGTCGGAAGGCGTGGGTCCCAAAGGTTGGGCAGTTGGTAAAAATGGGTCCCCGGGAAAAAAGTTTGAAAAACACTGGGCTAGACAGCTGGTTTGTGATGCAGAACAAGGCCAGCAGCCTGGGTTCAATTCCCGTACCAGCTGAGAATTCTGAATTCTCCCTCAGTGTACCCGAACAGGCGCCGGAATGTGGCGACGAGGGGCTTTTCACAGTAACTTCATTGCAGTGGTAATGTAAGTCTACTTCTGACAATAAAAGGTTATTATTTGCTCATTCCAGCAAACGTCGGCCCATGAAAACATTTTGAACTGCAACATTTCTATTCCCCCTGAAAATCCCAAGGCGGGATGGGCTGGAAAATGTGACTGTTCACTCAGTTTCTCTCTCCACAGAGCTTGCCAGACCTGAGTGTTTCCAGCACTTCTCATTTCATTTTAGATTTCCAGCATCTCATAGAACCATTGAATCCCTACAGTGCAGAAGGAGGTCATTCGGCCCATCAAATCTGCACTGACCTTTGCAAAGAGTACCCTACCTAAGCCCACGCCCCAACCCAGTCCCCGTAACCCAGTTACCTCATTTAAGCTTTTGGGACACGCAGGGGCAATTTAGCACAGCCGATCCACCTAACATGCACATCTTAGGACAGCACGGCAGCACAAATGGATAGCACTGTGGCTTCACAGCGCCAGGGTCCCAGGTTCGATTCCCCGCTGGGTCACTGTCCCTGCGGAGTCTGCACGTTCTCCCCGTGTCTGCGTAGGTTTCCTCCGGGTGCTCCGGTTTCCTCCCACAGTCCAAAGACGTGCAGGTTAGGTGGATTGGCCATGATAAATTGCCCTTAGTGGTTAGGACGGGTTATTGGGTAATGGGGATAGGGTGGAAGTGAGGGCATAAGTGGGTCGGTGCAGACTCGATGGGCCGAATGGCCTCCTTCTGCACTGTATGTTCTATGTCTATGTCTATCTTTGGACTGTGGGAGGAAACCGGAGCACCCAGAGGAAAGCCACCCATACACGGAGAGAATGTATAAACTCCACACAGTCACCCATGGCCAGAATTGAACCTGGGTCCCTGGCTGTAAGTACTAACCACTGTGCCACCGTGCTGCCCTATTTTGCTGCTATTTTAGAGGTCAGGCTACACCTGTGTAAATATTTGATAAGTAGTGAGTGGGAAAAAATATTAAATGTAATGAATCCGTCCTACCGGAGTGATTTGGAAGCAGGTTGGGCAATTTGCTTAAATTTTGGACAAAGCAAGCTCTTGAAAATAGATTGCTCAATATCTCATTGTTACTTGTGGGAGTTTGCAGTGTGTCCATTGGCTGTCACAGCAGCAGCTACACTGCAAAAATATTTCATTTTGTAAAGCACGTCGGTATATCCTAAGGTCGTGAAATATGCGATATCAATGCAAATCTTCCTTCCTTTGTTTAATATCAAAGGTAACTAGTATATCCATGGTCAAATAATCTGCTACTTTTCTCCAGTGAGGATCACGCATGGTCAGTTGTGCAGGATTCTGGAGGACTCAACGTATCAGGGTAATAACCTTTATTATTGTCACAAGTATGCTTACATTAACGCTGCAATGAAGTTACCGTCTAAAGCCCCTAGTTGCCACATTCCGGCGCCTGTTCGGGTACACTGAGGTAGAATTCAGAATGTCCAATTCACCTAACGAGCACGTCTTTCGGGTCTTGTGGGGGGATACCGGAGCACCCGGAGGAAACCCACGCAGACATGGGGAGAACGTGCAGACTCCACACAGACCGTGACCCAAGCCGGGAATCAAACCTGGGACCCTGGCGCTGTGAAGCTATTGGTTGGCTGCGGGAACGGAGAATCCCGCTGCCGGCGGGGGCGCGGTGTGCCGGAAAACGCGGCTGACGGACCTGAGAATGCACCTGTTCAATCGCTTTGTACAAAACGCAACAAAGTGTGCTGTGGAATATCTATTGTCTAAGCTTAAGCACACAATCTGAAAGAAATAAAGAATGAAAAATATAATCAAGCCCTCATGGTCCTAAGTTAATATGCGTGTAAAACAAAGACATGGCATGGGGGATAAACATGACAGACATTATAGAAACCAAATGCAATAAATCCTGCCAATATAAAATGGAACACTTTCTTTTAAATGTTCATGCTGTGTGAGTGGTGATGATAGGGCCAACCAATTCCTAATTGCCCTTGAGAAAGTGATGGTAAACACAGGGCTTAACTTTAATATTACACTGCTTGGAAATACAGTGAAAAAATACAACAATCTATTCAGCACCTTGTGCAACTGACCACCTGTGAGCCTCACTGCAGAAAGGCAGTAGATTACTTGAGATGTTAAACAAAGAAAGAAAGACTCGAATTTCTATAACATCTCTGACAAACATAGGGCATCAAAAAGTGAATAAAATCTATCGTCCAGGCAGCTAGATAGCTGCAGCATTACAGTGTTAAAGCCTCTACAGCTTCAATCACTGTATTGTCTTCAGCAATTTCCTGGGAAATCGATCATGGTTTTCCGTTTGGGGGAAAAGAAATGGGTGATGCGGCCATCAATTCACGCGAGACAGCGAGTTGAAGTGAACAGTGGCTTTAATCGACTAGAACAGTGCCTGCCTGCGAATTGCTCTGCTAGTGAGAGCCGCCTACAGGGCAGCTGCTCTTTACACCTCCCCTCAAGGGGGTGGAGCCAGGGGCGGAGCCCACAAGGGCACCAACATGATACATTCCGTGTAGTACAGTACAATGGTCCGTAGGTGGAGCCCTCATGGGGGCAACAGCGTGATACAATGTGATACGGTGGTGATTGGTTAGTACAATGTGTTCACCACAATGGGGGGGGAAATAAAATCAAAATAGGAATTCAGAAGGCAAGCAATTTCCACATTTTCACTTTCTTAATGGGGCAATGACTATGCCAGTGGGGGAGTGGGGGAGTGGGGGGGGGGGGGGGGGGGATTTTCCAGAAATGATACTGCCCTAAAAACAGAAATTTTCTTTTTAAAAAAATAATGCATTGGTTTCAATCACATGAATCATTTTCTATGGCACTCCACACTAAGACATTTCTTAGTGTGCGAGTGTATGAATTCTTTTTTTTCAATTGTTCATCGTGTGTGGGCGATGATGACAAGGCCAGCCTTTCCCTAGCTGCCCTTGAGAAAGTGAGGGGCAATCACAGGCTCAACAATAATATTACATTTCTTGGACATACAGTAGGGTAAAGTAGAACAACCTTCCTATGCATCTTCAGCCGACCATCGTGAGAGAATTACATTCCAGGTAGACAGGTAACCGCAACATTACAGCTGGGAGAAACTGTAAACAATGGTGCTTCACTGACTGCTTGCAGTCGACGATCTCCTGGTTTCTCCAGAGACCTGAAGGACTATTATGTGTGTAGAAATAATAATGTCACAGGAAACAGGAGAGATTGTCTATGTGCGAATGGGCGAGATGTTGTCTTTCTCATCGGGCTGCAGAATGCAGAAATGTAAATTCACCTACTAAATCTACCCACTAGATGGCGGCACAATAGTTAGCACTGCTGCCTCACGGCCAATTCCAGCCCTTGGTTACTGCGGGGAGTTTGTACGTTCGCCCCGTGTCTGCGTGGGTTTCCTCCGGGTACTCTGGTTTCCTCTCACAGTCCAAAGATGTGCAGGTTAGGTGGTGTTATGGGGATAAGGCGGGGAATGGACCCGGTGGGCCTGAGAGCTCTTTCAGGAGGTTGGTGCAGACACGAAGGGCCAAATGGCCTCTGTCTGCAATGTGGGGATTCTACTTGCTCAAGCCAACCGGCATGAAGGAAGGCAGGAGAGGGATGAAAGTCGCTCCCTGATATGGGTGAACTAGATTCACAGTCCGTGATATGATGTGTGGTTTCTGACAGTCAAGGAAACGGTGCTGGATGTCAGGGACACCTCCAGTGTCCAGGGTGCACACGTGTGTGCAGGAGGTGCAGCTATTCGAAATCCGCATTTCAGAGCTGGCGCTGTGACTGGAGTCACTGTGGACAATCCGTAGGGACGTGTTCTCATGGAGAACACGGAGGGTGAGATGCTCGCACTCTGGTAAAGAGTGCACAGATAGAGGACGGCATGGTGGTGCAGTGGTTAGCACTACTGCCTCAGGGCGCCGAGGTCCTGGGTTCGATCTTGGCCCTGGGTCACTGTCCGTGTGGAGTTTGCACATTATCCCGTGCCTGCGTGGGTCCATAATGCAAAGATGTGCAGAGTAGGTGGATTGGCCACGCTAAATTGCCCCTTAATTGGAAAAAAAAGAATTGGGTACTCTAAATCTTTTTTAAAAGAGTGCACAGATAGAAAGGGAATTGGTGACCACCGGGCAGAGGAGGAGCACTAGGCAGGTGGTGCAGGAGTCCCCGGGGTCAAACTCCCTCTCTAACAGGTTTACTGTTTTGGATGCTGTTGGAGGAGGAGGTTTATTAGGAGAGTGCGGCAAGCGGCATGGCGACGGCACCACAAGTGGTTCAGGTACACGAAGCTGGGGAGAAGAGTGGGGGAGCAATAATGATAGACTCCCCTAGTGCATGGGAAGCACTGAGATGTTTATGCAGTGACACCAGGAGGCATGATGTTATCTCCCTGATGCCAGTGTTAAGGATGGCTGAGTGACTGTAGGACTTTCTGAAGTGGGAGGGTGAACAGACAGAGGTTGTGGAGCCCATATGGGTACCAGTGATACAGGTGAGGGTAAGGTTGAGGTCCTGAAAGCGGAATATAGGGAGCTGGGCAATGAATTAAAAAGCAGGACCTCAAAAGTCGTAATCTCCCAGTGCCACGGGCCAGCGAGATCAGGAATAGGAGAGTGGACCAGACGAGTACGTGGCTAGAGAGATGTTGTAGGAGGGAGGGATAGACTCCTGAAGCATTGGGATCGATTCTGGGAAAGATGGGACCTGTACAAGTTGGACGGGTTTCACCCCAGCAGGACTGGAAGCAATATCTTGGCAGGGATATTTGCTGGTACTGTTGGGGAGGGTTTAAACTAGAGCAGGGGGATTGGAAGTGGGGAGACACTAGAGAGGAAAAAAAGATAGAAATGAAAGACAGAAAAGTAGAAAGCAGAAGTGGAAGGCAGAGAAAACAAGGGCTGGCGACAAATAGGGCCATAGTACAAAAATTCATGTGTAAAAATGTTAAAAAGACAAGTCTAAAGGCATTTATCTGAATGAAGGAGCATTCACAATAAGGTAGACGAATTAACAACTTAAATTGGTATAGACAGGTACAATATTATTGCGATAACGGAGGCATAACTGCAACGTTAGCAAGGCTGGGAGCTGGATACCCAAGGCTACTCAATATTACTAAGGGCAGACAAAAAGGGCAAGAGGTGGGTAGCATTGTTAATAAAGGATGAAATTAGTGCAATAATGCAAGAGAATATTGTGTTAGGAAAACAAAGGTAGTTTTAAGGGATTTGTATTTACACTGGTGAACTTGACAAATAAGGTGTGTTTAATTTAATGTTTCTGTGCCTGGAAGGGTAAAACTTATAGTTTGAAACACAAAGGTGTTTGTATGGGTGGGGGTTAGTTAGGTTCCAACTATGTTTCTAGTGTGCTTAGAGAGGGCTACAGTGTGAAAAATAAATTAACCAACAATGGTTGCTTAACAACTGGAGCCTTGTAAGGTAGAGAAGCTTTTTAGTTTTAATTAACTAATTTGATTGCAGTTGGAGTTATGAGAGAAAGCAGTTCTCTCAGCTCTTCTGAGCTCCTGGGTGTCCTTGTGCATGAGTCGCAAAAAGTTGGTTCACAGGTGCAACAGGTGATTGAGAAGGCAAATGCAGTTTTGTCCTTCCTTGCTAGAGGGATGGAGTTTAAGACTAGGGAGGTTATGCAGCAATTGTATAAGGTGTTAGTGAGGCCACACCTGGAGTATTGTGTTCAGTTTTGGTCTCCTTACCTGAGAAAGGACGTACTGGCGCTGGAGGGTGTGCAGAGGAGATTCACTAGGTTAATCCCAGAGCTGGAGGGGTTGGATTACGAGGAGAGGTTGAGTAGACTGGGACTGTACTCATTGGAATTTAGAAGGATGCGGGGGGATCTTAAAGAAGCATATAAAATTGTGAAGGGAATAGATAGGATCGATGCGGGCAAGTTGTTTCCACTGGCGGGTGAAAGCAGAACTAGGGGGTATAGCCTCAAAATAAAGGAAAGTAGATTTAGGACTGAGTTTAGGAGAAACTTCTTCACCCAAAGGTTTGTGAATCTATGGAATTCCCTGCCCAGTGAAGCAGTTGAGGCTCCTTCATTAAATGTTTTTAAGATAAAGATAGATAGTTTTTTGAAGAATAAAGGGATTAAGGGTTATGGTGTTCGGGCGGGAAAGTGGAGCTGAGTCCACAAAAGATCAGCCATTATCTCATTGAATGGTGGAGCAGGCTCGAAGGGCCAGGTGGCTTACTCGTGCTCCTAGTTCTTATGTTTGAGAAGCTGTTTGTTCAGAAGGTTAGAGAAGGAACATATCTCTTAGCCTTTCTAGAAGAAAAGCCATACCATTGGGTAATAGTTAAAAAAAAACAGGTGCCAGAAACCTGGAGCATAGCTCATTAAGAAAACTAAAATAATGAAGAGATGTGTCCAAGACGTTTTAATTAAAGAGACAATTGCAGTAACCAGATTTGAAGTGGTACAAAAGCCTTCAAAAGGTAAAACAAATGGCTCAATGATCGGTTCCTGTGTGATGTTTTCTGAGAGAATAGGCAGAAGTGTTTAGACCTTGGAAGTGAAAATGAAAGTCACTCTCGCTTGCTGCTGATGTAGAAAACTGCAGTATTGTTCTGAAACTAGTGGGTGCCTGGCACATCTTTGCTGCAAACTTGAAATGATCCTGAATTTGCAGAGAAAATAACAATCTGAGCAGAGAGAACCATGTCAAACCTAAAAGGAAGAAACAAAAGTTGAACCTCAGGAATATACGAACTAGAAGTCATCCCAGTGCCTTAAAGATCCTTTATCCTTTTATTTTTATTCATATTTTCTTTACCTTCCTTTCAATCACACTTTCCCCTCTGTGTGGTTTGTCTGTGTGTGCGTGTAGAGAGTGGGGTTAGTTAGAAAGGGGAGGGTGTGCTGCTGGGAAAGGAATATTACATTCTCAGTTTAATTATAACACTGTTCATAATAAAAAAAAGGTTACTTGTGTTAAAGTTACAAACCTGGTGACTGTAATTCCAACCAAGAACCTCAGCTATTTAAAATAAAATCTAATTTTACTTGTGTTGTGACTTCGGGTCTAGTGAAGCTGGAATTGACCATACACTAGCCCAGGGGGGTCATGACAATATCCCTCAGGCAGCACGGTAGCATAGTGGTTAGCACAATTGCTTCACAGCTCCAGGGTCCCAGGTTCGATTCCCGGCTTGGGTCCCTGTCTGTGCGGAGTCTGCACGTTCTCCCCGTGTGTGCATGGGTTTCCTCCGGGTGCTCCGGTTTCCTCCCACAGTCCAAAGATGTGCAGGTTAGGTGGATTGGCCATGATAAATTGCCCTTAGTGTCCAAAATTCCCCTTAGTGTTGAGTGGGGTTGCTGGGTTATGGGGATAGGGTGGGGGTGAGGGCTTGGGTAGGGTGCTCTTTCCAAGAGCTGGTGCAGACTCGATGGTCCAAATGGCCTCCTTCTGCACTGAAAATTCTATGATATGAAAAGTTTTGATCACGTCTCCTGTCACTCTTCCAAACTGCAGTGGATAAAGCTGTGCCTGTCCAACCTTTCGTCATAAAACAACCTCAAGGGGCTGGTTTAACACAGGGCTGAATCGCTGGCTTTGAAAGCAGACCAAGGCAGGCCAGCAGCACGGTTCAATTCCCGTAACAGCCTCCCCGAACAGGCGCCGGAATGTGGCGACTAGGGGCTTTTCACAGTAACTTCATTTGAAGCCTACTTGTGACAATAAGCGATTTTCATTTCATTCATTTCATTTCACATTCCTGATATTAGTCTAGTAAACCTTCTCTGAACTGCTTCCACTGCATTTACATTTTTCTTTAAATAAGGAGGCCAATACTCTTGACAATACTCCAGAGGCGGGATTCTCCCGAATCGGCGCGACGGCCTGACGCCGGCATAAAAAACGGCGCGAACCACTCCAGCGTCAGGGCGACCAGAAGTAGCAGAATTCTGCGCACTTCCAGGGGCTAGGCCGGCAGCGGAGGGGTTGGCGGTGCGCCAGCCGGTGCTGAAGGGACTGCGCGGGTTGGCGCATGCGCAGACCGACCAGCGTGGTTCAGTGCATGCGCAGATCGGCCGGCGTGGTTCAGTGCATGCGCAGATCGGCCAGCGTGGTTCAGTGCATGCGCAGGGGTGTGTCTTCTCCATGCCGGCCATGGCAGCGCCCTACAGGGGCCAGCGTGGAAGGAAGAAGTGCCTCCATGGCACAGGCCCACCCGCAGAAATGTGGGCCCCGATCGCGGGCCAGGCCACCGTGGGGGCCCCCCTCGGGGTCGGATCCCCCTGTGCCCTCCCGAGGACCGCACCAGCCAACTTAACTGCCAGGTCCCGCCGTGTGAGACCATGCGGAACCCACACCGGTGGGACTAGCCAAAAACGGATGACTGCTCGGCTGATCGGGGCCCGGAGAATTGCCGGGGGGGCTGCTGCCAACGGACCCCGACCGGCGTGGCGCTGGAGAATACGGCAGCCGGTGTCGGAGCGGCGGGGCGGGATTCACGCCGCCCCCCCCCCCCCCGGGGATTCTCCGACCAGGCGGGGGGTCGGAGAATCCCGCCCCAGATGTGGTTTCATCAATGCAGAATTGAAGCACAACATCCCTACTTTTGTAATCACTTCCCCTCACAATGAACAATAACATTCCATTCGCTTTCCCAATGACTTGCTGTACCTGTATACCTTTTGTGATTCATGCACTGGGACACACAGATCCCTCTGCATTTGGAGCTCCGAAATCTCTCAGCATTTAGATAATCGGAAGGGTGCTCTTTCCAAGGGCCGGGGCAGACTCGATGGGCCAAATGGCCTCCGTCTGCACTGTAAATTCTATGATTCTATAGGCTTCTTTTTTCATCGACTGGCCTAAATGGACAATTTCACATTTGCCCACATTATACTGCATTTGCCGTATTTTTACCCTCTTACTGAACCTATGTCCTTTTGTAGCTTCCTTACGTCCTCTGCACAATATACTTTCCTACCTATTTTTGTGTCATCAGCAAATTTAGCACCCACAGTCCGCTACCTGCAAGTTATTTATATAAATTGTAAAATGTTCAGGCCCTGGCACTGAGCCCGCTGGCACATCACTCGTTACATCCGACAACCACAAAAAGGCCCAATTATTCCAACTTCGTCTCCTGTTAGCCAACCAATCTTCAATCCATGCCAACATGTTACACCACGACCTTTTATTTTACACAATAACCCTTCATCTGCTGCCTGAGAATTTCCAGCAACCTCTGTATTGGTTTAAGGTTTCCAACACGAGTGTTACTTTATTGGCTTTAGCTCAGATTCAATCCAAGTTGTCTGGCACAGCCCTCTGTAATTAGACAATAGCCTTCTCACGTTCTCTTAATTACTGAACATCAATCTGCTCACACATTCCAAGGTGAACCTATCCTTCGAATAATGAAACAAACTCTCCCTGGATCACAGTTCAGTAGCATCTACATGCCCCACAAGGTTAAAAAGGAGTTGAACATAATCAGTACAAATCCTGGGTTGGATTCTCCGCAGTCCTGTGCCAAAATCGCATTTGGCTCGGGGGCGGGGAATCCACTTTTACGCCCGACTCGTGCCCAGTGCCGGTCCGGCATTTACGCGGCGCGACTGGGGGGCTATTGCCAGAGGACCTCAGTGCACGGCCACCCTGTGGGGAGGGGGGGGGGGGCGGCGGGTCAAGTACCGGGGTGGGGGGACCTTATGGCCAGCCGGGGCGGCGATTGGCCAGGTTATATGGAGCGGCGCAGGGCGGATCGTTGGGACCTTCTTTGTTGGTCCAGGTCCGCCGGCTGAGTCCGCCATTGCGTTCGGCACAGCCGCTGGAGGCTGCCGCCGTTGCACATGCGCAGATTCAGAACCGGACGTGCAGGGGCCCGGCAGCGAAAGCTGCGAGAATGACTCCGCGGCCCTGCCAGCCCCCTGCAGGAAGGTGAATGGGTCTTAATTTATTTTTTTTAGTAAATATTGTATTGAGGTATTTTTTGGTTTTACAGCGACAACAAAATAAACAATATACATCAATCTATAAACATAGTGCAAAAGCCGTCTTCCTCCCTTACAGGTCCCACCTTTATTAACCCCCTACTCTAAGCTAACTTAACCCCCCCCCCTTCTGCTGACAATTAATGTTCCGCAAAGAAGTCGACAAACGGTTGCCATCTCCGGGCGAACCCTAACAGTGACCCTCTCAAGGCGAACTTGATTTTCTCCAGACAGAGCAAGCTAGCCATATCCGATAGTCAGGTCTCCGACTTCGGGGGCTTTGAGTCCCTCCAAGTTAATAGTATCCGTCTCTGGGCTACCAGGGAAGCAAAGGCCAGGACATCTGCCTCTTTCTCCTCCTGGATTCCCGGGTCTTCCGACACCCTGAAAATTGCCACCTCCGGACTCGGTGCCACCCTTGTTTTTAACACCGTGGGCATGACATCTGCAAACCCCTGCCGGAATCCCCTGAGCTTCGGACATGTCCAGAACATGTGGACATGGTTCACTGGTCCTCCCGCACATTTTGCACACCTGTCTTCTACCCCAAAGAACCTGCTCATCCGGGCCACTGTCATGTGAGCCCAGTGAACGACTTTAAATTGTATCAGGCTGAGCCTGGCACATGTTGCGGACGCGTTGACTCTACTCAACGTGTCCGCCCATAGACCATCCCCCATCTCTCCTCCCAGCTCCTCCTCCCACTTGCGCTTCAGCTCCTCAGTCTGCGTCTCCTCTGACCCCATAGGTTCCTTGTAAATGTCAGAGACGCTCCCTTCTCCTACCCACCCTCTGGAAACTACCCTGTCCTGAATCCCCCTTAGCGGTAGGAGCGGGATTCCTACCTGTTTACGTAGGAAGTCCCGCACCTGCAGTTACCTGAATTTGTTTCCCCTCGCCAACCTAAACTTTTCCTCCAGTGCCTTCATACTCGGAAAGCTCCCCTCTATAAACATATCCCCCATCCTCTCAATCCCTGCTCTCCGCCATCTCCAGAATCCCCCATCCATCCTTCCCGGGGCAAAACGGTGATTATTACAAATTGGAGACCAAATCAATGCTCCCTCAGCTCCCACATGCCTCCTCTATTGCCCACAGGATCTCAGGGCCGCCACCACCACAGGGCTGGTGGAGTCCGTGCCGGCGGCAACGGAAGAGGCGCCATTATCAACGCCCCTAAGCTGGTGCCCTTACATGAAGCATCCTCCATAAGCTCCCATACCGACCCTCCCCCACCACCCACTTCCTGATCATGGCTATATTCGCCGCCAAATAGTAGTTACTGAAATTTGGCAGCGCCAGCCTGCCCTCTCCCCGGCTCCGCTCAAGCATCCCGCTCGTTACTCGTGGGATCTTGCCCGCCCATACAAAGCCAGTGATCACTTTGTTGACCCGTTTAAAAAAGGACCGTGGGATAAAGATGGGGAGACACTGGAACACAAACAGGAATCTCGGGAGGACCATCATCTTCACCGTCTGCACCCTCTCGGCTAGTGACAGCGGGAGCGCGTCCCACCACCGAAAATCGTCCTTCATTTGGTCTACTAGTTGGGCCAGATTTAATTTATGCAGCCGTTCCCATTCACGCGCCACTTGGATGCCGAGATACCTAAAGCTTCTCCCTACCACTCTAAACGGCAGTCCACCAGTCGCCTCTCCTGTCCCCTCGCCTGGACCGCAAACATCTCACTTTTGTCTTAATTGTTTTGAGGAAAGTCTGGCGTGAAACGCCAGT
This sequence comes from Scyliorhinus torazame, assembly GCF_047496885.1. Lineage (NCBI taxonomy): Eukaryota > Metazoa > Chordata > Chondrichthyes > Carcharhiniformes > Scyliorhinidae > Scyliorhinus > Scyliorhinus torazame. Next base: position 99,249,654 of record NC_092728.1, on the reverse strand, counting down.
GTTTTTACGCCGGAGTGGGGACATAGCCCCATTTTTGGAGAATCCAGCTCCCTGTCTTCTGAACTATTGTGTTGTACATTTATTATTTAAAATTGCTCAATTACGTTATTGTTTCAGCCTCTTTGTTCCACCCATTCTTGGATGCCAGCTGTCGCAAGCAACAGTCCGTGATCCAGGCAGAAAAGAAAGAAATTTAACAAGGGCGAAATGTTTAAATTCAGTAAACAACGGATGTCGTCTGGAATGCACCAATGCCCAACTCTGCAGCACAGCCCAGCAGGGAGCTAGCGTGTAGCCTCACAGAACCAACAGGTGGAACTACAGAGTAGGTATCAACCTCGAGCCTTCTTTAACCAGAGTTCCCTGCTGTGGTTAGCACTGCAGCCTCACGGCGCCGAGGACCCGGGTTCGATCACGGCCCTGGTTCACTGTCTGTGTGGAGTTTGCACATTCTCCCCATGTCTGCGCGGGTCTCATCCCCACCCCCACAACCCAAAAGATGTGCAGGGTAGGTGGATTGGCCACGCTAAATTGCCCCTTAACTGGAAAAAAAGAATTGGGTGCTCTAAATTTTTAAAAAATTCTTCACCAGAGTTCCCAAGCTCTGTCACTCTGAGGGAAACTAGATCTGAGGGAGATGTCAAAATTGTAACGTTGTCTTTAGGCTCCATCAAAGGTGGCGGATGCTTCAAACATTCACAGTTTTCAAAAGACGTTTGGGTGAATTCTTCGCCTCCCCAGCTGCGTTTTCCTCGGCGACGCACCGTCGCTGGCAGCGGGGCTCTCTGTTCCCGTTGCCGGCCAATGGCATTTCCCATTGTTGCCACCCTTTGCCGCCGGGAAACCCGCGGGCGGGGAACGCTGCTGGTGGAACGGAGATGCCCTGCAGATCATTTTATTTTTATTCGTCCATGGTACGTGGACGTCACAGGCTGTGCCAGCATTTATTGCCCATCCCTTATTGCTCTTGAGGGGGAAGTTAAGAGTCAACCACATTGCTGTGGGTCTGGAGTCACATGTAGGCCAGACCAGGTAAGGGCGGCAGATTTCCTTCCCTAAAAGGACATTAGTGAACCAGATGGGTTTTTCAGACCATCGACAATGGCTTCATGGTCATCATTCGACAATTCCAGATTTTTATTGAATTCAAATGTCACCATCTGTGGTGGGATTTGAACCCCGGTCCCCAGAGCATTACTCTGGGTCTCTGGTTTACTGATGTCCAGTTACAGTACCACTATGCCATCGCCTCCCCAATTCACCCCGTTGTGTTATGAGTACTCTTCTTTTTTTTTTAAACAAACAATTTTTAATGAGGTGTTTTTGGCATAACAAACAGCCGCAGTACAAAAACAACAGAGTACAAAGAACAGTAATCAAAAAGCAACCGCCGACATCCGTCCCTCCAAGGCCCGCATATTTAACCTCCTACTCTATACTATCCCAACCCCCCCTCCCACCCGCTTCCCTCCCCCCCTTACTGACGATTAATTCTCCGCAAAGAAGTCAATGAATGGTTGCCACCTCCAGGCGAACCCTGACACTGACCCTCTCAAGGCGAACTTGATCTTTTCCAGGCCAAGAAAGCTCGCCATGTCTGTTAACCAGGCCTCTGACTTCGGAGGCCTAGACTCCCTCCAAGCCAGTAATAGGCCGGGCTACCAGGGAGGAAAAGGCCAGAGCATCTGCCTCTCTCTCCTCCTGAACAGCCGGGTCTTCCAACACCCCGAAGATCGCTACCCCTGGACTCATTTCCACCCTTGTCTTCAATACCCTGGACACGATATCCGTGAACCCCTGCCAATATCCCCTAATTTTTGGGCATGCCCAGAACATGTGGACATGGTTATGAGTACTCTTCTGCACATCTTTTGCACCGCACAATATTTTAAAAAGGTGTGGTCAGTACACAACGACCTGGCAACAACAACAGACTATTGACATGAATCTGGTCTTCCTGTTAGCACCGTGATGTAAAAGTGCAATCTAGATCAGTGCTGGGTAGCCTAGGCCAGTGAGTGGGCTGCATGAATGGCCGTCCTTCATCTCAATGGGCGCAAGAACGGGGCGTGTGCAGCAACCATGACCCCAAAAATAAGGTCAAATACATTTAATAAATGCCAAATATTTCATACCGAGTTATAGAAAATGCTTAAGCCTTCAAAGATGAATAGAACCGTCTTCAATTTTAAATAGTAAAAACAAAATAAATAATTATGCTTATCGTTTATGCTCCAGAGCGCAATGGTCAGTGAGGCAGGATAGATCAACAAGAATGCATCGCTGTCTTAATCCAGGGAGGTGATAAACTCAGGGACACCCAAATGATAGACAGCACTACCTACCTCCGCATCAGGAGCCACAGTATTACAGACAGACAGATCTGCCGTTTTGGGGTTTAGGTAGCAAGTGGAGCGATAACCAGAATGGAAACCTAGAGCAAATGACCATAAAATAGAAAATGTCTTGTGAGCCTGATGGGCCACATGCCATCCGTGGCTTGCAGGGTGCCCACCGATGCCTCAGATCCACAGGTCCGTTTGTTATTAAATTATGGAAGCAAACGTTCAAATTTTAAATGACCTTTTACACCCCCCCCCCCCCCCCCCCCTCTCCCCGCTAGGTTTTAGCAAGTGCATGCACATATTCCTGCAACACCACCGATTGGCCAATAGATTCCGATTTGGAAAGCGCACAGAATAATGGATTAAATTTCTCATCCAATTGGTCTCCAGCTCTCCACAGGAGATCACTGGCAAAAGGTAATAGAAATGAGGAGGAAGTGTCCACAGAGATTAGTTTAGCATCGCTATCTCACACCATGCATACAACGGGTCAGATCTTGGAGCAGAACATTGTGTGCATGCCCTGTTAGAGCTTTTCTTCCTGAACTCTACGGTTCAAAGATTTTTTTTGCACATCGTAACTTACTCTGAGTGCACTACCTACGATGTGGCGAGTTGATGACATGGGTCAGTGGCCTGACGACAGACCAATCTCCTATCCAATGAAATTTAAGGATTAAAAAAATAAACAGAGGAAAGGCTTAAAATGAGGGCAAGTTAGAGAGGGTGAACTAAAGTCAAATCAGATGCAGAAAGAGTCATTAATAAAGAAAGAAAATTGCATTAAGCCAGACAGGAAATAAAAAAACTGTTATCATGTGAGAGTACCTTTAAGAAATGGGTGTTTAAAAAATGGGTATTTATAAAAATATTTGTAGTGGATGTTCCTTTAAGAAATAGGTGTTTATCAGTGATGTCAGAGTGTGGATGGAGCTGGGCTGTTTGTCTGCTTTACTTTCGTTTTAGGCTGTTTGCTACGGGGTGTGTTTTTGTTTCGTTTTCAGAGAGAAGAGCTGCAGTGAAAGCCAGCAGATGTGCATGGATCTCTCTACAAGCTAAATAGTGTTCATTTGGGTGATTTCAAAGTGATAACTGCTCTCAGTAGAGAATTTAAACCTGCTCTCTGTGTTAAAAAGGGTCTTTTGTCTTATGGATGGTAATAAGGAAAGATTAAGGTTTACTTATAGAATATTGTATCTGTGGGGAGGATTAGTGTTGATAGTTGTTAAGATGTTTACTGTGGGTTTATAAAGTGTTAACTGGTTTCATAAATAAACAGTGTTTTAATTTTAAAATACTGTGGATCTCTGGTGCATCACACCTGTAAGGTAAGCCCATGTGCTCCCCATAACTAGTAAGCCCGTGTGATTCCCATAACCACAATCTATTAAAAGTTGTGGGTCAGGTGAACTCTACGATACACTTTGGGGTTCTCTAAACCCTGGCCCATAACACTGTAAAAATGTGATCTTGTTAAAACCTTTAAAAAACAATAAACCACGGGAAGAAATTAGACTCTACAGTCTAATTATTTGATTTCTTGGAAAGGTTTGACTGGCACCACGTTAAATAACGATCACATTCTTAAAAAGGAAGACTTTCATTAGCAGATTTAACTCTGGCGGCTTTACTGTGCAATTAATGTGCAAGTTCAGCAGTTTCTTCACAATAAATAAGGAACTGCTTTTCTGCAAAGCAACTCGCAGAATGACATAAATTGACCAGGAGGTTTGCAAATCGTGGCATTTCATTTAATACCCTGAATTTACACATTAATAACAGCCAAGTGCAGCGACACTTAAAGGAAAACAGCCCTAAAGTTCTCTCGCACAAAAAAAATATGAGTTATGCATTTTTTATCTTCGTCTTATTCAAGCACAAAATGCCTGGGGATGAAAACTGTCAAAGTAATCCCAGTCCCTCTTGCACCTATATGCATAATTGGTACATCTAGGTTTTTACTGCAGGAATAATGAGAACATGAGAGAGAACCAATACATGTGAAAAATTAGGTCGCGATAAGCTGTTGCACACAGGATGAACAACCTTTTGTACTAATTCCAATCAAATAACAAAGTGGAACCAAAAAGTTATAAAACCTAATGGGGGAAAAGGAGAAACCTCCATACATACAGCTAATTGAAGACTGGAAGCCCCATCAGTGAATGTAAGTATAATCTGTAAGTAACAGAACATTGGTCCTGAAAGAAAACAAAGTCAATAATTTTCCCAATTCTTCCATCCACCAACAGCACCATTTATTAATTTAATATTAATATTAATGTATTATCTGCTCAGAGCAAATTGATTACCGCATCTCCTACACTGCAACACTGACTAGACTTTAAAAAGCACTTAATTGACTGTGAGGCACTTTGGCAAACATGGGCGATGTCAAAAGCGCTCCTGAAAGCAAATCCCTTTGTCTACTTCAGCCGAAAATCCATCACGATGGAATATCTAGGCCTTCTGTGTGCCTGCTACATTTCTGGTTCAATCTTCCAATCTTTCCCCACTTTAATTAAACACCGGAGTCAGTCATAGATGATGAGGCAACGCTTACGCACCACAAAAGCAATTGCATTTAGTTGGCAGAGTGAAGGGACTTGGAGTGGACGAAGAGCAGTGAAGCAGTGAAGTGAAGAAACAGCCACCAGTGGCAGAAATGGATATCAAAGATGGCGCGGGGGGGGGGGGGGGGGTTTCAATGACAAAGATATGATGACAGCAGCGTTGAAAGGAAGGGGCTCAGTTTTACAGGCAACGGGTCCACTGAAAGCCAGTTACAATGGTGGTCCGGAAAGAGTCACCATTAGTTTAGTGAATTTGGAGTCAAGATAGTGGGAAACCTTTTGAGATAAGCTTAAAGAGGCCTTGCGCTGTGTTAGGAAAGAAACTAGAGGGAGAGAGTGACATGTTCAGGGCTGGGGCAAGAGAGGGAGGGTGAAGGAGGGAGTGGAAACATAGTTAAATGGATGGATTCAACCCTGGTGAAAAGAATCTGCTTTTTTAATGTACTTAATATTGTATCCGTTATTACAATTAGGTCTAATCCCAACACTATGTTGATACATTATACTATACTCCTTATTCTCAGGAACAAATATTGTCTTTCAGTAATTATTATAGAAAAATGTATGTCCAACCATCCATTCAGGCAATAATAATAATAATCTTTAATGGTGTCACAATTAAACACTGCAATGAAGTTACTGTGAAAATCCCCATTTAATGGCATTTGGATAATCTTTTCTTCACCAATAATTAGTCAATGCACAGCGTTATGTTGAGTCTGAGAAACCTCATGAGAGAGGGAGTGAGAGAACAAGACTGAAACCAAGAGCTGGGCAGCAGAAAAAGTCTGAATGAGCCTGGTGTTGTGGAGCCGAGGCCCAAAACAGGACCCAGATTTGAAGCATTGGAAGTGAATATTCTCTGTCAGTAGTTTGTTTTCATGGAATGACGCTTCCCCTTGAGGGTTGATACCACATTGATACCAGTGAAATAAAGAAACACTTTTTATAACCTTGTGTGCAGTCCATGTGCTTAAATCGCACACTACACCAAGAGTGGGATTTTCCAGTCCTACCCGATAAAATCCGGCCAGTGCTCTGCCAGGTTTGCCCCAATGTCTTGATACTGTCCCTCTCACTTGCAAGCCTTAGTCTGTCGAGCCGAGCGAAGGATCCTTTCTCGGTCCTGATGTTTGTGCAGCTTGGCTGTTATTACCCGCGGCTGCTCCCGGCCCTGGGCTTTGGTCGGAGCGACCTGTGAGCCCTGTCGATCTCCGGCAGTTTGGAGAAGCTGTCCCTCCTCACTAGGATGACCAGCATTTGGCCCACATAGTCAGTCGGGTTCCTGCCCTCGATTCCCTCTGGCAGGCTCACGATTCGGATGTTCTCCCGCCTTGACCGATTCTCCTGGTCCTCGACCTTCCCTGTCAGGTTCTCCTGGGTGGCCTCCAACGTCTTGACCTCGGCCCCCGGGGCGACGATTCGGTCAGTCTGGTCCATCAATGCCTTTTCCAGCTGCTGTACCGTGTTCCCCTGGGCTTCCAGCCTCTTTCCCATGCCGTCGAGCGCCGTCTGCAAGGCGGCTGGAGTCACTGCCACCTTGACTGCTCTCGGCTTGATGTCGTCCTTCAATGCTTTTATTTCCCTGCTTAGAAACGTCTTCCATCCATCGCCTGGCCGGTGTTGGAGGGTGGGGGGGGCTCGCTTTCCGGGTCGCCGGTCTCCCCCTCTCAGGGGTGGCTGGGTACCCCTCACCTCGTAGGTCCACTGACCCGCTTGTTCGCCGCTCCTGTCTTTTCCCACGATTCCTGATGTTCCTGCAGCCTCTCAAGCTGCTGCTTCTTGGCATCTTTGTCGTCCATGTTATCGATGAGGGTGAGGGGATCTTTAAGTCTGATTTTGCGGGCTAACTTCGGCCAAAAGTGCCTATTTTATTGTCTTATGGAGATGAGCCACCTAATGTGCGACCACTCAGCACATCCCCGTCACCGGAAGTCCGTCATTCCGGAACCGCTCAAATGACGGCACGGTTGCACAGTGGTTAGCACAGTTGCTGCACAACGCCAGGGTCCCAGGTTCAATTCCCGGCTTGAGTCACTGCCTGTGGGGAGTCTGCACATTTTCCCCGTGTCTGCGTGGGTTTCCTCCGGGTGCTCCAGTTTCCTCCCACAAGTCCCGAAAGACCTGCTTGTTAGGTGAATTGGACATTCTGAATTCTCCCTCAGTGTACCCGAACAGGCGCCAGAATGTGGCGACTAGGGACTTTTCACAGTAACTTCATTGCAGTGTTAATGTAAGCCTACTTGTGACACTAATAAAGATTATTATTATTATTAAGACAGCACGGGTGGCACTTGGGACTCATTACAATCGGCTCTCCGCCTTGGTCTCAGGCCTCAACACTGGCACCATCAGCCATGTCCTCAGCGGGTATCTCTTGTCCCCCAAGAGCCAACCCGTCATCTTGGGGTGGTCCTTGATGACACCGGGGATCACCGAGTGCCACAGAGTGCAGCTGTCATGTACGCAGTCAGATTACTGCGCACACACCTCAGGCAGTGGTTGCACAGGATCTGAACATTCAGCAAGTGGAACCCCTTCTATTAATATAGGGCATTCCCTAATCATAGAACTATCATAGAATTTACAGCGCAGAAGGAGGCCATTCAGCCCATCAAGTCTGCACCTGCCCTTGGAAAGAGCACCCTACCTCCGCCCTATCCCAGCAACCCCACCTGACCTTCTTGGACATGAAGGACGATTTATCATGGCCAATCCACCTAACCTGCACATTAAAGGGCTCACTGGACCTCGGACACCCATCGATGGTGGCACATTCTGTAGTCAGGGCATCTTAGTAGACCTAGTCCAGGTCGATGGTGATATGGTTGGGTGCTGGGGCATATAGATCATCCGTCACCTCCCAGATGACCTTCACGGCCTCCGGGAGCGGATGTACTCCTCCTCCATGGGGTGTCATGCCCGCGAGGACGTGGCACAGGTGCCATACTGTCTCTTTGTTGAGATGCAGTCTTCTGCAGCATATGCTGCCCATGGAATGACCAACGATGCCTGTACACCTTGGCAAGTCACTGGACTCCCCTTCTGACCCCCTGCTCAGCTTGATGGACGGCCGAGTCTTCAGTCTGTGAGCCATCCTCCTGCCCATGTGGTGCCGCCTCCAGTCTGCGACTGCCTTGCTGCCGGCTGCCCACCTCGGCTGTGACAAGCACAGCGATGGCAGCTTCAGTGGGGTCCACATCAGAAAACATGTTTGTATCTGGAAGGAATTGGGGAAAGAGAGAGACCGGCAATCAATTAGGACTTCCATCCTGGGGCCCTCATATCTCCCAAGCCTTCTGTACTGCCTTCTCTCAAGAGTGCCACCCAGCGAGCCAGTTGTGCCAGCAAACATTGCTCTGCACACTCACCCCCAGCCACATCAGGAGCACCTAGACCCCAGCCCGCTGCCGGGAACATTAAGGAGGCCGTGCCCGGCGGTGCTTCATTCATCCAGACACACTTTGGCCACGAGCGGATCCCCAGTTCCGAAGCCCTGCTCTCAAGCGTTTGATTGTTGTCAGCTGCCTCTATGGTGCTGACGCACCTAGAGTGCAGGCCCAATGTTCAGGCCTCAAAGACTGTTGGACATCCAGTCCAATAATCATCCCCTCAGACATGGCACCTGTTAATTCGGGGAGGCACTTGAGAGTTTAGGAGCGTGAAGTGCTCTCCCAACTACCAAGGCCAATCTCTCCTTTAAGAAAGCTTTCAGCTGTGAAGCTGGAGATGGCTCCGAGTCAAAGGGGGTGAAATCAGGAGAGAAACTGCAGCAAGGATCTGTCCTGGAGAGTTTGGTGGGACAGACAGGCTGAAGCCGTTGTTGCCCCAGTTGTAGTCTCCACAATATTTAAAGATGGCTTGAAGGCCTCACAGATGCAAAGCCCCACGCACCCCCCCCCCCCCCCGCACCCCCAAAGCCCAGGGGCAACCCTGAACTGGACCCCTCCAGGGGCAACTCCCAACCTGGACCCCTTGTTAACGAGATTGAACTGAATGCAAATCAGGCTTAATAACCTCCTCGCCATTTTTGGGTGAGATCTGGAACTCGTCATCGGGAGTGAGCCGGGTGAATTGTGAAATAGTTTGCACCCGGCGCAAATCTCTATTATGGCCTCTCCCATAATTCACCCGGTGTGCACGGATTGGCGGCGGGCGCAAGGCAGTGGTTGAATCGCGCCCATTATTTCTGAACATTTCACAGTTGAATTTATTGCAACATGGAATAAAAGAATTCAAGATTTGGCTCGGACGTTTACAAAATTAACTGCGTGACAAGCAATTGCATGTTAAACATTAGCTTTGCATATAGATTAGGAATCAGTCTGCGAGATAAGTGTTTGTTTAATGGAATTGTCTCAGACCTTGAATGTCTGCTTACAGAAGGCCCTTAGCAGTAAAGTTTTGAGAGGAAACAACAAAAGGACCATTGTAATATGCTGAGTTCTTGAAATTTTCACATATAAAGCAGCTAGCTCAGAGGCCTGCATTCCAGAAGTCAGGTGAGAGTGAGTGACTGCCCTCGACATTAAGGCAGAGTTTGATTGAGTGTGGCACCAAGTAAGCTGTGCAGTTAATGGAAATCGGGGGAAATTCTCCACTGGCTAGAAAGGAAGGTAGTAATTGGAAACCAATCATTTCAGCTGCAGGGCATTGTTGCAGGGATTCCTCGCGTTAACATCCTAAGCCTTCAGCTGCTTTAATCAATGACCTACATCCCTCCCCTCCACCAATGTAAGGTCAGAAGTGGACTTGCCCATTCATGATTTCACAAACGTTCAAACCCTCCACCACCAACAAACAGTGCCAGCCGTGTGTACCATCTACTAGATGCACTGCAGTAACTCACCAAGGTTCCTTAGACAGCACCTTCCAAACCCTACCAGCACATCCACTACCATCTAGAAGGACAAGAGCAGCAGATACCTGGGAACCCCACCACCTTGCGGTCCCCCTCCAAGTCACTCACCACCCTGACTTGGAAATATATCGCCATTCCTTCACTGTCGCTGGGGAAAAATCATGGAACTCCCTCCCTAACAGCACAGTGGGTGCACCTATACCTCAGGGACTGTAGGGGTTCAGGAAGGCAGCTCCCCACCACCTTCTGAAGGGCAACTAGGGATCGGCAATAAATGCTGCTCTAACCAGCGATGCCCAAATCACATAAATAATTTTTTTTTAAAAAAATTTCAAATATGTTTATTCAAGATTTTTACAATAAATTTTTACAAAACACTCCAGAAAGGAAAGAAAATATACAAAAGAGAAATACAAAGGGCATTACGCCAACACACAAGGCAACTTAATCCTCTAACCATTAAACTATCTAACAAACTAAGAACAAAAATGGGGCAAACGCCCCTTACATCGACCAAAACAAGAACCCCCCTCGGGTTGCAGCTGCTGGCCCCCATCTAACGCTCTGCGAGAAAGTCTAGGAACGGTTGCCACCGCCTGGAGAACCCCTGCACAGACCCTCTCAAGGCAAACTTTATCCTCTCCAACCTGAGAAACCCCGCCATGTCATTGCTCCAAGCCTCCACACTTGGGGGCTTTGAGTCCCTCCACATTAGTAAGATCCTTCTCCAGGCTACCAAAGAGGCAAAGGCCAAAACTGCGGCCTCTTTCGGCTCCTGCACTCCCGGCTCGTCTGACACTCCAAATATTGCTATCCCCCAACTCGGTTTTACCCGAGTATCCAAGAATCTGGACATAGCCCTTCGGAAGCCCCTCCAAAACCCCTCAAGCGCCGGACACGCTCAGAACATATGGGCGTGATTTGCTGAGCTCCCCGAACACCTCACACACCTGTCCTTTACCCCAAAAAACTTGAACATCCTCACCCCTGCCATATGCACCCTGTGCACCACTTAAAACTGGATCAGGCTGAGCCTGGCACAAGACGAGGAGGAATTAACCCTGCCCAGGGCATCAGCCCACAGGCTCTCATCCAGCTCCTCACCCAGCTCCTCCTCCCACTTGCCTTTCAGCTCCTCCACCGAGGCTTCCTCCGCCTCCTGCAGCTCCTGGTAAATCGCCGAGACCTTACCCTCTCCGACCCACACACCCGAAATCACCCTGTCTATCCTCCGGTCCGGCCTCATAAATAAATTTTAACAACTGTGTTCAGTTCCATTCACAACTTTTCAGATAATGATGCAGTCCACGCCCACATGTAGCAAGACCAAGACAACATTCGGACTTGCGCTGCTATATGAATTTTGCCATATGAATATCAGGTACTAACCATTTCCCACCATTTCCAACCACCTCCATTTGACAATGAACATTGCTGAAACATCCCTCACTATTAACACCTTCTGGTGTTAATCAGTAACTTAACGCAGGGATCCTTCTCCACATAAATATTGCCCTGTACCTTAACGGCAGGTCAGAGGCAGTGTATTCTACGGCACATAACCCAACTCCTGATTTACCAAAGCCTGTCTGCCAGCAAGATATGTGATTGAACATTCCCCATTTTCCTGGTTGAGTGTAGCTCTAAAAGCAATCCTGAAGCTCGAAAGCATCCAGGACAAAGTAGCCTGCTTGATTGATACCCCATCTGCCACCTTAAACAACGGCTCCCTCCATCACGATTGTGGCTGGGGTATGTTTCATTTACAAGTTGGGCTGCAGCAACTCACCAAGGCTTCTCAGCTGATGCCTGCCAATCCTGCCACCTCCGCCACCTAGAAGAACAAGAGCAGTCGGCACATAGGGACACCGGACCATCGCCACCTGTAAGTCTCCCGCCAAGTCATATCCTCCTGGAATGGAAATACACCATTCCTTCAATATCACTTGGTCAAAATCCTGGAGGGCCCTACATATCACCACTGTGGGTGTGCCCACATCATTTGGCTGCAGTACAAGAAGAAATGTCACCATCTCTTTCTCAAGAGATTAGAAAAGGGCAATAAACACTGAGCTTGTCAATCAGCAATGCTCAGCAAAACAAAGCAGCTTTGACCTATAGGCTCAATGTGATTATGTTACTAGACCAGTAACTGCAGAAGCAGGGTATTTCTAATACACCTAATATAGGTAAAAGATAGCTGTTTAAGCGTAGATATTAAGCCCCAGTTTTAAATTAAGGATTAAAAACACATATTCTGCAAATTCATTTAATCATTTTCTAAATACATAGTTTGAAAGAAACCGAGAAGCCTGATACATTTCTCCAAGGACAAGGGCTGAATTCCATGGCAACGAGGTGGCAGGAGTAAAGGCTCTATTGTTCTGATTTCAGGCACTCGTGATAACAGCCTGAACCACATTCCATAACCTAAACAGGCTGAAACATTTTAGCAGCATAATTCACTTTACTAGATTAAAACAGACTTTGATTTACATTTTGCAAGTCTCCATTGCTACAATAGCCAAGCCAGCATAAAAACAGTGCTAACCACTGTGCCACATCCGAAGACAGGAGCTCAAATTTCATCAGGGAATTGAAAGTTACATAAATCTTGCATTGAATAATAATAATCTTTATTAGTGTCGCAAGTAGGCTTACATTAACACTGCAATGAAGTTACTGTGAAAATCCCCTAGTCACCACATTCCGGCGCCTGTTCGGGTACACAGAGGGAGAATTCAGAATTGTTAATTCACCTTACCAGGCTCGTCTTTCAGGACTTGTAGGAGGAAAACCGAGTGCCCGGAGGAAACACACGCAGACATGGGGAGAACGTGCAGACTCTGCACAGGCAGTCAACCAAGTGGCAATTGAACTCGGGAACCTGCCGCTGTGAAGCAACAGTGCTAACCACTGTGCTGCCGTGAGTATCAATAAGGACAGTCATGAAAATATTGGATTGTCACAAAGACCCATCATGTCTATGGGCAGCACGGTTAGGTGGATTTGGTCATGCAAAATTGTCCCTTCAAAGACAAGTTAGGTGGGGTTGCAGGGTTGGGACAGGGGTGTGGGCCTGGATGGGTGCTCTTTCAGCGGGTCGGTACACACCTGATGGGCCGAATGGCCTTCTTCTGCACTGTAGCAATTCTATGGCCTTTTAAGGAAAAAGATCTGCCGTCCTTAGCTGGTCTGGCCTACAGACTCACAGCAACTTGGCTGACGCTGAATAGCCCTCTGTTATAGCCGCACAAACCATTGGAGTCAAGAAAACGGTTCACCCCCACCTACTCAAGGGCAATTAGGGATCGACAATAAATGCTGGCCTCGCCAGCAAAGCCCCAAAAAAGGTCTCAACTCAAGTTATTCAGCTCTAAACAGATGTGATGCAGAACAAGGCCAGCAGCATTGGTTCAATTCCCATATCACCTTACCCGAACAGGCGCCGGAAAGTGAAAACAAGGGGCTTTTCACAGTAACTTCATACTTGTGACAATAAAAGGTTATTATTATTATTATTGATCCTATATCCAATGAAGAAGGCTAAATGGTGTAATCACTTAACTCAGCATCTTTCTACTTCTGTTGCATCAAAATAACGAGAGAATTAAAGTCTCTCAGCTAATTGTAAGGGTGCAACGCAAAATGAAAGTGGGTAGTTTCAGCACAGCTCTTAATGGAATCAGACCAAAACATAGAGTCAATTTTAAGTCCACTGAATTTGCAAGGAGGAGGTGGGAGTGACCGTCCTTGACATCAACGCAGCATTTGACCATGTATGGCATCAAGGAGACAAAGCAAAACTGAAGTCAATGGGAATCAGGGGTAAACGCCCCACTGGTTGGAGTCATGTCTGGCACAAAGGAAGATGGTTGTGGTGGCTGGAGGTCAGTCATCTTAGTCCTGATATATCACAACAGGAATTCCTCAGGTTAGTGTCCTAGGCCCAAACATCTTCAGCTGCTTCATCAATGACCTTCCTTCCAACACAAGGTCAGATGCAGGGATGTTCGCTGATGATTGCACAATGTTCAGCATCATTTCTGACTCCTGCAGTCCATATGCAAATGAAGCAAGGTCTGGACAATATCCAGGCTTGGGCTGATCAGTAACATTTGCACCACACAAGTGCCAGGCAATGACCATCTCCAATAAGAGAGAATTGAATAATCGCCCCTTGACATTCAATGGCATTACCATCACTGAATCCCCCTCTATCAACACCTTGGGGGTTACCATTGACCAGAAACTGCACTGGACTAGCCATATAATTAATGTGGCTACAAGCGCAGGTCAGAGGCTAGGAGTCCTGTGGTGAATAACTCAACTCCTGACTCCCCAAAGCCTGTCCACTACCTACAAGGCACGTCAGGACTGTGATGGAATATTCTCCACTTGCCTGGGTGAGTGCCACTCTAACAACACTCAAGAAGTTCGACACCAACCAGGGCAAAGCAGTCCACTTGATTGGCATTCACTCCCACCACCACTGATGCATAGTAGCAGCAATGCGTACCACCTACAAGGTGCACTGCAGAAACTCACCAAGGTTTCGAGGCAGCACCTTCCAAACCCCACAATCACTACCATCTAGAAGGACAAGAGCAGCAGATACCTGGGAATCCCAACACCTGGAGGTTCCCCTCCAAGTCACTCACCATTCCAATTTGGAAATATATCGCTGTTCCTTCACTGTCACTGTGTCAAAATCCTGGAACTCCCTCCCTAATAACACAATAGGTGTACCTACACACGGACTGCAGTGGTTCAAGAAGGCAGCTCACCACCATCTTCTCAAGGGATGTGCAACAAATGCTGGCCTGGCCAGTGAAGCCCACATCCTGTAAAAAATGTTTTTTTTTTAAGTGGCTCAAGCAGTCAGGAGGTAAAGAAGAAACAACACACTGTGATATCGCGATACAGGATTCGGAGGTTCGAATGAAATGATATCGTTAGGGCAGAGGCAGCAATTGTTGTATCCAATTTGTACATTGCCTGTTGAGTGATGTTTGATGTTAAGATGGAAATACCTAAACTGAAGATAATGTTCCAACTCACAGTGCCAACAGTCCCTCATCTTGATGAATCAGAAAGACGTAATGTAACTAATGAGCCAAGAAGTATGAGAATAAGAAAATCTTCATTGAGGCCAAGTAGAACTACCCAACTTTGTCTCCAATTAGTCTACTGGAGTGTGTCCAGGTATGTTGGCTTAAATCTAACAGATTATTTATACAGGTTAATTACTAATGGAACAATCCATACATGTTTACAATCACAAAACATCTAGAAAAGACACATTTCCTATATGCTATGCATACATAGCATACCAGATGCCTGACAAAAAGATTTCAGGTAACAAGTTAAGCTAGGCGTTTTCCCCAGTTTAGTCAGTTACAAAACCCCAAATCAATCACTGTCCTGTGTAATGTCTACATCATTTATTGTTGGCGAGCAGTTGTCTCAGTTCAGGTTACATGTTCAGGTTTGAAATTCAGAATAATTTGAAGATGTTATAAATGGCATGAATTAAAGTTCAGATCCATTTACGTAAGACAGACCAAAGGGTGCATGGCACTGCAACTACACCCCATTTCTGTAACAATTGATATCAAAGTGGACTATTGCTGTTTAATATTACCAATTTGACTTCAGCCCTCATCTGTCACAAGAATTTCCAAAAGTATAAAGACAAAAAATGTGTTGTCCAGGAGAGGCCAAATTGACTTAATTCAGAAGCCACTCAGAATGTTTTATTCACATCAGTCCAAATACATGGCAACAGTCAAGGTCGGAAGAGGCATTGTAGAATTGCAAATACAAGCTCACAAGGATAACAATTGTGAATCACGTCAATTGCTCAGAGCATCGTTCCATTGAAACATAACAAAACACCTCAATCCTTGTTAATTCATATAAATGCAATCTAATTAATTATCGTAAATAAACATTGTGCATTTTGTAACTATTTGCAAAGCACAGTGTGGAAATAAATGCTTTCTTAAAGAATTATTATGCTGTTATATTATCCTTACCCTCTCATATTGTGCTGGAATCAAGAGAGATGACAGTTGGCTTACTCCTATGTAATGCAATTAAAACATTTGAACTGATAAAGAAAAGCCAGGAAATTGTTCCTCCGTGATGGACTCTTTGTGACTAGAGATCAAAAAATCATGAGGGTGAATGCAGGTGCAAAATTATCCAACCAAGCTATGATTCAGTATACAAGTAAATTCGTCTGCCAAGTCACTGGGCTGCATGTGACCCTAATGTATTTTAATATCACTGCAAAATAAATCTACCAACATCTTCAAATAACACATCAAATTAAGCTCCACTATTTGAAAGACTCAAAATAAAGTTGAGCAGAATTTAACTAGACACATTTGTCACAGCAGGCTAATACAATAAACCATTCAAGGTTTAACGATAGGGAAGTTGAATTTATTTACCTCAGTTTGAGAATTTTGTGAAAGTAAATCAGACTTTGGATTTGCTTATTCACCTTCCCCCAACCCAGCTTCATTCTTTGAATATAAAGATGAAAATCTGGCATACCACAGACTTGGATTAATATTTATCTGGTTTATTTTGCAATACCGAATTATGGGGTTAATTGAAGAGAGACTAACAATTTTAATTACAAATATTTTGTGAAAGGATTTGTAATTATACTCTGCATTAAAAGATAATAAAATTCCTCATAATGAATCCACCGTTATTTCCTCATATTTTACACAAGGGTGCAGTATTCTTCATCTCTGTCAAATTCATTAGGTTTCCTCTTCTTCACTAACTTCAGCTTGTGGAAGTACCAGTCCCCAACCATTGACACTGGCACCTTACTCCCAGAACAGAGTCAATTCTGAGCTTTGACAAGAGGGGAATTTCTTAACGTGGATAAAGTGGAAGGTTAGACTAGATGCTTTGTTGAAATTGAAACTGAACATTGTTACTGTTTTGTACCATTTGCAAAGCCTGCAGTGAAGCCCAGATAATGAAGTCATGGGAACTTTGTACATCATAATTCATTAGCTCCATCACTGCCCCGATATAGTGAAAGTTTTAGAATATTCTGTGAAATTATTTCCAAAATCAAATTCAGAAAATGAACACATTCAAAGCATTATTAAAAACATGCATTTAAAAACAAACATACATGCCATTCAATTATTGACTTACCTTATGCTTATATTGAGAGTCATAGTCAAGTTTAAATTGCAAGTAACCATTTGCAAACTAATAGGTGAGTTCTACATCTTTATGTGCAAATATTTCAAAGGATGTAATTTTTGTTTGCTTTAAGGACTTTTGATATGATATTTCTTGACATTTAGAATTGTTAAATGCTCCCGTGTTAGAATGGTTATAATTTGAAAAGTCTTTGCTGAGATGTGTCAAGATGTGCAAACTAATCTGCAGATCACAAAAGGTGCTGGTCATCAAGCTCAATCTATCTCTCAGTTTCAAAAGTCACAACAATTGCATAAGATTTTATACAGAAATTATACACACTGAAACAAAAAGGTTACAGAGCATTTCAAACAGTTTCAGTAATTTACCAATTATAGAAAACAAAAGTAGGTCATTCAGCTCCTTGAGCCTCCTAGATAATGACTGAACTCAGTTTACCACTTTGATTCCATATCCCTTGGCACCATCGCCAACCCAAATATGTCAATCTCAGTCTCGAAAATTCCAACTGAGCCGACATCCAAAATCTTTGAGGAGTAGGGTTGTGGTGGATAGTCCAGATTTCCACTGCCCATCATTTGTGTAAGTGTCTCCTGAAAGCATTCCTAAATAGTTCTAATTTCAAGATTATGCTCTCGCGTTTTGGATTCTTTTGGCTTTTTGTTTTGCATTGCTGTAAAGTTTCGCTTCTTGGTGAACACATTTTTTTAAAAAACGGGAATGTAGCAGTCCTTGATTTCTGCTCACAAGCATTTGGCTGTAAAAATGTGGGAGAGGTGTAATTGCAACTAGGGGCACAGCTACAATTAACAATTAACCAATCACACTCAATAATTTCCAACAATGTTCCAAACTGGCATCAGTCACTAATGCAACAACTTATTTGCAAACCGAATAACAAAAGGGGAATCAAAATAACTACTGCAATCCGCCAGACCAGAATTGAGGATGGGATCGTGGGGGGCACCAGGTAGGAGAGAGAGATCTGCATTATGAACATTGGCGTAGTGGAATTGAAGGATAATTTAACTCAACTAACAGCTCATTGAAGCTGAGACAACTTCCTAAGTCCCCAAAATTCTTTTTTGTTTCTCCTGCTTATTCTACACGCCAGATAATTCTTCAAAAATCAAGCACGCTGAACAAATGACAAAATATGCATTTTGCCCTCTTATTCTATGTTTCTCTGGCTTAAATATTCTGCAGTTTTACAGCTAAAATCAAAGTTTGAAGAGGGGGGGAATCTCCAGTCAAACGCCGAATGTAAAGATGATGCTGCATCAATCCAGCAGAGTGCTGTCCAGGATTCAGCATTCAGCACCTTGGACAGCTCCCTGCAGCAGTTCCACTGGAGACTCCCCGATTCACTGGGGGACATCACCGGGGCAGCATTCCCGTTCAATTGGAAAGAAGCAGTTCGGTTTCTTACCTATCGTCGTTCTGGAAGGATTGATCCCCCAAGAGTAGATCCCGGAACCGGTACCTGGGCGGCAGCGGGGGGACGTCCGTCTCCAGCTCGTTCATTTTCAGGGAGGAGATGTCCAGGATGACTCCGTCGCTGCTCCGGCTCTGGCCGCCGCCCGGGGACAGCCTGTGGACACAGCGAGAGGGTGGCTCAGAGTGCGGGGACCGGCACCGGTAACGCGGGCTCTGCTCCCGGCCCGAGGCGCGCCCCCCGGCCGCCAGATCCATCCAGGTAAAGCAGCGGGAGCGCGCCCAGCCCAGGTGAGTCAGGGAGAGACAGGGAGACAGAGAGGAGCGGATCCCCCCCCCCCCCCCCCCCCTTCCCCGGCACCGCAACCAGGGCCAGGCAAGGGGGAAAGAGCGGACAGTGTGTGCGTGTGAGAGAGAGAGGGAGATAGAGAGAGAAAGGGGGAGGGAGAGAGAAAGAGGGAATAGGGGAGGAGAAAGGGAGAGGAGCAAGGGGGAGAGAGAGAGAGAGAAAGGGGGAGGAGAGAGGAGGGGGAGAAGGGGCGGAGAGAGAGGGGCTGGATATAGGACAGGGGGTGAAAGGGATGGAAGGAGGGAGGCACAGGGGGAGGGAAAGAAAAAGAGGAGAGAGAAAGATAAAGGGGGAGGGGGAGAGAAAGAGGGAGAGGAGCGGGAGAGGGAGAGAGAAAGAGGAACAAGGGGAGAGAAAGGGAGGGGAGCAAGGGAGAGAGAGAGAAAGGGGGAGGAGAGAGGAGGGGGAAAAGGGGTGGAGAGAGAGGGGCTGGATATAGGGAGGAGGGGGGACAGGGGGAGGGAAAGAAATAGAGGGGAGAGAAAGATAAAGGGGGAGGGGGAGAGAAAGAGGGAGAGGAGCGGGAGAGGGAGAGAGAAAGAGGAACAAGGGGAGGAGAAAGGGAGGGGAGTAAGGGGGAGAGAGAGAAAGAGGGTGGGTGGTAGAAGAGGAGGGAATGGAGGAAAGGGGGAGAGGGAAAGAGGAGGGAGGAGAGGGGGTGGAGAAGAAGGGATGGAAGGGAGAGAGAAGGAGGAGGGAGGGTGGAAGGGAAGGAGGGAAGAAAGGGAGGGAAGGAAAGAGGGAGGAAAGGGAGGGAAGGAAGGGGGAGGAAAGGGAGGGAAGGAAGTTGGGGAGAGGGAGAAAAGAGAATGGAGGATCGAGAGAAGGAAGAAGATGGATGAGAGCGAAAGGGATGCGGGAGAGGGAGAGAGAGAACAAAGAACAATACAGCACAGGAAAGGCCCTTCGGCCCCCTAAGCCTGCGCTGATCATGAGTCCTACCTAGACCAACCACCTGTATCCTTCTATACCCCATCTGTTCATGTGCCTATCCAGATAAGTCTTAAAGGTCACTAACATATTTGCCTCAACCACCTCACTTGGCAGTGCATTCCAGGCCACCACCACCCTCTGTGTTAAAAACAGAGCCCAGTCCATCACACAAACCTGCCTCCCATCCATTGACTCCATCTACATCGCCCGCTGCCTGGGGAAAGTGGGCGGCACAATCAAAGATCCCTCCCACCCGGCTTACTCACTCTTCCAACTTCTTCCAATGGGCAGGAGATACAGAAATCTGAGAACACGCACAAACAGACTCAAAAACAGCTTCTTCCCCACTGTTACCAGACTCCTAAATGACCCTCTTATGGACTGACCTCATTAACACTACACCCTGTATGCTTCATCCGATGCCGGTGCTTATGTAGTTACATTGTATACCTTGTGTTGCCCTATTATGTATTTTCTTTTCTTCCCTTTTCTTCTCATGTACTTAATGATCTGTTGAGCTGCTCACAGAAAAATACTTTTCACTGTACCTCGGTACACGTGACAATAAACAAATCCAATCAAATCCAATCCAAAACTTTCCCCACACATCTCCACTGAACCTGTCTCCCCTCACCTTGAATTTGTGTCCCCTTGTAATTGTCATTTCTGCCCTGGGAAAAAGCCTCCAACTGTTCACCCTATCTATACCTCAAATAATTTTATGAACTTCTATAAACACGCCCCTCAGCCTCCATCTTTCTAGGGAGAACAATCCCAGTTTATTCAATCTCTCCTCATAGCTAATACCCTCCATACCAGGCAACATCCTTTCTTTACCACCATTTCCACCTGTGCTGCCATTTTTAAGTATCTGTGGACCTGCACGCCCAGATCTCTCTGTGTCTCTATGCCCTTGATGGTTCTGCCAATTATTTTATAGCTTCCACCTGAATTGGATCTACCAAAAGAGGAGAGAGGAGAGGGTGTCGAAGAAGGAATGAAATGGGGAGGGAGGGAGGAACGTAAGGGAGGCCAGGAAGGGGTGGGAGGTATGGAGGGGAGAGACGTTAGTGAAGAGGGGATGGAGGAGGGAGGATAGAGAAAACAGATGAAGGGGCGAGAGGGTAAAAGTGAGGGGAGGGAGGGGAGATGGAGGGAAGGAGGAGGAAGAGAGGGAGATTGTAGGGAGTAAGGAGGGGGGAAGAAGAAAAGGAGGGAAGGGAGAGGTGTTGAGAGAGGGAGTGAGAGAGAGGGGTGAGGGATGAATGAGAGGGGGTGCAGAAAGGGAGGTGGGGTGGGGAGAGGGGAAAGGGGGGACAGAAAGAGAGGGTGGGAGATAAAGAGATGGAATGGAGGAGACAGGGACGAAAGAGAGAAGAAATTAGTAGAGAGGGAGATACAGAAGATGGAGGGAAGGGATGGTCAGGTGGAGGAGGTGGGGAGGAGAGGGAAAAGTGGAAGGAATGAAGGAGGCAGAGGGAGAAGAGGGACGGAGAGAAAGGGGAGGCAGAGAGATGGAGGGGAGGGAGTTGAGTAAGATTGAAGCGAGGGAGGAAAATGGGAGCATATGAGGGGAGGGAGGAAATGAGGAGGGAGGGGTGAGGAAGGGGAGGGAAGATGGAGAGTGCAGAGAGGGATAGGAGAAGGAAGGAAGGTAGGTAGAGGGAGTGTGGGAGAGAGGGGAGGGATGGAGAAAGGGAAGTGGGGAGAGAGGAGGTGAGAAAGGGAAGAAGAAAGAGGTCAGGGGAATGAGGGCAGTAGGTAAGGGCAGAAGAGAAGAGAGGGGAAGGATGGGAAATAGCACGGAGGGAGAGGAGGGAGTGGCAAAGGAGGGAATGTGGCTACAGTGAGTGATGGAGGCTGGGGAGGGGAGAGTGAGGGGGGAGAAAGGCAATTGGGGAGGGGAGGGAGAAAAGTGATTGGGGAGGGGGGAAAGGGGAGAGGGGAGGGAGGGGAGAGAGGAATGAGGGGATGGAGGTCACAGGAGAGAGCAAGGTAGGTGAAAGCAAAGAGAAGGGGAAAGGAAGGGATAGGAAAGTGAGAGTGGAGGAAGGGAGGATGGAGGGAGGAAAGGGAGAATAGTGGAGGATGGATGGAGACAGAAAAGGTGGAGAGGATGAAGGAGGGAGGACAAGGGGATAATTCTATTTTTTTCCAGAGTTATCAATTAACATTAAATTAACTTTTTCCTGAATACAGACTTTATCTGACTGTTACAGCCACACTGGGAATGGAATGGACCTCTGAATTTTGTCAATTTTTAAAAATTCTGTTACCATGAGTGGGCACTATGATGGAATGAACCAATTTAATCTTGAAGTTTAAGATAAACCCATTGTTAGGGGAAAAAAGGTAGTGTTAAGGGATTGATATTTTCATTGGTAAACATTATAAATAAGTTTTCATTTAATATTTGAAATGAAATGAAAATCGCTTATTGTCACAAGTGGCTTCAAATGAAGTTACTGTGAAAAGCCCCTAGTCCCCACTTTCCGGAGCCTTTTCGGGGAGGCTGGTACGGGAATTGAACTGTGCTGCTGGCCTGCCTTGGTATGCTTTCAAAGCCAGCTCTTTAGCCCTGTGCTAAACCAGCCCCTATGTGCATGAAAGGGACGTTTAGTTAGCTTCATGCTGAAAAGGGTGTTTGTTTGTGGGGGGGGTTTGGTTACATTCCAACTGTGACAGAGGGAGCTTTTCCTTTGTTCTTTAATTTTAGTTGAAAGCTACAAGCTACAGCTGTTAGTACAGATAGACTGCCGGAGAGGTAATACCTCCTACAGCTCTGCTAACAGCAGTTGGAGACGGGGGAGAGCGCGAGAGGGCAGCTCGCTTGGCTCTACTCAAAGCAGTAAAATGCAAGAAAGCAAGTTCCAGAGGAACTTTAGGACGGTTGGTGCTAGAAACCTGGAAATACAACAGGACAATGTTCAGGCGGCACAGACAAAGCTGAGAAGGGATCATCAGGTGAGCAGCTAAGCTACTAATGGTTTCTAAAGTAATCCTGAAGGTTTCTAAAGTAATCCTAAATGTTTCTAAAGTAATCTTAAAATTTGGAATTTCTTACTACAGTCTGCAAAATGGTATTGGCTGGATATCAAAGTTTGTGTTACAGTGGCAGTCAGTCAAGACCAATAAATCCTGACAGTTTGGTGTAAAATCCTGGAATGGATTCGCTGGTAAAAATGGAGTGGAATCTCTGTTCACAAGAGTCTTTTGGAAAACGTGGACTGGGCTTTGGAATGCAAACCTCTAATGGAATGCATGATTATGAGAGAAGATTATAAAGCATGTTTGTGGAAATAGAGTTTGGAAACTTAAGTGACAATCATCTAGGGTATTCTGAAGCGAAATCAGCAGACACTAACTTAGGTTCAGAGCGGAGCGTGTATTTGACCACAGCCAACCTTGTGTTTCAAAAAATGACTTTGTATGCTAATGAGACCATTGTAGCTTCAAATGTACTGTGTCATCTGTGTTAATCTTAAAACCTGTGTGTAATTGTTAACCTAAGAGGGCAGTAAAGGAGTATTCTATTATAATCCAATTTTTCCATGTTTAATAAATGGGTTTTTTTGTTGTTAAAATAAGTAGCAGTGCTGTGTATCTGTTCCTCCATGTTTGGGAAATAAAGAAAGGAAAAGGTAGGATCATTTTAGCTACGACTCCATTCTAGGATCTTCCCGTCCAATTATAACATCAACTGGGATCATTCGTGGTAGCACAGTGGTTAGCACTGTTGCTTCACCGCATCAGGGACCCGGGTTCGATTTCTGGCTTGGGTCACTGTCTGTGCAGAGTCTGCATGTTCTCCCCGTGTCTGCATGGGTTTCCTCCGGGTGCTCCGATTTCCTCCCACAAGTCCCGAAAGACGTTCTTTCGGGTGAATTGGACATTCTGAATTCTCCCTCAGTGTACCCGAACAGGAGCCTTAATGTGGCGACTTGGGGATTTTCACAGTAACTTCATTGCAGTGTTAATGTAAGCCTACTTTTGACACTAATAAAGATTATTATTATATCATGAATTAATAATCTTTTTCTGCATATTATATTCCAAAGAGGGATCCCTATAAGTTCAAATTTTTGAAGGCCTTATAAGTTTACAAATGGATTGAATATGACACTTTCAAAAAACTGTAATTAAAGGGCAATTTAGCATGGCCAATCCAGCTATCCTGCACATCTTTGATTGTGGGGGTGAGACCCATCCAGACACGAGGAGAATGTGCAACCTCCACATGAAGAGTGGGGCCGGGATCGAACCCGGGTCCTCGGCGCCGTGAGGCAGCAGTGCTAACCACTGTGCCACCGTGCCACCCTGATCAATGTTGGTCCAATGTTGATCCCACCCAATTTCATGGCCAACAATTACTCCTCATCCATCGCAAAGACAAATGATCTGATGATTTAACTCAGCATCATTTATGGGTGCTTACTGTATACAGATTAGCTGCTGTATTTCCCAACAAGCCGTGATGACATTTGCAAATATTTCATTGATTATAGAATGCTCTGGGATGATAAGATTATTTTTCCTTTTATTTCTATTGTTTGAAAATTGGGGGCAGGATTCTCCGACCCCCCCGCCGGGTCGGGGAATCGCCGGGGTCTGGCGTGAATCCCCCCCCCCCCCCCGCCGTGTCCCGAAGTCTCCGCCACCAGAGATTCGGCGGGGGCGGGAATCGCGCCGGTCGGCAGGCCCACCCCCGCCGATTCTCCGGCCTGCGATGGGTTGAAGTCCCGCTGCTTGAACGCCTGTCCCGCCAGCGTGGATTAAACCACCTTTTGAACGGCGGGACAAGGCGGCGTGGGCGGGCTCCGGGGTCCTGGGCGGGGCGATCTGGCCCCGGGGGGTGTCCCCACGGTGGCCTGGCTTGCGATCGGAGCCCACCGATCCGTGGGTGGGCCTGTGCCGTGGGGGCACTCTTTCCACCTTTCCGCCTTCGCCATGGTCTTCACTATGGTGGAGGCGGAAGAGACCCCCTCCCCTGCGCATGCCCGGCGGGGATGACATCACCAGCCACTGACACTCCCGCGCATGCGCGGACCTGCGTCGCCCGGCGAAGACCTTTCGGCCCCAGCTGGCAAGACGCCAAAGGCCTTTCCCGCCAGCCGGTGGAGCGGAAACCGCTCCAGCGCGGGCCTAGCCCCTCAAGGTGAGGGTTTGGCCCCTAAAGGTGCGGAGACTTTTGCACCTTTGGGGCGGCCCGCGCCGGAGTGGTTCCTGCCACTCCATCACGCCGGGACCCCCCACCCTGCTGGGTAGGGGAGAATCCCATCCTGGATGTATTATACGCTCTGAAAAAAGAGACATGCAGTTGAAACTTGTTATCTTGCACTCACCAGAATGGTGTCCTGATGAGTGCAAGTCGAAAAGCTTCGATGTGACTTTTTTTTCAGCATTGTCATAAGAGTTTTACAGAACAGCAAGAGGCCCTTCAGTCCATTGGCCCTGTGTCGGCCATCAAGCACCTATTTATCCTAATCCCATAATCCAGCATTTGGTCCGTAGCTTCGTATGCTATTGTTTTTCAAGTGCTCATCTAAATGCTTTGTAAGTGTTATGAGGGTCTTGACCCTTACCACCCTTTCAGGCATTGAGTTCCAGATACCCACCACCCTCTGGGTGAAAACGTTTCTCCTCAAATTCCCTCTTAACCTCCTGCTCCTTACTTTAAATCTATGCTCCCTGATTATTGACCCATCTACTGAGGGGGAAAGTTGTTGCCTATTTACCCTATAATCCTCATAATTTTGTACATCTCATCAGGTCGCCCCTCAGCCCCTGTTTAAGCTTCTGGGTTGCTGCAGAGTAAAGGGGGCAAGAGTTCTGCTTCTCCACGAAACACCTTTATTTCTTTGATCCAACTTCACACACAAATCTCCACCAACATAGTGCCACCTGTAACCCTTTTATATATCAATGACTTCTATTGGATAATTGACATCAAATTTGTAATTAAATGCAAGGTCTGTTAACCTAACAGCCTTCTCTGCTCTAAGGTGCAAAACCCCAGCCTAACCAGCCTCGCTTCATAGCTGAAATGCTTCAGCCCAGGCAACATCCTAGTGAACCTCCTCTGCACCATTTCTAGTGCAATCATCCTTCCAAGAATGTGGTGACCAGAACTGTAAACAGAGGTACTTGAGCAATACTCAAGTTCTGCCCGACCAAAATACAATTATAATCTCGTTGTATTATCTAAAATGGTTCAATAGTTTTGAATCAGCTGATTTAGTGGCCCAGATTTTGTGGGAGCCGGTCATGTCATGGCATGACTTGTTAGATGTATCACTGCATCTATCAGCTCAACATGTTTGTGCGCAAGGGGAAAGGTGACAATGGTACTGTGAGGGCAACAGGGCATTTGGAATCTTGGTGACCACAGGATCCTGTTGACTAATGAGATTAAAGTATTGATAATTGAACAGGGGAAGATGTGAGGAGGAGGGAGGGTGGAGTCAATGTCAAGTCAGACGAGGAAGAGGGAGAAATCCGATTGAAACACACAAAAAAAAGGAACAGAGGGGGGGAAAAAATGAAAGAATTAAATACTTCAAACAATCCACCAACTCGCTGTCTAATTTATGGACCAAGAGAAGTGATTGGTAGACATTGACAATTGTTGAAAGGGTGCTTATACAATTATTTACTAGACTTAGCGAATTTAATGGATAACTAATGTGCTAATGCATCAACTTCAAGATGTTATTTTTGCAAAGTTGACGGTAGAGCAGGAAAAATCGCCCAACAATTTGAATTTTGGGGGCAAGTTTCCAGTCAATTTGCACATCAGTAACACCAGGCATTGTCCACTTGCTGTTGTATTTTCAGCAAGTTCTGGGCCAATATCCTTTGCAAATATATGGCTCTTCAAGTCAGACTGTTTTCAAGTTTGCTGATTAAATAATCAATGAATTTATGATACAAAAAATTTAATCGACCGTGACACCAAAAAAATGAAAAAGCAATTGCGCTATCTAATAAAACTAGAACTACCGTATTCGACAAATTATTACAATTTACATAATTTAAAAATGTGTTTTAAGGAACTATTAACCACTCAACTGTTTATCCATTGGGCATCAAAATTGCAAATCAACTGTCCCCTTATAGCAATCAAAACCAATCTCCTTCAATAAAAGTCACCCATTATTCCTAATAAGAGAATGATCATTGATTAATCTAGATTATTACACGGCTATGTTACCAAGCAAAGGGAGTTTGAGAATGTAAGAAAAGTTTTTTTTTTGCTCGAGGCTAGATTGCTTTCATATGAGCATTCAGACGATTATTTCAATTACGGAAAAGCAAGCAATATGTTGATGTGACTTGTAATTCAATATGTTTTTAACCAGCCTCGTGGAATACACTGAATGCCATCAGAAAGAGACAGGAAGAGGAAAGTGGCTCACCCATTCTTAATTCCTTCTCAGCTTCAGAACTTAGAAAGGTCATTAAAACTCTCAGAAGGTTGGAAGGCATTGTTTTGCTGAAGGGTTAGCTCAGAATCAAAGAATCATACACCTAAGAAAGCTATTTGGCACATCTTGGGCGTCATTCTCTGCCGGCGGGAGTCTCCGTTTTGCCGGTGCCCGGGGGTTTCCCGACGGCATGGGGCTGCCCCACAATGGGAAACCCCATTGACCGGCTGGTGTTACGGAGACTCCCGCCGGCCGGTCGGGGCAGAAATGTGGCGGGTAGGAGAATTTCGCCCCTGGTGTGCCAGGTTTTGAAATATCTTTAACCAGGACGGCATCAGGTGTTAATTGTATATTCAGTTATATTCAGGTGGTGGATAGTAACTGGGATTCACTTGAATCTCTGTGAATGGACATAGACTGGGGTTATTGGGCGGCAGATAGCACAGTGGTTAACATTGTTGCCTCACAGGGCCAGGGACCATGGTTCGATTCCCGGCTTGGGTCACTGTCTGCGCGGAGTCTGCACGTTCTCCCCGTGTCTGCGTGGGTTTCCTCCGGGTGCTCATAATTCCCGAAAGACGTGTTTTTTTAGGTGAATTGGACATTCTAAATTCTCCCTCTGTGTACCTGAACAGACTCGGGGATTTTCACAGTGTGGCGACTCGGGGATTTTCACAGTAAAATTCAGTGTAGTGTTAGTGTAAGCCTACTTGTGGCACTAATAAAGATTATTATTATTGGGTTAGGAGGTGCAGGCTTGCAATGTGTAACTCTATAAATAAATGCTCATATAAGTGTGTAAAGATCAGCTCCAGGTCTATCCTTCACCGACTGGCACTCTGGTTAGTAACTGTTGTTAGCCCCATAGTTGGCCTCAGTACCCCTTGAGCCAGGAACAGCAAAACTCAGCCAGGATTCTCACAGCTGTTATAAAAGCAAAATTATGTGGAAGCTGGAAATCTGAAATAAAACCTCTTCATACAGACTCAAAAACATTTAACTCTATTTCTCTCTCCACAGATGCTGCCAGATCTGCTGGGCAATTGTAGCATTTTTAGTTTTTATTCTCACAGTTCTTCCCTATTCAGCAACCCCTGCTGTGAATGTAAATGTGGGGACATTGGGAGGCAGCAGGTTCAATCTCAACTGTGATTCCACCTTGGACAAAACGTCTGTCAACGTTTCCTACACAAGTGTAGGCAGTGATGAATTTAGGTAATTGGTATATATATATTGTATCATATGTTTCTGGTGCAGTATTTATTTTTGCATCCTGATTTAAAAGAAAGCCAGACTTTGTGACTGCAATTAAGCTATGATAAATGTGATATCATAATTCTTTCAAGCCATATTTAAGTGTACAAGGAGAGGCACAATGGATTGTAGTTATGATTTCTGAAGAGTAGATTTTTGAAGACATTGGGTTGGATTCTGTGTCCTGCGTCTAAGTGACGACGCAAACGGAGGATCCATGGTGTTCCACGATGGAAAAATAGGCACCACAACCTCACCGATTCCACTACCGGTGAGGGGCTAGCACCGGCACCGGTGAAAAACCCGTGGAACATGCAGAAAATGCCGGGAGAATCGCCGGGTCCATGCTGGACACACGCAGAGCTAACAAGCTGCAGCCACGCATACAATTACACCCCCCACACACGCACTGATCACACCCGGAAAGATGGCACCGGCTGTGCTGGACCGTGTACCCATCCAACCCCGACCCCAGAGCCCACCTTGGGGCCACCCCCCCACTATTCCCCCCAGACCTGGCAGAAGCCCCCTGGCCAGCGGCACGGCTGTCGGCGAAGTATGGCGGTGCTGGACACAGTCCGTACGCTCTCTCTCTCTCTCTCCAGGCTCACAACTGTTCAGACCACACATGGTTCGCGGCGTCTGAAACCTGGCCCATCGGAGGCGGAGCATCGCGGGTGGGCCCAATAATGATATGCAAACGCGACTGCAACTTTGCGCGGCACACGACTCGATGATGCTGATTTGGAGGGGGCGGAGCATCGAGGCCCGGCGCCAAACCAGCGCCTGCCACGATTTTGCCAATGGGAGGCATTCTCCGCCCGATCACCATTCCTGATTTTGGCATCGAGTAACGGAGAATCTTGCCCATTGTGTTTAAACTTAAGTAATTAGGTCATGAGATTTGAGTGGGCTAAATATGAGGTAGTAATGGGAGGAACCAGGGCCGGGATTCTCTCCTACCTGACGGGGCGGGGGGTCCAGGATGGAGTGACATGAACCACTCCGGCGTCAGGCCGCCCCAAATCCACACCTTTAGGGGCCAAGCCCTCACCGTGAGGGGCTAGACCCGCGCTGGAGTGGTTTCCGCTCCGCCGGCTGGCGTGGAAGGCCTTTGGCGCCACGCCAGCAGGGGCCGAAAGGACTTCGCCGGCCTGCGGAAGTCCGCGCATGCGCGGGAGCGTCAGCGGCTGCTGACGTCATCCCCGCGCATGCGCAGGGGGGGGTGTCTCTTACGTGTCGGCCATGGTGAAGGCTGTGGCCGAGGCGGAGGGAAAAGAGTGCCCCCACGGCACAGGCCTGCCCGCGGATCGGTGGGCCCCAATCGCGGGCCAGGCCACTGTGGGGGCATCCCTCGGGACCAGATCGCCCCGCCCCCCCCAGGACCCCAGAGCCCGCCCGCGCCGCCTAGTCCTGCCGGTAAAAGAGGTGGTTTGATTCTCGCCGGCGGGACAGGCATTCCAGCAGCGGGACTTCAGCCCATCGCGGGCTGGAGAATCGCCGGTGGGGACCCGCCGACCGGCACGTCGCGATTCCCGCCCCCGCCGAACATCCGGTGCCGTAGAATTCGGCAACTGGCGGGGGCGGGATTCACGCCAGCTCCCAGCGATTCTCCGACCCGGCAGGGGGTTGGAGACTCCCGCCCCAGGTCTGTGACAGTCAGTTGTAGTTAGAGTTTCTGGAAGCTGTGAATTGATCAACAACTTTTTGCAAAAGGCTGTCAGGTTGAGCAGGAGTCTGACACTGACAAGAATCTGCAGGCTGTTTCCTGACAGGATCGCTCTCTCGTCAAGCAGCCTTTTAAAATAACTCTTTATCTAGAGGCTCGCAAGTATTCCTGTGTTTTCTAACTTTATTTAAAAGTAGTTTCTGACCTGTGACGGGTTTTGCTTGACTGGAGACAGAGAAGGTTTCAGTTTGAAGTAAAAGTATTTAATTTTTATTGTTAAGCATTGTTTAACTGGAAATTGCAAGCTATAATTCTATGATGTTAAGGGAGTTTAATATTGTGTTAATAATAAAGTTTGTTTTAATATATCAAAGCCTATTTGTGCTGAAATCAGCCTGGAGTAAAATATCCTTTCCTCACAGTTTTATAAATTAAAACAAAATTGCTTGGGATTCCTGTCCAGTATCCTAGCAAATGTTGGTGTCTGGTCCGGGATTGTAATAGGGTTCTTTCACATACAATGAAACCCTTTACAACAGGCTGGCCCAACATGTGGCCCGAGGGCTTTTGAATCTACCAGCAGCAAATGTTGGAGAGAAACAATTTGTGATTTGTGAGTATTATACTCTAAATTTCTTTATTTATTACTCATTGTTTTTTTATGCAGCAAGTTGTTTCTTTTCATACCTCAGGGATTTTAAAGTTCATTTGTAATGTGGTGCCAGACTTTTGGCAGGTTTCTCTGACCCCCCCGCCGGGTCAGAGAATCGCCGGGGGCTGGTGTGAATCCCGCCCCCGCCGGTTGCCGAATTCTACGGCACCGGATATTCAAACCACCTCTCTTACCGGCGGGACTAGGCGGCGCGGGCGGGCTCCGGGGTCCGGGGGGGGGGGGGGGGGGGCTGCGGGGCGATCTGGCCCCGGGGGGTGCCCCCACGGTGGCCTGGTCAGCGATCTGGGCCCATCAATCCGCGGGGCGGCCTGTTCCGTGGGGGCACTCTTTTCCCTCCGCCTCGGCCACAGCCTTCACCATGGACGATGCATAAGAGACACCCCCCCACGCATGCGTGGGGATGATGTCAGCGGCCGTTGATGCTCCCGCGCATGCGCGCACTTCCGCCAGCCGGTGAAGTCCTTTCGGCCCTGGCTGGTGCGGCGCCAAAGGCCTTTCCCACTGGCCGGCGACGTGCCAACCACTCCGGCACGGGCCTAGCCCCTCAAGGTGAGTGCTTGGCCCCTCCGCACCTTTAGGGCGGTCTGACGCCAGAGTGGTTCATGCCACTCCACCCCGCCGGGACCCCACCGCCCCGCCAGGTAGGGGAGAATCCCGGCCAAATTGTCTTTCTGAAATTTGCTCATCGGCCCTTGACTAGGACAATTGTGGGAATGTGTCTCCACCTCACTGCCCCCATGCAAACAGGTTGGACTAGCCTGCTCTACACAATGAGAAAAAGCTAGATTCAACACAGAACTTAAACTAGGATCAGAATTTCGGCTGGTTACAAATAAGTTTCACCAACTTTAGTCTGGTTACTAGACTGAGATCATTCATGCAAAGATCCTGGGCGGGAATCTCCGACGCCCTGCCGGGTCGGAGAATCGCTGGGGGGTGGCGTGAATTGCTGGCAGCGCCCCCACCCCCCCCTGGTGATTCTCAGGCACGCAATGGGCCATGTGGCCGCCCGTTTGTTCGCCGGTCCCGCCCGCATAAAGTAGAGTAGGTCCTTACCGGCGGGACCTGGCAGCGCAGGCGGCCTCCGGGGTCCTCGGGGGGGCGCAGGGGGATCTGGCCCCAGGAGGTGCCCCCACAGTGGCCTGGGCTGCGATCAGGGCCCCCCGATCCACGAGAGGGCCTGTGCCATGGGGGCACTCTATTGTTCCGCGTCAGCCGCTGTGGTCCTCCGTGATGGCCGACGTGGAGATGAACCCCCCCTGCGCATGTGCTGGGATGATGCCAACACACGCGGGCATTCCCGCGCATGCGCCACTCGCGCTAGCCGGCGGAGGCCCTTCGGTGCCAGTTGGCGTAGCGCCAAGCCCCTTCCACGCCGGCCGGTTCTCCGGCCCGGTTGGGCCGAAGTCCCACTGCTAGAATGCCTGTCCCGCCGGCGTGGATTAAGCCACCTCTCTTACCAGCGGGACAAGGCGGTGCGGGCGGGCTCCGGGGTCCTGGGGGGGGGGGGGCGCGGGGCGATCTGGCCCCGGCGGGTGCCCCCACGGTGGCCTGGCCCGCGATCGGGGCCCACCGATCCGCGGGCGGGCCTCTGCTGTGGGGACACTCTTTTCCTTCCGCCTTCGCCACGGTCTCCTCGGCGGAAGAGACCCCCTCCACTGCGCATGCGCGGGGATGCCGTGAGCGGCCGCTGATGCTCCCGCGCATGCGCCGCCCGGCAAAGTCATTTCCGCGCCAGCTGGCGGGGCACCAAATGCCTTTCCCCCCAGCTGGCGGGGCGGAAATCAGTCCGGCGCGGGCCTAGCCCCTCAAGGTTAGGGCTCAGCCACTCAAGATGCGGAGGATTGCGCACCTTTGGGGCGGCGCGATGCTGGACTGATTTGCGCCGGTTTTGGCGCCAGTCGGCGGACATCGCGCCAATTGCGGAGAATTCCGCCCGAGACTTGCGCCCCACGCTGGCGTGGGCATGCAAAACTGGCATTTGCATTCATTTAAATGTACTATGGGCGGCACAGTAGCACAAGCGTTAGCACTGTTGCTTCACAGCACCAGGGTCCCAGGTTCGATTCCCGGCTTGGATCACTGTCTGTGCAGAGTCTGCGAGTTCTCCCCGTGACTGCGTGGGTTTCCTCCCACAAGTCCCGAAAGACGTGCTGTTTGGTAATTTGGACATTCTGAATTCTCCCTCTATGTTCCCGAACAGGTGTCGGAGTGTGGCAACTAGGGGATTTTCATAGTAACTTCATTGCAGTGTTAATGTAAGCCTACTTGTGACAATAAAGATTATTAATTAAAACTTAGCGGGTTGGACCCAATATACTCCCCTCTTCCACGATGCTCTGCCCCTCTCGGGCGGAAGTCACGGGGGAGGGCGTTTACTCCAAGTATTTACAAATGGGGTCTGGGTGCCATGTCTCTGACGGGGCAGCAGGAGGCTAAAAATCACTGAAAACCCGGCTCTGGTCATTGTCCATGTGGAGTTTGCACATTCTCCCCGTCTTTGCATGGGTTTCGCCCCCACAACCCAAAGATGTGCAGGGGAGGTGGATTGGCCATGCTAAATTGCCCCTTAATTGGAAAAAATGAGTTGGGTACTCTAAGTTTATTTTTTTAAATCACTGAAGATCCAGCTGCCTATGATGGCATAGTAATGGCATATCGAATGGAGAAGGGAACTGGAAACTACTCCAGAATAAATACAATTATTAATTGGCAACTAACTGAGCCAATCCCAAAGAAATTATCAGGACCCATGAAGTAAATTTTACTTTTGAATAAACTGTCCTGGTTCGCATGAAGTAAATGTGCAGGTGAAAACCAATTCCTTAATATTTTCACACTGTTTACAGAAGCAAGAATTTAAACCATTGGTTGTGATGAATGCAGAGAAACGATACAACTGTTTTACAAAGAAAAAAGTGTTTTTAATGGCCTTTTATTGAACAGATAGCAATCTTATTTTAGTAACTTTTTTGTTTTTCTGCGTAAATTCAGAAGAATTGGAGCTGTCTAGAACGTGAGTGGTATTCTCTACCTTTTGAAATCTTATTGCTCCAGAGTTCTGATTGCAACCTGAATAACCTGCTTTCATTCAATAGAGTGATGACAGGCAGCACTGCCATAAAGAGACACACATCACCCATTCTAGGATTGGCAATAGGGACAAGAAAAATCAAGGCAAACGGATACCTGACGAAACTACTAAATGATTTCATCAACTCATTGCCAGTCTCCTCATTTACTTGTCCAAATGACTATTGACGTAATCAGATTGAGTGCCTGTGCTGTTCACATTTGTGACCCCTATCAGTTTTAAATTAAAATTTGGGAAGATATCAAGCAGGATTATTCCCCCGCCCACTCTTCCCCCCCCCCTCCACCTCCCCCCCCCCCCCCCCCCCCCCCCCCCACACATACACACTATTAAGCCAATAATGACGCATGCTTGAGCTCTTCACATTACACTATCTGAGAGTCCATCAAAAACAAATGGGCCAAAATTACGCGCATGTAATGATTGCTTTGTGAACACAAAAAAGCGATGCCGTGAATCAGTATTCAACTGAAAGGCAGAAAGGAACACACGGGATGCATTGGATAAAATGGGGAGTGAATGTCAGACAACTAAAATAAACACAGAAAACGTTACAAATGCTCAGGATGTCAGTTAGCTTCTGAAAGGGAAGAAAATAATAATACTAATAATCGCTTATTGTCACAAGTAGGCTTCAATGAAGTTACTGTGAAAAGCCCCTAGGGCATAATGTGAAAAGGGCATAATCACAGTGTGAGGGGGTCCCCTGTAATGACCTAGACAAGGCCTTTGAGATTGGCCAACCAGGAAACCTCTTCTCGGTATATAAAGGGAGTGTCAGATCCTCCGTACTCCCTGTGTAGATAGCAAGGTGAATGCACATGGTCGTACTGCTGTTGGTTTTGTTAATAAAAGGGATTCTGGTGAAGGGACTCCTGGCTCCATGGACTTATTACGTCCCCCTTTTAAGACTGGGATGAGGAGGAATTTCTTATCTCAGAGGGTAGTGAATCTGTGGAATTCTTTACCCCAGAGCGTTGCAGAGGCTGGGTCCATAGAATCATAGAAACCCTACAATGTAGAAGTAGGCCATTCAGCCCATTGAGTCTGCACCGACCCTCTGAAAGGGCACCGCACCTAGATCCACTCCCGCACTCTTTCCTCGAAACCCCACCTAACCTGCATATCTTTGGACACTAAAGGGGCAATTTCTTTAGCATGGCCAATCCACTTAACCTGCTCATCTTTGAACTGCTGAGTATGTTCAAGGCTGAGATGGACAGGTTATTAATCAGTAAGGGAATCAAGGATTATGGGGATAAGGCACGAAAGTGGACTTGAAGATTGTCACATCAGTCATAATCCCGTTAAATGGCGGAGCAGACTCGATCGGCCGAATGGCCTACTTCTGCTCCTGTGTCTTCTGGTCTAGGGTTAGGTGCGCACCCCATCACTGCATTTCCCAAGGATAGAACCAGACTGAGTTCACATCCTTCCCCGTTAAGTGCTGATTAATTTGCTGCATTTTTCCCTTTACTTCTGGATGCTCCAGGTCTGCATTCTTGAGTTTTACTCAAGCATTTTGCACAGGCCCCACCCACCCCCTCCCCCAGCACACACACACACACACACAGACACACCACACACAATCACACCACACACACACACATACACACACACAGATACACCTCACACACACACACACATACACACACACCACACACATACAGACACACCACACACACACAGACACACCGACACACCACCCACACACACTCACACACACACACACACACACAGATACACCTCACACACACACACACATACACACCACACACACACAGACACACCACCCACACACACTCACACACACACAGATACACCTCACACACACACATACACATACAGACACACCACACACAGACACACCGACACACCACCCACACACACATACAGACACACCACACACACACACACATACACACACAAACACACCACACACACACAGACACACCGACGCACCACCCACACACACTCACACACACACACACACACAGATACACCTCACACACACACACACACATACACATACAGACACACCACACACAGACACACCGACACACCACCCACACACACATACAGACACACCACACACACATACACACACACACACACAGACACACCGACGCACCACCCACACACACTCACACACACTCACACACACACACACACACACAGATACACCTCACACACACATACACACCACACACACACAGACACACCGACACACCACCCACACAGACACACCACACACACACACACAGCACACACACACACATACACACCACACACATACAGACACACAGATACACCTCACACACACACACATACACACACACCACACACATACAGACACACCACACACACACAGACACACCGACACACCACCCACACACACTCACACACACACACAGATACACCTCACACACACACACACACACATACACACCACACACACACAGACGCACCACCCACACACACTCACACACACACACACACACAGATACACCTCACACACACACACACACATACACATACAGACACACCACACACAGACACACCGACACACCACCCACACACACATACAGACACACCACACACACACACACATACACACACAAACACACCACACACACACAGACACACCGACGCACCACCCACACACACTCACACACACACACACACACAGATACACCTCACACACACACACACACATACACATACAGACACACCACACACAGACACACCGACACACCACCCACACACACATACAGACACACCACACACACATACACACACACACACACAGACACACCGACGCACCACCCACACACACTCACACACACTCACACACACACACACACACACACAGATACACCTCACACACACATACACACCACACACACACAGACACACCGACACACCACCCACACAGACACACCACACACACACACACAGCACACACACACACATACACACCACACACATACATACACACACACACACACATACACACACACACACACACACACACACAGATACACCTCACACACACACACAGACACACCACCCACACAGACACACCACACACACACACAGCACACACACACACATACACACGCACACACACACAGACACACCACACACACACACATACACACACACACATACACACCACACACATACAGACACACCACACACACACATATACACACACACACACACATACACACACACACACACACACACACACACAGATACACCTCACACACACACACAGACACACCACCCACACAGACACACCACACACACACACAGCACACACACACACATACACACGCACACACACACAGACACA
The DNA here is from genome assembly GCF_047496885.1 of Scyliorhinus torazame. Lineage (NCBI taxonomy): Eukaryota > Metazoa > Chordata > Chondrichthyes > Carcharhiniformes > Scyliorhinidae > Scyliorhinus > Scyliorhinus torazame. Next base: position 99,212,487 of record NC_092728.1, on the reverse strand, counting down.
CCACACACACACACACATACACACACACACAGACACACCACACACACACACAGACACACCACACACACACTCACACACAGACACACCACACACACACACATACACACACACACAGACACACCACACACACACACATACACACACACACAGACACACCACACACACACACAGATACACCTCACACACACACAGATACACCTCACACACACACACATACACACCACACACACAGACACACCGACACACCACCCACACAGACACACCACACACACACTCACACACAGACACACCACACACACACACACAGCACACTCACACACATACACACCACACACACACACACATACACACACACACAGATACACCTCACACACACATACACACACACATACACACACACACATACAGACACACCACACACACCACACACGCACAATACATACACACACACATATACACACACACTTGGAATTTCCTTTTTAAACATTACCATCTCCCTCCCATTCTTTTAATAAAACCGGGCAGTGTTAAATATAATTGGCCTCCCAGAAGATCCTAACTTCATTGTCACATCCAAGTTATCGTTTCTCAGTTCCTTTTGTGATTATTGCAGAGGTTCACCAACGTCCAGCCAGTGGCATCATTTGTTTAAGTAGAAAATGCACCAATGAAACAAAGAGGGTATTAAACCTTCTGATTAACCAGTGAGTCATCACTCAATTTAATTTTAGAATTTTGGGTGATTTTCTTTTTTGTGCTTTGCAGGCCAATGTTTTGGTTGCGCCTGCATCCAGAAGCATTGTTCAAGAAGAAAGGGGGTGAGGGTCAAAGGACAACGGCGGAGGAAGGAAATAAAGGAGAATGCAAAAAACAGAAGACTTGTTTTAATATAGGCTGAAGCCATCTCAAAGTTCATTACTTTGGAAGTTTAGGCACTATTTAATGTTATAAAATACGCCAAGCAATTTGCTCACATAATCTCCAATGAACAGGAAGGTAGCAATGACCATATCATCTGTTTTAGCAATGTTGATTGAGAGTAAAATATTGATGAGGACACCCGGGATATGTCCCTCTCTCTTCTACCAAGTGCCATGGGATCTTTAACATCCTTCTGACAAGATAGACTAGATCCTCAAATTTGTCCATGTCAAATTTGTCAATCTCTCCTTTGCCCCGATCAATCCCCACCTCCTCCCCCTCCTCCCCCTTTCCCACTGTGTCATTTTTTATATTTCTACTTTTCTCCAATTCTGTGGACTTGAAACATTAACTCTGGGGGTGATTTTGAGCCCACGTTAGCGGTCAGTGACAACAGCGAAGCGGCCGGAAAATTCGGTGAGAATCGGAAAGTGCGAATCTCTCTGGCGAGTTCGCGATTTTCAACCCCACCCACTCGCCTGCAGGGTAACGTGAAAAACGCTGCGGGAGCGCGGGAACGTCATTTTAATACATTAGCATGTCAACGGCGAGCACCCACTCCAGGATTCCCTCCCCCTCACTGAATATTCAGCTTTATGAAAACGTGAAGCTGGCCACCTCGCCTCCGAAGGGGATATCGAAGGTGAGCGCTCAGGTCACTCTTATGTTCTTGGTGCCAGTGGCAGCATGGGCAACGGAGGGGATGCGGGGTCCGAGGATTTAGTATCGGCATCTCAGGGGGAGGCGACGCCTGCAGGCCTTACCGCCCCTTCATGCCTGCCATGTTAAAGGGGTCCGGCAGTTGGCATGCAGGCTGCGCTTCCTGTATCTCCCTGCTGGGTATGTGACGATATCACCGTTGAAAGCATGCCCTTCCAGAGTGGGAGCTGGAAAACGGGTGAGGGGAGTTGAATACAGAGGGTCAGCACTGGGGGTGACTGTGAGGTTCTTGGTTGGGGTTCTGTAAGAGACCAGGTTGTAAGGAAGCGGAGGACTGAGGAAAGGGTGTTTCCCTGCCTCATGAGGAATGGATACCCTATCAATTAGGGGTGTTGCGAAATTTGAACCCCATGCTCAGGCGGCAGTATGATGACAAAGGGGATAGGCTACATGGTAGGTAATGGAGGTTTGACTGTCAAGGATTAGTGTCAGGGTAGAAGACTGTTACAGATGGATGGATCATTTAATCCGCAGCCTTTGTGAACTGGGGAATGAGGGCATCCTCTAAGGATGAGGTCAACATGCTAATTGCAGTCTTCACAAGAATCAGATGTGCCTCACTTACCACAAAAAGCTGACAGTTGTCTGATCAGCTCCCTAACCCTCTTTGATGAGTCAATTGTGCCAATTAACTCAGCACAGCAATACATGAGTGTGCCACTGATTGGAGCCAAGTTCTTAACCTCATCGCTCACTTCGATGATCTTTTCCTTGCAGTTTGTGATTCTAGAGAATCATGGAGCCAGTCGAGCGGCTATTCTATTGTTTGCGATCGACCAGCAACATTGACGTGCCACTGCATGGCGCCAGGAACAGCACCCATCAGAGGAGTGGGAGGCTGGGCCCATTGCTCTTCCGGGAGCAGGGCCACAGATGGTGGAGCCTCGGAGGAGACGCTACCGGCGAAGAGTTTTCCGATGTCGAACATCCTCCCTTCAGATGTGAGAGCTGCAGTGCCAGAGCAGGCTGTGCCTGTCCTGGTGGACCCTGGACCACCTTTACGAGGTTATACAAGAGCTGGCACCACATCGAATGAGAGGTCACCCAATGCCTTTGGCCCACTGCCACTCTGAACCTCTGTGCCTGAACTTCTAATCCCATCTTCCACCACTTGGTCTGTAGCTTTGTATGCTATGGTGTTTCAAGTGCTCACCTAAATGCTTCCGAAATGTTGTGAGGGTTCCACCTCTACCACCCATTCAAGCAGTGAGTTCCAGACTCCCACCACCCTCCGGGTGAAATAGCTTTTCCTCAAATCCCCTGTAAATCTCCTGCCCCTTACCTTAAATCTATGCCCCCTGGTTTATTGATCACTCTCCTCAGGAGAAAGGTTTCTTCCTATCCGCCCTATCTATGTCACTCATAATTTTGTACACCTCAATCAGGTTCCCCCCTCAGCCTTCTGTGCTTTAAGGAAAACACACCCAGCCTAGCCAGCCTCTTCTCATGGCTGAAAAGCTCCATCCCAGGCAATATCATGGTGAATCACCTCGGCATCCTCTCTAGTGCAATCACATCCTCCCTATAGTGTGGCGACCAGAATTGCACACAGTACTCGAGCTGTGTCCTAACCAGCATTTTATACAGCTCCATCATAACCTCCCTGTTCTTATATTCTTTGCCTCAGCTAATAAAGGCAAGTATCCCATATGTCGTCTTAACCACCTTATCTAACATTCTGCTGCCTTCAGGGATCTTTGGACATGCATCGCAAGGTCCTTCTGGTCCTCTGTACTTCCTAGTATCCTACCATTCATTGTGTATTCCCTTGACCTGTTAGTTCCCCTAAAATGGATCATCATTTTTAAGCATCTCATATTGCCTGTACAAGATTAAAATTGGCCCATAATTATGGATAGTTTTATATTTTAGCCTCTGCCTACATTCATTTCCCTGGGACTTTTACAGTTAATGACAAAAAGGAATCTATACAAAGTCACAGAGATGGAAGAATGATGGTGAAGATTTTGCATGATTTCCACTGGGGTGCGAACATTTTGACGTGTAATGGTCTGCGTGGTACACATTTAACTTCAATGTGTTGGATGGAATGGTTTTGATTTAAAGTTGCATGAAATCATCCCTACATCATTAACCTCACTGCAATTTGTGAAGTTCCCTTTAGCACAGAGACAGCATAAAATTAACCTTAGTTGAGAATGTAACAATTTTTTTGTATTGAATTGGGAAGCGAGGGTTGTCATACAAAGGCTCACAAAATAGCTCAAAGACAAAAATAGTTTAGAATGTTTGAAACCACGTCTCACAAATAATTATCTATTTTAACTTGCTCAACCAGTTAGCCTGCCAAGTCTTTTATAATTTGTAAGCAGTTGCAAAGATAAATAAATAACTGGATGCATAAGTAACTCGCTAAAACGCCAACACTTTGTTTAAGGAGCCTAGAAGGGAATGGGCTATTTTAGATCTAGTATTGTGCAATAAGAAAAGGATAATTCATAATCTCATTGTAAAGGAACCTTTAGGGAAGAGTGACCATAACATGATGGAGTTTTAGATTAAGTTTGAAAGTAATCAATTTCAATCCAAAATGAGGCTCTGAAATCTAAACAATATAAACTATGAAGATATGAGGAGCAAGTTGGTTGTGGTGCGTTGAGAAACTAGATTAAAAGGTATGGCAGTCAATAGGTAATGTCTAGCTAAAGAATTAGTGCATGGTTTAGAACAAATACACATGTTCCTTTGAGGCACAAAACCAACAATAAAAGTGAGCCAATTCTGGCTAACAAAAAAAGTTAAGGATTGTATTTGATCTAAGAAAGAAGCATAAAAAGTTGCCAAAAAGTAAGCCTAAGGATTGGGAGATTTTCATTAGAAAAGGAGGGCCAAGAAACTGATAAAGAAAGAGAAAATAGAATATGAGAGTAAATTAGTGAGAAACATAAAAAGCGGACGATAAAGGTATGTAAAAAGGAAAGGTTAGCAAAGACAAATGTGGGCCTATTACAGGCAAAGTCAGGAGACTCTATAATGGGGAATAAGGAAATGGCAGAAAAGCTAAACTATTACTTTGGCTGGGATTTGCAACTCCTGTTCGCACTCGTATTTGGTGGCATGACTGGAACATATCACAAGAAGGCCCTAGGTATATTTCCCAGTGGCATAATTGGAGGATGCGATTGTCCCCCCTCTCATCAATGGTCTCCACTTCCTGCAGTCCGGCGTTGGGAACATTATAATATATTTGCATCTCATTACAATGCCCAGGCTCCGGAATCATTCCCCCACGTCAAATGTAAATCCCATGGTGGTGTGCTTTCAGAATGGTGTGATTCATAATTGTGATTGAAAGGCTCGGCCTGAACTTCAAAGGGAACTCAGAGGTGAGTGCAGAGAACTTAATGCAGCGCTCGCGACGATCCCAATGCAAGGGAGCAACTGTGTGGGTTCAGAGTGATGGTGGGGGGGGGGGGGGGGGGGGGGGATCAGAGGGAAGTCCCCGCAGTGGCTTCTTCATGGCTGACTTGTGGTGCGGGGGCATAGTCAGCAGTGTGGGGGTGGGGAGGGAGTCATTGGGCTGTGCGACTTTCAAGAGTGAGCATTCTTCCGCAGCTGAGACAGTTCAGCAAGTGCACTAATGACAGAAAGCTAGGTAAGAATGTAAATTGCGAAGATGATGCAATGCGCCTCAAGGTGATTTAGACAGGCTAAGTCAGTGGGCATGAATGTGCAGACGGAATATAATTTGGAAAAATATAACGTTAGTTACTTTGCTTGAAAAAGCAAAAACATGGAGTATTTTTTAAATAAAGAGAGATTGGGAAGTGTTTATGTGCAAAGGGTGTCCTTGTTCATGACTCACTGAAAGCAAACATGAAGAGGTAGCAAGCAATTAAGAAAGAATATAGTATGCTGACTTTCACTGCATGAGTATAGGAGCAAAGGAGTCTTGTTGCAATTGCAATTGTAGAGCGCCTTGGTGACACAACTGTTTTGTGTACAGTTTTGGTCTCCTTAACTAAGGATGGATATACTTGTTATAGAGGGAGTGCAGCGAAGGTTCACCAGACTGATTCCGGGGACACAGCCTCAGAATAAGAGGTAGGACATTTAGGACTAGGATGGTGGGGAATTTGTTCACTCACGGGACGGTAAATCTTGGGCATTCTCTGCCCCAGAGGGCTCTGGAAGCTCAATCTTTAAATCTTTAAAGACACTAAGGGATATTGAGGTAGTGCAGAGAAATGGCATTGGAATAGATGACCAGACATGATCTAGTTAAATGCCGGAGCAAGGTCAAGGGGCTGAATGGCCTACTCCTGTTTCTTATGTTCCTAAAAATCTCCAAGGGTGAATCCAAAACAATGTCCATATCGATTTTGACAACCAGCCAAACCGAATTTTGCTTTTGTGACTCAACACAAAGTGTGGAATTTGCCAGCCGTTCTCACTGGCGGGATTTTTCGGTCCCGCTGATGGTGTACCCCACCACGGACTTCCCAGTAGTGGGGGGGGGGGGGGGGGGTAAATAGAACGGGTCCAGTCTAATAAATTCAAACCTTGTTGTTACCAGCAGAGGGTAGGTTGAATAGAGACAGGGAGCCAAGCAACCCTCCTGACATGGGATTGTAACAATTTGGGTGGACAGTGACAAGTGAAGGGGTTGCATCCCCTATTGGGAGACCTCACCTGGGGCAGGTCGTTACACATCCGTGAGCAATGCAGTAAGGAACGCTTTAGAGTAGCAGCACAGCACTGACAGCAATTTCTGGATTCCCATAATTACCAAATGTTACTGCCGGTTTTACATAATAATGACAATAAGTGGCTACAGCCTCATTGTTATTACGACCACACATTCCATGACTCGGGTAAGCATTGCTACATGGAACACACACAGAAAACATGCAATCGTCCTTCCACTTCACTTGAGAGAATAACCCCTGTGATAGATTTGAACTCCCTACTTCTATCATTACTGTCAGACCTTGATTTATTTCACAACACTGCCACTGTATGGCAAAATGTAGAAAGGGATGATTGTTTGCTGCAATGTTGAAAGAGGAGTACTCTTCAAAAAGAAAAATAAAGAAAAAAATCTTACTCGGAAGAAAGTGCATCAAGAACCTATTTGTAGGGCGGCACGGTGGCCCAGTGGTCAGCACTGATGCCTCACGGCGCCGAGGTCCCAGGTTCGATCCCGGCCCTGGGCCACTGTCCGTGTAGAATTTATACATTCTTCCCGTGTCTGCGTGGGTCTGACCCCCACAACCCAAAAGATGCGCAGAGTAGGTGGATTGGCTATATTAAATTGCCTCTTAATTGGAAAAATAATAATTGGATACTCTAAATGTATTAATTTTTTTAATCTATTGCTAATGAAACATTTAATTCACAGGAAATAAAACTGTAAATCTGGCAAAATCCAAATTAAAAATGCGAACTGGAAACGTACAACAGATCCCTCCACAACTGCTGGGTGTAAAAGGATTGACATTTTGAGTGGGACCTTTTCCAAAAACAAGCATTTAGTTATCAGGGGCGAAATTCTCCGTTATCGGCGGAAACTCCGCCGATCGGCGCAAAAAACGGCGCAAATCCCACTTGCGTCACGTCATAAAAATGGGCCGATAGTCTGCGGCCCGAAATGGGCTAGCAGCGACGTAACGGGATCCGCGCTTGCGCAGTGGTTCACGCCGTGCAGCGTCATACGCGCTGCACGGCGTGACGGCTCATAAGGCCGCGCAGCTCCCCCCCACCCGACCGGAACAGCCGACCGCAACACCCGACTTGATGGCTGGCCGTCGCTCAGCCCCGAGGTTCGAGTCACGCGATGTGGAGGCGCTCCTGGATGCGGTGGAGCAGAGGAGGGACGCCCTGTATCCCGGGCACGGCCGCAGAGTTGCCCCACGCCACAGCCGGCGTCTGTGGAGGGAGGTGGCAGAGGCCGTCACCGCTGTGGCCCTGACACCACGGACAGGCACCCAGTGCCACAAGAAGGTGAACGACCTCGTCAGAGCAGGCAGGGTGAGCGTCCCCCATATCCCCCATATCCCCTCTCCCCCAAATCCCCCCTCCCCCATATCCCCCCCTCCCCCATACCCCCATATCCCCCATATCCCCCCTCCCCCATATCCCCCCCTCCCCCATATCCCCCCTCCCCCATATCCCCCCTCCCCCATATCCCCCATATCCCCCCTCCCCCATATCCCCCCCTCCCCCATATCCCCCCTCCCCCATATCCCCCATATTCCCCCCTCCCCCATATCCCCCATATCCCCCCCTCCCCCATATCCCCCCCTCCCCCATATCCCCCCTCCCACATATCCCCCCTCCCCATATCCCCCATATCCCCCCTCCCCCATATCCCCCCTCCCCCATATCCCCCCCTCCCCCATATCCCCCATATCCCCCCTCCCCCATATCCCCCCCTCCCCCATATCCCCCATATCCCCCCTCCCCCATATCCCCCCTCCCCCATATCCCCCCTCCCCCATATTCCCCATATCCCCCCTCCCCCATATCCCCCCTCCCCCATATCCCCCATATCCCCCCTCCCCCATATCCCCCATATCCCCCCTCCCCCATATCCCCCCTCCCACATATCCCCCATATTCCCCCCTCCCCCATATCCCCCATATCCCCCCTCCCCCATATCCCCCATATCCCCCCTCCCCCATATCCCCCATATCCCCCCTCCCCCATATCCCCCCTCCCCCATATCCCCCATATCCCCCCTCCCCCATATCCCCCCCTCCCCCATATCCCCCATATCCCCCCTCCCCCATATCCCCCCTCCCCCATATCCCCCCTCCCCCATATTCCCCATATCCCCCTCCCCCATATCCCCCCTCCCCCATATCCCCCATATCCCCCCTCCCCCATATCCCCCCCTCCCCCATATCCCCCATATCCCCCCTCCCCCATATCCCCCCTCCCCCATATCCCCCATATCCCCCCTCCCCATATTCCCCATATCCCCCCCTCCCCCATATCCCCCCTCCCCCATATCCCCCATATCCCCCCTCCCCCATATCCCCCATATCCCCCCTCCCCCATATCCCCCCTCCCACATATCCCCCATATCCCCCCTCCCCCATATCCCCCATATCCCCCCTCCCCCATATCCCCCCTCCCCCATATCCCCCATATCCCCCCTCCCCCATATCCCCCATATCCCCCTCCCCCATATCCCCCCTCCCCCATATCCCCCCCTCCCCCATATCCCCCATATCCCCAAGTGAATCCAGCCCTAACCTTAACCTCTGCAATGCACGCGCAACCGATGGCGTGCATTCATATACCTGCCTAACACTGTTGCCTTTTACCCCTGCCACCACCCCCCCCCCCCCAGGAGAAGCGCGCACACAACAATAGGGAGCATGTGAGGACTGGAGGAGGGCCCGCTGATGAGAGGCCACTGACCGTACACGAGGAAAGGGCCCTGGAACTGGCTGGCGGACCTGACGACCGGGAGGTTGCTGATGCAGAGGTCGGGGCCCCACGAGCAAGTGAGCCACCAACAGCCCGTCCCCATATCCCCCCTCCCCTATATCCCCCTCTCCCGTATCACCTGATCACTGCCTGATGTCTAACCATGCATGCTACATTGTGTATCGCAGGACCAAACGTCCAGGCACCCATCCCCGCAGATGCAGACCGCCCGCAGGATGCCCCTCCGAGACCACGGGAGACGGAGAGACCCGCACCCTCCAGCATGCGACGCCCGCAGGATGCCCCTCGGAGACCACGGGAGACGGAGAGACCCGCACCCTCCAGCATGCGACGCCCGCAGGATGCCCCTCCGAGACCACGGGAGACGGAGAGACCCGCACCCTCCAGCATGCGACGCCCGCAGGATGCCCCTCGGAGACCACGGGAGACGGAGAGACCCGAACCCTCCAGCATGCGACGCCCGCAGGATGCCCCTCGGAGACCACGGGAGACGGAGAGACCCGAACCCTCCAGCATGCGACGCCCGCAGGATGCCCCTCGGAGACCACGGGAGACGGAGAGACCCGAACCCTCCAGCATGCGACGCCCGCAGGATGCCCCTCGGAGACCACGGGAGACGGAGAGACCCGAACCCTCCAGCATGCGACGCCCGCAGGATGCCCCTCGGAGACCACGGGAGACGGAGAGACCCGAACCCTCCAGCATGCGACGCCCGCAGGATGCCCCTCGGAGACCACGGGAGACGGAGAGACCTGGAGCAACAGGGAGACGACACCCCCGTCACGTGCGGGAGCGACCACCCAGCGATGAGGGGGGCAGCCACAGGCCCCCGTCACATCCGAGCCAGGACACCACTACCCAGGACACCACTATCCAGGACACCCCTACCCGGGACACCACTACCCAGGACACCCCTACCCGGGACAGCACTACCCGGGACAGCACTACCCAGGACACCCCTACCCGGGAAGACGAAATACCGGACAGTGACTCAGAGTGGATGGGTGGAGACGAACCCCCACCCCAAAGTGCCATGGACTCAGAGTGGGACGAAGAGCACGACACAACGCCACTGCTGTCACCAACACCCTCCACCATCGCAGAAACACTCACCACGGTTGGGCACTTTAGTGATGAGGCGTCTGGTACACTCACTGGTGCGCACAACACAGCCGTCCCGGTACAGCAGGTGGAGGTAGGAGCAGCAGAGGGACCGGGCGGTCGGAGGGCAGCCCAGGCCAAGCGAACATCTGCCGCCCAGATGGATCCCGGGTTCCTGCAGTTACCACACCCACACATAGATCCGATGCAACCACCGACACGGAGACGAGCGAATAGGGTGACGGGTGGCTTGCGGCGGCTGCGGTCGCAGGTGGAGGAGTCCACCCGCGTCCAGGAGCTGGGAGTGGTCCCGGTCATGCGTGCCACCCAGGCTGACACCGCACGGGTGGCGTCCGCGGTGGAGGCAATGGGTGCGACGGTGTCAGACATGGGGAACGGTTTGCGAGGCCTGGGGCCTTCCGTGCAGGCGGCGTCTGTGGCCCAGGAAATGGCTGCCCTCTCACAGGAGGCCATGAGCCAGTGCCAGCGCCAGATGGCAGAGGCGCTCAACGCCATAGCCCAGTCTCAGCAGGCCATGGCCCAGTCTCAGCAGGCCATAGCCCAGTCTCTGCAGGCCATGGCCCAGTCTCTGCAGGCCATGGCCCAGTCTCAGCAGGCCATCGCTGAGGGCATCGGCGCCAGTGGCCATGTGCGAGCTGGCGTCGCACTGTCGCAGACAGGGTTCGACAACCCCCTGGGCTCCATGGCTGCAAACCTGCAGACCCCTGTCGATACCAGCACGGGCCTCCAGGACTGGCAGCGCCAGATGTCGGGGGCGCGTCGGATGGCCAGTCCGTTCGCATCCCCCACCCATGTAGAGGCCTGGGGGCCATCGGGCACCCCGAGGGAGGAGGAGGTGGTGTGGTCCGTCCCGGCTCCCTCTGTAGGGGAGGTCCCGGTACACCGCGACACCTCGGACTCCCCCCCTTCCGTCCCAGGTGCATCGGGTGGGCAACGGGCAGGACAGGCTGGCAGCTCGCCATCCCAGTCGCCCGGGCCGCAGCCTGGCCCATCTAGGCCAGGACGCCCCAGGAAACGGCCGCCAAAGGGATCCAGTGTCAGAGGGCAGGAATCACAGGAGTCCACCTCCAGTTCTGCTGTACCGTCTGGGGAACCACGTAGACGTAGTCAAAGGGCCCGTAAGGCCAAACAATTAGACACTGAGTAAGTTGGCACGGATGCAGGGCACAGATGAGTTTTAGGCGCTAGGGCACGTGCATGAACTCCTTTGGTTATTAAAGTCAATGTTACACCTACCGAAGCTGCCTTTGTGCTCTGTCCAAAGTGTGCGGGGGTGTCATGTACGTTGAGCGCAAGTGTGTGTGTGAGGGGTGGTCTTACCTCAGCCCCAGGTGAGTCTGCCCCCTTCCCCCTGGGCCGCCATCAACATCCCCCGGGCAGAGGACGGGACCGTGCGCTGCAGTGTCACAGCCGCATGCAGGGATGGTCCGGGTGGATGGTGGTACTGTGGCCATGGGTCAGACATAGTCCAACGATGTAGAGCCAGGAGCTCATCGGAGGCGGGCTGTCATCATTCTCCATGGCCTGCGATAGACACGCGTCCACCCGCAACTGGGTGAGCCCGGCCCGTTGTGCCGCCGGTGGATCGGCAATTGGGAGTGGGGGGGGGTGGTGTGCATGCGGGTGGGGTGTGTGGGGTTGGGGAGGGGGGTGATGGTGCTGGGTGGATGGATGGGTGGGGGGTGTGGGTGGTCGGCTGTTGTCATGGTGTGCGGTCTGTGGCCATACTACCCGATTCCCACGCCCATCTAGTCAGTGAAGCGGGCGTCTATCAGTCTGTCCCGTGCCCGCTGGGCCAGCCGGTAACGGTGGACAGCCACCCGTCTGTGTCTACCCCGTCTGCCCTGACCATTGCCCCCATCCCCCTCATCTGGGGAGGACTGGGCCTCTTCCTGCTGCTCCTCCACTCCGCCCTCCTCTGCCTGCGGCACATCGCCCCTCTGCTGGGCTATGTTGTGCAGGACGCAGCACACCACAATGATGCGGCCGACCCTATCTGACCGATACTGGAGGGCGCCCCCAGAGAGGTCCAGGCACCTGAAACGCATCTTCAGCACGCCAAAGCACCTCTCGATCACTCCCCTTGTCGCTACATGGGCATCATTGTAGCGGTTCTCCGCTTCATTGCGTGGCCTCCGTATAGGCGTCATCAGCCACGATCGCAATGGGTAGCCCCTGTCGCCCAGCAACCAGCCCCTCAGCCGGGGATGGCGTCCCTCGTACATGCCGGGGATGGATGACCGCGACAACACGAATGAGTCGTGTACACTGCCTGGGTAACGGGCGCAGACGTGCAGGATCATCATGCGGTGGTCGCAGACCACCTGTACGTTCATCGAATAGGTCCCCTTCCTATTAGTGAACACGGCCCTGTTATCTGCAGGTGGCCGCACGGCGACGTGCATCCCATCGATCGTGCCCTGGACCATGGGGAACCCGGCAATGGCAGAGAAGCCCACGGCCCGGGCATCTTGGCTGGCCCGGTCCACGGGGAAGCGGATGTAGCGGTGCGCCATGGCATAAAGGGCATCTGTCACTGCCCGGATGCACCGATGCACCGATGTCTGCGATATGCCGGACAGGTCCCCACTCGGTGCCTGGAATGACCCCGTTGCATAAAAGTTCAGGGCCACCGTAACCTTGACGGACACGGGGAGAGGGTGTCCCCCGCCAGTGCCACGCGGTGACAGGTGTGCCAGCAGGTGGCAGATGTGTGCCACGGTTTCCCGGCTCATCCGGAGTCTCCTCCTGCATTCCCGGTCCGTGAGGTCCTGGTATGACTGCCGGGGCCGGTACACACGGGGCGCCCTCGGGTGCCTCCGTTGCCGTGGGGCCGCGACGTCCTCCTCCCCCTCCTCGTCCTGTCGGTCAGGTGTCCCTCCAGCCTGGGCGGCTGCCGCCTGCCCCTCTGCGGCAGCCTGCGCCGCCTCTCTGGCACGCTCCTCCTCCTCCTCCTCCTCCTCCTCCTCCTCATCCAGGGCAACATAGACATGAGCGGCTGCCACCACGGCGGCCAACATCGCTGGATGATCTGAAAACATGACGACCTGGTGGGGGGGAGGGGAACGACGACATGTCATCATTGCCCATATCCCCTCCTCCCCCCAGCCAGGTGGCATGGACCGCATGGGTCCAACTGTTGGAGGCTGGCACCTGGCCAGGTGGACCAACTCATTTGCCCTCCCATCACCCACCCCGGCACGGACCCCCCCCCCGCCCCAACCTCCACCCCAGCACGGACACCCCCCCCCAACCTCCACCCCGGCACGGACCCCCCCCCCCCAACCTCCACCCCGGCACGGACCCCCTCCACAACCCCCAACCTCCACCCCGGCACGGACCCCCTCCCCAACCTCCACCCCGGCACGGACCCCCTCCCCAACCTCCACCCCGGCACGGACCCCCTCCCCAACCCCCAACCTCCACCCCGGCACGGACCCCCTCCCCAACCTCCACCCCGGCACGGACCCCCTCCCCAACCCCCAACCTCCACCCCGGCACGGACCCCCTCCACAACCCCCAACCTCCACCCCGGCACGGACCCCCTCCCGGCACTCCCCCGGAGCCCAGCCTACTCTAACCACCCCCCCCCCCCCCGCCGCACACACACACAAGCCGAGACACACCTCTCCTCAGGCAATCAGTCTGCGGCCACGCCATTTCCTGCCCAGAGCCAACCCCCCAGGCCGTCACTCACCTCCTCGCTGGTCGGCGTGAGCCTGGAGCACCGGGTCACGCCGATGAAAAGGAGGTTTGATTGACGTCGACGTGAACGGTCATCACGTCGACGGGACTTCGGCCCATCCGGAAGGGAGAATATCGGCAGGCCGAAAATCGGCTGCCTTGCGCAGGCCCGTGACATTCTCCGCGGCAGCGGCGCCATTAACGCCCCGCCGACTTTTCTCCCTTCGGAGACTTCGGCGGGGGCGGGGGCGGGATTCACGGCGGCCAACGGCCATTCTCCGACCCGGCGGGGGGTCGGAGAATGACGCCCCAGGTTTTTAACTGTACAAATGGATATTTGTTCTTTGTGTGAGGAATATCTATTGACATAATTTTGTTCCAGTTTGTAGCTCTTTTCTCCTGAACTTTCTTTCCCGACCCTAATCCCAATCAAAAGTGCTCTACTGTCAACTATACCCAAAGCAGTGTAAATGGAATCCATTCCAAGTGATGTCAAAACCAAGACACTGAACTTTCCTTATTGAAAGGTTTTGTTGACTTTGTTAAGTCTCGGAGCTCTGCCCTCAGGCACTCAGTTTCTATTTGTCCCCTATTTAGATGTTATATTTAAATACCAATAAGCAAAAATAAATGATTAGCATCACAAATGAATCAGAGAGGGTTGACAGCCCCTGGTCGGTGCCGTACCTAAAGCAAAGCGTCAAAAGAAACTTATAACATCAAATCCAAATGGTCTCTCTGGGTTTGAGGGTGCATCCCAGTCCCCACAGCATTCACCAGTCCTGGAAGGCCTCCAGAATACCGATGGACACCAAAAGCTCCCTGTCCTGGGCCACCAGCCATGAACGTGGATACATTAGACAGGCAGAGAGTCAGGCCGGACAACCCGCTCGATCGCCCACTTCCTATCCTGGGGATGCCCACCTTGGTCAGGCCCAGAAGCAGGCTAACGAAGAGAGCATCCTTCCACCCCTTCACCAACCCCGCCCCCCCCCCTCCCCCCGCCTCCTCGCTAGGTGATTCCCCATTTATATTTACCCTTCATCTGTGCATCCTAACATTATAATTAACATAACAATCAATGGTTGATGACATATTTCCAAGGGAGAGATGCAGTTCAGTTTATGTACCAGATATTGGCGGCACGGTAGCACAGTGGTTAGCGCTGTTGCTTCACAGCGCCAGGGTCCAGGTTCGATTCTCCTTGGGTCACTGTCTGTGTGGAATCTGCACGTTCTCCCCATGTCTGCATGGGTTTCCTCTGGGTTTGCTCCGGTTTCCTCCCCCAGGTCTCGAAAGACATGGTGATAGGTGAATTGGACATTCTGAATTCTCCCTCAGTGTATCCGAATAGTGCCAGAGTGTGGCGATAGGGGATTTTCACAGTAACTTCATTGCAGTGTAATGTAAGCCTACTTGTGACAATAATAAAGATTATTATTATGAAAAGGATTAGATTACCTTATGCCTCAACACTAATGAAGCACTCAAAACATAACACTTTGTAGTGAATTGAAATCTACTTGCGCCACATCAGTAGCTGATACTAAAGTGTTTGTATACAATTAATCTGATCTGAAATGGCAATAACCCTTTTAAGCAAGTTAAATGCCAGATGGATTTTCATAAGCTATTAATTGGTGATTACTATTGCAAGGCAATGTTGCAATATTGAGACAGGGAATGCAGGTCCAACTCCTTCACACAAAGCTTTATATATATTAGAAATAAGGAAAGGACAATGAGTCTGGAATCCAGAAAATTGTATGTGCTTTTGGACAGAGGAGGGATTGAGATAATGGCAGAAGGGTCAGCACGTTTTGTGAAATAACTTCATCATTCCTAGATTTATTATCGTGCAAAGACTTCAACCTGCATATTTTGGTGAGATCCAGTGTAGCCTCACAATTACCCTATTCAACTGAGTAAGATGGTACTCAGCTAATCTAAAAGAAAACCACAGAAAGATAGTTTTATATGTTATTTCTATACAGCGCACTTTGAGAGCAGTTGGATATATTTGTCATTTCCCCCTTCTCGAGCAAATCACCCATTCATAGTGCTGCACATTCTTACATTCAAAGGGAGAAAAATACTAACCAACTAATCGTGGGCAGATGACCTGGTCACCCAAAGCTCTCCGACATGCACCTACCTACACTACAGCTGATTACAACTCTTTTCATCAGTGCTAACAATAAATGACAACAATTTGTTTTTAAAGTCATTAAGGAAAAGGTACAGTCGGACAGGAAGGCAAGCTGCAGTATCACTAACCTCTTCCCAAACATTTAGGATACCTGATGGCAGACTACAAATATTTGGGTTATTTCCATCACTCTACCATCGGTAGCTCTGTCTTCAGTCATCTAGGCCCCAAGCTGCCAGTCCAGCAACGCCAGGTTTTTAAAACTCTTGTTCTTATATTCAGTTTCCCTCCGTGGCTGCCAATCTCTGGAAATTGCAACAACGGTACAACCCTAAGCAGTTACTGCGCTCCTCCAATTCTAGCATCTTGTGCAGGGGTGGCACAGTAGCACAGTGGTTATCACTGTTGCTTCACAGGGCCAGGGACCTGGGTTTGATTCCCGGCTTGGGTCACTGTCTGTGAGGATTCTGCATGTTCACCCTGTGTCTGTGTGGGTTTCCTCCGGGTGCTCCGGTTTCTTCCCACAAGTCCTGCAAGATGTGCTTGTGAGGTGAATTGGACATTCTGAATTTCACAGTAATTTCATTGCAGTGTTAATGTAAGCCTACTTGTGACACTAATAAAGATTATTATCTCC
Source organism: Scyliorhinus torazame (assembly GCF_047496885.1). Lineage (NCBI taxonomy): Eukaryota > Metazoa > Chordata > Chondrichthyes > Carcharhiniformes > Scyliorhinidae > Scyliorhinus > Scyliorhinus torazame. The sequence continues at coordinate 99,195,835 of NC_092728.1, read as the reverse complement.
AATCAGCATTGGTCCAACATTGGTGGTCATGCCTGCGACTACCTGAGCACTTACCTCGGGAATTCCCTCCCTAAAACATGTATCACTGGTTACAGCTGCTTGGACAGCAGGGAGGAGGTATGGGTGTATTTCTTGTGACCTGGAAATCCTTTTTATTTCTATGTCCCGCTTCTACATTATTTATTATAATCAAATGTTACACATGACTGAGTGGGCACAACAGGGCAACAAGCATCTGATCAAAGAGAATTAAAATGTTCGTTAAAACTTTCCTTTGATGGGTCATGCTTGAAACTTTCTTCCCCTATCTCTCAAATGGTGATAATGTGCGGTGTATCCCCAACATTTCCATTGTTATTCCGGATTTAAATGCTTAATCTATCCTAGGGATATAATAAATAGGTGGGTGGGTTGATAGATACAGCTGAAGTGGTAATCTTACTCCTTGAGTGGTTTTAAAAGGTTAGCTTCTGGCACTACATCCATTAATATAAAGATGTCACAATTGTCAGGAAAGATTGAACATGCTGTGGTTCCTCTCTGTTGAAAGCAGTAGACTGAGGAGGTGATCCGCAAGACGACTTGAAAGTTATGAAGCAGTTTTACACGGTAGAAGTAGAGAAGATGTATGCACTTGTGTGGAAAGTCCAAAACTAGGGACCATATGTGTTAGATACACGTGATCAAATCCATTAGAAAATTCAGAAGAAATTTGTAAAAGCAGAGAGTGGTTAGAATATGGAACACTCTACCATATGGAGTCATTGAGGCAAATGGCATAGATAGATGCCTTTGAGGGGGCAAAGATGTCTGTATGAAGCAGGAGCACTGGCACAGGTACGTTGGGCTGATTGTTTGCTATATATTATTGATGTTATATTTTCTATATGCCCTGTGCTTATATATATCTTCTATGTTGTGTGTTCTATGCTGCATTTTCCATATATTTTATGCTATGTATTCTATGCTGTATTTTCTATATATTCTATGCTATATATTTTACGCTGTATTCTCTATATATTCTATGCTATATATTCTATTCTGTATTTTCTATATACTCTGTGCCACATTCTCTATATAGTCAATGGGGGCGGATTTAGCTCAGTTGGCTGGACAGCTGGTTCATGGTGCAAAGTGAGGCCAGCAGCCTGGGTTCATTTCCCTGTACCGGCTGAGGTTATTCATGAAGACCTCACCTTGGACGGCACAGTAGCACGGTGCTTAGCACTGTTGCGCCAGGGTCCCAGGTTCAATTCCCAGCTTGGGTCACCGTCTGTGTGGAGTCTGCACGTTCTCCCCGTGTCTGTGTGGGTTTCCTCCGGGTGCTCTGGTTTCCTCCCACAAATCCCGAAAGACGTGTTTATTAGGTGAATTGGACAAGAACATAGAACATACAGTGCAGAAGGAGGCCATTCGGCCCATGGAGTCTGCCCGTCCCACTGAAGTCCTCACTTCCACCCTATCCCCATAACCCAATACCCCACCTAACCTTTTTGGACACTAAGGGCAATTTAGCATGGTCAATCCACCTAACGTCTTTGGACTGTGGGAGGAAACCGGAGCACCCGGAGGAAACCCACGCAGACACAGGGAGAACGTGCAGACTCCGCACAGACAGTGACCCAGCGGGGAATCGAACCTGGGACCCTGGCGCTGTGAAGCCACCTGTGCTACCTACCGTGCTGCCCCTTCTGAATGACATTCTGAATTCTCCCTCGGTGTACCCGAACAGGCGCCCGAATGTGGCGACTAGGGGCTTTTCACAGTAACTTCATTGCAGTGTTAATGTAAGCCTACGTGTGACAATAAAGATTATTATTATCATTACCTTCTCAACCTTGCCTCCTCACCTGAGGTGATCCTCAGGTTAAATCGCTACCAGTCTGCTCTGGCAGCCAATAGTCATCTGGGTCGATGGCGACTTTATATTCTCTGCTGTGTTTTCTATTTAGTCCCTGTGTCATATATTCTCTGTCCTATATGTGGAGCACACTATCGCTCCACTCAGGGATTAGAGATGACCAAATGTTATGACATGAGAACTATAATTTCTGCGAGATGAATGAAGTGAAACAGCTTTTGTGATATTAATATTTCGGCATCTTACCGGGGAAATTTGCAATCAGAAGTTTGTGCTCATTTGCTGTTCTCAATTCAAAACTCAGCGATTATAGTTTTCCCTACACTGCTGTGAGATCGCGACTGCATTAAATTGTCATTTCCCCAGTATGCAGCAATAGCATCTCTCCCTCCCTTCCACCGCCTCTCCGGCCCAGCAGCACGAAATGTAGCAATTAATCACCGACCTCGCCGGTTTAAACATCATTCCTCAAGTCTAGAAATAGTCGAGCCTCCCGTGCTCCCAGAGAAGGGAGTTTCCCTTTCAGGAAACACTACTCCAACGAAAGTCACAATGTAATAATCAACTCCCTGCCACACAATGTACAATTGATGTGGGGTTTTCAGAGGCGAAAGGAAATATTACAAGTTGCATTTTGTCTCAATTGCACAGCACCCTCAGTGCTCTGGCCCAGAGAAATATGTCCCCTAGTCACTGCTCACTGCTATCCTAATGATCATTGGAAAATATCCAAACAATTCTCTCTCCCTTCAATTCCCCTTTCCCTCCAATGGGAATGGCATTCCCCTGCACAGCTGCTGTCACTATTGCCTTGAGCATTCCTCTTCCAGCCTCCGGTGCCCTCAATGCGCACCCTCCCTCCCTCCTCGCGCCCTCATGGCGTTCTAATCAGAATTCAATTGCATTTCTTTCCAAAGACGCCACCGCCTCCCATCCCTCCTCGATCCTGCCTACAGGCTCAAGGGATGGACGTAAAATACTGACGAACTCAGTGAGCCTGGCAGCATTGGGACAGAGCTGGTCTAAAGGTGGGCAGGTTTAGGTGCGAAATTGCCCCTTGGTGTCCAGGGATGGGCAGGTCAAATGGGGGTGACGGGGATAGGGCAGGGGAGGGGGCCTGGGCAGGGTGCTCATTCAGAGGGTCGGTGCACACTCGATGGGGCGAATGACCTCTTTCTGCACTGTCGGGGTTCTATTGAATGGACGGTTCAGCTCCCTGCGACCAGCCAGTGCTGCCAGGAGCGCTGGGTGCTTTTCCAAAATTATTATTATTAAAAACTCAGATAGCCTTTTGGCGTTCGCGGAGCTGGCGACCTTTCATTTCCAGGTGGAGTTTGTTTTCCTTTCCTGCTGACTGTGTAACGGTACAGTAAATGTTGCTGACCACCACATTACAGCTCAGACTGTCAATCCCTTTAGTCCCACACAAGTGTGTCTGGAGAGAGACAGAGAGAGAGAGAGACAGAGAGAGACACAAAGAGAGAGATAGAGAGACGGAGAGAGACACAAAGAGAGAGACGGAGAGAGAGACAGCGAGAGAGACAGAGATAGATAGAGAGAGACAGAGAGAGATAGAGACACAGAGAGAGACAGATAGAGACAGCGAGAGATAGAGAGACATGGAGAGAGAGGGACAGAGAGAGACAAAGAAAGAGACAGTGAGAGAGGCAGAGAGAGAGAGATAAAGGGAGAGACAGAGAGAGAGACAGAGAGTCGGGCAGAGGGAGAGACAGACAGAGAGAGATAAAGGGAGAGACAGAGAGATAGAGAGAGAGAGACAGAGAGTGGGGCAGAGGGAGAGACAGAGAGAGAGGCAGAGAGAGAAAAGCAGAATAGAGACAGAGACACAGAGAAAGAGAGACACGGGGAGAGGGACAGAGAGAGGGACAGAAAGAGAGACAGAAAGAAACAGAGAGAGACAGACAGAGACACAGAGAGACGAACAGAGAGAGAGAGACACACACAGAGAGGGACAGAGACAGAGAGAGAGACAGAAAGAGAGAGACAGACAGAAAGAGAGACAGTGAGAGACACATACAGAGATAGAGAGAGAAACAGAGAAAGGCACACACACAGATACAGAGAGAGAGAGAAAGACAGAGACAGAGAGAGAGAGACAGAGAGAGAAACAGAGGGACAGAGAGAGAGACAGAGAGAGAGACAGAGAGGGACAGAGACAGAGAGAGAGACAGAGAGAGAGACAGAGAAAGAGACAGAGAGAGACGCACACACACACACAGGCAGAGAGAGAGAGAGACAGAGCGAGAGAGACAGAGAGAGAAAGAGAAACAGTGGGAGAGGAAAATGCCCAAGAACAAATCTACAATCCGCCAACCCTGGGGGAAATGCTGAACGATCTGCTGAAATATCCATTTTTATTGAAAAGTGGCCGTTCCTAACAGCCTCCTCAGAAATACAACCCAGAGGAACTGCCTGACCCCGACCAAAAACGTGAATGTTGCAGGTTACATCCGCCAACATCTACCTTCAATGAACGTGCAGCTCAGGTGAAGCTGCAGGGGTTCTTGCTGCTTTTGTTTCAGACTCCAGCATCCGCGGTGATTGGCGTTTAACCAGCTCTCGAGGTTTGTTTAAAACCACTGCCGACCCTCAGGGGTCGGTGACCCTTCGCCGCCCCTTCCCCCCGCACACACACACACACCTTCCCCAAGCTCGCTGCAGCGATTTTCGCCAGTTCGGCACCAACTTGGCTCTGGTTGCCAGGTGCAATGGGAATGACCGCAACCTGAGATACTGCCACAAACTCATTTCCATTGCTCCTGCCTGCCCCATTCCCCTCCCACGCTCATTACAACACGAACCGAGGGCTTGGCCGTCTGGGGAAGGGTCACTTTAGATCCGAAACGTTAACTTTTGCACCTCACTCTACAGACCCTGCCAGACCTGCCCAGTCCACCCGGCATTTTCTGCCCTGTGCTAATATCTCCGGCTAAAGCCCCTCTTGAACAATGAGAAGTTAACGCGTTTGCTGCCTGCCTGCCTGGGAGGGGGAGTCTGCCCTCTTCCCTCGGTCTCCAGATGTTGTGAAATTGAGATTAAACCCGGGTCCCTGTTGGGGTGAAGGGGGTGGGGGTAGCAGACAGAGAACACAGTGGTCAGAAACAGGGGGGGGGGGGTCCCACCCACACAGCTGTGGGGGTGAAGGGGGGCAGACAGGGAACCCAGTGGTCATAAACAGGGGGGGGTGCGCACACAGCTGGGGATGGGGTGCAGATTTGGGGAAATATTATTCCAAACATTGACTCCTTTTGCACTGGGGATGGTGAGGTGGAGTGAGAGGGTGGGAGGAGGGGTGGGGGGGGGGGTGGTTATAGTCCATCCTCAGAAATACCTTTCCCAAATAAATGTGTGAATGTGTCAGTTTGAAATGAGAAGTTGCGGGAGAGAATGCCGCTGACTTTGGACACACACACACAAAGTCATTTTGCATCAAAACTGTATCTTTGTTAATAAAGGAGAGGGTGTTTTCTTTGTCATTGCCCAAGCCAGTGCAAAGCAGGAGAGTAAAGAGAGAGTGTACCTGGAGTAGGTGTCCGTTATGCCATCATCGAAGACAAACGTCTGGTTGGTGTAACACTCGCTGCACATCTCTGCTGCTGGAGCTCTGGCCGTGAGGCAGCCGCTGCCCTTCCCCACAGTGCCACTCACCCCGGCTTGGCTGGCGGGGCAAAGCAGCCGGAACCGAGCGACACCCCGCAGCACCGAGATAGGCAGAGAGTGCCCCAGGCAGGCGGCCCCGTCTGCCGGCCGAGCCGCCGCCGCCTTTCCCGCTCCCGCCCTCATCGCCATCCAATCCTCGCCCCTGGGCGATTGCTCAAAGTTACACCTCTCCCCAAATCTGTGAAATTACACCGCGTCAATTTCCATTCGACACCCCCCCCCCCCTCCCCTCCCCTCCCCAAAATCACCACCCCTACCCCTTATTAAACTGACCCTACTCACCCCCCCCCCCCCCCCCCACACACCCCCAGTAATGTCACCCAGCTCCTCCGACCCTGGGTGTCCTGCCCTCTTGAAGGGAGCAGGCGCTTCTCTTCAATCCCCCTCCCGAGAGGTTGCAATGGCACGCCCCGATGCTCACATTGCTAACAGCTTCACAACTAAAACTGCCTCTTCCATCGCCCACGCCTCTGTCACCTGTTGTCGAGCAAGGGGAATGAGACAGGAAACTGACAGGGGGAATCCCCAGCAGCAGGGGCAGGGGGAGAGAGGGAGTGGGGGTCCCTCCTGTGTTCCTGCAGGTCAGTGTCTGTCATCAAGCCCGGAGAATAACCAACTGCGCAATCTACACCTCTATCTATTTATATATCTCTCTCTCTATCTATCTATCTCTCTCTCTCTCTATCTATCTATCTCTCTCTCTCTCTCTATCTATCTCTCTATCTATTTATCTATCTATCTCTCTGTCTATTTATCTATCTACTATCTATTTATCTCTCTCTGTATTTAATAATAATAATCTTTATTATTGTCAATTTATTAACAATGAAATTACTGTGAAAAGCCCCTAGTCGCCACATTCCGGCGCCTGTTCGGGTACACAGAGGGAGAATTCAGATTGTCTAATTCACCGAACAAGAACAAGAACGACTTTCGGGACTTGTGGGAGGAAACGGGGCACCCGGAGGAAACCCACGCAGACACGGGGAGAACGTGCAGACTCCGCACAAACAGTGACTCAAGCCGGGAATCGAACCCGGGTCACTGGCGGTGTGAAGCAACAGTGCTAACCACTGCGCTATATTATCTCTCTCTATATATATCTATTTATCGCCCTATCTCTCTGTCTACCTATCTACAGACATCGGTGAATCAGATTTTCAGTTTTTTTTAAATCAGCACCAATGATTAGATTTTCCACAATGATTCCATTCAATCTCAGTTTATTTCTTGCCCAATCCGTTGGGCACAGCTCACATCTGTGCTATCGCCAGATGATGCGTAAATGTCCAATGGAGAATCTATTCTGGATACAGGTGAGAGAGAAAGGGCCAAAGGCCACATTGGACAACTTGTCATCCCAATTAGACTTTCAGCCACCAGATGTCACTAGCAGTGAACACAGCTCCCTGCACTAAACCTATCTCAAATCTCACCGGCAAAAATGAAACAATCATTTCATTGGGTTCTGGGTGCCGGCAATGATCCACCTCCTGCTCTCATGTCGACAGCCCTGAGTGTCCGTTCCAGGTGAGGTAGAGAATGGATTGCTACAGAATACCGTCCCTCCAATGGTCACAATAACTGCTTTACATAAGCAGTTCCCAAACACATTCTCCAAACATAATGCACCATGCAATCCTCCCGAGCTGACAAGAGTGGCTGCTATCAAATATTGTCATAACAAATGCAACTGATTTTATTTTTCACTGCCTCTAACTCTGTGGCTTATAACCAGTAAATCAGAACACATGTCAGAAGCCTCGGGACTCACATCTCAGCAAATCATTTGTCCAAATAATGATACATTCTTTTAAGCTAGTTCATGGGTGTCTAAATATTTAACATTAGTCTAAACTGAACTGATTAAGAAAAGTAGCTGATTGAGTTGCTGGATTGAGGATGGCATAACATTTCCAATAAGCCTTTGTAGTTTGTAGTTTGTGGATTACAGCAGCCTGGTCTCTGGGTGTGATGATAGAATCGGATAGTTTAAAACTCAACGACAGCTCTTGCTCCATTGACTGCGGAAGTTGTTCTCCGCAGAACAAGCTTAAAGTTCTCGGTGTTTTAAGAACCTTGAAGCAGGAGTAGGCCATTCGGCCTCTCAAGACCATGTCCCGTTTAACTAGATCGCGGTTGATCTTCTAACCCAACACCACCTTCCCGCACTATCCCTGTATCCCACGATGTCATTGGTATCTAGAAATGTATCGACCTCTGCTTTTAACATGCTCAGTGACTGAGCTTCCTGTGGGACAGAGAATTCCAAAGATTCACCACCCTCAGAGTGAAGGGATCCTCCTCAGCTCAGTCCCAAGTGGCCTATCCCTTATTCCGACTCTGTTAAACCCTGCAAGAATATTCTAGAGTAGTGTCACCTCCTCTAAGCACATTAATCCCCAACAAGGTCAACCATGTCCTTGTAAAAAGTGATCAGCATTCACAAATCATCATTCTGCCTGTTTTGAATGACAAGGCAGACATCTCTTGATAAACACTCGCTCCATGTGACATTCGCAAATAGGCCAAACCAAATAATCCTGTCAGTCAAAGGGTGATTGGGATTGGTCCAGGCGCTGTTCCCACATTTACTGGGTTCTGCTGTTCATCGTTTCTTACTGCTGCCGCCTGATGTCAGAGGGGGCACTTTTTGCGGTTACTCAAGAGATTTAAAGAAACAATTGGTTATTTCTTACAGCTCAGAAAACGTCAGCGTCGGGGAAACAATAGGATCTGGCAGAGTGACACGCATTGCAAGCCCATTCAAACACACGGAGGCCCTGTTGAATGGTGTGAGAGATCAATCAAAGTCAGTGGCGTTTCAGACCACTTCAGTGGCGTTTGGCAGGTCTGAAAACCAGGTCGGATCGATGCCAGCTTTGGGGGTGAAAGTGGGAAAAATCACATGACCCGGACATGGCAAGGCTGGCATTTGAATGCTCTCGGCTGAATCAGACACATGTTTGCACACACACACACACGTCAATTGCCTTCCATAACCTCTGGACAGTTTCTCAGTCATCCAATCAGCTCGACTCATCTGTCGTGAAAAAAGGAAGGAGCAAATCAATTAAGCAAGGTGGCTGGCACATTAAACGTGTCGAAAGCAGGTTTGTGTTTGAACACATTCATTTGAAATGAAAATGAAATGAAAATCGCTTATTGTCACAAGTAGGCTTCAAATGAAGTTACTGTGAAAAGCCCCTAGTCGCCACATTCCGGCGCCTGTTCGGGGAGGCTGGTACAGGAATTGAATCGTGCTGCTGGCCTGCCTTGGTCTGCTTTAAAAGCCAGCTCTTTAGCCCTGTGCTAAACCAGCCCCAGCTCTGGAAGCTGGGTTCAGGCACAACTATGGCCAACATTTACTTTTCCTCTCTCACCTAGCCTTGTATTGTTACTAAAGACAGATTATATTTAATACATCCTCAGTATGTTCAAATTGAGGTGCCCTACGCCATCCATTTTAACTCATTCTTGGCCTCCAAATCCTTTACCTCACTCCATCCCTGATCATAGAATCATAGAATTTACAGTGCAGAAGGAGGCCATTCAGCCCATCGAGTCTGCACCGGTCCTTGGAAAGAGCACCCCGCTTAAGCCCACATCTCCACCCTATCCCTGTAACCCCACCTAACCTTTTTGGCCACTGAGGGCAATTTTATCATGGCCAATCCACCTAACCTGCACATCTTTGGAGTATGGGAGGAAACCGGAGCACCCGGAGGAAACTCACGCAGACACGGGGAGAGCGTGCAGACTCCGCACAGACAGTGACCCAAGCTGGGAATCGAACCTGGGACCCTGGAGCTGTGAAGCAACAGAACGAACCACTGTGCTACTGTGCTGCCCCATGAAGATCTATGTGAGACTTCTAACTGGTCAAGCAAAGGCTCCAAGGCCCGATCGCACCACAAACCATCTACTATCACAGGCTCATGTGCCCACTGATGGGGTACTGGGATTTTTGCAAATTTAGAATTGTACAATCAAACACCACAGAGGAAGCCATTCGCCCCACTTTATTGTGTAAGCTCTTTGTGAGGGCAATGCGATTAGACTCTCTCTTTCCCCATAGAGCTGCAATGCTGTTTTCCTTTTCAAATATTCATCCAATTCCCTATTGAATTTTCCCCCATTGCCCTTTCTGCAGTCCTTCTAGATCACAAAAACGCGCTGCGTAAAATACATCACCCTCGCTTTCCATTCAGTCTCTCTGCCATTGATCTTATTAATGGATTTCACAATATTTCATCATTAGTAAGTGGAACAGACTCCACCCTGTAAATCATTTTATTTAGAAGAATTCACACAATTTTAACAAATTCCGACGACAGAAAATGATATGAGGTCTGATTTTTAATTTGTTCTTTCAATCTCTAACATTTTGATAGGTGGAACGATGGAGGTGCTTTAGATCTTCAGCAAAGATTCATGTATAGAATCCCCAACTGTGCTGTAGGATCACAGTGGACCATGGTTCACATTTACACTGTATGTTGCATGCCCGCAGTACAGTGTGAACAGTGTTATTGTAACAAGCTTACATGTCCCAATGTTTTGTATTTGTCCCAGTGTTATTCTCTTATTTTGTAGGCCATGAGCTTGGTGCTGGGTTTGAGGTCTCAGTTTTCTCTGTTCCTCAGGCGACCAAAGACTGCACTGGCGCATTGGAGTCAACGCTGGATTTCAATGTCAATGGCTGCTCGCACCGAGAGAAGGCTCCCAAGGGATGGGTAATGATCCACATTGTCCAGGGGCTCACAGTGGATCTTGACGGTTGGGGGGGGGGGGGGGGGGGGAACAGTTCTGAGTGGCAGGAACGGATTTGTTTTCTGGATGTTAGTCTGAGGCCCATTCTCTCATGTACCCCGATGAGTGTTGGACGATAGTTTGTAGCTCAGCCTCTGAATGTACCCTTGCACAGGCGTCGTCTGCGTACTGCAGCTTCATGACAAGAGGTTGGGGTGGTCTTGGTTCTGGCCTGGAGGTCTCAGAGGTTGAACAGTTTCTCGCTTGTCTGGTAGGTTAGCTCCACTCTAATGGAGACCTTCAGGGTGACGGGGTGGAGTGTTGCTGCGAGAAAGCTGGAGAAGAGCGTTGGTGTGACGATGTCCTCAGACGCCCGAGGAACAGAGTATTCGACAACTGAGACCTCAAACCCAGCACCTAGCTCATGGTCTACAGAGCAGCCGGGGTCCCCGCCCTCCTGTATGCACCTGAAACATCGACAATGTACAGCAGACACCGCAAATCCTTGGAGAGATATCACCAATGCTGCCTCTGAAAAATCCTGCATATGCGTGCCAAGGTGAGCATCCTCTCCCAGGCCAGTATCCCCACCGGTCACACTCGACCACCTGCGTGCAATGGGTGAGCCATATTGCCCGCATACCAGACATAAGACTCCCAAAACAATTGTATACTCCGAGCTCTGCAATGGCAACTGATCACGAGGAGGGCAGAAGAAACCCTACAAGGACGTTCTGAAAACCTCCCTGAATAAATGCGACATCCCCACCACCACGTGGGAATCGCTGCACAAACTGGAGGAAACGCACCCGCGAAGGCACCAATCACCTCGAGCGTCCGAGCCTGGAGCACGCGGAGGCCAAGCGCAAGCAGCAGAAGGTGAGCGCAGAATCCAGAGCGTCCCATCGACCGATCTCATCAAACACCACTTGCCAAAGCTGTGACAGTCTGCGGATCCAGGATCGGACTATTCAGTTAGCGCAGAACCCCCCTCCCCAGAGTGGAACCGAGTCATCCTCAACCCTGAGGGAGTGTCCAAGAATATACTCTTATTCCAGTGTTATATTGTCATTCCAGTATTATATCCTTGTCCCAGTGTTAATAGGGTTAAGTTTGCTATTTGCAGCTGTCGTGGGGCTCAGCAAGTTTATTCAGTGGCTATTTGAGATTTATATTGTCCCTGAATATAAATCATCTATAGTGTCCACTCCTCTGCTGCCCAGTGACAGCTGAAGGGTTGTGTATGAGAGTGGAGGGTGAGGGCAGGTTTTTAAGTTTTGGGCTTCGTCTCCAATTCCACTTTGTCATTGAGTCATATTTTATCACGAAGTCTCCGTGTTGTTCATCTTGTTTTTGGACATTTTTTGTTGTTCTGCCTGATGTAAGAGGTGTTGCTAAATAAGGATTGGAACTATCAGAGGGCGATGAAGTCAGGCTGAGCCGGTCAAGTTAGAAACCAGGGAGTTGGGATTCCTCGTGGACGACAATGGCTCCCACAATGTGCCGAGAGTTCCACGGAACGAAGTCGCCGCAGTCCCCGAGGACCACAGGCTGCTCTCCCCTTCTGAGAGGGAGAGCTGATTGGTGGTGAGGGTCACCACACCTCAGGCGGGGGGTTGCAATGTGGGGGAGGGGGTGCAATGTGGAGAAGGCGGGGATTGAACCGGTACGGGGATTGAACCCGTGTTGCTGGTCTCGATCCGCACCACGAACCAGCTGCCCAGTCGACTGAGCTAACTGACCCCCTTCCATAGGTTACAGGTCAAGTCACTGATACAATATCATTTGCATAACCATGAACTAGTATGATTGGGCAGCTTAGTAGAATGGAATCGGGGGAGGGCTGTGTTTTGTATTAAAAGATACAGACGAACATGTGAACTTATGAACAAGAAGCCTTTCAATAGAATCATGACCAGTCTGATTGTGGCCTCAACTCCACATTATCCCCCCGCCCACTCCCCCATAACCTCTGACCCCCTTGTTAGCCAAGAACCTACCTCTGCCTTAAAAATATTCCTGGACCCTTCACAACCCTCTGAGAGAAAAATATTCATTCTCATCTCCGTCTTACATTGGAGACCCCTTAATATTCAACAGTGCCTGCTCGTTCAGGTATCGTGTTTCTCAGCATCCTCGAGAGTGTCAACCTGGATCAGTTTATTGAGAAAAGCTAAAAATGAGCTTATTGGATTTGTTTATTGTCACGTGCAGCGAGGTACAGTGAAAAGTATTTTTCTGCGAGCAGCTCAACAGATCATTAAGTACATGAGAAGAAAAGGGAATAAAAGAAAATACATAATAGGGCAACACAACATATACAATGTAACTACATAAGCACCGGCATCGGGTGAAGCATACAGGGTGTAGTATTAATGAGGTCAGTCCATAAGAGGGTCATTTAGGAGTCTGGTAACAGCGGGGAAGAAGCTGTTTTTCAGTCTGTTCGTGCGTGTTCTCAGACTTCTGTATCTCCTGCCTGATGGAAGAAGTTGGAAGAATGAGTAAGCCGGGTGGGAGGGGTCTTTGATTATGCTGCCCGCTTTGCCCAGGCAGCGGGAGGTGTAGATGGAGTCAATGGATGGGAGGCAGGTTCGTGTGATGGACTGGGCTGTGTTCACGACTCTCTGAAGTTTCTTGCGGTCCTGGGCCGAGCAGTTGCCATACCAGACTGTGATGCAGCCCGATAGGATGCTTTCTATGGTGCATCTGTAAAAGATGCTTATCAGCAAAATGAAGGATTTGTAATAAGTGTCCAATCCTTCAGCTGCCAGAGACCAGGGGCGAAATTCTCCCCCAATGGCGCGATGTCCGCCGACTGGCGCCCAAAACGGCGCCAATCAGACGGGCATCGCACCGCCCCAAAGGTGCGGAATGCTCCGCATCTTTGGGGACCGAGCCCCAACATTGAGGGGCTAGGCCGGCGCCGGAGGGATTTCTGCCCCGCCAGCTGGCGGAAACGGCGTTTGTTGCCCCGCCAGCTGGCGCGGAAATGACATCCCCGGTCGGCGCATGCGCGGGAGCGTCAGCGGCCGCTGAAAGTTTCCCGCGCATGCGCAGTGGGGAGAGTCTCTTCCGCCTCCGCCATGGTGGGGACCGTTGCGGAGGCGGAAGGGAAAGAGCGCCCCCACGGCACAGGCCCGCCCGCGGATCGGTGGGCCCCGATCGTGGGCCAGGCCACCGTGGGGGCACCCCCCGGGGTCAGATCGCCCCGCGCGCCCCCCAGGACACTGGAGCCCGCCCACGCCGCCTTGTCCCGCTGGTAAATACCAACTTTAATTTACGCCGGCGGGACAGGCAATTTCTCGGCGGGCTTCGGCCCATCCGGGCTGGAGAATTGAGCGGGGGGGCCCGCCAACCAGCGCGGCCCGATTCCCGCCCCCGCCCAATCTCCGGTACCGGAGACTTCGGCAACCGGCGGGGGCGGGATTCACGGCGGCCAACGGCCATTCTCCGACCCGCTTGGGGGGGTCGGAGAATGACGCCCCAGGTTTTAAATGATTGAAAATGATAATTGAAATAAACCTCTGCTGAACTATTTAATATCCTCATTGGATTGGGGTGCACTAGCCTGTTTTGCAACAACCTAAATAATTTTGGGCACAGAAAGAAACTTTTAACTATGGCTATCAGTGCGGTGAAGGAAATGAGTGGAATCGAGCTACAGAGTGAATTGGATGGCATCAAACTGTGAGAACAATGTTTCAGCATTTTGCCAAAACAATCAGAACCCTGGTTAGGAAGGTCAACGTTTAGAATCAAAAACTTCCTGGTTTTAAACTTTAATAACTTTACATCTCCACAGGTGGAAGAAAATTGTAAGCTGCACACAGAAGCATAATTCATAAAGCTTTACGCTGAATTTGTATTCAGTTTGCATTCGGAGGCAGTAAATCAGCTGCCATCTTTTGTGGCAAATTGTTCAAGTTACATTCTCGCCACACAAGTGTCAGGCAATGACCATCTCTGGCAAGAGAGGATCTAACCATTGCCCCATGACGTTCAATGGCATTACCATCACTGAATCCCCCACTATCAACATCCTGGGGGTTACCATTGATCAGAAACCGAACTAGATCAGCCGTATAAATATTGATTCTCCGACCCGCCGGGTCGGGGAGAATCCCGTGTTTACAAGAGCAGGTCAGAGGCTGGGAATTCTGTGGAGAGGAACTCACCTCCTGATTCCCCAAATCCTGTCCACCATCTACAAGGCACAAGTCAGGAGTGTGATGGGATATTCTCCACTTGCCTGGATGAACAACACCCGAGCTCGACACCGTCCAGAACAAAGCAGCCCCGCTTGATTAACACACCGTCCGTCTCCTTCAACATCCACTCCCTCCACCGCCGATGCACTGCGACAGCCGCGTGTACCATCTACAAGATCACTGAAGAAACTCATCGAGGGTTCTTCGGCAGCACCTTCCATAACCCACAACCTCCACCACCTGGAACCCAAGGGCAGCAGACAAATGGGGACACCGCCACCTGCAAGCTCCCTTCCGAGTCACTCACCATCCTGACACGGAGCTAAATCACCGTTCCTTCCATGTCGCTGGGTCAAAGTCCTGGAACTCCCTCTCTAACAGCACTGTGGATGTACCTACACCACAGGGACTCCAGCGGTTCAAGGAGGCAGCTCATCACCACCTTCTCAAGGACAATTGGGTAATAAATGCTGGACTAGCCAGCGACACCCACATCCTATGAACAAATACATATTTTTAAAAACGATTTTCCAATCGCTCACCCTTTATTCTACTGACACCATTTTCCATCCGTTTCAGCATCATTGAAACAGCAATAGTGACAACATTAACAATAAATACACTTGATGAATTATACGTTAATGTGCCATTTGCATGTGCACGTGAGTTGTCTACACTCATGTGCACATCCAAAATATTAAAGCTTTAAGTTAAAGGAGTTTTACAAACTCCTGGTGTGATGAACCGCCGCCACCTGCTGGTTATTATGAAGAAATGTCGATTTGATCATCATTTGAGTCCTTAATGCAATTTTATCAAAAATATCTTATTATTTGTAATTGTCCTTTTAGTAACAATACTGTACTGATATCTGTAATAACATGCCTTACGTAATACACAAGAACCAAACCTGTTACTGCTTATTCCTCTCCCCTTGTTAATGACAAATAACATCCTGTGACTGTGAATAAGCTGCTGAATAAGCTGATTCTATTGGAGTAGCTGAAGGAAGAATTTAACAACACAAGAACGACCAACTTTTCCACTCAGAGAAAGCCACTCGGTTCCACTCGACAGAATCCCCCCAGGCGGTCAGCAGAGAGAGTGGACACCTTAATGAGGGATCATGCTGCCAATCTCCGACACAGCAAGTCAGAGCAGCAATGTCCGACAGGCTTTTGTGATAAACGTAGAGAATTTTTATATAGATTGTATTATATATATCTGTTACATTAATGTTATTAAAAATTCTGGTTTAACATACAGGCAGGCAGTGGGCCTGATCAAGCTGCAAATAAGATGCCGTAAAAGTGAGATCATTCATTGCAACCAAGTACTTGTTTACAGAAGAGATGTCTAATGGAACTAATGGATTCCATGGAGATTGGATCATTTGAGACATTGTGTTTAGACTTAGGTTAAGGAGGTCAGGAGATCTGAGTGGGATAGTGATGTATTAATTGGAGGGGCCAGGTCCGTAGCAAACAGTTTTGGTTGTAGGATATTTAATCCGACAAAGACAAAAGGATTTGCAGGCTGTCTCCGAAAGGGTCTCTCTCCCTCTCTCCAAACAGTATTTCCAGGAAATCTATACACAAGATACGGTACGGTATCTCGGGCAGTATGGTAGCACAAGTGATTAGCACTGTGGCTTCACAGCGCCAGGGTCCCAGGTTCGATTTCCCGCTGGGTCACTGACTGTGAGGAGTCTGCACGTTCTCCCCGTGTCTGCGTGGGTTTCCTCCAGGTGCTCCGGTTTCCTCCCACCGTCCAAAGACGTGCAGGATAGGTGGATTAGCCATGATACATTACCCTTAGTGACCAAAAAGGTTAGGAGGGGTTATTGGGTTATGGGGAAAGGGGGGAAGTGAAGGCTTAAGTGTGTTGGTGCATACTCGATGGGCCGAATGGCCTCCTTCTGCACTGTATGTTCTATGTTCTATAAGAGTACAGCAAGTAGGGCGGCACGATAGTGCAGTGGTTAGCACAGCTGCCTACGGCGCTGAGGACCCGGGTTTGATACCGGCCCTGGGTCACTGTCCATGTGGAGTTTGCACATTCTCCCTGTATGGGTTTCACCCCCACAACCCAAAGATGTGCAGGTTAGGTGGATTGGCCATGCTAAAATTGCCCCTTAATTTAAAATAATACAGCAAGTATCCCTGAATTTGCTAACTTAATTTACTGGTGGCTATTGATCTGCGATGGGTTTTGCTTAATTTGTGATAGAGAATGTACAAGTTAGTAGTTAAAGTGATTCATTTATTCTAATAATTGTTCAACAGTTAATTGAAAAGCTATTTTTTGTGATGTTATTGTAGTTTAAAGTAAAATATCGCTATTTGTCAATGGAACTACTCCTGGGATGAACTATCCTTTCCTCACAGTTATACAAATTTTACGAATGAAAACGTTTTATGAATTAAAAATGATTCTATTGAACGATATGAGATCCAGAGAGGACTTGACAGGTGGATGCTGGAAGGATGCTCCACCTTGTGGGAGAGACCAGAACTAGTGGATACAGTTTAAAAATAAGGGGTGTCCCATTTATCTTGGAGATGAGGGGAATTTATTTCCTCTCAGAGCATCATGAGATATTGGAACTCTTCCCAGATAGCGGTAGAGGCAGGGTGATTGGGTGATTGAATATTTTTCAGACAGAGGTAGACAGATTCTTTTTATTAAAAATATGTTTATTAAAAAGAGGGCAGCATTGCTGCCTCACGGCGCCGAGGTTCCAGGTTCGATCCCGGCTCTGGGTCACTGTCCGTGTGGGGTTTGCACATTCTCCCCGTCTCTGCGTGGGTTTCACCCCCACAACCCAAAGATGTGCAGGGTAGGTGGACTGGCCACGCTAAATTGCCCCTTAATTGGAAAAATGGATTGGGCACTCTAAATTTATTTTAAAAAATGTTTATTAAAAAGTTTTCCAGAATAATCAAACGGACCCGAAACAGCCAGACAGAAAAAAGTAAAGCATTACAACCAGAAACAAAAAAGAGGGTATCAACACAATACCTAATTAACATAAATACAAAAACTAACTTAGACCATAAGACATAGGAGCAGAATTAGGCCACTCGGCCCATTGATCAGTCAATCATGGTTCATATTTTTCTCATCCCCATTCTCCTGCCTTCTCCCCATAACCCCTGATCCCCTTATTAATCGAGAACCTATCTATCTCTGTCTTAAAGACACTCAGTGATTTGGCCTCCACAGCCTTCTGCGGCAATAAGTTCCACAGATTCACCACCCTCTGGCTGAAGAAATTCCTCCTCATCTCTGTTTTAAAGGATCGTCCCTTTAGTGGAAACATCCTCTACACGTCCATTCTATCCGGGCCTCACAGTATCCTGTAAGTTTCAATAAGAACCCCCCTCATCCTTCTAAACTCCAACGAGTACAGACCCAGAGTCCTCAACTATTCTGAACAGCTGACAGTGACTAACTCCTTAAAAAAGGAAATAAGTGGTTGCCATTCTGGATCGAACCTCTCCAGCAACTCCCTGATGGTGAACCTGACCTTCTCCAAATGCAGAAATGACATTTAAATTTATTGTCATGTGTACCGAGGTACAGTGAAAGTATTGTTCTGCATACAGTCCAGTCAGATCGTACCATACATGAAAAAAACATAGGACATATGATGGATACACAATGTAAATACATAGACATAGACATGGGTGAAGCATACGGAGTGTAGTGCTACACGATAGACAAGATGTGTGGAGAGATCAGTTCAGTCCATAAGAGGACCATTCAGGAGTCTGGTAACAGCGGGGAAGAAGCTGTTTTTGAATCTGTTAATGCGTGTTCTCAGGCTTTTGTATGTCCTGCCAGATGGGAGAGGTTGGAAGGGAGAATAACCAGCTGTCGGTGGAAAATGGAGGGGGAGTTGTGGAAGCTTTGTGAAAGGCACGTCCACGTGTACTGTTGCCCTTGGAATGTAAAGGCGAATTTGTACTGGCACGCTTTAGCCAATGGAATGGACCAAAAGCCGTTACTAATGTCCAAAACCGAAACAAAATTTGACTGGAGTCCCTGTTTGAGCATGGTCTCGGGACTCGTGGCTACGGTGGGGGCTGCTGCTGGGGTTACTTTGTTCAGTTCCGGTAATCAATGGTCAGTCGCCATGATCCATCCGGTTTCCTGACGGGTCAAATCAGTGCGTTGTTTGTGGAGGCTACTGATCTGAGTACGTTTTGATCCAACAAACTCTCTATTACTTTGGAGATTTCTCCCTCTGCTTCCTGGGGAAATCCGTACTGCTTCTGGGGTTTAGGGTCGGGACCTGTAATGTTCACAAAGCCAGCCAAACTGCCACAGTCGTGCTTGAGCTGTGCAAATGCTGCTTTGTGTTCCTGCAGGACTGCCCTAACCTGTTTGTCTGCACTAATGGCTCGAGGGTCGAACCAGAAGTCTCATACTGAGCTAATCCTATTTACGTATTCTCCTACTGTGAGCGTGGCGGGGGCTCGTGCTGCCTTTGCCATTTTCCATACACACTTGTTAACTGAATCAAAAGAGAGTTTATGGGAGCTCATGAAATTGATCCCAAGCATTTGTTTTGCTGTCTGGGGCAGATCAACTAAAACTACGGGGTGCTTGGATGCAATGTTCCCTATCTGTATTGCTATAGGGGCTGTGATATGTCCCTGTTGTAAATGGCCTGTAAAACCGCTGAGTGTGATGGTGTCTGTTGTGGGCCACGTGTCTCACTGGAACATCATGGAGGAATTGAGTGTGGTGCGGGACCCTCCTGTGTCCCAAAGAAATTCCACGGGTTATCCCCGAACTTTGCCTGCTACTACCGGCCTACCGGACTTGTCCCAAAGGGTATCGCAGACCCAAGTTGGGGAGCCCGAACACTGTCAGTCGGTGCCGTTCATGTCTGTACTCTCTGAACGGGCGCTAACGCTATGGATCAGCTTTGCCCTATTCTTGTTTAGGGTGCCTGTCTGTTGGTTTCTCTGCTGCTTCTGGGGCGCGTTGCACTCTCGCGCAACCTCAGACCGCTTTGCTGGTGGCCTGATTTAAAAACCGATGTCACACACTACGTAGAGAATTGTTTAATCTGTGCCCAGAACAATCCGGACAGATATGCTAAAAAGGCTCAATTTAGCCATACCCGCCCCGTTAATGGACCCTGGACAAATCTCCAGATAGATTATATAGGACCCCTACCCCTGTGCAGAAATGGTTACAAGTGTGTGTTGGTGGTCATAGACACCTTCCCAAAATGGGTGGAAGCATTTCCGTCAAGAACTAATACGGCCAAGACGACGGCTAAAATCTTAACACACCACGGGCAAAATTCTCCCACCCCCCGCCGGGTCGGAGAATCGCCGGCACCGGAGATTCGGCGGGGGCGGGAATCGCGCCGCGCCGGTTGGCGGGCCCCCCCGCTCGATTCTCCGGCCCGGATGGGCCGAAGTCCCGCCGCTAAAATGCCTGTCCGGCCGGCGTAAATTAGACCACCTACCTTACCGGCGGGACAAGACGGCACGGGCGGGCTCCGGGGTCCTGGGGGGGGGGCGCGGGGCGATCTGGCCATGGGGGATGCCCCCACGGTGGCCTGGCCCGCGATCGGGGCCCACCAATCTGCGGGCGGGCCTGTGCCGTGGGGGCACTCTTTCCCTTCCGCCTCCGCCACGGTCTCCACCATGGCGGAGGCGGAAGAGACACCCTCCACTGTGCATGTGCGGGAAGCTGTCAGCGGCCGCTGACGCTCCCGCGCATGCGCCGCCCGGAGATGTCATTTCCGCGCCAGCTGGCGGGGCACCAAAGGCCTTTTCGCCAGCTGGCGGGGCAGAAATTCGTCCGGCGCCGGCCTAGCCCCTCAATGTTGGGGCTCGGCCCCCAAAGATGCGGAGCATTCCGCACCTTTGGGGCAGCGCGATGCCCGTCTAATTTGCGCCGTTTTGGGCGCCAGTCCGCGGACATCGCGCCGTTTCCGGAGAATTTCGCCCCACATCTTTACAAGATGGGGCCTCCCACGCAGTATAGAGTCCGACCAAGGCTCCCATTTCACCGGACGTGTAATGAAAAACGTCCTCACGATTTCCGGAATTACACAAAAGTTCCATATTGCATACCAGCCCCAGTCAAGTGGTATTGTAGAACGAATGAATAGGACGTTGAAAGTCACCCTCAGGAAATTGGTTCAGCAAAATAATAGCACCTGGGATTCAGTACTCCCATTTGCTTTGATGTTTTTAAGAAACACAGTATCTACATCGACAGGTTACATCCCCCACACCCTCATGACCGGACGCCCCATGAAAGGCACTGAGTATTTACTAGGACTGGATTTGGCCAGCCCCGCAGTTACAGCCCTCACGCATGAAAATGAAAATGTGGTCACACAACTAGTACAGAACATAAAGGCAGCACAACTCGCCGCAGCAATGAGACTTGGAACCAGGAAGAAACAGAGCAAGGCCTGTTTCGACAAAACAGTACACGCCACTGAGTTTACAGTAGGGCAACAAGTTATGCGTTCCCTTTACAACCCCAGTTCATTCCTCTCCCCCAAATTTTCTGGTCCATACTCCATTTCAGACAAAGTAAGCCACTCTATATACAAAATAACCTATCCCAATGGTAAATCTGCGTGGTTTCATATAAACCAGCTCAAGGCTTATGGCTCACAGAATGACCACACACACCACATCCTGCTCGCAGCAGCAGACGATCGCACCCCGCCCACAGATGACGTATTCCTACCCTCCCCCAACTACTCCAGCCCGCCCTCAGACACGACTCCAACTCCGCCCCCAGAGGCACGACTCCACCTCTCCCTTCCCTCAACCAGCAGCAACAGCGACAGTGACAGCGATCAAGATGACGATAGCCACAGCACACCATGATACGACTACACCCCTGCACCAGGCTCCACTCCCAGTGAATCTGAGCATGATTCTACCGACCCATTTGAAATCACTTATATCAAAGCCCCTGACCCAGACCCACTGCCCGACGATTACGGATTGAAGCATAGTAGCTCCAACCTCAACACACGATTCTGGCACCGAGATAATTCGTTCAGGCTCATCCGGAATGATGAGATGGACCCCAATTCGCCCCAAGCAGCTTTAGCATGGTTACTACAGACACAAGTTTGGCAGCCGGGAGAAGATGATGACTTAGAGTCTGACTCTCACCAAATGAATCCCTTTGCGACCCTGTTCGCTATTGAGCAGTGAGGAGTCCAGATGATGGAGAAAAAAAGGAACCGATGGAGAGATACGGTGTCCTTTCTGATGGAACCTGCACCATGTTTGTTGAATGTTTGTTCGTTAGTGTTATCGTTAAGTGTTGTGTGTAAACTCGGAAAGTTTTTCACGGCCCCACGTCACCATCCCCTTTGACGGCCAATGGCTGTTAGAGGATCTAGTTTGTCCCCAGAAACTTGTTAATGGAACAAGTTTGTCCCAGACAATAGTTCAGAGGGACTAGTCTGTCGACAGAACCCGACTCATAGTTGCTCTCCTAATTCGAGAGGCAGGCCCCCACAACTACCACACTCTTACCCGTTCTTGCCGGTTGCTCAGGCAGTGGAGAAACGGCATTGGTCCCCGCCCTGCCTGAGGACCGCCCCTCTGGTCAGCTACGCTTGGGTAGAGCACATACGGCATTGATCACCGTCCTACCCGGGGATTCCACCCATTTCCTACCCGCCGCAGCCCATACGCACCCCATTTTGGCTTGTTACATTCAAAATTCTTTTGTTTGGTTTTGGCAACCCTTAGGTTGCTTCCCTATGCTATTTACATCCTAAAACACTGGGATGGTAAATTTCACAAGCTGCGAGACGGCTCGCAGTACGGCAGTATTTTCTTAGGTGTCTTGTCCAAATATTCGGTTTTTAAAAAATGAGGGAGTCACAAATGGTGACCAATTATAAAGGGAAATTGGCAGTAAAGGACAGACAGACAGACATACAAGATCTTAAGCAAGATAATAACAGAAATTATGTTTGTGTTCACAGAACTCCAGAAACCCAGGAACCCCAGAGGAAGACAAAGAGGTCCGACAAAGATGAAGACAGCCTTCGTGTTCACATGGATCCTAGCGGTATCCCTTCAGTTGCGCGCGGACGCTACCCCCCTGACCCCTACTACACAAACCGTAAATGACTCTCACCCCTTTAATACACGGAACCCCGAGATAACTAGCCCAGCGACAGCTAGCAATACCCCGACCTGGTGTGATAAGTTTATTACCTGGTACTCGCTCTCATATGTAGTCGAAGCACTCTTAGTGCTGGCAATACTTTGCAGTGTCGTGCAAATGTTTAGAGTCAGGAAATGGCGAAACAGAGCATATCGCTCTTGCACCCCGGTATACAGATTTAGGTCCCCATTTTCGGATTTCACCAGACTCCCGAACCCATTGGGACAGATTAAAGAGCATCCATTTTGTTTAATGTATTCTATGGAATAAAGAGATGTAAACCTCTGCGTCTGACTGCCAGGCCAGAGAAATTTCTGTGCTGCTATTTTGTACAGGTTAAGATGTATAGATTATTTTTGGATTGTTTGTATTTTTGGATTGTTTAAATGAGGATAGTTTATTGAGAATAGTTAGAGGTTCCAGTTTTTTATTTTTCTGTAATGCATGTATTAATGTCATAGCGCCCCATAGAATTTTTTGACAATGAATGTATTTAAAATGGTTTAGGTAAAATTGTGTTGCATAGGATAGGACAGTGTAGAGCCTAAGCATGGGTGCCCCAGGGATCAGAGGATGAAGACGCCATGGTAATGTGATCCTTCACGCTTCGCGTTGAGGATCACAAGGAGGGTCTGTAGCCATCTGGGATGCCACGTCCCGATTACAAAATGGACACTTGCAAAGACTGCAGGGAAAATTGGACAATGCTAAGAAACAAGCAGGTGCAAGCTCTGTCTGTTGATTAGAACCTTAAACGCTCAGACAGGACAGAAACTACCAAACGATTTACATACTAATGAGCCATCTCCGGGGACAAAAGGGAAACATTTAGATACACAATGTTCGGACAGACTCCCCGGCGCCAGAAGAAGCTAAGACAAAACTGACTGACAGTCACTAGGACACGCCCAGCGATCAGGAAACCACCCCTCTATTGGAGGAAAATCGATACCGATGATTGGGAAAGACCCAATTAGTTGAGGGCAAGTTCAAGGCCCGCCCAAAAGAGCGCAAAGCCCTTTTGGGTATAAAAGGTATCCCCCAAGGGAGAACGCCCTCCTTTGGCTTTGGCTCTCACCGAAGAGAGAGACCTGCCTAGCAGCTGCACCAGACCAAGTAAGTCCCAAGTCAACGCACACTACGAGATAGACGCTCCTAGTTGTTACCCTGTAAACAGCTCAACCCAGCAGCCTCAGAACCTAATGACCGAGCAACGGCCATTGTTCTGCTGACTGAGTGGGCGCCCAAAGCTAAGTATAGGCTTTAGTAATAGTGGTAGTTTAGTTTGTACAGTTTATGCATGAGTAGATTTGACTGTGTGTAAATAAATGAGCCTTGCCAGTCAATCAAAATGACGGTGCTCCCAAGGTTTTTGTTCCTGTTCCAGTGCCTCCCCGTGTTTATCCCGAAGGCTTTTTTCAGGCGGGTTAACAGGAGTATAATGGGGTTTGTGTGGGCGCAAGGGACTCCGAGGGTGAGAAGGGTGTTCCTGGAGCGGAGTAGAGATAGGGGGGGGCTGGCGCTGTCCAACCTCTGTGGGTACTACTGGGCCACCAATGCGACAATGGTGCGCAAGTGGGGGAGGGGGCTGCATGGAAGAGGCTGGAGACGGCGTCCTGTGTGGGTACGAGTCTGGGGGCGCTGGCAACGGCACCGCCGCCGCTCCCTCCAAGGAGGTATACCATGAGCCCGGTGGTGGTGGCGGCCCTCAAAATTTGGGGGCAGTGGAGGCGGCATAGGGGGGGAAGTTAGGGCCTCGGCATGGACCCCATTACGGGGGAACCACCGGTTCGCCCCAGGAAGAACAGGTGGAGGGTTTTCGGGGTGGCACAGGGCAGGCATACGAAAGTTGGGGGACCTGTTTGTGGACGGGAAGTTCGCGAGCTTGGGTGAGCTGGAGGAGACGTATGGGCTCCCCCCGGGAACACCTTCAGGTACTTACAGGTAAGGGCGTTTGCCAGACGGCAGGTGGTGGAATTCCCACGGCTACTGCCACACACAGTACAGGACAGGGTGCTCTCGGGGGGGGTGGGTGGGAGTGGGGAAGATCTCGGAAACGTACCAGGTGATGCAGGAGGAGGAGGAGGTCTCGATGGTGGAGTTGAAAGGTAAGTGGGAGGAGGAGTTGGGAGAGGAGATCGAAGAGGGGACGTGGGCAGATGCCCTAGGGAGGATGGACTCTTCCTCTTCATGCGCGAGGCTCAGCCTCATACAGTTTAAGGTGCTGCACAGGGCACACATGACTGGGACAAGGATGAGCAGGTTCTTTGGGGGTGAGGACAGGTGTGTTAGGTGCTCAGGGAGCCCAGCAAATCACACCCATATGTTCTGGGCATGCCCAGCGCTGGAGGAATTTTGGAAGGGCGTAGCGAGGACGGTGTCGAGGGTGGTAGGATCCAGGGTCAAACCGGGCTGGGGGCTCGCAATATTTGGGGTGTCAGAGGAGCCGGGAGTGCAGGAGGCGAAAGAGGCCGGAATTCTGGCCTTTGCGTCCCTGGTAGCCCGGTGAAGGATTCTCCTTCAGTGGAAAGATGCGAGGCCCCCAAGCGTGGAATCCTGGATCAGCGATATGGCAGGGTTCATTAAATTGGAGAGGGTGAAATTCGCCTTGAGAGGGTCGGTACAAGGGTTCTTTAGGCGGTGGCAACCGTTCTTAGACTTTCTGGCAGAACGCTAGACATTGGTCAATGGCAGCTGCAGCTCAGGGGGTGGGGGGGGGTTACTTTATTTTTGTTTATGTTATTTACACTGGAAGGGTCTGAGGGGGTGCATACACCTGTTGTCTTAAGTCGGGGTGTTAATGTTAATTTATTATTTAGGTAAGGGGGGGAGGGGCTTGGGGGGTTGCTTTTTTAGATTGTGTTTTGTACTTAACCCTGTTGGGTTCTTTTTTCTTTCTCATTTTGTTATTGATATTTTATGAAAACCTTTAATAAAAATTATTTTTTTTTTAAAAATGAGCATTGCTTTTGAACTTACTAACTGGTGTATTGAGTCTGTGATCAGTATTCGGTTCTGAACCTTGTGGCGGTGTCGAAAGATACCTGGCGACTCTTGAGCAAACGTGATTAAAAGAGCCAAATTAAGAACCAACCAAAAGTTAGCAACACATCTGTAAAAGTTGGTAAGAGTCAATGTGGACATGCCGGATTTCCTTAGTTTCCTGAGGAAGTATAGGCGCTGTTGTGCTTTCTTGGTCGTAGCATCGACGTGGGTGGACCAGGACAGATTGTTGGTGATGTGCACCCCTAGGAATTTGAAACTGTCAACCATCTCCACCTCGGCACCATTGATACAGAGAGAGGGGTGCACGACACTTTGCTTCCTGAAGTCGATGGCCAGCTCCTTAGTTTTGCTGACGTTGAGGGAGAGGTTGTTGACGTTACACCACTCCACTAGTTTCTCTATCTCCCTCCTGTACTCTGACTCATCGTTGTTTGGCATCTCACCATCCCCCAGCCAAGCAGAGGCACAGGGCAGAGTGGGAGACCTACAACTAGGCAATGTTCAGCGAGGCAAAGGCGACAGCATCCATCTCTATCCCAGACTGAATCGCCGGTGAATCCGACACCCCACATATGGGCAGCAGCGAACACGGATCCAAATCTACATGGAGTATCTCCAACACGGTGTTCAAGAATGAAGTCCAGAAGCTTATAGGTTTGGGGCAGGACCAGAACATACGCATATGGTTAGCCGGCCCGAGGGAACAGTGACCATATCTACTAACCTGAGGGGAGGTGGAGACAAGGTTGCCACTCGATTTGGGTATCTTTGTGATCTCCGGGAAGGCCGCCTGTCATTTAAGCTGGTCAACCAAAAGACGACTGCACATCTTCGGACTGTGGGAGGAAACCGGAGCACCCGGAGAAAACCCACGTAGACACAGGGAGAACATGCAAACTCCAAACAGACCGCCACCCAAGGCTGGAATCGAACCTGGGTCCCTGGCGCTGTGAGGCAACAGCGCTACCCAGTGAGCCACACTCAGTTCAGGCCACATTCAGATCATCCGCAGTCTTCTTGAACAGCAGGCTCGAGGGGCTGAATGGCCTACTCTGTTCCGAATTCATGTGTTTGTACACCCATTCCTGCAAAACGTCACTCTTGAAAATATCTACGCAGCAAATCCTTGATCCTTCCTCAGCCTCTTGTTCCCTATGTGCCCAGCCACGGAAGGTAGTTGTGCCTGAACCACTGAAATCATCTTTCATGGATCTCCATGTAAACCTTGCTTTGTGTTCATGTTCTTTTATCTTTATGGGTTGAGAAGGCTGTCCGTAAAGGGGAGATCAGGTTTTCATGTCCATGTGGTGTAGGTACACCCACAGTGCTGTTTGGGAGGGAGTTGGCGGTGGTGCTCCCATGTATTTTCTACCCTTGTCTTTCTCAATGGTAGAGAGCACAGGTTTGGAAGGTGCTGTCGAAGGAGCTTTGGTGAGTTGCTGCAGTGCATCTTATAGATGGTACACACATCGCTGCCACTGTGTGTCGGAGATGGAGGGAGTGAATGTTCAAGGTGGTGAATGGGGTGGTAATTGAGTGGTCAGCTTTGGCCTGGATGGTGTTGAGCTGCTTCAGTGTTGCTGGAGCTGCACTCACCCAGACAAGTGGAGAGTGTTCCATTACACTCCTGACTTGTCCCTTAATGGTGGACAGGCTTTGGGAAGGCCAGAGGTGAGTTACTCGCCACAGAATTTCCAATTTCTGACCTACTTATAGTCACAGTGTTTATGTGGCTGGTCAAGTTCAGCTTCTGGCCAATGGTAACCTCAAGATGATGATGGAACAACTCTGATTTTATTATCAGAGTTAACCTAGCTTTGTTTGAGAGGATCTTGCTGGGTATCACGCTCTCCCGTGGAGTGATGCTCCTTGCTTGGACTGCGGTCCCAATATCTAGATTGTGCTCCTCCAGCCATGTGAAAGAAGCCATAGGAGCTGTGGAGTATACAGCAGTTTGCTGACTGTTTTCCCATCAGCGTTTTCTCTGAACCTGTCCAGCACCCGGCTGCATAGCCCTCACGTTCGAACCTAAATGTAAGACCATAAGAAACAGGAACAGGAGAAGGCCATTCGGCCCTTCGAGCCTGCTCCGCCAATTCATAATCATGGCAAGTTAATGTGTTTCAATCGCATCACCGCTCATTCTGCTGAACTCCAAGGAGTACAGGCCCAACCTGTTTAATCTTTCCCCATATAGCAGTCCCTCCTTACCTGGGATCATCCTAGTGAACCTCTTCTGTACTGCCTCCAATGATAAGATACCTTTCCTTAAATAAGGGGACCAAAACTGTGCCCAATATTCAGAATGCAGCCTCACTAGTACTTTGCCCAGTTGCAGCAACATCTCTTTTGTACTCCAGCCCCCTCCAAGGCTTCAAGTAGATAATTGCAGAATGGGCCCCACACTCAGGAAATCCTTGACTGAATTGGCGCCCAGCAGGGATCCCGATTTTGGCCTCTTGCGGGGTTCACCCATTGAGCCCGGCTTCCGCCGAGTGGAATGTGATGACTGAATTGCTCCCCATGTTTCCTGTACATCTCTGTGAAACACCTTGGACACTTTGCACATTAAAGTTGCTTAGTCTTACTGCGTACATTTACCTACATAACAACAAGAAATGCGCTACATGGTCGCGTCCACCTGAACATTTACATTGAGCAGCATTGGGCAGCACGGTAGCATTGTGGTTAGCACAATTGCTTCACAGCTCCAGGGTCCCATGTTCGATTCCGGCTTGGGTCGCTGTCTGTGCGGAGTCTGCACGTTCTCCCCGTGTGTGCGTGGGTTTCCTCCGGGTGCTCCGGTTTCCTCCCGCAGTCCAAAGATGTGCAGGTTAGGTGAATTGGCCATGCTAAATTGCCCTTAGTGTGTCCAAAATTGCCCTTAGTGTTGGGTGGGGTTACTGGGTTATGGGGATAGGGTGGAGGTGTTGACCTTGGGTAGGGTGCTCTTTCCAAGAGCCGGTGCAGACTCGATGGGCCGAATGGCCTCCTTCTGCACTGTAAATTCTATGATAATTCTATGATGATTGAATTTTGGAAAGCAGCACCATGGAATAATATGGCACAACGGGAGGCCACTTGGCCTACTGGCCCTGTGCTGGCTCTTTGCCAAAGCTGCTCAATTAATTTCCCCCCCCCCACCCACCTGCAGATCTGTGACATTTCCCCAATATTTCTTCATTATATCTAATGTCAAAGGTTATATTGCCCCAGGGGCCAGGAAGGGGGTCGGGATTCACCTCAAAGCTTCCGTCTTCGCCTAAGATTTGCTAAGTTGCACCTTAGGAACTGTCGTTGTCCGAACGTTAAAATCATTCTCAGTTCCGTCACTCATGGATGTAGAACTCCCAAAGAATCTAGATCGAGAAGCAAGTGAATCCCACTCTGCTGTTCTGAAAGGGAAGGAATTGTGGAATTGAAATCTGGAAGTATTGGGATGGAAAGCGATCAGCAAGCCGCCCATTCCATTCGGAATCCCAACAAACACAGCTGCCCGTCAACAATCTGTTCTGACTAAAGCTTTATTGGTTTGAAATCAGGTCGCCAGCTACAAAAATAAACCAGTTTGAGCAGAAGCTGGCGGCTTGCCTTGTACGTGTGCAACACCAGACTCACAAAGCATGGCGCAAACATTCAGTATAATTCCAGTCAGGTCCTCTCCTCACCCAGGAACCAGTGGGGCTTGAGCCGTCTGTAAAATTGATATTGTCCTGTCGTCAGAATCAAGCTGGGCACATAACAGAGAGCTCATCTAATATTGCCTCCAATGCATCATCGCTCAAAGTCAAAAGGACCTCCTAAGAAGGAAAGTAACCGGAGCACGAGAAGGCCATTCTACCCATCAAGCCTGCTCCTCCATTCAACAAGATCACAGTTGATCTTGCACATTCTCCGCGATCCCTGTATCCCCCAAGTCCCTCAGTACCCAAAAATCTAGCAATCTCTGTTCTAAACAGAACTCAATGACTGAGCTTCCACAGCACCACCCCCCCCCCCCCCGCCCCGCCCACCAGTGAAAGGATCAAGAACGAGAGGGCGCAGATTTAAAGTGATTTGCAAAAGAAGCAAACGTGATGTGAGAAAAAACGTTTTCACGCAACGAGTGGTTGGGGGGTCTGGGACGCACTGTCTGAAAGTGTGGTGGAGGCAGGTTCAATCGGGGCATTCAAGAGAACATTAGATGATTGTTTGAATGGAAGCAATGTGCAGGGGGGTGTGGGGTGAAGGCAGGGGATTGGCACTAAGTCACGATGCTCGTGTGGAGACCCGGTGCAGGCTCGATGGGCCGAATGGCCTCCTTCTGCATCATAATTCTGCGATCCGGAAACTATGGTCTGTTCTTGCCAGATCTCAAGGTCAGTTTACTCCGTGGACAATTGCAGGCACTCTCAGGGGCAACACTGCACCACTGTGCTGTAATCAAATAACGGCGGATACTGCTACTATTTCCAGTGCTTGCGGAAATATCTTGCCGGCAATTAAGGTGATTTTCCATTTAACTTTGTTAAAGGACTCCAATCTTTCTTTCCCTGCTGAGCGACACATTGAATCATTCTGCCCACTG
Organism: Scyliorhinus torazame; assembly: GCF_047496885.1. Taxonomy (NCBI): domain Eukaryota; kingdom Metazoa; phylum Chordata; class Chondrichthyes; order Carcharhiniformes; family Scyliorhinidae; genus Scyliorhinus; species Scyliorhinus torazame. The sequence continues at coordinate 99,165,576 of NC_092728.1, read as the reverse complement.
AAAATGTTAACTTCTGTTTCCCTCTCTCCAGACGCTTCCAGACCTGCTGACCTTTTTCCAGCGTTTCTGCTTTTTATCTATTTCGGATTTCCAGCGTCTGCAGAATTTAGCTCGATTCATGATCTGTGCTGGGTTAACTGAACAAGATGGGTCTAGTACCTGGGTCTCTACAACCGACTTTTCAATGGCCAAGGTTTGGGGTTGGGGGAGGGGGGAATTGCAGCAGGCTGAGACCCCTCCTTTCGGCCGTCATCTCCAAACGCTCCACCCTGGAATATGCAAGTGTGATGAGAGCCCACTGAGAATCCAGCGTAGGCTTACATAGATGGCTTGGGGCAGGGGACCAGGTAACTAGGTGACCATATAGAATCCCTACAGTGCAGAAGGAGGCCATTCGGCCCATCGAGGCTGCACCGACCCTTCAAAAGAGCACCCTACCTAGGTCCCACCCAACATGTGGACACGAAGGGGCAATTTAGCATGGCCAATCCACCTAACCTGCACTGTGGGAGGAAACCGGAGCAGCTGGAGGAAACCCACGCAGACAAGGGACCCGAGGTCGGAATCGAACCCAGGTCCCTGGAGCTGTGAGACAGCAGTGCTAACCACTGTGCCACCGTGTTGCCCTGTATCCCACAACAGAAGGGAAAAAGGGAGATCAGGAATATCATTTGATGCCACTAAGCCAAGAATAATGGGTTGCAGGGACGTAAATAGGGGTGAGGAGACTCCAGAATGTACACAATCTGTGTCAAAAGCCGGGGGGTGGGGGGGGGGGGGGCACGGTGGAGCAGTGGTTAGCACTGCACCCTCACGGCGCCGAGGACCCAGGTTTGATCCAGGCCCCGGATCACTGCCGTGTGGAGTTTGCACATTCTCTCCGTGTCTGCGTGGGTCTCACCCCTACAACCCAAAAATGTGCAGGGTTGGTGGATTGGCCACGCTAAATTGCTCCTTAAGTGGAAAACACAATCTGTTTAAATCAGTTCTGCACTGTTCTTTTGGTACAGTTCCTTACACACATTTAAAATTGGCAACAGAATATATTGGGAATGTTCTGAAACAATCAAATTGCTCTTCTGTTTTGCTGAGTAGTAAAGATGAACAATGGTTACTCATGGTGGAGATCAGCTTACCTTATCAAGCAGCGATTAGCTCTTCCTCACTGGGCTCCATGCACTGAAAACTGCATGACTGCGAAGTCTGATTAATCCCCTAGGTGGATGTCAATTGGCATGTCTTTCACATTGGTTCAAACATTCCAATTTTAATGTCCCGTCCTTCTCCCTTTCTTTGTGCCTCTGTCCCTCTGTTGCTGTGCCCTCTCCCTGTCCCAGTCCCAGTCTCTCCCGTCTCTGTCTCCGTCCCTCTCTCACTCTGTCCCTCTCCCTCGCTCCCTTTTTCTCTCTGTGCCCCTCCCCTCCCTCTCCTCTGCCCCTGGCCCTTACTCTCTGCCCCTCTCCGACGCGGACTGGTGTGTAAACAGACATAAACGCCTCCGCATGGCATTCTACACCCAGCCCGGGGAACACCTGCAACACCTGTGTGTAAAAAAAAAATTCCACTGTGTGTTTATAGGACACGGTAAGCTGTTGTGCATTGTTCACCCCCCTCCGAAAAGTAACCAAACGAGCGGCAATTATCCATTGAGTCGAGAGAAGTGCTTCTTTCTATTTCTAGTCAGCTGTGTCTACTCATAACAAATCGATTAATATTCCGTCGCAAACGGCAACAGGACAGCAGCTGCTGCGATGGGAGTTCCTTTCACATCCTTCACTCAGTAACTCACTTGTAAATCTTTGTCCTGAACATTTTTATGTTGATTCTTCCCTGCCCATGTTGCTGCTGTGTCCACATCACCCACGAAGCATCAGATGGGGCCCACAGCCTCTCGACAACAACCACGTGCATTTTTGTTAGCACTTTTAACTTAGTAAAATTTCCCAAGCGGCTTCATGACAGCATCAGCAAACAAAATCTGACACCAAACCACATGAGCAGATATTAAGACAGGCAATCAGCAGCTTGGTCCAAGAGATAGGAGTGTCTTAAAGGAGAGCCATGATGTGGAGATGCCGGCGTTGGACTGGGGTGAGCACAGTAAGAAGTCTTACAACACCAGGTTAAAGTCCAACAGGTTTGTTTCGATGTCACTAGCTTTCGGAGCGCTGCTCCTTCCTCAGGTGAATAAAGGAGAGCGAGTGAGAGAGAGAGAGACAAGGAGAAGGTTAGAGAGGGAATTTTGGAGTTTGGGAGCCTAGACAGCTAAAGTTGTGCCACCATTGGTGGAGCAATTAAAAATCGGGCATGCACAACTGGAGGAGCGCAGAGATCTTGAAGAGTTGTTGGGCCGTGAAGGGAGGGGGATCCCGAGATGAGACCCCTTAAAACCGGATAGTTGACATAACACTAGAATAGTTCTACAGAAGTTAGTTTATTGAGGTTTGAGACTAATCGTAGGAAGTATACCCAGTAATCATTATTAACCATTAAACATGTATTTTTAGAACATAGCAGTCACAAGAATTTAAACTCTTGCTGAAAGCAGTGGCCGCGATGCATGATGGGATTTAACCTAACTAACTTGCCCGTGTTCTTAAGACAAACTGAATCAGACAGAAATAATGTGGTCAGCAATAACACAGCCAGCTCAATACGCAGTTGTTATCAGTAGCCCCAACATCCCCGGCTGGATTCTCCAAAAATGGGGCTATGTGCCCACGCTGGTGTAAAAACGCTGGCATTTCACTCCCCAGTTTCCTGCAAAAAATAAAGAGCAATTCACTTACCTGCAGGGGTCTAGCAGGAACCCATCGTGAAGCTCGCAGCTTTGGCTGCGGATACGGGCCCCCGCACTTCCGGTTCTGAGTCCGCGCTTGTGTACGACGGCAGCCTCCAGCGGCTGCGTCGAGTACTATGGCGGACTTGGAGCGCGGACTATCAAGAAGAAACAAGGTCCCCCGATCGGCCTCACGCCCCTTCATCGGACTGGACCGATCGCTGCCCCGGCCACCCCTAAGGCCCCCCCCCCCCACGCTGAATTCCCCCCCCCAACCGTGCTGAATTCCCCCACCAGGGCGGCCACGGACTGAGTCCGCAGCCGCCGCGTGAGAGTCTGACCGGCCTTACGTGGTTAGAACCACACCATCAGGAAATCGGCCGGTCGGGAACGGAGTATCGCTGGGTGGTACTCTGGCAATGGCCCCGCCAGCCGCGCGCCATGATTCACGGACGAGCGATTCTCCGGGGCCCGGAGAATTGGCGGAGCGGCGCCAGGCGCGATTCGGTCGTGAACGTTGATTCCAACTCCGCGCCAAATGCGATTTTTGGCGGTGAATCCAGCCCACCTGTCTCAGACAATCCATGGTACAAAGAAGAACCAGCTTCAACATCCTGCACCCTGACCAACAATGAGATAGGCAGGAAGTGGCTGAGATAGGCAACATGGGAGAATAAGACATAGCGAATACAAGAGTCCTGGCAGGCAGGGTGGGGTTAAATCATGAGCTGATCACACAGTCACCATGTTGTCTAAAGTAAATGGTCAAGGTAAAATTGACAGCTCCAAGGATTGGATCAAGTTCAATTGGGGTGAGCTACTGATTTTTGGAAAATTGTATAACTGTTGCACCTGAACCAGTGTAAAATAGAGTGGTTTTGGCATTTATCCAAATCACTCTCCCTTGTACGTTGACCAAGCTTGGAACATCAAGCCTTCTTCAACAGAGTTGATGTGACAGCAGGTTTTTGTGTTTGGCAGAGCTGTAACTAAGAGGGAGGAAGCCCACATAAAAGCCAGCTCAATACTCATCAGGCTGGAAGGCGGGGTGGGGGGGGGAGGGGTGGTGAAGGTGTTACAGAGCTCGGGAGGAGAGGAACCATGGAGGGATTTGAAAACAAGGATGAGAATTTTGAAGGTCATCAGCCTGGAACATTGGACTGGATTTTCACTGCATTTGGGATCCCTATAAAAAAGGCAATCGGGCCGGATTCTGGAATTCCCGACCCCATTCCTTGGGATTCCAATCTTCCAGAGTGTCTTTTAAAATTGCAGCCTGGTCCATGTTGTGAGCCCTGACCATGCATTCCAGAAAGACATGGCAGGGATTGGCAGGTCCTCGTCTTCGACTCTTCTTGCGTTGGGCCAGCATTTCTTTTTAAAAAAATGTATTTTATGACAAACATGGGTGAAATTCTCCGGTATCGGCACGATGTCCGCCGACCAGCGCCAAAAACGGCGCAAATCAGCAAGCGCGGAAATGACATTGCCGGGAGGCGCATGCGCGGGAGCGTTAGCGGCCGCTCACGGCATCTCCGCGCATGTGCTGTGGAGGGAGTCTCTTCCACCTCCGCCATGGTGGAGACCGTGGCGAAGGCGGAAGGAAAAGAGTGCCCCCACGGCACAGGCCCGCCCGCGGATCGGTGGGCCCCGATCGCGGGCCAGGCCACCGTGGGGGCAACCCCCCGGGGCCAGATCGCCCCGCGCCCCCCCCAGGACCCCGGAGCCCGCCCACGCTGCCTGGTCCCGCCGGTAAATACGAGCTTTGATTTACGCCGGCGGGACAGGCAATTTCTGGGCGGGACTTCGGCCCATCCGGGCCGGAGAATCCAGCGGGGGGTCCTGCCAACTGGCGCGGCTCGATTCCCGCCCCCGCCCAATCTCCGGTACCGGAGACTTCGGCGGGGGCGGGGTTCACGGCGGCCAACGCCCATTCTCCGACCCGGCGGGGGGGTCGGAGAATGACGCCCCTGGTCACAAATATCCCCCACCTTTTCTCAAACCCCTCTGCAGAGCCCCTTAACTCATATTTTATCTTCTCCAACTGCAGGAAGTCGTACAGGTCACCCAAACAAGCCACTACCCCAGGTGGCGATGCTGACCGCCACTCCAGTAAAACCCGCCACTGTACAATCAGAGAGGCGAAGGCCACGACATCGACCTTCCTCCTCTCCATGAGCTCCGGCTTCTCTGAGACCCCAAATATTGCCACCACCTCCTCCTCCACTATCCTAGCCAAGACCGCGAACAGTCCCGCCCAGAATCTTCCCAATTTTTCACAACACCAAAACATGTGCGCGTGATTCGCTGGCCCCCACTCACACCTCTCACACTCATCTGCTACCCCCTGAAAGAACCCACTCATTCTTGCCTGAGTTATATGCACCCTGTGCACCACCTTAAACTGTATCAGGCTCATCCTTGCACAGGAGGAGGGCCGTTTACCCTATGCAATGCCTCACTCCATATTCCCAATTGATCTCCCCTCCCAACTCCCCTTCCCATTTCTCCTTGATCTTCACCATCCGCTCGCCTCCCTGCTCCCCCAGCCACTTGTATATATCCCCAATTCTTCCCTCCCCTTCCACATCTGGGGCGAAATTCTCCGATAACGGCGCGATGTCCGCCGACTGGCGCCCAAAACGGCACAAATCAGTCGGGCATCGCGCCGCCCCAAAGGTGCGGAATGCTCCACATCTTTGGAGGCCGAGCCCCAACCTTGAGGGGCTAGGCCCGCGCCAGACTGATTTCCGCCCCGCCAGCTGGCAGAAAAGGCCTTTGGTGCCCCGCCAGCTGGTGCGGAAATGACAACTCCGGGCGGCGCATGCGCGGGAGCGTTAGCGGCCGCTGACGGCATTCCCGCGCATGCGCAGTGGAGGGAGTCTCTTCTGCCTCCGCCATGGCGGAGACAGTGGCGAAGGCAGAAGGGAAAGAGTGCCCCCACGGCACAGGCCCGCCAGCGGATCGATGGGCCCCGATCGCGGGCCAGGCCACCGTGGGGGCACCCCCCGGGGCCAGATCGCCCCACCCCCCAGGACCCCGGAGCCCGCCCGCGCCGCCTTGTCCCACCGGTAAGGTAGGTGGTTTAATCTACGCCGGCGGGACAGGCATTTTAGCGGCGGGACTTCGGCCCATCCGGGCCGGAGAATCGCGCGGGGGGGCCCGCCAACCGGCGCGGCGCGACTCCCGCCCCCGCCGAATATCCGGTGCCGGAGACTTCAGCAACCAGCGGGGGCGGGATTCACGCCAGCCCCCAGCGATGCTCCGGCCCGGCGGGGGGTCGGAGAATCTCGCCCCAGGATGCAACTATGTTGGGCCAGCTTTTCAATGAGTCATCGCTCCCGGCCCCTCAAATGTGTCATGAGCCTGTTCCACATGAGGGGACCTTTTTTAAAAAAAATATATTTTATTGAAATTTTTTTCCCTGAGCAACATTTTTCCCGCTTACAAAACACGCGAAACGATAACAGTAACAAAAACAGAAATTTTTAAACTTTTTAACAATAATAATAATAATAATAATATACAAGTAACAAAACCTCGTACCCTATTGACCTATACTCAACTGAGCCTCCTCCCCCCCTTCCCCCCTGGGTTGCTGCTGCTGGTCATCCATCTTCCCTCTAACGTTCCCCTCGGTAGTCGAGAAATGGCTGCCACCGCCTGGTGAACCCTTGAGCCGATCCTCTCAGGGCAAACTTTATCTGCTCCAGTTTAATAAACCCCGCCATATCGTTTACCCAGGCCTCCAGTCCGGGGGGTTTCGCCTCCTTCCACATGAGTAGGATCCTGCGCCGGGCTACGAGGGACACAAAGGCCACGACATCGGCCTCTTTCGCCTCCTGCACTCCCGGCTCTTCCGCAACTCCAAATAGAGCTAACCCCCAGCCTGGTTTGACCTGGGCTTCACCACCTGCGAAATCACTCCCGTCACTCCCTTCCAATACCCTTCCAGTGCCGGGCACGCCCAAAACATATGTGCGTGGTTTGCCGGGCTCCCGCCACACCTCCCACATTTGTCCTCCACTCCAAAGAACCTGCTCAATCTTGCCCCCGTTCTGTGTGCTCTATGTAGCACCTTAAATTGAATCAGGCTAAGCCTGGCGCATGAGGAAGAGGAATTTACCCTGCTTAGGGCATCAGCCCACATACCCTCCTCTATCTCCTCCCCTAATTCTTCTTCTGTAGCGCACAAAGACTCCGTGAGACGAATAGAGTGAAGTCGATGAGGCTTTATTAAGCGTGTCTGTTCCCCAGCAGCCCGATAGTAAACTGGCCTGCGGGGGAAGACACCGGCTTCTTATACTTCGCCTTCAGGGCGGAGCTTGAGGTCAACGGCCAACCAGGACCCGGGATCTGTCAGCCAATGACATTAGGGCTTCCAGTCCCACATGACCCCCAATACATACTACCACATTCACCCCTTGTCAAAAATGAACCCGGCGGGGTGATGCTTCGTATGGTGGTAAGGGTTTACAGGGCTGGTCCTGGGAGGATAGAACATTTACATGGTAGTACAGTATTGGACAGTTTCGTCCTGTTACAACTATTTACAGCGGGTATAGGAAAAAACAAAATGTTCTTTGAACAGTCCATCTTTGTTTTACATCGACGCCACGAGTCGGTCGGGCGGTCTGGTCGTCCGTGTCGATCGCCTCGGCCCCGGCGGTGGTGGTGGTGCTTGTACCGGTGTTGTCGCCTCCAGGAGCCGTACGGTTTCAGCTGTCGGTGCAAAGGGGAGGGGGACTGATCCTCCTGGGAAGGGGGCGGTCGCGGGGTGCGGCGGTGGCAGGAAGGGGGGCGGTTGGGTTGATGGTGTCGGGGGGTGTGCGTGGTGCCGGCGGGCGCCAGATCCCGCAGGGAGACCGTGTCCTGTCGGCCGTCGGGGTACTCCACGTAGGCGTACTGGGTGTTTGCGTGGAGGAGGTGAACCCTTTCGACCAACGGGTCCGCCTTATGTGCCCGCACATGCTTTCGGAGCAGGATGGGTCCTGGGGCCGCCAGCCAGGTCGGCAGCGACGTTCCAGAGGAGGACCTCCAAGGGAAGACAAGGAGACGCTCGTGAGGCGTTTGATTAGTGCCTGTACATAATAACGACCGGATGGAATGGAGAGCGTCCGGGAGGACCTCCTGCCACCGTGAAACTGGGAGGTCCCTGGACCGTAGGGCCAGTAGGACGGCCTTCCAGACCATGCCGTTCTCCCTTTCTACTTGCCCGTTCCCCCAGGGGTTGTAGCTGGTCGTCCTGCTTGAGGCTATGCCCTTGCTGAGCAGGAACTGGCGCAGCTCGTCACTCAGGAAAGAGGACCCCCTGTCGCTGTGGACGTATGCGGGGTAACCAAACAGTGTGAAGATGCTGTTTAGGGCTTTAATGACTGTGGCCGCGGTCATGTCGGAGCAGGGAATGGTGAAAGGGAAGCGGGAGTATTCGTCCACTACATTAAGGAAATATGCGTTGCGGTCGGTGGAGGGGAGGGGCCCTTTGTAATCGAGACTGAGGCGTTCAAAGGGGCGGGAAGCCTTAATCAGGTGCGCTCCATCTGGCCTGAAAAAATGCGGCTTGCATTCCGCGCAGATGTGGCAGTCCCTTGTGACTGTACGGACCTCTTCTAAAGAGTATGGGAGATTGCGGGACTTGATGAAGTGGTAAAACCGAGTGACCCCCGGGTGGCAGAGGTCCTCGTGGAGGGTTTGGAGGCGGTCAATTTGTGCGTTGGCACATGTGCCGCGGGATAGGGCATCGGACGGCTCGTTCAGCTTTCCGGGCCGGTACAAGATCTCATAGTTGAAGGTGGAGAGCTCGATCCTCCACCTTAAGATCTTGTCATTTTTAATTTTGCCCCGCTGTGCATTATCGAACATGAAGGCTACCGACCGTTGGTCAGTGAGGAGAGTGAATCTCCTGCCGGCCAGGTAATGCCTCCAATGTCGCACAGCTTCCACTATGGCTTGGGCTTCCTTTTCCACTGAGGAGTGGCGGATTTCTGAAGCGTGGAGGGTTCGGGAGAAGAAGGCCACGGGTCTGCCCGCTTGGTTAAGGGTGGCCGCTAGAGCTACGTCGGAGGCGTCGCTCTCGACCTGGAAGGGGAGGGACTCGTCGATGGCGCGCATAGTGGCCTTTGCGATGTCCGCTTTGATGCGGCTGAAGGCCTGGCAAGCCTCTGTCGACAGAGGGAAGGTCGTGGTCTGTATTAGGGGGCGGGCCTTGTCTGCGTACTGGGGGACCCACTGGGCGTAGTACGAAAAGAACCCCAGGCAGCGTTTCAGGGCTTTTGGGCAGTGCGGGAGGGGAAATTCCATGAGTGCGCGCATGCGTTCGGGGTCGGGGCCTATTATCCCATTGCGCACTATGTAGCCCAGAATGGCTAGCCGATCGGTGCTAAAAACGCACTTGTCCTCGTTGTACGTGAGGTTCAAGGCTTTGGCGGTCTGGAGGAATTTTTGGAGGTTGGCGTCGTGGTCCTGCTGATCGTGGCCGCAGATGGTTACATTGTCGAGGTACGGGAACGTGGCCCGTAACCCATGTTGATCAACCATCCGGTCCATCTCCCGTTGGAAGACCGAGACCCCGTTTGTGACGCCAAAAGGGACCCGTAGGAAATGGTATAATCGCCCGTCTGCCTCGAAGGTTGTGTACTTGCGGTCACTTGGGCGGATGGGGAGCTGATGGTAGGCGGACTTGAGGTCCACGGTGGAGAAGACTTTATACTGGGCAATCCGATTGACCATGTCGGATATGCGGGGGAGAGGGTACGCGTCTAGTTGTGTGTACCTGTTGATGGTCTGGCTATAGTCAATGACCATCCTTTGTTTCTCCCCTGTCTTCGCTACTACCACCTGCGCTCTCCAGGGACTATTGCTGGCCTGGATTATGCCCTCCTTTAGTAGCCGCTGGACTTCGGACCGAATGAAGGTCCGGTCCTGGGCGCTGTACCGTCTGCTCCTAGTGGCGACGGGTTTGCAATCCGGGGTGAGGTTCGCAAACAAGGACGGGGGTTGCACCTTGAGGGTAGCGAGGCCGCAGATAGTGAGTGGGGGTATGGGGCCGCCGAATTTAAACGTAAGGCTCTGTAGATTACATTGGAAATCTAATCCCAGCAAGGTGGGGGCACAGAGTTGGGGAAGGACGTTAAGTTTGTAGTTTTTGAACTCCCTCCCCTGCACCGTTAGGGTAACTATGCAGAATCCCTGGATCTGTACGGAGTGGGATCCTGCAGCTAGGCAAATCTTTTGTGCGCTGGGGAAGGTAGTTAAGGAACAGCGTCTTACCGTGTCGGGGTGTATAAAACTTTCCGTGCTCCCGGAGTCGACTAGGCATGGCGTCTCGTGGCCGTTAATTAGGACCGTTGTCGTCGTCGTCTGGAGAGTCCGGGGCCGAGCCTGATCGAGCGTAACCGAAGCGAGCCGTGGTTGTAGTAGTGGGGTGGGGTCCGTTGTTGCCGTCCAAGATGGCGTCGGGGATGGACAAAATGGCCGCCCCCATACATCGCACGTGGCTGGGGGGTCACAAGATGGCAGCGGGGGTGGACAAAATGGCCGCCCCCATGCGTCGTACAGGTCGGGGGCGGTCCAAGATGGTGGCGCCCCTCCTCCCCTCGTGGTGGTCGGGACCCAAAATGGCGGCGTCTGCGGGTCGCACATGGTGTGCTGGGGGGTCTGGGGAGCGCTAGGACCGTGCGGAGCTCCCTCACCGTGAGCGCCAGGGCCGCGAGCGCTAGAACCGCGCGGAGCTCCCTCGCCGGGGACAGCGGTGGTCGGGGCCCAAGTCGGCGGCGCCGGCGGGTCAGGCGTGGGGCCGCGAGCGCAAGGAGCGCAAGGAGCGCGAGGAGCTCCCTCACCGGGGTCAGCGGTGGTCGAGGTCCAAGTAGGTGGCGCCGGCGGGTCAGGCGTGGGGCGTGGGACGGGGGTGAGGGTGGCGTTCGGGACGCGAAAAACCCCTTCCTCTCCGTGGAGAGTGTTGGCCGGGACCCAAAGCGGGAGCGCCGGCGGCGGGTCGTACATGGGCTGCGGGGAGGGGGGTTGGGGAGCGTAGGCGGCGTGCAGGGCTCCCAGTTCTCCCGGGACCGCGGTGGTCGGGACCCAGAGCGGCTGCGTCTGCGGGTCGTACAAGGCATGCTGGGGGGGTTGGGAGGCATAGACTGCTTGTAGGGCTCCCTGTGGCCCCGGGACGGCGGCGACCTCGCGGGAGCGGCACACAACCGCATAATGCCCCTTTTTCCCGCAGCTTTTGCAGATGGCTGCGCGGGCCGGACAGCGTTGTCGGGGGTGCTTCGCCTGGCCGCAGAAATAACAGCGGGCGCCCCCGGTGCGACTCGGCGTTTGGACTGCGCAAGCCTGTGGGGTGTCCGGAGGGGGGGGGTAGGGGGTTTGCCGCGACGGGTACGTACGGGGCCCAATGGCCTGCCGCGCGGTCGGGGCCGTAGGCGCGGGTATTACGCGCGGCCACGTCTAGGGAGGCTGCTAGGGCCCGTGCCTCTGAGAGTCCTAGCGACTCTTTTTCTAGAAGTCTTTGGCGGATTTGGGAGGATTGCATACCTGCCACAAAAGCATCGCGCATTAACATGTCCGTGTGTTCCTTTGCATTCACCGACGGGCAGCTGCAGGCTCGTCCCAAAATCAGCAGCGCGGCGTAGAACTCGTCCATCGATTCTCCGGGAGCTTGCCGTCTTGTCGCGAGCTGGTAGCGAGCATAGATTTGGTTAACTGGGCGAACGTAGAGACTTCTGAGTGCTGTGAAAGCCGTCTGGAAATCGCGGGTGTCTTCAATGAGGGTGAAAATCTCCGTGCTCACCCTCGAGTGCAGGACCTGCAGTTTTTGTTCGTCTGAGACTCGGCCTGTGGTCGATCTGATGTAGGCCTCGAAGCAAGTCTGCCAGTGCTATCGGGCTGCTGGGGAACAGACACGCTTAATAAATTGTAGCGCACAAAGACTCCGTGAGACGAATAGAGTGAAGTCGATGAGGCTTTATTAAGCGTGTCTGTTCCCCAGCAGCCCGATAGTAAACTGGCCTGCGGGGGAAGACACCGGCTTCTTATACTTCGCCTTCAGGGCGGAGCTTGAGGTCAACGGCCAACCAGGACCCGGGATCTGTCAGCCAATGACATTAGGGCTTCCAGTCCCACATGACCCCCAATACATACTACCACATCTTCCCACTTTCTTTTTAGTTTGCCCACCGACTCCTCCCCCTCTTCCCTCATCTCACTATAAATCTCTGACACCTTGCCCTCTCCGACCCACACCCCTGAAAGCACCCTGTCCTGTATCCCCTGTGTCGGGAGCCGCGGAAATTCCCTCACCTGTTGTCTAATAAATGCCCTCACCTGCATATATCTCAAGAAATTCCCCCGGGGTAACTTATACTTTTCCTCCAGTGCTCCCAAGCTCGCAAAAGTCCCATCTATGAATAAATCTCCCACCTTGCTAATTCCCAACTGGTACCAGCTTTGAAATCCTCCATCCATTCTTCCTGGGGTGAACCTATGGTTGTTCCTGATAGGGGACCCCACCAGGGCTCCCCGCACCCTCTCTGTCACCTCCACTGTCCCCATATGTTCAGTGTGGCCGCCACCACCGGGTTCGTGGTGTACTTTTTCGGTCAGAACGGTAGCGGCGCCGTCACCAGCGCCTCTAGACTCGTCCCTTTACAGGACCTTCTCTCCAGCCTTTTCCACGCCGCTCCCTCACCCTCCATCATCCATCTACGTATCATTGCCACATTGGCGGCCCAATAATAATCTCCCAAGTTCGGTAGTGCCAGTCCTCCTCTGTCCCTACTGCGCTGAAGGAACCCCCTCCTTACTCTCGGAACTTTCCCTGCCCACACAAAGCTCGTAATGCTCCTATCTATTTTATTGAAAAAGGTCCTGGTGATTAAAATAGGGAGACATTGAAATACAAATAAGAACCTCGGGAGGACCATCATCTTAATTGCTTGCACCCTGCCCGCCAGCGATAAAGGATGCATGCCCCACCTCTTAAAGTCCTCCTCCAATTGTTCTACCAGCCGTGTCAGATTAAGTCTGTGCAAGGTTCCCCAGCTCCTAGCGATCTGAATCCCCAAGTATCGGAAGTTTCTTTCCACTTTCCTTAGCGGTAAGCCTTCTATCTCTCTACTCTGGTCCCCTGGATGTATCACATATAATTCACTCTTCCCCATGTTTAATCTATACCCCGAAAATTCCCCGAACCTCCTCAAGATTCGCATAACCTCTGTCATCCCCCCTGCTGGGTCCGACACGTATAGCAATCGGTCATCCGCGTATAACGAGACTCGGTGTTCTTCTCCCCCTCTAGTCACCCCTCTCCATTTCCTGGAGTCTCTCAGCGCCATGGCCAGAGGTTCAATTGCCAGCGCAAACAACAATGGAGACAGCGGGCATCCCTGTCTTGTTCCCCTATATAATCGGAAATACTCCGATCTATGTCGACCTGTAACTACGCTTGCCGTCGGTGCCCCATAAAGTAGTCTAACCCAGCGAATAAATCCGTTCCCAAACCCAAACCTCCTTAACACTTCCCATAAATACTCCCACTCCACCCTATCAAATGCCTTCTCTGCGTCCATTGCCGCCACTATCTCTGCCTCCCCCTCCACTGAGGGCATCATTATCACCCCTAATAGTCGTCGCACGTTAACATTCAATTGTCTCCCTTTTACGAACCCTGTCTGGTCTTCGTGCACCACCCCTGGGACACAGTCCTCTATCCTCGATGCCAGCACCTTTGCTAGCAGTTTGGCGTCCACGTTCAATAGTGAAATAGGTCTATAGGACCCACACTGCATCGGATCTTTGTCCCTCTTCAAAATTAGCGATATCGTCGCCTCCGACATTGTCGGGGGTAGTGTCCCCCCTTCCCTGGCCTCATTGAACGTCCTCGCCAACAACGGGGCCAACAAGTCCACATATTTTCTGTAGAATTCCACCGGGAACCCGTCCGGCCCCGGGGCCTTCCCTGCTTGCATGCTTCCCAGTCCCTTAATAACCTCGTCCACCTCAATCGGCGCCCCCAGGCCTACCACCACCTGCTCCTCCACTTTCGGGAACCTCAACTGGTCCAGGAACTGCCGCATCCCCTCCTCTCCCTCTGGGGGCTGAGACCTATACTGTTCTTCATAAAAGGTCTTAAACACCTCATTTATCTTTCCTGCCCTTCGCACAGTGTCTCCCCTTTCATCCCTAATTCCTCCTAACTCCCTCGCTGCTGCCCTCTTTCGCAGTTGGTGCGCCAACAGGCGACTAGCCTTTTCCCCATATTCATACCTCCTCCCCTGTGCCTTCCTCCACAGTACCTCCGCCTTTCTGGTGGTCAGAAGGTCAAACTCGGTCTGGAGTCGTCTCCTCTCCCTGTACAGCTCCTCCTCCGGGGTCTCTGCAAATTCCCTGTCCACCCGTAAAATCTCCCCCAGTAATCTATCCCTTTCCTTGGCCTCTGTTTTCCTTTTGTGGGTCCCAATAGAAATCAGCTCTCCTCTGACCACCGCTTTTAGTACTTCCCAGACCACTCCCACAGGGACCTCGCCGTCGTCATTGACCTCCAGGTATCTCTCGATACACCCCCTCACTCTTGCACACACTCCCTCATCCGCCATCAGTCCCACATCTAATCGCCAGAGTGTTCCCTGCTCCCTGTCCTCTCCTACTTCCAGGTCCACCCAATGTGGGGCATGATCCGAAACCGCTATGGCTGAGTATTCAGCTTCTTCCACCCTAGAGATCAACGACCTTCCTAAAACAAAAAAATCTATCCGGGAGTACACTTTATGGACATGGGAGAAGAAGGAAAACTCCCTAGCCCTGGGTCTAAGAAATCGCCATGGATCCACTCCCCCCATTTGGTCCATAAACCCCTTAAGTACCTTGGCCGCTGCCGGCCTTCTTCCAGTCCTTGAGCTGGATCTATCTAGCCCCGGGTCCAGCACCGTATTGAAGTCCCCTCCTAAAATCAAATTTCCTGCCTCCAGGTCCGGAATACGCCCCAGCATCCGTCTCATGAACCCCGCATCGTCCCAATTTGGGGCATACACATTAACCAACACGACCTCCATTCCCTCCAGCCTACCACTCACCATTACATATCTACCTCCACTATCTGCTACGATGTTCTTTGCTTCAAATGCTACCCATTTCCCCACCAAAATGGCCACCCCTCTGTTCTTTGCGTCCAGTCCTGAGTGGAACACCTGTCCCACCCATCCTTTCCTTAGCTTAACTTGGTCCGCCACCTTTAGGTGCGTCTCTTGGAGCATAACCACGTCTGCCCTTAGTCCTTTCAAATGCGCGAGCGCTCGGGCCCTTTTTATCGGTCCATTCAGGCCTCTCACGTTCCACGTGATCAGCCTCACTGGGGGGCTACCTGCCCCCCTCCCGTGTCGACTAGCCATTACCTTCTCTAGGCCAGTCCCATATCCCGCCTCCGCGCTCCCGCTCGCTCCCCCAGCGTCGCATTCCGCCCCCGACCACCCTCTCTTTAACCATTTCCTTTTGGATTTCCGCAGCAGCAACCCAGTTGTCCCCCCCCCCCCCCCCCCCCCCCCCCCCCGCTAGATCCCTATCTCGCTTGATTGCTCCCCCCATATCACTTCCGTAAGTCAGCTGACTTCAACTGACCCCGGCTACTCCTGCTCGCTCCTCGGCCCCCCCGGTGTGAGGGAACTCCCATCCGCCTTGCGCCTGTTTTCCCGCCTTATTCTTTCTGGCGCGGGAACATCCCTTTACCTGATCCGCCTCTTATGGCGCAGCTCTCTTTCCCCTCCCCCTCTCCTTCCCCATTCTCTGACTATGTCCCGCCTCTCCCCCCTCACCGGCGCCCACATTTCCCCAGTGTCCCCCCCCTGCCCTGTTTACTTCTCGATTAACTTTCATCATCCCGTTAACAAAAACAATAATAACAACAATAACAGTTCCCTGCAGCATCAGTCCCTCAGTTCCGGTCCAGTTTCTCTTCATTGATGAAGGACCATGCTTCCTCCGCCGTCTCGAAATAATAGTGTCTCTCCTGATGCGTGACCCATAGTCTTGCCGGCTGCAGCATCCCAAACTTCACCTTCCTTTTGTGCAAAACCTCTTTGGCTCGGTTGAAGCTCGCCCTCCTTCTCGCCACCTCCGCACTCCAATCCTGGTAGATCCTTACCACCGCATTCTCCCATCTGCTACTCCGCACCTTTTTAGCCCATCTCAGGACCTCTTCTCTGTCCTTAAGGCGGTAGAATCGCACGATTATCGCCCTCGGTGGTTCTCCCGCTTTTGGTCTTCTCGCCGGGATCCGATTTGCCCACTCCACCTCCATGGGGCCCGCAGGGGCCTCAGCACCCATCAGTGAGCTCAGCATCTTACTTGCGTATGCTCCACAGTCCACTCCTTCCACACCCTCCGGGAGACCTAGTATCCTAAGGTTCTTCCTTCGCGCTCCATTTTCAAGGGCCTCAATCCTATCAGCACACTTTTTATGAAGTGCCTCGTGCGTCTGAGTCTTGACCGCCAGGCCCAGGACCTCGTCCTCAATACCTGATACCTTCTGCTCCACCACGCGAAGTTCAGTCTCCTGGGTCTTTAAAGTCTCCTTAAGCCCCTCAATTGCCTGTAACAACGGGGTCATTACCTCCTTCTTCAGCAGGTCCACGCACCGTCTCACCTCGTCCTGCTCAGGCCCCCATGTCACCTGTGGTTTCTCCGCCGCCACTTTGTTCCACTCCCTCTGACCTCCTGGCTGCAGATCCTTCGGGCTGCAGCCGCCGCCGCCGCCGGTTTTTCCCTCCGTCGTTCGGGGGGGGACTCCCTTCCCTCGCGCCTCGCACCGGGTTTTACGGCCGTCCAAGTCCCCGTTGGGGCTCTTAAAAGAGCCCGAAGTTCCGTCGGAGCTGGAGCCGCCGAAACGTGCGGCTAGCTCATCCCTGCCGCAACCGGAAGTCCATGAGGGGACCTTTTAAAAGCAAAGTTCAAAAGTTCTCCTCATGCAACCACCCCCCCCCCCTCCCCACATGCCATGCCCCCCAAAAATGTCTAAGGCCCTCTATGACCCCCAACCCCACCCTGCCACCCCCCCCCCCCCCCAAAACAACCTCCAAGGCCGAATTGGAAAGACAGAGATTGCAGGTGATGCCACATTTGTGTGGGGAGCGTTGCAAATGCTTCCATTCTCACGAGGCTGCCCTTGTTGTACTAGCTACTCCGATGTGTAACTTATCATTTGCCTGTTAATTCATGTTTAAGTTACACCGATTCCGAAACAGTGTTGAACAGTTAAGAAAATTACATTTTGTTGGTAATTCAGTTTGGGGTAGGGTTATTTGGTAAATTTGGTTATCTTAGTTGACCGTTCTCCCACAAGGAGCACATCATTAGGCAAAACGTGAGGCTTTGTCGGTATCATGCCTGTCCTGAGAAGCTACCTCTGTCTTCCTTCTCTCCTCAACCCTTCTCTTTTCCTCTCTCACACCTGCTCACTCACTCACTCTCCTCTCCCTTACAACTGTCTCGTCTCTCTCCCCCTCTCCCCTTTCTCATCATGCTCTTCACCTGCTCCTGGTGGTCCCCATCACCCATTTTGCCTCTCCTCCTTTTACCTTCACCACCTTTCCCTTCCTCCCCTTCTGTCCCCCCCTTTCCCCATGTCACCTTCTCTCTCCCCTCCCATCTTCCCCTCCCTCTCCCTTCTCCCCCTCCTCGCTCCCATCTCCCTCTCCTCGTTCCCTCGCAGCACGGTAGCACAGTGGTTAGCACTGTTGCTTCACAGCTTCAGGGTTCCAGGTTCGATTCCAGCCTTGGGTCACTGTCAGTGCGGAGTCTGCACGTTCTCCCCGTCTCTGCGTGGGTTTCCTCCGGGTGCTCCGGTTTCCTCCCACAGTCCAAAGATGTGCAGGTTAGATGGATTGGCCATGTTAAACTGCCCTTAGTAACCAAAAAATGTTAGGTGGGGTTACTGGGTTATAGGGATAGAATGGAGGTGTCGTCTTAAGTAGGGTGCCCTTTCTAAGGGCCGGTGCAGACTCAATGGGCTGAATGTCCTCCTTCTGCGCTGTAAAGTCTATGATTCTTTGATTCTATAATTCCAATGCCAGGACTTGTTAGTCATGGAAGGAGTGTTCAGAATGTGATTCAACGGGCTGATAATCAGCTCTGGAACCTTTCCACCACTTCCCCCGTGTTCTGCAAAGGGTCAAACAAGGTCCGTGCGACGATACGCTATAAATGACTACCTCTCCCCATCAATTCTCTCCACTCCTCCAGCCTTGCTCTGCCTCCTTTGTCACCCCTCCTGGAGGGGAAGCTGGTGCAGCCCCTTGTGAGATATCCCTGTGCACTTACACAGAGAAAGATTAACTAATCTCTTGCTCTTTGTAATACCAATCACTTTTAATTACTCCAGTCCGCCACTACCACTGCCAGCGAGTGTTATTTAAATGGAAGAACTCCTCTGGAATATATTCCAGCTTCTACTCGGAATTAAAACCTCTTGAGGTTTAGTTTAAAAAGATAACAAATGTCTATCTGTTCCAGAATTTCACAATTACAGCCTCCTGCAAAATGGCTTTTTGGATCATGAAATCTGTCACTCTGAGCGATTAATAAATGCACAGAGTGTTACTGAAATTAATGAAAGCACTTAACAGGAGAGAGAATTCATCAAGCCAGTCAGAAACCTACAATAAGCTGTCAGGCAGGAAGCTGTACATCATTGAGAAAGGAAAGGTTATAGAGCAGAAATAATATAGCAAAGAGAATCCTCTACTAGCTGAATTTTACAGCACCAGAAAAGACACCATTCGGCCCGTCACATTTGTTCCTGCTATCCAAGTCATTCTAATCAGCAGCACGGTAGCACTGTGGTTACCACTGTTGCTTCACAGCTCCAGGGTCCCAGGTTCGATTCCCGGCTTGAGTCTCTATCTGTGCAGAGACGGCACGTTTTCCCCGTGTCTGTGTGGATTTCCTCCGGGTGCTCCGGTTTCCTCCCACAGTTCAAAGAAGTGCAGGTTAGGTGGATTGGCCGCGCTAAATTGCCCTTAGTGTTCAAAAAATGTTAGCTGGGGTTACTGGGTGGAGGTGTGCGCTTAAGTAGGGTGCTCTTTCCAAAAGCCAGTGCCGATGGGCCGAATGTCCTCCTTCTGCACTGTAAATTCTATGATTCTATGATCCCTGAACGCTTTTAATTGTTTCTTTCTTAATTCATTGCCCTTCTAAAAATTATTATGGATGTTGCCCCCACTGTTTTTGGAGATAGGCATTCCAACAGCCCTCAATGGAGCGGCCCATCCCTTTCCATTTTACTTCTTATGTTGAGAACACTGATCTTCGTCTCCGCTATTTTGCTGCTTTGTTTCTGTACTATCGTTGATCAAATCGCCAGCTCTCTGAAAGAGCAGTGCAACTAGTGCCACTCCCCCCACATTCATCCCATAATTCCTACATGGCAGATGCGGAATAACGTGGATGAATGTGATGTTAGCCACATCGGCAGCAAAAACAGAGGGCGGGATTCTCCGCAACCTGCCGGGCCGGAGAATCGCCGGGGGGCGGCGTGAGTCCTGCCCCGCCGCCCTGACCAAATAATCCCACCAGGGCGAAGGATCGGAGAATCCCGCCGGGGCGGAGGATCAGAGAATCCCGGTGAGTATCCCGAATTCTCCAGCGCCGGCTTTTTGGCGGGGGCGGGAATCGTGTCGCGCCGGTCGGGGGGTCGTTGGCTGCGGCCCCCCCACCCCCCGGCGATTCTCCGCTCCGCGATGGGCCGAGCGGCCGCCCGTTTTCGGGATCTGGCACCGGGGGGGGGGGGCCACGGTGGCCTGGCCCTGATCTGCAGGCGGGCCTGCGTCATGGGGGCACTCTTTGGGCGTCATTCTCCGACCCCACAGCGGGTCGGAGAATGGCCGTTGGCCGCCGTGAATCCCGCCCCCGATGGTTGCCGAAGTCTCCGGTACCGGATAGTCGGCGGGGGCGGGAATCGGGCCGCGCCGGTTGGCGGGCCACCCCCGCTGGATTCTCCGGCCCGGATGGGCCGAAGTCACGCCGATAAATTGCCTGTCCCGCCGGCGTAAATTAGAGTACCTATTTACCGGCGGGACAAGGCGGCGTGGGCGGGCTCCGGGGTCCTGGGGGGGGGCGCGGGGCGATCTGACCCCGGGGGGTGCTCCCACAGTGGCCTGGCCCGCGATCGGGGCCCACCGATCCGCGGGCGGGCCTGTGCCGTGGGGGCACTCTTTCCCTTCCGCCTCCGCAACGGTCTCCACCATGGCGGAGGCGGAAGAGACTCTCCCCACTGCGCATGCGCGGGAAACTGTCAGCGGCCGCTGACGCTCCTGCGCATGCGCCGCCCCGACATGTCATTTCCACGCCAGCTGGCGGGGCACCAAAGGCCGTTTCCGCCAGCTGGCGGGGCGGAAATCCCTCCGCGCCGGCCTAGCCCCTCAATGTTGGGGCTCGGCCCCCAAAGTTGCGGAGCATTCCGCACCTTTGGGCCGGCACAATGCCCGTCTGATTGGCGCCGTTTTTGGCGGCGGACATCGCGCCGTTGGGGGAGAATTTCGCCCAGGGATTCTCCAATCCTCCGCCCTGGCGGGATTCTCCGATGCTCACCAGGATTCTCCGATCCTCCGCCCCGGCGGGATTCTCCGATACTCACCGGGATTCTCCGATACTCACCGGGATTCTCCGATCCTCCGCCCCGGCGGGATTCTCCGATACTCACCTGGATTCTCCGATACTCACCGGGATTCTCCGATACTCACCGGGATTCTCCGATTCTCCGCCCCGGCGGGATTCTCCAATACTCACCGGGATTCTCTGATACTCACCGGGATTCTCCGATACTCACCGGGATTCTCCGATACTCACCGGGATTCTCCGATTCTCACAGGGATTCTCCGATACTCACCGGGATTCTCCGATCCGTCACCCCGGCGGGATTCTCCGATCCTCCACCCCGGCGGGATTCTCCGATACTCAGCGGGATTCTCCGATACTCACCGGGATTCTCCGATACTCACAGGGATTCTCCAATCCTCCGCCACGGCGGGATTCTCCGATACTCACCGGGATTCTCCGATCCGTCACCCCGGCGGGACTCTCCGATACTCACCAGGATTCTCCGATCATCTGCCCCGGCGGGATTCTCCGATCCTCCGCCCAGCGGGATTCTCCGATGCTCACCGGGATTCTCCAATCCTCCGCCCCAGCGGGATTCTCCGATACTCACCGGGATTCTCCGATCCTCCGCCCCAGCGGGATTCTCCGATCCTCCGCCCAGCGGGATTCTCCGATACTCACCGGGATTCTTCAATCCTCCGCCCCAGCGGGATTCTCCGATACTCACCGGGATTCTCCGAACCTCCGCCCCGGCGGGATTCTCCGATCCTCCGCCCAGCGGGATTCTCCGATACTCATCGGGATTCTCCGATCCTCCGCCCCAGCGGGATTCTCCGATACTCACCGGGATTCTCCGATCTTCCACCCCGGCGGGATTCTCCGATACGCACCGGGATTCTCTGATCCTCCGCCCCGGCGGGATTCTCCGATACTCACCGGGATTCTCCGATCTTCCACCCCGGCGGGATTCTCCAATACTCACCGGGATTCTCCAATCCTCCGCCCCAGCGGGATTCTCCGAACCTTCGTCCCGGCAATATTCTCCGATCCTCTGCCCTGGCGGGATTCTCCGTTACTCACCGGGGGCGATTTTCTCCGCATCTTTGGGGGCCCACCTTGAGGGGCTAGGTCGGCGCCGGACGAATTTCCGCCCCGCCAGCTGGCGCGGAAATGACATCTCCGGGCGGCGCATGCGCAGTGGAGGGAGTTTCTTCCGCCTCCGCCATGGTGGAGACCGTGGCGAAGGCGGAAGGGAAAGAGTGCCCCCACGGCACCGGCCCGCCCGCGGATCGGTGAGCTCCGATTGCGAGCCAGGCCACCGTGGGGGTACCCCCCAGGGTCAGATCGCCCCGCGCCCCCCCCAGGACCCCGGAGCCCGCCCGCGCCACCTTGTCCCGCCGGTAATGTAGGTGGTTTAATTTACGCCGGCGGGACAGGCATTTTAGCGGCGGGACTTTGGCCCATCCGGCCCGCCAACCGGCGCGGCCCGATTCCCACCCCCGCCGAATCTCAGGGGGCGGGATTCATGCCAGCCCCCGGCGATTCTCCGACGGGGCGGGATTCTCTGATATTCACTGGGATTCTCCGATCTTTCGCCCCAACGGGATTCTCCGATACTCACCGGGATTCTCCGATCCTTCGCCCAGCGAGATTCTCTGATCCTTCGCCCCGGCGAGATTCTCCGATCCTCCCCCCCAGCGAGATTCTCCGATCCTCCGCCCCGGCGAGATTCTCCGATCCTCCGCCCCGGCGAGATTCTCCGATCCACCGCCCCAGCGAGATTCTCCGATCCTCCGCCCAGGCGAGTTTCTCCGATCCTCCGCACAGGCGAGATTCTCCGATCCTCCGCACAGGCGAGATTCTCCGATCCTCCGCACAGGCGAGATTCTCCGATCCTTCGCCCCGGCGGGATTCTCCGATCCTCCGCTCCGGTGGGATTCTCCGATCCTTTGCCCCGGTGGGATTCTCCGATCCTCCGCTCCGGCGGGATTCTACGATCCTCCGACCCGGTGGGATTCTCCGATCCTCCGCCCCGGCGGGATTCTCCGATCCTTCGCCCCAGTGGGATTCTCCGATCCTCCGCTCCGGTGGGATTCTCCGATCCTCCGCTCTGGTGGGATTCTCCGATCCTCCGCCCCGGCGGGATTCTCTGATCCTCCGCCCCGGCGGGATTCTCCGATCTTCCGCCCCGGGGGGATTCTCCGATACTTCGTCCTGGCGGGATTCTCCGATCCTTCGCCCCGGTGGGATTCTCCAATCCTCCGCTCCGGTGGGATTCTCCGATCCTCCGCGCTGGCGGGATTCTCCGATCCTTTGCCCCCAGTGGGATTCTCCGATCCTCTGCTCCGGTGGGATTCTCCGATCCTCCGCCCCGGCGGGATTCTCCGATCCTTCACCCCAGTGGGATTCTCCGATCCTCCGCCCCGGCGAGATTCTCCGATCCTCCGCGCTGGTGGGATTCTCCGATCCTCTGCCCCGGTGGGATTCTCCGATCCTCCGCTCGGGTGGGATTCTTCGATCCTCCGCCCCGGCGGGATTCTCCGATCCTTCGCCCCAGTGGGATTCTCTGATCCTCCGCTCCGGTGGGATTCTCCGATCCTCCGCGCTGGTGGGATTCTCCGATACTTCGTCCTGGCGGGATTCTCCGATCCTTCGCCCCAGCGGGATTCTCCGATCCTTTGCCCCAGTGGGATTCTCCGATCCTCCGCCCCGGTGGGATTCTCCGATCCTTTGCCCCATTGGATTCTCCGATCCTCCGCCCCAGCGGGATTCTCCGATCCTCCACCCCGGCGAGATTCTCCGATCCTCCGCGCTGGTGGGATTCTCAGATCCTTGACCCCGGTGGGATTCTCCGATCCTCCGCTCCGGTGGGATTCTCCGATCCTTCGCCCCAGCGGGATTCTCCGATCCTTCGCCCCGGCGGGATTCTCCGATCACCTGCCCCGGTGGGATTTTCCGATCCTTCGCCCCGGCGGGATTCTCCGATCCTTCACCCCGGCGGGATTCTCCGATCCTTCGCCCCGGCGGGATTCTCCGATCCTTCGCCCCGGCAGAATTCTCTGATCCTTCGCCCCGGTGGGATTCTCCGATACTTTGTCCTGGCGGGATTCTTTGGTCACGCTGCAGTGAATGGAGATTTTGCTCAGCTCCTCGCTTGCAGCGGTAGCGGCAGACTAGGATCGGAGAATCCCGTCGAGAACAGATTTAAATGGATAGATTGGGAAATGTTGACGTACAAAAGGATTTGGATGCCTTTGTACGGCACTCACTGAAAGCAAGTATGTATGCACAGCAAGAGGTTAGGAAAGCAAATCGTATAGAATCATAGAATTTACAGTGCAGACGGAGGCCATTCGGCCCATCGAGTCTGCACCGGCCCTTGGAAGGAGCACCCTACTTAAGCCCATGCCTCCACCCTATCCCGTAATCCCACCTAACCTTTTTTTTTGGACACTTTACCGTGGCCAATCCACCTAATCTGCACATCTTTGGACTGTGGGAGGAAACCGGAGCACCCGGAGGAAACCCACGCAGACACAGGGAGAACGTGCAGACTCCACACAGACAGTGACCCAAGCCGGGAATCGAACCTGAGACCCTGGAGCTGTGAAGCAACAGTGCTAACCACTGTGCTACCGTGCTCCCTGTTGGCCTTCATTGCGAGAGGACTGGAGTACAAGAGCAGGGATGTCTTACTGCAGCTGCGCAGTAAGGCACAATGAGTACTGTGTGAAATTGGCCTCCTTATCTAAGAAAGGATATATTTGCCAGAGGGAGTGCAGGGAAGGTTGACCAGACTTTCTTGGGACGACGGGATTGTCGTATGAGGTGAGTTTGGGTCGGCTAGGCCTGTATTCACTGGAACTTCGAAGAATGAGAGGGTATCTCATTGAAACGTATGAGATTCTGAGGGCTGGACGGACTGGATAAAGGGTGGTTGTGTCCTCCGGCTGGGGAGGGTCTAGAACAAAGAGACCACTGTCTCAGGGCATGGGGTGGGCCTTATAGGGCTGAGAAGAGGAGAAACTTCTTCACTCAAAGGATGGTGAACCTGTGTGGAATTCTCTACCACAGAGGCTGTGGAGGCCAAGTCACTGAATATGATTAAGAAGGAAGTAGATTGATTTCTAGACTCTAAAGGCATCGATGGGGTATGGGGAGAGCACGGGATTTGAGGCTCAGCCATGATCATGTTGAATGGTGGAGCAGGCTCGATGGGCCGAATGGCCCACTCTTGCGCCTATTCCATGTGTCGAACAGCAGGTGGCAGAGTGGACCTGCACAATCATATTTTGCTCTACACATGACCGCCATCTAATGGTCGAGAAACGGCAATGCAGAAATAAATCTTGCGAGTTAACATTGACGATTACCCTTCTGAAGAACTTGCATTTCTCTATTGCCTCTCTCGTTGTGAGGACAGCCCAAAGTGCTTTTCATTTAAAGTATGTTTATTAAAGTTTTACAAAATAACAAACAACCAACTCAAACACAAGAATGCAAAAATTACAAACAAAAAAAAAACCCACTTGACTTAAACACCACAACTAAAGCCTCTAACAGCTGACGGTGTCTAAATCTTTAAGAATGGAAATAAATGGTGGAACCTCTCCACCGACCCTCGAATGGTGAATTTGATTTTCTCAGTGTAAGAAGGACAACCATAGAGGCACGGGGCAGAATAGGAGACCTCAAACCACGCAGTAACCGCCTCCGGGCTATCAGTGAGGCAAAGGCGACTCCGTCTGCCTCTACCCTAGAGTGAAACGCTGGTGAATCTAAAACCCCAAATATGGCCATAGAGGACACCAAATATGGCCATAGAGGACATGGGTTCATTCCAAACAGAGTATCTCCGACATGGTGCTAAAAATGGAAGCCCAGAAGCTGCCCAATTTGGGGCAGGGCCAAAATATATATATATATGGTCAGCTGAGGCAAGCGAACAGCGTTCCCACCTGCCCTCAACGTTTGGAATAACACCCCCTATCCTTGGTCAAGTGCGTCCCGTGCAGCACCTTGAACTGAATTAGGCTCGACCGGCCACATGAGGTTGTGGAGTTGATCCTGTACAGGGCCCAGCTCACTTTCCCATCTGGTCCTCACCCCGTTGACTGGGGAGGGACCAGACAAAAGAATCAGGGGCGAAATTCTCCTACCCGCCCCGCCACATTTCTGCGCCGACCGGCCGGCGGGAGTCTCCGTAACACCGGCCGGTCAATGGGGTTTCCCATTGTGGGGCAGCCCCACGCCGTCGGGAAACCCCCGAGCGCCGGCAGAACGGAGACTCCCGCCGGCGGAGAATGACGCCCATGGTCTTATAGGTCTGTGATCGACCCCTTGCCAGGCTGGGCCAACGGTGATATCCTCTTCAGCAAAGAGGAAGGTGGAGCCAGAGGAAAGGAAGGGAAACTCGTAGGGTTGCTTCACAGCTCCAGGGATCCGGGTTCGATTCCCGGCTTGGGTCACCGTCTGTGCGGAGTCTGCACGTTCTCCCCGTGGGTTTCCTCCGGGTGCTCCAGTTTCCTCCCACAAGCCCCGAAAGACGTGCTGTCAGGTGAATTGGACATTCTGAATTCTCCCTCTGTGTCCCCGACTAGGCACTGGAGTGTGGCGACTCGGGGCTTCTCACAGTAACTTCATTGCAGCGTTAATGTAAGCCTACTTGTGACACTAAGAAAGATTATTATTATTAACTTGAAAATAACAAAAAAGGCTAGGAGTTGGGCAGCTGAAATTTGTCAGCCAGCTGTCAAAAACTAGCAAACCCCCTCCATGAACAGGTCACCAAAATGCTCAAGTCCCTTTACTTTCCACGATTTAAACGTTGGGTCCAATCCAAAGGTTACGAGAAGTGATTATTATAGACAGGGGCCAGTGAAGACAGGGAAAGGAGTTTGAAATGGTGTCGAAACTGTTTCCAGATCCTTAGAGAGGAGACCATCACTGGATTTGAGGAAAATCTAGTGGGAGAAAAGGGAACAGGCGCAATAACTACGGAAAGAAGAGTGGATGTGGTACGAGAGGGAGTTTCCATTTGGCTCCAAATAAAATCGTGATCGCTGATCCACATTTTTTGAATTTTAGTGGCTCAGTAATAAAACAATGGGCGGGATTCACTGGACGCGATTCTCCGCTCCAGCGGCTAAGTGCCACGCCGTCGTGAACGCCGTCGAGGTTCACGACGGTGCGAAACGGGCCCGATCTCGACCGATTCAGGGCGCAAAAATGGGCTAAGATCGGGGCCGCGAGAAACTCGGGGGGGCGTGTCGCGAAAGCAGCATCCTCAGTGCGTGCCGGGCATTGGCGCCGCATAAAAGCGGCGCCGCGTCATCCGCCGCGTAACTGGCGTCACCCGCGCGTGCGGGTTGGCCAGCTCCAACCCACGCATGCGCGGTTGCCGTCCTTCCCGAGGCCGCCCCGCAAGAAGATGTCGGACGGATCTTGCAGGGCGCGGAGGAAAGGAGGTCCTCCTTCAGAGAGGCCGGCCCGCCGATCGGTGGGCACCGATCACGGGCCAGCCCCCTTTTGAGTCCTACCCCGGTGAAAGAATCCTCCCACAGGCCGCCCCCCTCAGCGTTCCCGCGCTGTACCCGCCGGCAGCGACCAGGTGTGGATGGCGCCGGCAGGAAGCCGTCATTTTGGGCAGACCGCTCGGCCCATCCGGGCCGGAGAATAGCGGGTGTAGCGGAGAATCGCCATTTTGGGTGTCCCGGGCGATTCTCCGGCCTGCGCCGCGCAGAACTGAACGGGACCGTTCTCGCCGCTTGGGAGGGCGTCGGACCAGCGTCGCGGGGAGAAATGGCCACGAGGCGATTCTCCCAACCGGCGCGGGAGCGGAGAATCGCACCCACTGTCCCCCGCCGGTATCGTAATCGGCGGCCTGCGGAGAATTCCTACCGCCGCCCAAACCGGGGGGCGGTGCTGGTTTGACACCGGTTTTTGAGTCTCCGCCATCTCTGAAATGGCATCATCGTATCGCGCGCCGCAAGCCGGTGGAATGGCGTTGGCGTGTCTTCGGAAGGCCCTCTCCCGATGCTTCGCCCCCGATGGGCTGCGTTCCCGAGCGCGCGGTTGACGTGTGGTCTGAGCAGCCGAGAACCCGGCGTGGAGGCTGCGGATTGTGTCCAATGCCGACACAGTCGGCTGGGAGCCATGCCGCTGGCCGGGGGGGGGGGCTTCCGCGAGGGCTGTGGGGACTGGTGGGGGGGTGGCCAGTGGTTGCCCTGTATTTAGCAGGTGGGGTCTGCGCACGGCTGGCACCATGTTGTACGCCGTGACCGCCGCAGGTCGTCGCCATGCGCAGCCAGGGACCCGGCCATCCTCCAGACGTTTTTGGCGCGGGAGCCGGGAATTTTAGCCGGCGCTGCTGCTAAAGTTTTTTTTAAGCTGCAAGTGGACTGCCTGGGAGTGAGGTGCAGGCAGATTCAATCGTGGCTTTTAAAATGGGATTGGATAATTGATCTGAAGCGACGATATTTGCAGGGGTTGTGGGGGAAAAGGTGGGGTTTGGGACTAACCGAAGTGCTCCAGGCACAACGGGCAGATTGGCCTCCTTCTGTGCTGTAACCATTCTATGGCCGAAACCTTCCGGCTGTTCTCGGCGGCTGAATCTTCCAGTCCCGTCGTGGGTTCCCCGGCCGCGGAGACTCCGAGCACTGTAAAACCCATAAACAGCAGAGGTACCACAAGATCCCACAGCCGGCCACCTCCGCTGGATTTGAGGCGGGGGCCACCTCCGCTGCCTCAAAACACACAAGAAAATCCCGCCTGATCTAGCTCCAGCATTCTCTCTATCGATATCAATACACACATTGCCAGAGGTTGTGTCAGAAAGGACAATAAGAACACAGTGAGTTAGGTTATATGGACATTCTGAATTCTCCCTCTGTGTATCCGAACAGGTGCCGGAGAGTGGCAACTAGGGGCTTTTCACAGTAATGTCATTACAGTGGTAATGTAAGCTTACTTGTGACAATAAAGATTATTATTACATTAAGTATCTAAATATAAAGAATGAAATGCCAGAACATGAGGGACAGATGGACTACATGCTCCACTCGAAGGAATGGCGGAATTACGATTTTACATCTGTTGTGAATTACTGTTTAAACGTTGAAATGTATCAGTGCTCATTCTTGCTCAAAACAAAGAACTGTTGCACAAGGCTGGAATCACCTCTAAATCTATCACATAAGTACGAAGACTTATCTTTCTGAACCCACAAACATTAAATTAGCAAAGTGGTCACTTGTGGTGAGCAATGTTCCCGCAAATTAATCGATCCAGTGAACTGGGGATCCAGCAACACATTCTGTAACTGTTCTCAGGGCACGACTGCGGCACCTGTCATACAGGCGGTTGCCAACCCCCCTCTCAGGATTGTGCCAGAGTCTCCAGGAATTACAAATTCATTCCCTGCACATTGTTGCAAGCAATTATGGGAGGGAAAGAAAAATCACAGGAGGACACAAGTCCCAGTGAACAAATAACGGGCAGGATTCTCCGTTCCCCCAGCCGTCTGTATCTCGGCGGTGTGTTGGTGACAGGTTTCTCTACTCCCGCCGCTTGTCAATGGGATTACCCATCGAAGATACCCCACTCCGCCGGGGAACCCACGGGTATCCGAATGGCTGGAGAATTCCGGCCAATATTTCACAGGACATTTTACATTTACAAAAGTTGCACAGGGCGTCATTTCAATTCTGGCCTTGGGACACTGTCTGTGTGGAGTTTGTACTGCCCCTGTCTGCGTGGGTTTGCTACGGGTGCTCCAGTTTCCTCCCACAGTTCAAAGATTTACGGGGTAGTGGATTGGGCATGCTAAATTGCCCTTAATGTCCAGGGGTGTGAAGGTTAGGTTTTGGGGTTGCAGGGGTAGGGTGGGACATGGATCGGTGCAGACCCGAATGGTCTCCTTCTGCAACGTAGGGATTCTATGACTTAGAATTGCTGTAAACAAGAGACAGGTTGGGCCGCAGACGCACGCACGCCCACCTCTTGAGCAGCGCCTGGGAGTTGGTGACAGAGGCAGTCCGTGCTGCCAACCTCACCAGGAGTAAAACAGCTGGTGGTCCTGAGGTGTGGGGAGGGGGAGGGGGGGGGGGGGCACTGGTGAGGCCTCTGCCCGCAGGAGGGGCAGTGAAGCAGGGAGGGTTCCAAAGGCCACGGTGCAGGTGTCCTCTACGGTGGGGCAACGATACTGAGGGGTGTCCCCACTTGTAAATACTTACACCAATTCGTGCCCGCGAGACATCCGCCTAAGAGGGGCGAAGCATCATGGGGAGGGGGAGTTGTGGGGGGAGGGGGTGGTGCATGAAATGTCCAAGCAGCAAATGATATTCAAATCCGTGCAAGTGATGGTTTTCAATGGACCTGCGGAGCGCGCAAACTTCGATAACGTCGCCAGCGAGGGACTGGCGCACAAATTTTTTCCATTTCGCTCGATCACTGGCATCATGAAGAGAGAATTCAGCCCTTCCCTGCTGTGTTATCCCTCCCGTGTAAGGAATTTCCACCCCACCCCCACCAGCGTGGCATCATCTCGATGGGTTTTACGACAGGTATGGACCAACGGGGACCGGGCCTACGGTCCCGCCGGGAGAGCACCAGGCGAGTAAAGCCCCTGCCGAGGAGAGGGGGTGGGTGGGGGGTGCCGAGGGGAAAGAGAGGGTCATGCCCGGGCACTACCTTGGTTATGCCCCCTGCTCAGTCAAAGCCCACCCCGCCTCTTCCAAAATGTTTGGTGGGAGAAGTTGGCGAGGCAGCCGGGGGGGGGGGGGGGGGGGGGTGCTCTCTGCGTTTCCCACTGAAAGTACAAAATTACGTAACATCAAAAAATACAGGTTTTAAGGGGCATGATAAATAAGCGAGAAGCAGAGACGTTTAGGGAGGAAATCCCTGGACAACTGAAGACACTGTCACTAACAGCGACTCAAGAGAAAATCATAACATTAAAGATATTTATTTATTTTTACATCATTATCATTTACACATTTAGGTATTAAAACATTGATTAGAGGGTCATTATTGTCCACAATTGATACTTTAAAGTCTGCCACTTGACCAAGAGGGTTTAGTGCTAGAATGAAGAAATTGATTCATCAAGACCGATGCTTTAAAGTACATGTGACACCGCTTTGCAACCAATCACGGTCCAGCTAATCAAGATGGCATGGTGAACATTAAATGTTAATATAAAAATATAGATCACACACTGCCTTTATCTAAAAGGGAAACTTTGGCAAGTTTGTCGGTTAAGCTTTGAAAAGGCAAGTTTAAAATACTGTGCAAGGTGTCTGTTTCTCTGTCTCAAAGTTATCCCCTCTTGCCCAATGCAAGCTGACTTCACCTCTTGTGCGTCATGTCAAGACTACTAGCAACGGTCAGTAAACCTCTCCCAAACCCGACCCACACTTGAAGGCAGGTAAGTGGAGGGAAAGGCCACAGACCCAAAGCAGATTTTGTCCTTACCCAAGGTCACAGATTCCTAACCACACAGGAGCCCATTCGAACTCTCTATCAAGCAATCTAGTCGTATCGCACCCCCCCCACCTCAATCTCTCTCCGTAGCCCTTGTAAGTTCATTCCCCTCAAGTGCCCATCCAATGTCCTTTTGGGATCCCTCATCGAGTCCACTTCTACCATGTTCACAGACAGAAAGTTCCTGGTACAGAACCGAAAAATTCCTGCAGTTCCTTTTTTTTTAATAAGAGGAAGCCATTCGGTCCTTCAAGTCTGCATCAACCCTCTAGAAAATCACCCTAACTCGTTCCATCCCCCACCTTATCCTCGTAACATAACCTGCATATCCCTGGACACTAAGGGGCAATTTATCATGGCCAATCCACCTTACCTGCGCATCTTTGAACTGTGGGGGTTGGGGGGTGGAACCGGAGATCCCAGAGGAAATCCATGCAGACACGAGAGAAAGTGCAAACTCCACAAAGACATTGTTACAGCAGTGCTAACCACTGTGCATAAAATCCTTCCTCTCATCCCTCGCCCAAAACCTTAAATCCGTGTCCTTTATTCCTTGTGCCGTCAGATAATGGGAGTTACTTTTCACTGTCTAACTTGTCTAAACCTGTCATAATCTTGTACACACTTCTACCAAATCTCCCCTCAATCCCCTCTACTTTAAGGAGAGCAAGCACAGTTTCTCCTGCCTAACCTTGTCGCTAAAAGCCCCTCGTCCCTCGAACCACTCTGGTAAACGTCGTCCGCACCCTCTCAAAGACCCTCACATCTTTCCTAAAACAGCTCCGGCGCTTTGATGGCCTGGTTTCTCTATTAAAATTCTTCAAGCACAAAATCCATTTCTGCGCCGTTTTACTGAATCTGCTTTGGCGTGAGTTTTGGGATGGGCAGGTTTCAGCAGGTGTTATTGGAGAACAGTAAAAAAAAAGAGTGGGAGCAGTGGGCCACTTTGCTTTGGACCTCCCAATTCAGCAGCTCGGAGGCTGAATGAATCGTCTGTACCGACCCTCCCACTCAAGTTCAGCGAGCCGGCCCCCCCTGGAAAGCGGTGGAATTTGAGACTTCCTTGCACAGTACCACACACCAGTCTACAATTATTTTTCTACAAAAAACATCCTTTGATAATTCAGTCATGAGGAGTCCATTCACAGAATACCTTTGAAGGGGCTTTTTGTTAATAATCGGTCTTTGAAATACGGTTTTGACAAGTTTCTCCTGAAGTATGCAGGAGCATCCTTCTTGTTTGAGGACAAGTCACTGAGCTTACAATTGTGCAGGTTCAAAATGGGGGGAGGGAGCGGGCTCGCAACCCCTTCCTACTCTCCTGCTCAGTCGTATAAATCTTATTCGTCAGCCTCTCCACGTCTAATTTGTAAAAAATAGTTTCTTCAGACAAATTCACGAACTTGGCATTTCACAATTAAAAAGATATTTACCAATGTTCCGTACAATCAGCAACTTGATAAAATGTAACTGCATCAAGGGCTGGTTTAGCACAGTGGGCTAAACTGCAGGCTTGTAAAGCAGAACAAGGCCGGTGGTGCGGGTTCAATTCGGCCTCCCCGAACAGGGGCCGGAAAGTGGCGACTAGGGGCTTTTCACAGTAACTTCGTTGAAACCTATTTGTGACTACAAGCGAGTATTATTATTAATACCCTTAGCCCATTTTTTAAAATCTGGAAATTTACAGACTGCAAACTAGTCATTGTGTAAAAATAGTACAACCTTTTCCCCCATCCTGGCGTGTTACCAAGGTTACATTCTTCATTGTGGAACCATAATCATTTGCAGTTTTGTTTCAAAGACACACCAAACTCTTCTATTCATTTAAGGTCCTGGGTTGCAGACAAAGCTGGGCCACATCTTCCTCTGCTGTCTGGCCATCGTCCTTCAGCCAGTGAAGTCCAGAATGCTCCTGGCTTGATTGTGCTTCATTTTTCACATTTAAAAGACAGCTCCTGCACTGCAGCCTGTCCAGGAACGGGTTACATACTGGAAGTCACTGCAAACTTGTATGGGAAAGAATTCTAGTTAAGCTTCCGAAAAACAGGCAACTGTCTTTCTCAAACAACAATCAATTGTTGGAAAAAAGTTTTTTTTTCGAAACAAAGGCTTAGCTGTGGGCTCTTAGAGGCAAGGAATTCCCAGCTCAATTCTCTTCCCTCATCCATCCAACACCTCCAATTCTCTCTTCCACCCTTCCAAGCTTTTAGCGCCTGCTATCCAAGTTCTTGCTCATCGCTAATCACGCACGCGCACGTTAATTGGAGAAGATGGATGCTCAAAATTAATGAGTTGGAGCTGTAGAACGGTAATGTTAGTCTGATACCCAGAAATGTTGCGGAGCACCGGGGTAGCCCAGGTAGAAGAGGAAGTCTAGAAGTGAGACTGGTTCTGTGGGAGCAAATCTAAACCTACTCCATGTTCAGTGTCAAGCCAGATGTCAGAATCCCAAGCCAATGGGGTTTGAGCATCATAGTGAATACAGCACCACAGTTAATGGTGGGTTGGAGTTCATGGTTCACAGTGGATACGAGTCCACAGCAAAAAACTTACCACCGTCAATCAATCAATCACTGACAGAACCAGTGAGCAAGAGGTCACCGGTATGCTTTTCAGGGTGTGGGGTTAAGGTACCTTTTTCGGACAGAGTACAATCATCTCACTAGGCATCCAGTCCATATTACACCTGACCTGGGAGTACTCAAATGGTCAGGATTGTCGACAAATCAGAACCAAATTACAACCAATAATAGGAGGAAATAAAACATTCAACATTTTCAATGCAGGCACAAAATATTTGCACCAATTTGCAACACCGATGTGCAAAAAACAGGAACAAAACTTAGCCAGGCTAATTGGTAGGGTTGCC
This sequence comes from Scyliorhinus torazame, assembly GCF_047496885.1. Taxonomy (NCBI): domain Eukaryota; kingdom Metazoa; phylum Chordata; class Chondrichthyes; order Carcharhiniformes; family Scyliorhinidae; genus Scyliorhinus; species Scyliorhinus torazame. The sequence goes on along the minus strand of NC_092728.1, from coordinate 99,131,860 downwards.
AACCCTTCAGGGTTGGCCTGGAGTCTCGAGGAATTGAAGATCTCTCTTGACCAGATATGAAAATATTGAAAACAGGACAGGGATAAAAAGGCTGTTTGGCTGAGGGTCGAGCATGGTGCCATTGGGGAATGAGTGTTTTTGCTTTCCAGTTGGGGTAGGAAGGCTATATGTCATCAGCATGGTTGCGTTAACCGACCAATGGCTAGAACATGAGGGCCGTCATGTGATGAATCCCCCACCCCCACCCAGGAACACATTTAACCACAGTTGGCAATCCTACTAATTGGGCTTGGGGTGAATTTTCCAGCCTGAAGCTGGACAAGGGTCTTGGGGGAAGATGGAACTCAGATCAAGTTCTGACCTTTGCCCACAGCACAAACTTAATTGAAGGCCCCAATATTACAAAAAATTACAAACTCATTCTGGAAATCATGAAATAGAGAAAAGGGTTGACATTTTGAGACAGCCCAGGCTCAATGCGGCCGACTTTGTGTGTGAGATATTTGCGGTCCGTCTGATCAAAAATCAGACGAGATGGCAATGCTGGGAAACAATAAAGCCCGGGGTCGGCTCAAATCGCAGGAAAAGGATTCACCGTCACGACCAAGTCTCCAATTGATCAATTTTCAGCAACCAACTTATCGAACTACAGGCAGGAATGATTATGGTCACAGCAGCCAAGAAGGCTTTGAAAACACCGGCTTGGCAAGACAGGAATTGCCCATTACAATCATAGACTGATTTAGAACACATTACTCAAAAAAAAGCCCAAATGAATTCCAGACACAATGTAACGTCAAAGTGGCAGTGTTCACAGAGTATATCTGCTCAGTTGAAATGAGTTTCCTCCATTTCCTAACCTGTTTACACTTAGGGCCCCTTCCAACTTCCCATATGTTAGTGAAAGCTCACGTCTACTACAAAACAGGTTATACCTGTGGATCATGTCCATTGCTTTGTGAGTCTTGCATCTCTTGGGTGCCACTGAATTCTTAACATCCAACTCAAAATCATCCCCCACCCCCGACAGCTCCAGAATTCAGCCGCAAAGCTAACGCTGAGAAAAGCAGAAAGTTGGCCCAGTCCTTTCAACGTTATTAGACAACGGTGCCTCTTCTCCAGGAGGTTGGTTCTTGAAGGAGTCTGCAAGACTGGTGAAGAACAGACCCATTATTCATGAATGGACATCCATTGGCTGACGTGAAGGGAAAGAAAATGTTTTTTCAAAAAGCCTTGTTTTTGAGGTCAAAGGTGTTCGGGGCTGTTAATGCTGAGAGGCCATCGCCAGACTTAAAACGGGAACTGTGTGTTGCGTTGGTGTGAATTGAACCACAGTCTGGCCCAAACGAACAGTTGAACCTTAATGCAGGCAGGCTTACTGGTCCAATTTCCCTCATAAACCGAATGGTTTCAATTTAAGGGCAGAGTGGTTCTCTAAATCTGGCTCACAGTGTATTTTACAGCAGTTAGTACCTAACACGATGAGTATAACATCTGTAGCCTGCTCTTGTGTCCACCCCCTCACCCCGACTCAATGTTTGAATGCCCCATGACCCCTGCATTTCCCCACCCATCGTCAGTAGAGTTCTGTTCATTTGCAGCTTTGCACTGACGCTGAATGTTTTTGTTTCCAAGCCAAGAACGTAGGTTAGATAATAATAAAGGCGGCGCACACTGTAGCAAGTTATCACAGACGGGTCACCAACTGGGGTGCAAGAAGGAAACGTTGTAGAGCTTCGCCCATTCAGCAAACACATCTTTCTCGGTGATGAAACGATGGTGATTCCCCTTCTTGGCTCGCTCGTTCCCCACAAAGGTCTTGCACTCATCGGGGCCTTTCGGTTCATAATAATGGTAAGGCACGTGCTTGGGCGCAGCTACCCTGCTTGCAAAAAACAAAAAGTTTGTTTTTCCAATGAGAACACACAAAAAAAAAGAGATCATTTAAAGTTGCTGCGCCCTCGACCCCACCGCGTGTTTGTACAAAAGTTGCAAACACCAATATCGCTTTCGTACTCCTCCCCACTTTTTCTCCAATTTCGAGATCCCATTCCGTAAGCCGGAGCACCTTCTTCCAAGTGGCCATGCATGGGGCCGGTGGGAGTGCGTTGGTTAGTGACCGCGTCGTAGGAGGTTTTGTACCCAAAACCCCCCCCCCACCCCCTGACCCAACCGTACCTCCCTACCACCTACCACTCAGCCACCCTACCATCCCTGCCAACCAACACAGCGAGCACCCACCTCCTATCCACCCTACCCACGTTGTCAACCTTCTCACCCTCATTCACTAACACACTGGAAAACGATTTAAGCGTCCCAACGTTTTCCACTGTGTTTGTGAATGAAGACTTGCCAAATTACATTTATTGTGTGTAAGATTTGGATCTATGTTTCTATGAGCAGTATTTTTCAGATGGCGGGTTGTCCCCGCCCCATCACCCAAAGAGTCGGGTTGTCGGCTTCCCCGCGACCATTTCATGTTCGTCAGGGCTCAGGGCGAGGACTTCCACCCACACCGGGGGAGGAAGCCCCACCTTAGAGAGCTGCCAGCCAATTGGATGGCTGGAAGCTCGGTCTTCCTTGCAGTGAGTGGTGGCCACTGCTGGGATTTACAAGCCATCTCCAAACAAGAGGATAATGGAGGCCGGGCTGAAGATCTGTCCGGGATTATCAGTGGGACCTGGCTGGCAAGCAAGCCTCAGCGAGGGGAGTGAAGAACAGGCTGGACGTACGCCCGCTCTTACTTCTTGTGGTATGACCATAACTGTAAGAACTGCAAGGGTTAATGAAATGTCTAGAGTAGCCACTAGAGGGAGCCAAAGCTACAAGTATATAAGGCATTGATGCTAAGCCTTGGGGGAAGAGAGTAGTGCAGGAGTTAGCGAGAGACAAACAGAAGTATAGATAGGGTGAGTAAGAGCAGATCATATTAGAACAGTATATAGACTAGTCGTAGATGGGTGTAGTTTATATGTTAATAATCAACTGTGTATTATTTAGGAGTACATGTCAAATCCAGATTAGTAGTGTAAATACATTTACAGCTTTGTTCAAGTTCAACCTATTTTGTGGTCTTTGTGAACACTACGCCAACCATCCTGAATTTAGTAACACAAAGAACACCACACTTCTTATGTTATTATTCCCATCAGCCACTGGTCTATTGCTGCGAAGAAAAGCACTTACCTGCAGTGATTGGGAGGGGCCATTCCATACACCTGGACGTGGTCACAGAGTTCAATGGCTATCACCATCGTGAACCAGCCCGTGCTCAGCCAGGAATGAGACTTCTTTCTTCATAGCCAAAGGGTGAGCAAAAGAAAATCCTGTTAATAATAACATCCAGGAAAGAGAATTTACCTCATAGACACAAGCCATTCAGCCCAAGGGCCGATGACAGCGTCTGTGGCCCACACGAGGGCTTTCTTAAAAATGTATTCGGTCAAGGGAGGTAGGCGTCACTGCCTTGTTTATCCATTCCCAATTGTGCTCGAGAAGGTGAGCTGCCGTCTTGAACCGCTGCAGTCCTTGTGGCGTAGGTACACCCACAGTGCTGTTAGGAAGGAAGTTCCTGGATTTTGACCCAGCGACAGTGAGGGAACGGCCGATATATTTCCAAGTCAGGATGGTACCTGCCCCTGAGGGGAATTTGCAAGGGTGATCTTAGTCGTGCCAACGTCATTAGACAAGCAAACAGAGCTAACGCTCTGGGGACATTGGTTCAAACCCCACCACATCAGCTGATGGAATTTGAATTCAATGAATACTTTTGTGAATATAAAGCCAATCTCAGTAATGGTGACCATGGCGACTGTCGTCAATTGTGTCAAAACCCCATCTGGTTCACGAATGTCCTTCAGAGAAGGAAATCTGCTGTCCTTTACAAATGTGAGGCAATGCATTTTGGAAGGTCTGATACAGGTAAGGAATATACAGTGAATGGTAGAACCCTCAAGAGTATTGACAGTCAGAGAGATCGAGGTGTACAGATCCACAGGTCACTGAAAGGGGCAACACAGGTGGAGAAGGTAGTCAAGAAGGCATACAGCATGCTTGCGTTCATTGGCCGGGGCATTGAGTATAAGAATTGGCAAGTCATGTTGCAGCTGTATAGAAACTTAGTTAGGCCACACTTGGAGTATAATGTTCAATTCTGGTCGCCACACTACCAGAAGGATGTGGAGGCTTTAGAGAGGGTGCAGAAGAGATTTACCAGGATGTTGCCTGGTATGGAGGGCATTAGCTATGAGGATAGGTTGAATAAACTCAGTTTGTTCTCACTGGAACGACGGAGGTTGAGGGGCAACCTGATAGAGGTCTACAAAATTATGAGGGGCATAGACAGAGTGGATAGTCAGAGGCTTTTTCCCAGGGTCGAGGGGTCAATTACTAGGGGGCATAGGTTTAAGGTGCGAGGGGCAAGGTTTAGAGGCGATGTACGAGGCAAGTTTCTTTACACAGAGGGTAGTGGGTGCCTGGAACCCGCTGCCGGAGGAGGTGGTGGAAGCAGGGATGATAGTGATGTTTAAGGGGCATCTTGATAAATACATGAATAGGATGGGAATAGAGGGATACGGACCCAGGAAGTGTAGAAGATTTTAGTTTAGACGGGCAGCATGGTCGGCGCAGGGTTGGAGGGTCGAAGGGCCTGTTCCGGGGCTGTACTTTTCTTTGTTCTTTGTTCTTACCCAGTCTGGCCTATATATGACTCCAGATCCAGTGCAATGTTGTTGACTCTTATCTGCCACTCTGGAATGGCTGAGAAAGCCTCTCAGTTCAGGGTTAATTATGGATGGGCAAACTGCTGGCCTTGCAAGTGACACCCGTATCTCATGAAAGAATAAAGAGTTCCGGGTGCGGCGATGACTAGCTAAGTCGCACGTTTCGGCACATCCCGTTTCAACGGACTTTTGGGCTCTTATCGGGAGCCCCAATGGAAATTTTCAAAGGCTAAACCCAGTGTGAGGCGACATAGGAAGGAGTCCCCCCGGGTGTGGATGGAAAGAAGTGATAGTAGTGGCCAGATTGTGGAGGATCCTCTGGAGCAGTGGCAGAGAAGGGAAGGGAGAAGCAAGATGGCGGCTGAGGGAGCCCAGTTGGTATGGGGCCTGGAACAGCAGGAGTTCCTCCGGCGCTGTGTGGAGGAGCTCAAGAAGGAGGTGCTGGCGCCGATGCTGCAGGCGATTGAGGGGCTGAAGGAGACGCAAAAGACCCAAGAGATGGAGCTCCGCGGAGTGAAGGCAAAGGCTGCCGAAAATGAGGACGAGATACAGGGCTTGGTGGTGAAGACGGAGACGCACGAGGCGCTACACAAGAGGTGTATGGAGAGATTGGAAGCCCTGGAAAATAGCTCGAGGAGGAAGAACTTAAGGATTTTGGGTCTTCCCGAAGGGGCAGAGGGAGCGGACGTTGGGGCGTACGTGAGCGTGATGCTCCATACCTTAATGGGAGCTGAGGCCCCGACGGGCACCCTGGAAGTGGAGGGAGCGTGTCGAGTCCTCGTGAGAAGACCAAAGGCAGGGGAAATACCGCGAGCAATAGTGGTGAGATTCCACCGCTACAAGGACAGGCAGATGGTCCTGAGATGGGCTAAGACGACACGGAGCAGCACATGGGAGAACGCGGTGATCCGCGTCTACCAAGATTGGAGTGCGGAGGTGGCGAGAAGGAGGGTGAGTTTCAATCGGGCCAAGGTGGTGCTCCACAGGAAGAAAGTGAAATTCGAATGTTGCAGCCGGCAAGACTGTGGGTTACACACCAGGGCAAACACCACTACTTCGAGGCGGCAGAGGAGGTGTGGACATGCATTCAAGAGGAGAAATTGATTTGGGAAAGGATGTTTGGAATGAAGTAGCGAGGTGGTGGCAAGAAATTGTAAATCAGTTGGGGGAATTTTTTTCCCCTCGAAGGGGGGGGACACGAAGAAATGTGGGCGCCGGTGGGGAAGGGGATGGGGAAGGAGAGAGGGAGCTGCGCCAATAGGGGCGGGGCCGAGAGGGAAGCGCGGGCTCTGTTCCCGCGATATGGAAATTGTGGCGGGAAAAGGGGGCGTGGGAACGAGGGGGCCTCACACGCAGGTAGGCTAAGGATAAACGGGGGAAGCCGAGGTCAGCCAGAGTTTGCTGACTCCGGGAAGCAATATGGGGGGTGCAATCAAGCTAGAGCGGGATCTAGCGGGGGAGGGGGGGGATTAACTGGGTTGCTGCTGCTAAGGGGGAGCTGTTAGGGGATGGGATGGTCGGGACGGGAGGGTGCTGTCTGGGGGACAAGCGTGGGAACCCGGTGAGGAGCTGGTTTAAAAAAGGGGATGGCTAGTCGACGAGGGGGGGGTAAAGAGCCCCCCAACCCGGTTGATCACGTGGAACGTGAGAGGGTTGAATGGGCCGATTAAGAGGGCAAGGGTATTTGCGCACCTAAAGAAGCTAAAGGCAGACGTGGTCATGCTTCAGGAGACGCACCTGAAACTGGCGGATCAGGTCAGATTAAGAAAAGGATGGGTGGGACAGGTATTCCACTCGGGCTTGGATGCAAAAAATAGAGGGGTGGCAATACTGGTGGGGAAACGGGTATCGTTTGCAGCGAAGACCATAGTGGCGGACAGTGGGGGTAGATTCGTGATGGTGAGTGGCAGATTGCAAGGTGAGGTGGTGGTGCTGGTGAACGTATATGCCCCAAACTGGGATGATGCAAACTTTATGAAGCGTATGTTGGGGCACATCCCGGACCTGGAGATGGGAAAGTTGGTAATGGGGGGGGGACTTCAACACGGTGCTGGACCCAGGGCTGGACCGGTCCAGATCTAGGACCGGGAGGAGGCCGGCAGCGGCCAAGGTGCTTAAGGGCTTTATGGAGCAGATGGGAGGAGTGGATCCCTGGATATTTACTAGACCGAGGAGTAAAGAGTTTTCCTTCTTCTCCCACGTCCATAGAGTGTACTCCCGGATAGATTTCTTTGTCCTGGGAAGGGCGCTGATCCCGAAGGTGGCAGGAGCGGAGTACTCGGCTATAGCCATTTCAGATCATGCCCCACATTGGGTAGATCTGGAAGTAGGTGAGGAAAAGGAGCAACGTCCACTCTGGAGATTAGATATGGGACTGTTGGCGGACGAGGGGCTATGTGGAAGGGTGAGGGGATGTATTGAAAGATACCTAGAGGTCAATGATGATGGAGAGGTCCAGGTGGGAGTAGTCTGGGAGGCGCTGAAGGCGGTGGTGAGAGGGGAGCTGATTTCCATAAGGGCCCATAAGGGGAAACAAGAGGGTAAAGAAAGGGAGAGACTGATTGGGGAGATTCTGAGGGTGGATAGGCAATATGCGGAGGTTCCGGACGAAGGGCTACACAGGGAAAGATGGAGACTACACACGGACTTTGACTTGTTGACCACAGGTAAGGCGGAGATGCAGTGGAGGAAGGCACAGGGAGTACAGTATGAATACGGAGAGAAGGCGAGCCGACTGCTGGCCCAACAACTTAGGAAAAGGGGGGCGGCGAGAGAGATCGGAGGAGTTAGAGACGAGGAGGGAAGGATGGAACAGAGAGCGGAGAGGGTGAACGGGGTATTTAAGGTATTCTACAAGAGACTGTATAAGGCCCAACCCCCGGAAGGGAAAGAGGGAATGATGCATTTCCTAGACCAGTTGGAGTTCCCGAAGGTTGAGGAGCAGGCGAGGACAGGACTGGGAGCGCAGATTGAGGTAGAGGAGGTGGTAAAAGGAATCGAGAACATGCAGGCAGGGAAGGCCCCGGGGCCAGATGGGTTCCCGGTGGAATTCTATAGGAAATATGTGGACCTGCTGGCCCCACTCCTGATGAGAAACTTCAATGAGGCTAGGGAAAGGGGGACACTACCCCCGACGATGTCGGAGGCGACGATATCGCTGATCCTGAAAAGAGACAAAGACCCGCTGCAGTGCGGGTCATACAGGCCCATCTCCCTCCTGAACGTAGATGCCAAGTTATTGGCCAAAGTGATGGCGACAAGGATAGAGGACTGTGTCCCTGGGGTGGTGCATGGTGACCAAACAGGATTTGTTAAAGGGAGGCAATTGAATACCAATATACGGAAGTTGTTGGGGGTGATGATGATGCTCTCACCGGAGGGGGAGGCGGAGATAGTGGTGGCTATGGATGCAGAGAAGGCATTTGATAGAGCGGAGTGGGACTACTTGTGGGAGGTACTGAAGAGATTTGGATTTGGAGAGGGGTTCATTAGATGGGTTCGGCTCCTCTACGGGGCCCCGGTGGCAAGTGTGATTACGAACAGGCAACGATCCGACTACATCCAACTATATAGGGGCACAAGACAGGGGTGCCCCCTGTCCCCGTTACTGTTTGCGTTGGCAATTGAGCCATTGGCCATAGCGCTGAGGGGCTCTAGGAAGTGGAGAGGGGTACTTAGAGGAGGAGAAGAACATCGGGTGTCATTATACGCGGATGATCTGCTGTTATATGTCGCGGACCCAGTGGAAGGGATGCCTGAGATAATGCAGACACTCAGGGAGTTTGGAGAGTTTTCGGGATACAAACTGAATATGGGGAAGAGTGAACTGTTTGTGATGCACCCCGGGGAACAGGGCAGGGGAATAGACGAGCTGCCGCTGAGGAGGGTAACAAGAGATTTCCGGTATTTAGGGATCCAGGTGGCCAGGGACTGGGGAACCTTGCATAAGCTTAACTTGACACGACTGGTAGTGCAGATGGAGGAGGACTTTAAGAGGTGGGATATGGTGCCCCTGTCATTGGCGGGCAGGGTGCAGGCGGTTAAAATGGTGGTCCTCCCGAGGTTTCTTTTTGTGTTTCAGTGCCTCCCCAAACTGATTACAAAGACCTTTTTTAAGAAGGTGGACAGGAGCATCATGAGCTTTGTGTGGGCCGGAAAGACCCCAACGGTAAAGAGGAGGTTCCTGCAGCGCAGCAGAGATAGAGGGGGATTGGCACAGCCGAGTCTGAGTGATTATTATTGGGCCGCTAACGTGTCTATGATATGTAAGTCGATGAGGGAAGAAGAAGGAGCGGCGTGGAAAAGGCTGGAGATGGCGTCCTGTAGGGGAACTAGCTTAAAAGCACTGGCAACGGCGCCGCTGCCGTTCTCCCCGAAAAGGTACACCACAAACCCAGTGGTGGTGGCGACTCTGAAGATTTGGGGGCAGTGGAGACCACATAGGGGAGTGATGGGGGCCTCAGTGTGGTCCCCGATAAGGAACAACCACACGTTCTTCCCGGGAAGGATAGACAGGGGATTTCAATCTTGGCATCTAGCAAGAATTGCGCAACTGAAGGACTTGTTCTTGGACGGGACGTTCGCGAGTCTGGGAGCACTGACAGAAAAATACGGGTTGCCACCTGGGAATGCATTTCGTTAAAAGCAAGTGAGGGCATTTGTGAGGCAACAGATGAGGAAATTTCCGCAGCTCCCGGCACAAGGGATCCAGGACAGAGTGATCTCGGGGGCATGGGTGGGTGACGGTAAGGTGTCCGATATATACAGGGAAATGAGAGACGAGGGGGAGACGATGATAGAGGAACTGAAAGGAAAATGGGAGGAGGAGCTGGGGGAAGAGATTGAGGAAGGGCTGTGGGCAGATGCCCTAAGTAGGGTAAATTCCTCGTCCTCGTGTGCCAGGCTCAGCCTGATCCAATTCAAGGTACTACACAGGGCACATATGACGGGAGCAAGATTGAGCAGGTTTTTTGGGGTGGAGGATAGGTGCGGGAGGTGCGCGGGAAGCCCTGCGAACCACACCCACATGTTCTGGTCATGTCCGGTATTGCATGGGTTCTGGGTGGGTGTGGCAAAAGTGATTTCAAAGGTGGTGGAGGTCCAGGTCGAACCAAACTGGGGGTTGGCTATATTCGGGGTTGCAGATGAGCCGGGAGTGCAGGAGGCGAGAGAGGCCGATGTTTTGGCCTTTGCGTCCCTAGTAGCCCGGCGCAGGATTCTACTTATGTGGAAAGAAGCTAAACCCCCGGGCGTGGAGGCCTGGATCAACGACATGGCAGGGTTCATAAAACTGGAGCGGATAAAGTACGCACTAAGAGGTTCGGCTCAGGGGTTCACCAGGCGGTGGCAACCGTTCCTCGACTATCTCGCAGAGCGATAAGGGAAAATAGGAAAGACAACAGCAGCAACCCGGGGGGGAGGGTGCATTCTGGTCTTTGGTTTTTTTTTTGTGTGTTGTTACATATTTGTTGATCATAGTTATCTTCTCAATGTTACTATTTCTTTTCGTTTTTTTTATTTGTGTTGGCATTTGCCGTTAGTTAATATATTATTTTAAAAACGATCAATGTATATATTGTTACAAAGTTGTAAAAATGGAAAATTCTTGGTTGATCGAAAAACTTTAATAAAATATATATATTTTTTTTTTAAATGAAAGAATAAAGATGAAAATGGTCATGTTCCCATGCGCCTGCTGCCCTCGTCCTTCTCGGTGGTTGAGGTCGCGGGTTTGGAAGATGCTGCTGAAGGAGTCTTGATGAGTTGCTGCAGTGCATCTTATAGATGGTACACGCGGCTGCCACTGCGCATCGTTGGTGGAGGCAGCGGATGTTTATTGTGGAGCAATCGAGCGGGGCTGCTTTGTCCTGGATGGTGTCGAGCTTCTCGAGTGTTGTTGGAGCTGCACTCGCCCAGACAAGTGGAGAGTATTCCATCAAACTTCTGGCTTGTGCCTAGGGGCTTTTCACAGTAACTTCATTGAAGCCTACTTGTGACAATAAGCAATTATTATTATTATTATGATTATTGTAGATGGTGGCCAGGCTTTGAAGAGTCAGGATTCCCAGCCTCTGGCCTGCTCTTGAAGTCAGAGTATTTATATGACTGGTCCAGTTCAGCTCAGGCCAATAACTCCCAGGGTGTTGATGTTAAATAAATCTATGGAATGCCATGATAGATTACTGCCAATAATCACCCCAAATCATAGCTATCAAAGAACTAAACATCTCCCAAAAGGAAGCTTGAAGTCCGATAAGTGGTTCAAATCCCACCTCCACCTCCAGCCATATACGATTTAATTTAAGAGATCGTACCTAGTCGTCCGTAAGACATTTGACAAAGTTCAACACAAAAGGCCCTACGTTAAGCTCAAAAGCTGTAGAGATTCAGGGTACATCTGGGGTTCAAACAAGAAAATAACTGATGAAAACATGACCATGGCTACCTGTTAACAGAGTTACGTTGGGTAAAAGGAGCCCTAAATGGAGAGCCCCGGGGATTAGTCCTGAGACAGCTATTGTTTCCAGTTTGGCTGCACATCGTGATGCCAGTATTCCCAACCGGAATGGAGATGATGGGGGGAAATTCCCGTCAACCAAACTTGTAAATCGCTAGTGTCGATTTTACTCAGGGCAGGCTGTCAGGGGCTGGAGGGCCTACTCCTGCACCTTGTCGGAATGATCGCCACCTCCAGTTCATTGACTGAGGCACTAGTGTCAATGTTCATTGCACTCCAACTTACGTCAATGATTTGGATTCAGATACTCAACGCAAAAAAACAAAATCTGCAGATGACAGAAAATTAAGGAGACACTGTGCTGCTGAAGGGTGCTCCTCAGAAATGATAAAATGAATTGGACAAAACATGCGAGTGGGCTGAGGAAAGGGAGCTAAAATGGACAAGTGTAAAGTGAGGCACCTGTGAAGAAAAATGGCGTGTACACCGCGAATGGTGTTGAAATATCCAAGACCAAGAAAGGCTTGCATTTTTATAGCCCCTTCATGACCCCGGGATGCGCCAGAGCACTTTACAGCCAATGAAATGGCTTTGAAGTGCAGTCAGGGATAGACATTGGCCGGCTCTTCTTCAAAGCTAGAGCCATGGGGTCTTTTACACCCACCTGAGGGGGCAGATGGAGCCGCAGTTAAACTTCGCATCGAAGGATGACTCCTCCGAAAGCGCAGTATTCCCCTCAGCGCTGCATTGGAGTGCCAACCTGGACATTTACGCTCAAGTCTCTGGGACTGGACTCAAGAGGTGAGAGGTCCATCGACTCGACCACTTCTGGCACAACAGGAAGGATGAATAGAAAGCAATTGGGGTGGGGTAAGCGCAAGTTGCTGGGTGAAAGCAGGCACTACAGATAGGATGAAATGGGAAGCATTACGTTGGGATGAGGGGATAGGTGAAAGGAAAGGTAATCAAGCAATCCTGATCACAATCTAGGGACCCCTGTTGCGAAGGGATAATGTGCAGACGTTGATTGGCACAAGCTGTAAGGCAGCCATTGTTGAGGTGTAAAAATGGCCAGGTGGTCTATAAAACCCCACAAGGAACATTGGGGAGAACATTGTTGGGAGAAGAAAGTGGGGGGAAATGGTAGGAGCTATAATACACGAGCCAAATATCCCTTTTCGACAAATAAGCATCATCAATACTGTACCGGTCTCTCCCAGTCTCTCTCTGAAATAAATCGTCAAACTGCTGCATCCTCTTCGGGGCAATGACAAACGCAGTCATGCTTGAGAACGCCAAGCCTGCTTGGTGAATCAACCTGTACACGTTCCCCCGGCTGTTCTTCAGCATTTTCTGTGGGGGCCCCCAGAAGAACCACATTCAGCAGCCGTCGCACATTCAATGACAGCTGCCTGCCTTTGATGGACTCCGTGTAATCCTCCTGCAGCAGCTTCAGTAGGCACGCCTCCAACCTCAATGCCAACACTTTCGCCAATATCTTAGCATCCACGTTCAGCAGAGAAATGGGCCTGTACCATCCAAATTCTATTGGATCCTTCGCCTTTTTAAGTAATAGTGAGATGGTTGCCTGTTTCATCGTCTCCGGCAATACTCCCCGAACCATCGCCATCCTCAAACATTTCTGCCATCAGCGGTGCCAACTTACCCTTGAATGTCGACGTCTTCGCCAATGCCTTTTTCATCGGGGCAAGGGTCTCATCTACCCATTCGTGAAGCGAGGACATCATCGCTGTCCGATGCCTGTCGAAATGTTTTGAAAACAGACGCTCAAACTCCCCAGCCGTCACTTTGGCCACTTTTTTCCCCACTGTGATGGGTGCGGCCCCACCCACCGAGCTCTCTCCCGCCATTTTCTCTCCCGCTGGGCTCCTCATCACTTTTGACGGTGGGCTTTCGCTCACTCCCCTTTTCCCTGGCTTCTGTTTTCCGGTTTTTGACATCCTTGAAATGCCTCAGAACTTCCCACAAAAAACCTTTCCCCCAAAACTGGGTATAAAAGGACCTAAAAAAAGACAACTTTGGCAGGAGCCACCAAACATGTGACCTCCACCTACATTCCACAACCGGAAGTCCTGGGAATTGTTCTTAATGCAGTGGAAAGGGCAGTGGACCCAAATTTAACACCGAGGGGGCTGGATTTCTACTTGAAATAGGAAAATAAATGACTGGGGCTGTGGTGCAAGGTCAGGGAAATGGTTCGAATTGGATGGCTATTTCAAAAAGCTAGTTTGTTGAGGGCAAGAGCAAGCACAAACTGGATCCGGTATTGCTGGCACCAACTGGGGCTAACTGGTCCCAATTGGCAACCGGGTCCAAGTGGGCCGGCTGAACCCCAGGGTGTTATTTTTATTTACAGGAGGTGGACATCGCTGACTAGGCCCAGCATTTGTTGCCCATCCGTAACTGCCCTTCAGACGGTGGTGGCAAGCTGCCTTCTCAGCCGCTGGAGTCCACGTGGTGTAGGCACACCCACAGTGCTGTTAGGGAGGGAAATCGAAGATTTCGATCCGGCGACGTTGAAGGATCAGTGGTATATTTCCAAGTCAGGATGGTGGGTGAGGGGTACTGGCAGGTGGTGGTGGTCCCGTTCGTCTGCTGCCCTTGTCCCTCTAGCTGGTAGCGGTCCTGGGTTTGCAGCGCTGCCTAAGGAGCCGTGGTGCGGTCCTGCGGTGCATCTTGCAAACGGCACACGTGGCTGCTACTGTGCGGCGCTGGTGGAGGGAGTGAATGTTTGTGGAAAAGGTAGCAATCGGGCTGCTTTGTCCTGGATGGTTTGAGCTTCTTGAGGGCTGTTACAAAGTATTACAAGGGGTTAAAAGCGTAGAAACAGGCCATTCGGCCCAACCATGTTGGTGTTTATGTTTCAATAATACACCTTCCACTCTTCTTCTATACCTTGTTGCCTCATTTGTTTATCTGGCCTCCCCTTAAATATATCTCGGTTATTCCTCTTGACTCCTCCCTTTGTTGCAGGTTCCACACTCTAATTCACTGTTTTTCAAAGTGGGGGTCGCGACCCGGATGGGTCACGGGTGCTGAACTTTGCGTCGCCAAAAACAATCCCCGACGATTGCCTGATCCTTTTTCCCCAATTTCTCTCTGGGTAATTTTTTGCTGCCCTAAACTTATCCTGTTCAAAGATAAGCGTATACATTTATAAAGTTACATTTAATACCTAACACTAGACAAATACAATGGGTGGGATTCTCCGACCCCCAGCCGGGGGCTGGCGTGAATCCCGCCCACGCCGGTTGCCGAATTATCCGGCACCGGAGATTCGGCGGGGGGTGGGAATCGCGCCGCGCCGGTTGGCGCCCCCCCCCCCCCCCCCCCAGCGATTCTTCGGCCCATCCCACTGCTGGAATACCTGTCCCACCGGCGTGGATTAAACCACCTCTCTTACCGGCGGCGCGGGCAGGCTCCGGGGTCCAGGGGGTGGGGGGGGGGGGCGCGCGGGGCGATCTGGCCCCGGGGGGGGTGCCCCCATGGCGGCCTGGCCCACGATCGGGGCCCACCGATCCGCGGGCGGGCCTGTGCCGTGGGGGCACTCTTTTCCTTCCGCCGTCGCCATGGTCTCCACCATGGCGGAGGCGGAAGAGACCCTTTCCACTGCGCATGCGCGGGGATGACGTGAGCGGCCGCTGACGCTCCCGCGCATGCGCCGCCCAGCAATGTCATTTCCGCGCCAGCTGGCGGGGCACCAAAGGCCTTTCCCGCCAGCTGGCGGGGCAAAAATCAGTCCGGCGCGGGCCTAGCCCCTCAAGGTTAGGGCTCGGCCGCTCAAGATGCGGAGGATTCCGCACCTTTGGGGCGGCGCGATGCCGGACTGATTTGCACGTTTTTTGGGGCCGGTCGGCGGACATCGCGCCGATTACGGAGAATTTCGCGCAATGTTTCACAATGAAATCTGGTGTTTGGAATGTCAATGGGATCAATATTGGTATAACGTTACATGCAGGCCTATTTGTGTCCTATTTATAGCACGCATTTTGTAGCAGGGTGGTTAGCACTGTTGCTTCACAGCGCCCAGGGTCCCAGGTTCGATTCCCGGCTTGGGTCACTGTCTGTGCGAAGTCTGCAACTTCACCCCGTGTCTGCGTGGGTTTCCCCCGGGTGCTCCGGTTTCCTCCCACAAGTCCCGAAAGACATACTTGTTAGGTGAATTGGACATTCTGAATTCTCCCTCAGTGTATCCGAACAGGCGCCAGAATGTGGCGACTAGGGGATTTTCACAGTAACTTTATTGCAGTGTTAATGTAACCCTACTTGTGACAATAAAGATTATTATATTATTTTGTTGCCATGCAACATCTTGGTTTTAAGTTTGCAGAACTGAATACAAATTTACCCTCATGGGTGAGGAACATTTAAAATGCGTAAAAGTGAGGACAGGCTCACCTAAGCAGGAAGTGAACATGGTGTAGGTCGCGAGGGCCTGCCATGTGGTAAAAGTGGGTCGCCGGGGGAAAAAAAGTTTGAAAAGCACTGCTCTAAATTCTCGCTGAGAAAAGCAGTTCCTCTAAATTGCCGATTGGATTACTAGTTTCTAGGTGTTAAATTATTTCACAAAATGAACAGGTTGCAGAAGATTTCCTACCTTGTTTCCAATAACTGGAAAGTAACCATCTTTCGTGGCCCATTTCTTTACATTTATTGGCGTTCGGCTCACAGCATGGGAGATAAATTCGCCTTTGTAATGCAGTGAGTCATTGCCGCTGCTGGAACTGTAGATTATCAACAGAGTTGTCAATACGAAGATTGCTGTAGCAACCACATAACTTTCAACCTGCAAGAGATTGAACAAAAGAATGACTTTGGCGAGACATAGCGTGGATTCTGGTTTTACAGGTGTCATCGCGACTACTTAACCCCACACTTTGGGGGAGGGGTGCTACATCTGATGTTGTTCCCTAATTTCTCTTCCTCACCTCCCCCACATTTATAGTAAAAGGTCTTACAACACCCGGTTAAAGTCCAACAGGTTTGTTTGGAATCACTAGCTTTCGGAGCGTAGCTCCTTCACTCACCTGATGAAGGAGTTGTGCTCCGAAAGCTAGTGATTCCAAACAAACCTGTTGGACTTTAACCTGGTGTCGTAAGACTTCTTACTGTGCCCAGCCCATCCAACGCCGGCATCTCCACATCACTGCGTATATAGGTTATGGTTTATACTGCTCATAATATGCTCCACATGCCAGGGCCAAGAATTACCTGCTTAGCTATCTTGGGAGAGCGTTGGTTACAGAATAAAGGCATCTTCATGATGTTCTGTAGGTTAACTGTAAGTCCTTAGTAACCCATGTACAGTAAAGGGTACTAAGAGCCATTACTTAGGGATTTACACATCCCTGCTCAACACCATACTGACCCCCTAGGCTTGGGTCATGTGCTTTCTTACATCAGTGTGTGGGCGGTACGCACACTAACCCTGTATGTGCCAGACCCTTGCACTCTGCCATCATTTAACTTCCATTTCAAACATCTACACATTTGATAGCCTATGAATCTCAAAAGCCGGAAAATCACAAATACAACTTCATAAATTACTCCTTCCTCAGATGCGGGCGTCCCTGGATGTTGCCCATCCCTAATTGCCTTGGAAGGGGCAGTGACTTGCTCGGGCCATTTCAGCATCACCCACGTTGCTGTGGATCTGGATTCACAAGTAGGCCTGACCGGATAAGGGCGGCAGATTTCCTTCCCTAAAGGGATATTAGTGGACCAGATGGGTTTTTAAACAACAATCAACAATGGTTTCAGCGGCTGGATTACTGAAACCAGGGGCTGGATTTTCCAGCCCTGCGTGGCGTATTTTTGGGCAGCCAAGGAAACCCACCATTGTCCCATCAATATCTACAGGGTTTTGCGTGCCCAGCGGGAAACGCGATTACTCAATTGGACCACCAGCTGCCGTGGTGGGATTTGAACCGGTGGCCCAGACCATGAGTCAGGCATGGGTTACTATATTACCACTATACAACCGTCTACCCCCTTGTATTTACGTGGCACATTTAGCATAGTAAAACATCCCTCAGCTCTTCACTTTAATCTGACACCACGTCACATAAGAAGTTATTAGGATAGATCACCAAAACCCTGATCATAAAGGTGGGGTTTTAAGGATCTTAAAGAGGGAAAGAGCGGTGGAGAAGCCAAGAGGTTTTGGGCAGGGGGTGGGGGGGGGGGGGGGGGGGGGGGGGGGGGATTCTAAAGCTTAGGACCGAGACAGCTGAACCAACATTGGAAGCAATGAAACTCGGGGATGTGCAAAAGGCCAGAATTGGAGGAGCGCAGAGATCTCAAGAGGGTTGTAGCACTGCAGATGAGAGAGATGGGAAGGGGCGAGGTCATGGAGGGATTTGAACACAAGAGGGAGAACTCTAAAATCCAGGTATGGCTAGAACGGAAAACCATGTAGGTCAGCGAGCACAGGGCTGAGGGTAAAGGTCACCCAGGGCAAGCTAGGATAGGGGCAGCAGAATCTTTGTTCAGTTCCACGAAAGGATGCAAGGTGGGATGTCAGTCAAGAGAGTTTAAGAATAGTTGAGTCCTGTATATACCAGTTGTGTTAAGTCGGGGTGTTAATGTTAATTGATTATTTATGTACACAGAGGGGAGGGGGGTAGGGAGGGTTGCTTTTCTAGACTATGTTTTGTACTTAATCCTGTTGGGTTCCTTTTTCATTTTGTTATTGATAATTTATGAAAACCTCAATAAAAATTATTTTTAAAAAAAAGAATAGTTGAGTCCAGAGATAAGCCATGTTTGAACGAAGAGGATTATACTCAGAAACATAGCAGATTACAAAAGTTATGCCATTCATTAGAAAACAAAATGGTTTGTGACCACCTTGTAAAACCCATTTTAATCACATTTCATAGCAACATTACAATAGTAACACCAGAGATAACACACAGAATCTGAAATAAAAGAGCTAATGTTAGAGAGGTAGGGGCGAGCATCTGCAAAAGCGGCTCAAGGTCCAGCAAAGCACAAACTTCTCTTCAGACGATCTGCTGCGTGTATCTCCATAAGTTGTGATTTAGAAGCAGTAAAACAGCTCATATCAGATGGCAGTGGAATTAGTTCTGTGAATGCTGTGTCCTCACCTTAAACATGCCTGCAATAAAGATAAAACAATTGTCTCAAATTCCACAGAGGATATATATTTTTTTTTAATTGGGCACAACTGTTTGAATCAAGCAAACCGAAAGACAGATCAAACACTTCTCCTCCCGTGCCGTATTAACTCCACCACTTGGTTAATAAATGCTAGCGCCTCAATAACAGAGCTTACACAGATATACAAAGAACATACAGTGCAGAAGGAGGCCATTCAGCCCATCAAGTCTGCACCGACCCACTTAAGCCCTCACTTCCACCCTATCCCCATAACCCAATAACCCCTCCTAAAGCGCAATTTATCATGGCCAATCCACCTAACCTGCACGTCTTTGGACTGTGGGAGGAAACCGGAGCACCCGGAGGAAACCCACGTAGACACGGGGAGAACGTGCAGACTCCGCACAGACAGTGACCCGAGCCGGGAATCGAACCTGGGACCCTGGCCACAGTGCTAGCCACTTGTGCTACCGTGCTGCCCACGAGCTTCTCGATGAACTAAACGCACATTTTCATTAAACACATCCGTGCAAACTTGCATTTGGGAAATACTTTTGATCTGCGAAATTCTCCGGAAACGGCGCGATGTCCGCCGACTGGCACCCAAAACGGCGCCAATCAGACGGGCATCGCGCCGCCCCAAAGGTGTGGAATGCTCCGCATCTTTGGGGGCCGAGCCCCAACATTGAGGGGCTAGGCCGACGCCGGAGGAATTTCCGCCCCGCCAGCTGGCGGAAACGGCCTTTGTTGCCCCGCTAGCTGGCGTGGAAATGACATCTCCGGGCGGCGCATGCGCGGGAGCATCAGCGGCCGCTGACAGCTTCCCACGCATGCGCAGTGGAGGGAGTCTCTTCTGTCTCCGCCATAGTGGAGACCGTGGCGAAGGCGGAAGGGGAAGAGTGCCCCCACGGCACAGGCCCGTCCGCGGATCGGTGGGCCCCGATCGCGGGCCAGGCCACCGTGGGGGCACCCCCGGGGCCAGATCGCACCGCGCCCCCCACAGGACCCCGGAGGCCCACCCCCGCCGCCTTGTCCCGCCGGTAAGGTAGGTGATTTCATTTACGCCGGCGGGACAGGCAATTTATCGGCGGGACTTCGGCCCATCCGGGCCGGAGAATGGAACGGGGGGGCCCGTCAACCAGCGTGGCGCGATTCCCGCCCCCGCCGAATATCCGGTGCCGTAGACTTCGGCAACCGGCGGGGGCGGGATTCACGCCAGCCCCCGCCGATTCTCCGACCCGGCCGGGGGGGGGGGGGGGGGGGGGGGGTCGGAGAATGTCACCCCTGGTTCTTGGAATTTTCTGAAATGCTTCACAGCTAATGGCTGTTCCAAAGATGTAGCCACTTGAAATTAAAATCGCTTATTGTCACAAGTAGGCTTCAATGAAGCTTACTGTGAAAAGCCCCTAGTCGCCACATTCCGGCGCCTGTTCGGGGAGGCTGGTACGGGAATTGAACCGTGCTGTTGGCCTGCCTTGAAAGTCAGCTATTTAGCCCAGTGTGCTAAACCAGCCCCTGCTTTCCCTGTTTCCAGGGAAACAGGAAGTCAACTCACACACAAACATAATGAGATTCACGGAAAGTGCATGATGGCCTGCATCTATTGCCCATCCCCAATTGCGTTGAGATGCTGGTGGTGAGCCTTCCTCCTGGAGGAGGTACTATGAGGGAGTTCCAGGATTTTGACCCAAGGGCAGCGAAGCGGCATATTTCCAGTCAACAGGGGAGGGCCAGCTTGGAGGGGAGCTTGCAGGTGGCGATGGTCCCATCCATCTGCTGCCCTTGTACATCTATGTTGCCGAAGGAGGCTTGGCAAGTATCAAAAACTTGTGGATGGTACACACTGCTGCCACTGTGGGCTGGTGGTGGAGGGAATGAAGATTTCAGGTAGCGCACAGGGTGCCCATCAAGCATGTTGCTTATTGTGCCACCTTCTTGAATAAAACCAAGTAGCTTGCTCGGCCATTTCAGAAGAAAGTTAGCGTTACGTTACTGGACTAACATTTAGGCCAAACCAGATAAGGATGGCAGATTTCCTTCCCTAAACTTTTTATTTCCATTTCATTTTTACCGAATGTCAGCCGCACTGGCTAGGCCAGCATTTTATCGGCCTACTTAATTACTCTTGAGCTGAGTGGCTTGTTAGGGCATTTATGAGTCCACCATATAGCTGCAGATCTGGAGTCACATGTAGGCCAGACCGGGTAAGGACGGCAGATTTCCTTCCCTGAAGGACATTAGCGAACCAGTTGGGTTTTTGAGAAAATCGACGATGGTTTGGTTTCAGAGGATGTCAAGACTTTGTCCTGTTGTATTCCTCGTCCAGTGACAATAACACAAAGCCACCACCGGCTCTAAAAAAATGAAAAAAATGAAATGTAATACCGTTTCAACACGGATCCAACTGGGCAGCTTCCTACACAAGGTTATGTTCCAAAATGTGCACGAGTAGCAGCCTGGGTGCTCGGGTCTAAGTGTCAGTTCAAGGTAGCAGACTCCACTTGAATCGGGAAAGTTGAAGCTAGAACGTTCCCAGAATGGCGATGTGTAGCTTAAATAATAAAAGCAAAACAAAAAAGTGAAATTAATGTAAAAACCTTAAAGTCACACCAGTTAAATATTGCTTAAATGTCATTAGATTCTTTTTTTTAAGGTTCCTTGACTGTGTTCTGGATGGGTTGCCAAAACCAACTGTAATGACGCCAGATTTACAGCTGGTGATAGGAACCGAGTGTGAAAAGTGCAGGTTGTTCATAAGAGTGATACAACACTGTTAAATAAAGAAAGAAAGAAAGAAATACAACGCTTCCGCACCCATTGATTCGCAGCTTCGCAAGAACAGAACCCAGCCTGGGCAAGGTTACAATACTGACCTCCACATTCTGTAAAGGTTTTCGGCCAAAGCCAGGGTCGCAGGAAGCTACCGCCTTTTGCTCACATCGTCGAACCTCATAAACTGCCCCGAGAAAGGGAGATGCAAAGAGTCTCATTCTCGTGGCATTCAATTACCTTTGGCTCCAAAGTCAAAGTTCTCCAGAATGCCTTATAGCTCAAAGTCCGAACCACATGCCGATTACAATGAGAGCAACTATCCTGGGAGAGGCAGAAATGCCACAATACCAAAAGCAATACCTGTCATGATATGCAAACATGCAGCTAATGAAAATATAGAATAGGACACGACCAATGAGCAGTCAGGACACTCAGGGGTGGTATCTCACTATAAAGGGGATGAGGCACTCACACCCTGCCTCTTTCCACAGACCAATATCTACAGAGTGAGACAGGGTGTATCCTCAGCATCACACCCCAGCACGTGGCTTAGAGCAAGGCTGGTTCAGTTAGACTGAGTTACTGCATTTAGATTAGCAGAGAGTCGAACTCATTGAGAACTGTGCTAATAGTTCAATAAAACACATTGAACTCACTTCAAAGTCTGGAGCATCTTTTACTCAAAACTGCATTCAAGTGGCAGCTTGTGTTATTCCAAATTACATAACACAACAATACCCTGCGGATGCTGGGAATGTGAAATAAAAATAGAAAAATGTTGGAAATCCTCCGCAGGTTCCAATGGAGCTCGTGTAACAAAATCTCGTCTTTCCATCTGACAACATGCAGCCTTCCAAACTCAACATCGAGCACAGCAATTTCAGACTGCATCCTCTGGCCCTGTTTTGGATCCTTTTGATGTTAAACTTGTTTTTCTCTTCTCCGTTTTGCCTGCAGACCACAGCTGTCCATTTTGCTGTCATTCATACCTCCTCTGGACCCACAGCTCCAGGGTCCCAGGTTCGATTCCGGCTTGGGTCACTGTCTGTGCGGAGTCTGCACATCCTCCCAGTGTGTGCGTGGGTTTCCTCCGGATGCTCCGGTTTCCTCCCACAGTCCAAAGATGTGCAGGTTAGGTGGATTGGCCAGGCTAAATTGCCCTTAGTGTCCAAAATTGCCCTTAGTGTTGGGTGGGGTTACTGGGTTATGGGGATGGGGTGGAGATGTTGACCTTGGGTAAGGTGCTCTTTCCAAGAGCCGGTGCAGACTCGATGGGCCGAATGGCCTCCTTCTGCACTGTAAATTCTATGATCTGTTGTTTATTTTGGTTGCGGCAGCCTTCCCTCTTGTGAGATGATGTTTTGCCCTGTGGTGATCAACTCTGTGAAACTTGGCTCAGGAGACCAGGTGATCTGGGGCGGGATTGGGTCGGAGAATTGCCGGGGGCTGGCGTGAATCCCACCCCCGACGTGTCCCGAAGTCTCCGCCACCAGAGATTCGGCGGGGGCGGGAATCGCGCCGCGCCGGTCGGTGGGCCCACCCACGGCGATTCTCCGGCCCGCGATGGGCTGAAGTCCCGCCGCTGTCAACCCTCTCCCGCCGGCGTGGATTAAACCACCTACCTTACCGGTGGGAGCAGGTGGCGCGGGCGGGCTCTGGGGTGCTGGGGGGGGGGGGGGGGGGGGGCACGGAGCGATCTGGCCCCGGGGGGTGACCCCACAGTGGCCTGGCCCGCGATCGGGGCCCACCGATCCGCGGGCGGGCTTGTGCCATGGGGGCACGCTTTTTCTTCCGCCTTCGCCATGGTGAAGACCATGGCGGGGCAGAAGAGACCCCCTCCCCTGCGCATGCGCGGGGATGACATCAGCAGCCGCTGACACTCCCGTGCATGCGTGGACGTACGCAGGCCGGCGAAGTCCTTTCGGCCCCGTCTGGCGTGGCACCAAAGGCCTTCCACGCCAGCCGGTGGGCTTGGTCTTCTCCGCACCTTTGGGGCGGCCCAACGCCGGAGTGGTTCCCGCCACTCCATCACGCCGGGACCCCCGCCCCGCTGGGTAGGGGAGAATCCCGCCCCAGGTTTTGTTTTTTGTTTTTAAAAGGCAGTAGACAGATAAATATAAAACACCGGGGAGAATTCCCCCGCTCTTACTGAAAATAATGCGATGGCAACATCTGCTTCCACCTGAGGGGACAGACAGGGCTTCAGTTTAATGTTGCATCTGAATATTTCTCTGACAATGCAGCACACCTTTGTCAGCCTGGATATTTTGCTTAAGGTCTTCAGTGGAACTTGAATCCCTAAGCTTCTGACTCTGAGTTGAGGGAGAGCTGCCCACAGTCTTACACAGGAGCACCCCCACAGAGAGACAGCAACATCTAGGGTGACTGAAAAATAGGACAAAGTCTTGACATCCTCTGAAGCCAACCACAGATTCAGTGGCCTAGAGCCAAATCTCCGGTCTCTTCATGTCAAGGAAGATCCACAAGGGGAAAAGAGAATTTTTACAAAAACGCTTGGAGGACGATTAAAAAAAGGGTGAATCTTCCCTCAGAAAGGTACAGCCGAAGAGAGGTAATACTCTTCACAGCCGTCACAGGGAGGCTAGGTAATGAAAGAACAGATAGAAAAGGACAAGTCAATCAGCTGCCAGTCTCAAACTGGTGAAGCAATACAAACACAGGGGCATTATCATAGATTATCATAGAATTTACAGTGCAGAAGGAGGCCATTCGGCCCATCGAGTCTGCACCAGCTCTTGGAAAGAGCACCCTACCCAAGGTCAACACCTCCACCCTATCCCCATAACCCAGTAACCCCACCCAACACTAAGGGCAATTTTGGACACTGAGGTCAATTTAGCATGGCCAATCCACCTAACCTGCACATCTTTGGACTGTGGGAGGAAACCGGAGCACCCGGAGAAAACCCACGCACACACGGGGAGGATGTGCAGACTCTGCACAGACAGTGACCCAAGCTGGAATCGAACCTGGGACCCTGGAACTGTGAAGCAATTGTGCTATCCACAATGCTACCGTGCTGCCCGTGCTTAAATTATTGCTTAAACCGTGCTTAAATTATTATTTAATCAAATTTTTGAAGGGAATATTGCAAGTGGAAAAAGGGGGTTCAACTGGACTGCGCAAGACCACATCTCAAATACTGTGTGCAGTTTTAGTCTCCTTATTTAAGGAAGGACTGGAGGCAGTTCAGAGGAGATTGATACCTGGAATGAGCGGGTTAGTCTTAGGTGGAGAGGTTGGCAAGATTGGACTTGTTTCCAGTGGACTTTAGAAGAGTGAGGGGTGAAGCGAATGGTCTTCATCAGGTGGGCACGGAAATGAAGTTTCCTCTAATGGGCGAGTCCAGAGCAAGGGGGCACTATTTTAAAATTAGGGGGTCACCCCTTCAGGGCAAACTTGAGGAGAAACATTTTCCTCTCAAGAGAGTTGTGCAACGTTGGAACTCTGTCTCAGGAGTTGGTGGAAACTGAATATTTTTAAGGCAGAGGTAGATTGATTCAATTGCCTAACAAGGTACTAAAGGTTATCGCGGGGGGGGGGGGGGGGGGGGGGGGGGGTGTAGATGGAGGAATGTGGAACTCGAAACACAAATAGATCAGCCATGATCTCACTGAATGGCCTAGCAGGCTCGAAGGCTGAATGGCCTACTCCTGCTCCTATTCCGTATATTCGAATGTTCATAAGTAGCATTAAAAGGGTTCATAATGAATCAATCAATACCAAAAAAGATTAATTTCACACCCAAAATTCCTAGATTTAAATTTTAGAATTGCCATAATCAGTAAACGTGGAATACAACAGACCAGGAAATGGAATATATTAATACTCAAAAAGGGTTAAGCGATAAAAATCACCACATTATACTAGTCCAGCACATTCATGCAGTGATCAAGCGTAACGTTTTTGAATGTTTTAATATGCAAACGGTTCAATCACAGCCTTAGTTTCAGTCCCATCCAAGTAGTACAGCAATGTGGAAAATGATTGATGGCTGTGGGAGGAATGTGCTTACAGACTGAAAACTTGCCCACCCAGTAATCAGATCATAGGTGTGTGATGTTCCATCACCAGATGTGCAGAGGTGTCCTTTGTACCAAAGAAAAGCCATTAACATGGATAAAAGCAAACTGTGTCCACCATAGGTGGAGGGCAGCCAAGTGGTATTGATGCACTGTTCTGCTTCCCCCTATCTTTCCCCCACTCATTTCCTCTTAAGAACATTCACTACTGTCAAGAAGCAGCAAGCTCTTGCAAGGTTGCAATTCCAAGGCAGGAGCAGGTTTGTGGGAGAGTTGGCAAGTCTGCTCCCTCAACTTTCTACATCTGTCACCAGAGCTCAAATTCCTTTCTCATGACATACTGTCGCTATAATGTCATAGTCTCTCTGTCCCTCCCCCACAATCTGCTGCGAAAAGTCTCTCTCTCTCCTCTCTCCCGCTCTCTCGCTCTCACGCCACCCTTTCAGATGTCTGCCATCTGGCATTTTAGGATGTTACAGAAATAAGGCTGATTTTCCCCACAAGCCCCCCTCAGTCTAATCCCACACTTCTGATTGATTTGTACACAACGTAAAAATCTTTTCTCAAGCAACTATCGAATTATTTTCTCAAAATGCTAATGGGGTGTTGCTTCGGTCCGTGCCAGACAATTTCATATTCTAACCACCCCCATCATTCTTCTTGCGATTGTCTTAAAATCTATGCTATCCTGCTTAGCCTCTTGGTAACCAATGGCAACAACTCTTCATATTCTTGAAGATAGACATAAGGTCACCCTTCAAACTTCTTAATATGAAAAATAACAACTTCTCAAAATGTTATGTATAATCATAACCCTTTATCTGTGGTGACGTCCCGAGTGTATTCACAAGGCAACTTCCCCTAACAACACTGACCCTTCAGCGTCCTAACACATTGTGGGTTTTCACAAACAACACGTTATGCCCGTACCTTCCTCAGAGTGGTAATCCCCATCAGATTGCCACACTCGACAGCCTTGCTGGAATTCTGAGGCCCCTGTCTCATCCCAACCTTCCTCGCTCAGGCTGGGCGAGACAGGAGCAGTGAAGATTTACTAAGTGAATTTAAATTCCACCTGCTGCATTAGCCTGGGCTTCTTGGATGACTAGTCTAGTGGCATTACCACCACACTGTCCCCTCCCTCCAATGCAATTTCAATAGCATTACATCCACTCTTTGAAAGAGAAATATTTCTCACACACATTTGCTGGAGGAATAAAGTCATAGAATATTTTGGGACATACTGGTCAGGAGTTGGGGCGGCACAGTAGCACAGTGCTTAGCACTGTTGCTTCATAGCACCAGGGTCCCAGGTTCGATTCCCGGCTCGGGTCTGTCTGTGTGGAGTCTGCACGTTCTCCCCCTCTCTGCGTGGGTTTCCTCCGGGCGCTCCGGATTCCTCCCACAAGTCCCAAAAGACGCGCTGTTAGGTGAATTGGACATTCTGAATTCTCCCTCTGTGTACCCGAACAGGCGCCGGAATGTGGCGACTAAGGGATTTTCACAGTAACTTCATTGCAGTGTTAATGTTAGCCGACTTGTGGCAATAATAAAAGATTAAAGACAAACAGCATAGGCAAAGGTTTGAAGTTATTCTGCGCTATCAGATTCAAGTTGGCAACTGCAGCATGTGACTCACATCCAAGTAATGCGCTAGGCTGTAAATCACACTGCTACTGTGCCAGTGTGCTTACCCTGCTGCCAAGAACCCTGTCAGGAACATCAATACTTGCAAAGAATGTGAAATCAAATCATTATTCCTGCAAATCATAAATTACTTCACAGCACCATGGGGTGACCACTCAATATTTAAATTGCCTTCTCCCAGTAAAGGTGAATATCTGATTTTGTTTTCCCTGTTGGGGTTGAGACTGAAGACTCACTTTACAATTTAGATCCAAAACTGAGTCAGGAGGTGGGATTGCTTCGACCAGGTATGCAAAAAGTAATGTAAACATGTCACTTCTGCAAGGTTCACAAGGCTCACTTCCTCAAAGATCAAGAGACGATCCTGAAGGAGGAAACGGGACAAAGAGCCATTTTGGTCCCACGCTTGTTTGCTCCTCACACTTCCAGTAATCGGGAATAAAATGGGTGTACATGGGAGTACTATAATCCTTCGGAGGGAGTTACATCAACCTGTCCTTAAAGGTGACTTGGCACTACCGGGGTCTATGGTGTTTTCTTAAATGTTTTTATTGGGTTTTGGTATACATAACATAATATAAACACACACAGAACAATAAGAATTTTCCAAGGGGACATCAGTGGTGCTGCTGACCGCCAGCCGAGCAGGATTCCCTGGCGGGCGATCAGGGAGGCAAAGGCAAGGGCGTCCACCCTCCTCCCCATGAAGACATCTGGCTGGTCTGATACCCCGAAGACCGCCGCTTTCGGGCACGGCTCCACCCTCATCCCCACCACTTTGGACATTGCCTTGAAGAGGTGCCCGCAAGTCTGGGGTAAGACCAGAACATGTGGGCGTGGTTGGCCAGCCTCCTTGGCACTGTTCACATCTATTACCGGAGGCTATGCTGGCATAATGGTGATGTCAGTGGACTAGTAGATGTCAGAGGCTAGTCTAATGCTCCGAGGACATGGGTTCAAATCCCAGCATAGAATTAATTCAATGAATAGATCTGGAATATTCAGCTCGTTTCAGTAATGATGGCCATGATAACTATCACTGATTGCCATAAAATCCCATCGGTTTCTCTGATGCCGCTTTGCGGGAAAATAAAATTGGTCATCCTTACCTGGTCTGGCCTACATGTGACTCCAGACCCACAACAATGTGGTTAACTTGTACCTGCCCTCCGAAATGGCCTAGCAAGTTAATTAGTCCAAGGGCAATTAAAGATGGGCTTTGCCAGGGAAATAATTTTTTTAAATGGCGGAGGGGTGGGGTGCTAGCAGGGAGAGAGATTTTCCAACATCCATCTGCTGTGAACATCACTCCCCTCAGGGATACAGAAAAGCAGAATCACCCTGTACGCTGAAGCCATAGAGCACAAACGGCGGCATTTCACCATAGATATCGGATCTTTGCCCCTCCATATATGGGGTGGGATTCTCCGTTGCCCATCGCTGGAATCTGGAACAGCGATCGGGCGGAGAATGGCTCCCGAAGCCAAAATCCCGGGTGGCACCAGTTTGAGGGGGATGCTCCGCCCCCTCCAAATCGGCGGCATCGAGACGCGCGCCACGCGCAGTCGCAACCGTGTTTGCAAATCACTAGCAGGCACACCCGCGATGCTCTGCCTCCGATGGGCCGAGATCCCGACGGCGCGGGGCCACGTGTGGTCTGAACAGTCATGCGCCTGGCATGGCAGCTGTGGAGAGGTAGAGAGAGGGCGTGCGTCCAGCGCTGTCACACTTCACCGAAAGCCGTGCCGCTGGCCGGGGAGGCTTCTGCCAGGGCTGGGGGGAGTAGTGCGGAGTCGGGGTGGACAGAGACGTGGTACAGCACATCTGCCGCCATTTTTCCGGGTGCAATCGCCGCATGTTTGGACGGTGTAAGCGTACACCTGGCTGCAGCTCGTGTCCAGCACGGACCCGCCGATTCTTCCACATTTACCACACATTCCGCGGGTCTTTCACGCGGTGCCGGTGTTAGCCCCTCACTGGTAGCGGAATCAGTGTGGGTGTGGCACCGATGTGTTTCCGTCGTGTAACACCACAGATCCTCCATTGGTGTGAGCACTTAGCCGCAGGAACGGAGAAACCAGCCCATGACCTTGGACTTCACAGGAGGTGGCCATTCGACCCATCTGATCTTTTGAGAGAGCTATCCAATTATTTCCACATCCATGGCTCTTTTCCCACAGCCCTCTAAGTATTTCCTTTTCATGCATATACTCAAATCCGGACCATAACTCACAGATTTTCCAAATTTCCCCTCGCTTTCTTATGCCAATTATCTTAAATCTGTGACCTACAATTATTGTCCCACCAAACTGAGGAAAACAGATTGTCCCAATCCACTTTTATCAAAGCCTTTCATTAAGTAATGTGAACGGACTATCACTTGCAACATATATCAACCCCATAACACTGGAAAACCGGAAGATCAACAAAGACCAATTGCGATGGACAAATTAGAAAGATTGGAAAAATAAAAATATATGCACACTATATATTTACGCACCGTAAAGTAACAGGTTCTGCAGAGGGAGTAAAACACTCTCCTAGCTTTTGACTGCGCCGCTGCAATCCATCAGATTTACAGCTGGACACGTGGCTGGAAAGAATCCATTAGCTCCCACAATCCTAGCTGCCAACACAGCGATTCAGTGACTGAGGAACACATCCCACTTTAATCAGAGTCAGCTACAAAGCTGTGCCACTGGCCGGGGAGGTTTCTGCCAGGGCTGGGGGGGGGAATAGTGCGGAGTCGGGGTGGACGGAGACGCGGTCCAGCACAACTGCCGCCATCTTTCCGGGCGTGTTTGGGGGGTGTAAGCGTACACAGAGCAAAGCTTGGTCTGCTAGGTACCTCCCGAAGGCTGCTTTGACAGTGGCTGTATTTGGGTTTGTTTATTGTCACGTGTACCGAGGTACAGCGAAAAGTATTTTTCTGCGAGCAGCTCAGACAGAGATCATTTTGTACATGAAAAGAAAAGGAAAATACATAATAGGGCAACACCAGGTCCACAATGTAAATACACAGACACCGGCATCAGGTGAAGCATACAAGGTCCACTTCAGCGAGGCACCCCCATTAACACAGCAGTCACGAGGATAGCTGGTATCATATCAGGGGCTGGTTTAGCACAGTGGGCTAAGACAGCTGGCTTGTAATGCAGAACAAGACCAGCAGCGCGGGTTCAATTCCCGTACCGGCCTCCCCGAACAGACGCCGGAATGTGGCGACTAGGGGCTTTTCACAGCAACCTCATTGAAGCCCACTTGTGACAATAAGCGATTATCATTATCGTGAAAGGAAATGTCACTTTTCAGCACTTCACTGAAGGGGAAACAGAAAATTGGAGAAACGCACATTCGGAGACTTGTTACCTTTCAGCAGAGGCTCCTGATCAGCTGATCCATGATGTGCTGCTGGGGTTAAAGGTCCAGAAACGTTATCCTGTATTCAATCCACCCCCAATGCTGAATCTGTGCCTGGAGTAGATATGTATCACCTTCATGAGCAAAGGTAAATCGCCAAAAGAGACTAAGCTTAGCAAAATAAAGTTGGGCCTTATTATATGTTGCTTCTGGGAAACAGGATCCAGATTTGTTTTCAGATCAGAAACCTGCCTTCAGTGGAAAACCGATTCACTTGAAGGTGAGCCGTTAATTTGCATGAAGTCAGGTTTCGGAAACGGAAATGGGTCATATAATTGCCCTGGAGAGAGTGCAGAGGAGACTTACT
This sequence comes from Scyliorhinus torazame, assembly GCF_047496885.1. Taxonomy (NCBI): domain Eukaryota; kingdom Metazoa; phylum Chordata; class Chondrichthyes; order Carcharhiniformes; family Scyliorhinidae; genus Scyliorhinus; species Scyliorhinus torazame. Next base: position 99,101,350 of record NC_092728.1, on the reverse strand, counting down.
AGAACGTTGCCAGAGCTGGAGCTACAAAGATAGTTTGGAGAGATTGGCGTTGTTTTCCTTGGAACTGAGATGGCTGAGGGGGTGACATTTTTGAGGTAAACAACGTTGTGAAGGATAGAGATAGAGTAGAGAGGAGGAATCAGTTTTCCTTGGCAGAGAGTTCAAGAATCAGGGGCGAAATTCTCCTACCCGCCCCGCCACATTTCTGCCCCGACCGGCCGGCGGGAGTCTCCGTAACACCGGCCGGTCAATGGGGTTTCCCATTGTGGGGCAGCCCCACGCCATCGGGAAACCCCCGGGCGCCGGCAAAACGGAGACTCCCGCCGGCGGAGAATGACGCCCCAGAGGTCATAGATTCGAGCTAAGTGACGGTAGGATTAGAGGGGACGCAGAGGGTGGTGGGCGTCTGGAATTTGGTGGCCAAGTTGACGGTGGAAGCAGAGAACCTAAACTCGCACCTGGATCTGCACCTTAAGCTGCAGGGCTATGGGCCGTGTACAGGAAGATGGGATTAGAAAGGGCACCTGGGGGTCTAGGTCGGCATGGACAAGATGGGCTGAATGGCCCCCTTCTGTGCTGTATAATTTCTATGGTCCCAAGTGAAGTAGCCTCTACACGGTAACCATCACGAAATCAGCTGGTCACCCTGAGGGAGAAATCTGCTGATTATACCAAAGTCCTCCACTGCACAAAGTCATGCCAGCGACAGCCACATCCTATGAAAGAATAATGATAGAAAAAGCAACAGTATGGTACTGTTAGTTTGGTCTTTGGGGTGGGGTGGGGGGGGAGATCTTCTGGTCCAGCTGCTGTCAATGGCATTTCCCATTGAATTCCCCCCCCCACCCACCCCCACCCGATGCTGGGACACCCTCGGCAGCGTTTTGCCTTCGGCGGGACAGGAAGATCCCGCTGCCGAGATCGGCCCGAAAATCCTCCACCCTCGTCTTTTAATTCATTCCCAGTGTTTCCAATCTTCTGTTAGTGAGGTAGCTCACTCGCCACTGCCAAGTACATCAGGCAGGCGACAGTCAACGCATGTACGCCGGGCAGTCGCATCATCGGAGGCTGCAGGTTTGAACTGAATACTCGAGTCTGACCTGAAACTGTAATGTACTGCTCCAATTCTCAAATCCACCCAATCTTCGGAATTGGTTCATTTTTGTTTTCCACAATTGGAAACAATGAATTTTCGCAGACTGATGGAGCTCCATGTGCATTTCATCAGCAAACCGCAGAACAGAAAATCAGAGCAGCATACAGTGCGGGGGAAGGGAGTCTGTAGCAACATGGCTCTTCTGGGATTACTAATGCCGTTACTGAAGAGACAGTTCTCTCTTTGTCATTACATTGAACCTGATCTACTCGTTGCTGATTTTGGGACAAGATATCAAATCGGCGTAAAAGTGTTGCCTAAAAGGACAGTTGAGACGAAAATAAAAGTAACAACTATTACAGACAAATTAAACATCTTGCTTAATGTGCACAGTAGGCAAAATAAAATAGGAGAACTGGAGGAAATAATTTATTACGAAGGATCAGACATATTAGGAACTATATCCCATTTTAACAAGAAACAAACCAGCCAGTAATGACACGCCTTGGATGAATAAAGAGGGGCAAAATTGAAATTAAAGCAAAAAGGCAAACACCAAGCAAAGGACGATAAGAGGGAATGCAAAACAATTGAGAAAACACCCCAAAATTAGGAAGGCACAGAAAAACTACAAAATTAGGTTGCCAATGAAAATAAAAATAAATAATATTCCGTTAACGCAAAAAATAAAGATAGGGCCAGGGTCAATAAGGTGCTAAACATGACAAACACAAGCAATGGCAATAGAAGTGTTAACTAATTACTGTATTAGAATAAATGAAATAAAACAAAACTTTTTGCTAATCAATAACTATACAAGGTACTGTACACACAAACGCAATGAGATCTTAGAACTAGAGCAAAATACTGCAACAGGAGATAATTTAATCGACTCCTCCTGACATCCAATTACATTCCCATCACTGAATTGTACACTAGCACGTTCCTGGGGTCAGCATTGACCAGAAACTGAACTGGACGAGCCATATAGATGCTGTAGCACAAGAGCAGGTTGGAGGCTGGGAATCCTGCAGTGAGTAATTCACCTTCTGATTCCACAAAGTTTGTCCACCATCTACAAGGCAAAGTCAGGACTGTGATGGGATACTCCCTACTTGCCTGGATGGGTGCAGCTCCAACGACACTCAAGACGTTCGACACCATCATGAATAAAGCAGCCCCCGCATAACTGGAAGGTGCTGTCAAAGGAGCCTTTCTTCGCTGTTGCAGGGAATCTTGTAGACGTTACACTCATGTTGCTACTGTGCGTTGGTGATGGACAGGGTGGCAGTCAAGGCTGACACTTGAATGCAGGACTGAAGGGGTGCCTGTTACACGAGGCAGATATTAGGAACTTGGCTCCAGAAATTAGATCCAAGATGTAGCAGGCAATTAAGGGATTAAATAGACTGAGGGGAGTAAAAAAAACCTTGCTAGCACGGAGTCAGACGGATACGCCCACACCTGGCCAAGTTACATTGTCCCAGTCGGACATAAACTCGTTAGTGGGAATACACAGGATGCTCCAGATGCCTGTTCTTCGGGACACTCCTGTCTGACCAGCTATTAGCCCATTATAGAGTCTGATGGCCTCTTTTCCCGCCAATGGGCCAGTTGCATATCAATATCAATTGTATAAAGGGGAGTGGGCCAAACAGTCAAGATAACGCTGATAGGCAAGTCTGGAAACCCCAGAGAACCTTTGTTTGAGGGGCTAGGCGGAGTGGAGAGAAGAAAAGAGAAGAGAGAAAAGAAGAAAGAGAAGGAGAGAGATGAGAGAAAGGAAGAAAGAGACTAAGAGAGAGAACAGAGGTGAGAAGAGAGAGAGGAGAAGAGAGAAGAGAAGAGAGGAGAGGAGAAGAGAGGAGAAGAGAGAAGAGAAGAGAGAAGAGAAGAGAGGAGAAGAGAAAGAGAGAGAAGAGAAGAGAGAGGGAGAGGAGAAGAGGAGAGGAGAGGAGAGGAGAGGAGAGGAGAGAAGAGAGAGAAGAGAGAGAAGAGAGAGAAGAGAGAGAAGAGAAGAGAGGATCCCATCGTGCTATTTTTAAGAATATCTGGAAAATTATCCCCCCGTGTCCTGGACAACGTTTATCTCTTATTCAACATCCCACAAAAAAAAAGATCATTCACTCATGATCACATTGATGTTTGAATTTTGAGCACAAATTGGCTGCTGCATTTCTCACATTACACCTGCGACTACATTTCAAATGTTACTCATTGCCTGTGAGGCACTTTAAGATACCTGATAGCAGAGAATGCTCCCAGCATCCTGGTCAACAATGGTAACCTCGCCTGAACCATACAAGGAGACGTTAGAACAAGTGACCAAAAGCTGGTTTTAAGGGGCACCTTAAGGAAGGTGGGGAGGCACAACAGAGGGGTGGGAATTCCAGAGACTGGGCTAGCTGCAGGCGTGGCCACCAATGGTGGAGCAATGAAAACGTGCAAGGGCAAAATTGGGGCAGCGCAGAGATCGTGGAGGGTTCTAGAGCTGGAGGAGTTTACAAAGAGAAGGAGGAGGGGGGCCACGAGGAGTTTGAAAACAAGGATGAGAGTTTTAAAAATCGAGGCATTGCAACAAATAAAGGTCAAAGATTTGCTGTGAGTAGGATATGGGCAACACCCTTTCGGATAATTCCTCGCTCAGGCAACATTACCAAAAACAGATGAATTGGGCCTTTCATCCGATTGTTATTTGTAGAGCAAGGCTGGTACAGAATGGTAGCTACTTATTTGTCTTTACATAACATCAGACACCGCTGTCATCTGATATGTGAAATGATCCAAGCTATTTGAAAAATATCATTTAAATACAAAACTTCTTTCAAATAAAGCAATAAGTATTTTAAGGTCATCAACAGATTGTTGATGCCTTCTCTTCTGGTTAATAAGCGTACTGTGCGAGTTCATTGCCAAAACGTGGTGTCAAGCCTCAAGATTAACTGCCCACGGAATATTTCCATTTATTGTGGGCTTGATAAGATCGTTCTTCTCTTTCCATTCATTCCCCGTGTGTTGCAATCAATATTCAAGTGGCAGTCTCCCGGCTTAACGCATCCTTCCCCAAGTCTGTGGAACTGCCCATCTAGAGTCAGTCCTCCCTCATCATTTAAAGGCTTTTAAGACCACGAACTTTACGCCACCGTTATTTTCTGACACTCCATTTTTCCCCACTTGTTTTCAGGCTTCATAGCTTCTTCCAGGTATGTCAGAAACAAAAAATAAATAAACAAAAGAGTTGTTTGGTAGAACAGACCATGAATGTCACTAAAAAGAGAGACAGGTTGCAGAAGCTTTTTTATAATAATAATCTTTATTGTCACAAGTAGGCTCATATTAACAATGCAATGAAGTTACTGTGAAAAGGCCCTAGTCGCCACATTCCGGCGCCTGTTTGGATACACAGAGGGAGAATTCAGAATGTCCAATTCACCTAACAAGCACGTCTTTCAGGAATGGTGGGAGGAAACCGGAGCACCCGGAGGAAACCCACGGGGAGAACGTGCAGACTCCGCACAAACAGTGATCCAAGCCGGAATCGACCCCGGGTCCCTGGTGCTGTGAAGCAGCAGTGCTAACCACTGTGCTACCATGCCGCCCAGCAACATGTCTCTCTTTTCAACGATATTCAAAGAATAAATCCATTGCAGCCGCATCATCATTTTGATGCTGAACTTGAGAGGCAACACAATATGGTACCATGCTGCACAAGAAAGCTAGGTTGAGCTCATGGTAGACTGTCAATTGAAGTGGCCAAAGTCATGTCATGAAAAATCATGAAAAAAATATGGATAGTCAAAGACATGGGATAATGACGGGACTGACAATACTTAGCCCTCTTGTACAAACCAAACCAGTTTAGATATCAATGTTTGCAACGTAGCAGTCCTGTAGGGCAGTGTTTTTCAAACTTTTTTTCCGGGCACCCATTCTTACCAACCGACCAATCTTCGCGGCCCACGCCGGCCGACCTTTGCGGCCCACGCCGGCCGACCTTTGCGGCCCACGCCGGCCGACCTTTGCGGCCCACGCCGGCCGACTTTTGCGGCCCACGCCGGCCGACTTTTGCGGCCCACCATTTTCTCTTACCTTGTTTGTTGCTGACAAAAACGGAGGAAATGGTTTTGGGCCCATTTGGCCCCAATGGTCCCTTTGTCCCACCAAACTTGAAAAAAAAAGGCTGCGACCATATTTTTAAAAATGCAGCCGCACTGCGCATGCGTGCCTGATCATTGGTGCGTATGCGCATGGATTCGAACCCGGGTCCTCAGCTTCGCAGTCCCAGTGCTAATCACCGTGCCACATGCCGCCCATTAGAGTGCTATTTAATGGGAACTAGTGCATCACGGTTAAGAAAATAAAGTTTCAATAAAGTTTGTTTATAAAATAACCAAGCCCAATTTCCTATATTATCACTCTTTCCATCTTAAAAATTATGGTTCAGGTCCAGTCTCTTAGCCACTGTTGAGAGCTGAGCGCGTGCCCGTAACAATGCAGTAATGTCAGAGGTGTGATTTCTGAATGAAACATGAGACCAAGGCATCAGCTGCCTACTCGAGTGGGTGGAAAGGATCCCATGGTGCTATTTTTAAGAATATCTGGAAAATTATCCCCCCGTGTCCTGGACAACGTTTATCTCTTATTCAACATCCCACAAAAAAAAGATCATCCACTCATGATCTCATTGATGTTTGAATTTTGAGCACAAATTGGCTGCTGCATTTCTCACATTACACCTGCGACTACATTTCATTGCCTGTGAGGCACTTTAAGATACCTGATAGTTGTGAAAATCACTATACAAATACATTTTTTTAAAATTAAAATATTAATAATTTATTATTAGTATCACAAGTAGGCTTACATTAACACCACAGTGCAGTTACTGTGAAAATCCCCTAGTCGCCACATTCCGGCACCTGTTCGGGTACACCGAGGGAGAATTCAGAATGTCCAATTCACCGAACAAGCACGTCTTTCGGGACTTGTGGGAGGCAACCGGAGCACCCGGAGGCAACCCACGCAGACACGGGGAAGAACATGCAGACTCCGCATAGACAGTGACCCAAGCCGGGTATCAAACCTGGGACCCTGGCGCTGTGAAGCAACAATGCTAACCACTCTGCAATCTTGCGCCCAAAACATGGTACCTGGCTGGGTCTTTCTTGCCCCAGCTTCCATTTCGTAACAGCTGTCCTGGCATGACCAGCTCGGAGACCACGGTTATAGAATTGCGTCAAGGTCCAAACTGGGCAATGCCAGAGCCCAACATGCTAAATGAAATTATGGGTGTACCCACACCACATGGACTGCGGCGGTTCAAGAAGGCAGCTCACCAACATCTTCGTAAGGGCAATTAGGGATGGGCAACAAATACTGGCCTGGCCAGCGAGCCCACATCCCGTGAAACAATAAAACAAAACTCACAAGTTACAATAGGAGCCAACTGCATCAGTAGTGGACTCGCCAACACTAAGGGCATTCAAATAGTCATTGGATAGACATATGGACGATAAGGGAATAGTGTAGATGGGCTTTAGAGGGATTTCACAGGTCGGCGCAACATCGAGGGCCGAAGGGCCTGTACTGTGCTGTAATGTTCTATGTTCTAACTTGAGTAAGTGGTAGATGTCAGGGAGGGAGCTCATTGACATACATGTGTCTGAGTGCAGGGTTAATCTGCTTTTAAATTGTTAAACCACCCAGCAGTGTCTCCAGGCAGTCAGCACTCAAGTCAATGGGCAAGTACTGTGTTCAATCACTACTTTAAAAAATTTCAAGAACCCAATTCATTTTTTCCAATTAAGGGGCAATATAGCGTGGCCAAACAACCTAGCCTGAACATCTTTGGGTTATGGGGGCAAAACCCACGCAGACATGGGGAGAATGTGCAAACTCCACACGGACAGTGACCCAGAGCCGGGATCGAACTGGAGACCTCGACGCCATAAGGCAGCAGCGCTAACCACTGCACCACCTTGCTGTGTTCAATCACCTTTGCCCACCCCACACACAGGACAACTTTTATTCCCTTGATCAATAAATGCTCAGTGAATTTTGTGGCCATTGATGGAGTGCTCAGGGGCTTAAAGGGCAGGGGCAATAAACTACATTTTTTAAATAAATGTAAACCTATATTGACAAGACGCCCTTCATAAAATCACACGCTCCGTCTTGCACACACAGGTAAGCAGCAGCTTTTACCGCTCCCAAAAGCTTGTCGGCACTTGAATCTTAAGGGCTTCAGAGCTCTCCTCTTCCGGATTTGAACCCATTTATTGGGAAAAACAAATGTTCTCTCCCCTCTCCCAGAGAACACTCGCCTCCACACCAATGCCAGCAAAGCTGATCCATTGCCCCGTTCCAGGCTCGTAACCCAATCAGGTAAAAGGTGAACCATTTTGAAACAACCCATTGCCTTGTTCTTCAATCCTGGATACAGATTGAACCCGTCCCACCCTCTGCTTCCCCGATGCAGCAATTACCAGCTCCCTGCATCTGATAGGGAGAGTACAAAGTGTTCTGGCCCTACCTTACTGTAAATACTACATTTGTTCATCAATCTGTTGCGTGTATGTTACTACCTTCCCCGGGCATCAAGAGGATTCTGCACTCTGGATACAAATTTGATGATTGAGAATTGATCCAAGCAGAATCTGGTTCAATGGGGTCCCGAAGCACTGAAGTCAGATCTGATGCCCACACACCTCTGATGTCTTTCTATTCATTCCCCCTCGTTGCTTCTGACCCACCTTTATTTCAACGTACCTTGTTCACACGGGATCCTAGTGACTCATAAAAAATGTATTTTAATTAATAACGAAATTGGACTTGCCTCAGTGGGACCGGACACACAGCAACTATGCTCCTGAGGGAACCACAATGCCGAGATAAAGGCCGGGATTCTCCGGACATTGCAATTCAATTTTCACGCCGGAAGCGTAAACCCGGCAGTCGGTTTCGTGGCAGCATGGGGTAGTTAACACGGGAAATTCCATTGACAGTCAGCAGGGCGATAGAACCCCGCCCCCAGCGAATGGCACATGGCCGAGAAACACGGGGCTGGGGGAGCGGAGTACCCCGCCCAAAATAAACAGACTCAAAACTAACATATTTTGTGTATCGCTATGCAACAGCGGTGGGTCCCACCACCCACCGCACTTCCCTCTCCAGACCGTGTCCAACAATACCACAATGGGCAGCATGGTAGCACAGTGGTTAGCACTGTCGCTTCACAGCACCAGGGTCCCAGGTTCGATTTCTGCCGTGGGTCACTGTCTGTGCGGAGTCTGCACGTTCTACCCGCGTCTGCGTGGGTTTCCTCCGGGTGCTCCGGTTTCCTCCCACAAAGTCCCGAAAGACGTGCTCGTTAGGCGATTTGGACATTCTGAATTCCCCCCCTGTGTACCCAAACAGGCGCCGGAGTGTGGTGACTAGGGGATTTTCACAGTAACTTCATTGCAGTATTAATGTAAGCCTACTTGAGACACTAATAAAGATTATTATTATGAGCTTCCAACACTGCTGTCCACTCAATGTCAACCACACGACTCCCCAGGAGGAGGTTTCAATCACTTCCCCAGTCACTCATCCTGCTCCCGTTAATCCTGCATACAAGTTTTATTCACTCTGTCGACCAGTACTAATGCTCCCAAGGTTAACACCCTCCTGAGTTCACTCACTGGGAACCCGCTGCAGCAGTCTGCTCCCTGGGATTACCAATCAATTACAAGTCAGCCTAGGGGTGACCAGATTTTTCAAAAGTCAAACCCGGGACACATTTAAAAGCCTTGGGGAGGTGTGGCCTCCACAATGGTGTACATATTGAGTGACCAATGGCACTAGTCTGGGGGAGGAGCAGTTGAAGGTAAGAGGTCATCTGGCCTTCAGATAACCAGTGGTGCACTTTCCTCAAGATAAGATTACATCTCCCGGATGTCCATCCAGAGTTCACAATCCTATTAAGCCAGCAACTACAAACCACAGACATTTGTCTAACTTTACTGCACAATGGGTTCGGACAATAGACATTTTCAACCAGAAGCTGAATTTTAAACTAGCCAACGTATGTCAAGTATGGCCGATCTGGTTTGCACCTTCCTCAGCACTGATTGGTGGCTTACCAAATGGGCACCGCGCTGCCATTTAACTGCCGTTGAGGGCATTCCAGCATCAGGCTTGCTTTGGGGGTCCCATCCTACCCCTCAAGCTCCCTCCACGCCAGCCAATTAACCTCGTCAACAACGGCCACTATCGCACGCTCGTGTGCAAAGGGCAGTGGTGGGGAGAAACTGACTGAGCCGACAGAACTGTGCCCCAGCCTTGGTCATGCCAACATGGGTCATGCTGGCAAAATGGCAGATGGAAAGATCTGGAAGGGGAGGTTACAATAAAGAGCTAGCGAGTTCTTATTCTGGGGAGGTGTGCGTGAGTTGAAACCTGCCGTGTGGAGGGGAATATCACAGTCTTGAAGAGTTCTTTGCATTGAAACTGAGCAGGGAGAATCTAGTTAGTCATGTGCATGGTTGAGGTTTCCTTTGCTAGTCCTTCTATGGCACATAAACTGGCACCAAGTCAAAAATAAAGGCCTGTGGTTTCTCTGTAGAAAACACAATTGCCAAGTGGCTAACTCAGTGAAACCAGGAAATACCATCTAGTACTCCACAAAGACTTGTCACCTCCTTAACTTTCTCTGAACTATTCCAGCTCTCCAGTTTTGTTCACTAAATAATTTCTGCTGCTATTTTCAGGTTGCAAGGAGTAAGAACCCGCAGTGCAAAGGAATTGTTTTTCATTCGGGGAAATCAATGGAGCTCAAAGTTTTAGGATGTTTGCTACAGGGTGTGTTTTAGTTTTGTTTTCAGAGCTGGAAAGCTGCAGTCACAGCCAGAAGGGGTATTAGTCTCCCTCTCTGTAATCTAAAAAATGTAAATCGATCCTTTGGTGATTTGAAACTAATAACAGAAGTGACTTTAATCTGATGTGCTTCTGGTAAAAGGTGTTTTAAGTCGTATGGATGTTAAAAGGAAAGCTTAAAGGATTACTTAGTGTTGTATTCTTTGGGGGTTGTATTGGAATTAATGGTTGCTAAGATGTTCACTGTATGTTTTAAAAAGGTTGACTTAAGTTCATAGAATAAACATTGTTTTGCTTTAAAAAATACTTTTCCATTTCTGCTGCACCACGCCTGTAGAGTGGGCCGTGTGCTCCCCGTACCACAATCTAGTAAAAGTTGTGGGTCAGGTGAACTTCATGATACACTTTGGGGTTCTCTAAACCCTGGCCCATAACACAATGTGGGTAGTCACCTGACCCCCCCCCCCCCCTCCTCCCCCAGCGCAATCAGACGGTGCAGCCAATCAGCCAAATGGAAATGAAGCCCGGGTGTTAATAGGCCCTGGTCTCACATTGCCACCTGCGTAGGAACCGCATGTCTGATCTTGTGGTTCAGATAATTGCTGAAGATCCCATGGCACTGTTTGAAAGAGAGCAGAGAATGCTCCCAGCATCCTGGTCAACAATGGTAACCTCGCCCGAACCATACAAGGAGACATTAGAACAAGTGACCAAAAGCTGGTTTTAAGGGGCACCTTAAGGAAGGTGGGGAGGCACAACAGAGGGGTGGGAATTCCAGAGACTGGGCTAGCTGCAGGCGTGGCCACCAATGGTGGAGCAATGAAAACGTGCAAGGGCAAAATTGGGGCAGCGCAGAGATCGTGGAGGGTTCTAGAGCTGGAGGAGTTTACAAAGAGAAGGAGGAGGGGGGCCACGAGGAGTTTGAAAACAAGGATGAGAGTTTTAAAAATCGAGGCATTGCAACAAATAAAGGTCAAAGATTTGCTGTGAGTAGGATATGGGCAACACCCTTTCGGATAATTCCTCGCTCAGGCAACATTACCAAAAACAGATGAATTGGGCCTTTCATCCGATTGTTATTTGTAGAGCAAGGCTGGTACAGAATGGTAGCTACTTATTTGTCTTTACATAACATCAGACACCGCTGTCATCTGATATGTGAAATGATCCAAGCTATTTGAAAAATTTCATTTAAATACAAAACTTCTTTCAAATAAAGCAATAAGTATTTTAAGGTCATCAACAGATTGTTGATGCCTTCTCTTCTGGTTAATAAGCGTACTGTGCGAGTTCATTGCCAAAACGTGGTGTCAAGCCTCAAGATTAACTGCCCACGGAATATTTCCATTTATTGTGGGCTTGATAAGATCGTTCTTCTCTTTCCATTCATTCCCCGTGTGTTGCAATCAATATTCAAGTGGCAGTCTCCCGGCTTAACGCATCCTTCCCCAAGTCTGTGGAACTGCCCATCTAGAGTCAGTCCTCCCTCATCATTTAAAGGCTTTTAAGACCACGAACTTTACGCCACCGTTATTTTCTGACACTCCATTTTTCCCCACTTGTTTTCAGGCTTCATAGCTTCTTCCAGGTATGTCAGAAACAAAAAATAAATAAACAAAAGAGTTGTTTGGTAGAACAGACCATGAATGTCACTAAAAAGAGAGACAGGTTGCAGAAGCTTTTTTATAATAATAATCTTTATTGTCACAAGTAGGCTCATATTAACACTGCAATGAAGTTACTGTGAAAAGGCCCTAGTCGCCACATTCCGGCGCCTGTTTGGATACACAGAGGGAGAATTCAGAATGTCCAATTCACCTAACAAGCACGTCTTTCAGGAATGGTGGGAGAAAACCGGAGCACCCGGAGGAAACCCACGGGGAGAACGTGCAGACTCCACACAGACAGTGATCCAAGCCGGGAATCGACCCCGGGTCCCTGGTGCTGTGAAGCAGCAGTGCTAACCACTGTGCTACCATGCCGCCCAGCAACATGTCTCTCTTTTCAACGATATTCAAAGAATAAATCCATTGCAGCCGCATCATCATTTTGATGCTGAACTTGAGAGGCAACACAATATGGTACCATGCTGCACAAGAAAGCTAGGTTGAGCTCATGGTAGACTGTCAATTGAAGTGGCCAAAGTCATGTCATGAAAAATCATGAAAAAAATATGGATAGTCAAAGACATAGGATAATGACGGGACTGACAATACTTAGCCCTCTTGTACAAACCAAACCAGTTTAGATATCAATGTTTGCAACGTAGCAGTCCTGTAGGGCAGTGTTTTTCAAACTTTATTTCCGGGCACCCATTCTTACCAACCGACCAATCTTCGCGGCCCACGCCGGCCGACCTTTGCGGCCCACGCCGGCCGACCTTTGCGGCCCATGCCGGCCGACTTTTGTGGCCCACCATTTTCTCTTACCTTGTTTGTTGCTGACAAAAACGGAGGAAATGGTTTTGGGCCCATTTGGCCCCAATGGTCCCTTTGTCCCCCCAAACTTGAAAAAAAAAGGCTGCGACCATATTTTTAAAAATGCAGCCGCACTGCGCATGCGTGCCCGATCATTGGTGCATATGCGCATCGTTTTGCACATGCGCACCAATGATCGGGCACGCATGCACAGTGCGGCCAAAATTTTTATCTGTTTGTGGCCATTTTGAAGGCCGCTCGCAGCTGGCATTATGAAAAACCGGCTGCTGCGGTTGTTGCGCACAGATTTGCGCGATCGGGAGCGCCGCGATGGACGGCTCCGCGACCCTCCCGACACCCACCAGCGGGTCGCGTCCCTGTGTTTGACAACGCCTGCTGTAGGGGACAAACTGGAATTGGGGTCAACTACAATACAGGTCTTCCAATTCATATGTTGAATACTGCAAGATAATACGGGGGGGTATTGAATTTAGACAATCTGAATTGTGCCATGTCAGCTCAACTACCAGTTAAACATCTCTCCTGACTTTAGTTTCGATAAGGTTAAAGTAGGGAGTTATGTTGAATGGGCTGCCGCATCATTATCACCCATTCTACACTTTTGTCTGTAGCAACATTATCCCCAAAACCTTTGGGATGGGAAACAACCGGATGGCTGATAATGCTGGGAATTATCAGCCTAAGCAGTGGTACACATCCTGCTAACTAAAAGTAGAGTTGGATGGAAATTACAAAGTGGTTACAATTCAGAATCACAGATGTGTACAGCGCAGAAAGAGGCCATATGGACCATCTAAACAGCCCCTTGGCTAAAGCAATCCAAAACTAAATCTGACTACTCCGATTTCTCCCTGATGCCATATTAATTAATCCTGTTTAAAACATTGAGCCTATTTTCCCTTCCAAGGGTCAATGGTCTCTACCTCAACTGATCCCTATGCTATCGTTTAAAACACACTGATTAACAAAATTCTTCTCTTTTCGCTCTTCCCCCACAAACAGAAAGAATTTGATGCTTCAGGCAGTTAATGGGAGGGGGGATTGCTGATCGTTGTAATTTTCCGTCTGGTTCACTAATGCCCCTTTAAGGAAATCTGCCACCCTTACCTGGTCTGGCCTACACGTGACTCCAGATCCATAGTTAAATAGAGTAGTCAGGGGTAATATACCGCAGTACCCCAAGTGAGCCAGGCTGTTAATTGGAGGGTTTAAATGGCAGCAACGTGCTGCATTCCTGCTGAAATGTGGATGGCCTTTTCAATTTCTAAAGCTAAATTGAGCCTCGTATATGAGAGACATCAAAAAGCATACAGGCAAATGTTTTGTCCCAAAGTGAGGCAGTTCACTGGGATGGGTGTGCAAGGTGAATCAGGTTTCAACCCCCAGAGCTGTATCGCATAATCCAAGTCCTGGTGAATTTTAAAAACACTGTTAAATGGTGGCTAACTCAAATCGGCAATAAAACCCAAACTTGTGCATCTATTTTCTGCCACATATCTGGGCCATGGAACCTCCTCCACTTTGTCAGAGTTTTCATCCTTCTCTCTCCAACATGCAGACTCCGCACAGACAGTGACCCAGCGGGGAATCGAACCTGGGACCCTGGCACTGTGAAGCCACAGTGCTCTCCACTTGTGCTACCGTGCTGCCCCGGTCTGATCAAAACCGAACCATTAACCCTTTCAGTTTCTCTCTCCCTCTCCCCACAGATGTTGCCTGACCACCTGCGTTTTTCCAACAATTTTAATTCCCCCCAAAAATACCCTCATCGTTCATATGTTTTCCCTGCTAAATATCTATCGATCAAACACTATCCCCCTCCACTGCCTCCCAGGCAGTCATTAATCCAATATGTTCACCTTCCGTATTCACAACTCCAGGCCACACTCACTTGTAGTGCGGGAGGTGAATAGCATAGACTCATTTAAAGGGAAGATACTTAATCGCATGAGGGAGAAAGGGATAGAGAGGTATATTGGTGGAGCAAGATGAAGCAGGTGAACTGTTAATAATATTTTAATTATATAGCCAAGGTACATCATTGAAAGGCATTATTTAATTAAATACTATGATCTGATTTATTGTCACATGTATTAGTATACAGTGAAAATTATTGTTTCTTGCATGCTGTACAAACAATGCATACCGTACATAGGGAAGGAAGGAGAGACTGCAGAATATAATGTTACAGTTATAGCAAGGTGTAGAGAAAAGATCAACTTAATATGAGGTAGGTCCATTCAAAAGTCTGATGGCAGCAGGGAAGAAGCTGTTTTTGAGTCGGTTGGTACGTGACCTCAGACTTTTTCCTGATGGAAGAAGGTGGAAGAGGGTATGTCCTGGGTGCGTGGGGTCCTTAATTATGCTGGCAGCCTTTCTGAGGCAGCGGGAATTATAGATAGAGTCAATGGATGGGAGGCTGGTTTGCGTGATGGACTGGGCTACATTCACAACCTTTTCTAGTTTCCTGCGGTCTTGGGCAGAGCAGGCTCCATACCAAGCTGTGATACAACCAGAAAGAATGCTTTCTATGGTGCATCTATAGAAGTTGGTGAGGGTTATAGCTGACATGCCAAATTTCCTTAGTCTTCTGAGAAAGTAGAGTCGTTGGTGGGCTTTCTTAACTATGGTGTCGGCATGGGGTGGGGGGGACCAGGACAGGTTGTTGGTGATCTGTACACCTAAAAACTTGAAGCTCTCGACCCATTCTACTTCGTTCCCATTGATGTAGACAGGGGCATGTTCTCCACTACACTTCCTGAAGTCGATGACAATCTCCTTCGTTTTGTGAGCAGAGATCAAGTGTAGAATCAAGTCCGAGGTCAGGTGTAACGCCTGTCCTTGTCAGCTTGGATCTAGTATGCCTCCTTTGTGGTGGGGCCATGATTTAGAATTGGATTTTGGAATAAGAAAGGAGATGGATTAAGGCTTTGTCCTGCCCACGCTCCGCACATTGGCTTTGTAACGCTGGGAAGGAATGTAGGATCTGTGGGGGCGGAATGCATCACTACCCCCGGGAACGATGTTTATGTTTAATTCTTTAAGTGTGTTTCGACTTTTTGTTTCAGTTCCAATCACCCCTCTTTAAATTGATCATTTGTTGGCTGGGTTGCATCATCAACGCCAGCAATTATATTTTATTTCTGATTTTGTACGTTTTTTTGAATGACATTTTGATTTTTGTGACAGTGCTTCACCAGCAGCTGACACCCACCACTTCGCTAAGTTTATCTTATTGATTCTTTTGGTTTATTTAAAAAAGGAGGATAAATAGCAACACCCCCCCCACCCACCCGCCCATTGGGCATCATCACACCCAGGAATGATATTTTGGCCTAGCCAAGTTACCTTTGACATTTTGATTTCTGTTACAGTGCCTCACCAGGGACATTCACCCTCCCCTCAGTTTTTATCAGGGGGTTCATTTATTGACTTGCTGTATTATTAAAGAAGTATTTTGAGAGAGAGACTGAACAAAGTCCATAAACTCTCTCAGCAAGCAAAACCTCGGTGTCTTGGTTTTGACTTCACCAAGCAGCTTAGGTTTTATGAACAGGGATGAGATTTGTGTGGAGCCTCCGGGACCTACTTTTGCCAACCAGCCAATCTACGGGAACACGCCGGCCAATCTTTATGACCCACTCCACGTTCACTTCCCTTTAATGCAAAAGGGGAGCCTGCTTGGCCTTCATCCTCTTACTCCAATCTGGCTCACAGGAGGATAGGGCAATGTGCATATCAGTTGCAAACCAGCCAGTTCCCTTGTGCCGCCTTCATCTTTGTGTGAATGGAAAATCCAACCTCACATGTAGGTCGGCATGAAGGGCAATAGCAACGAAATGCTCATTTTACTCAGCACTGGATACTCCTTGGAGATGCTACTGCAGAATGCTGACAGCCTCATGAGTTTTAGGCATGTTTTTAATGTACTGTCAGTGTCTTTTCATTTGGAGTCAGCTGTAAGTTAATAACTGATTCTGGGGTCTGAACCTCAAAATAGATTTTTCACCCACCACTTCTCTTTCAAAATCTGAAACTTCTCCTTTCATTTGCCAGTACTTCCCTGCATCCTTAATGCATTGGAACAATTGACAGAACTATACCTCAAGAACGCATCTTTATACTGCTTGTTCCAGAGTGAAGATTCTTCTGGGTTGGCTGTGAACCAGAGGCCTTCGAGCTCTGTACAGAGCTAAAACTAGTACTGCTCTGTCTTGCCCTGGACTCTCCTGTGCAGCTCTCTCCAGCAGATTCAGATGCGAGATCCTGGTCAGTAGGTACACTGCCCATTTGTGTCTCTGGCATCTCTTTCTTGTAAGAAAATGATTTATCATCACATTCTCTTTGCCAGCAGCTAGAAAATGGACAAAGCTCTCCTCCGTGATTTGTCAAAGGTACGTACATAGAGGGCACTTGATGTCAAGTGTACATAACAGGGCACGTGACCTGCTCACTGCTGCCGCTTCTGGCCGGGAGACTGTACACAGCCTCCTTTACTTCTCATTTAATAGGCCTCCATTTTCAATAAAAACGCTGGTAGTGGCCACTGAGTGCTTCTCCCACGACCTTCTCTATTCCTAGTTTCCATATTTGGTGAGCATGAAAAGAAATGTTGTTCTTCTCTCCAACCTTCTCTGAGCTGGACGCACTGACCATAACTATCACTTTAGTTAGTTATCCTCCTTGTCCTGGGTGGGGCACAAGGCCGCAACAAATGCTCCTCCATCAGGCCCTTTGCTGTGATGCCTCACCCCATGTAAGCCCCATCTCATCCAGATCAGACACCGCAGTCCTACACCATGTTCTTTTGGCCCGCCCCATTTATGATTGCTGGCTGGTATCCACCTTGGAGCAACCGTCGGTCTTCAATCATTCTTAGCAGGAACTCAGGCCAGACCTGGGGCAGGGAGGATAGTGCTTATTTTCTCTCTGTCTCTCTCCCCCTTCCAGCTTACCCCGAGCAAACCATTTTGCATTTGTGTTCACAATGCCCTTGCTGTAAAAAATAAATATTTTTACTTATAGAATCATAGAATTTACAGTGCAGAAGGAGGCCATTCGGCCCATCGAGTCTGCACCGGCTCTTGGAAAGAGCACCCTACCCAAGGTCCACACCTCCACCCTATCCCCATAACCCAGTAACCCCACCGAACACTAAGGGCAATTTTGGACACTAAGGGCAATTTATCATGGCCAATCCACCTAACCTGCACCTCTTTGGACTGTGGGAGGAAACCGGAGCACCCGGAAGAAACCCACGCACACACGGGGAGGATGTGCAGACTCCGCACAGACAGTGACCCAAGCCGGAATCGAACCTGGGACCCTGGAGCTGTGAAGCATTTGTGCTATCCACAATGCTACCGTGCTGCCCACTTCATTCCACTCTCCTTCCCCACATCGTGGGTTTCACACGAAGCATTCCACAGTTGAATAGCAGAGTGCAGCATCGTTTGCTCTGGTCAAAATACATTACTGCAGCCTCAGAGGAGCACAGCAGATTAGCTATCCCCATTTAGCAATCACCTTTGTGACCTTTCGGAGCTAGACTTGTCACTGATTTCCAGATTGAGCGCCTAAGCTTTTGAACAAGGTTAAGTGTAGGTAATGTTCAATGTAATGTCACTTAGCATTTCGAAAGCCATCAATAAAAATAATCTTCATCTTGCAGCATTTCAACTGATGTGCTGCAGAAACTCCATTATCCCCTGTACCTTTGTGCATATGGTTAGTGCCAAACGGGATCTTGAAACTGGGACGGGAGAAATAATTTGATTCAAGGTTCACAAATGTTCACAGATGTGCAGGAAGTACTCTGCAGTTACACTTACCCTCTCGTCGCCTCTCATCGCAAAATCGAGCGTCAGTCTACATGTCATTGGACATGGGGTGGAAACAACTGGGAATATAAACAAATGAGAAAACTTACAACTCTGTCAATATTATCCCCTGTAGAGCCTATGCATTCCCCTTCTCCCACCTAGACCCGTAGCCGCTCCACCGTCCCCCATCAAGAACAGTAAACGCTCCCTTCCCCCCTCTAGAATAGTAAATGCCCCGCTCCTCCCTCCCCAGCTATAACAGAAAATGCTCCCACCCCATCTACATCAACAAACGCTCGCCCTCCCCTCTAGAACAATAACTGCTCCCCCTCGAGAACAGTAAATGCTCACCCCTCCCACTCTAGAACAGTAAGCACTTCCCCTCTCCCTCGAGAACAGCAACCGCTCCCCCTCCCCTCTAGAACAATAATGCTCCCCCTCTGCCTCGAGAACAGCAAACGCTCCCCTTCCCCTCTAGAACAATAAACGCTCCCCCTCCCCTCTACAAAAGTAAATGTTCCCCCTCTAGAACAATAAACGCTCTCACCCACCCCTCGAGGACAGTAAATGCTCCTCTCCCCCTCTAAAACAGTAAACACTCTGCTCCCCCTCTAGAACAGTAAACGGCCACTCCCCCTTCTAGGATAGTATGCGCTCCCCCCTCCAGAACAGTAAACGCTCGTCTCGCCATCTAGAACAGTAAACACTCCCCTACCCCTACCCATCTAGGACAATAAACACTCCGTTCCCCCTTCCCATCAAGGACAGTAAACACTCCTCACCCCCTCCCTATCTAGAACAGTAAAAACGCCCCCTTCTCCTCTAGAACAGTAAGCACAGCCCCTTCCCGTCTAGAACAGTAAACGCTCCCCTCCCACTCCCCATATAGGACACTAAACAAGCCCCTCCCCATCCAGGACACCAAACAATCCCCATCCCGAACCCCAACAAGGACAGTAAACTCCTCTTTCCCATCTAGAAAACTAAATACTCCCCTCACCCCACCTCATCTAGAATAGTGAACATTCCCATCCCCCCTTGGACAACAGTAAACACTTGCCCCCGCCCTCCCCAACTGGGGCAGTAAACACTCCCCTGAACCCTCCCCATCTAGGACAGGAAACACTCCCTTCCCCCAAGCCAATCTAGGACGGTAAACACTCACCTCACCCTCCTCATCTAGAGCAGTAAACTCCCCTCCCCCTCCACCTCCCATCAAGGACAGCAAATACTCCCCACCGCCCTCCCCATCGAGAACAGTAAACGCTCCCTCTCCTCTTCTAGAACAGTAAGCCCTCCCCTTTCCCATGTAGAACAGTAAACACTCCCATCCCCCTCCCCATTTAGAACAGGAAATACTCCCCTCCCCCCTCGAGAACAATAATCACTCGCATCCCCCCTCCCCGTGTGGGACAGTAAACACTCCACCCCCCTCCCCATCTAGGACAGTAAACACTCCCTCCACCCACCTCCCTCCCGCCTCCCCCCCTCCCATCTGGGACAGTAAACACTCCCCTCCCGCCTCCCCATACAGGACAGTAAACATTCCCCCCCATCCCATCTGGGACAGTAACACTCGCTTCCCCTGTCCCCATCTAGAACAGTAAACACTCCCCTCGCTCCCCATCGAGGAAGGTAAACACTCCCCAATCCCTCCCCATCTAGAACAATCGCGCCGATACCGGAGAATTTCGGACAGTAAACGTTCCCCTCCCACTCCCCATCTAGAACAGGAAACACTCCACTCCTGCCTTTGAGAACAGTAAACACCTGCCCCCCTCCCCATCTAGGACAGTAAACACTCCCCTCCCTCCTCCCCACTTATGAGAGCAAACACTCCCCTCCCCTCTCCCCATCTAGGACAGTAAACACTCCCCTCTCCATCTAGAACGGTAAACACTCCCCCCATCCAGAACAGTAAATATTCCACTCACCCTCAAGAACAGTCGACACTCCCCTCCCATTCGCCATCTAGATCAGTAACACTAGCCCTGGTCTTGGTCTGGAACTGTAAGCACTAACCCTGGTATGGATCTAGTGCAGTAAACACTAACCCTGGTCTGCATCTGGAACAGTAAACACTAACCCTGGTCTGGATCTGGAGCAGTAAACATTAACCCTGGTCTGGATCTGGAACAGTAAACACTAACCCTGGTCTGGATATAAAACAGTAAACACTAACGCTGGTCTGGAACAGTAAACACTATCCCTGGTCTGAATCTGGAACAGTAAACGCTAACCCTGGTCTGGGTCTGGAATAGTAAACATTAACCCTGGTCTGGATTTGGAACAGTAAATACTGAACCTGGTCTGGATCTGGAACAGAAAACACTAACCCTGGTCTGTATCTGGAACAGTAAACACTAACCCTGGTCTGTATCTGGAACAGTAAACACAAACCCTGGTCTGTATCTGGAGCAGCAAACATCAACCCTTGGTCTGGATCTGGAACAGTAAACATTAAACCTGGTCTGGGTCTGGAACAGTAAACACTAACCCTGGTCTGGATCTGGAACAGTAAACACTAACCCTGGTCTGTATCTGGAGCAGCAAACATCAACCCTTGGTCTGGATCTGGAACAGTAAACACTAAACCTGGTCTGGGTCTGGAACAGTAAACACTAACCCTGGTCTGGATCTGTAACAGTAAACACTAACCCTGGTCTGTATCTGGAACAGTAAACACTAACCCTGGTCTAGATCTGAAACAGTAAACACAAACCCTGGTCTGGATCTGGAGTAGTAAACATCAACCCTGGTCAGGATCTGTAACAGTAAACACAAACCCTGGTCAGGATCTGTAACAGTAAACACAAACCCTGGTCTGGATCTGTAACAGTAAATACTGACCCTGGTCTGGGTCTGGAACAGTAAACACTAACCCTAGTCTGGATCTGGAACAGTAAACTAACCCTGGTCTGGATATGGAACAGTAAACACTAACCCTGGTCTGGGTTTGGAACAGTAAGCACTAACCCTGGTCTGGATCTGGAACAGTAAACACTAACCATGGTCTGGATCTGGAAGAGTAAACATTAAGCCTGGTTTGGATCAGTAACAGTAAACACAAACCCTGGTCTGGATCTGTAACAGTAACTACTAACCCTGGTCTGGATCTGGAACAGTAAACACTAAACCTGGTCTGGATCTGGAACTGTAAACACTAACCCTGGTCTGGAACAGTAAACACAAACCCTGGTCTGGATCTGTAACAGTAAATACTAACCCCGGTCTGTATCTGGAGCTGTAAACACTAACCCTGGTCTGTATTTGGAGCAGTAAACATTAATCCTTGGTCTGGATCTGGAACAGTAAACACTAAACATAGTCTGGATCTGGAACAGTAAACACTAAACATAGTCTGGATCTGGAACAGTAAACACTAAACATAGTCTGGATTTGGAACAGTAAACAACAACCCTGGTCTGGAAATGGAACAGTAAACATTAATCCTTGGTCTGGATCTGGAACAGTAAACACTAAACATAGTCTGGATCTGGAACAGTAAACACTAAACATAGTCTGGATCTGGAACAGTAAACACTAAACATAGTCTGGATTTGGAACAGTAAACAACAACCCTGGTCTGGAAATGGAACAGTAAACACTAACCCTGGTCTGGATCTGGAACAGTAAACACTCTCTTGGTCTGGAGCAGTAAACCTTGCCCCCCCCCCCCCCCCCCCAATCCACATTCTGATCTAGAACAGCAGTATATGTCTGATCTAGGGGAATAGCGGTGCCCAGTGAATACGGAAGCAGCCTCCCGCGGATGGAGCACACTAACCTACCGGCTCGGAGGACTGGGCTGTGCCGGTGGGAGTCAGGCTGCGGGTTTACCGAGTCGGGAGCGGCTCAGTGTAGCTCTCTCAGGCGGGTTACACTGTATCAATCCTGGTGCTCACCGGCCACAGTATTACTGTATCCAACCGGCTGTTGTATCTTGTCGCTGAGGTTGGTTGTCTCGGCTGCTCTGGGTTCCTCCCGAGCCGCCGCCGCCCTCGCCTGCTCGTACCCGGCCGCGCGTTCACGAGCGCGTCCCTTGCAGCGTGAAATCGATCCGATTGTGCTTAAAAGAAATTGACCAAATATTGTTTCCTGGGTGTTTGCGATCCTTCCACCCCGCGGGTCGACAGATAGAATTCGTTTCAAAATAAATATTTACCAGTGTGACCATTGTAAATACACCCAGAGATTGTGTCACTGCTGATCTTTGCAAATTGGAGAGAGATTGCACCAGCACAGAGGAAGTTGAAAGCCCAGTGGCGTTAGACTGAACTGTTTGAGGTTGGGGAGAACGGTTTTTGCTGATGCTATTTTGCAGCTTGTCTTTCTCATGTTAAGTTGATTTCTCCCAATTCTAAAAGGCTGTGCAAAAAGCCAAGGGACCGAGAATTAATTAGCTCAAATCATGGGGGGCAGGTAGGTTAAGGGGTGGATAAAGCGTTCCGCATTCTGTGCTGTAGAAATAGAGGCTTAAAAGAATACAAAAGCAAGGAACTTTATAAAGCACTGCTTCAGTCTCAACTGGAGTATTGTGTCTAATAGTGGGTATCGCGTTGCAGGAAAGATGTGAAGACATATATAAGTAATCTTAAAATTAAATGATGTGGAGATGCCGGCGTTGGACTGGGGTGAGCACAGTACGAAGTCTTACTACACCAGGTTAAAGGCCAACAGGTTTGTTTCGATGTCACTAGCTTTCGGAGCGCTGCTCCTTCCTCAGGTGAATGAAGAGGTCTGTTCCAGAATTAAATAACACACAAAAGGAGGCCATTCAGCCCGCTGAGTCCGTGCTGGCTCTCTGCAAGTGTAGCTCAGCTGGTCCACACTCCCACTCCTACCCTCCAACCCTGTCACTGTAGTCCTAACTCCAACCCCCCCCCCCCCCTTTTTCCTTCGTCATTTGGCTGGCCGGCTGTCCAGCCAGAAGGAAGAATCCTAACCTGCCGAAAATATAAACTAGCAGTTGCCCTAATCCCTTTTCCCCTTGGGTCAATTTTTGTAGCAGACATAGGGGTCAATGTGTTGCCATTTTATAATCCCTCAAGGCTGCTTGCTGGTAACACCACAAGACAATGGTCCTCAATAAAACCTATAGGCTCAGGACGGTTAACAGTATCGCGAGTATTTCCCACCAACTCACTATCCGATGTACAGTTGAGTAAACGTTAGCCGTCTTGGCTATTTGGGTAGCCACATCCACTTGAATGTGGTCACGGGTTATCTGTTCCTCCGATGCCTGTATGTATTGAAGTGCTATCTCTGTGGTCCGTCGCGTGGTCATCCCTGTTATCTTTACTGGTCTTCAGGTGTGAGGCACTCTCGGTGTTACTGCAAGTAGCAGGTTTGGCCCATTACCCGACCCTACACCGCAGCAGTCACACGGGCCATCGTCAATTTCACCTGGAGATCTAAGATGGACCGTGTCCGAAGGGACACTATGTACAAACCTCTGGATCAGGGAAGGAGAAACGTACCCAACATCTCCCTCATCCTGATGGCCACCTTTGTGTGGACCCCCGGTATGCAAACACCAAGTGTCACTACATACTGAGGTTCTACCTGTCCCCGGTGTTACGAAGGATGGGCCTGGCCTCATTGCCACGGAACGCTCCAAGTAGTTGGACCGTGCCGTACCACCTGTCCCTCGTGGAAAAGTTTTGAAGAAAAACACCTTTGACCACAAGGCAATGAAGCAGAGGACACATAATGTCCTCAGGGAAAAGGAGATTGTGGAGGACGTTGGATGGTTTCCTGAGCAGACTGTCAGTCATCTAGCAGAACGCCTCATCACCAGAACTTACAAACAAGCACCAAGACCTAGCTTGGCTGGTGGTGAGAAGGGCCCGCCCCTTCAGATTCTTCATGTACACCCGAAGGCTCAGCGCCGTTGCACGCTGCCCTCGGAGTGGCTGTGGGGGAAATGAGACGGTCACCCACCTCCTTGTTGAATGTGACTTTGCAAAGAAGGCCTGGAGAGAGATGCAGTGAGTGGTATTTGTCAAGGTTCATCCCGAGCAGCTCTGTGACACAGGACTCTGTGCTCTACGGACTGTTTCCAGGGACACACACCGAAACAAACATCAACTGCTGCTGGAAGGTCATCAACTCGGTGAAAGACGCTCTTTGGTCTGCCCGGAACTTGCTGGTCTTCTAATGCAAAGAACTGTCCTCGACCGAGTGTTGCAGACTGGCACATCCCACGGTCCAGGACTACGTGCTGAGGGACGCACTCAAGCTTGGGGCAGCTGCCGCCAAGGGGCAATGGAGAAAGACCACTGTGTAAGGTCTTACCAGCAAATGTACACTGAGGGGCGGGTAACAGTGTAAACCCCCCTCGGCCTGGGTCATTAACACTCCAATGTATAAAAGAAACATGACAATGTAAATATTTAAGAAAGAATTGTAACGTAAAGAGGGATATGTGGGTAATGTCATCCCAATTGAATGGATGAAACTTGGCATCACCACCAGCAGCAACCAAGCCACCCCCGGTGTCACAGTAGAAAACAATACAGGGAAATCTATTGTCGACTTGTCAGACTACACCCTTCAACCAGACGAAATCGAAGTCCTCAGCAGAGGGCTCAATTTCTGCACCACCACCAAAATGGACCCCATCAGTCTCGCGGCAGACGCGGAGGAATTCATCAGGCGAATGAGGCTCCGGGAATTCTTCCACAGACCCCAAGAGGCCAACAGCGAACCCAAGCAGACTACCAATGAACCGGAACAGCAGACCGAGAGATCTGCGGTGCGGCAACCGAAGAGGAAAGAGTCGAATTGGACCCCTCCGGAAGGCCGCTGCCTTAGACTCGACATGTATGCTCAAGCCGTCAGGAGTCGCGTCAATGCCAGATTCATCAGTCGCATTCACAAGACAGCCCCGAACGTCACCCAAGCACAACGCAATGCCATCCGCGTTCTCAAGACCAACCGCAGCATCGTCATCAAACCAGCAGACAAAGGGGGGGCCACTGTCGTACTGAACAGAACGGACTACTGCAAAGAAGTATACCGACAACTGAACAACCAAGAACACTACAGACAGTTACCCGCAGATCCAACCAAGGAACACATCCGCCAACTTAACAGACTGATCAAGACCTTGGACCCAGATCTTCAGAGCACCCTACGTGCTCTCATCCCACGTACTCCCTGCATTGGAGATCTCTACTGCCTCCCGAAAATACATAAGGCCAACACACCAGGCCGCCCTATCGTTTCAGGCAATGGGACCCTGTGTGAGAACCTCTCTGGCTACATCGAGGGCATCTTGAAACCCATCGTACAAGGTACACCCAGCTTCTGTCGCGACACGACGGACTTCCTACAGAAACTCAGCACCCATGGACCAGTTGAACCAGGAACATTCCTCGTCACAATGGACGTCTCGGCACTCTACACCAGCATCCCCCATGACGACGGCATTGCTGCAACAGCCTCAGTACTAAACACCGACAACTGCCAATCTCCAGACGCAATTCTGCAACTCATCCGCTTCATTCTGGATCACAACGTCTTCACCTTCGACAACAAGTTCTTCATCCAGACGCACGGAACAGCCATGGGGACCAAATTCGCACCCCAATACGCCAACATCTTCATGCACAAGTTTGAACAGGACCTACTCACCGCACAGGACCTTCAACCGATGTTATACACCAGATACATCGATGACATTTTTTTCCTTTGGACCCACGGCGAAGAATCACTGAAACGACTACACGACGACATTAATAAGTTCCATCCAACCATCAGACTCACCATGGACTACTCTCCAAAATCAGTTGCATTCTTGGACACACTCGTCTCCATCAAGGACGGTCACCTCAGCACTTTGCTTTGCCGCAAACCCACGGATAACCTCATGATGCTCCACTTCTCCAGCTTCCACCCTAAACACATTAAAGAAGCCATCCCCTATGGACAAGCGCTCCGTATACACAGGATCTGCTCAGACGAGGAGGAGCGTAACAGACATCTACAGACGTTGAAAGATGCCCTCGTACGAACAGGATATGGCACTCGACTCATCGATCGACAGTTCCAACGCGCCACAGCGAAAAACCGGACCGACCTCCTCAGAAGACAAACATGGGACACAACCGACAGAATACCCTTCGTCGTCCAGTACTTCCCCCGAGCGGAGAAACTACGTCATCTTCTTCACAGCCTTCAACACGTCATTGATGACGATGAACATCTTGCCAAGGTCATCCCCACACCCCCACTACTTGCCTTCAAACAACCGCGCAACCTCAAACGAACCAATGTTTGCAGCAAACTACCCAGTCTTCAGAACAGTGACCACGACACCACACAACCCTGTCATGGCAATCTCTGCAAGACGTGCCAGATCATCGACATGGATACCACTATTACACGTGAGAACACCACCCACCAGGTACGCGGTACATACTCGTGCGACTCGGCCAACGTTGTCTACCTCATACGCTGCAGGAAAGGATGTCCCGAAGCGTGGTACATTGGTGAGACCATGCAGACGCTGCGACAACGAATGAACGGACATCGCGCAACAATCACCAGGCAGGAATGTTCCCTTCCAGTCGGGGAACACTTCAACAGTCAAGGGCATTCAGCCTCTGATCTCCGGGTAAGCGTTCTCCAAGGCGGCCTTCAGGACCCGCGACAACGCAGAATCGCCGAGCAGAAACTTATAGCCAAGTTCCGCACACATGAGTGCGGCCTCAACCGGGACCTGGGATTCATGTCACATTACATTCATCCCCCACCATCTGGCCTGCGAAATCCTACCAACTGTCCTGGCTTGATACAATTCACACCTCTTTAACCTGGGGTTACCCCATCTCTGGATCTGTAAAGATTTAATCACCTGCTAATGCTCGCATTCCTAGCATTGTTTGGCATCTTTGAATTTGTCTATATATGTGTTTCTGGATCAGACCTCTTCATTCACCTGAGGAAGGAGCAGCGCTCCGAAAGCTAGTGACATCGAAACAAACCTGTTGGACTTTAACCTGGTGTTGTAAGACTTCGTACTGTGCTCACCCCAGTCCAACGCCGGCATCTCCACAGAATGGATGAAAGTCAAGGGAATATGTAACTCTGATGGAAATGTACAGTCAAGACAATTCGAAATGTTCTGTAATGTTTATTATAGATTTTATGAATAAAATATATTTTTTGTAAAAAAAAAAATCTTTACTGGTCTTATCTGTAATTTCAGTTTCATCCCACAAGAGGCTGAATATATCTAGTTGTTTGACCTGGCAGATGAAAATCTCCCACATTAAGGGAATCAGTCACTTGCATGCAGAAGCTAACGTTTACTATACATCTTAGCCCCCCCCAAAATCATCTCAAACTCCTCTGTCATAAAACACCATTGGGTGGAGACATCAGGACAGCTTGAAACTCATCATTAATCGGTATCATTGTAAGTGTGACTTCACTAGTATTTGTCAAGAGTTCTAAAGTGCAACAAGTACACACAATGTAATCCTTGGATTCTATCCCACAGTCCTTGGTGCTCATCCAAATGGAGTCACTGAGCTAGGTGAGATATCCATGAGATCCTGCTCAATAGACCCATCCATCTCTTTCTACTCTGAAAGACTCAAGTCGATAGCTATTGATAGAGGATGTTTCCAGGTGATGCGCTGTGGAATCGTCATCAGGAACTTACTAACCTCTTCTGCCCTTTCACTTTCGGGTTCAGTAGACACTAGCTCTCGACTTTCATGGTGTAAACTTATGAGGTTGAATTTGTGTACAGACTCAAACACATGCCTTGTCACTATTCCAAATCCAAGGTCATCTATATCCGATTTTATTCCAACAGTCAAATCTCGAGCCAACATATCGTGTGCCCTTCCCCGGCCTAATGCATCTGGAGTATTGACTAATCCCTGATTGGTAACCTTTAAGGCTCTCATCAGCCACAGTTGGGATCTGGTCTAGGACCTGGTGTTCTTGATTAATAAGGGGATTTCTTGATTACTTTTTAATATAAATTTAGAGTACCCGATTCATTTTTTCCAATTAAGGGGCAATTTAGTGTGGCCAATCCACTTACCCTGCACATCTGTGGGTTGTGGGGGTGAAACCCACGCAAACACAGCGAGAATGTGCAAACTCTACAGGGACAGTATCCCAGCGCCGGGATCGAACCTAGGACCTCGGCGCTGTGAGGCAGCAGTGCTAATCACTGCGCCACCATGCTGCCCCCAGATTTTGGAATTAATAAGGAGATCAGGGGTTTTGGGGAGAAGGCAGGAAAATGGGGATGAGAAACATATCAGACATGATCGAATGACGGAGCCGACTCGATGGGCTGAAAGGCCTAATTCTGCTCCTATGCCATACAGTCTTATGATCTTATGGTATTTCTCCATATCCTATGAGCAGCACCCATAGTACCATCGGCCCAACCCAGTCATGTTATATATTCCAGTTATCATGATTTCCCCACTAGTATCCAGACTGATTGGTATGATAGGATGGCTTTGGTGCAGGAACCCATCAGGAAGACTCCCACTTGAGGTGCTTGTTCCCTGCTGAGATTATACATCCCACTGGTTCCCACACATGGGGACAGGGAGGTTGAGTCAATCTAACTGGTTGTCCTCATGCTACCAAACATATCTCCTCATTACAACTGGGGTCCGAATATCCTTAATTTACACTTTGCTCACACTTATAGTGTAGCCCCCAAACTTTAGTTTGATGTGTCAGAGTGGTTGCTTGGTTATTCACAAAGGCCCCACCTTCTCAAACTTGCCCCTTGTCTGAGGTTTGTTGATCCTCAGGTCAAATCACCACCAGTCAGCTCTCCCTCCTCAAAGGGGAAAGCAGCCATAGGTCATCAGGGACCTACATCAGTAGGCTGCAAGTGTTGGGCACACTGGATAAGTGGGGCTTGTTCAAGGATCAGCTACTGCGTGTTCTTGATAAGTATGTACCGGTCAGGCAGGGAGGAAGGCGTCGAGCGAGGGAACCGTGGTTTACCAAGGAAGTGGAATCTCTTGTTAAGAGGAAGAAGGAGGCCTATGTGAAGATGAAGTGTGAAGTTTCAGTTGGGGTGATGGATAGTTACAAGGTAGCAAGGAAGGATCTAAAGAGAGAGCTAAGACGAGCAAGGAGGGGACATGAGAAGTATTTGGCAGGAAGGATCAAGGAACACCCAAAAGCTTTCTATAGGTATGTCAGGAATAAGCGAATGACTAGGGAAAGAGTAGGACCAGTCAAGGACAGGGATGGGAAATTGTGTGTGGAGTCTGAAGAGATAGGCGAGATACTAAATGAATATTTTTCGTCAGTATTCACTCAGGATAAAGATAATGTTGTGGAGGAGAATGCTGAGCCCCAGGCTAATAGAATAGATGGCATTGAGGTACGTAGGGAAGAGGTGTTGGCAATTCTGGACAGGCTGAAAATAGATAAGTCCCCGGGACCTGATGGGATTTATCCTAGGATTCTCTGGGAGGCCAGGGAAGAGATTGCTGGACCTTTGGCTTTGATTTTTATGTCATCATTGGCTACAGGAATAGTGCCAGAGGACTGGAGGACAGCAAATGTGGTCCCTTTGTTCAAAAAGGGGAGCAGAGACAACCCCGGCAACTATAGACCGGTGAGCCTCACGTCTGTAGTGGGTAGAGTCTTGGAGGGGATTATAAGAGACAAGATTTATAATCATCTAGATAGGAATAATATGATCAGGGATAGTCAGCATGGCTTTGTGAAGGGTAGGTCATGCCTCACAAACCTTATTGAGTTCTTTGAGAAGGTGACTGAACAGGTAGATGAGGGCAGAGCAGTTGATGTGGTGTATATGGATTTCAGCAAAGCGTTTGATAAGGTTCCCCACGGTAGGCTATTGCAGAAAATATGGAGGCTGGGGATTGAGGGTGATTTAGATATGTGGATCAGAAATTGGCTAGCTGAAAGAAGACAGAGGGTGGTGGTTGATGGGAAATGTTCAGAATGGAGTACAGTCACAAGTGGAGTACCACAAGGATCTGTTCTGGGGCCGTTGCTGTTTGTCATTTTTATCAATGACCTAGAGGAAGGCGCAGAAGGGTGGGTGAGTAAATTTGCAGACGATACTAAAGTCGGTGGTGTTGTCGATAGTGTGGAAGGATGTAGCAGGTTACAGAGGGATATAGATAAGCTGCACAGCTGGGCTGAGAGGTGGCAAATGGAGTTTAATGTAGAGAAGTGTGAGGTGATTCACTTTGGAATAACAGGAATGCGGAATATTTGGCTAATGGTAAAGTTCTTGAAAGTGTGGATGAGCAGAGGGATCTAGGTGTCCATGTACATAGATCCCTGAAAGTTGCCACCCAGGTTGATAGGGTTGTGAAGAAGGCCTATGGAGCGTTGGCCTTTGTTGGTAGAGGGATTGAGTTCCGGAGTCGGGAGGTCATGTTGCAGCTGTACAGAACTCTGGTACGGCCGCATTTGGAGTATTGCGTACAGTTCTGGTCACCGCATTATAGGAAGGACGTGGAGGCTTTGGAGCGGGTGCAGAGGAGATTTACCAGGATGTTGCCTGGTATGGAGGGAAAATCTTATGAGGAAAGGCTGATGGACTTGAGGTTGTTTTCGTTGGAGAGAATAAGGTTAAGAGGAGACTTAATAGAGGCATACAAAATGATCAGGGGGTTGGATAGGGTGGACAGTGAGAGCCTTCCCCTGCGGATGGAAATGGCTGGCACGAGGGGACATAACTTTAAACTGAGGGGTAATAGATATAGGACAGAGGTCAGAGGTAGGTTCTTTACGCAAAGAGTAGTGAGGCCGTGGAATGCCCTACCTGCTACAGTAGTGAACTCGCCAACATTGAGGGCATTTAAAAGTTTATTGGATAAACATATGGATGATAATGGCATAGTGTAGGTTAGATGGCTTTTGTTTCGGTGCAACATCGTGGGCCGAAGGGCCTGTACTGCGCTGTATTGTTCTATGTTCTATGTTCTATGTTCTATGGCGACTTGACCGTTTTAGTTGGTTGACAATCCTGATGTTTGGTTTCTTTAATCACTCCCCAACTCCTCCCCTCGGAAGCTGGATATCCGGTCCAGGATGAAGGCAGATGTTGTGATCCCCGTGTACTGCTGGTGCCTCCCACGCTGTGGTCCACTTACTCAAGATGAGGAGAAGCCTGGAAGGACATTAAGATCGGCTCCCATTGCCCAGGTCACCATTATATCTCTTGTTTTCCATATAGAGTTTTAATTGAGTAAAATGTTTCCATTTCCTCCCAGTTTTCATGTCTGTAAGCGTATCACCTGTCATAATTACCTCACATGGCCCCTGCCGTCTGGGTTGAAATCCATTGCATTCTCGGCTCACCCTCACTATGACCTTATCTCATACTCTGGGCGTCTTTTGTTCCTCCAATCGCTGATCTAACTCCATATCTCTAACTGTTTGCCTGTCCTTCACTTCTTGTTTGATCTGATGTAATTGTTTACTCAAATTCTAGCCTCTGGGAAGACCTGCGTCTGTCCACCCAGTTATTATTCCCTCTGGAATGCATTGCTCATCCTTTCATCAACTCAAATGGAGTAAATCCGGTACTTTTATTTGGAGTGGCCCACAGACGCATTCCAATGCTCGGTAAAACGATAGCCCAACTGTTCTCCATCTCCTGGATTGCCTTAGCGATGGATGTCTCTCACCTTTTTTTAAATAATCTTTGTTGTCACAAGTAGGCTTACGTTGGGGCAGCACGGTGGCGCAGTGGTTAGCACTGCTGCCTCACGGCGCCGAGGTCCCAGGTTCGATCCCGGCCCTGGGTCACTGTCCGTGTGGAGTTTGCACATTCTCCCCGTGTTTGCGTGGGTTTCGTCCCCACAACCCAAAGATGTGCAGGGTAGGTGGACTGGCCACGCTAAACTGCCCCTTAATTGGGAAAAATGAATTGGTACTCTAAATTTAGAAAAAAAAGAAAAGAAAATAGGCTGACATTAACACTGCAATGAAGTTACTATGAAAATCCCCTAGTTGCCACACTCCGGCGCCTTTTCAGGTACAAAGAGGGAAAATTCAGAATGTCCAATTCACCTAACAAGCACGTCTTTCAGGACTTGTAGGTGGAAACCGGAGCACCCGGAGGAAACCCACGCAGACACAGGGAGAACATGCAGACTCCGCACAGACAGTGACCCAAGCCGGGAATCGAACCTGGGACCCTGGTGCTGTGAAGCAAAAGTTGGCTGACCACTGTGCTACTGCGCTGCCCATAAGGTTCTAGTTGTTCTCTTCATCATTACTAAGCTCTTGAGGATGGTCGGGCATATGATTTTTTTGTTTTATCTCCATCTAGATTTCCTCCGGGTGCTCCTGTTTCCTCCCACAAGTCCTGAAAGACCTGCTTGTTAGGTGAATTGGACATTCTGAATTCTCCCTCCATGTACCCGAACAGGCGCCAGAATGTGTTGACTCGGGGATTTTCACAGTAACTTCATTGCAGTGTTAATGTAAGCCTACTTGTGACGATAATAAAAGATTATGATTATGAATTATCTGTTCACACACTTCCTTAATAACCTTCCTGGTAAAGTCTGAATCATTTTGTGTTGGCACCCCCACCAGGGTCTAACCTCCTCTGCTGATATCTTGGCTCCATTCAAAGTGGAGCAGTCCCTTATTGGGAATCCTTCTACCCATCAAGTAAATTGATCAATCACCAGACACTCTTCCTTCCCCTTCGATGGAGGGAATGGTCCTGTAAAATCATTCTGCCCTTGTTCCTATGGTCCCCTCAGCCATGGCTGGTGGTATAATTTAATTTTGACTGCCTTCCCAGGATTATGGCAGGCACAGGTATGGCACTGTTGGCAATACCTAGCAACTTCCTGACCCACACCCTTCCACCACCAACAACGGCTCCAACATGGTGTTACAACCAGTCTGCTGATTCCCATGCTATATCCCCAATAGAGTTTGTCTGACTCCCTGTGGGGCTAACTCTTGTTTCCTTTTTCCATACTCCATCTGCGTCCTTCGAGGCACCCCCATTCTTCCCATTTCTCCCAATCTCCCTTTGCTTGTGTCTGCAAATTAGCATCACATGTCAATAAGTTCTTCTCGCTGCTCGGTTGTCGCACTTATAAATTCCACCTCCTCTTCTACCTCCGCAGCCTCTTTGACTGCCTTGTCGGCCTGCGTTACCTAACTGTTCTGGTCCATCAATTCTCTAAGGTGCTTTAATTTTACCCCCCACCCTCCCCCACCCCCCAAGTTCCTCTGGACCCTGCACAGCCTGTATTAACTCCCTAATTAATAATGCATACCAGCTATTTATTCACCCTTTCACCCTTCTGGGTGAATATGTAAATTTGCCTTCTGCTAATCTTAGAGCTTCTATTAAGGCCCTCACCTCCACCTCTTGGGCTGAATGGTCACTCATCAATCTCCCTCTCGCTTTTATTGACCCTCCTAATATCCTACAAGCTCCCTCCACATAGTGGGTCATATCAGCCCCCTCCAATGGCTCCTCTCTCACTCTATCCACTTCCTCTTCACCCTCTGCTACATCTCAAAAAAAATGTCTTTCGCCCTCTATATTCATGAATTCTGTGGGGTTGTTATCATCATCTCTTATCACAATTATCCGTCCATTTGTAGGGGGCAGCAGGATTTCCCACTGTGCCCTTCTAGCATAGAACATAGAACTGTACAGCACAGTACAGGCCCTTCGGTCCACGATGTTGTGCCGAACTAGTCTGAAACTAAGATCAAATCAACCTACTCCCAATCATTCTAGTGCACTCCATATGCCTATCCAATAACCGCTTGAAAGTTCCTAAAGTGTCCGACTCCACTACCATAGCTGGGAGTGCGTTCCACGCCCCAACCACTCTCTGAGTAAAGAACCTACCTCTGACATCCCTCCTATATCTTCCACCATGAACCTTATAGTTATGCCCCCTTGTAACAGCTACATCCCCCCGAGGAAAAAGTCGCTGAACGTCCACTCTATCTATCCCCCTCATCATCTTATACACCTCAATTAAGTCACCTCTCATCCTCCTTCACTCCAATGAGAAAAGCCCTAGCTCCCTCAACCTTTCCTCATAAGACCTAACCTCCAATCCAGGCAGCATCCTGGTAAATCTCCTTTGCACCCTTTCCAATGTTTCCACATCCTTCCTATAATTAGGTGACCAGAACTGCACCCAATACTCCAAATGTGGTCTAACCAAAGTCTTGTACAGTTGCAGCATAACCTCACGGCTCTTAAACACAATCCCCTGTTAATAAATGCTAACACACTCTTGGCTTTCTTCACAGCTCTATCCACTTGGGTGGCAACTTTCAGAGATCTATGGACATGAACTCCGAGATCTCTCTGCTCCTCCACAATCTTCAGAACCCGGTAATTCGCATTCAAATTTGTCCTACCAAAATGAATCACCTCACACTTATCAGGGTTAAACTCCATCTGCCACTTTTCAGCCCAGCTCTGCATCCTATCTATGTCTCTTTGCAGCCTACAACAACCCTCCACATTATTCACTACTCCACCAATCTTGGTGTCATCAGCAAATTTACTAATCCAACTTTCAACTCCATCATCTAAGTCATTGATAATAATCACAAATATGATACTGATTTTAGCTTCCCAGAATTCAGAATCTGCACAAGGGTGTGTGCAGTGTGCAGAACAACTTTTCCCAACATGGTAATTGGCTTGCTTACTTTAACCGCCCAATGCCTGAATACATCGCGTTACCCTAGCAACCACAAAAGATTGTTTATTTGAGTAGTAGATTGTAATCCCCATATTGTTGGGTCACTACAAAGAACAAAGAACAAAGAAATGTACAGCACAGGAACAGGCCCTTCGGCCCTCCAAGCCCGTGCCGACCATACTGCCCGACTAAACTACAATCTTCTACACTTCCTGGGTCCGTATCCTTCTATTCCCATCCTATTCATATATTTGTCAAGATGCCCCTTAAATGTCCCTATCGTCCCTGCTTCCACTACCTCCTCCGGTAGTGAGTTCCAGGCACCCACTACCCTCTGCGTAAAAAACTTGCCTCGTACATCTACTCTAAACCTTGCCCCTCTCACCTTAAACCTATGCCCCCTAGTAATTGACCCCTCTACCCTGGGGAAAAGCCTCTGACTATCCACTCTGTCTATGCCCCTCATAATTTTGTATACCTCTATCAGGTCACCCCTCAACCTCCTTCGTTACAGTGAGAACAAACCGAGTTTATTCAATCGCTCCTCATAGCTTATGCCCTCCATACCAGGCAACATTCTGGTAAATCTCTTCTGCACCCTCTCTAAAGCCTCCACATCCTTCTGGTAGTGTGGCGACCAGAATTGAACACTATACTCCAAGTGTGGCCTAACTAAGGTTCTATACAGCTGCAACATGACTTGCCAATTCTTATACTCAATGCCCCGGCCAATGAAGGCAAGCATGCCGTATGCCTTCTTGACTACCTTCTCCACCTGTGTTGCCCCTTTCAATGACCTGTGGACCTGTACTCCTAGATCTCTTTGACTTTCAATACTCTTGAGGGTTCTACCATTCACTGTATATTCCCTACCTGCATTAGCCCTTCCAAAATGCACTACCTTTCCTGCAACTTCATAGAAACATCATAGAATTTACAGTGCAGAAGGAGGCCATTCGGCCAATCGAGTCTGCACCAGCTCTTGGAAAGAGCACCCTACCCAAGGTCAACACCTCCACCCTATCCCCATAACCCAGTAACCCCACCCAACACTAAGGGCAATTTTGGACACTAAGGGCAATTTATCTTGGCCAATCCACCTAACCTGCACATCTTTGGACTGTGGGAGGAAACCGGAGCACCCGGAGGAAACCCACGCACACACGGGAAGGATGTGCAGACTCCGCACAGACAGTGACCCAAGCCGGAATCGAACCTGGGACGCTGGAGCTGAAAAGCAATTGTGCTATCCACAATGCTACTGTGCTGCCCGTAACTTGGGGCAGCACGGTAGCATTGTGGATAGCACAATTGCTTCACAGCTCCAGGGTCCCAGGTTCGATTCCGGCTTGGGTCACTGTCTGTGCGGAGTCTGCACATCCTCCCCATGTGTGCATGGTTTCCTCCGGGTGCTCCGGTTTCCACAGTCCCAAGATGTGCAGGTTAGGTGGATTGGCCATGATAAATTGCCCTTAGTGTCCAAAATTGCCCTTAGTGTTGGGTGGGATTACTGGGTTATGGGAATAGGGTGGAGGTGTTGACCTTGAGTAGGGTGCTCTTTCCAATAGCTGGTGCAGACTCGATGGGCCGAATGGCCTCCTTCTGCTCTGTAAATTCTATGATAATCTATGAACTTAATTTGTAAGAGGCTACCTTAAAAAAACAAAAACTGTGTGGAGAATTAAAACCACTGTCTGCTGAAAGGGTTAACTTGTTTTACAGAACCTAAAGGGGTAAGGAGTGGCCGGAGGAACCTAGTACACAATTGCGTCACTTCACGTAATTTAAAATAAACTTCTCCAATCACAAAAGAAAATCAGTGTTAAACTTACTCCATTAAATTCTTTGTTATATTCCTCAACTTTTCCCAAATATCATGGGCAGGTTTTTTCGTCCTGCCGCACCCGTTTTCTGGCGAGGCGCGCCCCCGCCGGCAGCGGGATCCTCCGTCCCGGCAGCCGGCCAATGGGGTTTCCTATCGTGGGCTCCCCCACACCATCGGAAAATCCGCGGGCGTGAACGCACTGCCAGCGAAACGGAGGGTCCCACCCCATCTCCTGTCTCTATCTTTTTTCTCCTTTAAACCAATTTTCAATTGCTCTGCACTCCTGTTCCTCCTACAAAAGTGGATAACCTCACATTTTTTTCACATTATATTCCATCTGCCATTTCTTACGCACTCACTAAATCTGTCCAGAGGGCGACACGGTGGAGCAGTGGTTAGCTCTGCTGCGTACGGTGCTGAGGACCTGGGTTCGATCCCTACCAGGGTCACTGACCGTGTGGAGTTTGCACATTCTTCCTGTGTCTGCGTGGGTCTCACCTCCACAACCCAAAGATGTGCAGGGTAGGTGGATTGGCCACGCTAAATTGCCCCTTAATTGGAAAAAAAGGAATTGGGTACTCTAAATTTATTTCAAAAAACTAAATCTGTCCAAAACCCTTTTAAGCTGCCTTGCATCTTCCTCACAAGACACATTCCCACCTAGACTTGTGTCATCCGCAAACTTAGAAATATTACATTGGTTCCACATCCAAATCATTGATATATATTGGGGTCCAAGTATAGGTCCTTGCAGTATCCCACCAGTCACAGCCTGCCAATGTGAGAATGACCTACTTATTCCTACTCTGTTTTCTGCCAGTTAACCAATCCTTAATCCATGCCAGTATATTACCTCCTATCCCATGTGCTTTAATTTTGCTAATCAGCCTTCTGTGGAGAACTTTATCCAAAGCCTCCTGAAAATTCAAGTATATGATGTTCACTAACTTCCCTTTCTTAATTCTGTTAGTAAAGACTCTGTAGAGCAGATGGAACAGTCTGCAGGCAAGAGCGGTGTGTTTACCTAGTGATTCATCATGTATATAGTGTAAATAAAATAGTTTGGAAGTACCAAGCCTGAGTTCGAGCAAAGTTACTCATGAGTGGAGGAAAACTTTCCCATAATATATTAAGCTATGAGACCAAACCACAAACAAAGAGTTACTTTTTCTGAAATCTCTTTTCTCAAAGGCTCATTGTTTATTTGCACAAGATAAAAAAGATGTCAAGTGCTTATAGTTTCCGTTGTTGATACTTTAATGACCTAGATGATTGGCACTTTTGTAGAATTGTAGTAAGACCTGTTTTTTAAAATATATGAATGGGTGGTTTCTTATGCAGTTACAGACGTGCCATGGTTACCATGGAGCTCATTGGTTCTGTACAGAGTGTATAATGGGTGAACGGACATGGAAAGGCCATGAGTTGGCATGAGGGACCATGGGATGTGTGAGGTGGCATGAGTTGGCATGGAGACTATCAGGGGCTGCAGGGGTGGGATGGAAGATGGGGCTATAAGGGGCCAGAGGTGTGGGTAGGCATTGGGTTGGCATGGAGGGGGCAGGGGGGCATGGGTAAAACATTTTGACGTTATCTTTCAAAAGATTCCTGAATCTAGATTGTGGTTCTCTGCTGTGAACCATGAGTCCTCGAGAAGCTGGTTCATCTCCATGAAATTGCAGAGTCTAGGAGATTCCTATCCCCATAATGCAGCCTCCTACGTTAGGAGTGCAGTATTCCATGCCAGTGAAGATTGAGGGCCTTAGGTGGAGAATCCCCGAATTGGGTCCCATTTTTAAATGGCTCCTGAGTCCATATAATCTACAAAAATCCAGCTCGGGGTCTCCCCGTCTTGGAGGAAAGTAGGGAGATTCCTCCACTACCGAGAAACTGTTCCTACCCACCCTCTCCTTTCATCATTTTGAATATTTCCATCATAACCTGCTTTGTTTTGACAAAAGAAAGTCCAAGTCTTTTTTGTACTTTTATTTCTTTCTTGGGATAGTCTACTACTTTAATGGTGCTATAGAAATGTAATTTGTTGTTGGACGTTAAGTAATTCTACACCTGACCCAAAAACATGGACAGAATTCAGCATGGAATAATGTTAATTTGTCCTCGGCTGCGAGATCCTGCACTAGCAAGTGATTTTTAAAATCACGATTAATTAATCAAGTGATCTGAAACCTGCGATGGATGTAGAAATTATTATATATTATATTTTATATTTGTGGGAGTAATGTTATTAAAACCCTGGGTTAAGGAATATATTTGTTGCAGTAATATTATTAAATATCCCAGGATAAGGTATCGAGACTATGCTTCTGCTAAAGCTGCAATTAAGAAACCGTAAAAGGTGAGGTCATGATTCATTCCAACCACTTACTTGGTTGCAGATAAAAGGCTAATGGGATATCTTTGTGATTGTTGGAGATTCCCTGGAGAGTAGATAATTTATGAGGGGTTGCATTTAGTTCTAGCTAAGCAGGTCATATGACATCTTAGTAGGATACAGATTATGCTATTAATAGGAGGAGCCAGGTCTGTCTGTAGTTTTGCAGTTTGCCATAGGATCTCAGTCTGACAAGGCAGAAGGATTTTAGGTTAAACAGCAGTTTGGCCAAATGCTCCTAGGTTGAGCAGAAGTGTACTGGTTCTGCTCCTGAAAGGGTCTTTCTCTCCAAAGGTCTCTACATTTGTACCTGTTTGTTTGCTTTATTTATAAGTGGCACCGGAACTGTATTGGGTTGCTTAATTGGTGTTAGTAGCAGGTAAAGATAGTAGTAAGTTCAAGTTTTTCCTTTTGTTTAAGAACTGTTTAATTGATCATTGTAAAGTTTTTTTATGTTTATGTGGTTAATTCTGTGTTTATATTAAAGTTTATTTCAACGTAAAAGGAAGTCATCACTCCTGGGGTGAATTATCCTTTCCTCAAAAGTTTTACAAATTGAAAACTGCCTGGGGTTCCAGTATCCTAATAAACCACATCAGTTGCAAATATTTGAAACTGTTAGAAGCAACATCAATTGTGAATAGCAACCAATCATCTGTCACCATTAGTGTTAAGCCCCTCATGGATGAGAGTTTGACTTGCTTCAAGGGCAGTCACAGCAAATGTTTTAAGTACTCACAGTTAAAGAGACAGGGAACAATAGAGGAGAGCCAGGGAGGTAGGTGGGGGGGGGGGGGGGGGGGTGGCAGGGAAACATTAACTAAAAGGAAAGTACAGGCGGAAGACGGGAGGGCCAGCTGAAGCAAGCACGAGACGACAACGGCCGCAAAATCCTTCCGGGAGAAGCAAGGGGCAACACCAGCACCAGACCCATTCGAGGATTGCCCTCTGGAATTGTCTCTCCGGCACCCAAATGCATATCTACCCCCCCCCCCGCCCCCCCCCCCCCCCACAAAAAGATGCCTACTTATGTGTGTAAATAATTTTGCCAAGTGTACCGAGTTGCTGCGGCTGGGCGGGTGCATTATACCCCACCAGTCACATTATTTGATTTTGTACTTCTCTCATGTTGTTACTGTTTTTTTTTCTCCTCTCCCTTTGTGATGTGTGTGTGTGTGCCCTTCCCTTCTATATAGATATATATATATCATATCCTGTGTACAGAATGGCAAATATACTTTGTTCAAAAATCCAATTAAAAACATTAATTTTAAAAAAAGTACTCACAGCTAGTTAATTTCCAATGGCATTCTAAGTCCCAGCTATACTATATATAAAACAGTATTAGACTCAGAAATCTCCTGGGCACTTAAAAATCTACACCCTACCCAACATTGTTCATTACCATTAAACACCAGCCGTGTCTGGAGTGTATCAATTTCGTGTTGACGTGAGGCCCCGAGGCCTCTCAAGATGTGAAACTGAAGATTGAGATTTCATAGCTGAGAATGTGCTGGTCTCTGAATCCATGACTCCTGGGCAAATTGGGTGGATGCTATGCAGGCTGCTGTGGTAGGAACCGCATTCATTTGTGGGATAGGCCCCACATCAGTCTCGCTGAAATGGCAAAACCTCCTTCTGTTAGGTTAGGAGAAGATCAGGTTGACGGGGGGATGCCTGGTCAGGATGTCTATTAATGATCCAATTGATACCAATTATCCGCGGCCCACTGCAGTTTAATGGTGGCTGAGGGATTTGATGGGGGACACGGCACTTTACTGCGCCCTCAGGTCACCCACCAGATCCTCACAGTGCCACCTGCTTGCCAATGTTTTCCTCACTATCAGTCACTCTGAACAGGGGACCCAACATTGTAAGCCACCTTGAAAGCCACCACCACCACCCCCATGCCCTGCCCTGAACCTCCCTGCTACCTCTCCCATTACCCTCACCCCATGATCAACATCCCGTCTCCACTCACCTTTGGCTTGGTGTCCCTTCGCGATCCTGGGTCGCTGGTAGGTGCAATGCCACCACCTTCCACCGCATTCCTGCCTTTGAGTGGTTGGCAGCTCTCAGAGGGCAGGGCTTCCACCACCGGGGACCTCAATGCTGGGGAAGCCACTGACTCTCAGGCCCAGGACTCACTGACCCTCAGACCCCACTGACCCTCAGGCCCCAGAACTCACTGACCCTCAGGCCCCAGAACACACTGACCCTCAGACCCTACTGACCCTCAGGCCCCAGACCCACTGACCCTCAGGCCCCAGAACACACTGACCCTCAGACCCCACTGACCCACAGGCCCCAGAACTCACTGACCCTCAGGCCCCAGAACACACTGACCCTCAGACCCTACTGACCCTCAGGCCCCAGACCCACTGACCCTCAAGCCCCAGAACACACTGACCCTCAGACCCCACTGACCCTCAGGTCCCAGAACTCACTGACCCTCGGACTCCACTGACTCTCAGGCCCCAGACCCACTGACCCTCAGGCCCCAGACCCACTGACCCTCAGGGCCCAGAACTCACTGACCCTCGGACTCCACTGACTCTCAGGCCCCAGACCCACTGACCCTCAGGCCCCAGACCCACTGACCCTCAGGCCCCAGACCCACTGACCCTCAGGGCCCAGAACTCACTGACCCTCGGACTCCACTGACTCTCAGGCCCCAGACCCACTGACCCTCATGCCCCAGACCCACTGACCCTCAAGCCCCAGAACACACTGACCCTCAGACCCCACTGACCCTCAGGCCCCAGAACTCACTGCCCCTCGGACTCCACTGACTCTCAGGCCCCAGAACACACTGACCCTCAGACCCCACTGACCCTCAGGCCCCAGAACTCACTGACCCTCGGACTCCACTGACTCTCAGGCCCCAGACCCACTGACCCTCAGGCCCCAGACCCACTGACCCTCAGGGCCCAGAACTCACTGACCCTCGGACTCCACTGACCCTCAGGCCCCAGAACCACTGACCTTCAGGCCCCAGACCCACTGACCCTCAGACCCCAGACCCTACTGACCCTCAGGCCCCAGAACTCACTGACCCTCACTCCCCGTGGTTCACTGAACCTCAAGTCCCAGGCTCACTGACCCTTGGGTCCCAAAGACCCTCAGGCCCCAGGATCCACTGAATCCCAGGCCCAAGGGCTCACTGACCATCACTCCAGGGATCATTGTCCCTGTGGCTCTGAGCTCAGGTCAATGGACTGACGTTGAAGTCTGTTGTCAGGCATGCTTAGAGAGTGTTTCTCTGCAGCTACAGCACCGAGAACCATCCTGCTATCCATGGCACTTTCTTCATTAATCGGCCTTAGGGAGTTTCTCTCCAACAAGGCTGCACTGAGAGGGATTTCCTGCTGATGAGCTTAAGGGCTGTTCGTAGATCGTAGCGTCAATTTGATCGGCTGCTCTGATCTCTCCACCCCCCTTCCCCACTTTCACGCCATGCCCCTCTGCTCTACTGACCCCCCTTAGCCCTAAAGCTTGGGGAGGCCCAGGAACCCCCTCTTTCAAGTGGCGATGCCCCCCTCCACCCATGGTCTGACCTCTGGCAATGCCACCCTGGCACCTGGTCACCCTGGCATTGCCAGACTGGCACCCTGACAGTGCCACCAGGAAATATTAGCAGTGCCAGAGTGGCACTGCCAGGGTGCCTGTACCAAGGTGCCAGAGTGTCACCCTACCCTGTCCTGACCACCTGAGGGGTGTGTCCAATGATCTGGAAGACCCCACCCCCTAAAGGTACTGTTATACCAAGTCCATGTTTGTGGGGACCAGTACTAAATGGCGCCTTGGCAAGATCTAGATCGCGCTGGGCAAAGCAAGTTGGGTGACTCGGGATCGGCCGCGTGGAGCCCAAATTGGAGCTCGCGCGGGATTCACCCGTCGCACCCGGATCCGTGCCAGGCTCAAAGAGGTTGCTCAATCATGCCCACTGTCTCTCCGGCCCCAGGACTTTACCTGTTTCTCAGAGCCTTTAATTCATTGTCCCAAACACAAGGACTCTGTGCCCCAAACGTTTTGGGCCTCATAGAACATAGAACATAGAGTACAGAAGGAGGCCATTCGGCCCATCGAGTCTGCACCGACCCACTTAAGCCCTCACTTCCCCCCTATCCCCGTAACCCAATAACCCCTCCTAACCTTTTTTGGTCACTAAGGGCAATTTATCATGGCCAATCCACCTAACCTGCACGTCTTTGGTCTGTGGGAGGAAACCGGAGCACTCAGAGGAAACCCACGCAGACACGGGGAGAACGTGCAGACTCCGCACAGACAGTGACACAAGCCGGGAATCAAACCTGGGACCCTGGCGCTGTGAAGCCACAGTGCTATCCACTTGTGCTACCGTACTGCCCTCGCTGT
This sequence comes from Scyliorhinus torazame, assembly GCF_047496885.1. Taxonomy (NCBI): domain Eukaryota; kingdom Metazoa; phylum Chordata; class Chondrichthyes; order Carcharhiniformes; family Scyliorhinidae; genus Scyliorhinus; species Scyliorhinus torazame. The sequence goes on along the minus strand of NC_092728.1, from coordinate 99,057,856 downwards.
CCCTCATATCCAGGAATTACTGTCCCTCAGACCCAGGGCTTCGTACCTCTAGTTGTTTGTGACCGACTGCTCCACAGATCTGGAACTTTCTGCTCTTCAGACCGAGACTTAAGCTGCTTCTCAGGTCTGCGCACCCATCCCCTCCCAGCTTCAGTCTCTAATCTCTCTCATTGACTCTTTCTATAAACTTACCCAGGGGGCGGGATTCTCCCTTCTGACAACAGAGTGTTGACGCCATTGTAAAATCCGGAGAGTTTAACGACAGCGCCATCGTGTAGCGATCCTCTGCCCTACAGGGGGCCGGCATGGCACTAGAGCGACTCACACCGCTCCGACTGCCGATACCGGCGTCAAACGTGCGCTGCGCGTCTACGCATGTCGCTGCGACCGGTGCGGATGCAGGGCCGGTGCGGAGTAAAATAGGCCCCCACCAGGAGAGGCCGGCCCGCCGATCGGTAGGCCCCGATCGCAGGCCAGGCCACGGTGAAGGCCCCGCCCGGGGTCGAATCCCCCCTCCCCCCCCTCCCCCCCCGCACCAGGTCGACCCCGACAGGATGGACACCGAGGTCCTGCCAGGTAAGACCGCATGTGAACAGCGCCGGCGGGACTAGGGCTTTCTTGGCGGCCACTCAGCCCATCCTGGGCGGAGAATCGCCAGGGGGGGGCCACGTAGAGAATCGGCGACGTTACGCCTAGCCCGGCAATTCTCCGAACCGGCGCGGGCTGAGGGCCCAGGATGCTAGCACAGAAAAATAGGCCCCAAAAGCTAGATTATCCTGCTAACTCCCTCTTATGCTTCCATAAATTCCATATAATCCCTACAGTGCAGAAGGAAGCCAATCGGCCCATCGGGACTGTACTGACTCTATGAAAGAGCACCTTACCTAGACCCACTCCCCTACCCTATCCCCATAAACCTGCGAATTGGTCATGGCCAATTCACCTAACCTGCACATCTTTAGACTGTCGGAGCACCCGGAGGAAACGCCTGCAGACACGGGGAGAAAGTATCTTGAACGAGTACTTTTCTTCAGCATTTACGAATGAAAGGGGCCATATTGTTGGAGAGGACAGAGTAAAACAGACTGGTAAGCTCGAGGAGATACTTGTTAGGAAGGAAGATGTGTGGTGCATTTTGAAAAACTTGAGGATAGACAATTACCCCGGGCCTGACGGGATATATCCAAGGATTCTATGGGAAGCAAGAGATGAAATTACAGAGACGTTGGCAACGTTCTTTTCGTCCTGTCAACAGGGGTGGTACCAAGGGATTGGAGAGTGCCGAATGTCGTGCCCCTGTATAAAAATGGGAATAGCGATAACCCTGGGAAATACAAGCCAGTTAGTCTTACTTCGGTGGTAGGCAAAGTAATGGAAAGAGTACTGAGGGATAGGATTTCTGAGCATCTGGAAAGACACTGCTTGATTAGGGATAGTCAGCACGGATTTGTGAGGGGTAGGTCTTGCCTCACAAGTCTTATTGAATTCTTTGAGGAGGTGACCAAGCATGTGGATGAAGGAAAAGCAGTGGATGTGGTGCACATGGATTTTAGTAAGGCATTTGATAAGGTTCCCCATGGTAGGCTTATGCAGAAAGTAAGGAGGCATGGGATAGTGGGAAATTTGGCCAGTTGGATAACGAACTGGCTAACCGATAGAAGTCAGAGAGTGGTGGTGGATGGCAAATATTCAGCCTGGAGCCTAGTTACCAGTGGTGTACCGCAGGGATCAGTTCTGGGTCCTCTGCTGTTTGTGATTTTCATTAATGACTTGGATGAGGGATTTGAAGGGTGGGTCAGTAGATTTGCAGACAATACGAAGATTGGTGGAGTTGTGGAGTTGGTGGCTGCAAAGAGACATAGATAGGATGCAGAGCTGGGCTGAGAAGTGGCAGATGGAGTTTAACCCTGAAAAGTGTGAGGTTGTCCATTTTGGAAGGACAAATATGAATGCGGAATACAGGGTTAACGGTAGAGTTCTTGGCAATGTGGAGGAGCAGAGAGATCTTGGGGTCTATGTTCATAGATCTTTGAAAGTTGCCACTCAAGTGGATAGAGCTGTGAAGAAGGCCTATGGTGTGCTAGCGTTCATTTGCAGAGGGATTGAATTTAAGAGCCGTGAGGTGATGATGTAGCTGTACAAAACCATGGTAAGGCCACATTTGGAGTACTGAATGCAGTTCTGGTCGCCTCATTTTAGGAAGGATGTGGAAGCTTTGGAATAGGTGCAAAGGAGATTTACCAGGATGTTGCCTGGAATGGAGAGTAGGTCTTACGAGGAAAGGTTTTGGGTGCTGGGCCTTTTCTCATTAGAACGGAGAAGGATGAGAGGTGACTTGATAGAGGTTTATAAGATGATCAGGGGAATAGATAGAGTAGACAGTCAGAGACTTTTCCCCCGGGTAGAACAAATCATTACAAGGGGACATAAATTTAAGGTGAATGGTGGAAGATATAGGGGGGATGTCAGAGGTGATTTGTTATGGTTGTAGGTGTAACATAAGCAGCTTCCTTGTGGTGCACTTGACAAAGGAAGGTTCAGATGTGGAGATAACTTCAACACGTTTATTAAACTATTTACACTTCTATTACTCGGGTTCGACACTACTGCTTATCCTACTATAGATACCCAGACTGACTAACCAGCTGCTGCAATCCACGTGGGGGGTGTAATATTGAATTAACCCTGTGTCTCAACTCACTGACTGTCTCCACTGGAAAGAGGCAGATCATGTGTGTGCTGTCCTTTATATATGGGTTGGTGTAATGACCCCTGTGGTCGTGTCACCTCCGTGTGCATCGTGAATGTCCATTGGTCGTGTCCTATCTAATTTATCTATTGGTTGAGTGTGTGTGTGTGATGTCACTGGTGCTCGCTCTAGTGTCTAGCTAACCTACATGTATTTACATTGATGCACATCACCACAAGAGGTAGGTTTTTTACCCAGAGAGTAGTGGGGCATGGCATGCCTGTGGAAGTAGTTGAGTCGGAAACATTAGGGACCTTCAAGCGGCTATTGGATAGGTACATGGATTACCGTAGAATGATGGGGTGTAGATTAATTTGTTCTTAATCTAGGACAAAGGTTCGGCACAACATCTTGGGCCGAAGGGCCTGTTCTGTGCTGTATTTTCTATGTTCTATGTACAAACTCTACTCAGTCACCCGAGGTTGAAATCGAACTCAGGGGCGTCATTCTCCGACCCCCCGCCGGGTCGGAGAATGGCCGTTGGCCGCCGTGAATCCCGCCCCCGCGCCCGCCGAAGTCTCCGCTCCCGGAGATTGGGCGGGGGCGGGAATCCGGCCGCGCCGGTTGGCGGGACCCCCCGCTGTATTCTCTGGCCCGGATGGGCCAAAGTCCCGCCCAGGAATTGCCTGTTCCGCCGACGTAAATCAAACCTGGTATTTACCGGCGGGACCAGGCGGCGTGGGCGGGCTCCGGGGTCCTGGGGGGGGGGCGTGGGGCAATCTGACCCCGGGGGGGTGCCCCCACGGTGGCCTGGCCCGCGATCGGGGCCCACCGATCCGCGGGTGGGCCTGTGCCGTGGGGGCACTCTTTCCCTTCCGCCTCCGCTACGGCCTCCACCATGGCGGAGGCGGAAGAGACTCTCCCCACTGCGCATGCGCTGGGAAACTGACAGCGGCCGCTGACGCTCCCGCGCATGCGCCGCATTTCCGCGCCAGCTGGCGGGGCAACAAACGCCATTTCCGCCAGCTGGCGAGGCGGAAATCCCTCCGGCATCGGCCTAGCCCCTCAATGTTGGGGCTAGGCCGCCAAAGATGCGGAGACTTCCGCACCTTTTTGCCGGCGCGATGCCCGTCTGATTGGCGCCGGCTTTGGCGCCAGTCGGCGGGCATCCCGCCGTTGGGGAGAATTTCGCCCCAGGTGTCTGATGCTGTGAGGCAGCAATGCTAACCACTGTGCCGTTTATTTCGCTCCCTACTAAATTAATCTTTTTGTTCCGGTATTGCTGCTGAATTTTCGATTTTCCTTGCCTTCTTTTTCTTTCATCTGTGTTCATTCTCTTCTTTGAAATGCAATTCCAGGAAATGTTCTCTTTTCTTTGGCCTCCCTGAGTTTCTGGACTCTGGGCTCCCCCCTTTCTTTTTTTGGTCTTATCACCATTACCTCATCATTTCCCCACTGATCAATCTTACCGTATTTCCTGGAGATATGCAATCAGGCCGGGAGACCCGGCCGACCTTTGGACAAATGAAAGGAGAAAAAAAAAAAAACAGTCGTGAATCACTCGCCTCCGCAAAGACACAGCTTTATTTAAATAGAGGAGGCCTCGATTACACAGATACATCATTTTTGTATTTGCCACAGGTCACTTTCGAAGCATAAATACACCTTTAACATCAGATTTAATTTATTTCACCATGAATATCATATACATAGATTTCAAATCAAATGCCTGTATACCAGATATGTATTGTATTAAATATATACCATCACGGTTTGATTTAAACTAAAACGCTACACAGGAGCATGACAGGTTCATTGTTTCTCCCTGAAACACACATTAACACACATTGTCACACTGTTGCTGAATGTTTATTACAGAGCGCCAAAAAACATAGAAGAATTATACAGCAGGAGCAACATTTCCTGGAGATATGCAACAGCGAATTATGCAGGACATTCGGGCACGTGATATATATATTTATACTGTCTCCGTTTTCAGGATATGCAGAATGCTGAAGGGACTCGACGCACAGCAAGCGGAAACAGGCCAGAATTTCAAACAGGGTCGCTGGGCTGCCAGTCCTCAAGGGGCTGCTGACTCAGTTTGTCTGAAAGGGAGTGTGAGCGAACACAAGAGAGAACAAGAGAGAAAGAGAGAGAGGAATAATCAAGCCAGTAATAGCTGCTTCAGTCAGTGCGAGGCAAACTGGGAAAAGACCAGAACTGGGTTGGTGGGACAACATACGCACAGAAATAGGGGTGATTTCGATAAATGGATAATGTGGAAAAAAATGTGACATTTTTACTTACGATTACGGGAGGTTTTGTTGGAGTGAATCTGGCGCCCAAGGCAATTTCTCCTGACAAGCGATATGCTTAAAACAAAAACCAACACTTCAAGCGCCTTGCTTGTTCTGCCGTGATTTCCGATGGCTGGGGGTGGGACACATTCCCTGGTACCAGGACCCAGGTATTGGCCTTGGGTCCTATCAGCTCCAGGAGACAGAGGGTTTAAAAACCCACGCCACCCAGCTCCCAGCAATGAGTCTTCCCATCCCACCTCCCAACCCCACGCCACTGGCCGCGCTGACAGGTCTTCCCTCCCAGCTCACCAGACTGATTCCTGGGACGGCAGGATTGTCTTATGCTGGGAGGGTTGGGTCGACCGGGCCTGGAGTCACTAGGGTTTAGAATGGCGGGGGGGGGGGGGGATCTCATTGAAATGTATGAAATGTTGACTGGACAGATGGATGCAGGGATGTAATTTCTTCTGGCTTGGGGGGGGGGGGGGGGTCTAGAATGAGGAGTCACAGTCTCAGGGTGTGGGGTAGACCATTTAGGACTGAGATGAGGAGAAATGTCTTCACTGCAAGGGTATTGAATCTGTGGAATTCTCTGCCGCAGACGGCTATGGAGGTCAAATCACTGAATATATTTAAGAAGGAAATATATAGATTTCTAGGGAGACGGCGGGAGCATGACGTTGAGATAGAGCGTCATCCATGATCATGTTGAAATGTGGAGCACGCTCGCAGGTCCAAATCACCTCCACCTGCTCCTATTTCCTATGGGGGAATATTTCACCCCCTCCCCGGCGTGTTCTGCAGTGGCAGAGGGAGGATCACCGATGGCCCCGCCATTGTCAACGGGGCTTAAAGGGTTCAATACCCAATTAAGGCCCTGGATTCTAGGTGCATGTAAACCGTACCGAATAAGATCAACCCCACTTTCTCCATCCAGTCAAAAGCCAGGAAGCTATGCTGAAACCTTTGTTTAGGGGCAGCACAAGTGGATAGCACTGTGGCTTCACAGCGCCAGGGTCCCAGGTTCGATTCCCCGCTGGGTCGCTGTCTGCGCGGAGTCTGCACGTTCTCCCCGTGTCTGCGTGGGTTTCCTCCGGGTGCTCCGGTTTCCTCCCACAGTCCAAAGACATGCAGGTTAGGTGGATCGGCCATGATAAATATAAATTGCCCTTAGTGACCAAAAAGGTTAGGAGGGATTATTGGGTTACGGGGATAGGGCGGAGGGCTTAAGTGGGTCAGTGCAGACTCAGTGGGCTGAATGGCCTCCTTCTGCACTATATGTTCTATCTCTTAAACACCGATTAGGCCCCAGCTGAAGTACTGGATCCAATTCAGGGCACACTTCAGAAAAAGACGACTGCATTCTTTCACCGCCCCACCCCCGCCCTCCCACCACCACAAGAACACCACGGGCGAGTCTCTGAGGGTGAGACAGAGGGTGTGGAAGGGACATATTAGAATAATACCAGAGGCTGAAGGAACTCAGTTTAATGGAGTTAATCATTCACTCATCAACCCTTTTGGCCACGATCAATTCATAGAATTTACAGTGCAGAATGAGGCCATTCGGCCCATCGAGTCTGCACCGGCTCTTGGAAAGAGCACCCTACCCAAGGTCAACACCTCCACCCTATCTCTATAACCCAGTAACCCCACCCATCACGAAGGGATATTTTGGACACTAAGGGCAATTTATCATGGCCAATCCACCTAACCTGCACATCTTTGGACTGTGGGAGGAAATCGGAGCACCTGGAGGAAACCCACGCACACACGGGGAAGATGTGCAAACTCCGCACAGACAGTGACCCAAGCCGGAATCGAACCTGGGACCCTGGAGCTGTGAAGGAATTGTGCTAACCACAATGCTACCGTGCTGCCCATGCATCAGATCGAGGCAGCGATCAGGCGCAATGCCTCTTCTTGACAGATTGGATCTTGGGCGGACCATAGATTGGATTGGATTTGAATTTGAATAGAATCTGAATTGTTTTTTTGGAACAAGCAAGGAGATGGATTAAGGGATGGCCCTGCCCACTCTGCGCATTGGCTTTGTAACTCTTGAGAAAGGAATAAAACATCCTCCTCAGAGCAAAAGAAAGTTCGGGGAGGGAGGGTGGGGGGGGATTTAAAATTGTGGTGCTCAAAATTACGAGAGGCTCCCCCCTGCCCCAGAGTAAATAGGGGGAAATTATTTCCACTGGCAGGCAAGTTCGATAATCGTAGGATACGGATCAAAGGTAAGCAATTGCATTGGATTTGTTTATTGTCATGTGTACCGAGGTACAGTGAAAAGTATTTTTCTGCGAGCAGCTCAACAGATCATTAAGTACACATGAAAAGAAAAGGAAATAAAAGAAAATATATAATCGGGCAACACAAGGTATACAATGTAACTACGGATGAAGAATCAGAATAGGGGCTGGTTTAGCACACTGGGCTAAACAGCTGGCTTGTAATGCAGAACAAGGCAGCAGTGCAGGTTCAATTCCCATACCGGCCTCCCCGAACAGGCGCCTGAATGTGGCGACTAGGTGCTTTTCACAGTAACTTCATTGAAGCCTACTTGCGACAATAAGCGATTATTATTAATAGGGATGAGGGGACTTTTTATACAGCAGGGTGTTTTGAAGATCTGGTACATGCTGCCTGCAAGGGAAGCTGATCAATTGTAGCTTCTGAAAAGGAATTGGATAAAATGCTTAATGGCAAAAATAATTGCACGGCTATGGGAAAAGAGCAGGGGAAATTACACTAATCGGTCAGCTCTTTCAAAGTCAGCACTGACACAGAGCCAAATAGCCTCCTTCTTTGAATAGGGGAAGCCTTTGAGTTTTCCTACCAGCTCCCAGATTATTCCTCTTCCTCTCTCCCTGAGAGACAACAGAAACAGATCCAAAAAACACTAAATGACAAGAAAGTGGAATGTTCTTTTTTCATAACAGTCTGAGATTTTCTGCACAGCAACACGGAAATATCAAAGCCATCCAACTGGCCAAGATTGGAAACTTTACAAAGACAGGATTACAGAGCAAGTGTTTACAGAGTACAGGAAAAGGCAAGCAACATGCTCCTGTGTCGGTCGAGGAGAGGGCATTCGCACACCTAACAGCACCTTAATGTGGTCCGCCGTTTACACCACAGCCGTGTCAGGGGTCGCTAGCAGTCCAGGGACTTGAGCGGCGGGTCGACACAAAGCAAGAGCTGGCGACCATTGATAATAGATTGGTTACGCTACTCATGAAACATTACTGCAAATTGGGTGAAAAAAAGGGGGTTGAGGGAGGGAGAGAGGGAACAGTTCGAGCAATCAGAACAATTCCCTGCTTAAGTAGGCCCATCTCTCGGTGAACTGAAGCAACACATTCACATTTATTTAATTCACTCAGAATGACTGTAGCGAAGGTTCTCTCCTCGTGAGAAGATGGCTGGGGGAGTTCACGTGAGATCGATGGATGTGAAGTGCATCATTGAGCTACATCAATCGTGACATTGCACAAAGTTGAGGTATTATTTTTACACGGTTAATGCTGTATTTTTCTCAGCCGAGCTTTGACATTTCTTTCATGAAGACTGAGACCCTTTTTATTCCCCCCCCTCAAATAAAAAGTTAATAAATAAAGTCACCAAAGCACTTGCATCGCCACCGTGGAAATAAATCAGATTGACTTTACCTAAAATTAGCTGGCGGAATTGCATCATGGAAGTGCCAGCCGGGCCGGTGAGATAAGGAATAAAATGCTTTTTACTAAATCTGCAATGTATATTTTTTTATAATGTGTGCTTTATAAATACATTTACATACATATACAAATTGACAATGCACTTGACTTGCGGAGGGACCACATTATAAGAAGACTATACGTCTATTCTACACTGACACATAAGAGAGGTGGGGCGGGTGGGAAAGTGCGGCCTGGGTGGGGGTGACCCCTTGTGTATAGCAGCCCCTCGCGCCCCCCCCCCCCACTCCGCAACCTGCTCTGAAATCTAAGAGGCTGGCCTCAATCAGTCGGACAATAGCTGGTCGGATAGGCGCGATGGGAGGTCTCCTGCTGCGGAAGGGAAAAGCACCACAAAAGAAACAAAAGGCAGAAGCAGGAAAGAAAGAACAAAACACCAATCAGTCGACCATCGCCACAGAATGCAACATTTCATCTGCCCTGGCTCACAAAATGGACCACCGACTGATTGGAGAGACCTTTACAAGTAAAACCCTCATTGTTGGCCTCTCTCTTCTTCTTAATACCTTAAAGGGTTTTTGTTTTTCTGGCCACGTCACACCAATTCTGAAGGTGGATATAGAGTTGAGGAAAATAAGTGATAGGTTAACGCATCTGTCTGAGCGAGGACCTGCTCATAATATTGCGTGATCCACTGGCTGTGCCGCAGCCATGTCAACAATTTCTGGTCCATCTCTTTTGACAACGGGTTGGCGACAAAGCAAGAAATCATGGTCATTTTGGCAACAGGTCGGTTGCAGGTCCCATGGCGGACTGCTGTAAATTGCATCGACCTATCTTTCCCATCCAGGCGGCTACTGTTTTTGTTATATATAAACTGCAGAAATCTTCTTGCCCCAGCAGCTGGACACCCTAGGGGAGACACCTTTCATGGGCACCCCTGACAATTTCCCCAAGGAACGCAGCATTTGTTCAACGTGGTGGGCTGGAGCGGAGAGGAAGGTTGGACACAAGCTCAGGCTGACTTACCCTGGGGTGCGAGTGACAAAGAGAGTTCACCCACAAACCCGGAGGAACCCATTATTCTCACTGACTACATTAACATCAGGGGAAAAATAAGGGGAACACTGGGTCGTGGGATACTGGGCACAGATGCGTCTGGTTCAAGTTTAGGGCAAGGGTCAAATTCAGTATCCTCGGGTAAGCCAACCATCGGATATTTCTCCGAGTTATCCTGGGATCATTGACTTGGATCAGTGTCCATTGAATATCAGCAGCCCCCAGCATCTCACACCTACAACCAATCCAGTTAAATGTTGCATGCAAGCCTGAGAATGCCCCACAGTATCAAATGCACACTAATAAGATTAAAGGTGTCTGATCAATGGAATAAAACACCAGCCCATACATTAGGAAAGAATTTACAGGAGAATGAACTGTAACGGACATTTAAACTAGTTAATTCAACTAGGCCCGAGGCAGGGAGCTCAGCCATGGCCTTTCAACTCGCACGTCTGGGTTGCAATCTACCCGAGGCAAAGAGATCATTAGTTTCTGAAACAGCACCAACCTCACATTACCCAGTATCATCACCAGCAGATAATCACTTGACCGAGGTATTTGGTAGCTCGGGAAGCTCAGTCTCAGGCCTCCGTTAATAACAGGGGTGGGGGTGTGCAAGTGGGGGCGAGGGGGTGCAAGTGTGGGGGGGGGGGGGGGGGCAGATGCATTAGAGTCAGGAGAACGAAGAGAGCTTTGTAGGGGTTGTAGAGCTGGAGGATGTTACAGATAGGGAGGGGAAAAGGTTGTGAAAAACTACAAGTACAAAGGTGAGAATATAAAATCTGAGATGCTGAAGAATCTGGGAACCAATACCAACACGCAGCAAGGTCAGGAATGATTGCTTGGCGGGATTTGGCAAGGAATAGGACATGGACAGTAGATTCTTGGATGAGCTCAAATTTACAGAGGGTGGAGGATGAAAGGCCAGCCAGGAGACAGTGGAATAGTTGAATCTGGAGGTGATAAAGATGTTATTGAGGAGCAGAGTCACACAATGTTACTTGGAAATCCGTGGGCAGTCCATGTGGGTCTCGTGTTAATTATAACATTAACATATACAGAGAAGCTGACCCCATGTAGCTGCAGATGTAATTGCAAAGAGGCAGTATATAGAGGCAGATCAAAGGATAGATTCCTGGAAACTCTGTAGGTAATGGTGGAGGTTGGGAAGAAAAGCCACTGTTGGAGATACTCTGGTTATGACTGTTTAAGTAGAGTGGAACCAAGTGAGGGGGGACAACAAGGGTGGAACCATGTGAGGGTGGTTGACCTTGTCAAAGGCAGCAGAGAGATTAAGGAGGGATAATGTGTGACAGTCACAGATCTAATGGGGAGGGGGCAGGGAACTGCAGAGACTCATGTCGGACATTGCAGGAAACATGGGCAAGGATTTGAGAGGCTACAACACATTGGGCTGGGTTCTCCGGCAGTGCGATGCTCCGTTTTGCCGGCAGCCCGGGGGTTTCTCGACAGCGTGGGGCTGCCCCACAATGGGAAACCCCATTGACCAGCCGTTGAAACGGAGCATCCCACCGGCGTGCTGAACCAAACATCTGGCGCAGCGGGACGGAGAATCCTTGAGGAGGAAGAGGAATTTGGAACTGGACCAGTAATTTACAAGGGCAGAGAGGTTAAGTTTGGACATTTTGAAAGGGAGGGAAATGGCACCATTTAAAAAAATATCCATCCTCTGGATGTGGGCATCACTAGAAATGGCAACACTTATTGTCCATCTCTAGTTGTGCTTGAGAAAGTTTCCAAAACCACTGCAGTCATGTGATGAGCTGTTAATACTGTCAATACTGTTATAGATTTCCAGAATTGTAATTTGCGACAATGATATATCTCCAAGTTTGGATGGTGTGGGATTTTGAGGGAAGACTTGAAGGTGTTCCCATGCATGTCTTCAATTGTCCTTCTAGGTGGTGGGGTTGTGGTTTAGAAGGTGCTGCTGGAGTAGCGTTAGCGAGTCGTTACAGTGCATCTTGAGGTCAGTGAACTAATCACAGTAGCAGGAGGGTCAGGAGAGAAGGGTGAGTGATCAGCAGTTTACTGTGAGTGGGATCAGGGGGAACAGGAAATGGGTTTTCTAGAAGAGATAAGCTGGACAATGCTGGGGGCGAGATGGGGAGAGAATCGAGAGGGAACTGCAAATTCAGGGCTAGGCAAGGTAAAGTCGCCATTGTCCCAGATGGCCATGGGCTGCTTTCCCCTTTGAGGAGAGAGAGCTGACTGGTGGTGGTTTAACCTGAGGGACCAAGGTTGAGAAGACGGGGCTTTCACGAATAACCTCGTTAGCCCTCGAAGAAATCGTTTTGCGGTTAATTTGATTGACTTGAGCGCCAGTCAAGGAAGAGATCTTTCACCTTTGTGAGGAGTTTTAAAATTGAATTTGCAGGGACAATAAACAACACAATTATTGAAGTATTACAAGTGGCATTTGTCAAAGTAATGAGTTCATTCTAAACAAAACAAATTGTGAGTGTAATCACTCACTTATTATGCTGGCCTCATGATTTTATAGTCATGAATGAAACACCATTAATGTGCATTTGATACCATATTCCAAGGCAGAACCTGATTTGCAAAACAGCAATGTTTGAGGGAAAGTTTGAGGGGAAGTGAGAGTGGGGGACTTCTGATGGATTCAGCTTAGTGAGATCACTGCGGGGACGGGGGGACGGGGGCGGGGGGGAGGGGGGGGGGGGACAGTGGTTCCCTGCCTAGAACTAGTGAATATTTCTGGAAGGTCGGAGCAGGAAAGGGGTGGGAAAATATCAAAGTTATATCTGAAATAATGGATCTCCACCAAGCATATTATTTAAATGAAGGGAAACTACAGAACTCTGCACTACAGGAGAGATCTGAGTGCCCTTGTACATGAATGCCACGCAGGCTCAGCAAGTGAGCAGGGAGCCAAAAGGAATGTTGGCCTTTATTGCAAGGGAGATGGAGGATGAAAGGTAGGGAAGTCTTGTTATAACTGTCATGTGAGAGTACCTTTAAGAAATGGGTGTTTAAGAAATGTACCTTTAAGAAATGGGTGTTTATCAGTGATGTCAGAATGTGGGTGGAGCTGGGCTGTCTGTCAGCTTTTTACTTTCGTTTTAGGCTGTTTGCTGCAAGATGTGTTTTAGTTTCGATTTCAGAGCTGGATAGCTGCAGTCACAGCCAGAAGGTGTATTAGAGTCTCTCTCTGTAACCTAATTCGATCCTAGTGATTTAAAACGAATAACAGTAGTGACTTTAACCTGATGTGCTTCTGGTAAAAGGGGCACGATTCTGTGCTCCTGCGCCATTTCAGAGAATCGCCTGGGTCGCCAAATTTTCCCGCGACGCCGGTCCGACGCCCTCCCGCAATTCACGGACGCAGCCAGATCGGCACAATCGCGATTTGCGCGGCGCGGTCCAGTGAATCGCCCGAGAGCCAAAATGGCGATTCGCCGGTACCCCCGCGATTCTCAGTGCTGGATGGGCCGAGCGGCTAGCCCAAATCGGCAGGTTCCCCCCAGCGCCAGCCACACCTGGTCGCTGCCGGCGGGAACAGCATGGGAACGCTGGGGGGGGGGGCCTCTCTGAAGGAGGACCTCCTTTCTTCCGCAGCCCCACAAGATCCGTCGGACATCTTCTTGTGGGGCGGACTCGGGGAGGACGGCAACCACGCATGCGCGGGTGACGCCAGTTATGCAGCACCGGCCGCGTCATGTATGCGGCGCCGCCTTTACGCGGCGCTAAGGCCTGGCGCGCGTAAATGATGCGGCGCCACTCCGAGCCCATTTTCGGGCCCTGAATCGGTCGGGATAGGGGCCGTTTTGCGCCGTCGTGAACCTCAACGGCGTTCACGACGGCGCGAACACTCTGTCTCCATTTCAGAGAATCGCGCCCAAGGTGTTTTAAGTCTTATGGATGTTAAAAGGAAAGCTTAAAGGATTACTTAGTGTTGTATTCTTTGGGGGTTGTATTGGAATTAATGGTTGCTAAGATGTTCACTGTATGTTTTAAAAAGGTTAACTTGAGTTCAGAGAATAAACATTGTTTTGCTTTAAAAAATACTTTTCCATTTCTGCTGTACCACACCTGTAGAGTGGGCCGTGTGCTCCCCATACCACAATCTATTAAAAGTTGTGGGTCAGGTGAACTGCATGATACACTTTGGGGTTCTCTAAATCCTGGCCCATAACACAACTGTACAGGGTACTGGTAAGATCGAGTACTGTGTACAGTTTTGATCTCCTCACCTCAGGAAGGACACATTTCCATCAGAAGCCGTTCAGAGAAGGTTGACTGGACTGGTCCCAGGGACGAGGGGTTAGTCCTTTGAGGAAAGGTTGAGCAGGTCGGGCCCACACTCTTTGGAGTTTAGAAGGATGATAGGTGGTCTTATTGGATAATACAAGATTGAGGGGGTAGATGGTGAGAGGATGTTTCCCCTCGTGAGGGAATCCAGAGCCGGGGATACGGTTCCAAAATAAGGGGTCCCACACGTACGTTGGAAATGAGGAAGAATTTTTTCTCAGAGGATGGTTAGTGTTCGGAATTCTCGTCCATGGGGAGGCTGTGTCATTGAGTATATTCAAGGCTGGGTTAGGCCGATTTTGAATTGACAAGGGGGTCAAGGGTTACGGGGGAGGGGGGGGGCAAGCTCAATCAGGTCAATTATGATCTATTGAATGGTGGAGCAGGCTCGATGGGCCGAATGGCCTACTCCTGTGCCTATTTCGTAAGTCCACTCATGATGGGCGCGAGAATTGTAGTTTTGTGATCTATAAACACATGCCCGGGGCTCCTCTTTAACCATGGCTCAAATGTTATCTGTAGACTGTTCTGCAAGTCCGCACACAGTTCAGCAACACCCCCCCCCCCCCCCCCACCCAACACCCCCCAACCCACCCCCACTCGTCTAGCTGCACGCTAGTTATCCAGAGAATTCACATCGATAGAAAGACAGAAGCAGAGCACGACAGTGCAACTGTTTCATTTTGGGGAAAGCCCTGGTTGTTTTTTTTCATTGGCCCCTGTGCTTAGCAGCAGTCTCTGGAGGCCACAGTGCTGTAATGCAGAAAAATGCTTTAAATCGCACAGTCGCCACGTTGTCACATTTGTCACTCCAACCAGATTGTGCAAGGTGGGAGTCAGCAGCGGGCAGCCAGTTTACACAAACACCATGGTTGACTTCAGTCCCGGGTCTTGCGGGAAACACGGGTATATACCTTCACACCCTTCCAGCAACACATTGAGAGAGCTAGATCATACAGTGGACATGTAAATAACATGCATGCACCATGGGTAGGGGGTTTGTGAGGGGCAGGGGGCAATGGAGGGAAACGACTAATGGAAATGCAGTCAACACAACACAACGAAAGTCAGGAAAGTTGCCATGAAGGCTGAAATTTACATTCTATTCTCAAAATGGGCCCATTATCTGAGGAAAAGCTCTCCTCTTACGGCCAGCCACTCAGTAGATATTGTGTGAAGTGATGGCTCCTTATTTTTGGATGTCATTTCCAATTCTATTTGGTCCCCTCATTTAAACTTTGTTGAGGGAGCACTTGGGGCATCCAGAAGGCACCATGTCAATGCAAGTTCTTTTGATCTTCTATTTTCTCTTACCAATTGGTGGCTACTTTTTCCTTTCGCTGGCTCAGTTACAGCTGAAATCAGCAAAACACAGCACTAGACAAGGAGTTGAAATTGGGATCTTCTCGATCAGTACCACGCAGGGTGACAAACTCTTCGAACTCTTATGAATTAAAATAAGGGACTCTTTAGCTGTGGGATCAGAGGGGGGGAACATTGGTGACCATGGGTTGGGGGAGGTGGGAGGGGGAGCGGTAGCGTTGATTGCTGGAGACCACAAGAGCCAGGTGGGTGTTGGAGGGATGCTGATTGCCAGTGGCCACACATTGTGCAGACTCCCAAACAAAACAGAGAGGCTCAGTCTCCCACAGGCCGTCCCAGAAATAAAAGACAAACGGTAAAGGCACAAACAGTCAAATTAAAGGACAATCCCTTAAAATACAGGATAGTCAGTCACCCTGGTGCCATGTTCCAGATCCCCTCTCAGCTGAGCCTGAACCCCAAATTCAGGAGATTTCGGTCACACCCAAAATGTGACACATCCATATCCTACCCTGCCTGGGAAGTGATTTGTCCTGTCTAGACCCATTAACTGTACTCCACGCCATGTTTTCCCATTGCCATGGTACAGTGCAGCGGACAGTGAACTGTTTTCCTTTAATTCAACTGGGTGTCCAATACGGAGTTGAGTAGGCCCCGGAAGGAATCCCTGTGGTATGATTCAATATTACCAGGCGGAGACCAGGAAGAGGTCAGCCATGATCTGATTGAATGGGGGAGCAGGCTCGAGGGGCTGAATTGCCGACTTCTGCTCCTAATTCTGATGTTCCCATGTACCAGCCGTCTGCTCACGGCTATACTTTATGTAAAGTATTAGTGTGGTCTGAATGCCGATCTTAATGCCAGTTAATTTCACTTTTAACCTTCGGGGAAATGGGTTGAAATGGTTCAAAATTAATTTCACACGATCCCTTACAGTTACCATCTGCGTCGCCCAGTGTTGAACCCCAAGTCTCAATGATAGAAGCCAGGATCTATCACACTGGGATTTCTTGTTTTCTTAGCAAATGGGCAACGTTGAAGGACAATTTATCATCAA
The DNA here is from genome assembly GCF_047496885.1 of Scyliorhinus torazame. Classification (NCBI taxonomy): domain Eukaryota; kingdom Metazoa; phylum Chordata; class Chondrichthyes; order Carcharhiniformes; family Scyliorhinidae; genus Scyliorhinus; species Scyliorhinus torazame. Next base: position 99,041,443 of record NC_092728.1, on the reverse strand, counting down.
CCGAGTTAAGATCACGCAATGTGTTGCCATCGTCTCCACAGAGCAGCTGGTCAGGCAAGTCGAGGAAGTGTCCGATTGCCAACAGACAGTGGAAATAAATAATGAAGTGGAATTTGTGGTGGAGATTAGGCAGCAGTTTTATCAGGGTAAGGGAGTGGTGCCAGAGGTGATAGGGGAGCTGTTGGGTTGGACCACTACAAGGATGGACTCAATGGCCTTTTCTTGTCCTTGACTTTGTCTTATGTTGTGTTCCTGGTGTACGCATTACACCACTAAGAGCTAAACAAGAGGCACAGATCAATTCACTGACGCTGTAACAGGTACATTCACAATACTCTGAGATACAGACAAGATTGACCTCACATACAGAGAATGCACTGGCACGGTACTCCACAATGTCTCTTTCCTTTGGTACCAGTTGACGCTTGTGATAGTTTATGCTCTCTCTAATCTTTGCCGGTTGCTTGTGTGTTAGCAAGTACCATATAGACCAGCCTGTAGGCGTCCTGAACAAATGAACAGACTTGACTCCGGGTTCATCATCCCATCCCTGGCAGATGTTAAGATGCTTGGGATGTTAAGTGATGTAACTGGGGAGAGGAGCTTTGAAGGCGTTCCCAAACAGCGCCGGTACACAAATGAGCAACTGTTGCCATAACGCACCAATCCTGCAATGCACAAGTTCCCTGGGCAATGGTTTTTAATGATTGCACCATTATTGGGGTGCATCAGAGTGGAGAAATGATTAGGTTCCATAACCTGAACTTTTTTCACCCATTGCGAATGGATGAAGAGGAGTGTGGGTGGGTGGGGGGGGGGGGGGGGGGGGGGGGGGGGGGATGGGAAAGGTAAGGAGAGTTCAGAATGAGCCCAACTGAACTTCAGCCAAGCGTGTGCACAGAGAAAGCAGAAGAATTAAACGTCAACGGCTACCAGAGAAAATAGAAACATTTACAGAGGACATAAGCAAATATGTGTGTTATAATCAACAAGGTTTATTAATAATGGTAGTTTTGTAATCCTAAAGCAGTGCTCACACACTGTACTATCACGGGGAAGGGTGAAATAGCCCAGTGGAAGGTGGGTTTAAAGGCACTGCCTTTATCGGCAGGGAGTGGGTCGCGTCAAAGCGTATCTGACACAAAGATCTTTTCATGACGCAGTCACACAAACTACGACACCATGTCATACATTTCCTCCCCACTGCTCGTTAAACACAGTGCCCTTTTAATGACTAGGCCTACACAAGAGGTGTGTGGAGCGATGGGTCATGCAAAGCACGGCGGAGAAGGTGGTGTTAATGAGCAGTGGCACGTACCAGTCTACGGCTAATGTCCTCAAGGGTCACTTATTGTTATTCTGAAAAATAATATCAAATAAAGATGGCAGAATGGCTAGATCAAAGGTTACAGATCATGAAGACAAAAGCGCACACAAGTAGCTCTCCCTTCCTCTGGTTAATTTCCCTTCGCACAAACAAGCTCAAACCAAAGCCCTCACCAGCCAAAGGTACAGGTGCCTAAAGAGGACAGACATTCATTGCCTGGACCAATGTTATTCACCAACCTTTCATCACAAGCCACACTCCCAGGCAGTGTCCTGCTCCAAGGGTACACAAAGGGTTCTCCCAATACACTGCCTGATAGTGTGACGGCCTGTGCCTTCGACTCCCCAATTTCCAGCCTTGGCCAGATGGAGGCCAATCACTCTCCCAAAGGAAGGTAATGAGGAGGGGGCGTGAGAGATTGGAGGAACGACAGGCCTGATAGTACTATCAAACTATCGGTCCTCTTGCTTTCACGTAGCATGTTCACCTGCTCTCTGGTCACTGGGGTGGCCCTGCCTCCTGATAGGTTCTCGCTCGACAGCAAGAGACAAGGCACTGAACCGCAGTTTCTCTAACATCTCACAGCCAAGTAGACTGAAAGAAGCTCCAGAGATTGACGAGTGAACGGTGATATGTTACAAGTACCCCTCCTTACCCCAGTAGGCTGTGGTACGAATCTCACTGGTCTAGACATTGCTTGCCTTTTTTGCAAGTTTTGGTGATGTGTGTCAATGTTTCCTTATATGGCGATGCACATTACATAGCAAGGCAATTTACAGAACCTGCATGTTTGTCCCCTGTAGGAACCCATACTTGTCCTAGAGCAGTTCAGTCCGGGTCAGTTAGAACCCTTGGCGGTCCCTGCAAAAACAAAAGTTTGGTTATTACTAACACCGATAATCTTCAACCCTTTGAAAGCAACATGTTTATTTTGCCTTTTCACCCAAGTTCACCAGCCGCGCACCCCCCTCCCCCCTCCACACACACACACACACACATCTCTCCCAAAGGCATTAATTCCTCCAGTGAGAACAAACTTCTCAACCCGGCCTGCCTCTTGCCCCTTGCCGGAGTAACTGAGTCGTCTATGGTTTTGATCTGGAGTGTGATCCCTGAAAGGGCGCTGGAAGCAGTTTCAATATTAACATTCCAAAAGAAATTGAATAAAATGTTTGAAGGGAAAAGGGAAAGAGCAGGGGGTGCGATTAGTTGGACTTTTTTTATTCGTCCATGGGGTATGGGTATCACAGGCTGTGCCGGCATTTATTGCCCATCCCTAATTGCCCTTGAGGGGGCAGCGAAGAGTCAACCACATTGCTGTGGGTCTGGAGTCACATGTAGGGAAGACCAGGTAAGGAAGGCAGATTTCCTTCCCTAAAGGACATTAGTGAACCAGATGTTTTTTTAAAGATAATCGACAATGGTTTCACGGTCATCATTCGACTTTTAATTCCAGATTTTTTTAAATTGAACTCAAATTTCACCATCTGCCGCGGCGGGATTTGAACCGGGCTCCCCAGAGCATTACCCTGGGTCCCTGGATTACTCGTCCAGTGACAATGCCACTATGTCACCTCCTCCCCAAATAGTCCTACTAAAGGCATGATGGGCTGAATGTCCTGCTTCTGGGCTGGTTCTGTAAATGTGTAGGCAGGTGCTTTAACTAGAGGGGATACTTTGTCGAGCTTAATCCTGTCCTCGCCTGGTGTCCTCGTCTGCACTTCGTGAGGGAGCGCCAGACTGCAATGAGGAGTGGGAATGGTGGCCCTCCCCCGATGCTGGCCATTGGACGCAGCTGTGGAGTCCCTAGCTCCACCCCCCTGAAACCAGGAAGCCGCTCTGACCGTGGATTTAACCTCTGACCTTCCTGCCTCAGCTAGTCGCTCGGTAAAGTGACCGACTCGAGTGGGCTCAGCAATGCTCAAAAAACATCAAAGCAAGCACATCAACACATGTTTTACAAGTCAATTAACGCATTTCATCGCAGATTCCCGAACACATCAGGCAGATTTGTCCAGCTGTGAAAGGATAACTGGGTCACAGTTACTGGTAAAATGAAGAGTTTAAGACACAACTTCATAACATGTTTTCAAGCGTTGTGAGCAACCCACATGACTGCATTTAGACCTGTCTCAGTTCGGGTCCCCCAACCCCCTCCACCATCTTGTAGAGGCACTGACTCAAGGCCATTGTCGCTGGTTGCGCCCCGTGTACTTCACCCACTGCCTCCCAAGGTGACTATTCTTCATCTCAATGAGTTACCTGAGCATTAGGTGGAGCACAGGTTCCCTAAAGTTGTCCTCACCCATGACCCAGACACGCACGCACACACACACATGGGCACACGCACAATGGTCTTGCTCACACATACACAACACGGACCTTCTACAGGGTTTGTTGGAAAACAGTCAGATTTATTTATCCCTCTGATCCCACATGGAACGTACTGAACAGACGGGTGTGCGGAAGCAGCTTCAATGATAACTTTCGAAGGAAATTGGATAATGGAAGATGGAAGGTGGGGGTTACTGTAGAGCTACTGGGAATGAGCAAGGGTCTGGGGGTAATTGGATAAACTTTCAAAGAGCCAACACAGGCCCTTAGGGCCGCCTTCTGCACTGTACGATTCTATGTTGTTTTACACGGCAGTAACACTGTTGTTCCTCACCGTCATCCTTCCATTGACTGTAAACCTGGGTTAACCTCTCCCTTATGCCCCGGTAGAGGCAACACATCTAACGTTTCTAAATTAAAATACGAGGCCTGCGGAGGTATTTGCTGATGGCGACAGGGAGTTCAGAGGCTGTTTGAACCTAGCCTCGATGAAAGGGGCCCAGCTAACTATGCCTAAATAAAGTGGCTCCCATTTGGTCTTAGATTTCGATGTGCCCATATCCACACCAATAACCTTAATTGTTAATATTTACTTCTTATGTGGACTGAGCGTCAACACTGTGTCACACACTGAGAGTTTCAGGGGCAATGGGCTGTGACCAGAAGCTCCCTTTATATAAAACCACATTTCAACGCACACTGAATGCCACTAATCATTTATAGAAATGCAGAATACTACAGCACAGGAGGAGGCCGTTCGGCCCTTTCGCTCATGCCAGCCCTTTCGAAGGGCAATCCAGTTAGTCCCATATCCCAGCTCTTTCACCATAGTCCCAGCAATTTTTCTCCCTCCTTCAAGCACCTATTATTGCACAGCACTTTTTCAGTGTGTCTCCCCACCCCTCCATGAGCTTTGGACTAAATATCAACATCTTCAAATGCCGCAAGAAGGTATATGGGCAGCAGTTGGCAGGTCATAGACAGGAAAGGTAAATTGAAAACAAGGCGTTGGTTTTGTGAAATGTCAAATGCTGGCTGTAATCTGTGTCAGCTGCAAACACTTGCGGTGTCGGCAAATGGCATGTTGGCCATTGTAATAGGATTGGAATACAAGGACAAGTAGTCCAGCTGGTCGTGTTATTGACCCTGGGGTAACACGGACTGCAACTGGATGCAGTAAGACTGGAAAGCAGACACCAAACTTAGACGTTGGTTCAATACGATTTATTGAACTTCTGTATCTAGGCACACAGCTTGCTGTGGGTTGACACTCTACTATTCTAAGTGTACTAAGTCTAACTAACTCGACCAGGCTAGCCCTGAGCCACGTGTAGAAGGTGCTAACTAATATATACACCCTGACTGTCACTACAGTTGTCACCAGTGGAAAGAGACAGAGAGCTGATGCCTTGTGTGTTTTATCGTAGGATGATCCCTCTAGTGTTCTGTCTAGTGATTGGTTGTGTTCTGTCCTGTGTGTTGATTGGCTAACCTGGGTGTCTATCACTGCCTGTCTTTACCTCATGATGTGTGTGAGTGCATATTATGACACAGCTAAAATTGTATCAGGTTTTGATGAGGTCAGGAGTACCATACAGTTATGGTCTCCATATCCAAGGAGAGATATACTAGCCTTGGAGATGGTACAGCAAAGGCTCACTGGATTGGTCCCTGCAAAAAGAGGGCTGTCTCATGGAGAGAAGCTGAGTAAATTGGGTCTATATTCTCTGGAATTTAGAAGAGCGTGAGGTGAGAATGAAACGAGAGTGAGAGGTGACACGGTGGTACACTGGTTAACACTGCTCTTCACAGCGCCAGGGACTAGGATTCGATTCTGGCCTTGGGTGACTGTGTGGAGTTGAAATGAAAAATGAAAATCGCTTATTGTCACAAGTAGGCTTCAATGAAGTTACTGTGAAAAGACCCTAGTCGCCACATTCCGGCACCTGTTCATGGAGGCTGGTACAGGAATTGAACCGTGCTGCTGGCCTGCCTTGGTCTGCTTTAAAAGCCAGCGATTTAGCAGAGTGTGCTAAACCAGCCCCTGGAGTTTGCATGTTCTCCCCATGGGTTTCCTCCTGGTGCTCCGGTTCCCTCACACAGATTGGCCATGCTAAATAATGTCCAAAGATGTGCATGTTAGATGGGGATACAGTGGGGAAGTGGGCCTAGGTCAGGTGCTCTTTCATAGAGCCAGCACAGACTCGATGGGCCGAATGGTCTCCTTCTGCACTGTGGCAATTCTATGGAAACATTCAAGATTCTGAAGGTTTATTGCAGGGTTATACACCCTATAAACATGCGGGTACAATCTCAGGAGTTAAACATTTAGGATTGAGACGAGGAGAAATTTCTTCACTCGAAGGGTTGTGAATTCATGAACCTCTCTGTTGTGTTGTGGATATTTAGTTGTTCAATATATATTAAGGCTGAGATAGAGCAACCTTCATTCAGTCAGGGAATCAAGGAATGTGGGTGGGGAAGGGAGAAGGCGGGCAGGAAAGTTGAATTAAGCTAAAGGGTCAGCCATGATCTTATTGAATGGCGGAGCAGACTTGAGGGGCTGAATGGTCCACCTCTGCTCCTGTTATGCTCGTACCAAAGAGACAAACTCAGCATAAAACTCCTGCAAACCGGTCTCACCATTTTAACCATAAGAGCACAACAGCAATGGGTCATTTTTCTAACGATAGTTGCCACTTCTTGGAGCCCAGTTCCACTGACAACCACAGTCAGGTTGTTCAAAACACTCTTCACTTAGGAGTCAACCCAGAGAGAGGAAGAGATCTTCATCCGCTCAGCCTGGGTAGGGTTCAACCAAGGCCCCAGGAGAGTGAGGGCAGCCGACTGCATCACCCACTTCCCCGGTTAATTGCAGCTTGCGATTCACTTTTAAAATAATAATCTTTATTATTGTCACAAGTAGGCTTACATTCACACTGCAGTGAAGTTACTGTGAAAAGCCCCTAGTCGCCACACTCCGGCGCCTGTTCGGGTACACAGAGGGAGAATTCAGAATGTCCAATTCACCTAACAAGCACGTGGGAGGAAACCGGAGCACCCGGAGGGAACCCAAGCACGTCTTTCAGGACTTGTGGGAGGCACCCGGAGGGAACCCACGCAGACACGGGGAGAACGTGCAGACTCCGCACAGACAGTGACCCAGACCGGGAATCGAACCTGGGACCCTGGTGCTGTGAAGCAACAGTGCTAACCACTGTGCCACCATGCCGCCCATACTGAAGCCTTAGCCCAGGAGTCAGCAACCTTAGTTATAAGGGTCATATTTTACACTTAGTCAAAAACTGATTTTAAAGAGCCTCAAATGCCAACCAGTAAATATGTGAATGCACTTTCTGCGCTATAAAAATATTATTTATATGTATCTTGTTATCTATTCATTGGGTTATTTTTTTTCTTGCAATACCAATGTTATTGCTTTCAAAACAAGAACAGAAAATGAAGGTTTTATGGTGGCCAGAAAATGTAAAAGCAAATGAGGATGAATGCCAAAAACCGGAGATAGGCATATTAATATCTGCATAAGTAAGAAGTGGATGCAATAAATGTGAATTGTAAATTATAACATTGACTTAATGCATTTTCTGCGGGTTTGATTGAGCGAGGTTGGGAACCACTGGAATCCTTAAGGAGTCGCACCCATATCCGGAACCGTAGGTTACCCCTGCCTTAGCCTAATAAACCCCACTTCCTCACAAAGCGAGAGTGCTTGGACTGGGGTTTCATGTTCACATGGGAGAGGCAAGAGCAGGATTATACATTTCTGCAAAAACACAGGCTTTAAATTTGGGTAGGTTGGTTCCGTGAGACTGACCAACAGGTGGCAGTCTAGCAGAGGGAATAGGAGGACTGGGCTTTCATTGGGAATAAGTGATAGCAGAGAGGGGTCAGTAATTCAGGGAGGTGCGACAGGCACATAGTCAAGTGAATTCACGGGCCACATTCGGGTGTTGGTGAGCTGGGGTGCGATTAGATGGGCGATTTGATATTGCAACTGTAGAACATTCTGTACAAGACTTGGGGGACTGCCCTCGTATTTCAGGACTTCGTTGAATACCTCGCAGGGAAAAGCTGGCCTTTTCGCAGGTTTTAATGACCATTCATCTCTTGCACCATCAATGCTGCGATGGCCAATGCCCAGCCATTGACAAGGAAATCCAATATTGCGCCAGTTCAGCCTTCTACAAACTGTGCAGCGAATGCTTGACAAGTCATCGGGCAGGGTTTCCCACACAACCCATCGCATATTTCATGGCGGCAGAGGTGGCCCTTCCTTGGCTGACGACGGGATCTTCTGGTCACACCATCATCAATAGGGTTTCCCGCTGAATTAACCCGTCGCTGCCGGCAAACCGCTGATGTGACGGCCGGAAAATTCCGACATTAGTGCACGGAGCAGTTATCATCACCACATCCCTGTACCTCAGTGAGACCTGGACTGCAAGCCAGAGACAGCACGAAATAAATTCCATCAGCAATACCTGCATCCTCCGGATTCAATAGGAGGACCATTGAGCAAACGCCAGTGCCCTTATTGAAGCCAGTTCCACAAGCATTTGAGCAAAGCTCCTGCAAGATCAATTTCAATGGACTGGACTTCTGTGTCCTCATGGTTGAAATCCATCACCCCGCCAGGTCCTGATTTCCCGACTCTCAAATGGCCAACATTCCAGGGCAGGTCAAAGAAAATGCTTCAAGGACACGCTGAAGTTCTCCTTGAAGTGCAATAGAATTGGCATTAAATGACTGGGAGGAACTCGCTTCAACAATGGTGCGAACCTGTCCATCAAACTGCATCACGCTAGATGGGGCCCCACGGGGCTGGGGGGGGGGTGGGGGGGGGGGGGGGGGGGCCTGAGTTGGGGGTAGTGGGACCGGGCCTGGAAAGGATGCTGCGCAGGGCGAGTGGAAAGCGCAGGCTTTTTTTCCCGCGTTTAGGGCTGAAGGGGCGGGGCCGGAGCTGGGAAGCGCGGGCTTTTTCTCCCGCGCTGGGAGTGGAATGGATGAGATCCCGCTGGTGGACAGGGGGGGGGGGGGGGGGAAAGAAGGGGAAGTTCCACACTGGGGGGGGGGGGTCGATGGAGCGGCGGGAGTGGCTGGGGTCAGTAGGAGTCAGCTGACTTACGGGAGTGCAATGGGGCGAGCAATGCAGCTAGGGGTGGACCTAGCTGGGGCGGGGGGGGGGGACCGGGTTGCTGCTGGAATGGCCAAGGCGGAGCTGGAGTTGGTAGAAGAGGTTGGGCGGGGGTCTGCCGCTGTGGGGAACGGGCCGTGCGGGGGGGTGCGGGCACGTGGCTGGCCTAGGAAGGGATATGGCTAGTCGGCGGGGGAGAGGGGTGAGTAGCGCCCTGATCAGGCTGGTAAGCTGGAATGTAAGGGGACTGAATGGGCCGATCAAGCGGGCCCGCGTGTTCGCGCATCTGAAGGGGATGAAGGCGGATGTGGCCATGCTTCAGGAGACACACCTGAGGGTGGCGGATCAGGTAAGGTTGAGAAAGGGGTGGGTAGGGCAGGTGTTTCATTCGGGTTTGGATGCAAAAAATCGGGGGTGGCGATCTTGTTGGGGAAGAGAGTGGCGTTCGAGGCGTCGAGCATTGTGGCAGACAATGGCGGTAGGTATGTGATGGTAAGTGGCAAGCTGCAGGGGGAGCGGGTGGTGTTGGTCAATGTATATGCCCCGAATTGGGACGATGCCGGGTTCATGCGGCGTATGCTGGGCCAGATTCCGGACCTGGAGACAGGGGGCCTGATAATGGGGGGGGGGGGATTTCAACACGGTGCTGGACCCGGCACTGGATCGCTCCAGGTCTAGGATGGGCAGGAGGCCGGCGGCGGTCAAGGTGCTGAGGGGGTTCATGGACCAGATGGGAGGGGTAGATCCATGGAGGTTTGCGAGGCCGGGGGCCAGGGAATTTTCATTCTTCTCCCATGTTCACAAGGCCTACTCCCGGATTGACTTTTTTGTCATGAGCAGGGCGCTGATTCCGAGGGTGAGGATACGGAGTACTCGGCGATAGCCATTTCTGATCATGCTCCGCACTGGATGGACCTCGTGTTGGGGGAGGAGAGGGACCAGCGCCCGCTGTGGCACCTAAAGGTGGGGTTGCTGGCGGACGAGCAGGTGAGCGGGCTGGTCCGGCAGTGTATAGAGAGGTACCTGGAGGCTAATGACAATGGGGAGGTGCAAGTAGGGGTGGTCTGGGAGGCGCTGAAGGCGGTGGCCAGAGGAGAGCTGATCTCCATTAGGGCACACAAGGAGAGGGGGGAGAGGGGGGAGAGGGAGAGGTTGGTGGGGGAGATGGTGAGGGTGGACAGGAGGTATGCGGAGGTATCCCCGGAGGAGGGATTGCTTAGGGAGTGGCGTAGCCTCCAGGCTGAGTTCGATTTGTTGACCACCAGGAAGGCGGAGGCGCAGTGGAGGACGGAGCAGGGGGCGCTATATGAATACGGAGAAAAGGCGAGCCGTATGCTGGCGCACCAGCTTCGGAAGCGAGAGGCAGCTAGGGAGATTGGGGGAGTTCGGGATGGAGGCGGGAACACGGTGCGAAGTGCGGTGGGTATCAATGGGGTCTTCAGGGACTTCTACGAGGAACTGTACCGGTCTGAGCCCCCACTGGAAGAAGGAGGGATGGGTCGCTTCCTGGATCGGCTGAGGTTTCCGAGGGTGGAGGAGGGGCAGGTGGCGGAGTTGGGGGCGCCGATTGGGTTGGAGGAGCTGGTCAAAGGGATAGGGAACATGCAGGCGGGGAAGGCACCGGGGCCGGATGGGTTCCTGGTTGAATTTTATAAGAAGTATGCGGACCTGCTGGGCCCGCTGTTGGTAAGGACCTTTAACGAGGCAAGGGAAGGGGGGGCTCTGCCCCCGACGATGTCTAGAGCGCTGATTTCCCTGATCCTGAAGGGGGACAAGGGTCCCCTACAGTATGGGTCATATAGGCCGATCTCTCTCCTAAATGTAGACGCAAAGTTGCTGGCAAAGATTTTGGCCATGAGGACAGAGGACTGTGTGCCGCAGGTCAAACATGAGGATCAGACGGAATTCCTGAAAGGGAGGCAGTTGAATACCAATGTACGGAGGCTCTTGAATGTTATAATGATGCCGGCAATGGAAGGGGAGGTGGAGATAGTGGCAGCGATGGATGCGGAGAAGGCCTTTGATAGGGTGGAGTGGGGGTACCTGTGGGAGGTGTTGAAAAGGGTCGGGTTCGGGAAGGGATTCGTCAGGTGGGTGAGGCTGCTGTATGAGACCCCGATGGCGAGTGTGGCCACGAACAGAAGGAGGTCAGAGTTTTTCTGGCTACACCGGGGGACGAGGCAGGGGTGTCCCCTGTCCCCCCTGCTCTTTGCACTGGCAATTGAACCCCTGGCTATGGCGTTGAGGGAGCCGAGGAACTGGAGGGGGCTGGTGCGGGGTGGGGAGGAGCATCGAGTGTCGCTCTATGTGGATGATTTGCTGCTATATGTGGTGGACCCGGTGGGGGGAATGCCGGAGGTGATGAGAATCCTTAGGGAGTTTGGAGATTTCTCCGGCTACAAGTTTAATATGGGGAAGAGCGAGTTGTTCGTAGTGCACCCAGGGGATCAGGAGAGGGGGGATTGGTGAGCTCCCGCTAAAAAGGGCGGAGAGGAGTTTCAGGTACCTGGGGGTCCAGGTGGCTAGGAGCTGGGGGGCCTTCCATAAGCTCAACTTCACGAGGCTGGTGGAGCAGATGGAGGAGGAGTTTAAGAGGTGGGATGTGCTGCCACTCTCCCTGGCGGGTAAGGTGCAGTCAGTTAAAATGACGGTGCGCCTGAGGTTTTTGTTCCTGTTCCAATGCCTCCTCATTCTGATTCCCAAGGCCTTCTTCAGGCGGGTTAACAGGAGCATTATGGGGTTTGTGTGGGCGCAGAAGACCCCGAGGGTGAGAAGGGTGTTCCTGGAGCGGTGCAGGGATGGGGGGGTTGGCGCTGCCTAACCTCTGTGGGTATTATTGGGCCGCCAACGTGTCGTTGGTGCATAAGTGGGTGATGGAGGGGGATGAGGCGGCATGGAATAGGCTGGAGATGGCGTCCTGTGTGGGCACGAGCCTGGAGGCACTGGTGACAGTGCCACTGCCGCTTCCTCCAACGAGGTATACCACGAGCCCGGTGGTGGCGGCTACCCTCAAAATTTGGGGGCACTGGAGACGTCACAGGGGGGAGGTGGGGGCCTCGGTGCAGTCCCCGATTCGGGGGAACCACCGGTTTGTCCCGGGGAGGATGGACGGAGGGTTTCTGAGCTGGCACAGGGTAGGTATCAGAAGAATGGGGGACCTGTTTGTGGACGGGAAGTTCGCGAGCCTGGGGGTGCTGGAGGAGAAGTTTGGGCTCCCCCCGGGGAACACCTTCAGATATATGCAGGTAAGGGCATTTGTTCGAGGGCAGGTGGTGGAGTTCCCACGGCTGCGGCCAAGCGGGGTCCAGGACAGGGTGCTGTCGGGGGTGTGGGTTGGAGAGGGAAGGATCTCGTCAACGTATCAGGTGATGCAGGAGGAGGAGGCCTCGGTGGAGGAGCTAAAGGGTAATTGGGAGGAGGAGTTGGGTGAGGAGATTGATGAGGAGATGTGGGCGGATGCCCTAGGGAGGGTGAACTCTTCCTCCTCTTGCGCGAGGCTTAGCCTCATACAATTTAAGGTGCTGCATAGGGCTCACATGACCGGGGCAAGGATAAGCCGGTTCTTTGGGGGCGAGGACAGGTGTGTTAGGTGCTCAGGGAGCCCAGCAAACCACACCCACATGTTCTGGGCCTGCCCAGCGCTGGAGGACTTTTGGAAGGGTGTAGCGAGGATGGTGTCGAGGGTGGTCGGTTCCAGGGTTGAGCCGGGCTGGGGGCTCGCAATATTTGGGATGGGGGAGGAGCCAGTAGTGCAGGAGGCGAAAGAGGCCGGTATTCTGGCCTTTGCATCCCTGGTAGCCCGGCGAAGGATTATTCTTCAGTGGAAGGATGCGAGGCCCCCAATTGTGGAATCCTGGGTCAATGATATGCGGGGTTTATTAAATTGGAGAGGGTGAAATTCGCCTTAAGGGGATCGGTACAAGGGTTCTTCAGGCAGTGGCAACCGTTTCTAGACTTCCTGGCAGAACGTTAGAAGATGGTCAGCAGCGGCAGCAACCCGAGCGGGGGGGGGGGGGGGGGGGGGGGGAGGTTGGTTCGTTTTTCGTTTTTTGTTTTTTCTTGAGCGGGCGGGTATTTAGCCTTTGTGTTGATGAAGGCAGTTAATTTATTATTTATGTATATTGGGGGGGGGGGGGGGGGGGTTCTTTTCTTTCTGTATTTCGTTGCTGATATTTTGTGAAAATTTGAATAAAAATTTTTTTTTTTTTTAAAACTGCATCACGCTTTGAGTAACAACAGCTTAATAGTCAGGCAGAGCAGAGGAAGATTGGATTGGGTTGGATTTGACTTATTGTCATGTGTACCGAGTTACAGTGAAAAGTATTATTATGCGTACTGTCCAGACAGATCGTTCAATACATGAAAAAACAATGTGCATACATAAATACACAATGCAAATACATAGACACAGACAACGGGTGAAGCACAGAGTGTAGTACTACTCGGTAGAGAAGATATGTGAAGAGATCAGTTCAGTCCATAAGAGGGTCATTCAGGAGGCTGTTAACAGCGGGGAAGAAGCTGTTTTTGAACCTGTTAGTGCGTGTTCTCAGACTTCTGTATCTCCTGCCCGTTGGAAGAAGTTGGAAGAAATAATAACCTGGGTGGGAGGGGTCTTTGACTGTGCCGCCCGCTTTCCCCAGGCAGCGGGAGGTGTAGACAGAGTCAGTGGATGGGAGGCGGTTTTGCATGATAGACTGGGCTGTGTTCACGACTCTGTAGTTTCTTCCAGAAACAAGCAAGTCCTCCGGATCCACTACCTAGTACTGCCCCCAGTGTCCAAAGATCTCTGGGCTGAGTATCGGCCTGTTTAGTCACTTGAAGACACGCGGCAGAAACTTGCGGCACCTTCGAATCGAGGGTCAGCTGACAATGATGAATGGCCATTGTACCAGGAGCATAGGTACTGGGTGAGACATTCAGTCCCTCGAACCTGTACGTAACCGCCAATCAGGTAGAGCATGGCTGATATTTATCTTAATTCCAGTTATCCACCTCGGCTCCATTTCGTTTCATACCCCTTACCGACCAAACATTTGTCAATCTCAATTTTTAAATGTTCAGCTGACCCCCCAGCACCAATAGCTCTTTGGGGGCTGAAAGCTCCAGATTTCCACTATACTCGCTCTGATGAAGTTCTACCCATCATGAACCCTCTTAACCCAGAGCTTTCCTTTCTAAACATTCTTATATTCTGCCCTCGAGTCTCAGGACAGTGAAATTCCTCGCCTTCCTTGGCCTACCTTCTCCCATGCAATTTACGGGTTTTAAGTGTACCACGGTTTCCTTACTTAATGAAGGATGTCGTTGCAGCGAAGATTCACCAGATTGACTTCTGGGATAAGATGACTGGCTGGTGTCGACAGACTGATTCGAATGGACCTATAAGCTCTGGGGTTTAGAAAAGAGGGAGACAATTTCATTGGAACATGTAAAGTTCTTCAAGGGTGTTAAAAGGACAGATTCTGCGAGGTTGTTCCCCTTGGCTGGAGAATTAAGGGTCATCATCTCAGGAACCAGTTGGTCATTTAGGAGTGAGTGAAGTTTCTTCACTCAAAGGTTTCTGAGACTTTGGAATTCTCTACCTGAGCTAGCCGAGGATGCCCAGTTGTTGAGGATATTGAAAACGGACACCGCTGGATTTTTGGACGAAAGGAATTAAGGATATGGAGATAGGATAAGATGCAATTGGGTTGGAAGATCAGCCATGATCTTGTTGAACAGTGGAACAGTTTCAAGGGGGTCAGATGGCCTACTCCTTTTTTTTTTCTCATGGTCTTAGCATCTGCTCACAATCTGATTTAGCTCATCGTCTCCAATATCCTTCACAACCTGGGCAGGATTGTGCTTCACAGATCGTCATCTAATTCGCATCAGTTTCGAGGATGAGCTTGTGTTTTCATATGATTGAGAATCATTTTGGATCCTTTGGATATGGAGGGCGTTCCATACGCAGTCAGGACTGATGGCACATTTACCAAAGTGCAAGTTACAAGACAGTGCCGTCATTTATATGCAAGTTGCGACTTAATGCACCAGGTTTAATTACAGCTGTTTCTGAACTTGAGCACAGTAATCACTTGTGCGTCTAAAATGGGCCAGAATCCGCGGTAAAGAATGACAGCAGTCAGCTTCTCAATAGTCATTAAGGACACACCATTCAATTTTACAGCCTCTAATAACACCCCACTCTGTGTAAGAAACTATCTCCTTCATCCCCTGCTCCGAGGAAACTTCTGTTCCTCACCACTCCTGGCATCCTTAATGCCACATTTGGCTTCATCACCATGGCAACACATCTCCATAAGTGGACCATTCACAGAAAGGAGCACGGCAGTGGAACTACCATGCAACAGACATAGGGTGAAGGTCAGTAAAGGGGACTGTGTACCCTGAATGTATTTCTGATAACACAGCTGTAACAACACAATAGTTAATAGTTAATCAGAAGATCAACTAGACCCAGCAAAGGGACACTCCCAGATGATCACATGTCACCAAGCTCCGTAAAAGGCAGTCACGACAATGAATAGCAAACCCCCATTCCCTCCAATGTTCTCCCCTCCCCCTCAGAAGGAGTTGACTATTTCTAGAATTACATAGAATTTACAGCACAGAAACAGGCCATTTGGCGCAGAAGGTCTATATCGGTATTAATACTCCACATGAACCTCCATCCATCCTCCTGTATCTCACCCCATCAACACACCCATCTATCCCTTTCCCTCTCGGGTGTCTATCTAGCCGCTCCTTAAGTTAAATTATCCTACTCGTCATCTGGTAGCTCGGCCCTTCTTGGAATTACCTCAGATATAATGACCCTTGTGTTTGAATGTGTGGTATGTCAGACGTTTCGAGAAAAGGTGGAGATCTGACAGAACCCAACCCCGCCCCCCAGCCCACCCCCAAGGATCTTTGGGCCCACGTCTCTGTCATTGTTACAACGAGGTGGAGCACGTTTGGAAATTGTTTAATAACGGATCTTTGCGTAAAAAAAAGAGAGATTTAATGTTCAGGCTCCGGCAAAACCAGTCATTATCGCCTGGATCATCACTGGCACAAATTAAAATTCTGCTCCAGGTCAGCAAAACGGCGCAGTCCCCTTCAGTAATAATTACAGGGGCGCCAAACCGACCCTCCCCGCTGATGGAAGACCACCTTCAAGGAGAGCAGCCTCTATTACATAAATTACTGAGCATCAGAATGGGCAGGATTCTCTCTTCAAATATTGCCAGAAGCTGTGAGACACTGTTACCAATTTTGCACGAAGTTACCCTGTGATACAAAAATGTAGAGAGAGAGAAACAGAGTTAACGTTTCAATTCTGCGTTCCTCTCTCCGCAGAGGCTACCAGACCTGCTCCGTTTCTCCAACGTTTCCTGATTTAATCTCAGATTTCCAACATCCACAACTGTTTGCTTTTCAGTTCCGCTTTTCCATGACATAATAAATAGTGATAAACTGGAACATTTGCAAGGTAGTTAGATGATAGTTGTCGGCTGAAATTTCAATTAAGAGTTCAGAGGACTTTAAGGGCGGTACGGTAGCACAGTGGTTAGCATTGCTGCCTCAGAGCGCCAAGAACCCGGGTTCAATTCTGGCATCAGGTGACTGTGTGGAGTCTGCACGTTCTCCCCGTGTCTGCGGGGGTTTCCTCCGGGTACGCCGGTTTCCCTCCACAGTCCAAAGATGTGCAGGTTAGGTGGATTGGCCATGCTAAATTGCCCCTTAGTGTCCAAAGGTTAGATGGGGTTACTGGGATGGGCTTAAGTGGGGTGCTCTTTCCAAGGGCCGGTGCAGACTCGATGGGCCGAATAGCCTCTTTCTGCACTGTAAAATCTATAATTCTATGACTTCCTCAAAGTGAACGACAAGAAATCAAGCAAACCGGGGCAGCACGGTGGCGCAGTGGGTTAGCACTGCTGCCTCACGGCGCCGAGATCCCAGGTTCGATCCCGGCTCTGGGTCACTGTGCGTGTGGAGTTTGTACATTCTCCCCGTGTTTGCATGGGTTTCGCCCCCACAACCCAAAGATGTGCAGGGCAGGTGGATTGGCCACGCTACATTGCCCCTTAATTGGAAAAAAATTAATTGGGAAGAAATGAAGCAAACCCTCATTCAGGTTTTTGTTATCTCTGGCCCAACTATTCCAGCACAGTCCTGGTTGGTCTCCCACACTCCACCCTCCATAAACGGAGGTCATCCAAAACTCCATCACCTGGTTCTTTACTCACATCAGGTCTCGTTCCCATATCACCTCTGCGCTCGCTAACCGATGCTGGCTCACTGTCAATCAAGCAACACCTTGATTTTTAAATTCTCACCCTTCTTCCATTGGCCTTGCCCCTCCCTGACTCGGTATTCTCCTCCAGAGAGGTTTGTACTTGTTGGGAAGAGTTAAACTGGAGGCTATCAAAATGACAGTCACCTGGAAACCCAATAGCAAATTCAGAATAAATTGTTTACACAATTGTTTACAGGCGAGAATGAACAAAGATCAACAATCAATACAGCACAGGAACAGGCCCTTCGGCCCTCCAAACCTGTACTGGTCATGATACCAACCTTTGTTAAAACCCTCGGCACTTCCTAATGCCATTTCCCTCCACCCATCCTATTCATGTTTTCGAGACGCCTTTTGAACACCATTCATGTATCTGCTTCCACGTTCCAGGCACTCACCACCCTCGGTGTAAAAAAAAAAAACTGCCTCGCACATCTCCTCTAAACCTTGCCCCACGGACCTTAAACCTATTCCCCCTGGTGACTGACTCCTCCACCCTGGGAAAGAGTGCCTGCCCATCCACTCTATCCATGCCCCTCATAATCTTGTAGACCTCTATCAGGTCACCCTTCAATAGGTCTTCCTAATGAAAACAGTAAATGTAGCAATCAGTACCACAGAGTAGTGCTTTGCCACACTGAGGCTGTCCTTCGTCCTGCCACCTACAACCTTTCCGAAACCACGGCACGACCTAAACCTCGAACATCCTGACTCGATTGCCTTCTCTTCCATCCTTTTGGATCTTGGTGGAGTCCTTCATTAACGGAACAGATCCATTCATCTGGACTTCTACTCTTTAGGTCGAAGTTGGAACGAATAGAATAGATGCATTTAAGGGGAAGTTACATAAGCCAAAGAGAGGGGAAGTTATAGCGGGTCGGGATTCTCCAGTCTCCCAGCCGCGTGTTTCTCGGTGGCACGCCATTCGCTGGCGGCAGGATTCTCTCTTCCCACCACTTGTCAAAGAGGTTTCCCATTGAAGCCACCCCACACCACCAGTCCAAAGATGTGCAGGTTAGGTGGATTAGCCATGATAAATTGCCCTTAGTGTCCAAAATTGCCCTTAGTGTTGGGTGGGGTTACTGGGTTGTGGGGATAGGGTGGAGGTGTTGACCTTGGGTGGGATGCTCTTTCCAGGAGCCGGTGCAGACTCGATGGGCTGAATGGCCTCCTTCTGCACTGTAAATTCTATGATATCTATGAAACCCACGGGCGGGAGTGCGCTGCCAGTGGGAACAGAGAATCCCAATGGCTGGAGAATTTCAGCCTAGAGGGTTACAATTATAGATATAGATAAAGAAAGATGGAAGAAAGTGCGAATAGAGCGTCAACACCTACACGGAATGGCCTGTTTCTGTGCATTAGATCCTATGTAATCCTATGTCGTATCATTACTCTACTGGGATTACATTAGGAAATCGATTATCATTAATTACAGATGCAAACTCTTTTCTGGGATGGCTGACTTTATTCAAATTGAGGTGACAAAAATTTCAGTTGAAGACTATTTTTAAAGGTTCATCGAGGAATATTTTGGTTTTATGTTTCAATGGTCGCTGCTCTGCACACCTGCCCGCACTCCCTCTTCTCCACCTGCTGGACATGTTCAAGTCGTCAGACCATCTCCTTCTCTACACAAACCTATTGCAGGCTCTCAGTCAAAATGGTGAAGATGCCTTTGCCACACTGAGGCTGTCCTTCGTCCTGCCACCTACAACCTTTGCGAAACCACGGCACAACCTAAACCTCGAACATCCTGACTCGATTGCCTTCTCTTCCAACCTTTTGGATCTTGGTGGAGTCCTTCGTTAACGGAACAGATCCATTCATCTGGACTTCTACTCTTTAGAAGGTAAGGGGCGAAATTCTCCCCAAACGGCGCGATGTCCGCCGACTGGCGCCCAAAACGGCGCCAATCAGACGGGCATCACGTCGCCCCAAAGGTGCGGAATGCTCCGCATCTTTGGGGGCCGAGCCCCAACATTGAGGGGCTAGGCCGGCGCTGGAGGGATTTCCGCCCCGCCAGCTGGCGGAAACGGCCTTTGTTGCCCCGCCAGCTGGCGTGGAAATGACATGTCGGGGTGGCGCATGCGCGGGAGCGTCAGCGGCCGCTGACAGTTTCCCACGCATGCGCAGTGGGGAGAGTCTCTTCCACCTCCGCCATGGTGGAGACCGTGGCGGAGGCGGAAGGGAAAGAGTGCCCCCACGGCACAGGCCCGCCCGCGGATCGGTGGGCCCCGATCGCGGGCCAAGCCACCGTGGGGGCACCCCCGGGGCCAGATCGCCCCGCGCCCCCCCCAGGACCCCGGAGCCCGCCCACGCCGCCTTGTTCCGCCGGTAAATAGGTACTCTAATTTACGCCGGCGGGACAGGCAATTTATCGGCGGGACTTCGGCCCATCCGGGCCTGAGAATCGAGCGGGGGGGCCCGCCAACCGGCGCGGCCCGATTCCCGCCCCTGCCGAATATCCGGTACTGGAGACTTCGGCAACCGGCGGGGGCGGGATTCACGGCGGCCAACGGCCATTCTCCGACCCGCTGGGGGGTCGGAGAATGACGCCCAAGGTGCTGGGCTCATGAAATTAAATTAAATTAAATTAAAATTGGTTATTGTCACAAGTAGGCTTCAAATGAAGTTACTGTGAAAAGCCCCTAGTCGCCACATTCCGGCGCCTGTTCGTGGAGGCTGTTACGGGGAATTGAACCCTGCTGCTGGCCTGCCTTGGTCTGCTTTCAAAGCCAGCAATTTAGCCCTGTGCTAAACAGCCCCTGCAAGGTGCAAGGGGCTGGTTTAGCACACTGGGCTAAATCGCTGGCTTTTAAAGCAGACCAAGGCGGGCCAGCAGCACGGTTCAATTCCCCGTAACAGCCTCCCCGAACAGGCGCCGGAATGTGGCGACTAGGGGCTTTTCACAGTAACTTCATTGAAGCCTACTCGTGACAATAAGCGATTTTCATTTTTAATTTTCATTGTTCATGATGCTGACCAGTGAGTTCATTTTACAGACGTTTGCAAATTCCGGATTCCCAGCGCTCTATCATTGGCGGCCAAGCCTACAGTTTCCTGGCCTTTAATATCACTAATTCCCTCCCTAAAACTCTAATTCTGCCTTTCAAGACACTGCTTAGGGCATTCCTCTTTGACCCGTTTGTCCAATGTCGCCTCAGGTGACTCGGTGCCATATTCTGTCGGATATGTGAAGGGCCTTGGGGACTCTTTTGCGACATTAAAGGCGCTATATAAATGCACATTGCTGTGGTTGCCAATCTCACCCACCAATTACACCCAGTCTCCTGAAAAACCTTGGAAGGGGAAAAAAAAAGGAGAGAGTCGAACCGTAGATGAGGAATGTGAGTTGGTTGCTCTCAGGCTAGTGAATGGCCTGACTGTTTTCGTGCGGTTCCACCGTGAATGGGGCTGCACTGGCCAGACTTCTTTGACTTTCCTCCTCCAACAGACTCAGCAGTGAGCACAATGACTTCACCAGAGACATTTGTGGCCCAGGTAAATTTATGAAAACCCACAGCTCCACTGCGTTAAAATTCCACACTCTCCTTAAATTTGAGCAATCAGTAGGGATGGATTTTACCAAAGGATAAGGAGAGAGAGAGAGAGAGGCATACAATGAAAAAGAGAGACACAGACAGACACAAAAGAAGACAAACACGTGATTGAACAGCTTGACAGGAAAAGGGAAGGGGAGAAAGAGAGGGATGGCAGAGTCAAGAGACAGACAGGCAGCTAGACTGGGAAGGTCAAGAGACGCACACAGAACTCGACAGATAGACAGATCGGGGATGGGGGGGGGGGGGGGGGGGGAGTGAGAGAGGGGCAGAAGAGAAAGAGAGAGCGAGAGGGAGAAAGAGCGATAGAGAGAGGTTATTCTATCAAGGACTTGGGCATCACTGCCAAGGCCAGCATCTGTTGTCCACCCCTGTTTGCCCTTGAACTAAGTGGCTTGTTAGGCTATTTCAGAGAGTAGTTAAGAATCAACCACATTGCTGTGGGTCTGGAGTCACATGTAGGCCAGGCCAGGTAAGGACGACAGATTTCCTTCCCTCAAGGACATTTGTGAACCAGATGGTTTTTTTTGCAACAAGCTCAGCAGAACTTGGGAAAGGAGAGGGGAATGGAATCGATTGGAAAGCTCTTTCAAATTGCTAGCATGGGCACAATAGGTTGAATGGCCTCTTTCTGTACTGTGTCCTTCTATTATGCAGTGGATCCATGTAACTGCGCCCGAGGTCAGCTCCCTCTGTACTGCAGGAGGCGGACAGACAATCAGATAGAGTTACACTGACCCCAACCCCTCCACACTGCCGGAGACCCACATCCACAACTAAAGGATGCGGCAATCTTTACTATAGCACCATGTGGCTTAGTTGGTAGCAACCCGTCTCCAACTCCGAGGTTTTGGGTTCAAATCCCACTCCAGATGCTTGCCTCAAAATAAGGGGAAGTAGATTTAGGACTGAGTTTAGGAGGAACTTCTTCACCCAAAGGGTTGTGAATCTATGGAATTCCTTGCCCAGTGAAGCAGTAGAGGCTCCTTCATTAAATGTTTTTAAGATCAAGATAGATAGTTTTTTGAAGAATAAAGGGATTAAGGGTTATGGTGTTCGGGCTGGAAAGTGGAGCTGAGTCCACAAAAGATCAGCCATGATCTCATTGAATGGCGGAGCAGGCTCGAGGGGCCAGATGGCCGACTCCTACTCCTAGTTCTTATGTTCTTATGTTTCAAAGGAGCACTGCACCGGGTTGTAATGGCATCTTGGGAAGTCCTGAACGCCACTGTTAAAATGAAAGTTTCCCTTTCCTTTAATGGGCAGAGGAGATAACCTGAAAGGAGGGATTTCTGTAAATGAGCTTCAATTGTAACTTTTACTTCAGAATTACTTCCTATGTATCGATTGGCCAGTAATTTGTGGGTGGGTCAGTTGTTGGGTGCTTTGGTAATTCCTGAGGTCACACTATAAACGCAGGTTCTTCCTTTTATAATTATGTGGCTCTGTCGTTGCGGCCTGATTCTCCTTTGCCTGTGGCCCTCAATCACTCCTCCTCCAGGCTTCCACTCACCAGTGTGGTGAGCTGGGATTTCCTCCCCCCTCTTTTCCTCCTGTGAAAGGCTGCACGGCCTTTGTTATTCCAGGTTCTGTCATAATATACACACAGGTATATGATGGTGCACAGATAGGCAGTGATTGACACACAGGGTGACCACTGAACACACAGAACACAGCAGCCAATCACCAGACAGGACACGACCACTATAAAGCCAGAGGGCACTAGTTTTCCCGCTCTCTTGGGATCCAGCCTCTGAGACAGTCAGAGCCCGTGAGCAGCAACTAGAACATACACCATGTGGTAGTAAGATAGTCTGGTCAGGTTACCCTCAGGTCTCCAGTCAACTCAGCATAGTGTCAACCCACAGTTAAAGTATGTTTAATAGTTAAGAGTTTAATAAAATCGAGTTGCATTTCTTCAAGTGTTGGAAGCCTGTCTCTCTCACTGCTGCAGTAAACGCAGTCCTCGCAGACCCGGCATACCCAACACATCAGGTTCCATCAGCTAGTGAGAGGGCCCTATTTAAATAAAGCAATGGGCCCAGTTCCTACTCCTGCTGCAGGAAAGTGCTTGACAATGACCCACAGTATCAGAGAATCATACAAGGGAGAAGGGGACCATTTGGCCCACCATGTCTGTGCTATCTGCCTTCCGGAGCTGCCCAGTTAATCCAACTCCCCCCAGCTCTTTGTTCATAGCCCTGCACTTCTATTTTTGTCCTTCAAGTATCTATCCAGTACTGAGAAAGTACTGGATGGAAGCAAATTACTGCGGATGCTGGAATCGGAAACCAAAAAGAAAATGCTGGAAAATCTCAGCAGGTCTGGCAGCATCTGGAGGGAGAGAAAAGAGCTAACGTTTCGAGTCCAGATCAAAGCTTAGGGTCATCTGGACTTGAAATATTAGCTCTGAGAAGGTACCACTGACTCGGTTTCCTCCAACCTTTCAGGTGGCGCCTTCCCGTTCACACCAACTCGTTGTGTAAAAGAAATTTGCCTCGTCTCTCTTGTTTCTCTTCCCTCCCCATCATCATAATTCTGTGTCCTCTTACTTTACACACCATCCGCATCCAATTCTCTTCCCACACCTAGTGATGCTCCAAAGCAGACTTCCGTTTCCATAGCTACTCATTCCCAAAACAGGTCACTAGTCTGTCGCCAAGGCGTGTCGTCTGAGGGGAGCCACGCCACATCAAGTGTGGCTGATCACGAGTCTCTCCCGCTCTTACCGCCAGCCACAGACTATGCACTATCCGGTTCCCCGTGACGACCACGGAGCATGAGCTCCCCCGGAAAAATGGGACAGAGTTTCCTCCTTAACAAAGGGGAACCTCACTGTATAAAAACTCTGACCTGGGTGCAGGTCGGGGAGGGTGACCCTTCGGGGCGAGGAGAAATATTGTGTTACTTGCGTGTAACTAAATAAACCGGAGTTCATTTTATCCTACCGTGCGTTCCTACATTGGGAACTACACTATGAAGCCTACCTTACAATAGACGCACTCTGCACAGCGTTCTGTCTAACCAACTGGAGCCCAAGTATTTGGCCAGCTCTGAAATACAGGTCCTCACCCATGGTTGGTCAATGCTAGTCCGGTAGATATCACTTTTTTCTCTCCTCCCCATTCACTTGTGGGCCCTAAGCCACTTGGTGGCATCTTGCTCTGGTCCAATGAGCTCCTAGTGTCTCACGATAGGTGCCCGTTCTTCAAACATGAGCTTAGTCAAAATCTCAAAACATGTTTTTCAGCTCAACGGACCTGGGGAGTCAAATCTGGAACCACACTTCCACTTAAACCAGCAGTGTGGGCTAAGAAGGTTTCAGCTTCAAACCAATGAAGGACAAATTGGAACTGATGTCAGAAAAGGCCTTCACATGCGGTATGTACCTTTGAGGAAGATAGTGGAGACAAAGGGAGCCATTTTAACTCAAATGCACCTGGCAAGAACAGGGCAGGTACGACTCAGATAACTGTTTTCCATCCCCCCCCACCCGATCAATCTTTCCATTGAAGTCCTTGATTGAAACATATCAGATTATCATAGATTATCATAGAATTTACAGTGCAGAAGGAGGCCATTCGGCCCATCGAGTCTGCACCGGCTCTTGGATAGAGCATCCTACCCAAGGTCCACACCTCCACCCTATCCCCATAACCCAGTAGCCCCACCCAACACTAAGGGCAATTTTGGACATTAAGGGCAATTTATCATAGCCAATCCACCTAACCTGCACATCTTTGGACTGTGGGAGGAAACCGGAGCACCCGGAGGAAACCCACGCACACACGGGGAGGATGTGCAGACTCCGCACAGACAGTGACCCAAGCCAGAATCGAACCTGGGACCCTGGAGCTGTGAAGCAATTGTGCTATCCACAATGCTACCGTGCTGCCGGTAGCAGATTGGCTGGTCCAGCAGAACATCGCTTCATAGTGTAGATCCTGAGGGTGGACGTGGAAAGGATGTTTCCTCTTTTGGGAGAATCTAGAACTAGGGGTCACTGTTTAAGAATAAGGGGTCACCCATTTTAAGACAGGGATGAGGAGAGGGCTCCTCTCAGAGGGTTGGGGGTCTTCGTAATTCTCTTCCTCAAAAGGCGGCGGAAGCAGAGTCTCAGCATTTATGAGGCAGAGGTGAGAAAAGGGGCCAAAAGATGTCTAGGGGTAGGCGGAAGTGAGGAGTTGAGGTTATAATCAGACCAGCCATGGTCTTATTGAATGGTGGAGCAGGCCCGAGGGGGTCAAGTGGCCTATTCCTGTTCCTAATCTGTGTGCTCGCATGCTAGACAAATTGAGTAACATTGGACAAAGTGTAAAAACAGCACTCCATCCGATTTGTTGTCTGGAAAATCGGGTTAAAATTAGCCCCAACAAACCTGGATTCAGTCGAGGAATCCAACTCAGCACTACCATGGGAATGAGGCGGAGCAGAGGTGGGGTGCTGGGGGGGCGGGGGGGGGGGAGAACAGTTTGACATTTCTGGACGAGCTAGCTATGATGGAATGAATACTCATCCGAAACTGTATTTACCTCCTGGGTGCGCAATCCTTTGCTCAAAAACCCTTAAAAGTGCAATGAGGATAATATTTGATTTACGGAAGAATGGGTTAGCAACAGCACATCGGCAGAGCAGGTAGATTGGAGGACTTAACTTGACAGAATGCCTGAATTACTGAAAGGCTAAAAAGAAGAACAAACAAGTTGGCCAACTAACCGACGCGGAGTTCTGCTGAATTGTTGTGTTACTGTTGGGTAGCAATGAAGTAAGGCAAGAACTAAGTTACAATAACACACAGAGGAACTTGGTATGAGTGTTTGTACGAGAGCAGTGCCAATTGCAACTCCTATCCTCAGCTCATTCTCGTTCCACCTAAGCATGTTGGTTGCTGTTCCAATTAATCTCCAGGGCCTATCACCATGCTGACGCATTTGACCAAGTCTGACCTTCTGGTCACCAAAACTTTTTCTTCCCCTGTAACGTGTGATCGCTTGAGATTCAAAAGATTACCTACCTGGGGACACCAGGAGGAGCCCGGTTGGGCCTGGAGGGGACTTGAGGTGGAGCCCCAAATGGATCTGGAGAGGCGCCAGGCCGAGAGGGAATTGGCGGGGCACTACCGGGGGGTCCTTGAGGAGGGGGGCCAGAAGGTGGTGGAGGGCCTGGGGCAGGACCTCGAGACAGAGGCCTGACTGGGGGAACCGCAGGAGCTCTCCTTTGTGGTGTAGGACTGGAGGTTGGAGACCTAGGGGGAAGAAAAGGGAATTAGTTAAGTCTGTATTACTCAGAGGCAAACATCATAGGACCGTAGACGGTTATAGCACTGATGGGGGCCATTCAGCCCATTGCGTTTGCACAGGCTCTTTGCTGGACCGATCAAAAATATGCTCCTCATAGACCCAAATCTTGCTCATCTTTCCTTAGGATACGGAATCCCTGCCTCAACCACTTTCTCTGATAAATGGTTCCATTCTCAGCAATACCTTACATTTATATACTACATTTATCAATAAAACATCTCAAGATGCATCGATGAAGCATAAACAGATAGAAAATGGCACTGGGATAGAGGAAGAAATATTAGCTGCATTAACCAAAAATCTTGGTCAAAGAAATGGTTATGAAGAAGGTTCTTAGAGCAGTTGAGAGAGGTGCAGAGATTTCCAGAAGAAGTAGAAGAACAGGAGTAGGCCATTCGTCCCATTGAGCCTGCTCCACCACTCATTAAGCTCATGGCTGATCTGATTGTGGCCACAACTCGACTTGCTACCGGCCCCCACAACCTCGACTCGCTCGGAGGTCAAACATCTGTCCAACTCATTCCATCGAATCCCTACAATGCAGAAGGAGGCCATTTGGCCCATCAGGACTGTACCGACCCTCTGACAGTACACCCTACTGACGGGCCCATTCACCGCTCAACTAACATAGCCCCACCTAACCTGTACATCCTTGTACACTAAGGGACAATTTAGCATGACCAATCCACCTAACCTGCCCATCTTTGGACTGTGGGAGGAAACCGGAGCACCCGGAGGAAACCCACGCACACACGGGGAGAACGTAGAAACTCCACACACAGTCACCCGGGGCTGGAACTGAACCCTGGCCATTGGCTCTGTGAGGCAATCACTGTTTACCAGTTAGGGGCAAGACCAAAGCATGTGTGTGTGTGTGATTGGCTGGTCCAGCAGAACATCGCTCGCACCCGTCTTTTACCTCCAGAAAAAAAAAACCCTCATCCTAGTTTTGGTCAGGTGTGCCCTGTGCACCACCTTAAGCTGGTTTAGGCCAAGCCACACACATGGAGACGTGGAGCGGGATTCTCCGACCCTCCGCCGGGTTGGAGAATCGCCGGGGGGCGGTGTGAATCCCGCCCCCGACGGCCGACGAATTCTCCGGCACCGGTCGCCCCCCCCCCCCCCCCCCCCCCGGCGATTCTCCAGCCCGCGATGGGCCAAAGTCCCGCTGCTTCTCTGCCAGTCCCGCCGGCGTAAATTGAACCAGGTCCCTTACCGGCGGGACCTGGCGGCGCGGGCGGGCTCTGTGGTCCTGGGGGGGGCGCGGGTTGATCTGACCCCGGGGGGGTGCCCCCACGGTGGCCTGGCCCGCGGTCGGGGCCCACCGATCCGCGAGCGGGCCTGTGCCGGGGGGGCACTCTTTTCCTACGCGACGCCCATCAGCCTCCGCCATGGCCGACGCGTAGGTGAACCCCCCACCCCCCCCCCGCGCATGCGCGGGGATGGCGTCAGCAGCTGCTGACGCTCCCGCGCATGCACGGACTCGTGCCGGCCGGCGGAGTCCCTTCGGCCCCGGCTGGCGTGGTGCCAAAGGCCTTCCACGCCAGCCGGCGGGGCGCCAACCACTCCAGGGCGGGCTTAGCCCCTAAAGGTGCGGAGAATGGTTCACGCCACTCCGTCCCGCCTCGATCCCCCGCCCCGCCGGGTAGGGGAGAATCCCGCCCGTGGAGTTCACCCTGTGCAGGGGCTTACTCCACATCTCATCATCCATTATAGGTCCCACCTCCCTCTCCCACTTCACCTTCACCCCATCTGTCAAATCCGAATCGTCAGACAGAATTCGCACAAAATTCCTTATCTGGAGATACCGGAATGATTTCGACCCCACAAGCCCAAACTTCACCGACAATTCCTCCACGCTGGCAAAACGTCCCTCTAAAAACAAATCTCCGAATCTCTCAAGCACCTTCCCTTCCCACACCCGAAATGTGGCGTCCAATCTCGATGGCTCTAATAAGTGATTGGCACATTTAGGGGCCGACCTCGACGAGGATCCGAGCTTAAAATGCTGCCTGAAGTGTCTCCATATCCTTAAGGTAGACATGACCACTGGGTTCGAGGAGTACCCAGCTGGAGAAATCGGAAGCAACGCACTCAGACGACTCCCTAAATGACCCCACCTCTAACTGTCCCCAAACGGAACCTGGGTCACTGAACCACCCCAGCACCTTCTCAACATTAGCCGCCCAAAAATAACAAAGCAAATTCGGCAATGCTAGGCCCCCCCGACTGCCTATCCCTCTGAAGAACTACTCTACAGATCCTCGGAGTCCTGCCTGCCCATATAAAGGATGAGGTCAACCTATTAACCCTCCCAAAAGAAGAGTTAGGGAGGAAGATAGGAAAACATTGAAACAGAGACAAGAGTCTTGGAAGAATGCTAATTTTAATAGACTGGAATCTGCTCGCCAGGGACAGAGGAAGGTTGTCCCACTTTTGTAGATGGGACTTAACCTTGTGCACCAGACTTGCGAAGTTCAATTTATGCAGCCGGGCCCAATCATGGGCCACCCAGACTCCCAGGTACCTGAAGCTAGAGCTGGCCAAGCAAAAAGCCAGCACCCTCCAAGTTGGCTCACCTCCCCAAGGGGTGAACCGGAAAACATTCACTCTTTTCCAGATTCAATGTAACCCGAAAATGAACCAAAACTCCTTGATAGCTCCATTATATCCCCCATGGTGGGGACTGGTCTATAACATAAAGCAGCAGAACATCAGCATATAGGGATATCCTCTTTATTCCTTCCACATGCCCGAAACCCTCAAAGCTATGGCTAAGGGCTCAATTGCTAATGCAAATAAGAGGGGAGACATTGGTCACCCCTATTCAAATGGAAGTACCCCAAACTCAAGGAATTGGGATGAACACTAGCCAAGGGGGCCCTATACAACAGCCATACCCATGAAATCAATTTTGGCCCCAGACCAAACCTTTCCAGAACTTTGAAAAGTTACCTCCACTCCATCCTGCCTTCTCGGCATCGAAGGACACAATCCTCCTCTGCTGGGGCTTCTCGGAACGGGGAGAAGCCTCCGAATACTGGCTGACAATTGCCGGCCTTGGACAAAGCCTGTCTGATCCTCCGCAATCACCCCAGGGAGCAGGGGCTCCCAACTTTACCGCCAACACCACAGCCAGTATCTTGGCGTCCACATTTAACAGAGAGATAGGCCGGAATGACCCACACTCTGTTGGGTCCTTATCCTTCTTCAACAATAGTGAAATGGAGGCCTGCGAGAGTGTAGCGGGCAGGGATCCTCAGGACTGATATCCATCAGTGACAGGACCAAGAATGTTCCAGACTGAGATAGATGGATTTTTGATCTGGTGATAAGTGAAGTTGAGGCAGAAGAGCAGCCACAGTCTTATTGAATGAGCCAAATGATATGTTGTGTTGCCCTATTATGTATTTTCTTTTATTCCCTTTTCTTCCCATGTACTTAATGATCTGTTGAGCTGCCCGCAGAAAAATACTTTTCACTGTACCTCGGTACACGTGACAATAAACAAATCCAATCCAATCCAAATGATCCACTCCTGCTCCTCAAATGTTCTTTTCATTAGAAACGGGATCAATAGGCCATTCGGCCCCTTGAACCTGCTCTATCACTCAATAAGGTCACAGTGGATCTGATTGTGTCCTTAACTCTATTTCCCTGGCTGGCCTCCAGAAATCTCTCACTCAGCCTTGAATATCACAGAATCGTTACGTTACCGAGGGAAGCCATTTGGTCCATTGTGTCGGCAGCAGCTCTCCAAACGAGCAGCATGCCTTTTCCCCCTACCCCTGCACAAAAATAATCATCTAATACCCTCCTGAATGCCTCGTTTAAACCTGCTTCCACCACGCTTCCAGGCAGAGCACTCCAGACCCCAGACGCTCACTGTGTGAAAAGGATTTTCCTCACAGCGCATTTGCTTCTTTTGCAAATCACTTTAAATCTGTGCCCTCTCGTTCTCGATCCTTTCACAAGTGGGAACAGTTTCTCCTTGTCTACTCTACCCAACTCCCTGTGCCCTCTCGTTCTTGATCCTTTCACTAGTGGGAACAGTTTCTCCCTGTCTACTCTACCCAACTCCCTGTGCCCTCTCGTTCTCGATCCTTTCACTAGTGGGAACAGTTTCTCCCTGGCTACTCTACCCAACTCCCTGAATTTTATGATTTTGAACACCTCTCAAATCTCCTTTTGGCCTTCGTCTCTCCAAGGAGAACACTCCCAACTTCTCCAATCTCTCTTCCCAATTGAAGTTACTCATGTCATGTTCTGTAGACTGGCCGAAGTGAAAAGATGAACTACGGAACATCTAGTTTAAATAATTTATTGTAGAACAACTGCGTGATAAGATAACTACGATAAATAATATAATAAACTACTGACACTACTTAACTATTGTAGAGCTACTGCAAAATAGGTCTATCCTCCAGCACAACCTACTCCCAACTCCCCAAACTACAGGGTCACGTGGTGGGTTTACACTGCCACCGAGTGGTCAGATGTCATGCATAACAAGATGTACAAACTTGCTTTATGCATATCATCACAACTCATCCCTGACGCTGTTCTTGTAAACCTCTTCTGCACCCTCTCCAATGTGTTCACATCCTTCCTCTAGTGTGGCGCTCTGAATATTCCAGTTGAGGCCAAACTAGTGTCTTGTCTAAGTTCAGCATAACCTCCTCGCTCTTGTACTCTATACCCCTATTAATAAAGCCCAGAATACTTTATTAACTGCTCTCCTCACCTGTTCTGTCACCTTCAATGACCAATGCACATATACACCCAGGGCCCTCTGCTCCTGTATCCCTTTAAGAATTTTACCCCTTATTTTATATTGTTTCTCTATGTTCTTCCTACCAAAATGCATCACCACACACGTCTCCGCATTGAACTTCATCTGCCACCTAGCTGCCCGCTCCACCAATTTGTCTACGGCCTTTTGAGGTTCTACATTGTCCTCTTCAGAGTTTACAATACTTCCAAGTTATGTGTCATCCACAAACCTTGAAATTGTCCTTTGCACACTAAGATCTAGATCATTAATATATTATCAGGAAAAGTATGGGTCCCAATACTGACCCCTGGGGAACTCCACTACAAGCCTTCCTTCAAGCTGAAAAATATTGACTGGGCATTACTCTCTGCTTCCTATTATTCAGACAATTCTGTATCCATGTTGCTACCGTCCCTATTATGCCATGAGCTGAGGAATAACGTTTCTCACAGGTCTGTTGGAGGCACAATATATTCAATGACCCAGTCTCCACTGCTCTTTGGGAAAGAGAATTCCAAGGTCTGCCAGCCATCGGAGAAAAAGAATTCCTCCGCATTTCCTTACTTCAATATAGAGTAAAATCAGGTGGGGTTTAAAAACAACTTGGCCAAAAACGGGCAGATAATTGCCACCAATGTCTTTACCGCAGGTTATACCAGGTGAGAGCTTACGTTTCAACATGGGTTGAATGGTAACCATGGGTTGGCAGCGTGGTAGCACACGTGGCTAGCACTGTGGCTTCACAGCACCAAGGTCCCAGGTTCTATTCCCCGCTGGGTCACTGACTGTGCGGAGTCTGCACGTTCTCCCCGTGTCTGCGTGGGTTTCCTCCGGATGCTCCAGTTTCCTCCCACAGTCCAAAGACGTGCAGGTTAGGTGGATTGGGCATGCTAAATTGCCCTTAGTGTCCAAAAAAGGTTAGGAGGGGTTATTGGGTTATGAGGATAGGGTGGAAGTGAGGGCTTAAGTGAGTCGGTGCAGACTCGATGGGCCGAATGGCCTCCTTCTGCACTGTATGTTCTATATTCTATACATATGGACGATAAGGGAATAGTGTAGATGGGCTTTAGAATGGTTTCACAGGTCGGCGCAACATCGAGGGCCGAAGGGCCTGTACTGCGCTGTAATGTTCTATGTTCTATGTATGTTCTATGTATATATGTATCCATGGGTCTGAGCCCTCGTTTACAAACCTTCGCCCAGACGGGATTTCTCGCACTCCCAGCCAGGAGTCATCGACAGGTGGCGGGAGAGGGGTGCTGCTGGTGGTGGTGTTGATGTCGCCGATGATATTTAAGGCTTCCTTCAGGGCGTGGTACATCCTTAGCATGTCGTCACGACGCTGTGCCTGCTCGGGGGATTCCTCCATCAGGATGTTCTGGTCGGCACACGAGTAGAGTTGAGCCAGTAACTCGGACTGGATGAAGTCTTTTGTCTGTCGCAGGTGGTAAAGGGAAAGGAATCGATGTTAGTCTTGAACAGAGCTTTAACCCGTCTACAAATAACACTCAAGGCCACCCAGCTGGAATGCAAATGGGCTGAACCACTCCGGCCCGGCCCTGCCTGACCCCGAGGAGAAACTCAGACGCCAAGGCCTCCCCGCGTGAGCGCTCTTGGGCCAGCCTCCCAGCCAGTCCCAATGCACCCGCTCACACTAATAGTAATGAAGCCAGTCCAGCAAGTGCATGATCTTTGTCATTGTATAATCCACCAGACAGGGTACCAGCAGTAATCCAAGATGGAGGTCTCCAGGCCCTCAGGAACAAAATGGCTCTTCCACACTGGAAGAGTGCCGCTGGTGGCAGAAACCAGCTCCTCCTGCTGTTGGTTGCACTCCGAATAGACGTGACTCGGAGCCAGTTGACACCGGAGGTTGAATTATATCAGTCTCTGGATTCCCCTCCCCAGTGGTCCACTGAGGGGAACACCAGCTGCCCCGCAGTTATTTAAAGGCTAATTGACTACCACCATTCTGGATGAGGAAGGCCATTGGCAGTCTGGCAGCCCTCCAGAACAATGGCATGCAGTGTTGGATGAGGATTTGGGTAAGTGTTTGGGGTTTCATTTGGTGTCAAGCTAGCAGGCCTTGTAGGGGACTGGAAAGGAGGGGTTGAGGAGGGTGCGGGGTGGGCTGGGGTTTGAGAGGTATTGGGGAGAGGGCATTCTGGGTGGGGGAGGGGGTGGGGAAACAGGAATTGGTAAACCTGACTGGGGTCCTCTGATGAGTCCAGGGGCCTGTTCAGGAAGGAGACCTCCCCCCCACTCCCCCCCCACCCCCCCCTCCCCGTCCACCACCAGCCTGGGCTGGAAAACCTGCCAGGTTGCAGGCCCCTTGGCATGGATCTTTCCCGCTGGGAAAGTGCTCACCGCCACTTTCTCAGACGCAATTAGGGATGGGCAATAAATGCTGGCCCAGCCAGCAATGCCCAGATCCCAAGAATGAGCTTCTATGAAGTCCATTGACGAAGGCAGGAATAAACGTTTCCGCAAGCGGACGGGAGGTCGACAAGATATTTTTTTCACGAATACCGGGCCCTCGCTATACAGAGAAACGGAACACGGTCATAGGTAGGATGTGGAAAACGGGCCCCTGTACTCACGTTGATAATCATGAGATGCATGATTGTCTTAGGCATGAGGTCCCGGATGGTTTTGTTGACAATTCCCATGTACGAGTCAACCAGGTTCCGGATAGTTTCCACCTGTCTCTCCAGCTGAGGGTCCATCGAATGCATGAAGTTGTCGCCGGAGCCGTTCTCTTCATTCTCGCTTTGCTGCTCAGTGCGAAGTGAAAGGAAACGGCAGATTTTAGCCAGACATTCTTTGAACGAGACTCAACATTACACAAAGGGCCTCAAGCGATGGAATCCGCACCCCTCCCCTCCCCCACTGCTTCTCCAGACATATGGTACCGTTCAGATTCCAGCATCAGAATAACTTATAAAAGCAGCCTTATGCTTCGGTGCTGACCCAAGACTTTTTGAAAAGGAGTGAATTCCAAAGTGCTCAGAGTGGGGGGGGGGGGGGGGCGGAATCACCTCCAAGTACTCGTGCGGCCTCAGGAATCCCCCGGAAATATTCCCGAGAGAACACACTTCCAGTAACACACACTCACCTCCTGCGCCCCGACCAAAACCCTTTTCCCACCTCCATCACTGTGCCGTAGAGTCATAAGAGTTGTACAGCACAGCAGGAGAGGCCCTTCGGCCCAGCGGGTCTGTGCCAGCCATCAAGCACCTGTCTATCGAGTCTTAGTTTCCAGCATTTGGTCCGTTGCCTTGTATGCTATGGCGTTTCACCTGCTCCTCAAATGTTGTGAGGGTTCCCACCTCTGCCACCCTTTCAGGCAGCGACTTCCAGATTCCCAACCACCCTCTGGGTGAAAACGTCTTTCCTCAAATCCCCTGCCCCCTTATCTTACCAACGGCTGAGGGACCTGACACAGTGCTTCTATTATAGGAAGCGCTTTCTGCTGGTTTGTAACAGGTAACCTGTGCCGATACAACAATGTATGAGCTACCACGACAAATGTGAAAACAGAATTATCAAGACGTGGGGACCAATCCCAGAAATTTGCTAATGTATCCAAACTAAAGGAAGCCACTTTCTCCTCCCCATTTTCTTAAAGTAGAGCAGTATTTTTCAAGTAATATCTAAATTGTTTAATGTAAAAATGTAGCTTCCAGCAGGCCCCACAGTTTAGAAGTTTAAAACGATAAGCTCTACCCATGCTGGGGACAGATCATCTTTTTCTCAATATACTTTTAGACAAATTTATTTTCAAAATTCTTTCGTGGGTTGTGAACATCACTGACAAGGCCAGTAGTTGTTGCCCATCCCTAGTTGCCCTTTTATGGTGTGGTTTGCTAGGCCATTGCAGAGGGCAGTTGAGAGTCAGCTGTGGGGTCTAGAGTCATATGTAGGTCAGACCTGGTAAGAGTGACAGATTTCTTTCCCTAAAGGACATTAATGAACCAGATGGGCTTTTACGACAATCAATGGTGGCTTCATGATCGCCAGCTGCCATGGTTGGATTTGAACCTATGCCCCGTAGCTTTAACCTAGACCTCAGGACGACCGATCCAGTGACCATTACCACTCTGCCACCCTCGCCCCCAATGTTGATGAAGAACAAGAGAGAAGAACAGCTCAGTCAAACCATCAGGTCAGCGAGTTGCACAGACCACGGGCGAAATTCTCCCCAAATGGCGCGATGTCCGCCGACGGGCGCCCAAAACGGCGCCAATCAGACGGGCATCGCGCCGCCCCAAAGGTGCAGAATGCTCCGCATCTTTGGGGGCCGAGCCCCAACATTGAGGGGCTAGGCCGGCGCCGGAGGGATTTCCGCCCCGCCAGCTGGCGGAAACGGCCTTTGTTGCCCCGCCAGCTGGCGCGGAAACGACATCTCCAGGCGGCGCATGCGTTGGAGCGTCAGCGGCCGCTGAAAGTTTCCCGCACATGCGCAGTGGGGAGAGTCTCTTCCGCCTCCGCCATGGTGGAGACCGTTGCGGAGGCGGAAGGGAAAGAGTGCCCCCACGGCACAGGCCCGCCCGCGGATCGGTGGGCCCCGATCGCGGGCCAGTCCACCGTGGGGACACCCCCCGGGGTCAGATCGCCCCGCGCCCCCCCCCCCCAGGACCCTGGAGCCCGCCCACGCCGCCTTGTCCCGCCGGTAAATAGGTACTCTAATTTATGCCGGCGGGACAGGCAATTTATCGGCGGGACTTCGGCCCATCCGGGCCGGAGAATCGAGTGGGGGGGCCCGCCAACCGGCACTGCCCGATTCCCACCCCCGCCGAATATCCGATACTGGAGACTTCGGCAACCGGCAGGGGCAGGATTCACGGCGGCCAACGGCCATTCTCCAACCCGCTGGGGGGTCGGAGAATGACGTCCCACGTTCCATCTCATCTTCCCATAGATGTACCCAAGATATTCACCCTCCTGGGGTAAAGTTCTGCACCACACATTCGTATTGCCCGAAGGAAGTCCTGCTTAACTCCAGAAATGTTCATCCGCCCTCAAGTAACACTCTTCCATCCTGCTGCCCCCTCCCGAGGCAACATCCTTCCTTCCCTATCCCACTCAGGAACTATTGTGTCCCAGGGACTGTATCATTCAAGCATGCAGCACTCTCGGAGGGATTGACAGGTCAGATGCTGAGAGACTGGCATGTCCCTGGGGTGGTGAATCTAGATTCAGGGGCTATAATCTCAGGATATGGTGTCGGCCATTTTGTACTCAGCTAAGGAGAAATTTCTTCACTCAGAATCTTTGGAATTCTCTGTCCCACGGGGCTGTGGGAGCTCAGTCGTCGAGTTTATTCAAAACTGGGATCAATATTATCAGACACTAAAGGAATCAAAGGATATGGGAATGGGGGAAGGGAAGCAGCAGAGTTAAGGTCGACACTGAATGATGAAGGATGCTCGAAGGGCCGAATGATCCTATTTCTTATGTTCTTTTTTCATTATCTCTGTCTAAGTGCCACCCTTATTAGCCACAATCTCAACCCCAACCAAATAATCAACCCTCTTTGAAAGTGTTAATGAACTCAGCCTGAACTTCTGCTCGCTTCCTTTTTTATCTATTTCTTCTATTTCTTCTATCTGCCTTCAGAGCTGTGCTCCCGAATCCTGAACTGTGTCTTAATCGAAGAGCGAGCTTCTATCTACATAGACATCCACCCTTCCGAGCGGAGCATCGATTTGTTTATGACTGCAAGAGCGGAGCTTCTGACAAACAAACACCAACCATGTAAATCCATTCCGAAATCGCGGGGAGGGATACATTTACTCAGCTTTACCTGCACACCTTAAGCCTCCCGCTGGCCCTGGGTAATGAATAGGGTCACTTTCACAAAGGCAAAATAACGTGAGATGCTGGAGTCTGAAAATAAAACCCCAGGAAATGCCTGAAATTCTCACCAGGTCTGGCAAAATCTATGGAGAGGAACAGAGTTAACGATCCAAGACTTGATGTCTGAAAGATACAAGTTCAGATGAAAGGTCACTGACCTGAAGCGTCAACTGTGGGCAGGATTTTCCAGTCCTGCCCTCGATGATTCCCGCCACGGGCGGGACCGGAATGTCCTGGCCTCTGTTCCTCCCCGTGGCAAATGCTGCCGGACCTGCTGAGAATTTCCAGCATTTTCTGTGTTTATTAAGATCACATTTTGTGCTTACCGACTCTAGTTGGGCGTATCCCTGGAGGAATCAGGGTGCAAGGGTACCACCACCCTGCCCCTGCCATCGATCATCCATCGTCTTAGTGCCCTGCCTTCCTCAGCCAATCGGAAAGCGGACAGACCCTTCAATATCCCAACATCAGTCGAACAACACTTCCCCATATTCTCCCCGTGTCTGCGTGGGCCTCATCCCCACCACTCAAGGATGTGCGGGGAAGGTAGATTGGCCACCCTAAATAGGGCAGCACGGTAGCACAGTGGTTAGCACAGTTACTTCACAGCTCCAGGGACCCAGGTTCAATTCCGACCTTGGGTCACTGTCTGTGCAGAGTCTGCACGTTTCCCCGTGTCTGCGTGGGTTGCCTCCGGGCGTTCCGGTTTCCTCCCACAATCCAAAGATGTGCAGGTTAGGCATATTGGCCATGCTAAATTGCCCTTAAGTGTCCTAAAAGGTTAGGTGGGGTAACTGGGTTACGGGTGTGGGCTTAAGTGGGATGCTAATTCCAAGGGCCAGTGCAGACTTGATGGGCTGAATGGCCTCCTTCTGCACTGTAAATTCTATGATTCTATGATAAATTGTCCCTTAATTTTAAAAAACAACAGCCCTCAACTCCACCTCCAATATCTGAACAATTAATGAACAAAAGCTTTCAAAGTAAGTGACAAAAGCTG
The DNA here is from genome assembly GCF_047496885.1 of Scyliorhinus torazame. Taxonomy (NCBI): domain Eukaryota; kingdom Metazoa; phylum Chordata; class Chondrichthyes; order Carcharhiniformes; family Scyliorhinidae; genus Scyliorhinus; species Scyliorhinus torazame. The sequence continues at coordinate 99,003,847 of NC_092728.1, read as the reverse complement.
CCCATTTTCTCCTAACCGCCATGAGATTTCTGCAGCGGTGCTGGGAGAAGTGGCCACGAGATCAATCTTTAATTATTACAGATGCCAGGGCAACCCGAGAGGCTTGGAAACCTCTATTGGAGGTGCCGACTCGGGCGATTGTTCATTGTGAGTTCTCAGACACTGACTGTGCCAGAGTGCACCTCAGAGATCAACAGCGAAAAATGTACAAAGTTATTTATGGCTTTGCCTTTGGGTCTGGCATTTCGCGCCGGATTTGGGTGCTGGATTCCACCAAGGCAGAGAGGTTCACCAACGTTGCTTGTTGCTGTTTATACGGGACGTTAATGCCTGTTTGAGCAAAGTACTAGGAGGCAGTCCCTGTATCTTCACACGCCACCAACTCCAGGAAAGATGGGGGCAGCACGGTAGCACAGTGGTTAGCACTGTGCTTCCCAGCGCCAGGGTCCCAGGTTCGATTCCCGGCTTGGGTCACTGTCTGTGCGGAGTCTGCACGTTCTCCCCCTGTCTGCATGGGTTTCCTCCGGGTGCTCCGGGTTTCCTCCCACAGTCCAAAGATGTGCGGGTTACGTGGATTGGCCACGCTAAATTGCCCCTTATTGTCCAAAAAAGGTTAGGTGGGGTTACTGGGTTACGGGAATAGGATGGAGTTGTGGGCTTAGGTGGGGGGCTCTTTCCCAGGGCCGGCACTGACTCGATGGGCCGAATGGCCTCCTTCTCCACTGTAAATTCTGATTCTATGAAGCGATCATTTGGCTGAAAAATGCAGTGGCCACTCGGGAGGGTAGCCTGTCTTAGAGTGCACGATACCAGTGTTGTCCACGAGGCAGATGTGGCAGAGAGGGAATCCAGATGTGTCCGAATGCATTTCTGTTACATAAATAAAAATTGAAGTGATAGAACACCACCAAAGGACACGCGGTCTCAGTTGTTATATTGGCCTGGCGTATGACTGTGAACGCAAGCCTTCTTGCGTGTTTGTCGGTAAGGTGACGAAACACGAGTGTGTGAAGGTTTTAACCGTTGCTGTGACTGCTGTTGTTCACTGAGCGATGGCAGAGGTTTGTTAAGTAAAACGACACGTGCAATGTACACTTGCCTGTATTAAAAGTAGGGCTTCTATTTTTTAAAACTATAAGACTGGCTAAAAAAAGAACCTTGCCGCAATCACTCGCCAGCAATTTCTTTTTTATTTATAAATTTAGAGTACCCAATTCACTTTTTCTAATTAAGGGGCAATTTAGCGCGGCCAATCCACCTAGCCTGCACATCTTTGGGTTGTGGGGGCGAAACTCACGCAAACACGGGGAGAATGTGCAAACTCCACACGGACAGTACCTGGTGCCGGGATCGAACCTGGGACCTTGGCGCCATGAGGCAGCAGTGCTAACCACTGCGCCACCGTGCTGCCTCGCTTGCAATGTCTATTGGACAACACTGCCAATGATGCATGGTACACACAAAAACACATCGAAAAAATATCACACACTGAGTACTGGACATGCAGCTACTGAGAGGCTGGGATGACTTTGGACAGACAAATACCAATCGGGAGCCAGAAACAGTGCAAACAAACAAACAGAAATCATCGTGCAAATTTAATTTCGACATGCAGAAACCGGGATTAGAATTCCGGGGGAAAGAAAGAACGCAGCCAGAAGAAACTCCGAAACTGGAAAGAAAGAGGAAAACTCCAGTTCCACATCAAGAGGAAAGAGGTGCTTCTGGAGACAAACAAACCTACTTACATTTTCTTTATCCTGGGTCAAAGGTGATGCAAATTAAACCAATAACAGGGAGGAAGAACATTCATTTAGCGCATTAGTCACTCGTTTAGCAACTAAGGGCAAGTAAGATATAAAAGGCAAAGCACAGCATTGGTAGAGGCACCACAGCTTACCTCACCGAGTGCTACTAAGACTAAAGAGTGACTGGCACATCAGATTCAGACCAAACTTTGTGGAAAGGTCAGAGGTCAACAAGTCTGGGACCTTGTTGTACTCTTTCGGTCGGTAGCCGCAACGCTTTGTCCCTTCAGCTGTCTTTTGCCCCCTTATCTGGTGTCGCTCCGTGCTACAAGTGGTTGTTTCTTCCCCACCTGAGCTGCTTGGTCATGAAGGGCGTCGCCATCCCGCGCCATGCCGCTCTCCTCTAGAGTCAACATGGCCACACCTTCCCGCAGGAGACGGTGATCAGGAGGAGGAGGCGCCTTGGGTGATTTTCCCTTTCCCAGCCACCACTGTTCTCTTGCTCGAGATCAACTTGCTCAACAAAAACTTGGGAAGTGTGGGGGGTTTGGGGGGGGGGGGAGGGGGGGTGTCAGGCCTGGGATCTTCCTGGTTCATTGGGCTATTACAATCACTCGAGTCCGGGAGAAGGATTCAAACCGAGAGGTTTAATCAACAAACCAAAGCGAAGCCGCGGGGATTACAACTAGTCCCAGACGGGCCTATCCGGAGATGCCAGTTCCAATCCCGGCCAGCTGTGATTGGTGGGTTTTAATGAGTCCCGTTGTTAGGCCTCCGCCCCCCAGCGGGGGAGATAGTGTTCCACGGGCACCACGGGTCCACTCCGTGCGTCCCGTGGGGGGTTATTATATGTACGTTTTAAAGTTGCTTTTGAACTGTAAAAGCTGATGACATAAATCGTGAGGGGAGTGAAAGAAGTGATAATGCTGAGTTGTAACAGTATACATCACTCGTTGGGCGCGATCTAATTGAAATAAAAATAGAGTCTGTTCCGGGGCGGATTAGGGGGTCGTTCCCAGTGCTTGTACCCTCCGGAGGCCGCATATTGCATTATTTCCCATTCTGAAGGGGCTCCGGAGACTGGAGCTCCCAGTGCAGGAAGGGATTGGGACGCCATTTTTAAATGGCTCCCGATTTCTCGATCACCTGACGCTACCCCCAGAGGTCCCCCCCCCCCGCGCCACACACCCAAACTCACCTACAAAGGGGGTCAACAAGCCCCCACCCCCCCGCACCCAACCTCACACAGGCAAGGCACCCCCCCCCCCCCCCCGGCATGATCCCGGCGCGGGCAAAATGCCAGCCTGGAACCCTGCCAATGCCACCTGAACACCCAGGTGGTGACAGACTGGCACCCAGGTGGCATTGCCAGGGTGCCATGATGGTGCTGCCAGGGTGCTCGGCTGGCAGTGCCAAGGTGTCCGGGTGACACCAGCAGTGCAAGGGTACCACCCCGTCCAGCGGCGAACCACCCGGGGGCTTCCACTCTCCTGGGAGACTCTTACCCCCCCCGGTACCGTTCTGCCTGGTCCCCGCTTGTGGGGAATTCTAACAGAGAACCTGAAGAAAGCCCAAGGATATCAGCTGATTTGGAACGGGTTCATTATTGTGACAATTTTAATAATAATAATCTTTACTGTAGGCTTACATTAACACTGCAGTGAAGTTACTGTGAAAAGCCCCTAGTCACCACACTCTGGCACCTGTTCGGGTACACAGAGGGAGAATTCAGAATGTCCAATTTACCTAATAAGTATGTCTTTTGGGACTTGTGGGAGGAAACCGGAGCACCCGGAGGAAACCCTACGCAGACACGGAGAGAACGTGCAGACTCCGCACAGACAGTGACCCAAGCCGGGAATCGAAACTGGGACCCTGGAGCAGTGAAGCAACCGTGCTAACCACTGTGCTACCGTGCTGGCCATCACTTCAAAGCTGTTCCTTACTCAGTCTTTTCCATTGCTGATGAACGCTCATTGACCTGAAACTTTAACTCTGGTTCTCCCTCCACAGACACTGCCTGACCTGCTGAGACTTTCCAGTATTTTCTGGTTTTATTTCAGATTTCCAGCATCTGCAGTATTTGGCTTTGGGTACAGCAGAGTTTTAGATTCAGAGTAACCTTCCCCTCGAACAATATCTATCCCCCCACCCCCCAATCACCAACCGCACCCGTTATCATAGAATTTACAGTGCAGAAGGAGGCCATTCGGCCCATCGAGTCTGCACCGGCTCTTGGAAAGAGCACCCTACCCAAGGTACACTCCTCCACCCTATCCCCATAACCCAGTAACCCCACCCAACACTAAGGGCAATTTTGGACACTATGGGCAATTTAGTATGGCCAATCCATACTAAACGGGCAGAAGATAGAAAAGTCTGAGTACACGTGAGTGAGTATGTGCGAGATTGAGTGAGTGAGTATGTGTGTACGAGATTGAGTGAATGAGTGTGCGAGATTGAGTGAGTGTGTGTGTGAGATTGAGTGTGTGAGTGAGTGCGTCAGTAAGTGTGCAAAACTGTGTGAGCTTGCGTGTGAAAGAATATGTGTGTGAGAGCGTGTGTGAGCATGTATGCAAGAGCGTGTGCGAGCGTGTGTGTGCAAGCGTGTGTGCGAGTGTGTGTATGTGAGAATGTGTGTGCGAGAGCATGTGTGCGAGAGCGAGTGTGCGAGAGTGTGTGTGAGCATGTGTGTGAGAGCACATGTGAGAGAGCGTGTGTGTGAGCAAGCGTGTGTGTGAGCAAGCGTGTGTGAGAGAGATGGTATGTGTTTGTGTGTGAGAGTCTGTGTGAGAGAGAGTATGAGTGGGCGTGGGAGTGAGTGTGTGTGTTTATGTCTGTGAGAGAGTGAGTATGCTCGTGTGTGAGAGTAAGTATGAGTATGTGTGTGTGTGTGTGAGTGAGAGAATGTGTGAGTGAGTGAGTGAGTATGTGGGTGAGGGTGAGTGTGAGTCTTTGTGTGTGTGCATGAGTGTGAGAGAGAGAGTGAGTGAGTGAGTATGTGTGAGAGAGAAAGTGTATGAGTGAGGGTGAGTGTGTGTGAGTGAGGGTGAGTGTGTGATTGAGGGTGAGTATCTATGTGAGAGAGTGTGTGTCTGAGGGTGAGTGTGTGTGTGAGTGAGGGTGAGTGTGTGAGGGTGAATGTGTGGGTGTGTGAGTGAGGGTGAGTGTGTGTGTGAGTGAGGGTGAGTGTGTGAGGGTGTGTGAGTGAGGGTGAGTGAGTGTGAGTGAGGGTGAGTGTGTGTGTGAGTGAGGGTGAGTGTGTGAGTGAGGGTAAGTATCTATGTGAGAGAGTGTGTGTCTGAGGGTGAGTGTGTGTCTGTGTGTGTGTGTGATAGTGAGGGTGAATGTGTGTGTGTGTGTGAGTGAGGGTGAGTGTGTGTCTTTCTGTGTGTATGTGTGAGAGCGAGAGTGAGTGTGAGGGTGAGTGTGTGAGAGTGAGGGTGCGTGTGTGAGAGGGAGTATGTGAGAGTGAGGGTGAGTGTGTGAGGGTGAGTGTGTCTTTCTGTGTGTGTGTGATAGTGAGGGTGAATGTGTGGGTGTGTGTGAGTGAGGGTGAGTGTGTCTTTCTGTGTGTATGTGTGAGAGTGAGTGTGTGTGTGTGAGGGTGTGTGAGTGAGGGCGAGTGTGTGTGAGTGAGGGTGAGTGTGTGTGTGAGTGAGGGTGAGTGTGTGAGTGAGGGTGAGTATCTATGTGAGAGAGTGTGTGTCTGAGGGTGAGTGTGTGTCTGTGTGTGTGTGTGATAGTGAGGGTGAGTGTGTGGGTGTGTGTGAGTGAAGGTGAGTGTGTGTCTTTCTGTGTGTATGTGTGAGAGCGAGAGTGAGTGTGTGTGTGTGTGTGAGTGTGAGAGTGAGGGTGTGCGAGTGTGTGAGTGAGGGTGAGTATCTATGTGAGAGAGTGTGTGTCTGAGGGTGAGTGTGTGTCTGTGTGTGTGTGTGATAGTGAGGGTGAGTGTGTGAGGGTGAATGTGTGGGTGTGTGAGTGAGGGTGAGTGTGTGTGTGAGTGAGGGTGAGTGTGTGAGGGTGTGTGAGTGAGGGTGAGTGAGTGTGAGTGAGGGTGAGTGTGTGTGTGAGTGAGGGTGAGTGTGTGAGTGAGGGTAAGTATCTATGTGAGAGAGTGTGTGTCTGAGGGTGAGTGTGTGTCTGTGTGTGTGTGTGATAGTGAGGGTGAATGTGTGTGTGTGTGTGAGTGAGGGTGAGTGTGTGTCTTTCTGTGTGTATGTGTGAGAGCGAGAGTGAGTGTGAGGGTGAGTGTGTGAGAGTGAGGGTGCGTGTGTGAGAGGGAGTATGTGAGAGTGAGGGTGAGTGTGTGAGGGTGAGTGTGTCTTTCTGTGTGTGTGTGATAGTGAGGGTGAATGTGTGGGTGTGTGTGAGTGAGGGTGAGTGTGTCTTTCTGTGTGTATGTGTGAGAGTGAGTGTGTGTGTGTGAGGGTGTGTGAGTGAGGGCGAGTGTGTGTGAGTGAGGGTGAGTGTGTGTGTGAGTGAGGGTGAGTGTGTGAGTGAGGGTGAGTATCTATGTGAGAGAGTGTGTGTCTGAGGGTGAGTGTGTGTCTGTGTGTGTGTGTGATAGTGAGGGTGAGTGTGTGGGTGTGTGTGAGTGAAGGTGAGTGTGTGTCTTTCTGTGTGTATGTGTGAGAGCGAGAGTGAGTGTGTGTGTGTGTGTGAGTGTGAGAGTGAGGGTGTGCGAGTGTGTGAGTGAGGGTGAGTATCTATGTGAGAGAGTGTGTGTCTGAGGGTGAGTGTGTGTCTGTGTGTGTGTGTGATAGTGAGGGTGAGTGTGTGGGTGTGTGTGAGTGAGGGTGAGTGTGTCTTTCTGTGTGTATGCGTGAGAGTGAGTGTGTGTGTGTGAGGGTGTGTGAGTGAGGGCGAGTGTGTGTGAGTGAGGGTGAGTGTGTGTGTGAGTGAGGGTGAGTGTGTGAGTGAGGGTGAGTATCTATGTGAGAGAGTGTGTGTCTGAGGGTGAGTGTGTGTCTGTGTGTGTGTGTGATAGTGAGGGTGAGTGTGTGGGTGGGTGTGAGTGAAGGTGAGTGTGTGTCTTTCTGTGTGTATGTGTGAGAGCGAGAGTGAGTGTGTGTGTGTGTGAGTGTGAGAGTGAGGGTGTGCGAGTGTGTGAGTGAGGGTGAGTATCTATGTGAGAGAGTGTGTGTCGGAGGGTGAGTGTGTGTCTGTGTGTGTGTGTGATAGTGAGGGTGAGTGTGTGGGTGTGTGTGAGTGAGGGTGAATGTGTGTCTTTCTGTGTGTATGTGTGAGAGCGAGAGTGAGTGTGTGTGTGTGTGAGTGTGAGAGTGAGGGTGTGCGAGTGTGTGAGTGAGGGTGAGTATCTATGTGAGAGAGTGTGTGTCTGAGGGTGAGTGTGTGTCTGTGTGTGTGTGATAGTGAGGGTGAATGTGTGGGTGTGTGTGAGTGAGGGTGAGTGTGTGTCTTTCTGTGTGTATGTGTGAGAGCGAGAGTGAGTGTGTGTGTGTGTGTGTGTGTGTGATAGTGAGGGTGAATGTGTGGGTGTGTGTGAGTGAGGGTGAGTGTGTGTCTTTCTGTGTGTATGTGTGAGAGCGAGAGTGAGTGTGAGGGTGAGTGTGTGAGAGTGAGAGTGAGGGTGCGTGTGTGAGAGGGAGTATGTGAGAGTGAGGGTGAGTGTGTTAGGGTGAGTGTGTGAGAGTGAGAGTGAGGGTGAGTGTGTGAGGGTGAGTGTGTCTTTCTGTGTGTGTGTGATAGTGAGGGTGAATGTGTGGGTGTGTGTGAGTGAGGGTGAGTGTGTCTTTCTGTGTGTATGTGTGAGAGTGAGCGTGGGTGTGTGAGTGAGGGCGAGTGTGTGTCTTTCTGTGTGTGTGTGTGTGTGTGAGAGCGAGGGTGAGTGTGTGTGTGTGTGAGGGCGAGTGTGTGTCTTTCTGTGTGTGTGTGTGTGAGAGCGAGGGTGAGTGTGTGTGTGTGTGAGGGTGAGTGTGTGTCTTTCTGTGTGTGTGTATGTGAGAGCGAGGGTGAGTGTGTGTGTGTGTGTGAGGGTGAGTGTGTGAGAGTGAGGGTGAGTGTGTGTCTTTCTGTGTGTGTGTGTGAGAGAGTGAGGGTGCATGTGTCTGTGAGTGAGGGCGAGTGTGTGTGTTTGTGAATGAGTGTAAGTTTTCTGCTCATTTTTCTTTTTAAAACTAACATAACGGGAAAGTTGGTCGCTTTGAGAATTGTTTCCGGGTTTCCTTTGTGCTGTAGTGTGGTGGTGATGTGGACAGGACTGTGGTTGACCAGATGTAAGCGCTGAATCTCATGGAAAGAGTGAGAGAGTTTCCGATTGTACAGGGAGACCCAGGTTGAAACATTCAACAGGAACGCTGCCAGATTTCAATCAGCGACATCATTTAACATGTGAAATAGGGAGGGCCACAAGGGGGGGGGGAATGGCGGGATGCAGGGGATACTGATTTACAAATATTTGCACAGAAATTCCTCGGCATAGAGTGTGTGCCTGTTTGACTAAAGCTAAATAATTTCCCTGTTGAGTGTGATCCTGCCTTCGCTCCAGACGCTTTGACAGCGCTCCCAAGTATGAGGATTTTGGAAAGATCACTCGCAAGTCAGGAGTTCGAACAGGCTGACTCCCTCATTCCACCCAGCGACAACTTACTTGCCAGCGGATAAACAAACAGAAAGTGATTCCGAAGTCAAAGTTAAACGACTTGGAAAATGTTAACGTTACAGTTCCCTCCTGACAAGTCTCCTTTCAGATTTCCCCCATCTATTAAAGAAAAGAAGGGGGGGGGGGTTGCATTTATATAGCGCCTTTCAATACTTGAAAACTACTCCAACTTCTGTAAAAAGCTTCCAGATGTCCTGAAGCGCAGTCACTGTTGTAATGTGAGAAACATGGTAGCCACTTTTGTGCACAGCAAGCTCCCACAAACAGCAATCTATTGAGTAGGTGAACTATTTTAAGCCTTGTTGGGTGAGGGATGAGTTTTGGCCAGGTTGTCAAGGAGGAGTCCCCAGCTTTATCAAAATAAAGCTGAGGGATGCTCAGCCACCACCTGAGGGGGTTTAAGTGGCTCATTGGGAAGAGGACACGGCTGACAGGGCAGGGCTCCCTCAGTACGGAGCACGGGAGTTCCAGCTGACACTTTGTGCTGGTTTGGGGCTGGTGACCCAGGAGTGGGGGCACAGCCCGCTGAGCGACGGCTGACAGATTGATTCAGGAGGAATATCTCAGAGCTTTGCAGAGCGGGGTGAACGGACGCACTTCCCAGTGCGGGAAGATCCCAGGCAGAGTGACAGGAAGGAAATTGCACAAGACCTCAATACCATTCCTTCCCTCCCCCCCCCCCCCCCCCCCCCCCCCTCCACCGTGGAAGCCAGGCAAAGGATAAATTAACAAAGGTTTGTGGTGCAGTGGTTAGCACTGCTGCCTCACGGTGCCGAAGTCCCAGGTTCGATCCCGGCAAACTGTCCCTGTGGAGTTTGCACATTTTCCCCGTGTTTGCGTGCGTTTCGCCCCCACAACCCAAAGGTATGCAGAGTAGGTGGAGTAATCACACTAAATTGCCCCTTAATTGAATAAAATGAATCGGGTACTCTAAATTTATAATAAATAAATAAATTAGCAAAGGTTCCCCCGCTTCCACGTGCCGTCAACTGCTCCTTCCTGGAAGGTGCGCTTCTTTTGGGTTAACCCAATAAACTAAATCAAACAGGAAGGTCTGTCTGAACTGAGTGCACAGATGTCAAGTTAACTGGTCATGGCTGTGATGCCCCCACAGTCAAATAGCCTGCCAAAACAAATGCTCGCAGAGGAAAACCTGGACCAGTTGAGTTTGGTACCAGAATCGCACTGCAGCAGAATTGGCTTCTAGGTGACGGCGGGAGAGCGATAGAAAACATGCACAAGCGCTCAGTGAGTGACTCATCGACTCCTCCAGTTTCACCTCCCAGGGGACAGGAACCTGGCCAACGATCAGGGCCTTGCCGCAGATGCTCTGGGGCGCCGGCCAGTGGCTGTTCAAACACACACACACCAGCCCACACAGCCGAGATTGGGAATTCAGCTGAGCTGAGCGACTGAGCCAATCTTTCTTCCCTTTCCACTGACGGCACAATTCAAAAGTCTTGAATGTTCTGCTAACTGAGAGAGAGAAAAGCTTCCAGCTCAGAGAAACTCGAGGCGACCTTAATTTTTTTTCTGAATCCTTTTTGGGGGAACATCCTAATAATAAGACTTTATGGACATTTTGACATTCTGGCATGAGCTTATTGTGACTTATCCATTGGAAATGTAAAGACACATATATAATATATAAAACATATTAGATATAAGTACCTGTATTTGCACACATGTTATTTGTACACACATGTCAAGGAGACACAGCCACACACACATCCACATACACAGACATATATACTTGAGGACACCTACCCCCACTCTCTCTGGATAGACGCCTGCACGAAGGAATGATGCCTTCCAACTATCCACCTCCTCCTGGGTCTCGCAAGCCAACTCCAGCTGCCGGTAATCCTTGTAGACATTCCTGTCGGTAAAGATGAGTGGGGTGGGGGGGTGGGGGGGAAGAAGAAAGCAGCCACAAATTGGAGGAGACTGGGAACCGTGAACTGAAATATAATTAGGTGTCGGGAGTATTGCAGGACACCGAGGGGGTTTCTACCTGTTCAGTTTTAATGATGGTCAGGAATGTTCAAGTCAGGCGGTGATGGCAAACAGAAAGGCAGGCCCTTGTACAAGCAGAACTAGGAGATCTCATTTCAAATCAACTCCTGTCCGTGTTAACTTACAGCCAGTGCACCCTGGAGACCGGCCGTTGTCCTAAATGCTAAGCTTCAAGGCAGAACTGACGGTGTCATTTTGGGTGGGAAAACCGATCAGCAACGTGCTGGCTGTTCCACCACGATTGGCATCACAATTCTCCCACACTTTTAAGGCATTTTCCTTTGGGGCTAGGGGTGAAACCCACTGAGAAGGTATGTGGGAAAGTAAGACCCTGGCAAGCCCGGCCTCACAGAGATCGGGGCGCTGTTTTTTAAAGGGTGCCCCCATCTCAAAGTGAGAGCGAAGACCCACCCTCCCCAGGATCACTGGCGTTAGAGCCCTCCCTTCTAGCCAGCATCGCCCCCCCCCCACCTCCACATACCCGACAATCATCAGCACCAGTGATACCCCCACCCCTCCGTAGTGACACCCTGCGACGGGGTCGCCAAATGCCCCCCTTTCATGCGCCCCCCACCCCTTCATGCCCCCCCTCCATGGCCACTCCCCCTTTCAGGCCTCACCCTGGCAGTGCCAACCTGGGTGCCATGACCCCGACCATCCTGGGGCCGCAATAGCCTCCGACCCACCCCCGCCCCACCCCCCGCCCACTGGCGTAGTCATCACATCTGGTCTCCAGTGATGGGAGACCAGTGGCTGGATTCTTCATCCCACCTGCCGCAATAAAGCCACGAGCGAGATGCCAACAATGGAAAAATCCATTGACCTCGGGTGGCATTCTCCCACCCCAGGACTGATTCCCGCCAGCCTCAGCTGTGCCCGCGGGGTTAAGTGGGGGGGGGGGCTGCTGGGGAATCCTGGGAGCCGGAATACTCAGGCTCCAAACTGTATGAGCATATTAAAATACTCATTTAAATATGCTCATCTGGTTCACGCCCAGTGAGGGTTCAAAACCCTCACAGTTCAGGGCTGGGTAGAGATACACTGTCAATGAAGAAAGTCAACAGGCAGTGGTTAGTTGGTGCCATACCTGGAACTTAAAAACTTTTATAAAATTAATTCATGGGATGTGGGCATTGCTAGCTGGGCCAACATTTATTGCCCATCCCTAATTGCTCTGGAACAAAGTGACTTGCTCGGCCATTCCAGAGGGTAGTTAATAGCATTGCTGTCGGTCTGGAGTCACATGTAGACCAGACCAGGGTAAGGACGGTAGATTTCCCTCCCTAGGTCCAAAGACGTGCAGGTTAGGTGGATTGACCATGCTAAATTGCCCCGAGTGTCCAAAATGGTTAGGAGGGGTTATTGGGTTCCGCAGACAGGATGGAAGTGAGGGCTTAAGTGGGTCGGTGCAGACTCGATGGGCCGAATTACCTCCTTCTGCACTGTATGTTCTATGTTCTAAAGGACATTAGATTAAAGGATCCTAAACTAGGGAGATGGCAGTTCAGGAAACATCTTGGGATGATGCTGGAGTAGACAATTTATAACTTGGGTGCAACTGGTCACGCTCCTTCAATTGTCACCATTCTGCAAAGGAAACATTCCTTGGTGGAAACTATCAAGCCAGAGAGACATTAAAACAAAATTAAAATCAGCAACTGTAGGAGGCAACACATCTCTGCGAAATAAATTGATGCACTATCAATTACGACGAGACGAGAGTAGAGAGTAATCGAGGCTTTATTACACAGAGATGTGTGGCCTCCTACAGCTGCTGCTGAAATTGCTGCAGCTCGGTGAGCACACACATTTATACTCCGCCTACTGGGCGGAGCCAGCAGGCAGGGAACTACCCCCGTACCTGTAGTACAGGAGCCTTACCGTATTACATCTCATACGTGCACTATGTACAACAGTGGTGACTACCACACATATGTTTGATGCCCTGCATTGAAAAGGGCGGTCAGGACAGTGACTGAAGCTCAAACTCTTCAGACATATTGCTAAGCAGTTGATATTTCATCTGGATTCCCAAGCAAATTAAAAAAACAATAATCCTTTTAGTCAGTTATTGGTCGATTTTTGGTGGATGGGAATCTACTTGTGGTGCATGGGGAATGTTATCTCCTGCTAGGCACGGTGGCACAGTGGTTAGCACTGCTGCTTTCATGCAGCACGGTGACAAAATGGGTTAGCCCTGCTGCCTCACGGCGCCGAAGTTCCAGGTTCGATCCCGGCTCTGGGTCACTGTCCGTGTGGAGTTTGCACATTCTCCCCGTGTTTGCGTGGGTTTCGCCCCACAACCCAAAAATGTGCAGGCTAGGTGGATTGGCCACGCTAAATTGCCCCTTAATTGCCACGCTAAATTGCCCCAAAATTAAAATCAGCAACTGTAGGAGGCAACACATCTCTGCGAAATAAATTGATGCACTATCAATTACGACGAGACGAGAGTAGAGAGTAATCGAGGCTTTATTACACAGAGATGTGTGGCCTCCTACAGCTGCTGCTGAAATTGCTGCAGCTCGGTGAGCACACACATTTATACTCCGCCTACTGGGCGGAGCCAGCAGGCAGGGAACTACCCCCGTACCTGTAGTACAGGAGCCTTACCGTATTACATCTCATACGTGCACTATGTACAACAGTGGTGACTACCACACATATGTTTGATGCCCTGCATTGAAAAGGGCGGTCAGGACAGTGACTGAAGCTCAAACTCTTCAGACATATTGCTAAGCAGTTGATATTTCATCTGGATTCCCAAGCAAATTAAAAAAACAATAATCCTTTTAGTCAGTTATTGGTCGATTTTTGGTGGATGGGAATCTACTTGTGGTGCATGGGGAATGTTATCTCCTGCTAGGCACGGTGGCACAGTGGTTAGCACTGCTGCTTTCATGCAGCACGGTGACAAAATGGGTTAGCCCTGCTGCCTCACGGCGCCGAAGTTCCAGGTTCGATCCCGGCTCTGGGTCACTGTCCGTGTGGAGTTTGCACATTCTCCCCGTGTTTGCGTGGGTTTCGCCCCACAACCCAAAAATGTGCAGGCTAGGTGGATTGGCCACGCTAAATTGCCCCTTAATTGGAAAAAATTAACTGGGTACTCTAAATTTATAAAAAGAAAGCACTGCTGCCTCATAGCACCAGGGACCCGGGTTCAATTTCAGCCTTGGGTGACTGTCTGTGCGGAGTCTGCACGTTCTCCCCGTGTCTGCGTGGGTTTCCTCCGGGTGCTCCGGTTTCCTTCCACAGTCCAAAGATGTGCAGTTTAGGTTGGATTGTGAGGATAGGGCAGGGGTGTGGACCTAGATAGGGTGTTCTTTCGGAAGGTCGGTGCAGAATCATTGGGCTGAATGGCCTCCTTCTGCACTGTAGGGGTTCTATGGAAATTCACCTTGGTTTATTATACTTGTGGGTCAATTGGGGGATTCACAATTGGAGGAACAAACTTAACATTCCTATCTGCACACAAGCCATTGTGTTCTAGTCTGGCTGCAACCAGATTATTACCCACTCCTCAACGCAGTTTTGCAGCCAAACATGAGAAAGGACCGTCTATAATCATTTGAAGACTTGCCCTGTATCTATTGGCCATCGACACCATTTATCCAACAACCCATAGCTCAACGTTGGGTCCATTAAATTGGGAAGCAGTTTGGCTTTCCCCCCATTGTAAGTGCAGAGCCACACAACTGGACGCTAAGTGGACTGGACTGGAGCACACCTCATGTACACGACTCACCAAACCCTAAAGGAATTTGGTCCCGTCTTTAGCAAAACCTATTTGAAGCAATTCAACCTAAGCTACTAGGGCCAAGATCACCTACCTAATGCCGCTTCTGGGTGCATGGGAAACAAGAAACGCCAGCAACAAAGTACTATCAATGGTCATAATTAGCAAAGGAACCGGTTGTCTAAAATTTCATTAACAAATGGTGCTTTGTGGACTTAACTCTACTTTAGAATTTGGCACAACTTTGCACTGATCCTGATATGATGAGGGGCACCCGAGCATTCCTACATCCTTGTTGCTATCATGTTGGAGCAATTATCCATGTACTGGTTGTTGTACTCCAATTAGATTCCCCTTTTCCCAGAGCTTTTCTCCCGATGTCACAACTGGCACACAGTGGCCAAGATTCCAGAGAGAAGCAAGACTTCCTTGATGCCTTCACCGTGATCCTGAATGTAATTTTTTTCCCCCTATTCATCCGTGGGGTATGCGTGTCGCTGGCTGGGTCAGCACCTATCACCCACCCCTAACTGCCCTTCAACTAATTGGCTTGCTAGGCCATTTCAGGGGGCAGTTTAAGTGTCAACCGCATTGCTGTGGGTCTGGAGTCACAATGAAAATCTCTTATCGTCACAAGTAGGCTTCAAATGAAGTTACTGTGAAAAGCCCCTCGTCGCCACATTCCGGCGCCTGTTCGGGAAGGCTGGTTCCGGGACTGGGTAAGGACGGCAGATTTCCTTCCCGAAAGGGACATTACTCAAACCAGCTGGGGTTTGGATGCCAACAGACTTTCTTTCCTGGTTGAATTCAAATCTCACCACCTGCTGTGGTGGGATTCAAACCCTCTTCCCCCACAGCATTACCCTGGCTCTCTGGATGACTAGTTCAGTGACAAGGCCACTAACACCACTGCCTCCCAAATTGGTCACGTCTAACCTGTTTGTAACCCCTTGCTGGATGGCAATGCCACCAGAAAAATTGGGCAAGGTTGCTCCGACTTATTAACTCAAGGTTATTTCACAGATGGGCCCCAAGGTTGTCCTTAAAAACAAATCCCTGTCCTTTCCCACTTTGACTGATCATTTCCTGCACCGAACCTTCCGGACTTTACATCCCCAGTCTGAATTATGGGTCCTTCATTCGAAAGATCCTCTATATCACCATACACATGTAACTCTTTAGAGACTTTTCCAGTGATGTCCAGCACGGTGCTTTATCAGTGCTGTGTATTGGGACACTGCTCACAAAGCATGGCTTAAAGAAACAGATGTACTGGCAAGCCAGAATTACATCTCAGGATTATAAGGACGTAAGAGGCTTAATTTTCCTTCTGCATTATTCTTAATGCACCACATGATCCGTTAAACCACTGTCCGCAGTATCTTAACACAGTTATTCACACCCTTAAAATAAACAAATCTACTAAGACGGTGCAGACAGGAAGTTAGCACAGGCATTATGCTAGTTTAGTACGGTGCAAAGTGAAGAACAATCCCAGAGTCCCATAACCTGGGGGCCCTGTTGTAAATTTCCCGTCTTGCTTTCTGACAACTTTTATTTTTTCCTCTGCTGTTCTCACGATTCCTTTGCTCTCAAAACCGCCCACCATCTTACCCCACCGGATCGCTTGCCCTCACTTCTCACTGCATTCCCTTTTCAAAGCTCATTTCTCTGCTTCAGTTTTGGGTCCTTAATTAGTCTCTTTGACCATCTCTGCAATCCACTCCTCTCAGGATCTCACCTGCTGAAGTGCGGCATGTTTTTTTTTGAGGGTTTGTGCCACAGCTTGTTCCTAATTTGGCTGTTGCTGAGCTATAACCAATAACAGCCAATCTTTGCCTTTCAGTCGTAACCCAATAACTCATTGGCACAGTGGTTAGCACTGCTGCCTCACAGCGCCAGGGACCCAGGTTCAATGTCTGTGTGGAGTTTACACTTCCTCCCAGTGTCTACGCTGGTTTCGGCCGGGTGCTCTGGTTTCCTCCCACAGTCTAAAGATCTGCAGGTTAGGTGGATCGGCCGTGCTGAAATTGCCGCTTAGTGTTCAAAGGTTAGGTAGGGTTATGGGGATAGGGCGAGGGAGTGGGCTTAGATAGGGTGCTCTTTCAGGGGGTGGGTGCAGACTCGGTGGGCTGAATGGCCTCCTTCTGCACTGGAGGGATTCTATTCTATGGATAAAGTACAACTTGTGTTTGTCCATTAATACACAGTGTGGCACATCACATACTGCAATCATCCAGTGTGCTCATCAAGGGCCAAGGTTCATTCCCTGGCTTCAAGGTGTATGAGACGGGCATGGTACCAGGCTCAATCTATGCCTGCCTAACCTTGTCTGTCACATCACCTTTCCATGGGTCTCTCAATCCGATCAGAGCAATTCCAGCAGGAAGGTGGCATGAAATTCCTTTGTTGGCTAATTTAGGTAAAGTGGTGTTCCATCTACAAGTCACAGCTGACTGGTGACACCAGAGGGTCATCTTCTCCAGGCTCCTTTGCATCTGTGGACCATGGTCACGGCACAGGAGGTGGCCTTACAGCCCATCAAGTCCATGCCAGAATGATACGGCTCTGCTGTATATTTTAATGGGTTTGAAAGGCAATGTTTGTGCTGGTGACTTTAGTAGACCAGCTGGAGGTTGCCCACTTCACTGCGATCAAAAGGCAGGAACTTTGACAATGAGGTGTCGGGGGTCGACGTGCTCAGGTTACACCCCGGCTCGCGTTATCTTCAAAACCGGTGCATGGTTGGCACGTTCAGGGCTGCTTTCAGGAACGTTTGTGGCGAGAGCCTCACTAAGGAGGTTCAATTCTGATGTTTCTTTAACCTCAGCTGTAGATGCTTCACTACCCTGAGGCCAACCTCCACCCCGTCACCCAGTTACAACTGGACTGCGAATGTCTTTCTGAATTGTAATCTCCTATCCTTCGACATCAAAAAGATGCCGATCCAGATCTTTTAAACTCTCCGAGCAGCCTTCCTGATCCAGGATTAGCTCAGAGGAACTTCAATCACCCCTGCTCAATCTAAATCTTGGACGTTTTTGTGGACTTGCTTCAATTCTATTTGGGGTCCACCACCATCTCTGACATGTTGGATGTCGCAAATTTCCAACTAATTCAAAGAGAAAGGTAGCAACAGTTCTGGAATAAGGTTGCAACAACTTCAAGCCAATTGATCTCACCCTGTACTGTAAATGTTGCTATACTTCCATAATGAAATAACTTTGTCGCATAGAATTCCTACAGTGCAGAAGGAGGCCATTCAACCCATCTAGTCTGCACCGACCCTCTGAAAGTGCACCCTAACAAGGCCCACTCCCCCACCCCACCCGATCCCCGTAACCCCACCTAACCTTTGGACAATTTAGCATGGACAATCCACCTAACCTGCATATCTTTACTGTGGGAGGAAACCAGAGGTTCCGGAGGAAACCCACTCAGACATGTGGGAGAAAGTGCAAACTGCACACTGACAGTCACCCAAGGCCGGAATTGATCCCGGGTCCCTGGTGCTGTGAGGCAGCAGTGCTAACCACTCTGCCACCGTGCCCTTTATGTCATTCAATTAGTTCAAGATCCAAAAGGAGACTTTCAGAAATAATTTATTCCTAATTCTGCGAAAACCATTTACTCACTGGCTTCGATGGAACACCCTTTTCCCTTTTGCAATTTTCCATGCATCCCATCTCTTCCCATGTATCCTCCTCTCCACTGGATGAGGCAGCCTTGGGCATAGACCATTCCCGAAGCTCCCAGCAATGTGGCTCCACACTAGCCATCCCTTCCCCTACTCCCTGCAGACATACAGGGCGGCTCCAAGGAGACTGCATCCAGGGAACCAGCCATGAACCAGGGCGTCCCATCCATGAGGCAAGGCTCAATCGCAGTCGAATTTGACATTGCAATCTAGGTCCTCCATAGGGAGGGGGGAATCCACTGTCCCCACGTGTTAGGCTTTGCCCCTGTTTTACCCTCCTCCCCGTAGCAAACCTTTAATCTTCAACATACAGATTAACAGATGGGAGACAACGTACCTCTGTTCTGTGTTAAAGAGGGCGAAAATGTGTTTGCTTGACATAAATCCCTTCTCTATGTCGCGCAGCTTCAGGTTGTCAAGTGGCAACATGTATTTCTTCTCTTTTTCCTGTAAGACATCATCAATGTTGAGCAATTATACATCTTGTCTTATTCTAACAGAGGGAGGGGGAGGAATGAGCAGTGTATTTCTCCTTGAATTGTGATGAGCACAAAACAGTAATATTTCATTACAAATCATTTTACTGAATGCTACAAACTCAGCTAATAAAAAAAGAATTAGGTGCAGTGTACAGTCCCACACGTCCCGGGACAAGTTCCCGTAGTTGAGGTTATTCATAAGGCCCTGCCTGCTCAAATTTGCCCCTCGCCTCAGGTGTGGTGACCCTCAAGTTATATCATCACCGGTCAGCTTACTATCTCAAAGGGGAAAGCAGCCTATGGTCCCCTGGGACTGTGGCGACATTTGCATACTTTGGCCAGGAGAACGGGATGGATGGGAGATCTACCTTGCTCGTCTTCAAACAGGAAGGGATCTTTTACATCCAAGAGGGCGGGCACAGCCATGGTGTAAACTTCAACCTACATGTCGGTTCCGTCAACAGTGCGGGACTCCCTCGGTACTACTGCTGAAGTGTCAGCTTAGAGATTGTGTGCTCAGGCCACCGGGCGGGGGTCTCCTGACTCTGGAAAAAGGGTGCGTGATACCCTCTCGGAGGCATTTTTTAAAAATTAATTAATCTACGGGATGTGATGCCGCTTGTCAGGCCAGCATTTATTGCCCGTCCCTAGTTGCCCTTCAGAAGGTGGCGGTGAGCTGCCTTCTTGAACCGCTGCAGATCCCGAGCTGTAGGTACACCCACAGTGCTGTTAGGAAAATAGTTTTTGTCGCGGTTGAATACGGCCGAGGGGGTTTGCTGAGCCATTTCAGAGGACATTTAAGAGTCAAACACATCGCTGTGTGGGTCTGGAGTCACATGTAGGCCAGGCCTGGTAAGGACGGCAGATTTCCTTCCCTGAAGGATATTAGTGAACCAGCTGGGGTTTTACGACAATCGATAACAGCTTCCTGGTTATCACCAGACTCTTAATTCCAGATATTTTATTGAGTTTAAATTCCACCACCTGGCGTGGTGGGATTCGAACCCTGGTCCCCAGAGCATTGCCTGGGTCTCTGGATTATTAGTACAGCGACAGTACCACTACGCCACCGCCTTCAGCCTCAAGGCGAATCATGAAGCAGTATTTACCGTTATCTTACCAGTGCCATACCTTGTGCCAATATTAATCCTCTTCATCCCTTAATGGCACCATTAACACTCCACTGTGTTTTATGTCCATGACAAGTTTGTCCATATCACCTTTACCCCTGCCTATCCCTGGTCTACTCCTGCGCCCCACCTCCTCCATCCCCTTTCCCAACTGTATCATGTTGCAATTTCTACCTTGCATCAGTTCTGTACAAGGGTCATTTAGATCAGAAACGTCAACTCGGTTTCTCTCTCCACAGATGCTGCCAAACCTGCTGAGTTTAGCCATTAGTTGCTGTTTTTACAGGAGCAGCCTTTAGGTTTTTTTTAAGCCTGTGGACTGGGGGATGGCACAGAGGACGAGGCGTCACAGTTTTGAGGTTTGAGATGAAATTGGTTTGATTGCGGAACGATTCCGCAAGTCACGCGGAATTAATTATTTGACCAAGAAAAAGCCTGTGAGCAAACACCATCTCCAGTGAACACTTACAAAAAAAAACCATAGTCACACACAAATCACGTCCTCGTTTTTCACCCCTCCAGCCTGGCGATTCTTCCGAGTCACTCACTTAGCAGATATACCTTCATCCAGAAAATCTATTCAGGGTCAGGATGTTCTCCCTCATGAGTTGAAGATGCTCAAACTGAAAAGGATTTTCCGTGTTTATCAGCTGTCCTTCCTGATGGATTTGATTCAGAAAGCAGGTCAGCCCGTTGCCAAGTCAGGTCAGAGGAGACACCCCTCCTCACATCAATCGGCCGCAGGGTATCCGGGACGCAGACTTTTTCTGATGCACGAGGCCTAGGCCCGAGGTGCTGCCAGGCCCTCTTCCGCGGAGGACCATCAGCTTTACAAAAAAAAGAACCCATTTAATAAGATTAACCAACACCTTCAGAGGCAGCACAGGCTAATGTAAATGCTACCCGCCTGAGACAGCGAATCATAGGCCTGGAGATTGATTTGTGCCGACCTTTCAGGTATTATTCGGACTCTCAAGGCCCCAGTTTGACAGTGGACAGGAAACATCAGCACATTCCCACGAGTGCGATGATTTTGGCTAAGGGCAACAAACCGTCCTTTATCCATATCTTTTTTTAAAAATTTAGAGTACCCAATACATTTTTTCCAATTAAGGGGCAATTTTAGCGTGGCCAATCCACCTCCCCAGCACATCTTTGGGGTTGTGGGGGCGAAACCCACGCAAACACGGGGAGAATGCGCAAACTCCACACGGACAGTGACCCCAGGGCCGGGATTGAACCTGGGACCTCAGCACCGTGAGGCAGCAGTGCTAACTACTGCGCCATCGTGCTGCCCTTCCTTTATCTATATCTGAGGCAGGCATCAGTCTATCTGCAGGTGAAAAGAAAGGTCCCAATGTGTTTTTAAGGATGGCACTCATCGCGCTTCAAGACCGATGTGCCCGAAGGCCGCCCTAATTCATCGCGGGGCAGCGGGCGTTGCAGGCAAGGCTGGCATTGATTGCCCAGTTGCCCCCAAGAAGGTGGTGGCAGAATTGATAGAACTGAATTGCTTGCTACGCCGCTGAAGAGTTATGTCATATTGTTGGGGGGTGAAGTCACACATAGGCCCCACTTAGGGGCGGCACGGTAGCATAGTGGTTAGCACAGTTGCTTCACAGCTCCAGGGTCCCAGGTTCGATTCCCGGCTTGGGTCACTGTCTGTGCAGAGTTTGCATGTTCTCCCCGTGTCTGCGTGGGTTTCCTCCGGGTGCTCCAGTTTCCTCCCACAGTCCAAAGACGTGCAGGTTAGGTGGATTGGCCACGATAAATTGCCCTTAGTGTCCAGGAAAAAAATGGTTAGGTGGGTTACGGGGATAGGGTGGAGGTGTGGGCTTGGATAGGTTGCTCTTTCCAAGGGCTGGTGCGGACTCGATGGGCCGAATGGCCTTCTTCTGCACTGTAAATTCGATGATTTAATGATTCTACGACTGGATAGGGGTGGCAGGTTTCCTTCCCGATGTGGCATTAGTGAATCAGTTGGGTTTCTGCAAAGGTTTATGGCATCATGGGCATTGCCAGATTTTGGCCAGAATTCTCTGACCTTCGCTGGGGGCGGGATTCGCTGGTCCCGCCGGCGCCCCCCCTCCACGGGTTTTCTGGCAGCATGGGATGTCTCCAATGGGAATTCCCATTGACAGGAACGGGAGCAGAGAATCCTGCTGCCGACAAACCCACAAAGGGAAGGCCGAAGAATCCTGCCCTTCGATTTTGCTGAATTCCGTTGCTCAAATCGCCACGTTGAGACTTGGCCTCTTGTTCTCTGGCTTCTTGCGTCCAGGGCTCATGGACCACCAACCCAGTAACATAACCATTACGCCGCCATGCCCTGCTTGGCTGAGCGATCTCCATAACCCAACTGTCTCTTGGCATTTGGTGAGCTACCAGAAGCCCGATGGACCCCGGCAATCGCGCCAATGCTCAGGAGAACCGGCAGCACAATAAAGAGCCAGCCACAGTGCGCCAGGTGGCACCCTCACCTCCAACGTTGTGGGTTCGAGTCAGACTTCAAAGGCTCAAGTACGGGATGCAGACTGGCACTCTCAAGGTCCTGCTGAGGGAGGGCTGCCCTGCCAGAGGTGCCGGATCAAGAATGACACGAGAAACCAAGGCAGGGTCGGCCCTCTCAGGCTGATGTAGAAGAGCCCATTACACTATTTGCATGTAAAGCGGCGGGGGGGGGGGGGGGTCGCCACTTGACTACACTTCACGGAGCATTTTATTGGCTGCACGCCACTTGGGGGAAGTTGCAAAGGGGCGCCATGCAAATGCAAAGTCTTTCTTTGGAATGTGAGGAAGGCGTGGCTGAGGTTGAAATGAGATCTAGCCCTTTAATCCTTTCTGAGGAAGCTGGAGAGACTGTACGGTTATGTATTGCTGCCAAGCCAGCACACTCTGAACTGCAGGGATGCAGAGGTTTAAGATTTCCTTTCATCTGGCCAAGTGGCACGCCATTCGCAGGCCTAATAACCAGCAGAATAAAGCAAAAAAACTGACAGGTTCATAACTTATAGCTTTCTCGTCCAACTCATGCCATTCTCAAACAAGTCATTTTTAAAATATATATAAAATGCACCGCTGAGGTTTAGTCTGGGGATGAAGCAGCTCTTCAACGACGTTGAGATTTCCAATTTCCTTCAAAGAGTCTGCCTAATATTAGTACCATCTGTTGTTAATAATCTAACTTACTGAACTGTCTGCACCGTTTCATTATCAGAACTGCTGATACCGCTAAAACAAAATATTTCCAGCTGCACTATTTTAAGGCACGCACTTAAACAAAACAGTTCAGGACTGTTTGTAAATGTGGCCTTATTTTTTCTAATCCATGCACTTATCACAGTTTATTCAAACTGGCCTATTAGAGGACACCAGCTCAGCAGCCGATGACGCACCCCTGCCCCGATTGGGTTTAGGAAAGCAACGTCACGTTTGCTAATTTCCGGCGGATTGGAAATTAGCAAACGTGACACCACTGTTTAAAAAAGGAGGTAGGCAGAAAGTGGGTAATTATAGGCCAGTGAGCTTAACTTCGGTAGTAGGGAAGATGCTGGAATCTATCATCAAGGAAGAAATAGCGAGGCATCTGGATGGAAATTGTCCCATCGGACAGACGCAGCATGGGTTCATAAAGGGCAGGTCGTGCCTAACTAATTTAGTGGAATTTTTTGAGGACATTAACAGTGCGGTAGATAACGGGGAGCCAATGGATGTGGTATATCTGGATTTCCAGAAAGCCTTTGACAAGGTGCCACACAAAAGGTTGTTGCATAAGATAAAGATGCATGGCATTAAGGGGAAAGTAGTAGCATGGATAGAGGATTGGTTAATTAATAGAAAGCAAAGAGTGGGGATTAATGGGTGTTTCTCTGGTTGGCAATCAGTAGCTAGTGGTGTCCCTCAGGGATCAGTGTTGGGCCCACAACTGTTCACAATTTACATAGATGATTTGGAGTTGGGGACCAAGGGCAATGTGTCCAAGTTTGCAGACGACACTAAGATAAGTGGTAAAGCAAAAAGTGCAGAGGATACTGGAAGTCTGCAGAGGGATTTGGACAGGCTAAGTGAATGGGCTAGGGTCTGGCAGATGGAATACAATGTTGACAAATGTGAGGTTATCCATTTTGGTAAGAATAGCGGCAAAGGGGATTATTATATAAATGATAAAATATTAAAACATGCTGCTGTGCAGAGAGACCTGGGTGTGCTCGTGCATGAGTCGCAGAAAGTTGGTTTTCAGGTGCAACAGGTGATTAAGAAGGCAAATGGAATTTTGTCCTTCATTGCTAGAGGGATGGAGTTTAAGACTAGGGAGGTTATGCTGCAATTGTATAAGGTGTTAGTGAGGCCACACCTGGAGTATTGTGTTCAGTTTTGGTCTCCTTACTTGAGAAAGGACGTACTGGCACTGGAGGGTGTGCAGAGGAGATTCACTAGGTTAATCCCAGAGCTGAAGGGGTTGGAATACGAGGAGAGGTTGAGTAGACTGGGACTGTACTCGTTGGAATTTAGAAGGATGAGGGGGGATCTTATAGAAACATATAAGATTATGAAGGGAATCGATAGGATAGATGCGGGCAGGTTGTTTCCACTGGCGGGTGAAAGCAGAACTAGGGGGCATAGCCTCAAAATAAGGGGAAGTAGATTTAGGACTGAGTTTAGGAGGAACTTCTTCACCCAAAGGGTTGTGAATCTATGGAATTCCTTGCCCAGTGAAGCAGTTGAGGCTCCTTCATTAAATGTTTTTAAGATAAAGATAGATAGTTTTTTGAAGAATAAAGGGATTAAGGGTTATGGTGTTCGGGCCGGAAAGTGGAGCTGAGTCCACAAAAGATCAGCCATGATCTCATTGAACGGCGGAGCAGGCTCGAGGGGCCAGATGGCCTACTCCTGCTCCTAGTTCTTATGTTCTTATGTCACAAACCGCAGAGAGTGGGGGCTGCAGACCCCCCCCTCCCCCCCCCCACCGGAGGCGACGGCAAGATTCACGGCGGAGTTTATCCTGCAGTTCCTCACCGCGTCAGTTCTGTTGGTGCTCGAATATGGTTACCCGGGTGGCACTGCCAGGGTGCCAAGCTGCCCAGGTGGCAGCGGGGTAACACCCACCGCAGGGGTCTCCAATGATCTGGGACATTTCTCTCCCCCCCCCCCTCCCTCCCCCAGGTGCCATTACACCTGGTCCACGTTTGTGTGGACCAGCGCTCAACAGCACCATGGTGAGTTCTCCCAGGCCCGGGCATTCAATCCCAGGCCTTGGGAGAATCCGGCACGGACATATTTAAATGACCCCAATGGCTCACTTAAATATGTAAATCGGGATTCTGCCCAGTGAGGGCAAGATCCAGATCGCGACATCTCGCGAGGCATTCAGAGTGTCAGGAGATGAAGATTCAAGTTCTATTGAGAACATTTGTGAAGCAGATGGATTTTAACAAGAATCCTGCAGTTTCAGGATCATTGAGGTTACCATTTTATCCCAGATTTGTTAGTTAGTTGAATGTAAATTTTCCCAGCTGTTGTGGTGGAAATTTAACTCGTTCCTCTCGAGTATTAATCCGGACCACTGGAGTATCAGAACAATAACCACCGCACTACCGGCCCCCTCTCAGTCCCCTGCCCGGCCCCTCACAGTAGCCGCCAATTGTGTGTCAGATTCTGGGTCAGTTTGTACTGCCCAATCACGCGCACGAGAACAAAGAACAAAGAATAAAGAAAGGTACAGCACAGGAACAGGCCCTTCGGCCCTCCAAGCCCGTACTGACCCCATGCTGCCCGTCTAAACTAAAATGTTCTACACTTCCTGGGTCCGTATCCCTCTATTCCCATCCTATTCATGTATTTGTCAAGATGCCCCTTAAATGTCACTATCGTCCCTGCTTCCACCATCTCCTCCGGCAGCGAGTTCCAGGCACCCACTACCCTCTGTGTAAAAAACTTGCCTCGTACATCTCCTCTAAACCTTGCCCCTCGCACCTTAAACCTATGCCTCCCAGTAATTGACCCCTCTACCCTGGGGAAAAGCCTCTGACTATCCACTCTGTCTATGCCCCTCACAATTTTGTAGACCTCTATCAGGTTGCCCCTCAACCTCCATCGTTCCAGTGAGAACAAACCGAGTTTATTCAACCGCTCTTCATAGCTAATGCCCTCCATACCAGGCAACATCCTGGTAAATCTCTTCTGCACCCTCTCTAAAGCCTCCTCATCCTTCTGGTAGTGTGGCGACCAGAATTGAACACTATACTCCAAGTGTGGCCTAACTAAGGTACTATACAGCTGCAACATGACTTGCCAATTCTTATACTCAATGCCTCGGCCAATGAAGGCAAGCATGCCGTATGCCTTCTTGACTACCTTCTCCACCAGTGTTGCCCCTTTCAGTGATCTGTGGACCTGTACACCTAGATCTCTCTAACTTTCAATACTCTTGAGGGTTCTACCATTCACTGCATATTCCTGACCTACATTAGACCTTCGAAAATGCATTACCTCACATTTTTCGGATTAAACTCCATCTGCCATCTCTCCCCCCAAATCTCCAAACGATCTAAATCCTGCTGTATCCTCTGACAGTCCTCATCGCTATCCGCAATGCCACCAACCTTTGTGTCGTCTGCAAACTTACTAATCAGACCAGTTACATTTTCCTCCAAATCCTTTATATATACTACGAACAGCAAAGGTCCCAGCACTGATCCCTGCGGAACACCACTAGTCACAGCCCTCCAATTAGAAAAGCACCCTTCCATTGCTACTCTCTGCCAGTTCTGTATCGACCTTGCCAGCTCACCCCTGATCCCGTGTGACTTCACCTATTGTACCAGTCTACCACGAGGGACCTTGTCAAAGGCCTTACTGAAGTCCATATAGACAACATCCACTGCCCTACCTGCATCAATCATCTTTCTGACCTCCTCGAAAAACTCTATCAAGTTAGTGAGACACGACCTCCCCTTCACAAAACCATGCTGCCTGCTTCCAAATGGGAGTAGATGCTGTCTCGAAGAATTCTCTCCAGTAATTTCCCCACCACTGACGTAAGGCTCACCGGCCTGTAGTTCCCTGGATTATCCTTGCTACCCTTCTTAAACAAAGGAACAACATTGGCTATTCTCCAGTCCTCCGGGACATCACCTGAAGACAGTGAGGATCCAAAGATTTCTGTCAAGGCATCAGCAATTTCCTCTCTAGCCTCCTTCAGTATTCTGGGGTCGATCCCATCCGGCCCTGGGGACGTATCTACCTTAATATTTTTCAAGACGCCCAACACCTCATCTTTTTGGATCTCAATATGACCCAGGCTATCTACACACCCTTCTCCAGACTCAACATCCACCAATTCTTTCTCTTTGGTGAATACTGATGCAAAGTATTCATTTAGTACCTCGCCAATTTCCTCTGGCTCCACACATAGATTCCCTTGCCTACCCTTCTGTGGGCCAACCCTTTCCCTGACTACCCTCTTGCTTTTTATGTATGTGTAAAAAGCCTTCGGCTTTTCCTTAACCCTATTTGCCAATGACTTTTCGTGACCTCTTCTAGCCCTCCTGACTCCTTGCTTAAATTCCTTCCTACTTTCCTTACATTCCACACAGGCTTCGTCTGTTCCCAGCCTTCTAGCCCTGACAAATGCCTCCTTTTTCTTTTTGACGAGGCCTACAATATCTCTCGTTATCCAAGGTTCCCGAAAATTGCCGTATTTATCCTTCTTCCTCACAGGAACATGCCGGTCCTGAATTCCTTTCAACTGCCACTTGAAAGCCTCCCACATGTCAGATGTTGATTTACCCTCAATCATCCTCCCACAATCTAGTTTCTTCAATTCCCACCTAATATTGTTATAATTAGCCTTCCCCCAATTTAGCACATTCACCCTAGGACCACTTTTATCCTTGTCCATCAGCACTTTAAAACTTACTGAATTGTGGTCACTGTTCCCGAAATGCTCCCCTACTGAAACGTCTACCACCTGGCCGGACTCATTCCCCAATACCAGGTCCAGTACCTTCCCTAGTTGGACTGTCTATATATTGTTTTAAGAAGCCCTCCTGGATGCTCCTTACAAACTCTGCCCCGTCCAGGCCCCTAGCACTAAGTGAGTCCCAGTCAATATTGGGGAAGTTGAAGTCCCCCATCACAACAACCCTGTTGTTTTTACTCGTTTCCAAAATCTGTCTACCTATCTGCTCCTCTATCAACATTGTGACTGCACCCTTCTTATTCCTGATCTCTACCCATATAGCCTCGTTGCCCTCTGAGGTGTCCTCCCGTAGTACAGTTGTGATATTCTCCCGAACCAGTAGCGCAACTCCGCCACCCCTTTTACATCCCCCTCTATCCCGCCTGAAACATCTAAGTCCTGGAACGTTTAGCTGCCAATCCTGTCCTTCCCTCAACCAGGTCTCTGTAATGGCAACAACATCATAGTTCCAAGTACTCATCCAAGCTCTAAGTTCATCTGCCTTACCCGTAATACTTCTTGCATTAAAACATTTACACTTCAGGCCACCAGACCCGCTGTTTTCAGCATCATCTCCCTGTCTGCTCTTCCTCAAAGCCATACTGGCCCTATTTCCTAGTTCTCCCTCAATGCTTTCACCTTCTGACCTATTGCTCCGGTACCCACCCCCTTGCCATACTAGTTTAAACCCACCCGTGTGACACTAGCAAACCTCGCGGCCAGGATATTTATGCCTCTCCAGTTCAGATGCAACCCGTCCTTCTTATACAGGTCACACCTGCCCCGGAAGAGCTCCCAGTGGTCCAGATAACGGAAACCCTCCCTCCTACACCAGCTGTTTAGCCACGTGTTTAGCTGCTCTATCTTCCTATTTCTAGCCCCACTGGCACGTGGCACAGGGAGGAATCCCGAGATTACAACCCGAGAGGTCCTGTCTTTTAACTTTCTGTTCCAGTTTCCCTTCACCTTTTATCCCTTACAGCCACCGGAGAAAGGAGAACTTCCATCCCAGCTGTCTGCATTGGATTTAATACCAGGCCTCAGAGATGAAAGAGGCCATGTGCTAACTCGCCCCCCCCCCCCCCCCCCCCCCCCCCCACCCACCCACCCACCCACTAGCAGACAAAGGAAATACTATCAAAAGGGATACTTTTATACATTCCACACACACGGCTGGTTTCCGGTTTGATGCTAATTAAAACAAACCTGGCAAGTCTTTCTCAGGGCAGCTAACTGAAGGGCTGGTGTAGAAAATGATCCACTTTCACACATCGTATTGTGGCATTCCCAATATTATGGTGATCCGAGGAGTGGCAGCTTGCTGGGAATGCCTGGAAAACGGGAGGGCGTTTGCACCATCGACTGGGAGCAGGACATCTGTCTGCTCTGCTCTCTTGGACAAGGGAAAGAGAATATGATAGCAACAGTACGGAGATCGTTACTACAAGAACACTTGGACTCATGAATTTTTTTAACGTTCTTGAGATGTGGGCATCGCTGGGCTGAGCCAGCATTTGTTGCGCGTCCCTATTTGCCCTTGAACTGAACGGTTGGTTAGGCCATTTCAGTGGACGGGGTGTCAACCACATTGCTGTTAGGGTCTGGAGTCACATGTAGGCCAGACTGGGCAAGAACGGCAGATTTCCTGCCCTGAAGAATATTCGCAAACCAGATGGGTTTTTAATAACAATTGGCAATGGTTTCATGGTCAGCATTAAACTTTTGATTCCAGATTTTTTTTTCTATTGAATTCAAATTTCATCATCTGCCATGGTGGGATTCGAACCCAGGACCCCAGAGCATTACCCTGGGTCTCTGGATTACTAGCCCAGTGACAATACCACTACGCTACGTCCTCCCCATAGCTCCACAGTGAAATAACCACCGGCTGTCGGACCGACAACCAGTGGAGTGTACATGCGGGGTGTGAGAGAAAGAATGGGAGGGTGAATGTAAGTTTGGGGGAAGAGAGGGACGGAGTCCCGCTACTGGGCCACCACCGTGAACAGGCAGCCTGATAGCAGAATCCTGCAGCTGCAGATGGTGAAATTTGAATTCCCACAGACAGACCCTCCCCCACCCCCCACTCCCCTCCTCCCAAAAAAGTGATGATGTGGAGATGCCGGCGTTGGACTGGGGTGAGCACAGTAAGAAGTCTTACAACACCAGGTTAAAGTCCAATCGGTTTGTTTCAAACACTAGCTTTCGGAGCACTGCTCCTTCCTCATGTTTGAAACAAACCTGTTGGACTTTAACCTGGTGTTGTAAGACTTCTTATTGTGCCCAAAAGAGTGAGCCCTGTCTGGAAGCTAACGAATCAGCCCCGAAACCTGCCCCCTCAGGGATCCCTGTAATAGGGGGACCCCCCTCAGGAACCCCTGTGTTAGGGGAATCCCCCTCAGGGATCCCTGTAATAGGGGGACCCCCCCTCAGGGACCCTTGTAATAGGGGGACCCCCCCCTCAGGGACCCCTGTAATAGGGGAACCCCCCTCAGGGACCCCTATAATAGAGGTCCCTCCTCAGGGACCCCTGTATTAAGGGAATCCCCCTCAGGGAGCCCTGCATTAGGGGGGCCCTCTTCAGAGACCCCTATAATAGGGGGTCCCCCCTCAGGGACCCCTGTAATGGGGGAACCCCCCTCAAGGACCCCTATAATAGGGGACTCCCCTCCCAGAGACCCCTGTAATGGGATCCCTTCCCTCAGAGACCCCTGTAAGAGACCCCTCCCCTCAGAGACCTCCTCAGAGACCCCTGTAATACCGGGGCCCCCCACAGGGACTCCTGCCTAAAGAACTCCTCCACAGACCCTCACCCACCTCCCACTCCCCTCCTCCCAGAAAAGTGAGCCCTGTCTGGAAGCTAGCGAGCAGTCTGGACAGGGGCAGTGGGAATCATTATAGCTGTAATACTCCCCTTGCAGCTCCAAAGTGTCCATTCCTGGAAGGGGAGCAGCTGTGCCTGCGTCTGGTTTCCACAGATCCACTGTCTGCAGTCCATTCATGGCTTTCAAGTACTGGTTAGTGATTGACAGCTTTGGTCCATTCATATCCTCCATGGAATCCCTACAGTGCAGGGAGGAGGCCGTAAAGCCCATCGAGTCTGCACCAACCCATAGAAATCTCCCCCCCCCCCTCCATCCCCCAACCCCGTGCATTGATCACGGCCAATCCACCTAACCTGCACATCTTTGGACTGTGGGAGGAAACCGGAGCACCCGGAGGAAACCCACCCACACACGGGGATAACGTGCAGACTCCGCACAGGCAGTCACCCGAGGCTGGAATCGAACCCGGGACCCTGGCCCGGTGAGGCAACATAATGTCAACCGAACAGTAGTAATTATTGCCAAAACTAAGTGGTTGACTTTGAAAGGGTTTGGAACATCTCGAGACCTCAGAGAACCCTAAAGTGCGAGCGCCGGGAAACATAGGGCCAGACCCACTCGCTACGGGACTTTGTTCTCTTTGGGGAGAATGGTGCCCAAACATTTTGGGCGTCATTCTCCGACCCCCCGCCGGGTCGGAGAATGGCCTTTGACCGCCGTGAATCCCGCCCCCGCACCCGCCGAAGTCTCCGCTCCCGGAGATTGGGCGGGGGCGGGAATTGGGCCGCGCCGGTTGGCGGGACCCCCCGCTGGATTCTCCGGCCCGGATGGGCCGAAGTCCCGCCCAGGAATTGCCTGTCCCGCCGACGTAAATCAAACCTGGTATTTACCGGCGGGACCAGGCGGCGTGGGCGGGCTCCGGGGTCCTGGGGTGATCTGACCCCGGGGGGTGCCCCCACGGTGGCCTGGCCCGCGATCGGGGCCCACCGATCCGCGAGCGGGCCTGTGCCCTGGGGGCACTCTTTCCCTTCTGCCTCCGCTACGGCCTCCACCATGGCGGAGGCGGAAGAGACTCTCCCCACTTCGCATGCGCGGGAAACTGACAGCGGCCGCTGACGCTCCAGCGCATGCGCCGCATTTCCGCGCCAGCTGGCAGGGAAACAAACGCCATTTCCGCCAGCTGGCGGGGCGGAAATCCCTCCGGCGTCGGCCTAGCCCCTCAATGTTGGGGCTAGGCCGCCAAAGATGCGGAGCATTCCGCACCTTTGGGCCGGCGCGATGCCCGTCTGATTGGCGCCGGCTTTGGCGCCAGTCGGCGAACATCCCGCCGTTGGGGGAGAATTTCGCCCTTTGAGTCTGCACGACTCTTCTTCAGAGCTAAAGGGAGGAAGGAATGTGATAGATTATATATACTGCAGAAGAGGGACTGGAGCAGTGTAGAAGGTCTGTAGGTGGGAGCCAAGAGAGATTGCTCGAGACAGAGCTAGTGTTAATGGCAGCGTGAAGGGCTATAGAAGATGCTGATAGTGGCAAAACGTAAGGCAGCAGGATGTGGGGGGCGATTCTGCAATATGGAACCCAAGTGTTCGCGCGTCGTGAACGCCGTCGCTTTTCACGAAGGCGCGAAACGGGCACGGGGACGACCGATATTGGCCCTGCAGTTCACGCCGCTCCAGCTTCCTTTGCCGACGGCAAATGGGCGCCGTGCCAACCCGCGCATGTGCAGAAGACTTCTTTAGCGTGCCGGCCCCGACTCAACATGGGGTCGGTGTTCAGGGGCCGGCCGCGCGAGGAAGTAGGCCCGGGGGGCGGGGTGGCGGGGGGGGAAAGAGGCCAGCCTGCCGGTCGGCGGGCCCCGATCGCGGGCCAGACCCCATCGGAGGCCCCCCTCGGTGAAGGAGCACCCCCCCCCTCAAAGGCCGCCCCCGACCGTTCGCGCAGAGCTCCCGCCGGCAGCGAGCAGGCGTGAACGGCGCCGGCGGGACTCTGTCGTATCCGCGCGGCCGCGCGGCCCATCCGAGCCGGAAAATCGGTGGCCCCGCCGATTCCAGCGGCCTGCGGCCGGCGGCGCGTCAAACGTGCCGGCGCAAATGGCGCCGATTCTCCGCACCTCGGAGAATCACGCGCCGGAGTCAGGACATCGTGGCGCGGTTGCGGCGATTCTTCGGCCCGGCGCGGGGCTCGGAGAATCGCCCCCGTGATACTGGGAGAACATAGGTCAATGCTCAGTGGAAGCAAAATTTAAAACAAGTGACAGATGGCCCAGTTGCAGGGGGTGTGGGAGGGGGGTGGGGGGGGGGGAGAAGGTGTGCTGTGTGCTGTGTGTTGTCCCAACACAAATGCCACATGATAGTGGAGGTGACAGAAATTGCTCAGTGCCTTTGGGCTAGTGAGGTACGGAATGAGGAAAGGAGGCCGCTGTGACTTTTTAAGTTTATTCATTTGTACTTCCTGCTGGCCACGAAGATGCTGGGAAAGTGAAAAGTCAGACTTGTATTTGTTGGAACGCTTTTCACAATTTCAGGGCATTCCAAAGCTTTTTGCAGCCAATATAATACTGTTGTTACACAGGAAAGACAGCAGCCAATTGGAATACAGCAAGCTCCCTCAAACAGCAATGCGATAATGCTCAGATCATTTGTTAGTTGAGCGATAAATATTGGTCCGCTCTTCTTCAAAATAGTGGGCATGGTTGAGTCACTTCCGCCCAGAGTGGGTCTCAGTTTAATGTCATGTCCCAAAGACAGGCCCTCAGACCAGTGCAGCATTCCCTCAGTGTCTGCAGCACTCCCTCAGTGTCAATCTGGTCATATGCTCTAGCCTCTGGAGTGGGAACTGTCGTGTTAAGCACAGGAAGATAACACGGGCTGCAACTGGATGCAGCTTTACCTGAGAGATACTCCACACCTTGAAGTTAGTTCAATATGATTTATTGAACCTGTCACACCGTTAGCTCAATCCTCTGCTAACCTAGTGTGATTAATCTGTCTGACTGAACCAGACTAGCTCTTAGCCACGTGCTGTAGGAGTTATATGATATGTGCACCCTGACTCACACTGTAGATGTCATCAGTGGAAAGAGGTCGAGTGTGAGTGCCTCGTGCCTTTTGTAGTGGGAAACCACCCCCAAGTGTTCTGCCTGCTGATTGGTTATGTCCTGTTCTCTGTATTCATTAGCTGCTGTTTGTATCTAATTATGGGCATGTCTGCATATCGTGACAGGCCCTGAGCCCACAAGAATGAGAGTGCTATCAACTAGGCCCTGTCAGGCAAGGGATGGTCCCTGCTTCTCCACTGAGGGGCGACCTGATGGAGGTCTACAAAATTATGAGGGGCATAGACAGAGTGGATAGTCAGAGGCTTTTCCCCAGGGTAGAGGGGTCAATTACTAGGGGGCATAGGTTTAAGGTGCGAGGGGCAAGGTTCAGAGGAGATGTACGAGGCACATTTTATACACAGAGGGTCGTGGTGCCTGGAACTCGCTGCTGGAGAAGGTGTTGGAAGCAGGGGCGATAGTGACATTTAAGGGGCATCTTGACAAACACATGAATAGGATGGGAATAGAGGGACCCAGGAAGTGTAGAAGATTTTTGATTTAGTCGGGCAGCATGGTCGGCACAGGCTTGGAGGGCCGAAGGGCCTGTTGCTGTGCTGTACTTTTCTTTGTTCTTTGTTCTTTCAAGTCGAGGAGAAATGACTTCACTCAAAGGGCTGTGAATCTTTGGAATTCGCTGCCGCAGAAGGTTGGGAATGCTCCATCTTTTTCTTTAAAATTTAAGACTGAGAGGGAGACTTTTCGTCTCTTGGTGAATCAAGGGTTCTGGGGGGCGGGCTGGGAGATGGAATTGAAGTCCCGAGGTCAACCACGATGGTATTGAGTGTTGGAGCCGGCTCGATGGGCCGTAAGGTTTAATCCTGTTCCTATTTCTTATACTCTTGCGTCTCCATGGTCAGATGTTCAGAGACGTCACAGGACTTGCTCCCGACCAGCGTCCGAGCCCCTGGTCCTTTCACCTCAGGACCAAAGGCGAAAACAACCACCTCGCTGGCGAACCTCGCGCACACACGTACCGCACACAGCAAAATGCTTCCTTCAGCGAGGGCAAACTGCACTCATGGAACCAAACGCTGGACACGAGTCAGCGCCCTCGAGTAAAAGTTGAACAAGAACAAGAGTCAACAAGACTGTCAGAACAGCTGTTACAACAAGCTTCGCCCACAAGCAGGAGAGAGTTCACTCAACTTTTGTCACAGTGCCACTGGGATCCTCCGCTAACAATTAACGCAAGCTCCTCTCTCTTGATCACCCTCAACATTTTGTACTTGAGCCGTGAGCAAGGCAAATGATTTGATGGAAGGAAGGGCCTTATTTGAAAGAAAAACTCAACACGGGAAAACAGCTAACATATTTTACAGAACCCTGCACGTGTTCTGTCTTCTCTCTCTCTCTCTCTCTCTCTCTCTCTGTCAATTCGATTTCCTCCAGTCTCCAACCCCAGTAAAAGACTGACCTTGACATAACTGATGCAGAAGTGCTACCTCTGGGGCCCTCTGGAGATTTATGAAAGTACTTACTTTTTTTTCCCCTCTCTCCCCCTCTCAATTCAGGAAACGAAGGAACTGGAGCCATAAAGGAAATGTCTCGTGTGGAAACTCTTTCACTTTCTTCATCAAGACTGTACGAACATGCACACAGGGGGCAGGATCCGGGGCCAAACCGTACACAACAATGTCCAAACTGGGTCAGGAGTTCATCTCTGGTCCTCAGCTAACCTCGTGGATGTTACTCCTCTAATCTCATAGAAAGTGTTTGACCAGAGGTTTAAAAACACAGAAAATCACCGCAAAGGATAAAGGAGACAGGAGTGAACGGCAGAATAATGTCCTTTTCTTCATGCAATATTTCTTTGGCTGATAAAAATCATTGGTTGTATTTTGAAGCCTCCTGGTTATCTGCATCATTTATTACATTTCACCTGCAATAGCCACCATCAAACCCACAGAGAAATAGACTGTAAACATTCTGTAAAATATATTAACTGTTTTTCTGCGGGGGGGGGGGGGGGGGGGGGGGTTCAAAATCCAGTCCTTCAAACAAATTCCATTTGTTTTACTGTGTAGAGTCCGGATACAAAGCTTGAGCACGGTCGTGCATTACGAGTGCACGAGCCTAATAGTAAAGTGGCAAAAGTTGTGTGGACTCCCTGCTGTGTGTGTGTGGGGGGGGGGGGCATTTGTTGCCACTTAGGAAAGGTCAGTGTTAGAACATAGAACATAGAACATAGAACAATACAGCGCAGTACAGGCCCTTCGGCCCACGATGTTGCACCGAAACAAAAGCCATCTAACCTACACTATGCCATTATCATCCATATGTTTATCCAATAAACTTTTAAATGCCCTCAATGTTGGCGAGTTCACTACTGTAGCAGGTAGGGCATTCCACGGCCTCACTACTCTTTGCGTAAAGAACCTACCTCTGACCTCTGTCCTATATCTATTACCCCTCAGTTTAAAGCTATGTCCCCTCGTGCCAGCCATTTCCATCCGCGGGAGAAGGCTCTCACTGTCCACCCTATCTAACCCCCTGATCATTTTGTATGCCTCTATTAAGTCTCCTCTTAACCTTCTTCTCTCCAACGAAAACAACCTCAAGTCCATCAGCCTTTCCTCATAAGATTTTCCCTCCATACCAGGCAACATCCTGGTAAATCTCCTCTGCACCCGCTCCAAAGCCTCCACGTCCTTCCTATAATGCGGTGACCAGAACTGTACGCAATACTCCAAATGCGGCCGAACCAGAGTTCTGTACAGCTGCAACATGACCTCCCGACTCCGGAACTCAATCCCTCTACCAATAAAGGCCAACACTCCATAGGCCTTCTTCACAACCCTATCAACCTGGGTGGCAACTTTCAGGGATCTATGTACATGGACACCTAGATCCCTCTGCTCAGCCACACTTTCAAGAACTTTACCATTAGCCAAATATTCCGCATTCCTGTTATTCCTTCCAAAGTGAATCACCTCACACTTCTCTACATTAAACTCCATTTGCCACCTCTCAGCCCAGCTCTGCAGCTTATCTATATCCCTCTGTAACCTGCTACATCCTTCCACACTATCGACAACACCACCGACTTTAGTATCGTCTGCAAATTTACTCACCCACCCTTCTGCGCCTTCCTCTAGGTCATTGATAAAAATGACAAACAGCAACGGCCCCAGAACAGATCCTTGTGGTACTCCACTTGTGACTGTACTCCATTCTGAACATTTCCCATCAACCACCACCCTCTGTCTTCTTTCAGCTAGCCAATTTCTGATCCACATCTCTAAATCACCCTCAATCCCCAGCCTCCGTATTTTCTGCAATAGCCTACCGTGGGGAACCTTATCAAACGCTTTGCTGAAATCCACATACACCACATCAACTGCTCTGCCCTCATCTACCTGTTCAGTCACCTTCTCAAAGAACTCGATAAGGTTTGTGAGGCATGACCTACCCTTCACAAAGCCATGCTGACTATCCCTGTTAATAGTTTACACTTGCAGGAGAGATTCTGGGCTGGTTTCTCCGTTCCTGCGTCTAAGTGCTGACGGCAACAGAGGATCCGTGGCGTTTCACGCCGGAAATCAAATCGCCGCCTCGCCCGCACCGATTCCGCTGCCGGTGTGGGGATAGCACCGGCACTGC
Organism: Scyliorhinus torazame; assembly: GCF_047496885.1. Classification (NCBI taxonomy): domain Eukaryota; kingdom Metazoa; phylum Chordata; class Chondrichthyes; order Carcharhiniformes; family Scyliorhinidae; genus Scyliorhinus; species Scyliorhinus torazame. The sequence goes on along the minus strand of NC_092728.1, from coordinate 98,966,934 downwards.
CGGAAGCACCCACGGAACGTGCGGAAAACGGCGGGAGAACCGCTGCGTCCGTGCTGTGCACGCGCAGGGCTGAAGAGCTGCAGCCGCGCGTACGCCGACAACACCCACACTCTCACACTGACCGCGCCGGAAACGATGACGCCGGTCGTGCTGGGCCGCGTAACCACCCCGGCCCCACAGCCCACCTCCTGGCCACTCTCAGTGGTTTGGCCTCCACAGCCTTCTGCGGCAAAGAGTTCCACACCCTCTGGCTGAAGAAATTCCTCCTCATCTGTGTTTTAAAGGATCGTCCCTTTAGTCCGAGATGGTGTCCTCTGGTTCGAGTTTTTCCTACAAGTGGAAACATCCTCTCCACGTCCACTCTATCCAGGCCTCGCAGTATCCTGTAAGTTTCAATAAGATCCCCCCTCATCCTTCTAAACTGCAACAAGTACAGACCCAGAGTCCTCAACCGTTCCTCATACGACAAGCTCTTCATTCCAGGGGTCATTCTTGTGAACCTCCTCTGGACCCTTTCCAAAGCCAGCACATCCTTCCTTAGATACGGGACCCAAAATTGCTCACAATACTCCAAATAGGGTCTGACCAGAGCCTTATACAGCCTCAGAAGTCCATCCCTGGGGCGTCATTCTCCGACCCCCCGCCGGGTCGGAGAATGGCCGTTGGCCACCGTGAATCCCGCCCCCGCCGAAGTCTCCGGTACCGGAGATTGGGCGGGAGCGGGAATCGGGCCGCGCCGGTTGGCGGGACCCCCCGCTCAATTCTCTGGCCCGGATGGGCCGAAGTCCCGCCCAGAAATTGCCTGTTCCGCCGGCGTAAATTAAACCTGGTATTTACCGGCGGGACCAGGCGGTGTGGGCGGGCTCCGGGGTCCTGGGGGGGGGGGGCGCGGGGTGATCTGACCCCGGGGGGTGCCCCCACGGTGGCCTGGCCCGCGATCGGGGCCCACCGATCCGCGGGCGGGCCTGTGCCGTGGGGGCACTCTTTCCCTTCCGCCTACGCCACGGCCTCCACCATGGCGGAGGCAGAAGTGACTCTCCCCACTGCGCATGCGCGGGAAACTGTCAGCGGCCGCTGACGCTCCCGCGCATGCGCCGCATTTCTGCCAGCTGGCGGGGCGGAAATCCCTCCGGCGTCAGCCTAGCCCCTCAATGTTGGGGCTCGGCCCCCAAAGATGCATTCCGCACCTTTGGGGCGGCGTGATGCCCGTCTGATTGGCGCCGATTTGGGCGCCAGTCGGCGGACATCGCGCCGTTGGGGGAGAATTTCGCCCCTGGTCTTGTAATGTAGCCCACTCGACATGAATGCTAACATTACATTTGCCTTCCTAACTGCCGACTGAACCTGCACGTTAACCTTAAGAGAATCGTGAACAAGGTCTCCCAAGTCCCTTTGTGCTTCTGATTTCCTAAGCATCTTCCCAATTAGAAAATAGTCTATGCCTCCATTTCTCCTTACAAAGTGCATAACCTCACACTTTTCAACATTGTATTCCATCTGCCACTTCTTTGCCCACTCTCCTAGCCTGTCCAAGTCCTTCTGCAGCCCCGTTGCTTCCTCAATACTACCTGCCCCTCTACAGATCTTTATATCGTCTGCAAACTTAGCAACAGTGCCTTCAATTCCTTCCTCCTGATCATTAATATTTGTTGTGAAAAGTGTGGTCCCAGCATCGACCCCTGAGGTACACCACTAGTCACCGGCTGCCATCCTGAAAAAGTCCCCTTTATCCCCACTCTCTGCCTTCTGCCAGTTAGCCAATCCTCTATCCATGCCAGGATCTTACCCTGAACATCATGGGCTCTTAACTTATTTCACAGTTTCCTATGCGGCACCTTGTCAAAGGCCTTCTGGAAATCTAAATAAATCACGTCCACTTGTTCTCCTTTGTCTAACTTCCTTGTTACTTCCCCTATCTTCTAGCAACTATAAAACAGAAAGAATGGAGAGAGACACAGAGGGGGAAAAAAAGAAAATAATCAGAGAGAAAGGCAGGCAGGTGATTTCTTTCCTCGGTCTAATTTGATGCCGTTAAAAATGTCTTATTTTCGAAGAAAGCAAAATGTCAAAGACTAATTGCTAGGTAGTGCAATGGGACAGGGTGGAAGAGTGGAGGGAAACTGGTCAAGACTGAGGAGGTTGCTGACCTTTTGTGATATGTCATTGTGGGCATCAGGTGCGAGGGAGGAACGTATGAATGGTCAAGGATAAGGTGAATGACAGCGAGGACCGAGTAGTTAGCTCAAATGGGAAGGGATTTGATTGTAATGCGGAGGTGGTAGGAATGATACACGGGGCACAGTTCAATGGCCTTGTCCTGCCTGACTTGATGATGCAACGAGGCCGTTAAATCTCATGAGATTCGTGACGCTCTAAGGTCCCTGGGTGGCAGTGTGAAGGTGCCCAGGTGCTAGGTTGCCATGCCAGGGGTTGGGCCCAGGGGTGTCCTGCCCATAAGAGGTTGGGTGAGGGGGGCTTAAAGACCCACAGGAGGTACATTGGGTCGGGGTCTGGGGGCCGCAGTGAGGATGCCGAGGGGATCGAAAGATCGAGATGGCATTTAAAAATGGTGCCCCGATCTCTTCATGCGTTGACGAGTTGACCTCAGGAAATTAGGCAAGTGCGGCCTTGGCAGGGGGTTCCCCGCAGAGGCCAAAATAAAAAAAACGACAAAAGTCCTGATTCGATAGTGGGTCATTCTCAGCGCTGAAGGTGCCCAGAAACATCCTGCTATAAGCGCCCAAAACGAGAAAGATAGACAGAAAGAGAGACAGAGAGAGAGACAGAGACAGAGAGACAAAGTAAAAGCATCAGGGAAGCAGGGAGTGTGCGGTGAATGTATTAGATCAATAATCCACCATTGTATCTGTGCTGTTGCCCTTGTATTTGTATCTGTGCTATGCTGGGCAGCACGGTAGCATTGTGGTTAGCACAATTGCTTCACAGATCCAGGGCCCTAGGTTCGATTCCCGGCTTGCGTCACTGTCTGTGCGGAGTCTGCACGTTCTCCCCGTGTGTGCGTGGGTTTCCTCCGGGTGCTCCGGTTTCCGCCCACAGTCCAAAGATGTGCAGTTTAGGTGGATTGGCCGTGATAAATTGTCCTTAGTGTCCAAAATTGCCCTTAGTGTTGGGAGGGGTTACTGGGTTATGGGGATAGGGTGGAGGTGTTGACCTTGGATAGGGTGTTCTTTCCAAGAGACGGTGCAGACTCGATGGGCCAAATGGCCTCCTTCTGCACTGTAAATTCTATGCTGTTGCCCTTGTGGGCTCCACCTATGGGCCATTATATGGCATTATCCATAAGGGAACATGTTGGGGCCTGTAGGGGCTCCGCCCATGGCTCCTCCCATTGAAGGGAGGTATAAAGAGCAGTTGACCTATAGGCGGTTCTCAGTGTTAGATCCGTCGCAGGCAGGCACTGTTCTAGTTGATTAAAGCCACAGTTTATTTCTACTCATGTCTCGAGTGAATTGATGGTCGCATCAATTTAATCAACTACAACGCAACTATGGAATCGGCCCTCAAACCTGACCGACTGGAACTCGATCCGCAGGCCGCGGAGGCGAAAGAAATTTTTCGCACCGGCTCCGCCTATCTCGCTGCCTCCTCCACGCCTTCCGTCACCGACGAACAGAAGCTGAGCCTCCTCCACGCACGGGTGAGCCATCGAATCTCTGTTCGACTCAATGAGGCCTCTTCCTACGCAGACGCCCTCGCGATGCTCGAACGCCTCTATGTACGGCCCGTGAACGAGGTAGTCGATTTCGGCGGGAGAACAGCTGGTGAGTCAGTTTCAGCGGGAGCATTGCGGAAGGAGGTTGCTGGGAGGCGGGAACAGGAAGTCGACCCGCGGACGTCTGGGAAGACCCTCACCAATAAATTCTGGTGGAGGGGAAACCCGAGACACTACACGTGTAGTGTCTCCCACCCACCCTCCTCCTCTAACCTAATAATAAAACCCATTGGTCTGAGGTAAGTACCATATTTTATTATATTATTATTATTTTTTATAAAAATTTAATTTAGTTGTTAGCCAGATCTTGGTAGAAAGTTAGAGGAATGGCAGGGAAGGGAGTGCAATGTTCCTCCTGCAGGATGTTTGAGGTGAGGGATGCAGTTAGTGTCCCTGCTGATTTTACCTGCAGGAAGTGCTGCCATCTCCAGCTCCTCCAAGACCGAGTTAGGGAACTGGAGCTGGAGTTGGAAGAACTTCGGATCATTCGGGAGGCAGAAGGGGTCATAAATAGCAGCTTCAGGGAATTAGTTACACCAAGGATTGGAGATAGGTGGGTAACTGTAAGAGGGACTGGGAAAAAGCAGTCAGTGCAGGGATCCCCTGCGGTCGTTCCCCTGAGAAACAAGTATACCGCTTTGGATACTTGTGGGGGGGGGGACTTACCAGGGGTAAGCCATGGGGTACGGGCCTCTGGCACGGAGTCTGTCCCTGTTGCTCAGAAGGGAAGGGGGGAGAGGAGCAGAGCATTAGTAATTGGGGACTCTATAGTCAGGGGCACAGATAGGAGATTTTGTGGGAGCGTGAGAGACTCACGTTTGGTATGTTACCTCCCAGGTGCAAGGGTACGTGATGTCTCGGATCGTGTTTTCCGGGTCCTTAGGGGGGAGGGGGAGCAGCCCCAAGTCGTGGTTCACATTGGCACTAATGACATAGGTAGGAAAGGGGACAAGGATGTCAGGCAGGCTTTCAGGGAGCTAGGATGGAAGCTCAGAACTAGAACAAACAGAGTTGTTATCTCTGGGTTGTTGCCCGTGCCACGTGATAGTGAGATGAGGAATAGGGAGAGAGAGCATTTAAACACGTGGCTACAGGGATGGTGCAGGCGGGAGGGATTCAGATTTTTGGATAACTGGGGCTCTTTCTGGGGAAGGTGGGACCTCTACAGACAGGATGGTCTACATCTGAACCTGAGGGGCACAAATATCCTGGGGGGGAGATTTGTTAGTGCTCTTTGGGGGGGTTTAAACTAATGCAGCAGGGGCATGGGAACCTGGATTGTAGTTTTAGGGTAAGGGAGAATGAGAGTATAGAGGTCAGGAGCACAGATTTGAAGTCGCAGGAGGGGGCCAGTGTTCAGGTAGGTGGTTTGAAGTGTGTCTACTTCAATGCCAGGAGTATACGAAACAAGGTAGGGGAACTGGCAGCATGGGTTGGTACCTGGGACTTCGATGTTGTGGCCATTTCGGAGACATGGATAGAGCAGGGACAGGAATGGATGTTGCAGGTTCCGGGGTTTAGGTGTTTTAGTAAGCTCAGAGAAGGAGGCAAAAGAGGGGGAGGTGTGGCGCTGCTAGTCAAGAGCAGTATTACGGTGGCGGAGAGGATGCTAGATGGGGACTCTTCTTCCGAGGTAGTATGGGCTGAAGTTAGAAACAGGAAAGGAGAGGTCACCCTGTTGGGAGTTTTTTATAGGCCTCCTAATAGTTCTAGGGATGTAGAGGAAAGGATGGCGAAGATGATTCTGGATATGAGCGAAAGTAACAGGGTAGTTATTATGGGAGACTTTAACTTTCCAAATATTGACTGGAAAAGATGTAGTTCGAGTACAATAGATGGGTCGTTTTTTGTACAGTGTGTGCAGGAGGGTTTCCTGAAACAATATGTTGACAGGCCAACAAGAGGCGAGGCCACGTTGGATTTGGTTTTGGGTAATGAACCAGGCCAGGTGTTGGATTTGGAGGTAGGAGAGCACTTTGGGGACAGTGACCACAATTCGGTGACGTTTACGTTAATGATGGAAAGGGATAAGTATACACTGCAGGGCAAGAGTTATAGCTGGGGGAAGGGCAATTATGATGCCATTAGACGTGACTTGGGGGGGAGAAGGTGGAGAAGTAGGCTGCAAGTGTTGGGCACACTGGATAAGTGGGGCTTGTTCAAGGATCAGCTACTGCGTGTTCTTGATAAGTATGTACCGGTCAGACAGGGAGGAAGGCGTTGAGCGAGGGAACCGTGGTTTACCAAGGAAGTGGAATCTCTTGTTAAGAGGAAGAAGGAGGCCTATGTGAAGATGAAGTGTGAAGTTTCGGTTGGGGCGATGGATAGTTACAAGGTAGCGAGGAAGGATCTAAAGAGAGAGCTAAGACGAGCAAGGAGGGGACATGAGAAGTATTTGGCAGGAAGGATCAAGGAAAACCCAAAAGCTTTCTATAGGTATGTCAGGAATAAGCGAATGACTAGGGAAAGAGTAGGACCAGTCAAGGACACGGATGGGAAATTGTGTGTGGAGTCTGAAGAGATAGGCGAGATACTAAATGAATATTTTTCGTCAGTATTCACTCAGGAAAAAGATAATGTTGTGGAGGAGAATGCTGAGCCCCAGGCTAATAGAATAGATGGCATTGAGGTACGTAGGGAAGAGGTGTTGGCAATTCTGGACAGGCTGAAAATAGATAAGTCCCCGGGACCTGATGGGATTTATCCTAGGATTCTCTGGGAGGCCAGGGAAGAGATTGCTGGACCTTTGGCTTTGATTTTTATGTCATCATTGGCTACAGGAATAGTGCCAGAGGACTGGAGGACAGCAAATGTGGTCCCTTTGTTCAAAAAGGGGAGCAGAGACAACCCCGGCAACTATAGACCGGTGAGCCTCACGTCTGTAGTGGGTAAAGTCTTGGAGGGGATTATAAGAGACAAGATTTATAATCATCTAGATAGGAATAATATGATCAGGGATAGTCAGCATGGCTTTGTGAAGGGTAGGTCATGCCTCACAAACCTTATTGAGTTCTTTGAGAAGGTGACTGAACAGATAGACGAGGGTAGAGCAGTTGATGTGGTGTATATGGATTTCAGCAAAGCGTTTGATAAGGTTCCCCACGGTAGGCTATTACAAAAAATACGGAGGCTGGGGATTGAGGGTGATTTAGAGATGTGGATCAGAAATTGGCTAGCTGAAAGAAGACAGAGGGTGGTGAACTGCAGCAGCTGAGGGAGAAAAGGACATTTTGCCAAAGTTTGCCTGGCCAGGTCCAAGAACTCTAAACCGCAGGCCCGACCCTCAGACTCACAGGCAGTGTGGCAGCGTGTCTGCCGACTCCGCCCCCTGTAGGCGCGTCATCAGCCTCGTGCTATCCGTGGGGGCAGCCATCTTCCAGCCCTCACAGCACGTGCGACTCACGGGGGCCGCCACCTTGGCCATCCTCCCCCACGCGGCCGGCCACGTGCGATCCATGGGGGCCGCCGTCTTGGACACCATCTTCCTCACCGCCCGGCTCGCTTGACCAACGGGGGCCACCATCTTGGCCGGCATCTGCTACGCCGCCCGACATGTGCGATCAACAAGGGCAGCCATCGTGGAACCGCCCCAGCACCTCCGACCACGCCGGCTACCCGGAACTCAGCGCGGTCACCCTGGACCAGTCGCAACCCAAGCACCTCTGGAGATCCATGATGACCATCCGGGTAAACGGGCACGAAACGCCTTGCCTCTTCGACTCCGGGAGCACAGAGAGCTTCATTCACCCGGACATTTTCCCGGCGCACCAAACCATCTCCCTCGCCTCTGGGTCGCACTCGGTGCAAATCCGAGGGTGCACTACCGCAACCCTAGCAATACAGGGCGGCGAGTACGCCAATTCTAAATTATATGTGCTCCCAGACCTCTGCGCTCCTCTGCTATTGGGACTAGATTTCCAATGCAACCTCAGGAGCCCAGCCCTGAAACTCGGGGGGCTCCTACCCCCACTCACCGTATGTAGCCTCGTGACCCTAAAGGTTGACCCTCCCCCACTCTTCGCAAACCTCACCGCCGACTGCAAACCAGTCGCCACCAGAAGCAGGCGGTATAGCATACAGGACAGGACTTTTATCAGGTCCGAGGTCCAGCGACTCTTGCGGGAGGGGATCATCGAGGCAGCAATAGCCCCTGGAGAGCTCAGGTGGTGGTCGTCAAGACCGGAGAAAAGAACCGGATGGTTATAGATTACAGCCAAACTATAAACCGGTACACGCAACTCGATGCGTACCCCCTTCCCCGGATTGCAGACATGGTTAACCAGATCGCACACTACCGGGTGTTCTCCACGGTGGATCTAAAGTCTGCATACCACCAGCTCCCAATCCGCCCGGAGGATCGCCACTACACGGCTTTTGATGTAGACAGCCGCCTTTTCCACTTCCTCCAGGTCCCCTTTGGCGTCACGAATGGGGTCTCGGTGTTCCAAAGAACAATGGACCGAATGGTGGACCGGTACGGGCTGCGGACCACATTTCCGTACTTGGATAATGTCACCATCTGTGGCCATGATCAGCAGGACCACGACGCCAACCTCCACAGATTTCTCCGAACCGCCCAAACCCTAAACCTCACGTACAACCAGGAGAAATACGTTTTCCGCACAACCAGACTAGCCATCCTCGGCTATGTCGTGGAAAACGGGGTTCTAGGACCCGACCCTGACCGTATGCGCCCCCTCCTGCAACCCCTCCCCCACTGCCCCAAGGCCCTGAAGAGGTGCCTCGGGTTCTTTTCATATTATGCCCAGTGGGTCCCCAACTCTGCGGACAAAGCCCGCCCACTAATCAAGGCCACCATCTTCCCACTGGCAACTGAGGCCCGCCAGGCCTTCCGCTGCATCAAGGCGGACATCGCCAAAGCCGCGATGCACACGGTGGACGAGTCCGTCCCCTTCCAGGTGGAGAGCGACACATCAGAGGTCGCTCTCGTGCTACCCTCAATCAAGCAGGCAGACCGGTAGCGTTTTTTTCGCGCACCCTCACCACCTCTGAAATTCGGCATTCCTCAGTCGAAAAGGAGGCCCAAGCCATCGTGGAAGCCGTACGGCACTGGAGGCACTATCTCGCTGGTAGGAGGTTTACCCTCGTCACCGACCAACGATCGGTATCCTTCATGTGCGATAATACGCAGCGGGGCAAAATCAAGAACAATAAGATCTTGAGGTGGAGGATCGAACTCTCCACCTATAATTACGATTTAGTATATCGTCCTGGGAAGCTCAACAAGTCCCCAGATGCCCTGTCACGCGGCACATGCGCCAGCGCGCAAGATGACCGACTACGGGCTATCCATGATGACCTCTGCCACCCGGGGGTCACCCGGCTTATCCACTACATCAAGGCCCGCAACCTGCCCTTCTCCACCGAGGAGATCAGAGCTATGACCAGGGACTGCCAGATCTGTGCGGAGTGTAAACCGCACTTCTATCGACCGGATAAGGCCCACCTGGTGAAGGCTTCCCGGCCCTTTGAGCGCCTCAGTATCGATTTCAAAGGGCCCCCTCCCCGCCAATAACCGCAATACATATTTCCTCAACATTGATGAGTTCTCCTGCTTCCCCTTTGCAATCCCTTGCCCCGACATGACCACGTCCACCGTCATTAAAGCCCTACATAGTGTCTTCACCCTGTTTGGTTTCCCCAATTATGTCCACAGTGACCGGGGCTAGTCGTTCATGAGCGATGAACTGCGTCAGTACCTGCTCAGTAAGGGCATCACCTCGAGCAGGACTACCAGTTATAACCCCAGGGGAAACGGGCAGGTGGAGAGGGAGAACGCGACGGTCTGGAAGACAGGCCTACTGACCCTGCGGTCCAGGAATCTCCCAGTTTCCCTCTGGCAGGAGGTCCTCCCCGATGCGCTCCACTCTATTAGATCCCTACTTTGCATGGCCACAAACGAGACCCCTCATGACTGCCTTTTCATTTTCCCCAGTAGATCCACCTCAGGGGCCTCGCTTCCGTCCTGGCTGAAGACACCGGGGCCAGTCCTACTCAGAAAACACGTCAGGAACCATGGGCGACATTCTCCGACCCCCCGCCGGGTCGGAGAATCGCCGGGGGCTGGCGTGAATCCCGCCCCCGCCGGTTGCCGAAGTCTCTGGCACCGGATATTCGGCGGGGGCAGGAATCGCGCCGCGCCGGTTGGCGGGCACCCCCCCGCTCGATTCTCCAGTCCGGTTGAATTGTATCTGTGCTATGCTGTTGCCCTTGTATTTGTATCTGTGTAATGCGTTTGCCCTTGTGGGCTCCACCTAATGGCCATTATATGGCATTATCCATAAGGGAACATGTTGGGGCCTGTATGGGCTCCGCCCATGGCTCCTCCCCTTGAAGGGAGGTATAAAGAGCAGTCGACCTGTAGGTGGTTCTCAGTGTTAGATCAGTCGCAGGCAGGCACTGTTCTAAATGATTAAAGCCACAATTTATTTCTACTCATGTCTCGAGTGAATTGATGGTCGCATCAGAGTGTGAAACAGCAACACGACTAGCTGAGACAGGTGAGAGAGACTATCTTCTCCAATTTACCAGTTGCAACATCAGAAGAGGTCGACTGCTAGTACATGGGAAAACATCTTACAACAGTGTGCTCTTCCTGGTAACATCTTTCATGTTAAATCCCCACGTCCATTTTCAGAGTTTTGGAGCTGGACACTTCAGTGGGTTTTAAGGAGGAACTAGTCTGGCTCTCATCAACAGCAGGCTTCAAGGTTATTCAAAATGAAAGATTTGTATTTCTATAGCACCTTTTACTACCTCAGGATGTCGCAGAGTGCTTTAACGCTTATGAAGTGTAGTCGCTGTTGAAATGTAGGAAGAAATGAGTGATGGGAATCCATCCATCTTAATTCACCCATACAAGGGTTCCTTGTATATTAGCTGCATTTAATTGTATGCAGGTAGTGGGCATTAACTGGTAATTCACTTGAGCCCCAATTCATAGACACAGCCTAAAACTGTGATTGTTGGGTTAGGAGGTGTAAGTTTGTAATTTGTAACTCTGCAAATAAATATGAAAAATGTGTCAAGATTGGTGCCAGTTCTACACTTCACCAACTGGCATTCATAGAACAGAACAGCTGTATAATTCGACTCCCATTGATCCAACTAATTGTCTCTTAAAAACATGGTTTTGCCTCCACCACTCTTGCCTAGAGGTCTGTCCCAAATGGTGATTGTTGTCAGCACGAAGTGTATAAGGGTACTAAAATTACAGTTTAATCAGCAGAACCCTGCGTTTTCCTTGATCTACCCCCACAATGCAATACGCAGCATTAACCTTTCCTATACCATTCATCACCTCAACATGACTGCATTTTCAAGCGGAAATGCCCAGGTTTCACTCATCTTCCACCCCCATAATCATGCTTACATTAGTCAGCAATTCCTCCACATGAGAAGAGTCACTTACACATTTTCTACTATCCTCCGATGTCCTAATGATGGGAGTGTAAAGATGTACATGTCACTTAAATTACAACGGAGTGTGTCCAATTGCACTTCCAGTATTTGGTCACAGATCTACATTCAGGGACTTCGAGTTGTTCACGTTGATGGGGCTGTGTCCACATTCCTGAAGTTGTTGTCAACGTTAGATAGGGTTTCGAGGCTGCCGTGCGCGGAGATAATGGAGGCAGCTCTTTGGTCGTCTTTACTCGGGCGACAAACAAAGAGGTCCCAGAAGTGAATGGACCGTTCTAACCTAAACTTGCAAAATGTTCCCCCGCTTCGTTTAAAATGGAAATAATTAAGATTCGGAACCTCAAATTTACGATTGCCACAGAGAACAAATCACTTTGGTCAGTGTACAGGGTGAATGGAGTCATGGGGAGTGAAAACATCACTCCAGCCTGGCCAATGGTGAACACTGCAGGCCAGCAGGAACGTTCATGTTTTTAAAAACCGATATAAACCTAGCCTGACTCACTAAAATATTCCCACTAATGTACTATCAATAAAAAGGACAATTCAAGAGGTTGTCCCATTAGATTCTTCAATCTTTTTATGCAGTACAGATCCAAGACAAATCTGTGTTTATTATTTCCTTGTTAAAACCTGTATCCTGTTTTTCCAATTCCACGATGGGCTTGCTCTCCCGTTCTCTGTGACCTGCTCCAGCCAGCAACCTTCCAAGATCTCTGCCCTCTCCCAATTTTGGTCCCTCGCACATCCCCAATCTTTACCATTTTATAACAGGTGGCTATGCCCTCAAGAGGCCCAACAACCAGGCTCCAATGTTCCCTCCCCGGCCCTCTCTGCCTTTTAATGCCCTCATTGAAATCTCTCTCTTTGGCCAATCATTTGGTCATAAGTCCTAGCATAATCCTCGTGTGGCTCACGATCAAATGTTGTGCTCCTGTGAAGGGCCTTGGGTTATTATTTCTACATTAGGGGGAGCTAATGATGGCGTGGTATTGTCACTGGAGTAGTAATCCAGAGACCCAGGGTAATGCTCTGGGGACCTGGGTTCAAATCCCACCACGGCAGATGGTGACATTTGAATTCAATAGAATAACTGGAATTAAAAGTCTATTGATGACCATGAAACCATTGACTAACCAACACCCCATCCCCCCTGACATTCCCCTCCGCCCACCCCCATTTTAGCTCCTTTATCTCCCACTGCTGACACCTCAATTCTTTTTTTTTTAAATTTAGAGTACCCAATTTTTGTTTTCCCAATCAAGGGGCAATTTAGCGTGGCCAATCCACCTACCCTGCACATCTTTGGGTTGTGGGGGTGAAACCCACGCAAACAAGGGGAGAATGTGCAAACTCCACACGGACAGTGACCCAGGGCCGAGATTCGAACCCGGGTCCTCAGCGTCGAAGTCCCAGTGCTATCCACTGCGCGACATGCTCTGACGCCTCAATTCTCCTTGAAGAAGTCGATGAACGACTTCCACCTCCGGGCAAACCCATCAACCGACCCTCTTACGACAAACTTTTTCACCGTCCTTACGAACTCCGCCAGGTCACTCTCCCACCCCCCCGGTTTCAGTGGCTCTGAGACCGTCCACTCCAGCAAAGCCCGTCTCCAGGCTGTCAGGGAAGCAAAGGCCAGGACATCGGCCTCTCTCGCCGCCCCTGAACTTCCGGGTCTTCCGACACTCCAAATACCCTGGACTCGGGGCCACCTTCACCCTCAGGACCACGGACACTACGAACCCCTGCCAGAACCCCTTCAGTTTCGGACATGCCCAAAACATGTGAACATGGTTCGCGGGCCACCCGCGAACCGCCCACACCTGTCCTCTGCCCCTCAAAGAACCTGCTCATCCTGGCCACCGTCATGTGTGCCCTATGTACTGCCTTAAACTGGATAAGGCTGAGCCTCACACACGACGAGACCGCATCCACCCTCCTCAGAGTCTCCTCCCAAAACCCTGCCTCCATTATCTCTCCCCCCCCCCCCAGTTCCTCCTCCCATTTCCGTTTGACTTCCCCTATCGGGGCTCCCTCCCAGACCATTAACTCCTTGTAGATCTCGGACACCTTGTCCTCACTCAATCCATCCCCCGATAGCACCTTAGCCTGCGATCCCAAAGGCAGCAAACTGGGAAAAGACGGCACCGCCTTCCTCACAAAGTCCTGGGCCTGTAAGTATCTGAACCCGTTCCCACTGGGCAACTCATATTCCTCCAACGTGGTTGACTCTTAACTGCTCCTCCGAAATGGCCGTAAGAAGCAACTCAGTTCAAGTGGAACTCGGGACGGGCGACAAACAGACGGCGCTGGCCCAGACGGCGATGCCCACGTCCCTCGAATGAATACAAAAAAATTCAAGGGAATATGAAAGCTTTTGTTGAAGTTTGGGAATGACGAATGGATCACTCGTGCCATTGTTGCAGGCTACGTCGCAAATATGTCATACATGGAAGAAAAAGACATGTTGACACTGTTGCTTCAGTGCCATAGTAAAGTGGCTTCCTCTTCACTGCCAACCCGGGTAAGTAAACAGATAAAATCCCACTGCACTTTGCACTATGAACTGCTCAGCCTACAGGATAAACATCGGCATCAGTACTTGTCATTCCAAAGGCATCCTTTTCCAAAGTCACGGCACTGGGATTTGATTGTGATTTAGTCTTTGAAATGAAATGAATGAATGAAATGAAAATCGCTCATTGTCATGAGTAGGCTTCAAATGAAGTTACTGTGAAAAGCCCCTAGTCGCCACATTCCGCCGCCTGTTCGGGGAGGCTGGTACGGGAACCGGCTTTCCCGCCGCCCCCTTTCAATACAAAATGACAGGCTCGCTCATCGTGTCCAAGATCATGACCACATCCACCAGCACGCTGACATGGGAATGAAAAGAAGGTGGGGCTTGTGTCTGGAACTATAAATAAACTCACTCCCAGTGCACTTTATGTACAGTATGACTACACCCAAAGGGGGGAATCCAAGGGTGACAAACCACTCTGGAATTTAGGAGGAACATTTGTGGGCGATGTGCTTGGAGACTAGTATAGATATGCTGCCACAGTTGTCTTGTTACCAGCCTAGTAATCAGCAGGCCTGCACAAATTACCTGGACGCAAGAGTTCAAATCCCACCATGGGCAATTTAAATTCAGTTGATGGAATAAATAGCTTGTGCTCTATTATCATAAACTCCCATCTGGTTCGCTAATGTTCCTTAATTTGAAGTGGTCCAGCAAGACACCCAGTCACAGCAAACCACTATATTTGCAGTGACACACCCTCACTTTCTCAAGGGCAATTCGAGGTGGGCAAGGACTATTAGCCGCGTCATCAATAACCCCAACCCAATCAAAAAAACAGGTCAAGTGGTTTACTGATTGGCTCCAGATTTGACTGATATATTGGTACTGCTGGTGCATTTGTCGTGCATTCTTGGTTTGTGCTCACTCAGGATGCAGAACCACTCCTTAACCCGTCACTCGCTGCTCCCCCCCCCCCCCCCCCCCCCCCACACTGCTGCAGCTGTGATTGTGACCATCCGTAAAGGAACCCATAGGGAACTGGATCAACGTCCAGTGCTCCTCATTCCTGAAAACACCAAGAATATGGCGTTCGCTTTCGAGAACTTGAGATACCTCGTGGGGGATGGATGTGTGTTGTGGAGGCAGAATGAACCACAACTAGATTTGGGCCATTAGTATTTGGAATTCTCTTTCTGGGGGAACATGGAGGCCGAGTCATTGAATGTCGTCAAAGCGGGTTTCTGACTGTCGAGGGGTTTGAGGGTTATTGGGAGGAGGGGGGGGGCAAGTAGGTCAGCTAGCACTGGAAATGTCAATTGCGGAGGTAACGACAGTAAGGGTGAGGATTTGAACAGCAGATAGGGCGAGTCAGGGGCAGAGGGGGTTTGTATTGCAAAAGTGAAATTCAGCGGTCTTGGTGATGGAGAGAATCTGGAGTTGGCAAGAGACCAAGTTTGCAAACTGCCTGCATCAGGCGGAGATGGGGGGGGGAGGGCAGGGAGGGTGATAGTTTAACACTCAACCCCTTGCTGATCCCGATTCAATTTCACATTCACACTTCTGATTCCCCCAACACTTTGAATGTAGGTTGAGTAATGTAATAAGAGCAAATAGAAACAGTACAATTGTTGTATTTCTCAGGTACCTGGTGACTATTGAAGCAAATGCCAGTCATTTAGCTCTATTCCTGTTCTCTGGGAGCATACCCCACATGGCCTGTCTCATTCATGTGCTAATTCATTACTAGTTTCTTTCAAAATGATTCTCACCTCAACATATCTCCTGCATTGCTGGTTTCCCCGTCAAGGGTTAATGTTCCACCGTCTTCTTCCCATCCCCCAACACACCAACTTCCTCGCCATTGTGATTGGCCAAGCACGTGCCAATCGAATTGGCTAATCTCCGACCATCAGCATTGCACCCACATCCCCCACCCCCAAAGTCACCTTGGGTTTGGGGATAAAGAGACTTCCTGGTGTTTGACAGTGAAGGGAGGCCACCCTGGCTAATCGACCCAAGGTGGAGCCTCTGCCTCCCTTGTGAACTGCGCAAATGGGCCGATGTGATGGAATACTCTTCCAGTTGCCTGGATGAATGCGGCCGCAACAACACTCAGTAGCTCAACACCACCTGGGACAAAGCCGCCCACTTGATTGGCACCGCTCCACCACCTTAAAACATACGCTCCTGTCGCCACCATGCACAGAGTGGCAGCAGTGTGTGTACCATCTACACAATCCATTGCTGCAACTCACCAAGGTTCCCTCGACAGCACCTTCCAAATCAGTGACCTCAACCACCTAGAAGGACAACAGATGCATGGGAACACCGCCACCCGCAGGTTCCTCTCCAAGCCATTCACCATCCTGACTTGGAACTGTATCGTATTTCGTTCACGGTCAAAATCCTACAATTCCATCCTAACAGCACTGTGGGTGTACCTACACCACGGACCACAGCTCACCACCACTTCAAAGACGATTAGCGATGAGCAATAAATGCTGGCTAAGGCCACCCTTTCAGGAACGAATGAAATAAAATGTGGCTTCAATGCACGCATTCAATAACTGCAGTCCATGGCCTTGGCCAAACCTGACCAGATTAATTATGACTAAAACACAGACCTTCAGCAGAACCCCAGTCCCACTTGCATTTATATAGCACCTTTCACAATCTCAGGATGTCCCAAAGCACTTTGGAGCCAATGAGGTAAGCTTTGAAATGTAGTGACTGGTATAATGTAGGATACATGGCAGCCATTTTGTGCTCAGCAAGCTCTCCCATACAGCACTGATAATGAGCAGACAATCTGTTTCTGTGATGTGGAATGCGGAATAAATATTGGCCAGCACACCTGGGAGTACACCCTTGCCCTTCTTCAAAATAATACCACAGGATCTTTCAGCCCCAGTTGAGGGAGCAGACAGGACTAACAAAGAACAAAGAAATGTACAGCACAGGAACAGGCCCTTCGGCCCTCCAAGCCCGTGCCGACCATGCTGCCCGACTAAACTACAATCTTATACACTTCCTGGGTCCGTATCCCTCTATTCCCATCCTATTCATGTATTTGTCAAGATGCCCCTTAAATGTCACTATCGTCCCTGCTTCCACCACCTCCTCCGTTAGCGAGTTCCAGGCACCCACTACACTCTGTGTAAGAAACTTGCCTCGTACATCTCCTCTAAACCTTGCCCCTCTCACCTTAAACCTATGCCCCCCAATAATTGACCCCTCTACCCTGGGGACAAGCCTCTGACTATCCACTCTGTCTATGCCCCTCATAGTTTTGTAAACCTCTATCAGGTTGCCCCTCAACCTCCATCGTTCCAGTGAGAACAAACCGAGTTTATTCAACCGCTCCTCATAGCTAATGCCCTCCATACCAGACAACATCCTGGTAAATCTCTTCTGCACCCTCTCTAAAGCCTCCACATCCTTCTGGTAGTGTGGCGACCAGAATTGAACACTATACTCCAAGTGTGGCCTAACTAAGGTTCTATACAGCTGCAACACGACTTGCCAATTCTTATACTCAATGCCCCGGCCAATGAAGGCAAGCATGCCGTATGCCTTCTTGACTACCTTCTCCACCTGTGTTGCTCCGTTCAGTGGCCTGTGGACCTGTACACCTAGATCACTCTGACTTTCAATACTCTTGAGGGTTCTACCATTCACTGTATATTCCCTACCTGCATTAGACCTTCCAAAATGCATTACCTCACATTTGTCCGGATTAAACTCCATCTGCCATCTCTCCGCCCAAGTCTCCAAACAATCTAAATCCTGCTGTATCCTCTGACAGTCCTCATCGCTATCCGCAATTCCACCAACCTTTGTGTCGCCTGCAAACTTACTAATCAGACCAGTTACATTTTCCTCCAAATCATTTATATATACTACAAACAGCAACGGTCCCAGCACTGATCCCTGTGGAACACCACTGGTCACAGCCCTCCAATTAGAAAAGCATCCTTCCATTGCTACTCTCTGCCTTCTATGACCTAGCCAGTTCTGTATCCACGTTGCCAGCTCACCCCTGATCCCGTGTGACTTCACCTTTTGTACTAGTTTACCATGAGGGACCTTGTCAAAGGCCTTACTGAAGTCCATATAGACAACATCCACTGCCCTACCTGCATCAATCATCTTCCTGACCTCCTCGAAAAACTCTATCAAGTTAGTGAGACACGCCCACTCCTTCACAAAACCATGCTGCCTCTCACTAATACGTCCATTTGCTTCCAAATGAGAGTAGATCCTGTCTCGAAGAATTCTCTCCAGTAATTTCCCTACCACTGACGTAAGGCTCACTGGCCTGTAGTTCCCTGGATTATCCTTGCTACCCTTCTTAAACAGAGGAACAACATTGGCTATTCTCCAGTCCTCCGGGACATCACCTGAAGACAGTGAGGATCCAAAGATTTCTGTCAAGGCATCAGCAATTTCCTCTCTAGCCTCCTTCAGTATTCTGGGGTAGATCCCATCAGGCCCTGGGGACTTATCTACCGTAATATTTTTCAAGACGCCCAACACCTCGTCTTTTTGGATCTCAATGTGACCCAGGCTATCTACACACCCTTCTCCAGACTCAACTTCTACCAATTCCTTCTCTTTGGTGAATAACCCTTTCCCTGGCTACCCTCTTGCTTTTTATGTACGTGTAAAAAGCCTTGGAATTTTCCTTAACCCTATTTGCCAATGACTTTTCGTGACCCCTTCTAGCCCTCCTGACTCCTTGCTTAAGTTCCTTCCTACTTTCCTTATAAAACTGCAGTTAAATGTCTTATCTGAAAGACAGTTCAGCACTCCCACGGGACTGCACTCCTCTGTCAGCCTAGAGTCTCTGGAGTAGGATTTGAACCCACAATTGTCTGACTCCAAGGTAAGAAGTCATACAACACCAGGTTAAAGTCCAACAGGTTTGTTTCAAATCACTAGCTTTCGGAGCGCTGCTCCTTCCTCAGATTAATGAAGAGGTAGGTTCCAGAAACATTTATATAGACAAAGTCAAAGATGCATCTTTGAATCTGTCTATATATGTGTTTCTGGAACATACCTCTTCATTCACCTGAGGAAGGAGCAGCGCTCCGAAAGCTAGTGACATCGAAACAAGCCTGTTGGACTTTAACCTGGTGTTGTAAGACTTCTTACTGTGCTCGCCCCAGTCCAACGCCGGTATCTCCACATCATGACTCCATGGTGACAGTGGTACCCCATAACCGATCCCACCAGTCCATCCTCAGTCCTTTCCAAATTCATATTTATCTGTGCTTTGAACAATGTTCACCTGTCTGTTGGAACCTAACAAACAGTCAGTCTTTCTGGTCAAGGCTTAACTTAGGCACGAGTCAACTTAGCAGACAAAGAATCGAATTCTTGATTCCAGCCTAGCATCGTTTTCCTGTTTCAGCCACAGACGCAAGTGTCTTTCGAAACCCCAACTAGTTTGAAATGGGTCTGGTGATTGGCTACCTTCCTGAGCGATATCTGACGGTAATGGAGCGGTGTGGCTGGAGCAACGTAAAGACTGGGGTGCCACTTTCCTCTACCCCCACCCACCCGTCATACCCCCACACCCCACCATCCTTATAGGCCCCTTATATGCGTGAAGTGACGGTGATTGTGAACATTGGAACAAGAGACAGCGGGAGAACATAAGACAACTGCACAAAAGGCAAGAATGACAAGGCGGCACGGTGGCGCAGTGGTTAGCACTGGGATTACGGTGCTGAGGACCTGGGTTCGAATCCCGGCTCTGGGTCACTGTCCGTGTGGAGTTTGCACATTCTCCCCGTGTCTGCGTGGGTTTCACCCCCACAACCCAAAGATGTGCAGGCTAGGTGGATTGGCCACGCTAAATTGCCACTTAATTAGAAAAAGATAATTGGGTACTCTAAATTTTTTTTAAAGGCTTGAATGACTCAAATGTTGGACATGATCAATGGGCACTAACCGAAATGGTGGAGGATATAGATTTGCTTTAGTTAAATTTGTCAATGATAGAGCATCTGCAATAATGTTTGTCTCACGCCTTTGAGCTGACACGTGTCTGAGTGGGAGGGGTGCAGGAGAGGAGAGAGAAGAGAGAGAAGAGAGGAGAGAGAAGAGAGAGAAGTGGGAGAAGAGGGAGGGAAGAGGGACGAGATCGGCCGGAGAATCCCCGTTTCCGTTGAAATCAGGGCGGCGCCGCTTTCGCGATGCCCCGCCCCCTCCGAAGCGGCGTACTCTAGGGTCTCTCACGGTCTTCCCTGTCGGAAATTCGGCGTGGCGGCTGCGGGCCGAGTCCAGCGCCGCCACAGTCGGGGGAGAGTCAATCCGCGGGCAGGGGGACTTTGGCAGGGGTGGGGGCATTTTGGGGGGCTTTTCCGGGGCTCGCGAACCGGCCAAAGTGGGGGGGGGGGGCACTATTTTGCAGGCCTGGTCTGTGCACGGCCACCGCCGTGTTGCATGACCCGGCCGCTGCAGGCCGCCGCCTGTGCGCGGCCACGGACACGACAATTCTCCGGGCTGTATCGGCAGCTAGAGCTGGGGGCTCCACGCTGCCTTCCTGCTAGCCCCCATCCAAACGGAGGATCGGTGGCCGTTTTGCGCTGAACCTTCGGTCGTAAAAGGCCACCGTTCCCACGCCGATGTCAGGGGTCTCAAAATCAGAGAATCCAGCCTATTAAGTTTAGAAAAGAAGTTTCCCTTTTTAAAAAAAAGTGTCTTTATTATTTTGAACAATGGATGTCTGAACTTGTAAAACGTTGGCTCGGACCAAATTCCCAAGCGAGTAGTGAAGAGGGTCCCATGACCCAACCTCAGCGCGAGTGGTCACAATTACCTGTATAGATCAGGCTTTTATTTGTCATATTAAGAAGCTCACCCATTAATTTGCCGCTTAATGATGTGGCTCGGTGGCTGATGTTACATATTCATGCTCACGTGTAGCGCCGTGGGATGTCTCATCAGCTTAAAAGATGCAATGTAAATTAGTTATTGTTGTTGCTTTATAATTCTTTTTAAAAAAAATAAAAATTTAGAGTACCCAATTCATTTTTTTCCCAATTAAGGGGCAATTTAGCGCGGCCAATCCACCTAGCCTGCACATCTTTGGGGTGTGGGGGCGAAACCCACGCAAACACGGGGAGAATGTGCAAACTCCACACGGACAGTGACCCAGGGCCGGGATCGAACCTGGGACCTCAGTGCCATAATACAGCAGTGCTAACCACTGCACCACCATGCTGCCCAGTTGCTTTATAATTCTAATTTGTAGGGCGGCATGTGGCACAGTGGTTAGCACTGCTGCCTCACGGCGCTGAAGACCCGGGTTCGAATCCCGGCCCTGGGTCACTGTCCGTGTGGAGTTTGCACATTCTCCCCGTGTCTGCGTGGGTTTCACACCCAAACCCCAAAGATGTGCAGGGTAGGTGTATTGACCGCGCTAAATTGCCCCTTAATTGGGAAAAAAAATATTTGGGCACTCTAAATTTACAAACAAAAAATAATTCTAATTTGTTTTTCTGACATTATTGACACCAAAATTCATTCGTCCAAGAAAAAAAAAAATCACTGAACTGCTAATGTATAACACACCTGGAGATGTGTGTGGGTGGGGGGAGGGAATCTGCTAACAAGGGGCGTTCAAATCCTACCTCAATTGAAGGCAAAATTAAACAAACACTCGCGGAAAGTTGGATTTCCTCAAGAGTTAACTGTTCTTCCAAGATTGATTTTGTGCTTCGTGTGACCTCATTTACATAATCACAGGATAAAACTTGACCAAATAACAAATTGCACATGGCCATTGGGTCAAAGTTTGGAATGTATGTGAGCATTTTTCTAATGAACTTATACAAGACGACTTTCATAGTGTAGATTCTATTAAGCTTTCTGAAGGAAATTAAGTTTTGTTATTTTAATTCTTTTTTGCTGTGTAGCTTCAGGGTCTCTCTCATTTTTTGGGGCCAGCAGGTAATTACGTTCAGATAATGTTCTCTTCAGGCAGGCAGCAGGACAGGGAGAGTGAAGCAACACCCTGTACGGGTAACCAGAAAGCATATGGAACCTCTACAAATGCAGAGAGTGCCAAGAAAATCTCGCATTCCACAGTTTTTTGGAACTCCAATCCCCATGGGATGACCTTTCCCACATACAGCTCACGTACCTTCACCTTTAACCCTTTTACCACTAGTCAGCGCCTCCTCCAGCTCTCCTTCCTCTCTCTCTCTCTCTCATCCTCACCAGCGCCCCCCCCCCCCCACCCCCAGCCCGCCCGCCTGCCTGCTCCCCCCTCCCTTCCCTCCCTCCATCATAGATCACTTGAGACTGCCACGTCAATCCTTGCAGAAGTAGAGGAAGCGAGGGAAGAGCTGGTGCTACAGAGAGAACAGTTGTCTGCGCTCTAAGGGCTTGCTGGGAGACCCAGAGAGTCTGGCGTGCATGGAAAAAAAAAACAAGACTACAATCCCGCTCTGTCTCCCCAGTGTTCAGACTACCTGTTCAGGTCGATGCTATTGTACAGTAGTCTGCACATTGGTTAGACTGTGCGTGGAAAACTCTTCGAGCTGCTCTTGCCCACCGGCCGAGGGACCCAGACAGTTCTCGTACTGCCCCAGACGTGCTTCAGTCAATTAGCCTTCCTGCCGAGGAGACTGTACTTTTAATTCCTCGTGTGCGGTTAGTGGCACCCAGGTAACGGAACAGATTTTGACTGCTTTAAACAATTCTACGGGGTTCTTCTGCAAAGTGTTGTTGGCCTCCCGATCACCGACTGTGCATATGGTTTCAGTTTAGATTTTTTTCTCTTATTTGGCAGTCGTATGCCTCTCGTCGCTTGTCGCTGCTCGCTCTCTATCACTGTATCTTTAATACAAGTTCTACCCCAGTCTCTAAAAAGGCATCTGCTCACTGTGGTGAATATGCCTCTCATTAACGATATGGATTAACGACTGTCAGGGGCACCCCAGAGCGTGTTGTGATGTACTGTTGCCTGACTGGTTTCAATACAAGTTCTGTACAAATCGAATAAAGAATAAATATTTTAGCAAATGCAGCTCAACGCTTGTCTGTATTTCCGTAATTCCTCAATATGAAATGCTGGGCGACTGACCCTTTTGGGACATTTGCTGCTATCCTCAATACAGACCCTCAAACTGGCTGGGTGCATGGCTGGACACAGAAGAAAGTGACAAATGGAACACTCTTTCTCGGATTACTATTGGAGGGCAATGCGTGATTCTTAGAACTTGGAGGGGGGGGGAACGGTTGTTGCTTTAAGACGGGCTCAGCCATGATGCCACTGTAGGCGAATAGCCCAGCACCAACTACTGAAGTTCACAGAGAGAATGGCCACTTGGGCGAGGTGTTGGGGTCGGGACAGTGCTATTGTCCATGGAGTTATTATCAGCAAAGTATTTATTTAATGAGAAGGGGATGTGTTCTCGTGTGTGTGTGTGGGGGGGGGGGGGGGGGGGGGGGGGCAACAGGTCTAAAGAAAAATCCCAGTGAAGAAACATGCACTTCAACCCCCGCACGATATTCTACTCTGGCTCATGGTTCATTCCCCCACCTCCCCAGGTGTTTCTATAGAACAAGATAAATCTTTCGCCTCCCCAGCACAGCTTTAAGAGGACCTGAGGGATACCCAGCCCCTCTGAGCATCCACGGGCCATTTACTCTGGGAGATTGCAACCCCGCACTCAAAACACAACGGCAGGCCATTTCAATAAAAACGAATTTCAGAAAAATGTCAGCGGGAGCAAAACGTTGACCGGGGCAGAGTAAAATAAAAAGGTTTTACTCGACCCGGAGTACCAGATAACCTTTGAACTCGCAGCTTACATCCTCTGTCTGGCCTGCCAAACACTCAGCACTTCCCTCATTTTCTTTGTCCAGCAGCTAAAAGGCTAAGGAAGAATTGTATTCGACAAGCATCCAAAATCCCGAATTAAAGAAAGACAGGAAGATCTGCAAAAATCCAATCCCCAGTAACCATTGCAGCATTAAACGGGCTGTCTTTAATTCTCCTTCCTTTCATCATTATTGCACAGCAGATGATTCTAATATGAAACAGATTTCACTTTCATAACTCCCCCCCCCCCCACCACCCCCCCCCCCGCCCCCCCCCCCCCCCCCCCCCCCCCCCCCGCCACCCGTGCAGAAGTAAAATGGCCACCCCTCACAACGCGTTCCAGTGCCACTGCTTCGGGGCGGGGGCAGATTTCAGGGAGCTCTTCTTGACTTCCGGGAACTGGAACAATTTTCGTTCTGTATTTCACGAGGACCAAGCGAAAAGAAAACCTCAGGCTCCACACCCGATGGGACCGACATGTTTCACTAAAAGCACCACCTCATAAAGTCCACTGACGTTTATTTGTGTTTCTGCGGTTCCCTTGCACAGTTGTGCGCCTTGGGTTGCAAGTAGCACAAAAAGTATTGCTGGCGTTAACCTTTTCACAGCCAGGTGCCTTTCTGAGAGCTTTCAATAAAACGCGCTCATGGGCGACTGGGCACTGCCCCGCGTTTCTCTTCATCTCCGCTCCTCACTTTAATATTTAAATTTTAAATTTTGCACGTTTGTCTCCAAATCAATGTCTTCCTTTCCCCCCCGCCCCCCCCCTCCATTTTATTGGGAAATCTCTATGGGGGCCATGTGTGAATGTGTGTGTGGGCGGGGTCACATGACCGAATCTCCAGGAATATGTCCAAATATAGTTGATAACTGTGGGGACACACACACACCCATCTCCAAAGTGGGTTGCCAACCCGCCACGATTGGCCTGGAACCTCCACCCCCTCCAGGACACTGCTGTGCGTAACCCCGGAGGCAAATCATCGGGACATTAAATTGATTGGTCTTTTTGCCATTTTCTGCCAACATTTCTCTTCACCAGGAATAAAAATGTGGAAAATGGTTAAAAAATAGGCACTTTGGCCAACAGTCAATTGGGTAATGGGTCTTTTTGCTTTCCAATCGGTGCAGGAGGGTAGTGCGTCACATCGTGGTTGGAGCATTGGGGTGGGGGGGTGGGGGGGGAGTCAGGTGATGAAACCTCAAGGAATACATTTAAATCACAGTGGGCAACCTGACCTCCAACCTGACCTCCAACTCTCTCCATAAAGGCGCCTCCCCCCTGCGCACCCCACGCCAGGTCACCCTTGCCCCATTGAATCCCAACTGGAGTCAAGAACCCATCGGCAAGAGGGAACTGAAGACTCAAACAAGCTCATCAGGCCACACCAAACCAAAAAAAAACAGCAAACTAACTGGACCAGAGCAGTCAGATTCCATCTATTCCAAAACAAACCACCAAAATTAAACAGAACTCTCAACGAGTCTCTTGAGGTCATCATTACACTGCTCAAGTGAATCTCGAGGTGACCAAAGCTGGATGGTGAAAGGGCAAAGGATGAAGGGTTATTTTCCTCTGCTGCATTATTCAGTCTCTGCCTGAAACTCAATGTGTTTATTTGATGGGGCCACTGAATGGCATGAAAGATATTTACAGTGATTCCACTTGATGCATGTCAAATAAAGATCTTAAAGAATAAATGTAGCACCAGTGCCTAAAACCAACTGAGCATCACCAGGAGGTAAATCTTATCCTCAGCGATATTCAAAGTTAACGATGAGGCATTAAGTGTTGTTTTAACCTGGTGTAGAAGTGGTCCTCCGTGAAATTTGAACGCAGCATAGTACAAGGTGCACGAGCCAGAGGTACGGCCACTCTACATTGCTAAAACAAGATGTAATCCGTTTATTTTACTCTTGCCATTTTAAAGAGGAGACCTTTGATTTTCCCGTCATCAAGACCATCTGCTTTAAAGATTCGAGGTACGATCATGTGATTTCTCTTTCTGCTCTCACCCAATTATAGGCAAGCAGCATTGGCAGCGGGGGGGGCTGGGGTTGTGCCAAAAGCGGAATAGTAAATTTTGGTTGGTAAACTATCCAAAGGCTGATTTCTGCATGAGATTTCTTTGAAATGGCTCCACTGACTGCAGTATGACTCACGCTGAATGAAAGTTCTTCAGGCATTTGGAACCTTTTTGCATTTTACCCAAGCTACCTTATTCATAGAATCCTAGAATTTACGATGCAGAAGGAGGCCATTTGGCCCATCGAGTCTACACTGACCCCTGGAAAGAGCACCCTATCTAAGCCCACGCCTCCACCCTATCCCAGCAACCTAGTAACCCATCTAACCTTTTTGGACACTAAGGGCAATTTATCACAGCCAATCCACTCAACCTGTACATCTTTGGACTGTGGGAGGAAACCGGCGCACCCGGAGGAAACCCACGCACACACGGGGAGAACATGCAGACTCCGCACAGTGACCCAAGCCAGAAATCGAACCTGGTATCCTGGAGATTTGAAGCAACAGTGCTAACAACTGTGCTACCGTGCTGCCCATCATTGTTTTATTAAATTACTAACCTAGAGAGTGAACAGCTGGCAGATTTAGGACTGAAAACCATGCCCACTACAAGCCTCCTTTGATGCCCAATCACTCATTTTTGGAAATAATCATGTACCAAATCATGTCGTGAACAATGTTCAGGAGCTCCTTGGCCAACAATTCTCCATCTTCAACCAAGGTGGGAAACCAAGTGAAGTGCCGACTAACTTGGCACAGTGTGGGAGGGTTTTGCTCAGAAACAAGTGGGCGGCCCACGCCAAGGCGGTCAATCACTGCCCATTCCTACTTGCCCTGATAGAGTGGTGGGTCGACCAGTGGAGCAGCAGCAACCTTTGCAGTGATGACCATGCTGGTGTACAGCCTTGCTGGGAACCAGGATCAAGGACTATGCGCAGCTTTGCAACATCGCCGCAGCCATGAGAAAATGGAGACCAAAAATCCTGGACTCTGTGGTTTGAATTTTTAGCTCCGATGGTGGCAGGCGCAGAGGGGGGGGGTCGGGCATTGGCGGCCAGAGTACCGATTTGGCAGCATCGTTCGCCCTCACCCTTCATTGGGCCATCTTCCTGGAAGTGGGATGGGGGCAGAGCAGAGCTAGCTGCCCACAAGGTGCAGGGAGCCAACTGAGGATCTTTTAAGGTGGTTTGTCGCAGGCTAGCTGTAATGTTCCACGAAATGTAAATGTTGCCACGGTCCCGGAGGCTGCTTTCCCCTTTGAGAGAGAGCTGACTGGTGGTGGTTTAACCTGAGGGCCGCCACACCTCAGGGAAGGGGCAAGGGAGAGGTGGCAGGGCCTTCATAGGTAACCTCGGCCAGTACGGTGATTGAACCCACGCTGGCGGTGTCGCTCCGCATCGCCACCTGGCCAACTTGGCTAACCGAACCCCAATTTTCTAGTAGTCCTCCACCCTAATGAATCAGGGGATCCTCTCCTCTCTACCCCTCCTCAACAACCAACCCAGTTGCAGTCGTAGGACATCCCATGGAGGGGTTCCCCTTCCGCAATAGTGATCGGCAATGATGATGGCATCTCTTATTTCAAAGTATAAAACTTTGGAGAGAGGGTGCCTCAAAATGGAGGCATTCTCCCTCTCACTTTCCCTCCTTTTTATTCAGTGCAGGAAGGTTAACCCTCCTATGTCAAGAGACCACCCGCCGTATTTAATTGGACAGCGAGCCCCTCCTCCGGCCACTAATTGTCCAGCTTGAGGAAAATCACTGCCAGGCGACTGTTCCCTACACGGTGTGCATTTCTGAACCCCCCACCCCATCTGACCCTCAATTCAGGATCCCAAAGCTCAGAGGGGAAATCCGGCCTCCTGTTGATTGACATCTCCTCTGGCCTTGACCCAAGATGGCTGAAACAGTTGAGAAAATCCAACAGGAACCTGAAAATCGCTTATTATCACAAGTTGGCTTCAAATGACGTTACTGTGAAAAGCCCCTAGTCGCCACATTCCGGCCCCTGTTCGGGGAGGCTGTTACGGGAATTGAACCGTGCTGCTGGCCTGCCTTGGTCTGCTTTCAAAGCCAGCGATTTAGCTCTCTGCTAAACCAGCCCATATGTGCCCTGTGGCTCAACTGATTAGGAGAGTTGCAGGTTCAATCCCCGTTCAGTGTTCCATTGACAGGTTTTTGGACGGAATGGATGGCGCCTTTGTCCCATCACTAAAAGTCGCTGAAGCCAAATGGCAGAAGCTCTTACTCTGGATCACTAATGACAGATAGTGGAAGGGCCCTGGAGGACCGCAATTGGCCCGGCAGTGAATGCATCTGTGGCTGAATAGCCCAAGACACTCAACATCAAGGGGTACAGTCAATGACAATGGGTAAACACGCGAAACTGAAGCCAAATGGTGTTCAGAGTGGGAGAGGAAGGGACAGCGGACAAAACCAGTCTGAATCTGTGTTAATTTGACATTTTCCGCGCAATGCCTTCTGCAAATCGGTTGTTGATTGGTGTAGAAATCTGGGGCAGGATTCTCCGCAATCGGCGCGATGACCGCCGACCAGCGCCAAAAATGGTGCGAATCAGTCCTGCATCGCGCCGCCCCAAAGGTGTGGAATTCTCTGCATCTTGAGCGGCCGAGCCCTCACCTTGAGGGGCTAGGCCCGCGCCGGACTGATTTCCGCCCCGCCAGCTGGCGGGAAAGGCCTTTGGCGCCCCGCCAGCTGGCGTGGAAATGACTTTGCCGTGCGACGCATGTGTGGGAGCGTCAGCGGCCGCTCACGGCATCCCCGCGCATGCGCAGTGGAGGGGGTCTCTTCCGCCTCCGCCATAGTGAAGACCATGGCGAAGGCGGAAGGAAAAGAGTGCCCCCACGGCACAGGCCCGCCCGCGGACCGGTGGGCCCCGATTGCAGGCCAGGCCACCGTGGGGCCCCCCCCGGGGCCAGATCGGCCCACGCCCCCCCCCAGGACCCCGGAGCCCGCCCGCGCTGCCTTGTCCCGCCGTTAGAAAGGTGGTTCAATCCACGCCGGCTGGCGTGGGTTGACAGCGGCGGGACTTCGGCCCATCGCGGACCAGAGAATCGCCGGGGGTGGGCCCGCCGACCGGCGCGGCGCGATTCCCGGCGCGGCGCGATTCCCGCCCCCGCCAAATCTCCGGGACCCGGTGGGGGCGTTGGAGAATCGCGCCCCTGTTGTTCCTCTTCCTTCCTACCCCCCCCCCCCTCCCCCCTCCCCCTTCCCCCCTACCCCCATCCCATCCCCCACGGAATATTTCTCAGCATCCTGTTATGTTCATGATAATAAGAGGTGACATTTCCCATTTCCACTGGAGGCTGTTTGGAGTTAATCAGTGATTGAAGAACAAGTTGTTTTCGTTGAAAGTTAAAGCCAGCTCAGTGGGCTAGACAGCTGGTTTGTGATGCAGAACAAGGCCAGCAGCGCGGGTTCAGTTCCCGTACCAGCTGAGAATTCTGAATTCTCCCTCCGTGTCCCCGAATAGGCACCGGAATGTGGCGACTAGGGGCTTTTCACAGTAACTTCATTGCAGTGGTAATGTAAGCCTCCGCGTGACAATAAAGATTATTTATTTACATTTAAAGCCAATGGCTTTCCAATGCCTGGCAGACATGGAACATGAATTGGCCAAGGGCAGATTAATTTGCTCACCAACCCTCCCCATTTTCGTAGAATGGACCATTTAAATGCGCCAGAAAGACGTTCGCACCTCACGACGCATTTGGGATCTTCACCTCCGTCTTCTGGCAAGGTTTCCCACATCATAAAAGATCGCCTCACTCCCGTTCCCCCTCGCGGGGGCTCATTTGTTGCTTACACACTGCTCCAGTCCATAAAACTATCCTGGTAATCAAAACGAATATCAGATGATGAGTGCTTCCCAGATGTGAGGAAGCCGGCTTAACAAAAGTAAATGCTGCCTTCCTTTCTCAAATGGTGGAGTCTGGCTGAAGGGCCAGTTTCACACTTTGAATGGTTTAATGGGTAACTCAGCTGGAGTGTCAGTTGTCCACTCGGTAGGTAGTGCTCGTGTGCCCCCTCCCCCCCCCCACCCCCCGCACCACATGAGTGCGGGTTCAAGTGCCACTCTAAAAACATGAGGAGATAATCACGGCCGACTCTTGGAGCAGTACTGAGAGAGTGCTGCAACGTTGGAGGCACCGTCCTTCGGATGAAGGCCGCATCGGTCCTCTCAGGTGGATGTGAAAGATCCCACGGCAGCTACTGGGAGAAAAGCAGGAAAGTTCTCCTTAGGTGTCCTGGCCAATATTTACCCCTCGACCAACTTGCTGAAACGGATGAGTTGGGTACAAATGCTGTTTTTGCAGGAGCTTGCTATGTGCAAATTGATGCCCATTTTTCCTGCGTTACAACATCGATTATACAGCAAAAGTACTTCATTGGCTGCAAGAGGTTTCGCAACATCCTGGGGTGGTGAAATTCCGTCTTGTTAAAAAACATCAGGGGCGGGATTCTCCGACCCCCCCCCCCCCCCCCCCCCCCCCGCCCCACCGCCGGCTCGGAGAATCGCCGGGGGCTGGCGTAAATCCCGCCCCTGCCGGTTGCCGAATTCTCCAGCACCGGATATTCAGCAGGGGTGGGAATCGCGCTGCGCCGGTTGGCGGGCCCCCCCCCCCCACCGGCGATTCTCCGGCCCGCGATGGGCCGAAGTCCCGCTGCTGGAATGCCTGTCCCGCCGGCGAGAATCAAACCACCTCTCTTACCGGCGGGACAAGGCGGCGCGGGCGGGCTCCGGGGTCCTGGTGGGGGGCGCGGGGCGATCTGGCCTTGGAGGGTGCCCCCACGGTAGCCTGGCCCGTGGTCGGGGCCCACCGATCAGCGGGCGGGCCTGTGCCGTGGGGGCACTCTTTTCCTTCCGCCTTCGCCATGGTCTCCACCATGGTGGAGGCGGAAGAGACCCCCTCCACTGTGCATGTGCGGGGATGCCGTGAGCGGCCCCTGACGCTCCCGCGCATGCGCCGCACGGCAAAGTCAGTTTCGCGCCAGCTGGCGGGGCACCAAAGGCCTTTCCTGCCAGCTGGCGGGGCGGAAATCAGTCCGGCGCGGGCCTAGCCCCTCAAGGTGAGGGCTCGGCCCCTCAAGATGCGGAGGATTCCGCACCTTTGGGGCGGCGAGATGCCGGACTGATTCACGCCGTTTATGGCGCCGGTCGGCGGACATCGCGCCGATTGCGGAGAATCCCGCCCCAGCTTCTGAACTGGTTTGTTTATTCCTTCATGGGATGTAGGTGTCGTTTGCGCAACCGCATTGCGGTCACATATAGGCCAGACTAGGTAAGGACAGCAGATTTCTTTCCCCGAAAAGGGTCACCATTAGAGTTTTTTAAAATTGAATTCAAATGTCACCATCTGCCGTGGTGGGATTCGAATCCAGGTCTCCAGAGCATAGCCCTGGGTCTTTGGATTTCCAGTCCAATGTCAATACGACTGCACCACGAACTTGGCGCATTGTAACGGAATCCCTGACCTGTGCAAGCTTAGCTCATCTCCTCTGGGGCAGAATTCAGAACACGACAACAAGTGGACTCGAGCACTCTGGGATATCGAGGCAGTAAACACAACAGGACCCCAGTCCCAGCCACTAAAAAATTAATTAAAAGGCCCACTGTATATTCAGTCAGATTCCCCAAACCTGTAAAAACCCAGCAACTTGCATTTATAGAGTGTGTTTTACAGAAGTCATCGTCAAATGAAGTGTGACAATGAGCCACACACCGCAATAGCACAACAGGTGGCCAAATGCTTGGTGAAAGAGGTAGATTTTCAGGAATGTCTTATGCAAAGGGAAGGAATAGAGGGAGTGGCTCACGAAGGGAATTCCAGAGAAGCATTGAATTTACAGTGAAGGAGGCTTTTCGGCCCATCGAGTCTGCACCGGCCCTTGTAAAGAGCACCCTACTTTAGTCCATACCTCCACCCTCACTCTGTAACCCAGTAACCCCACTTAACTTTTTTGGACACGAAGGGCAATTTATCATGGCCAACCCACCTGACCTGCACATCTTTGGACTGTGGGAGGAAACCGGAGCACCCGGAGGCAACCCACGCAGACACGCGGAAGAACACGCAGACTCCGCACAGACAGTGAGCCAAGCCGGGAATCGAACCTGGGACCCTGGAGTTGTGAAGCAACAGTGTTAACCACCGTGCTACCGTGCATGGGGCCTATGCAGCTGAAAGCATGGCCGCCATTGGTGGAGCGAGGAAATCGGGGAGGTGCTGGAGGCCACAATGGGAGGTGAAACTGCAGAGTCATCAGGTGGGATTTTCCAGCCACCCACCACCGCAGGTTCGAACAATGGGAAACCCTATGAACAGCAGCGGGACTGGCTAATGTGGGCTGCCTCTGGGGCCGCGGGGGTGGGGTGGGGTGAGGGGGTAATCCTGCCCATGGAAACTGGTAGGATCTTTGACCTGTGCCCGATGTGAAATGCTTAAAACTGCCCCGTGGGGGAATATCTCACATATCCACACCCAGACTGTGTGCGTGAAATCTTCCAGCTGTGCATGCCGGTGATTATCATAGAATTTACAGTGCAGAAGGAGGCCCTTCGGCCCATCGAGTCTGCACCGGCTCTTGGAAAAAGCACCCTACCCAAGGTCAACACCTCCACCCTATCCCCATAACCCAGTAATCCCACCCAACACTAAGGGCAATTTTGGACACTATGGGCAATTTATCATGGCCAATCCACCTAACCTGCACATCTTTGGACTGTGGGAGGAAACTGGAGCACCCGGAGGAAACCCACGCACACACGGGGAGAACGTGCAGACTCCGCACAGACAGTGACCCAAGCCGGAATCGAACCTGGGATCCTGGAGCTGTGAAGCAATTGTGCTATCCACAATGCTACCGTGCTGCCCATAGCCCATAATGGTGAGATGCTCTGGACCCGCTCACAGCGCGCACCTCCTCGCAGTGGGTTTCCCAATTGGGAAATCCCATTGACAGCAGGATCAGGAGACCCCGCCAACAGCCAATGGCCGCCGCCTTCCGCCGTGGGGAGGCCAGAAAATCTCCCCCTGCATGTGCAGTTAACACCAAGGTCACCCCACAACGCATTGGTCAGGAAGGCCTGATAAGTGAAATACCAGAGGCTTAATGGAACATGTAGAAAGGGATCGGCGGAAGAATTTGGCAGCTTTGAGAGAAGGGGACTGGGTAAGGAATAAAGGCAAAATAAAAAGCGAAAATAGAGTACTAGAAGAAATCAAAATAGAAAATGCTGGAAAAACTCAAGGCTGATAGCATCTGTGGAGAGTGAAACAGAGTTTAAGTTGATTCCGATGTGGTCCTTCTTCAGAGATTCTGGGTTATACGGACTCAAAATATTGGGTGCGAGCGATTTACCGGCACGTACCGCCGGAATCAGGACGGGACAGGTGGACCCTGGGAAAGGCGTCTCCCTAGACACTCGACGGTCGTAACACCTCACGAGATCTAATGCGATCTCGTGAGATATCGCGATCTGGATCAGACTCGCACAGTTAAAAGAGCTTAAAAGCTAACTTAGCTACGTTGCCACTGGATCTGTCTGGCATCCAGCAGCTATTGGCCTCGTTGAGGAGACCCCAGCCTCGCACCATTTAGCACCGGTCCCCACAAACAGGGAAAAGGCAAAATGGCACTGGGCGGGAAGGGGGGGTGGTCTCCCAGGCAATCGGAGGCCGCTGGGTGGTCAGCGTCTGGCCAGGTTGTCACCATGGCACTGCTGGTGCCTCCTGGGTTACCTTGGCACTGCCAGCCTGGCTCCCTGGAACCACCACCTGGGCACTGCCAGCCTGGCTCCCTGGGTGCACAGGTGGTACTGCCAGACTGGTAGTGCCAAAGTGACAAGCTGGCATTTTGCCGACGCCAGGGATCTGGTCCAGGCTCCCTAGCTGGCATGTCGTGGGGTCCGGGGGCTCCTAAACAGGTGAGCTGAGGCCTGGGGGGGGGGGGGGGGGGGGGGCAGGGAGTTCCGGGGGTTGGCGTCAGATGCTCGAGAGATTGGGCCATCGATTTCTTCCTGCACGGAGGAGCTCCACTCACGGAACTCCTCAGTGCGAGGAGTTACGCTAAAGTGCGGCTTCGGAGGCGGGGGGGGGGGGGCATTCCCTGACAGGGCCTGGAAATGAAAGAGTGTCATTCGATAGCGGAGTCGTTCCCTGCACTGAAGGGACTCTTGTTTTTTTTATACAATGTTAAATCATGCCCATTAACTCTGTTTCTGTCTCCACCGATACATCCGGAACAGGGTTCTCCCAGCATTTTCTGTTTTTATTTCAGATTTCCAGTACCTGCGGTAAGATATGAAGAAAGTCCCGCGTTCCAATAGCGTTGATCAGGACCTCAGAACTTCTCAAAGCGCTTCACAGCCACCGAAGTACATTTGAAGTTTCATTGAAGGAAGTACTGCAGCCAATTTGCACACAGCAAGCTCCCCGCGCAAACAGCAATGTGGTAATGGTCAGACAATCTGTTTTAGTAATGATAGTTGGAGGTTTAACATTGGTCAGGACACCCGAGAGAACTCCACTGTGCTTTTTAAAATCATCACCAATTAATGCATCCTGCCTGAAGGCAGGCCCATGGCCTCTGGACTGTTGATACTCCTTCATGAGCCATTTTCTCGGCAACCTTTTGTCGCTGATGGTTTGCCATCGTCTTCTACTCAGGACGAGGAGGCGGGCCTCGTGCCTACCTCAGTCAGAACAGGACTGAACCCCAGGCTGTTGGCAACATCTCTGAAGCAACTGCAAACCATCTCGGCAACTGAACTATCCAGCCGCCATTTTGAGCGGCCTCAGGCAGATCCTCGGCAACTATTGGGTGGACCGCGCAAGGCCGCCTCTTCAAAACAGCTCAGGTCGCTGGAGTGGGACTTCAACGTCCGACTCAGAGGCCCGCGTGCTATCCGCTCTCTTTCAGTCGCTCCCTTTTGTTGCTCGTTGGCATCAGAATCGCTGGAAAACGGAGGCCAAGTCAAGTGGCAAATCATCTTGGACGTGACACTTTGTGGTATTATCAGGTATTGCTGTACCTAAGAGGCCGATGACCATTAGTTAAACCTAGGAGTTTACCATTGGCTGTCGATACGTAGCTCCGCCCTGACAGGCGGAGTATAAGAACCAGTGCCGTCCCAGCAGCCTCCACTTTCTGTACCGAAGCTGCTGGGGAACAAGTTCTAGTCGATTAAAGCCTTCAGTTATGAAATCACTTCGTCTTGAGTGTAATTGATCGTGCATCAATTTAATCGACTAGAACTTGTTCCCCAGCAGCTTCGGATCACACTTCTCTCGCTCTGTGCACAGAGCTGGTTAATGTCTTTCCGAGCCTTTTACAAATCCTGTTTTAAAATTCCTGGCAGACTGCCGAGAGCCATGAGCCATCGGTTGGCGTCCACGATCGTGCAACAGTCCAACCACATCTGGAGAGGAGGACGAATGTCAATGGAATGAACCAAGTGAGAGTCAATTTTTAGGCAGGGTGGTTTGAAGGGCTACAAATCCCCAGCCCGTTTCCTCTGTTACATAGTCGGTGAGGCCCAATGGTGGCAGGGCAACAGGTTTTGTAGACCTGCGTTGAATACACCGACCTCAATCGCAATGGAGTGTGGGGTTGCTTAGTTAGGGGGGGGATTGGTTTAAAGGAGGTCCTCCCAAAGGGAGGATGAGGACAGGCCCAGGCAGAATGTGAGATAAAGAAGGATTGCAAGTCTCTGTGGGGGCATAACCTCAGCCTACAGTGCTTCAGATCTAGAGGGGTATTTGAAAATAGTATCGGGGAAAGTCACTGGTAATGTCAGTGGACGAGTAATCGAGAAGCCCAGGCAAATGCTCTGGGGACACGGTTCGAATCTCACCACGGCAGCTAGTGGAATTTAGGGCAGCGATCGAACGGCCTTGTTGTCCCCGACCCGGTGACCCGGCGAGGTCGTTAAATCTCGCGAGAGGAGAAGCCTCTCGCGGGATGTGCGATGCTCGGAACACCTCGTGAGATCTAATGAAATTTACATATTAAGTCAGTCGTGAGGATCACTTAAACATGTGTGCGCCAGATTGTCCCAACGCTCAGGAACTAAACCCCCATGCTTTGGAGACCTCACTATGGCACTGATTAGTACTGGCCCACACAAACACTAGTCCAGCGTCAATATCACTTGCCACCCGATAAGAGTATGCCCTCTTGCCTGATTGGCCAACTGTGGGGAAATCACTCCCGGCTGGCTGTTTCTAACAGAGTGCAGTGATGGGACTCTGAAACTGAGCCCAACCTCAGGGTCCCCACCCAAAGATAAATCCTTCCAACACGTGCCAATAACCGGCAGTAACAGCAGGGGAAATTCCTGGTCAGTCACGCTTGATGTAGAGCGGCTTCCCTCAAGCTACAAGTCCCTGGCGGCAGACTAGCAACCTGCTCCAGGAATTACTAGCTCTGGAAATCACTCGGTGCAGTAAGAGAATTGGAACCTGTAAATGGGGTGAATTAGCTACTTTCATTCCAACTTTCTGGGTCCTTTTACTACAGACTCAATTGATTTAAGGGGATCCAAATTCCTGAGAGGAATGGGTTTTGTGGATGTGAGCTGGAGTCCAGCCCAATCGGCACTGCATGGGCCAACATCTTTCTCTGGGAACATGCATGATTATCAACTCTAGTTGGACATCGTAGAGTAAAGGGTTAACTCCAATGATAACTACTGAGCATGTGCATAAGGGACTATGTCGCAGTGATGTCACTCAAAGAGGAGTGAAGCATCATCTTCGCGAGTAGCTCCAGCTATGACTTGCTTTTATTTAACTTTTGCAAATAGTTTGCACGTAAATAAATGTCGTTGAACAGAAAGACCGTTGCCTCTCAGCAGGATCTCTTCACGAATAAGAAGTCAATGAATCCAGAGATAAACCCACTATGACAGTGGCATGTTCCTGGGGGTTTCATTAAACGACCATCTACCCCCATCCAATCGAACAACCTTTCTGTTCCCTATTTCTAGACAATTTACAACAAATTAATGAAAGTATTGTAAGGAAGTCAATTTTTAAAAAATCATTATTTTGTTATTGCCCTCTATTGCCCGGGGCAGCACGGTAGCATTGTGAACAGCACAATTGCTTCACAGCTCCAGGGTCCCAGGTTCGATTCCAGCTTGGGTCACTGTCTGTGCGGAGTCTGCATATCCTCCCCGTGTGTGTGTGGGTTTCCTCCGGGTGCTCCGGTTTCCTCCCACAGTCCAAAGATGTGCAGGTTAGGTGGATTGGCCATGCAAAATTGCCCTTAGTGTCCAAAATTGCCCTTAGTGTTGGGTGGGGTTACTGGGTTATGGGAATAGGGTGGAGGTGTTGATTTTGGATAGGTTGTTCTTTCCAAGAGCCGGTGCAGACTTGATGGGCCGAATGGCCTCCTTCTGCACTGTAAATTCTATGATAATCTATGATTTCTCCTGGGTGTTGCCCATAAGACTAACGTTTAATCTCTGCAGACTCCAGGCCAATCATAGAATTCTTACAGTGCAGAAGGAGACCATTCAGCCCATCGAGTCTGCACCAACCCTCCGAAAGAGCACTCTATCTAGGCCCATTCCCTTGTCCTATCCTTGTAACCTCACCAGATGTTTTGAGCAATTTAGCATAGCCAATCCCCCTGTGGAAGGAAATCAGAGCACCCAGAGGAGACCCACACAGGCACGGGAGGGGGGGGGATGTTGAAATTCCACACAGGCAGTCACCCAAGGTCAGAATCAAACCCAAGTTACTGGCGCTGTGAGGCAGCAGTGCTAACCACTGTGCCACCCAGGAGGGCTGGCAATACTAGACTGTGCAAGCAGAGGGCAGGGGAAAAATAAAAATGAATGTTATGTGGCTGGGGAGGAGAGGAATTGGGAGGCCTATGCAAGATTACTGTTGCTTTTGTTAATCAACCAACACCAAAATCTGGCCCCGGTTTCTGTTTCTAAGCTTCTTTTATTTTTTTGGTCCAATCATAGAGAGAGTGAGTGTGAAACTAAGGTACTTTCTTGGAAGTCATTGTCATATTACTGCTAAATGACAACGCTGGTTTTATGAGTAAATAACGCACTATAAAAACCGCTCGGTTACCCTTTCTAATGTACGCAGGCGAAACTCGAGCAGTTTCTAAAATGGGAGTCCGACCCACTATAATGATTTTAAACTCCAGACGCGTCGAAAACAAGCCCATCCTTTTTCTCAATCACTGTCTCTCCATCAAATCTCTGGGCTGATTTTCCCCAGGGTGGTGGGAAAGCCAGGTTTTCTGGCGCTGAACATGCCTCCAGTAAGAAATCGATGGAAAGCGGGCTTTTCACACGGGTGAGCCCTTAATCGGGCCCTGTCTTGGGCAGGCTCTCGAAGCTGGAGGCCCAATCAAAGGTGTGCCCAACCAGGTTCTGAACGAACCTAATTGCCTGCCCCGATTGCCTCCGTAGAGGGTAGGTGGTCTTCCTGGGCCCCTCTGAAACCAAGTCGACCGTTATGGCCAACATCGGGAAGCTGGCATTGCGGCCGGCCTGGTAGTTTCCCTGCCTCATCCAACTCCGTAACCGTGACGACAGGGGCTGAAAATTCAGTTGTCCTGCCTCAGTCGCTCTCCTTCAGTCTCCTCCTCTTCCTCGATTTAATTTAAATGCATTTCGGCCTTCGTTCCATTTTTTAAACTTTGAAATTCAGGACGCGTTTGTTTCTTCAATCCCACTCCCACTCTTGACTGTCGGTCTGTGCGAAGCAGGCACGGGAAGAGAAATGGAGCCGGAGAGCGAGGAAAGAAATAAATCTCCTTATTTCTATTTTCGCCCATCACTGTTTGTGCCTCAGCCTCATTCTTTCCCAATCTCTGTCTCAGCCCCTGTGACTCAATCTCCTTGTTTGACTCTCCCCTGCTAATGTTAACACAGAGCCATGTGGGCCCACAACATCTGGATCCTTTTACTGGCTCAGTAGTGACTTCCTGCAGATGTAGAAGTATGCCGTAGATCAACAGAATGAGGCAAATGACTGGCATGCTAAAGACTACAATTATAGACAAGAAAGCACATTCTTTTTCATTGAACCTCCAGTCGCCAACATCTGTTACTCTTTAACTCGCACAGTATCCCCCATTGTGGAGCAGCGCTGCCAAATACTGAGATTATAATTTCTTACACATTTCGAAACAGTGTCTGTAGCTGGTCCATTTTACGTCTGCCTGTAAGCTGCTACATTCGGCCACTATTTCTGTGAATGTATAATGGATATTAAAATCTGTGAAGACAGGCCCCCGCTCGCGGTTCAAAAGAAACAAATCCAGAAAATACCAATATTCCCCATTCGGCGAGTCCCGTGGTATGCTGGAGAGGTGGGGCGATGGGGGAGGGAGGGTCTGGGCAAAGGCCAGACACTTCCCCGCAGAGGGAGATGAGCGGAGGGGAAACAAGCCCCCCCCCCCTCCTCTGACACAAAGCAGGCCGCACTCTCGCAAGGAGCGATTGCAGGGGCCAGGCCCAGACGGTGCCTGCCCTTTTTAGCTGCTCAAGCTATGTGGCACGGGACTGTACAACATTTCTTTTCCCCAAATTGAACAAACACTGGTGTCCGTGTAAACCATTGGAATTGAAGGAGGCCAGTGCAGTGTTTGGGGAAGTCATCTCATAAAACTCCACGACCGTTTTCCATCACTGTCCGATCCTTAACTGCAGCAGCGCTCCATTTTACACAGAAAAAAAATTAGCTTCAATTAATATTCAAACAAGAATAAACACAGAGCTGGAGAAAATGAAAGTCATCAGTTGCCAACCTCAGTTTGTTAACACCATGAAAGAGCTTGGAGCGCAATTCACCCTGCCAATAAAGACAGTTTGTTTTCTCCACAGCTTACCTATACAAGCTGCTGAAAGCAATATTTTTCTTTTTTAATCCTGAAGGCATTAGCATTTGGATGAATTTCCTATGTTACAGCAGTGACTATACTTCGAAACAAGCACTTCATTGGTTGCCTCAGGACATCCCAAGGTCATGAAACGGTGCAATATAAATGCAAGTCTTTTTTGTTGGGAGGGCAGCCATTTTGGAAATAGGCCTGCAATCCCATCATACTCGGAATGCAGCACCACGGTAACCAAAGGGTTTTGTTTGAATACTGATTGAAACAATTTCTTCCACGGGTGAGGAATCCACCAAAATGGTTTGTTTCGGAGGCTAGGCCTGAATTAAAGTGTTCAACCCCTCCAATTGTGGTTCCTGATGTTCCTGAGAGGGAAGGTGGGTATGACGTTACCAACTCTTTGTGGACATATTCCTGGAGGTTTCATCACACTACCTTGTGTCCCCCACCCCACCTACACTCATGCTCCATTATTGTTCCTCCATCACATCTAGTCATAAAATGTCTCAATGATCTCATTGGGCAATGCTTGACAGACAGTCAAAGCAGCCGTATAACTCCAATGTCCATTGGTTTATATAACTAAGGTTCATGGATCAAAAAACAGTTAGCATGCAGGTACAGCAAGTAACTTAGCGAATGGAATGTTAGCCTTTATTGCAGGGGGGTAAAATTGAATGAACGGGTAAACCCAGATGCAATTTCACACTTGGGCAGGCAGGGTCTGGGGGCGCGAAACCCACCCTTTCACCTATCAAGGCCCATACTGGCCACATAAGGGCCTTATCCCACCTACTGGCTGACAGGAGTGGGTGTTGGTAGGGTGGAAAGTGATATTTACACTTTTCTCCACCATTGGTGGCAGGGTGGGGGGCCCTCACTTTGAAGGTCTACTCAGAGTCTGCTGTGATGGCCCCCTCCTCTCAACACCCCCAGCAGTCCCCCACCCTTCCACCCACGGGACGCCCTGGATCTACCTTTTCAAAGGTCCCAGGGGCTTAGATCCAGGCACAGCTCTGCAGTACCGCTCCTGGCCACCGAAGTGCTGTGCCTGGCCGGGTTGAAGAGCCAAGAGAGGTCAGAAGTACCACCCACTGCCAATCAACACTCCCGTAAGCGTTAAATAACAGTGGGAGCTGGAGAGTTGGCAGCTGCGTGTAGGTGCCGACTCTCGGGATGGTGAATGCCAATCGCTCACCATTCTTAAAATTCTACCCCTGGAGTACGGAGTCCTGTGTACAGTTTCAGGGCGCGATCGAATGGCCATGCAGCGCCCGAAAAACAGCTCGCCGCGGCGCAACGTCGCTGATAGAAGCCGGAGACCCCACTCCCAGGATCTATCCGGCTCTCACCGCCTCCTGAGATCTAACGTGGTGTCGCGAGACGTTGCCGTGTTATTCCTGCCCATTGTGGGTGGAGTCCCTTTTTGGAAAATCTGCATATTAGAGCAAGACAGCCAGTCTCACGAACAAATGCAATTTCCCGAGGCGCCCGAGGTATTGGAATCTATTCCCGTCGTCTCGGAGGACTCGGGCGAGCGCCTTTAGGTATTCGGCTCCACAAATGGGGACCAGACGAAATGGCTCTTGTGGGAGTCTCCCAGGGAATCAGGCGCCCCCAGGTGCATGCCCTTTGGGCACGGTGGGCCTGACACCGCAGGTGCCAGCCGGATACCCTGTTACTACCAGCCTGGCACACTGACAGTGCCACCTGGATGCCAGCCAGGTACTGCCAATATGCCCAGGTGGCACTGCCAGCTGGCATGGGCACTGCCATGATACAAGGTTAGCACTGCCAAGGTGCCACGCTGGCATTTTTCACACAGCAGTGATTGGGCTGGGGGTGCCCTGCACTGGTATGGGGGGGGGTCAGGGGCTGCATCCTTTAAAAATGATGTCCTAATCTCTCGCTACACTGAAGAGTTCCGGCGAGCGGGGCATAAAACAGGGCTACATGCGACCTCGGCCGTGCATTCCCCGCTGCGGCCCCCTATCTAACCCGAGTGGTGTTAATAGCGTTTCATTTCTTGGCACTGCGAGCGCCTGCAAACATGTGTCTAAAGGCGCTCGTAATGGGACTATGTTCCCATTTAGTCAAATAATGCCCCAGCCTCCTTATTGAAGGAGGGATATACTTGCTTTGGAAGCAGTTCAGAGGAGGTTGATTCCTGGGATGGGCGGGGGTTGTCCCATGAGGAACCGTTGAGCAGGTTTGGCCTATACTAGGAGGATGAGAAGTGATCTGATTGAAACATTTAAATTCTGAGGGTGTTTGACAGGTTTGATCCTGAGAGGATGTTTCGTCTCACGCGGGGATTCTGGGGGCACAGTTCCAGAATTAGGGGTTTCCCCCCCACCCCCCCACCCCCACCCCGTGGGGGAGCGGAGGAGGAGTTTCTTCCCTCAGAGTCGTTAGTAGAACTTTCTAACCCAGCAAGCGTTGGAAGTTCGGTCAATGGATCTATTTAAGATGGGGTCAGATAGATGTTTACAAGTGAGTCAAGGGTGAATAGGGGGGGGGGGGGGTGTCAAGCAGGAACGTGGTGTTAAGGCCACAATCTGATCAGCTGTGAAGGTGAAGCAGTCCCATAACCATGTCATGAAGATCAACCCTTCATTTCTGGAGACACACGAGACTGAACATAGAACATAGAACATTACAGCGCAGTACAGGCCCTTCGGCCCTCGATGTTGTGCCGACCTGTGAGACCACTCTCAAGCCCATCTACACTATTCCCTTATCGTCCATATGTCTATCCAATGACCATTTGAATGCCCTTAGTGTTGGCGAGTCCCCTACTTTTGCAGGCAGGGCATTCCACGCCCTTACTACTCTCTGAGTAAAGAACCTACCTCTGACATCTGTCCTATATCTATCTCCCCTCAATTTAAAGCTATGTCCCCTCGTGCTAGGCATCACCATCCGAGGAAAAAGGCTCTCACTGTCCACCCTATCCAATCCTCTGATCATCTTGTATGCCTCAATTAAGTCACCTCTTAACCTTCTTCTCTCTAACGAAAACAGCCTCAAGTCCCTCAGCCT
This sequence comes from Scyliorhinus torazame, assembly GCF_047496885.1. Lineage (NCBI taxonomy): Eukaryota > Metazoa > Chordata > Chondrichthyes > Carcharhiniformes > Scyliorhinidae > Scyliorhinus > Scyliorhinus torazame. Next base: position 98,924,435 of record NC_092728.1, on the reverse strand, counting down.
TTCCTCATAAGATCGTCCCTCCATACCAGGCAACATTCTGGTAAATCTCCTCTGCACCCTTTCCAATGCTTCCACATCCTTCCTATATTGCGGCGACCAGAATTGCCCGCAATACTCTAAATGCGGCCGCACCAGAGTTTTGTACAGCTGCAACATGACCACATGGCTCCGAAATTCAATCCCTCTACCAATAAAAGCTAAAACACCGTACGCCTTCTTAACAACCCTCTCAACCTGGGTGGCAACTTTCAGGGATCTATGAACACGGACACCGAGATCTCTCTGCTCATCCACACTGCCAAGAATCTTACCATTAGCCCAGTACTCTGTCTTCCTGTTATTCCTTCCAAAATGAATCACCTCACACTTTTCTGCATTAAACTCCATTTGCCACCTCTCAGCCCAGCGCTGCAGCTTATCTATGTCCCTCTGTAACTTGTAACATCCTTCCGCACTGTCCACAACTCCACCGACTTTAGTGTATCTGCAAATTTACTCACCCATCCTTCTAAGCCCTCCTCCAGGTCATTTATAAAAATGACAAACAGCAGTGGCCCAAAAACAGATCCTTGTGGTACACCACTAGTAACGGGACTCCAGTCTGAACATTTCCCATCAACCACCACCCTTTGTCTTCTTCCAGCTAGCCAATTTCTGATCCAAACTGCTAAATCACCCTGAATCCCATGCCTCCATATTTTCTGCAGTAGCCTACCGTGGGGAACCTTATCAAACGCTTTACTGAAATCCATATACACCACAACAACTGCTTTACCCTCATCCACCTGTTTGGTCACCTTCTCAAAGAACTCAATAAGGTTTGTGAGGCACGACCTACCCTTCACAAAACCGTGTTGACTATCTCTAATCAATTTATTCCTTTCCAGATGATTATACATCCTATCTCTTATAAACCTTTCCAAGATTTTGCCCACAACAGAGGTAAGGCTCACTGGTCTATAGTTACCGGGGTTGTCTCTACTCCCCGTCTTGAACAAGGGGACAACATTTGCTATCCTCTAGTCTTCTGGCACTATTCCTGTAGACAAAGATGACTTAAATATCAAAGCCAAAGGCTCAGCAATCTCCTCCCTAGCTTCCCAGAGAATCCTAGGATAAATCCCATCCGGCCCAGGGGACTTATCTGTTTTCACACTTTCCAGAATTGCTAACACCTCCTCCTTATGAACCTCAAGCCCTTTTAGTCTAGTAGCCTGAATCTCAGTATTCTCCTCGACAACATTGTCTTTTTCCTGTGTGAATACTGACGAAAAATATTCATTTAACACCTCTCCTATCTCCTCGGACTCCAAGCACAACTTCTCACTACTGTCGTTGACTGGCCGTACTCTTACCCTACTCATTTGTTTATTCCTGACATATCTATAGAAAGCTTTAGGGTTACCCTTGATCCTACCTGCCAAAGACTTCTCATGTCCCCTCCTGGCTCTTCTTAGCTCTCTCTTTAGGTCCTTCCTAGCTATCTTGTAACCTTCATGTCTCATCTTTACATAAGCTTCCTTCTTCCTCTTGACAAGTGTTTCGACTGCTTTAGTAAACCACGGTTCCCTTGCTCGACAACTTCCTCCCTGCCTGACAGGTACATACTTATCAAGGACACGCAGTAGCTGTTCCTTGAACAAGGTCCACATTTTCATTGTGCCCATCCCCTGCAGTTTTCCTCTCCATCCGATGCATCCTAAGTCTTGCCTCATCGCTTCATAATTGCCTTTCCCCAAGATATAACTCTTGCCCTGCGGTATATACCTATCCCTTTCCATCACTAAAGTAAACGTAATGGAATTGTGGTCACTATCACCAAAGTGCTCACCTCCAAATCTAACACCTGCCCTGGTTCATTACCCAGTACCAAATCCAATATGGCCTATGTCAGGAAACCCTCCTGCACACATTGGACAAAAACAGCCCCATCTAAAGTACTCGAACTATAGCGTTTCTAGTCAATATTTGGAAAGTTAAAGTCCCCCATAACATCTACCCTGTTGCTTTCGATCCTATCCAGAATCATCTTTGCAATCCTTTCCTCTACATCTCTGGAACTTTTCGGAGGCCTATAGAAAACCCCTAACAGGGTGACCTCTCCTTTCCTGTTTCTAACCTCAGCCCATACTACCTCAGTAGACGAGTCTTCATCAAACATCTTTTCTGCCACCGTAATACTGTCCTTGACTAACAATGCCACCCCTCCCCCTCTTTTACCACCTTCCCTGAGCTGACTGAAATATCTAAACCCCGGCACCTACAACAACCATTCCTGTCCCTGCTCTATCCATGTCTCCGAAATGGCCACAACATTGAAGTCCCAGGTACCAACCCATGCCGCAAGTTCACCCACCTTATTCCGGATGCTCCTGGCATTGAAGAAGACACACTTTAAACCACCTTCCTGCCTGCCGGTACACTCCTGCAACTTTAAAACCTTACTCATGACCCTACTACTCTCAACCTCCTGTATACTGGAGCTACAATTCAGGTTCCCAAGCCCCTGCTGAACTAGTTTAAACCCTCCCGATGTCCGCATGCATCCATGAGGCCAGGAATGTCCCTGTCAACAACTCCAACTGTAACGTCTCTCAGAACAGACGCCTCTCAGGGAAAATAATAATAATTCACCGACAGTGGTTTTGTACAAGTCTAGCAGAGCAGATTTCTTTCTGGCAAAATGAAGAATATCCCTTCAGGAAAGGCAGGTGGCTCAAACCCGGCCGAAACATTCATTACCTCGACGTGTTACTGTGCAGATTTCAGATGCACACATTTTACGACGTATTTCAAAGCCAAGGCCATTCGCCCCTGCGTCCGAGACAACGCTCTACACAGTACAACTGCCATTCCAGACAGCTGTTTGCGTATGAGAAAACGAAAGAGAGGAAGAGAGAGGAGGGGGGAAAAAAGAGAAAACGATTGAAGGAGAGAGAAAACAAAGAGTGAAAGAGAGAGTGAGGAAGAGAGATGAAAACAAAGACAGAATGAAACAAAGGGAGGGAAAGAAAAGGAGAGAGAGAGAGAGAGACAGAAAGAGAGAGAGAGAGAGAGACTAAGAGAAAGGCAGAGAAAACAAACTTGCATTTATATAGCACCTTCCCTCACCTCAGAAGCACCTTCCCTCACCTCCCATCCACTGACTCTGTCTACACCTCCCGTTGCCTGAGGAAAGCGGGCAGCATAATCAAAGACCCTTCCCACCCGGGTTATTCTCTTTTCCAACCTCTTCCATCAGGCAGGAGACACAAAAGTCTGAGAACACGCACTAACAGATTCAAAAACAGCTTCCTCCCCGCTGTTACCAGACTCCTGAATGACCCTCTTAGGGACTGAACTGATCTCTCCACGCATCTTCTCTACTGAGTAGCACTACATTCCGTATCACCCAATGATTGTATTTACATTGTGTATGCCCTCTGTTTTTCATGTATGCAACAATCTGTCTGGACTGTATGCTGAACAATACTTTTCACTCGGTTCATGTGACTATGAATCAAATCAAATCAGGACTCCCGCTTCACAGCAAATTAAATGCTTCTGAAATGTCGTCATGACTACAGTAAAGTAGGAAACACAAGTGCCAATTTGCGTACAGAAAGCTCCCCCAAACAGCACTGTGATAATGATCAGATAATGTGATTTTGTGATATTGGTTAAGGGATAAATATCGGCTGGGACACTGCAGATAACTCCCCTCTTGCTCTTCAGAATAGTGTCATGGAATCTTTGACCTCCACTCGAGAGTACAGGCATCAGGGGAAGAAAGTTGGAGAGGAAATATTACAAAATTCTGCTCTAGGTCTGAACGCCCTGCCGGTGTATAAGATATGGAAAGCTGCAAAGGGGCAAGATTGTTTGAGAAATGGCTAGGATGATATTTTGTGAAAAAAAAGTTCAGGTAGCCTTTGGATTAGTTTTACCAAGGGAACAAAGAGAGTGGGGAGGTTTGGGATAGGTAGCGGGGGGTAGAGTTGTGTTGTTTCTTCCGCTGCTCATAACAATTCGCCGAGAAGCTGGATCGGCCAACATGATGGGAATCAGCAGGAAAATGGGAGAAGCTGGAGGTTTTGGGTGTCCCCTTTATGGTTTGGATGGTTCAGCCCACTCAGGAACTGGGATATTCACTCGCCAAACCGAACACAACAGGGCGGAAATTTCCCCCCCAGCGTACGGACGTTCCATCAAGACTGGAAATTTTAGCCCTTAACAGGGGATGAGCTTTCAAGGCACGGAGATTTAACACTCGCCCCAAAAAAGCTCGAGGTTAAGGGTTGACAATTCCAAAATCGAGATTGCTCCATTTCATTAGGGGAGGGGTATTAAGGGCGACAGAAGCAAGACAGTGGATGGACTTAAGGTATGGATTGACTACAGCACTGCCTTCAACACCATAATCCCAGCCAAGCTCATATCAAAGCTCCAAAACCTAGGACTTGGCTCCCCGCTCTGCAACTGGATCTTCGATTTTTTGACCAACAGGCCACAATCAGTAAGAATGAACAACAACACCTCCTCCAGAATAGTCCTCAATACCGGGGCCCCACAAGGCTGCGTACTTAGCCCCCTACTCTACTCCCTGTACACACACGACGACTTGGCAAAACTTGGTTCCAACTTCATCTACAAGTTTGCTGACGATACGACCATAGTGGGCCGGATCTCGAATAACGACGAGTCAGAATACAGGAGGGAGATTGAGAACCTAGTGGAGTGGTGTAACGATAACAATCTCTCCCTCAATGCCAGCAAAACTAAACAGCTGGTCATTGACTTCAGGAAGCAAAGTACTGTCCACACCCCTGTCAGCATCAACGGGGCCGAGGTGGAGATGGTTAACAGTTTCAAATTCCTAGGGGTGCACATCACCAAAAATCTGTCCTGGTCCACCCACGTCGACGCTACGACCAAGAAAGCACAACAGTGCCTATACTTCCTCAGGAAACTAAGGAAATTCGGCATGTCCACATTAACCCTTACCAACGGCCTATTCACCGTCACCCCATTCAGTACCGTTCCTCAATCGATAGTAACCAACTATGTCCACATTAACCCTTACCAACTTTTACAGATGCACCATAGAAAGCATCCTATCAGGCTGCATCACAGCCTGGTATGGCAACTGCTCGGCCCAGGACCACAAGAAACTTCAGAGAGTCGTGAACACCGCCCAGTCCAGCACACAAACCTGCCTCCCATCCATTGACTCCATCGACACCTCCCGCTGCCTGGGGAAAGCGGGCAGCATCATCAAAGATCCCTCCCACCCGGCTTACTCACTCTTCCAACTTCTTCCATCGGGCAGGAGATACAGAAGTCTGAGAACACGCATGAACAGACTCAAAAACAGCTTCTTCCCCACTGTTACCAGACTCCTAAATGACCCTCTTATGGACTGACCTCATTAACACTACACCCTGTATGCTTCATCCGATGCCGGTGCTTATGTAATTACATTGTATACCTTGTGTTGCCCTATTATGTATTTTCTTTTCTTCCCATGTACTTAATGATCTGTTGAGCTGCTCGCTGAAAAATACTTTTCACTGTACCTCGGTACACGTGACAATAAACAAATCCAGTCCAATCCATGGTCGAAGTGAACGTTGAAGAGGCTCGAGGGGCAGAATGGCTACCTCCTGTTCCTATGGTTGTGACACATGGAGCAGGAACACGAAGAGGAAGCAACTGCCCAAATGTATTAACGGCCAACGGGTCAGCTGCATCTCAGTCCTCCCACCCGAGAATGGGCGGCATGGTAGCACAGTGGTTAGCACTGAGGCTTCTCAACATCAGGGTCGCAGGTTCGACTCCCGGCTTGGGTCACTGTCTGTGTGGAGTCTGCACGTTCTTCCCGTGTCTGCGTGGGTTTCCTCCGGGTGCTCCGGATTCCTCCCGCAAGTCCCGAAAGACGTGCTTGTTAAGTGACTTGGACATTCTGAATTCTCCCTCAGTGTACCCGAACAGGCACCGGAGTGTGGCGACTAGGGGATTTTCACAGTAACTTCACTGCGGTGTTAATGTAAGCCTACTTGTGACAACAATAAAGATTATTTTAAAATTAGCGTAAAAAAGGTTCCGGGCTCGACTCCCACTGGTTAGCCTTCGCACAAAGACCTAAGACGAGATTCTAGCACAGTATCGAGGGAGTGCTGCACTGTCAGGGGTGTGGTCTTTTGTACGAGAAGCTGAACTGAGGCCCTGTCTGTCTGCTCGGGTGGCTGTAAAAGGTCCCACTATTTCAGAGAAGAACGGGGAATTCTCCCCGTTGTCTTGGCACATATTCATCACAAAAACACTCCCAGATAGTCAGTGAATCGCCGGGGGTCGGTGTGAATCCCACCCCCGCCAGCTGCCGAATTCTCCGGCACCGGGGATTTGGCGGGGGCGGGAACCGCGCTGCGCCGGTTGGCGACCGCTAGCAGCGCCCCCCCCACCCCCCAGTGATTCTCCAGCCCGCGATGGGCCGAGTGGCCGCCCGTTTTCGGCCAGTCCCGCCGGCGTATATTACATCAGATATTTGCTGGCAGGGCCTGGCTGCGCGGGCGGCCTCCGGGGTCCTCGGGCGGCAGGGGGGGAGATCTGGCCCTGGGAGGTGCCCCCACGGTGGCCTGGCCCGCGATCGGGGCCCACCGATCCGCGGGCGGGCCTGTGCCATGGGGGCACTCCATTGTTCCGTGTCGGCCGCGATGGCCGGCACGGAGATGAACCCCCCCCTGCACATGCACTGGGATTATGCCAGCACACGCTGGCGCTTCCGCGCATGTGCCAACTCGCGGCGGCCGGTCGAGGCCCTTCGGCGCCAGTTGGCATGGCGCCAAGCCCCTACCCCACCCACCGGCGCGGCGCAAACCACTCTGGTGCCGGTCTTGCCCCTGAAGGTGCGGAGGAATCTGCATCTTTGGGGCGGCCCAACGCCGGAGTGGTTCACGGCACTCCTTCGCGATGGAGTTGCCCGCCCCGCCGATTCCCGCAGAATCCCGCCCTATATCTGGTCAGCATTGAGGTTTGAGAGAGCTTACTGTGTACAAATTAGCTGCTGCTTTTCCTACAATCACAACAATGACCACACTTCAAAATTACTTCCCTGTACCCAACTGCAGCCCTTAAAGCAATTGGTGTTACATGTGGTTCCAAATGGTTGAACTCCTGCTGCTATGGATACGAGATTCGGTGCTGGATTTTGGAAGGGCGGGTGCAATAAGAAGATGAGACACAGCTCCCGCTATTTATAGCAGGCCCATCAACCACACACACACTGGCACCAGATATTCCAGAACAATCTGGCACTGAAGGAAAAGTTGGTCTGATGCCAAGTGGGCAAACGTTTAATATCCTGCCAGACCACCAAAGGAAACTGGCCACGTGCCCATCTTCACAACGCTAAGAGAACAAAATTCAGCCGCATCAACAGGGCGCCAGCCACAAGCAAAGTCATTGTCATCACAAGGCCATTTAGACACAGAGGGCACAGGCAGAATGTAATCCAGGCGATGGGGACCTTGGTCATTGGCTGGCGAGACAGCAGGAGCCCCCAAGTCGCCTCCTTTGGGGGAAGGCCTGGCATATTCACCGACAATCAGAAGTGGCCAGCGATGACCTGCCCGAATATCAATGATTCTGGGGGTGGGGGCGCAGAAATCGCCCCCTTCCCCCACCCCCTGTTGGCAACCAGAGACGGCATGGCCCACCATTGCCATTCAGCACCACCAGGAGCAGCGGTAGGTGCCAGCAATACAATCACCAGAGGCGGCATGGTGGCACAGTTTAGCACTGCTGCCTCACAGCTCCAGGGACCCGGGTTCAATTCCGGCCTTGGTTGACTATGTGTGGAGTTTGCATTTTCTCCCCGTGTCTGCGTGGGTTTCTTTCGGGTGTTTTGGTTGCCTCCCACAATCCAACGATGTGCAGGTTAGGTGGATTGGCCATACTAAATTGCCTCTTAAGTATCCAAAAGGGTAGATGGGGTTACAGGGATAGGGATAGGGTGGAGGCATGGGCTTAAGTAGGGTGCGCTTACCAAGGGCCGGTGCAAACTGGTTTGGCCGAATGGCCTCCTTCTGCACTGTAAATTCTATGATTGTATGACAATCAGTGAGAGACATGGACCACAGGTGAGTGAAGGCAGGATGGGATCCATAGCGAAGGGGTCGCAAACTGTTAGGTGTGGGTAGGGACGGCGTCTGAAGAAAGGACAGAGTGGGGCGTGGCTCTCAGCAGGTCTCAACCTTCCCAACACGGGGTCCCTAGGCCACGCAGGAAATCAGTGCCTGACAACGAGGGAACCCCTTCCTCCCACCCCCTAGGTGCCCACAAGAAAACACAGCAGTGTTTCTTCTTCAAACTCTGAGCATCGCAATTCCTCCGCAACACAGGTCGAGTGCCAGTGGAAGCTGGACGGGATCCATCCAAGGGCCTCAGTAGGCCACCCATGAGCCTTCCCGCCACAACGTTAATCCAGGCGGAGAGGGAAGGGTGCCAGAGTCCCCCCCAACCACCATCCTGTCCAATTAAATGCCCCCATGCCTCCAAACGTGCGTTGCGGGAGGGCATTAAGTTCCACCGAGTTTATTTGTAATAAAAACATGGCAGAGGGCTGGTTCAGCTGGCTGGCGAGACTGCGGGAGCTCCCGGGTCACCTCCTTTGGAAAGACCCCGGCATATTCACCGACAATCAGAAGTGGCCAGCCCGAGGATCAATGACTCTGGGGGGGGGGGGGGTAGAAATCACCCCCTTTCCCCATCCCCTGTTGGCAATCAGAGGCCAGCGGCCCACCATTACCATTCAGCACCACCGGGAGAAGTGGTAGTTGCCAGCAACACTCACACTGGATCGGCACACTGCACTACAGAATAAACACTGAGCACAGCTACAAGAAGGGGAGGAGAAAAAAAAAAAGAGAAGTGTCAAGCGATGTACGAGGCAAGTTTTTTCTAAAACAGAGGGTGGTGGGTGCCTGGAACTCGCTGCCGGAGGAGGTGGTGGAAGCAGGGACGATAGTGGCGTTTAAGGGGCGTCTTGACAAATACATGAATAGGATGGGAATAGAGGGATACGGACCCCGGAAGTGTGGACGATTTTAGTTTAGACGGGCAGCATGGTCAGCGCAGGCTTGGAGGGCCGAAGGGCCTGTTCCTGTGCTGTACTTTTCTTTGTTCTTTGTTCAACAAAACGAGATGTAACCGCTCTGACTCTCCTTATTCCACTCTTAAATCCCGGGGTCTCAGCTCACAACCCCAAAAGGTTTGTTATGTTGCAGGTTAGGAATTTTAAAAAGAGAAACACGGAACAGACGAGGATTTAACAGGTTCCTTGCACAGCCAATCAGAAAAAGGACCAATTTCTTCCAACTCTTTGCTTCCTGTCTGCTAACCAGCTTTCTATCCATCAGTGATAAGCAATCCCATGCAGTTTAACTTTACTTCGTAATCTGATATGAGAGACCTTGTCGGAAGCCTTCTGAAAGTCTAAATAAACCACATCCACCGGTTCTTCCTGGTCAACTCTAATGGTTACATCTTCAAAGAATTCTAGTAGATTTGTCAAGCATAGTTTCCCTTTTGTAAATCCATGCTGACTTTGTCTGATTACACTACTATTTTCCAAATTCTGTTCTATGAAATCCTTAAAAAGGACTCCAGCCACTTCCCTACTGCCAACGTTAGGCTCACTGGTCGGTCTCTAGTTCCCCGTTTTCTCTCTACCTCACTGTTTGATAATATTAGCTTATATTAGCTACCCTCAAATCTGTAGGAACCATTCCAGAGTCCAAATAATTTTGGAAAATGACCACCAACAGATCTACTATTTCTAGAGCCACTTCCTTTAGCTATGAGGAGAGGTTGAATAAACTCAGATTGTTTTCGTTGGGGGCTGAGGCTAGACCTGATTGCGGCCTACAAAATTATAAGAGGTATAGACATGGTGAATAGTTTTTCCCAGGGTGGAAGACTCAATTACAAGGTTCAAGGTGGGAGGGGGAAAGTTCAGGGGGGGTGTGTGGGGGAGGTTTTTCATACAGAGGGTGGTGGGTGCCTGGAACGTGTTGCTACTGGAGGTGGTGGAGGCAGGCATGATAGCAACGTTTAAGATGTATCTTGATAGAAACACGAACGGGCAGGGAATGGAGAGATACAGATTGTTTGAGCAATAAGTAGTAGGTCTAAATAAGGAATCTGGATCTGCGCAGGCCTGGTGGGCCTGTTCCTGTGGTGTAATGTTCTTTGTTCTCTGTTCTTAAGTACTCTGGGAAGAGGATCATCAGGCCCTGGAGATTTATATGCCTTCAATCCCATTAATTTCCCCAAACCATTTCTCTACTAACACTGATTTCCTTCAGCTCCTCACTAAAACTGTGTTACTCAGAACTTCCAGTACATTATTCATGTTTTCCTTTGTGAATATGGAAGCAAAGTACGAATTTAGTTCCTCGGCCACTTTTGTTCCCCATTATGCATTCCCCATTTCTGACTATAAGGGGCCTAGATTTGTTTTTAATCAATCTTTTTCTCTTTACATACCTATTAAAGCTTTTACAGTTCATTTTTATTTTCCCCGCTTGCTTACTTTCACATTTCCCGTACCAGCCTCCCCGAACAGGTGCCGGAATGTGGCGACTCGGGGCTTTTCACAGTAACTTCATTTGAAGCCTACTTGTGACAATAAGCGATTTTCTCATTGTATTTTACCCTTCTTAATCAATTCCTTGGTCCACCTTTGCTGAATTTTAAACTGTTCCCAATCCTTGGGTCAATTGCTTTATCTTGTGAATTTGTTTGCCTCTTCTTTGAATCTAATACTGTCTCTAATTTCCCTTGTAAGCCATGGTTTGGCCACAGTTCCCTTTCCACTCTTGCGCCAAATAGGAATAACTAAGTTTTGGAGTTCATTCCTTGAATGCCTGCCATTGCCTGTCCGCTGTCTTTCCTGTCAGTAATTTTCCCAGTCCATCATAGCCAACTCATGCCTCATACCATCATCGTTATCTTTATTGAGATTCAGAATACAGGGGCGTCATTCTCCGATCCCCCGTTGGGTCAGAGAATCGGCGGGGGCTGGCGTGAATCCCACCCCTGCCGGTTGCCGAAGTCTCCACCACCGGATATTCGGCGGGGGCGGGAATCGCGCCGCGCCGGTTGGCGGGCCCCCCCCTAGATTCTCCAGCCCGGATGGGCCGAAGTCCCGCCGATAAATTGCCTGTCCCGCCGGCGTGGATTAAACCACCTTTTGAATGGCGGGACAAGGCGGTGTGGGCGGGCTCCGGGGTCCTGGGGGGGGCGCAGGGTGATCTGGCCCCGGGGGGTGCCCCCACGGTGGCCTGGCCCGCGATCGGGGCCCACCGATCCGCGGGCGGGCCTGTGCCGTGGGGGCACTCTTTCCCTTCCACCTCCGCCACGGTCTCCACCATGGCGGAGGCGGAAGAGACTCCCTCCACTGCGCATGCGTGGGAAACTGTCAGCGGCCGCTGACGCTCCCGCGCATGCGCCGCCCTGGTATGTAATTTCCGCGCCAGCTGGCGGGGCAACAAAGGCCGTTTCCGCCAGCTGGCGGGGCGGAAATTCCTCCGGCGCCGGCCTAGCCCCTCAATGTTGGGGCTCGGCCCCCAAAGATGTGGAGCATTCCGCACCTTTGGGCCGGCGCGATGCCCGTCAGATTGGCGCCATTTTGGGCGCCAGTCGGCGGACATCGCGCCATTTCGGGAGAATTTCGCCCCTGATCTCAGAATCAACGACCTCCCTATCCACCGGGATGAAGAATTCTATCATATTATGGCCATTCATCCCAAGGATTCTCCGACAACTAGATTGCCAACTAATCCTTTGTCATTGCACAATATCCAGTCCAAGATGGCCTGTTCCCTTATTGGTTCCTCAAACTATCGGTTCAGAAAACCATCCCGTATGCACTCCAGAAATTCCTCCTCTAATTTACTGGGACTAATAATCACAAATGTTCCTTTATCACATGCAGCTCTGAATTCCTGTCAAAAGCTATTCGCATGGGCGTTACGGTAACACAGGGCGCAGTGGTTAGCACTGTTGCTCCACAGCGCCAGGGTCCCAAGTACGATTCCCAGTTTGGGTCATTGTCTGTGCAGAGTCTGCACGTTCTCCCAGTGTCTGCATGGGTTTCCTCCCACAAGTTCCGAAAGACATGCTGTTACGTCATTTGGACATTTTGACGTCTCCCGCTGTGCAACCAAAATGGCGCCGGAGTGTGGCGACGAGGGGATTTGCACGGTATCTTCATTGCAGTGTTCATGTAAGCTTACTTGTGACACTAATAAAGATTCTTATTCCCAACATGACCACTACCATCATCAAAGCTCAAAATCAAATAAGGTGAAAAAAGTAAGATTGAACATTTTTCGATTATAAAAGAAACTGGAGATGGAAGAAAATGAAACACCTGCAAGTGAGGCAGTTAGGGACCTGGGAGGTCATCAGGTGAAACCTGGTACCACAATTAGCAATTTGTTTTTTTTTGGTGTCTCTGTCAATAGCAGGAGGTACTGGCTACAGGTTGCCTGGGTCAGGAGGCAAGGTGGCAAACTTGCTGAAATAGAGGGGAAATTATTACAGAATGAGTTTAAGACCAAGCATTTGTTGGTGATTTAGAGTCAAATACAGGTCCTTATAAGGAACATCACTTTTTTTTCTTAAATTGCAACCCAGTGAAACTCTTGCGCATGGTTACAAGAGTAGGGCATTCAGCCCGTCGAGTTTCTGCTATCATTCAATTCAATCAAGGTTGATGTTTAATTATTGTAGATAATTATTGTAACATCATGTTTTTTTAAATTTTAATTTAGTGTATGGCCAATCCACCTACCCTGCAGATCTTTGGGTTGTGGGGGCGAAACCCACGCAAACACGGGGAGAATGTGCAAACTCCACATGGGCAGTGACTCAGGGCCCGGATCGAACCTGGGACCTCGGCGCCGTGAGGCAGCAGGGCTAATCCACTGCGCCACCGTGCTGCCCGTAACATCATGTTTTACGTCATATTAATATCAGATTTACAGCAAAGAAAGATGTCATTTAGTCTGACTGCACTGTGCCAGAGTTTACGATTGACACAAACCTCCTCTCGCTCTGTCCACTTCATTCAACCCGATTACCAGATCATCCAACCCTTTCTCCCTCTCGCAATCACCTAGCTTGCTCGAAAATGAATCTACCTATTCGCCTTAGCCACCCCTCCTGCTCGTGAATTCCACAATCTCTGATATTGGTGTCAGATGATGCAAAAAAGATTTGTGAGGACAGGGTGTTAGGGCCAGACTTTTTTACCAGGCAAAGATTGGATGGCACTTTGCCGGTCTTTCGCTTCCAGAGAGTGGCTTTCATAGAATCATGGAATTTACAGTGCAGAAGGAGGCCATTCGGCCCATCGGGTCTGCACCAGTCCTTGGAAAGAGCACCCTACTTAAGCCCACACCTCCACCCTCTCCCCATAACCCAGTAACCCCAACTAACCTTTTTTGGACACTCAGGGCAATTTATTATGGTCAATTCACCTAACCTGCACATCTTTTAGGCTGTGGGAGGAAACCGGAGCACCCGGAGGAAACCCACGCAGACACGGGGAGAACGTGCAGACTCCCCACAGTGACCCAAGCCGGGAATCGAACCTGGGACCCTGAAGCAACTGTGATGACCACTGTGCTACAGTGTTGCCCTGTAAGCAACACGGGAGCATTTCAGGCCGGAGGGTGGGAGATGAGGGGAGGCAATGACTTTCCTTGTGGGATCCTGCCTCTCCTTCCCCCACTGAAGAAACCTTCAGACTTACCACAAGAACCGTCTCAATCATCAGGCCGTCTGCACACTCACTTCTGCCGACTGGGAAAACAGCACCATCTCACAGGTTACCACTGCACTGGGATCCTGATTTACACACGTTTACCAGGCCTCCGCCTGCTTCAGAACGGGTACCTCAACAGCTTGCCGGTTAACACCGTAAGCAGCCACTTCAAGGCCAAGAAATATCAATTGTTGTTAAGTAAACACAAACTCAGATCAGTCAGAGTTTAATTGGTGTTTGGTGATGGGATTTTGAAGATTGTAACGGGTACGTGAATTTCAAACTCCAACCCAATGGCGGGTTTTGTTTCATTACAAACCAAAGAGGAAGAATTTTGGGTTGGGACCCCGATGCCAAGGTTAAATGGGGCCAATGTCACCCAATAGCGATTTTCTCTGAATTGGCCAATTAGAGGTCAGAGGGTGGGCTCAACATCCAATTAAGAATGGATGGTTGCCTCTTAGAGCTGAAGGACCAATAGGAAGCTTCCAGCAAGGAAGTTGTGGCAGGCTGCCCTTTTAAGGTTAGAGAGAGAGAGGGAGAGAGAGGGAGAGGATGCCTCAATTTTGAGGTGACCTCCCTCCAACTATTTTAAACTTTGAAACAAAACAAAAATGAAATCAGCAATCAAGCTACCATTATGGAACGAGCTTCAATCTACATGACAGCCTGTGGCGTACTGGCCTTCTGATTGGCTGCCGGGTAAACTCTCCGCTGATAGGAGGCCTCAAGTGGCACTTAAAAGCCCTTAATTAGCTGCCCACTGCTTGCAGGCAGGTAGCCCTGCCAGTCCCTATCCCACCTCTTGGAAAGTGGCCTGGGTGCTGCATCATGCCAAGCTTTTGAGCCTAGCTTCCTCCGGCCGGGCAAAAAGCCTGCCCCAGGTGTCAGCCTTAGTAGAATTCCCACCTCGGAATGAGAAGGTTTTGGGGGCAGCCCCACCCCTAAAGACTTGAGTATATAATCCGGCCTCGCACTTCGGTGCAGCACTGATGGACGGCTGCACTGTCCGAGGAGTTGCCTTCGCAATGGACATTAAACCGAGGCCCGGGCTGCCACTTGGCCAGATGAAAAAGATACCATTGGCACTATTTCGAAGAGGAGCAGGGAAATGCTTCCTTGTGCTCCAGCCAATAATTATCTCCTGTCCAAAATTTAGGGATCCCTCAAGCCAATGTGAAATGTGAAAGGTTGAATACTGTTACCTGCAACCACTAGATGGAGCAAGAGACATCTACAGGCATCACTGTGTCTATAGATGTTCAGTATTTGAACACATGGACCATTATAGAGGCCAAAACACTAGATACTGAGTAAATATTACTGATGGAGTCCATCTCAAGTTAAATTTTTGATGAAGAGGTAAATTGCTTTCAATTTTTAAAAAAACATTAGACTCAAGTTTTAGTCTTTGGGTGCAATTTAACTTTAGAAAAGTCAGTTCTGGGAGGAAATCAAAGGCTTGACCCTGCGATCTAAACTTTTTATTTTGGCCCTCGTTGGGGGGGTGGGGTGGGGGTGGGGGGGTGGGGGAGGGTGGGGGGGTGGGGGAGGGTGGGGGGGTGGGGGAGGGTGGGGGGGTGGGGGGGGGGTGGGGTGGGGGTGTGGGGTGGGGGGGGTGTGGGGGGGTTGTGGGGGGGGTGTGGGGGTGTGTGGGGGGGTGGGGGGGTGGGGGGTGTGTGGGTGGGGGGGGAAGATTTCCCCCCCCCACCCACCCACCCCGCACAAACCAGCAGGGTGCCCGTGGAGCCCAATCCCCGACGTGGGCAAAATGCCAGCCTCACACCTTGGCAATGCCACCTGGACACCTTGGCAGTACCGCACATGGCATTGAGGTCAGTCCTTGTGGCTTCAAATCCTAATCTCTGGATGTGAAACACGGACACAGCAACGTCTGTGACTGTTTGCAGTTCATGTGGTTTCTGCTCCTTGCACACCACAGCCCTGCGCCCTCTTAGGCTCTGACTGCCCTGCAAAACGAGGATGGTGATGCGCGGCTGTGCCCTATTAACATGAGCACCCAGGAGAAGTGGGGGGGTCACACAATAACGAGGGCAACTGGAGCAGACACTTCGACAAAACGGAAAGATTTGGACTGTGACGTAGGGTCCACGATCAGAGGGCATATCCTCCCACATGTTCCAAAATACGTGCTTGTTAGGTGAATTGGACCTTCTGAAATCTCCCTCTGAGTACCTGAACATGCGCCGGAGTGTGGCGACTAGGGGCTTTTCACAGCAACTTCATTGCAGTGTTAGTGTAAGCCTACTTGTCATAATATACACCAGTATATCATGGTGCAGACACACACTGATGGACACACAGCGGGACCAATCAACACACACAACACCGCAGCCAATCACCAGTTAGAGCACATGCACTATAAAGACAGGGAACATTAGAGCTCCCGCTCATTCGAGCTGCAACCTCCGAGTAGGACAGAGCTCACAGCCTGCAGCACAGATCTTCATTATGTGCTGAGTGCATCGACTGGTTAGGACAAGGCATAGGTCTTTAGTTCAATCTAATATCGTGTTAACCCACAGTGAAAGTATGTTCAACAGTTTCTGACTTAATAAAATAGTGTTGCACTATTTTAAGTGTTGGTGGCCTGTATGTGTTCCACAGATCCAGAGCACCCAACACATCACTTGTGACAGTAAAGATTATTTTATTAAAAAATAATCTCAAAGTAGGGGTCGCCCATTTAAGACAGAGATGAGGAGGAATTTCTTCTCTCGAAGGGTAGTGAATCTGTGGAATTCTTTACCACAAGGGGTTGCAGAGGCTGGGTTATTGAGTATGTTCGAGGCGGAGATAGATATTTTTAATCAATAACTGTTATGGGGAAAAGGCAGGAAAGTGGAGTTAAAGATTATATCTGGGGCGGGATTCTCCCCTACCCGGAGAGGCGGGGGGTCCCAGCGGGACGGAGTGACGTGAACCACTCCGGCGTCGGGCCGCCCCAAAGGTGCGGATTTTGCCGCACCTTTAGGGGCCAAGCCCTCACCTTTAGGGGCTAGGCCCGCGCCGGAGTGGTTGTCATCCCACCGGCTGGCATGGAAGGCCTTTGGCGCCATGCTAGCCGGGGCCGAAGGGACTCCGCCGGCCGGCGGAAGTCCGCACATGTGCGGGAGCGTCAGCGACTGCTGACGACATCCCCGTGCATGCGCGGGGTGGGGGGGGGTCACCTACGCGTCAGCCATCGCGGAGACCTACACGGCCAACGCGTAGTAAAAGAGTGCCCCCACGGCACAGGCCCGCCTGTGGATCGGTGGGCCCCGATCGCGGGCCAGGACACCTTGGGGGCACCCCCCGGGGCCAGATCGCCCCGCCCCCCCCCCCCCCCCCCCCAGGACCCCTCTCGCGCTGCCTGGTCCCTCCGGTAAGGGAGGTGGTTTAATTCACGCCAGCGGGACCGGCATTACAGCAGCGGGACTTCGGCCCATCGCGGGCCGGAGAATCGCCGGGGGGGGGGGGGGGGGGGGCCGCGGACCGGCGCGGCGCGATTCCCGCCCCCACCGAATCTCCAGTGCCGGAGAATTCGGCGGCCGGCGGGGACGGGATTCACGCCACCCCCCGGCGATTCTCCGGCCCGGCGGGGGGTCGGAGAATCCCGCCCCAGATCTTCACATCAGATCGGTCATGATCTCATTGAATGGCTGAGCAGACTCGATGGGCCGAATGGTTGACTTCTGCTCCTGCATCTCATGGTCACTCCGGACTGCAGTTCAGAAATTCATTGGATGGTCGCAGCATAGAAGGAGGCCATTCAACCAGTCACGCCTGTGCCAGCTGTCCGCAAGAGCAACCCATCTCCTCCCACTCCTGTGGACTTTTCCCTGTCTGAATTATTTTCTCCTCCGATAATTCCCTTTTGAAGACCTTGGATAAACTTGCCCCCACCAGACTCTCGGGCAGTGCAGTCCAGATCCAATCATCACAACAACAACAAAAACTTGTATTTAACTAGCAGTTTTAACTGCGTACGGCATCCAGAGACGCTTCACCGGAGCGTGAACAGACAAAAATATAACACTGAAGGAAACATTAGGACTGTGACCAAAATCTTGGTCAAAAGTGGTAGGTTTAAAGAGGAGGGGGAGTGAGGAAAAGGTTAGGCAGCCAAAAGGTCAGTCAGGGTCCTCAGTGCAAGCATGAAGCCTCCGAGATCTACAAGGTTACAATGAAGCAAACCATTGTGTCAATACATTCGACACTACGTCCCTCAGAACAGTACAATGCTCTCATGGATTGTATTGTAACCAACATTTATAACAAATATTGCACCATTTTTCTTCACAAGTTAGCAGTAAAACACAGTTCAATATGGGGTATTGTCAAAATATATAAAAGTTATTAACCCAACATATTGTCAAAAGCTGATATTAGCACACATAGGAAGGAACAAAGCAGTATTGAACCATACCCTGAAATGGAATAAAATAACTGTGCAGGGTTGATCAAAGAATCTCCACAAAACATTGACTTTGTTCCTGATGTTAAAATGAAAGACAGCAATGTGTAAATGGCTCAGATTTCTCACAGTTTGATTTTTAAAAATACTTCGTATTGTCCCAACATCTTACGTTGATGTAGCACTTTTAACATATTAGGTACTTCACAAGAGCATTATCTGACACTGAGCCGCATAAGGAGACATTAAGACTGGCGTCCCATACAGGACAATAACTATTCTTAAAATATTTTATTCAAATGCTTTCTCAATTTTTTTGAACCATTGAAGTGTCCTTCAACTAAATATTAAAATCAATTCTCCACCTTGTAAATTAAGAATCGTGTTGAGCAACATTTCCTGAGCATGTATCTCCATTCAATGAAAGATCAGAAGCAGAGGGAAGAGTTGATTAATCAGAGATGGAGTGGATACAGGAACTTGCAATTGATTAAGGAGCGCACAGGCTTAAAAATGGGTAACTCAAAAACGTTATTGTTAGACTTTGTGAAGTCAACTTGTTTGACTTCATGCCGGCAGCTAACACTAACACTGAGACTGCAACTGCGCACGTGTAGGAGGTCATTCCCCTAGCGCTGCAGCACAAAGAAACCCGCCAGCGAACACATCAGTGCCAACCAGCAGTGTTATGTAATCAGTCAGGGTCTGGATAACCAACCATCAAACTTCAAAATGCTGGAAAATGCACTGAATAAAGTATCGATAAAAACATGTTCTGGAGAGAGGGCATGGTCCCAGATTCCTCCCCACAATATGTGTTGGACCTCACATTCCCTCTCACGTATCTGAGATTTCTTCCTCCAATACAACTGAGGAATCCTTGGATACATTCCCAGTTTAAGCTACATTAATCCTCTGTTGTGTGTTTAGTGGAACTCCTCATCTCCCAGGTCCATACCTTGGATTATTTGTTTTTACATTGGCAGCATTTTTCCAGATTATTTTGTGAGGTTGTCAATGGAAGGATTCAACTTGGGTCTGGACTGTGAAGGCATGTGGGAATATCGTATCGAGCCTCAGAGACGAGGCATAAGACGTCAATATATAATCGCTCAGCAGGTATTAAGTAGTGGAGGTGAATAAGGTTCTTGCACTGAGCTTGTTAAACTGCCTCCAAAAAGCTTGTTCTCCTCTTAGACCCCTCAACTTCCTGTAAAGTATATATCTCTCCATCTAAAGCTTCTACACCTGGGCTCCCTGGACACAATGTGCAAAAATAATGTTGCTGATATACCAGTCCTCGTTTTCAAACTTCACGACTCCACTCATTGCCTCCTTCAGCCTCCATGACCCTGAATTTCTCCCAAAGTCCAATTGTTACCCTTCATGCTCCCCCTCTGCTTAGCATCTCCCCTGGCAATGTCAAGACACCAACGGGTATGCTATGCAGCACCTATTAATGGAATAAAACCTACCAAGGAATTTCACAGGAGCATTGTGAAACAAAATATAAGGGGCTGTTAGATCTGATGATCAAAAGCTTGGTTAAAGGACTTCCGGTGACGGCAGGCGGGAGGCGGCCGCACAATGGAGAGTCCCCGCTCGGGAACGGCAATTTTGGGGCTTTAAGCCCGGTCCCAGGGTCCGCGGAGGCGGCAGAAGAAGGGAGAAGGCACGGAGGAGGCACTGAGAAGACACAGGAGGGAAAAAAAACCCAAAGAAAAATGTCAAGGGTGAGCAGAAAAACGGCCGAAAAAAAACAGCTGGAGATCCGTCGGGGAGTGGAAAGGTCATCGCGGGGTCACCAGTGTGGTGTTGGGTTCTCTGGTGCACAGATGAGCCAACACAGTTGTATTTGGTACAACTCTATTTTATTTTAACTCTTATATACAGTTTGTTCTGGATACTCTGCACGTGCTGTCTCCCTGAGTGTGTCGTGTAGCAGGTCTGTCCTGGTCCTCGTCTCCAGCTAATACTGACCACCAGGTGTCGTGTTTGTGCTTTTATATCTTTCTGTGATTGGTTGTGGTGTTGTGTGTTCTGATTTGTCTGTTGGTGTGTCTATCATGATGTGTGTGTTTGAATATCATGACAACCAGGAAAAATGGAGGCTGGAGCACCAGGGAAGGCCGCACTGCTTACGGCTGAAGAAATAACTAAGGTGATGGCTGCGAAATTTGAAAAGCAGTTGGCGCAGATTGCGAAATGCATGGAGACGGTGAGGAAGGAGATGAGGGAGTCTTTGAGTGTCTGGTGGAGGAGGCGGTTTCCCCGGTGAGGACGGAGGTGGCGAGCGCAGTGGCGGAGGTGCGAGAGCAAGGGGAGGCGCTGAAGGAAGTGGAGGAGACGGTATTGCAGCACGGTGATCAATTTGCCTCGATGGGGAAGGAGATGCGGAAGGTGATGGATACTAACAAGGATCTGCGAGGAAAAATGGAAGACCTGGAAAATAGATCCAGGCGACAGAACTTCGGATTGTGGGGCTGCCCGAAGGAGTTGAAGGACCGAAGCCAACTGAGTATTTTGCCGCGATGCTGGCAAAGCTACTGGGGGAGGGGGAGGACCCCTCCCGATATGAACTGGATCGGGCTCATCGGTCGTGGAGGCCTGTACCAAAGGCGAGTGAGCCGCCAAGGGCAGTGACTCTGTGCTTCCGCAGGTACAGGGTGAAGGAGAAGGTCCTGAGCTGGGCCAAGCAGAAGCGGGTGGTGCAGTGGGCTGGAGCTGGTATACGTGTATACCAGGACTTTACGGTGGAGCTGGCAAGGAGGCGGGCTGCCTTCAACCGGGTGAAGAGGGCACTGTACATTAGCAAGGTGCGGTGCGGCATTGTATATCCAGCGAAGCTGAGGGTGACTTACAAGCTCAGGGACTTTTATTTTGGAATGGCGGAAGCAGCGGAGGAGTTTGCGAAGGCAGAAGGACTGTGGCAGAACTGACAAACTGAGGAATGGCCATGTGTTGGGGGGGGAAGGAACCGAGGGTAGGGGGAGGAGTTTTACAAGAGGCAGTGGACGGGAGGAGCCGGAGACCTGGGGTTGGGTGGGGGGGGGGGGGGGAGGAGGGGGGGGAGCTGTGTAAGATTAAGGGTGACTACGGGTAATCCCTGATTTATTTTTGTCATTTGTTTATGTAAACATGCAGGTTGAGGTTTGGGGGTTGGTGGGTTGATGGGATCGTTGTTGTTATTATGGGGACTGACATATCTTGCTGATTATTGTTTATCATTGATGGATGTAAATGTGGGAGAAAATGTGAAAATGGAGGAGAATTTTAAAAAAAAATTATTTTAAAGCTTGGTTAAAGAGGCAGGTCTTAAGGAGGGAAGTGAACTTGAAAGGCTGGGAGGTGTGGAGAGGTAATTCCACAGCCGAACACCAAGGCAACTGAAGACGTGGTCACCAATGCTGGGGCGACTAAGCTCGGGGATTTTCAAGAGGCCAGAATTAAGAGCAGTGCAGATATCCCAGAGAGTTGTGGGCAGGGGGAACGTACAGAGATAGGGAGGGGCGAGGCAACGGAGCGATTGGAAAACAAATTAAGACGTTGCTTGACCAGGAGCCAATGTCCAGCTAGCACAGGGGTGCTAGGGAAACTGGACTTAGTCTGAGACTCACGGAGACATGGCCCAAATATGTGCTGGTTAGATGGCGGTTATGTGGTTAAGGGGATAGCACGGGCGAGTGGGCCTAGGTAGGGTCGGTGCAGACTCAATGGGCCGAGTGGCCTTCTGCACTGCAGGGATTCCACAGATTTCACCCCAATCTTTGTCCAATTGTTACACTTCCACCAGTCCTTCCTGCAATCCACAGACTTTTAAAAGCTTTTGCTTGGCATCACTTCCTGACCTACCTCACCATCTCTCCTGTCCCTTCCAGCCTTGGGGCGGTCCCACCCCGATGGACCTGTGCTCTGCCCCCACCCCACCCATACCACCAACCTAAGTTTCCCAAATTGAAAACAAAGCAAGAATTGCTCATCCCGACCGCCAGCACGTTTACAGAACGGGGGAAAGTGAAGGGACTGACCTCATCGTCCTTGTACCAGGAAAGATTCTCAGCAGTCAGCACAAACCAGTATTCCTTAGCCCCTCCTTTCATGATGCCGATGTTGTTGATGGTGAGCCAGCCCTTCCTGATCACCTGAAAGAAATATCAGCGAGAATTCATGAGGAAGCGGGAAAGCAGGTTAGTAACTATAATCTCTCACCGATAACACACAGTTTGGATTCACGCACATCATCTAATGTAAATCAAATATAGCAAGAGATTACAGTGGCTTCTGTGACAGGAAAAAATGGAACGTTGAAGATTATTTGAGGGTTATTGATGCGCAATCAAAAACGCGAGCGGAACTTGAGCAGTTTCTAATCATCACCCCTCCCCCCCCGAGGTCAACTTCCATCCTCAAGCTCGCACCCGCCATATTATTAAAAGGGCAGCAGGCGTCAGGTAGAGGAGGGCAAGAAAATATCCCCGCTGGACTAGCCCTCCCTTTAGGCGGCAAGGGGGGAGATGGGCCTCTGGGGTT
This sequence comes from Scyliorhinus torazame, assembly GCF_047496885.1. NCBI lineage: Eukaryota > Metazoa > Chordata > Chondrichthyes > Carcharhiniformes > Scyliorhinidae > Scyliorhinus > Scyliorhinus torazame. The sequence goes on along the minus strand of NC_092728.1, from coordinate 98,901,678 downwards.
TTCGGGGAATAATGGCCAAAATGTAAAGCTTTTGCATTGGGAAGGAACCATGTAGGTTTGTGCTTTTCCAGCGGAAGGTGTTAGGAGCTGGGACCAATACACCAGGAAATGTAGAGAAGGGACGGCCTATAAAAGCCTTTGCCCGATAAGCGCTCAGATTCACACCGACGGCAATCTTGAAAATCCGAGCGGGATAAAACAAGTGTCGCCGGGGCCCGTGGACTGTCAGCAAAACACAGGCGGCCCTGCCCCCGGCAAAGCCGCCTTGTCACTGACACTTTCACTGGGAGTCCACAAGAGCTTGGACAGGAAATCACAGAGAATCACCATCTCCAAAAAAAAAGATGGATGGACCAATTACCACAGCACGCACGCACATGTAAATTCACCCATTTAGATTTACAGTAATCTCAGCGCAGTACCAGAACCTAAAACAAAACACACAAACCCACTCCCCGTGGAATCACAAGGCATCAAGGGAAAGAGAGGAGGGGGGGGGGGCGATTACACCAGTCACACTCATGGCAGGCTAGAGCTAAATTAAAGGGAAGGATAGAAAACAACAAATAAAACGGCAACATGCAACAGGACAGAGGGTCAGGAGCCATAGACTATCAGCTCAAGCTACGTTACCAGACACACAAAACGCACGGTCAAGCAGATGTACATCTGGGTTCCGCCAGGAATTGAAATGCTGCAATACACCAGCTCTTTCTGACCAGGGAAACCTGGGGTTACCCCATCTCTGGATCTGTAAAGATTTAATCACCTGCTAATGCTCACATTCCGAGCATTGTCTGGCATCTTTGAATTTGTCTATATATGTGTTTCTGGAACAGACCTCTGCATTCACCTGAGGAAGGAGCAGCGCTCCGAAAGCTAGTGACATCGAAACAAACCTGTTGGACTTTAACCTGGTGTTGTAAGACTTCGTACTGTGACCAGGGAAAGGCAGGGTTTCAGCATTCAGTTAAACTCCACGAATCAATTAAAATATCCGTTGGTTGCCACCCACTTGCCAGCATTATCAAAGAGCAAAAATCTACTCGAGAAGGGCAATTCATCTTTGTTTTAACCCCAGAATACGTTGCCGATATACAAGTGAGTTGGCTTGTGCTACTGTGTGGGAGGCAACGGGAAGGGAGAGAGACACTCCTGTGTCACGGGAGGGTCCTTGCTCAATAAGCCTCACTGATGAAGCCACGGCTAATTAACACAAAATGACGGTAGTGGACAAAGACAAAATATCTTATTCTAGGACTGGTGGACTCATTGCTCAGAGCTTTGCAGATAGCTTCACCCTCCCTCTTGCACGCAAGAAATGAATAAGTTGCTCGGTAGCACAGACCACGAAAATCACTGAAAAGAGAGACATGTTGCTGAAGTTTTCCATCTCGTACTCATCAGGACAAATACAAAAATACCAAATTTGGAGCAACCACAACCATTTATACTGCAGGAGAGGTGTTGATTGGTTAGTAAGTTGACACTGATTTCTTTCTTCACGGCAGCACCTCAGCCAAAGTGGGAGTGTGCTAATAGCTACACTAACAATTTAAGATAATCAGTTAGCTCGGAACATGGCACATTTACGCTTGCTAGAAATTACGTACATTCTTCAGCAGGAACCTGGGGTGAAATTCTCCGGAAATGGCGCGATGTCCGCCGACTGGCGCCCAAAACGGCGCAAATCAGACGGGCATCGCGCCGCTCCAAAGGTGCAGAATGCTCCGCATCTTTGGGGGCCGAGCCCCAACCTTGAGGGGCTAGGTCGGCGCTGGACGAATTTCCGCCCCGCCAGCTGGCGGAAAAGGCCTTTGGTGCCCCGCCAGCTGGCGCGGAAATGATATCTCCGGGCGGCGCATGCGCGGGAGCGTCAGCGGCCGCTGACAGCTTCCCACGCATGCGCAGTGGAGGGAGTCTCTTCTGCCTCCGCCATGGTGGAGACCGTGGCGGAGGCGGGAGGGAAAGAGTGCCCCATGGCACAGGCCCACCCGCGGATCGGTGGGCCCCGATCGCGGGCCAGGCCACCGTGGGGGCACCCCCTGGGGCCAGATCGCCCCGCGCCCCCCAAGGACCCCGGAGCCCGCCCGCGCCGCCTTGTCCCGCCGGTAAGGTAGGTGGTTTAATTTACGCCGGAGGGACAGGCATTTTAGCGGCGGGACTTCGGCCCATCCGGGCCGGAGAATCGAGCGGGGGGCCCGCCAACCGGCGCGGTGCAATTCCCGCCCCCGCCGAATCTCCGGTGCCGTAGACTTCGGCAACCGGCGGGGGCGGGATTCACACCAGCCCCCGGCGATTCTCCGACCCGGCGGGGGGTCGGAGAATCTCGCCCCTGTTCTCTGCATACAAAAGGAACATGTTCAAGCCTTTCCTCTTGTTTGAATTACCCTGGAGCTTGGGGAGCCTATAGTTCCCGACAGAGGAGAATGCATTTCTCTCAGAGGGTCCTGGGTCATAGAAGATTCACAGAATCCCTACAGTGCAGAAGGAGGCCATTCAGCCCATCGTGGACCAACCCTCTGAAAGAGCACCTTACCTAGGTCCACACACCCACTTCATCCCCGCAACCCCACTTAATCTGCACATCTTTGGACTGTAGGAGGAAACTGGAGCACTCGGAGGAAACCCACACAGACACGGGGAGAAAGTGCAAACTCCACACAGACAGTCACCCTGGTTGGGATCAAACCTGGGTCCCTAGTGCTGTGAGGTAGCAGTGCTAAACACTGTGCCACAGTGCTGCCCTCAGGAACTGTCTGGAACTCTCTTCCTCAAAAGGCAGTGCAAGTAGAGTCTTTGATAACTTTCAAAGGCTGGGTTAGATAGGTTCTTGATTACCAAGGGGCTAAAAGATCAACGGGGGTAGGCGGGAATGTAGGGCTGAAGTTTCGATCAGCCATGGTCTTATTGAATGGCGGAGCAGGCTCGAGGGGCTGAGTGGTCTCCTCCTGCACCTAATTAACATATTCATACGCATGTTGCTTTCTCCATGGTGACGCCCCAGCCAGTCAGAATCCACTTGACAACCAATCAACATCCTGGTCTCACGCAGCATAAATTGCTGTGACTGTTTGAAATTTGGCATTCTTGCTTTTGTCCTGATGAGTGAGAGGCGAAAAACTTCGGCAGCCCTTCTCTCTTTTCAGCGCTATTTTTAAATAGCTCGGTAATGTCATGGGAAGGTGCTAACATTGGTGTTCTGCAAACGCCAGACCAGATGGACCATGGATCTCCTTCATGCAAACCCCATCTTGCCATTCCAAGAACAGAGGATTAGGAGGAGACCATTCAGCCCCTCAAGTCTATTCCACCAGTCATTTAGATCATGGTTGATCTGCGCCTCATCTCCATATCACTCAATATCTTTGCCAAACAAAAATCTAGCAATTGGTTCTTGGAATTTTCAATTGATCCCCAGAATCCAGAACCCATTGTGCATATTCCAACATTTCACTATCTGTGGTGCAAAGAAGTGTTTCCTGACTTCACTTCCAAATGGTCCCACTCTAATTTTTAAGATAGTTACCTCTTCCCTACTTTCCTTTTTTTTTTAAATTTAGAATACCCAATTCATTTTTTCCAATTAAGGGGCAATTTAGCGCGGCCAATCCACCTACCCTGCACATCTTATGGGTTGTGGGGGTGAAACCCACACAGACACGGGGGGAATGTGCAAACCCCACACGGACAGTGACCCAGAGCCGGGATCGAACCTGGGACCTCGGCGCCGTGAGGCAGCAGCGCTAACCACTGCGCCACCGTGCTGCCCTCTTCCCGACTTTCCTGGCCAGGGGCAATAGTTTTTTTTTTAAAAAGGTCAGCTCAGAATCTTAGAATCGTTACAGCACAGAAGACGGCCACCTGGCCCATCATGTCTGCGGCAGCTCCCTGAACAAAATTGCACCGAGCGCGATTCCAACACCTTCTGCCCATAACCCTGCATGTTCTTCCCAATTCACTCTAGAATCCCTCGGTTCAACCGGCTAAGCTTAAGGAATACAAATTAATTTTTGATAACAGTCTAGCAATTTAACCCTCGAAGCCCCAATATCACTTGGCGAATTTCCTCTGAACTCCCTCCTCGGCTAATCTGTTTTCCGGCACTCCAACGTCCAGGACTGAATGATGCAATTCCAAGGGGGGCCTCTGTAGAACTGAAGCAGCATTTCCTCACTTTTCCATTCCACCCAGCGTGAGGCAAAGGCCAGTGCAACATTAGCCAAGTTGAGGACTTCTATGCACCAGCTTTTAGTGTGTCGTGTCCATCAGCGGTGAGCAACCTGCGTCCCGGGGAGCCACCTGCGGTCCATCTGGGTTCGGAGTGCGACCATTTTGCTGACCGTTGCCCATGCGCAGGGTTGCAGATTCCGCTGATTTATGTCTGTGTGGTATTTTTTTCCCGACCGAATGACTGAAATGATTCGCACGCAAAGCGAGGGCGAGTGAAGTGAGGAGTGTGCTGATTGCTCACAACATTGATTGTGAGAGCCCTCTGCGGCCGAAGCATAAATATTTATTTTTGTTTTTACCATTTGAAGTTGATGATAATTCTATTAATATATTAATGGTTAAGCCTTTTCTAGAACTTAATATTTGGTCTGCATTAAATGTATTTAACCTTATTCATTGGGTCATGGTGAATGAACAAGCCCGATTAGAATCTTGCAGCCCACTGAGATGAAGGCGGGTCAATTGGGCGGCCCACTAACAGCTGGGTTGCCCACCAGTGGCGTCCATGGACACCTACGTTTGCCGTTCCGCCACACTAAGTCTTTCAACTAAGTTCCAATCTGTCTTTCTCTAATCCCCATCACGTGTTCACACATTGAACACCATCTGCCATAGGGTTGGCCACTTATCAAGCAGGTTCACCCATTGGTAAAATCCTGCTGCAATTTTCACAGTCGTGAGGAAGTGAACTGAAAGATATCAATTGAAATTAGTAATTGAAGGCAAGGTAGGTTGGGGGCGGTGGGGGGGTGGGGGTATTTTTCCATTTAGGCACGTCCCAGCTTGGTAATGCACCTGCCCAAAAACAAATGCTCACTTATCTGGCCATTCCCGCCCGAATCTCAAGTTTGGATAGTCCGTTCCACCCAGATGTAGCTCCAACACTTAACCTGCGTTTCCACAGCAACGATATACTCACCATAATTTCATCCTTCACAGAGTAACCATAGCAGATGTAAAGAAGACAAGCAGAAGAGTGGCAAGAGGAGAAAGGTTCAATAAAGAAAGGGAGAATATAAATGAGCCTGATTATTACGCTAGTACAATGGATGGCATTTGCTTACCGTACAATCCACTTACAGCAAATACAACACACCTACTCCTGGAGCTCATTCAAGCCACCAGAACTCATGGCTGTTTCAAGGCAGTGATTTATATACTGCTGTTGATTCGGAAAGTGAGCCGCACAAGAAACATTGGCGTTCATCTCTTGGCTCTTTTGTTCCCCAAAAAAATAGATCTGAAAGGCGCTCGCGATGATAAGTCTTTTTGTTTTAATAAATTTAGAGTATCCAATTCTTTTTTTTTTCCCAATCAAGGGGAAATCTAGCGTGGCCAATTCACCCACCCTGTGCAACTTTGGGTGGTGGGGGTGAGACCCGCGCAGACACGGGGAGAAACCCGCGATGAAAAATCTTAACCGGTAAAAATTTGAGATTTCATTGGCTCACTTCCAGAATTTCAGAAATTTGCAAGGAACTTTGGTTCAAATTTCCTGACTTGATTTTGCGTCAGCGGGTTCCATTTCAATGATTTTACTTTCTTGGAATGTCTCGCTTGAATGAGCTTCATTATCACAAACGTTACCTGGATGAGAAAATTAAAATGCAAAAGGCATACAAAGCAACCAAAAAACAAAACAAAAAATTAAGACCAGCACAAGTTGAATAAAGCTCTGACAAGGGGAAGGAGGCTGTAGAATTCATCTTCCAGGATTTGTTGGTAGGGAGCAATCTTTGCTTGCTAGAGTCCTCGTGAATGGCAGCCGAACGCAACACGTCTTTTCCTCAGGATATAAGAGGCTCTGGTTCCTGGTTTCAGGTAGACTAATCAGGGCCTCGTTCTGTAGATTCCACCCTCTCCCCCTTACACAGTCCAATCTGACCAACTCCCTTCTTCAGCATTCGGCAGTGACCTTCCACTTTACACTATTAGCAGCCCGGATAAAGACAAGCAGGCAGAGAGAGACCGAGAAAGAAACCAGCAACAAACTGGGCCACCAAGATTCACAAGACCTTTGTTGTTGCCTCTCTTCTGGCACCTCGTGGTGCGCCAGGCAGGCTTTCATCGGTTCCCACGGCGAAGGTTTTCCTGGAACAGGTGGCTGGTCTGTCGCCAGGGGCTTGGAACTTGAGGGGTGCCCATTCCACATCAAGCATGGCTGATCAGGAATCTCTCCCGTTCTTACCACCTGCCATTGGCTCACGTTGGAAGGGTTTTGCAGGTTGATGCTCAACCTCTTGGGCTGTGTTATGGCACTTGGCCATCAAGTCCTGGAGTGGGACCCGAACCTGGGGCAGAGGCAGGGACACTGCCCACCGCACCACTAGACCCCTGTATTCATTCCAAAACTTTGTCTGTAATTGAAAAATTTGAGAGGCTCGGGGATGGTCAGATAGGGATAGGGGCAGGGGCAGGCTATTTGACTCTCAAGGATGTGAAAGACCCAGGTTCAAACTTTCCTTAATTCAGTGGCCTGAGTACATCCTGGGCTGGTCTATCCATTCTCCAGCCAAGGTAATTTCACTCAAATCACACCCCGGCCAACGTCCAATTCCCCCCCCCCCCCGCCCCCTCCCCCTCCCCCATACTGGCTGCCTCGCAGCCATTGTATCGCTCAGAGTGTTAATTGGCTGGTGGTGAGACCTCTGCCCCTCACTCGGGAGAAAGTCCTGCCTCAGAGGACTGCCTGGTCATCACACTGGCCGTTAGCTCTCTAGTTCCAGCAGGGCTACAAGCTGCAGTGGGCAGGACTGGGACTGAAAGCAGTCCTCAGAGTCCAGGAGGAGGTAAACGTGGGAGTCTCGGGCAGCAATGGGGAGGTGAGGCCCAGAGGTTTGGGCAGATGGGGGTTGGGAACACCCAGAGGGGCCAAGCCTTGTGCGGGGGCTTCCGATATTGAAAGGTTCCCCTACCCGCCCCTTCCCACCCGAGGCCTGAGCAGGGTCACCCTTTGGGCTTCCCCTGCCCTGGAATTGTCCAGTCAGCCTGAAAATCGAGGCTGGGCATGAAATGGCCCTTAAATAAATAAATAAATAATCTTTATTGGCACAAGTAGGCTTACATTAACACTGCAATGAAGTTACTCTGAAAATCCCCTAATCGCCACATTCTGGCGCCTGTTCGGGTACACGGAGGGAGAATTCCGAATTCTCAGCTGGTACGGGAATTGATCCCGCGCTGCTGGCCTTGTTCTGCATCACAAACCAGCTGTCTAGCCCACTGAGCTAAATCAGCTTCAATGGTAATTAATTGGCCACTTAAAAGCCTCAACTGGGGCATGAATGGGGTGGGGGGGGGGGGGGAAGAGAGGGTCTAGGCTTTGCTCTTCCTACTATAAAGTTGCGGAGAGGTCGGGGCAGGCAGGAACCCAGTGAAAAGGCCTTCTGAAGAATTTTACAGCCATCCCCCTGCCTATGAACATGCCTGCAGGGGTTGTGGAAAATTCTAGCCATGGAGAAAGCTCTAAGAGGAACACCCTGAACCTGCACCTGATCGAAATCCATTGTCAATGCGTCAGGTGACGATGTCATCAGGTCAGAAAAGCATCAGGCGGGTTGGGCCGAGTGTAGTGACTCAACCCTCCCAAAGGCCAGACGTTGAACCAGGGACCCTTGCTAACCTGCATGGTCCAACGCATCACTCAATGGAGCAGGTGCCCCCTCTTCCACTGGGAAACCATTTCCTCCTGAAATATTACCATCAACGTACGTGATAGCCCACTCGTGGGCAGACGGCGTGCGATCCAAGATCTGCCCCATTTCAGGCCACTAAGTACCGGCATCAGTCCTTCAGGGACACGTTTTAAATTTGAAATTTAGCCTGGGCAGATCCAAGCCTTCCGTCCAATCACACACAATAGCCTGACTGTATCCTGAGAAACCAGTTGCGCCCGGTTACGGGTCGAATACCTGATTGCCAGCAGCCTTCTTCTTGCTCATTTGATTGCTCCTTGGTTGCGCACTGTAAAACAGCGAGAGAAGGATTGACATTTTCAGATTTCCGAAACAGTTAAAAGAGAAATAACCCATTGAATATTCACACAACCTGCTGAGGGATAGGAGAGGGCCACACCTTAGGATTACCTTAAAATACAGTTCATTGGCTTCTGGTCACTTCCCAATCAAGTGTCCAAAGGAGCTGATACATGGTGGGTGGGCTAGGGTCCCTCAAGTTTTTTAAAATTAATTCATGGGTTGTGGGTCACATTTGGGCCAGGGTTTATCACATCCCTAATTTTCCTTGGATTGAGTGTCTCGCTCGGCCATTTAAGCAACCATATTGCTGTGGGTCTGGAGTCACTCATAGGCCAGACCAAGTAAGGATGGCAAATCTCTACCACTATCGTTTCATGGGAATTTAATGGTCTCTGAATTCCAGGTTTTTATTGAATTCAAGCTCGACTATCGGCCGTGGTGGGATTCAAACCCGGGTCCCCAGAGCATTATCCTGGGTCCCTGGATTACTAGTCTAAAGGAAGGAAAATAAAGTCGCCATAGTCCCAGGTGACCATAGGCTGCTGTCCCCCTTTGAGGGGGAGAGTTGACTGGTGGTGATTTAACCTGAGGATCACCACACCTCAGGTGAGGGGCAGGGTTGAGAAGGCGGGGCCTTCGTAAATGACCTCAGCCGGTACAGGAATTGGCCTCGCTCTGCATTACAAACCAGCTGTCAAGAAACTGAGCTAAACCTGCCCCTGGTATAGTGGCAGTACTACTCATGTGGACACTCAAGCATATATATACCAGGTGTTACCAGACAGATAAAGAGACCAGGAATACTGACTGACTTTCCTCCTCTATCGTCCAGAGACACAGAGCTAGATGATAAAAGCCAAGTCTTGCCAATCTCAGGGCTGCGGCCTTTGGGTACCGGAGGGTGGAGATTAGCGAGATCAGTACAGAGAGGCGATGGAAACTACAGTCTCCCCTGCTGCACCTGGGTGGCCTATTATCACCCACTTAACCAGTGGGGAAGCCTCAAGTTGAATCCCTATTTGCCAACTGGTCCATCACAATATAGGAAACAGTCCTCCACGATTTATACAGGTGCTGGATTGAGTATTCACTTACTTGGCAAAGCCAATGAAATCCTCGTGGTTTGTGTTCATGTAGGATAACTCGATGTCTATCAGCAGCATAACCTGATGGGTAAAAGGAAAGTCACTGAGCCTGAATGATAGGGATGCTGCACGCTATGTAATAAGGACAGCAGAGGGCTGGAATAAGAGGTGAAGGACGGGAAGAAAGACCAGCAACTTATTTTTTAAATCTGCCGAGCCTTTTTAAAAAACAAATGTATCTAAAATAGGAATAATTGGAAAAGCTAAATCGCAAAACAAGAAATGCTGCAATTCGAAAACAAATACATGGTAAATAATAATAATAGTCTTTATTGTCACAGGTAGGCTAACATTAACACTGCAATGAAGTTACTGTGAAAAGCCCCTAGTCACCACACTCCGATGCCTGTTCGGGTACACGGAGGGAGAATTCAGAATGTCCAATTCATCTAACAGCTCGTCTTTCGGGAATTGTGGGAGGAAACCGGAGCACCCGGAGAAAACCCACGCAGACACGGGGAAAATGTGCACACTCCGCACAGGCAGTGACCCAAGCCGGGAATCAAACCTGGGGCCCTGGAGCTGTGAAGCAACAGTGCTAACCACTGTGCTACCGTGCCGTCATTGTCAAGTGTCTCTGGTAGAATGCATAATTTCCCCGAATTAAATAAAATACAGGTGTTGAATATCCGGATCGATAAAAAACAAAACAAAACTACAGCAGACCGAACGGAATTAGCGCAAAATAAAAGCAAAATACTGCAGATGTTGGAAATCTGTATTAGAATCAGAAAGTGCAGGAAAACATTATGCCTCATCTTTCCAAATTTGCCGGGAGGGCAGAGATCAGACAAGGTAATCAGATAATAAGCCATGATTCGCAGAGTCATGCGAAGAGCACAGAGGTTTATAGTAGATGAAACCGTATATGTGAAAATCTTTGGTATGGACCAAGTTGGATCCCAGGAATCATTGGTCTCAGAGACCAGAACCCCCAAGTAGACATGGAGGGGCGGATTGGCGATAAACACATGGACCACTTGAAGAGTAGAGAGATGCTCCAGCAGTCACTGTTACCATCAAGAAATGTTTCAAACCCCAAAGCACCAAAGAACCTGATTGACCTGTTATAGGCATAACTGAATCAAATAGCAATGAACTGCTTGTGCCAAAAGAGGTACCTGTTACTACAGTTCCTCTTAACACTGATCCCGTGGAAGCATCTCAAACGATAGAATTACACCATTCTACCAGAAACAGAAAATCTTCTTAAATACTTGATTTATAATTATTGAACCATAGTGTGTAATTAGAATTCAGGACTAAATACAAATGTAATTATTTCTCAGATTTGATAGTGTTTACTATTCACCTGTATAAAGTAACTTGGTAAATAAGGATTGTAAAAAGGAGTTAAAGGGGGAGGGATATCGTGATTGTCACTTTAAGACCAGCATTATTGAGTAGGGGTCACGTGGTCTGAACAACCAATCAACAGCTAGGGAAAATCTCTAAGGGGAGGAGTTTCTAAATTAGAAAGAGTGTCCTATGGACTAGCTCAAAGCTCAATTAGAGAGCTAGATTTTTATCATTGCAATTATCCGATTGGCTGTTTCTACAACAGGGGAGCATACTGGAGGTCCAAATCTTGGAAGGTTTTGAAAGAGTAAATAAGGAGAAACCATTCTCAATGGCAGGAGAAGGACTGGTAACCAGGGTACACTGGTAAAAGAACACGAGGCACCATGTGAAGAAAGGTTTTCCTTAGTCCAGTGAGGCTGGATTTGGAATTTGGCTGGACTAGCATTTGTTGCCATCCCTAATTGCCCTTGAACTGAGTGGCTTGCTAGGCCATTTCAGGGGGGGGGGGGGGGAGTTAAGGGTCAACCACAATGGTCTGTAGTCACATGTCAGCCAGACTGGCAGATTTCCTTCCCTGAAGAACATTAGTGAACCAGATGGGGTTTTTACAACAATCAGCCATGGTCATCATTAGACTTTTAATTCCAGATTTTTATTGAATTCAAATTTCACCATCAGCGGTGGCGGGATTCGAACCCGGGTTCCCAGAGCATTACTCTGGGTCTCTGGTCCAGTGACAATCCTACTACGCTACCACCTCTCCGGACTGTGAAGCAGATTCAACAGCAAACTTCAAAATTAGATAAAGAGAAGGAAAAAAAAAACTTTTCAGGGCTGTGGAGAAAGCGGGGGGAGAGGGCAGGGGCAGCAGAGGGGTGGGACCAATTGGATAACTTTACCGTCATGAGCACGATGTGTCAAATGGCCTCCTCACAGTTTGCATCAATGTATGATCAAGCTGGAGTCCACCCTATGCTGAGCCATTACACAATAAAGACAAATCACTCCGGTCGGTCCAGATTTCATACCTGCTGCTTTGTTCTCCCCTCCCGATCTCGGATGTGAGTGGTCACGATCCGGTCCATTTCTTCCCGCAAGTGTGGGTATTGTCCCAACTGTAACAAATAACCCGGTAGACAAGTGGAAAACAGGCCAGCACATTTTCCCTGGTAACTTTCAACACTCAAGCAGCTAACACAGGAGCACATTGTCACACATTACGGCACTGAATGGAGCAGTGCATTCAGTCCAATTGATTCAGCCTAGATTCTACCAGCAGCATCGGGCATTACAGCGGGGCAAAGGTTGAGGCCTATTTCATACTTAGAAATCGGGCAAATCGATAGTGGAAAAAATTGGGAAAATTCAACATTTCAGTATTACTTTAGGTCACTCTCAGAGCTGATTTCATCATGCCTGGTGGCTGGACAAACATAAAAATTGTAAGGACTTAAGAAATTCTCTTCTCGTCGCACCAACAATTTTCCAGATCCTTAACAGCACTGCACCAATTTTCCAGATCCTTGACAGCACTGGAAGTTGTTGGAAGAGAAGATCTGCTGCACAGCTACCATGCCACAGAAGACTGGAGATGAGGCATGTAGATTGGTATGGGACGCACGTTTGTGCCAATTGTCCCTAATCCCATCAGAAGAAGGCCTGCCGGGGAGTCCCCATGCTCCAAGTAAAGGAGAAAACTATGTCCCCCCCCCCCCCCCAACCCCCACTCCTCCTCCTCTCCAGCCATCGTTCTGAGCAGCCGACCACACAGTCAGAACAATGATGGGTGTAGGGATGAGTACAGAATGAGCCATTTGCTCAGAATTTTAGCTGGAGAGCAGGAGATGAGTTTGTCTGACTTCTGGGGAATAGAAGCATCAATAAAAGAAACAAAACGCAAATTTGTTTGATGGGGATCTAGATGTTCACATTCTATCGTTGGAATGGGGCCATTGCAGCTCTGAGGGCAGCATTGTGGGTATAAACATGAACATCAGCCCACAACTCTATCCGGACTTCAATTTGTTTACATACATCAGTTTTATGGAGCAGCTCTGCTGTCTATACTAATGCAGTACTGTAAAGCAATAGACACTGGTTATAATTCCATTGAAAACACACACAACATAAGCATGCAAGCAGGCAGCCATGCAAGCTACAGAGAATAACACTTGGGGATTAATTAGGAGTGGAACAGGTTAGTATACAATGTGGATAAATGACAACAAATAGACGAGTCGAGGTACATTTTTAAAAAGGCAATGTTGGCCTTACAATAAGTTTTAGCTTGGGCCTTGGACAATAATGAGAATTTTCTTCCCAAACCTCCCATTTTCCTAATTCAATAAAGGTTGGAGAATGACGCAGTTTCCCTTTTTTTTGCACCCGATGACAAACCCGATGACAATTTGAGAGCACTGGTGTGGAGATGAGGTTATGGGCAGGTAAGCAGCAAAGCTGGGCTCCCCTACATCGCCCTACGCTGGCAATTGCCGGCTTTCTCTTCGCACCGGTCAAATCTGTTATTAAATGCCAATTTGTCTAGCCTTTTGGATGCGCGTTTCCACCCACCCCCCCCCCCCCCCACTCACCCAGCCTCCCTCCTTGCAATCCTGTCCCTTCAGGAGCGGATACAGAATTGGGGAAGGCTTGTCAAATCAGTGTCACACACACAATCCCATTTTTTTTTTTCAAATCACCCTGACAAAAAGGCACAGGGCGAGCAACAAACGCTGGCCTTGCCAATGACAGCCACATCCCACGAAACAAGAAAAAGAAATAAATAATCTAGGACTTTCCGTTCTCCGAGGAGACAAGTCCCACCCTATTCTCCAAAGCTCCATCCCTCACATTCTTACTCTTGCCAGGGCCGGTTTAGCTCAGTTGGCTGGGCGGCTGGTTCGTAATGCAGAGCGAGGCCGTCAGCGTGGGTCCAATTCCTGGTACCGAGGTTATTCATGAAGGTCCCCGCCTTCAGAACCTTGCCCCTCGCCCGAGGTATGGTGACCCTCAGGTTAAATCACCACCAGTCATCCCTCCCTCCCTCACAGGGGAGGGCAGACTACGTGGCAACATTTCCATTTTTCTTCTTACTCGTTGTTAACCGTGCACAGATTGCTCATTGCTGCACTGGAAATTATTCGCATTTCAATCCGAACCTCGTGAGCGGACATTGCTCAAGGAAGGTACCAGCTGAAGGTTTTTGTACTGGCGAGACAGTTCCATCAGGGACTGATGGCTTTGAACAAGGGAGCTTATTCCTCTCTCCACAGAGTAAGACCACACATTCAATGAATAAACAGGAGGTTAAATATAACCATCCCACTTTGCTCCCTTTACAAGTATATGCCTCATTATTAATTATAATCATCAGTAGGGTAAAACTAACCTGTCTCACGACGATTAAGCAGAGGATTATTTGTTGAGATTAACGCACTGAGTTGAATCATTAGCGTTTAGCAAAGCAATTAGTTTTACAATTCTAAGTATTGGATTATGTAGAATGAGAGATTAGAAATGATGAGTGGACAAACATCTTCATTCAACTGTCTTTTTGCTGGTACTTCAGTACAGTAATTTGAATATTGAAAATAAAAAGTTTTATCAGTTTCAATGAAATGATACGGGGGGGGGATATCATACAAGGCTGTAGGCAGCCATCTCCCAAATCTCTGATAATACCATCCTACTACAGGCTTTTGCTAGGCACGTCTGTTCTCTGCTTGTTGTCCTTCATAGAATAGTATTTCTACGGTGCAGTAGAAGGCCATTTGACCAATCGAGTCTACGCTATTGCTCTGAAAGAGCACCTAACATAGGCCCGCTCCCCCACCCTATCCCGGTGTCCGCATAACCCCACCTAACCTTTGCACACAAAGGAGAAATTTAGCATGGCCAATCCATCTAACGTGCTTTGTGCAGTTTTATTCTGAAACCTTTGGACACGAAGGGGCAATTTAGCGTGGCCAATCCACCTACCCTGCACGTCTTTTGGGGTGTGGGGGAGAGACCCACGCAGACACAGGGAGAATGTGCAAACTCCACAATGCCAAGTGACCCGGGGCCGGGGTCGAGCCCAGGCCCTCGCTGTCATGAGGCAGCAGTGCTAACCACTGCGCCCCCCCACCGTCCACGATTAGAATTGATGGGAATAAAATTGCTTTTTCCCCCAAGGTTGGTGACCTCTTTTCCCTTTCCCCTCCTCCTTTAGGTGCAGGTGTATAACTCATTCTGTGCAGTTGCTCAGAATCATTAGAGTGTAACCAATACAGCAGGATATTGATTGGGATATATTAAAATCCTTCGCTCAATGACAATGTTTTTTTAAAAATCGTCAAGAGGCGGAACTTCCACATTTAGCATCTTCTCCACTTGGATCCAATATTGAACGTTCCGGACAGGAACAGTGAGGGGTTTTGTTTTGGGGCGAGGGCCTTTGTAATGAAACCTTTCCACTGTTTTAAGGCTGGTCACGTTGGGCAACAGAGTAGGGTGCCTCCCCGACTGAGTTCCATGGATTCCCTGGGCCAGCAGATCGATGTACCGTCTAACTAACCAGCCCACCCAGTGAGATTATCGCTAAAGTCTCTTTAAGGCAACGCCAGAGCTGCTGATCAACCTGGCGCTGACGAGAGTGAACATGGTCCTTGGCAGCTGAGCAACAGCATTGAACCCAATGCCATTCCAGGATCGGTGAGCCTACTCAACTCTTTTACTTCAGAGAATGACAGTGTTAATAGTGACGGCACGATTAGAACACTAAATTAGTATCAATGTCACAAGAGACTTGTGTGTGTCCCTTTAAGAAAGATGTAATCTCTTATCATGTGACTTGTAGCACATCGGGCTGTGGCTGTCAGGTGAGAGGGTGTTTTTTTAGGCTTCACTTTGATTGCTTTGGACTGCAGAAGGAGAAAGAAGTGTTTTCCCTGATTTCATTTTAAAAGCTGTTCCAGTAAAAAGCACATTGGGCGTGGCTAACTGCCTAGGTAACTTTAAAGAGATAGTTGCTTACCGGAAGGATTTGAATCTGCTGGTTGGAATTGGATCAGAATTTCAGAAAAAGGACAAGTCCCATTCAAGGGTACGGGTTTATGGGATTTTGTTATTGAATTGGAACAGCTAAGGGGGAATTCATTCAGTGTTTATATACATAGACTACTGTAGTGTGTGGTGTCTTTATGTTTGTAATTCATAAATTTGAATAAACCTTGTTTTGATTAAAGCACCTGGGGCAGCATGGTAGCATTGTGGATAGCACAATTGCTTCACAGCTCCCGGGTCCCAGGTTCGATTCCGGCTTGGGTCACTGTCTGTGCGGAGTCTGCACATCCTCCCTGTGTGTGCGTGGGTTTCCTCCGGGTGCTCCAGTTTCCTCCCACAGTCCAAAGATGTGCAGGTTAGGTGGATTGGCCATGATAAATTGCCCTTAGTGTCCAAAATTTCCCTTAGTGTTGGGTGGGGTTACTGGGTTATGGGGATAGGGTGGAGGTGTGGGCCTTGAGTAGGGTGCTCTTTCCAAGAGCCGGTGCAGACTCGATGGGCCGAAAGGCCTCCTTCAGCACTATAAATTCTATGTAAAGATCTATTCTATGTAAAGACTGCTGAATCACACCTGAAGTGAAGGTTCTTGTGCCCATCCCAGTCAAATTCAACATAAAAGTTATAGATCAGGTGAGCTTCATAATACACTTTGGAGTTTCTATGCCATGGCCCATAACACAAGGTAAGACAAGATTGGTCAACTTAGCGTTGATGGATTATAAATTGGGAGTCCGAGGATGCACAACCTATTTTTGTGAAACCCTCACCGACGGCAAGCAAAAATTCTAAAGAAGGCCAATATTTCCTTTCCAAAGACACTATAGCTGGAGAGGAGAAGTTGGAAAGCAAAAGACGAGACCTCAGTGTGAAGCAACCAGTTAGTCTCATTGGTGCAATACTGAACTACAGCAGATCAAGGCAACACCCGAGGTGTCAGTTAATCTAAACAGTGAGGCTGCAACTGGGGGATTACCAAACAAATCCTAACCCCTTGCCCCACGCCCAATGGCTTGCTTGGCTGGCTTAAAGTGCTTTCTCATGAGATGTCAGCTGTCAGGTCGCATTGATGACCTCCTGAATGGACCTCAGGCTCCTCGTTGGAGCCCAGCGACGAATTGGGCCTAAAGCCTCTGTCAATTGGCAAACACGGGAGAGGAAAGAGGCATTTAAGCCCCTCAAACCCGTTCCTTATCTCAATTAGACAATGGTCAATCTGCACATTAAATCCACCAACTCGCCCTGGTTCCGCATCCCTTCATACCTTTACTTAATAAAGATCTATTTTTAATTGACGGTCAAAACATCGTTTTTGTTGTTTGGTGGGGGTGGGGGGGGGGGGGGGAAGAGAAATTTCCACTAGCCTTTGTGTAAGGAATTCATTCCTGGCATCACCATTGTATGCCTTACCTCAAAGAGCCTTGTATTCGCAATTCCCCCATCAGAGGAAATAGCTTCTCTCTTTATCACATCATTGCCCTTAATTGGCTGAAGCACGTCAACCCCCAGTGGTTGCAGGGGTGGGTTTCCCCACAGCAGATGCATTGAGCAACTGGGCAAAGGCAGGATAATCCAGTCCCGCCATCCACGACCCCCCCCCCCCCCCCCCCCCCCGCGCTTGGGAATCCGACACAGATGGTCGTGCCGCCAGACCCCAACCCCAGAAAAATCCCACCACACAATTTAACCCTTTCAGCCCAAATCAAATCTGAGGCCCAAGGTTCCTCTTGAATCCAGGTTTCCTCAACTCCTGGTGATTCAGCTGTTAGGGGCCACGTGTATTATTCAATGGGGCCCTAGATCAAAGCTAGGTAACAGGGGAGGGCACGAGGATCTCCGTGGGGCACAGCATTCCCGGGAGCACAAACATGGTGGCAAAGCCAAGAGCAGGCTCCATTGGTCTGGTCCGCAGTCTATGGCATCACAAAGAGGTCAGTGCGGTTTACTGTCTGTACCTTGGCTTACTGCGTGTGACATGTTTAATTACAGGAGAGGGGGGACTTCCTCATTTCTACCTTTTGTGATCCAACCAGAAGGCGAGGGTGGTCCACATTTGTTCTATAGAGTTTGGGAGTAGCACTCCTATACTCCCACAGGATCCACAAGTACCACGTTCGTGTATACTTTTTAGCCTTTGATTTGGAGCAGGTCCCTTCAACAGCGCCTCTCGGTCAGCTGGGGCTGCTCAAGGCTCTGAAATACTGGTCAGAGAATGGGCCGCACAATCTCCAAGCAAATTCAACAATCTGGGTCTGATGGGCGGAACAACGTCGATTCAATATTGAAATGAAGCCTTTGTTCTGCCGCCTAAGAAAAAGAAACACTGACCAAGTTAGCCTACCGGCCCGGATTGAGCCAGGGGAGCAAGTATGTTGAATTAGACACTCAGAAACTGTGGTTTAAAAACCTACTTTCAGAATTCTTTAGGTGTTCCGGGATCGACTGATGTTTTAACGAGGCGGAACTGTGGTATCACAAACCGAAACCCAGAGAAGCAATTTGCTGAGGCCTCACTGGACTCAAAGGACATGTTGCTGGCCTTTTGAGGGAGATTAGCCCTGAGGTGATTTGAACCTGCCTATAACTGATGGATTGATTGAATGATTCATGTGACTGTTAAAGACAGATCAGTGCGTTCTTAGCGGCTGACATATTTAATGTAAGGGCAGTTTTCAATTTTCTTTCCGATTAAAAGAAAACAACTAATATTGTGGATTTGGAGATAAATATGCAGTTGTTGACCAGTCAGCTAATAAAATATTCAATAACCATGAGCAATTTGTAGTAGAAACTGGAGGGTGAATATTAAGTTGAAAGAGAACTTGTGCTAGATAGTATTAACTTGTGTCATAGGATCAAAGAATTTACAGTGCAGAAGGAGGCCGTCTGGCCGATCGAGTCTGCACCGACCCTTGGAATGAGCACCCTATCTAAGCCCACGCCTCCACCCCATCCCCATAACCCCACCTAACCTTTTGGACACTTATGGGGCAATTTAATAATTATAATTTTTAAAAAAGTAATAATAATCGCTTATTGTCACAAGGAGGCTTCAATTAAGTTACTGTGAAAAGCCCCTAGTCTCCACATTCCGGCGCCTGTTCGGGGTGGCCGGTACGGGAATTGAACCCGCGCTGCTGGCCTTGTTCTGAATTACAAGCCATTTGTTTAGCCCACTGTGCTAAATCAGCCCCTCATGGTCAACCCACCTAACCTGCACACGTTGGACGGTGGGAGGAAACCGGAGCACCCGGAGGAAACGCACGCAGACAAGGGGAGAACGTGCAAACTCCACACAGACAGTGACCCAAGCCGGGAATCGAACCTGGGACCCTGGAGCTGTGAGGCTGCAGTGTTAACCACTGTGCCACCGTGCCCTTAAGAAACACAATGGCTAAGGACAGCATAAACTCCCCTGCTCTTACCAGCCTCCCCGAACAGGTGCCAGAATGTGGCAACTAGGAGCTTTTCACAGTAACTTCATTTGAAGCCTACTTGTGACAATAAGCGATTTTCATTTCATTTCTTCTTCAATTAGTCCCAATAAGGAAGCTTTTACATCCACCCGAGGTTGTGGGGGTTTCAGAATTCCCTCCATAATGGTTCCCCAGCAGTTACAGCCATTTTTGAATCTTAAAACTTTTTAGAAGTTGCAGGGTGGGCTCCACATAGTGGAGGCATCGTCTCTCACCAGAACCATCCGCTGCCTCCACTTCCAGGCTGGAAGGCCTCCTGTTGACTGTCCAGCTTTTAGAGAGCCCCTCCACCATCTGGAATTGGATAGCGGGTCGACCCGCTGACCAGCAACCGGCCATTTCAGGGAAAGGGAATCAGAGCCGAGTGCAACTGTTTCCTACAGACTCCTGACTCCCATTTGTTCATCAGCGTCCTGACCCAAAATCCTGTCTAGAGCACGTCGACTTTCAGACATTGGTCTCCAAACGTTTAACAGGAAGACTAGAGGCTGCGTAAGGAATCTAGAATATTACAGCACAGAAATGGACCATTTTACCCAACTGTTCTGTGCTGGTGTTAATGCTCCAACAAACCTCACTATCTCACCCCACTACATATACTTTTCCACCTTGTGTATTTATTCAACTTTCCCCTTAAATACCTCTAAGCTCTGCATCTCAACCAATCCATGGTTGTAATGACCACACTGAGTAAAGAAGCCTCTTCTAGATTCCCTTTTGGATTTATTACTGATGAGTTTTTGGAATTTACCGCAAGTGGAAACTCTTTTTCACCTCTACCTTGTCTAACCCTTTCAGAATTTTAAAGACCTCCAGCAGGTCACCCCCGCCCCCCCCCCCCCCCCCCCCTTCAAAAAAGTGTTTTCTGCTCTAAGATAACCAGAAGCCCCAGTTTCATCGTTAAGTAATGTCACAAAACGTGTTCCCAATATCAGCCAATTGTCAGCACGGTACTGTGTAGAATCAAAGACTCCTGTCGGAAATATTGCTTAACCTGGCCAAACGACTTGGCATAAAATAGAACAGTAAAAGAGCTGCCTGACTCCCGGCTTCTGGAGGGATGCACAAAGGTGCAAAAATACAGAAAAATGGCCTTCAGCAACTTGGCCAAAAAAACCTAGCACCTTCTCAAGAGGTGAAGAAGATGAGATCTCAAAATGCTCAATTCTAGAAATTGCACATGTTCCTTCTCAAGACGCCTCGAACCAATATCAAAACCAACGGCAGATAAAGTTGCAAGCGGCAGTGGGCAATAATGCACTGGAAAAATAACTTCACTTCTATAAAAGTTTGGAAACGAAAGGGGTAAAGATTGGCCCAGAGTCTGTCCACTGAAATATAGCCTCACTCACATTGCCCAAATAAACAATTCAAAAGGTCCAATCCTACAGCTGACATCCTTCTGAGTAGCAAATGAAATCGGAATATTCACCAGGAAATCTTAGTCAGCATTGCCTTAAAATGAAAAAGGCGCCATTTTTACTTTTTTTTTTTTGTTGAGTTAAATAAGTTAATGGAGCAAAGGCGGGGGTCATAGAGAAGGGTTTGACCTTTTACCTTTTCGGTACACTTTCTGATGGTGCCAGAGAGTTCGCTCACCACCATATCTACGCACTTCAAACATGGCTCCTTCAGCTTTTGGATCTGCTTTTTCACTATAGCCTCAAAAGCAAGGTCAGGGGTGAAGAGCCCAGTTCTGCATTGCATCGTGGGAGGAAAATGACCAACAAGGAGGGTGAAGGGAGAAGGTGAGGAGCAGCAGGGTGTGGGGATGAAAACATGGGGATAGGACATAAAGCAAAAGGAAGAGTAAGACCTTGGTTACCTACAAAAGGCTTTTAAACCAGGGGAGGGAATGAGGGGTGAGGAGGGGGGAAAGGAAGAGAGGGAAGTACAAGTTCCAACCGACAAACAAGTACCCAACACATCGGAATATTGAATGCATAATAAAATTGGGAGCCTTTAAACTGGCGCCAGGCAGCAATCCGGTTTAGGTGCTCAATTCAGAATTGGAAGCCAAGTTAACGGCTTGTTGGTTGACCAAGGAATTCACTGAACTCACGTCAAAACCATGAGGTACGTTTGTCAATAATGCACAAAATAATTCTGTTTGGCCCATGACAAGTGGGCAGAGCACCTCGTGAATTTCAGCTGCAAACTGGCATAAGCCTACCTGTGGTCAACAGCCCAACTTCCTGTCCAGTGACACCAATCCCATCACTAGATCTGAATATCAGGGAACACCATTAATTAGCAAGAGCAGGCACTGCCCCCATGGCTATGTTATACTGCCCTCGTTAGGCCCTGTGCAACACCACCTCAAGAGATAGGCGGAGGTACTAATTTTGGCTTCTGCACGTGTGTCATCAACTTAACGTCAGTGCAAAAACAGCCTTCCTTTGATAATGCAGCCAGCCATTCTGCCTCCTGGAATGTGCCTCAGGTAGGTCAGCAAGATCACTGGGCCACAGTCAAGCTGATTGTGAGCAGGGATAGTTCTATTATTTTAGTTCCTTGCTCTGGAATTCCCTCCTTCAGCCATTCTCCCTTTCGGTTACACTGAATAATAATAATCTTTATTAGTGTCACAAGTAGGCTTACATTAACACTGCAATGAAGTTACTGTGACAATCCCCTTGTCGCCACACTCCGGCGCCTGTTCGGGCACACGGAGGGAGAATTCAGAATGTCCAATTCACCTAACAAGCACGTCTTTCGAGACTTGTGGGAGGAAACCGGAGCGCCCGGAGGAAACCCACGCAGACAGGGGGGAACGTGCCGACTCCGCACAGACAGCGACCCAATCTGGGAATCGAACCCAGGGCCCTGGCGCCGTGAAGCAACAGTGCTAACCACTGTGCTACCGTGCCGTCCTAAAGATGCTCCTTACAACTGACCAAGCTTTTGACCACCTGCCTAACATCCCCTTGTGGTTCGATGTCAACATTTATTTGAAAGCATGCCCGAGAAGCATCAAGGGATCATTAACTGTGCTAAAGACACCAAATAAATACACATTGTGTACCTGGCAGAAAGAAGTGGCATTGCTGGGACGTCTGGCAAGTTTTTAAGCCTGACGTCTGCTCAGAGGTGACCCGTACATTTAAAATCCCCTTTGTGCATCAACCATGTGCAGTCCACAGAGCAGAAACCCGCATTCGGCCCCTCTCAATACTCTCACCAATATTTTCAAGTTTCTTACACACTCACTACATAAAGGGCAGATTTCTTCGTCAGTGGGATCCTCCACTTCGCCAGCAGAGCACTCACGCCCAAGGATTTCCCGAAGGCATTGGGGGTGCCCACAATGGGAAGCCCCATTGGCTGGCGAGATGGAGAATCACATTGCTGGCAGGGGGGGGGGGGGGGGGGGGGGGGGGGGGTGCTGCACCCGGAGAATCCCGCCCAAAGTTAATGGGTTCATGTAGTTAATGACTCATTTGGAGATTGAGGAAGAATATTGGCTCAGAAAAGCAAGTGTAGACTCTGTCAGGGTGGAGCAAAGAAGCAACATGGGATGGAAAATATTAGTGGCTGTTGTCTAAATGTCTTCGGACAATAGCAGTAATATGGGGGACAGCATTAAACAGGAAAGTAGCATGTAGCAAGGGTGCTAGACTAATCATGGGTGATTTTAACCTACATACTGGGCACATTCACGGAAACATTTCTGAATATCATTTTGGGCATGTTTGGCGAGGTATTTCGCTACGGCCGTGTTGGTGAGATTATGGCACGTATTCAATGGCACTTAGTTCCAGAAATGTGCCCCCACGTGAATCTCGCCATTACTGGCTGTCTTGCCGTCTGATTCACCTGACTCACGCCTCAGCGACTTGTCGCTAACAAGGGGGAGCTGCTTTTCAACGCTCCCAGACCACTCACTCCCAGTCAACACACAAGCGCAGACCTGGCCCTCACTTTGGCCAGGCTTCTCGAGGCTCTTGATGCGAGATGGGACTTCCTGTTCCCCCGAGGAGGTCGGAAGCCGAGCAGTAGGGTCTGCAATGCCCCTTCACCCAGATGACCTGTCTCAAGTGAATTGTTCTGGTCAGACAAAATGATCCTTCCCTCTCACTGATCACATGTCCATTGACTTGCAGGATCTCTATCTGATGAGGCCGGGCCATCCGGAGTCATTCCCCTCGCTACCCAAGAGGAAGTAGGAGGGCTCCGAGGAGACCAATGGCGAGTCGTCACAGTTGTCACCCCCACCTTCCAACAGCCAAGAGACACACATCTCTAATGCCGGGTCTCTGAACAAGGTTCTCCCAGAGCCGGTGCAGATGATAGGACACAGGAGAGGATGGCAGGTACATTCCAGTCACTGCATAGCCGATTGGAAGTGTCTCAAAGCTTCGGTAGCGGGAGATGGTGCCCACCATGTGGAGCACCGAGGACAACACTGCTAGGCGTGGCAGCCCCAGTGGAAAGCCTGGAACACGGTGTCTGCATCTTGAGTGGTGGTTCCCAAGGCATGGGCTCAGTCTGTGACGGCCATGGCTGAGCGTCTCGACATCATGTCCCAGTCGCTGAGGGACGTGTTCCATACCAGATGGACATTGCCCAGGCACTTCTGAGCCCAGTCACCGAGGAACATTGTTGAGGGCGTCGCCACCATGGGGCTGGCAGTGCCGGATGACTCCGAGGTCTCTACAACTCACTCCAGCTGCCCCTCCATCCCATGGACACCCCAGAGCGCTAGGGCACCATCAGGGAGGAGGAAGCGCTGGAGGGGAACCCAGAGCCTGTCACCAAGGAAACCAAGGTGGTCTCCAGGGTGTCACGGTGACACCTGTGGCACCGACCGGTAAGTCGGCTGGGGCCCTCCAGAGGATATCCGCCAAGGGCATCAAAGGTCACAGGCATGGAAAGCAGCAGGCTGCCTCCAGCTCTGATGTGCGTCCTGGGGACACCCCTGGATGTAACAATAGACCATGAAAGATCAAGAAAAGTGCGGAGCACTGAGGAAGCACTGGGGCGTTTACTATCTGTAGCTTAGGGGAATGGAAATATCAATTATTCACTATTAAAACATGTAACACCTGATGCATGTGAAGCTTCTGTCACGTTGATCATCACAGTGGGCTTGCCCCCACCGCATGTTCTCTCTCACCATCCCCCCTGGACAACGATGTCAAGTCAATAATTTCCATAAACGAGAGATTTTTTAGACCCGAGTTCTCATGTGCAGCACTGAAATACCCACACTCTGCTTAGGGCCAAGGTAAAGTCACATCGACATCAATGAGGCTGTGGTACTGTGGAGATCGTCGCCAGCTCATTCCAGCTGTTACAGTGGGAATGACTGCCTGCTGCGCTAGCTCAAACCAATTCACTGGAAATATACCACACAAACAGTCCTCCAATTAGATGGAGGGTTGGAGTAGCTGACCGTTAAGTACTTGTTTGTCGGGCACCTGTACCCATCCCTCAATGAATTTCGGAAACCACCATGTTTGACAGGTGCAGTCACGTGCTATTTCAAACCCAAAGTTAGCATCAGCTGAAAACGGGATTCTCGAGACAGTTTGACTCAATAGCTTGATGGGGGTGGGGGGGGGGGGTGGCCTGGGGGCGGCGCAGAGGGTTGCGGGTGGGGGTCCATCCATGATTTGGATCAGCCAGTCTGATGTTGAGTCTGGAATCGGAGGAAAAAAGAAACAGGTCCCAATCCCTTCACTCCCCCCCCCACAACCCCCCCCAAAAAAGAGTCCCATTTCTTTTCCTCCCTGTTGCATTTGTGCCGTGAGATTAGTTCTGAAGGTTTTTAAAAATCAAAGCAAATATCAGAACTGAAGCCATGATTCCACACCTTATTCTGTTCCCCTATCCAGTTTGCGAACCTTTCTGAAGTTAGCAGCGGTAATTGTCATGTCCCAATTTGAGGCCTACTTCAGGCTTCTTCCTTCCGCACTTCATCCCCATGCTGCACTGTTACCAAAGTAATGCACGACATGCCACCTTATTTCCAGCTGGTACTTTGGGGTCTAAACAGCTGTCAGAAGGTGTTTGGACTTAAAGAGTGCTAAGTAACATGGCTCAACTGGTCTTGTTTGAAGAAGAAAATCAAGACAGCGTAAACTTGACCCAGTGAATGTGAAATGAGTAAATAAATCCCAAAGTGTGTTTGAAAATGTTCGTTTGTCATTTGGCCTCCCGCCCCCCCTTCCCCCTCCCCCACCCCCAGCCTTGTTCCACCCGATTCATGTGCCTTCCTCCAGCTCGGAACTCTACACCTTTCCCCAATTGCGACATCCTGCGCACTCCCATTTTCCTACACCCTGCCAGGAATTTCTTGCTGTGATGAATGGTTACTGTGTTACTGTACCCTTATCATCATGTAAGGTGAGGTCCCCTTTAAGACCGGGCTTGGAACCCTGGGGGACTCCGCCTCCGGCTCCACCCACCAGGGGGTCGTATATAAGGGGCCGCCCTGTAGGTGGCACCCAGTAAGCACCCGTCTCGGCATCAGGCTAGTTCTCAGCTTATTAAAGCCTTCTTTACTCTTCTACTCTCTTGCGTCGTTATTGAGGGTACTACACTTGCCTTGAGCACTTCGCCTCCCCCTCTGCCTTCATCGCACTCCTCAAAACCTGCCTCTTTGTCCAAAGCAATTTGGGCATCAGCCCCGCTATCTCCTCCCCAGAGGATTGGGGGTAGGTGGGGTGCAGTTCGGACCATCATTCTTACTTCCCCCTTTGTTTTCCTTCTGGGCTCCGGGTCAGTGTCAATTTTTATTTTGTTTTATTTACACTCTCACAAAGTGACCTAGGGTGTTTTAACTAACCTTTATAAAAAGGTGCTACAATGACGCAGATTGTTGTTGTAAAAATAGCAGATAAGGAGGCTGGTTAGGAAAGCACTGCGCTCAGATCAAAGCATCGCACACAGTTACGTTCAGCTCCTTTAAAAGCGATCAGTATTAACCTAATCCTTTCTGTTAAAAATTGGAGATTAGTTTTACATCTGGAAAGAGAGGTGAGTATTAATCAAGAAGGCTGTGCTCGGTGTGTGATCATGCATGCTAAACATTAACTAGTGCTTCGCAGCCAGGTTACTGTCAGTCACTAAGCCCAAACAACCAAAGCCCACTCTGCAGAAAACGTTCCGGAGATCCAAGTGCAGGCAGCAAGTTTTCAGGACTATGTGACATAGCAAATTACCTTCTTGGTACACTGCCTAACCGTACAGATTAACTCATTGATAACCATGTCCACACATTTGAGGCAGGGCTCTTTGATCTTCAAGATCTGCTTTTTCACAATCGTTTCAAATGCCATGTCAGGAGTGAAAAGACCCGTTCTATCAAAGTGAGGAAAAACGTCAAAGTATTGAACAACCATCTCGTTTTTTTAAAAAATGAAATAAAAAAAGCACAACGTTAGAAAATAGAGAGACCAATTTGGACCACAGAATTCTCAAGAGCTCAGTTAAGTCCCTTTGAGTCCTTTTGTTTCTGCTCTGGGTGTGAGTGAACTCGCCATGTGAAGGATTAGCGACCTGGGGAAATGAAACACTTTTGTACAACTGGAGTCAGCGTCAAGTAGGCAGAGCTTGAATTAGGTACAGAATTGAATATGGCCGACACCACCAAGCAACACAGTTAGCCTTAGCCACAGAACTGCTTCCAATTCCCCTTGTCAGCGGTCCTCTCTGCCTGCGCGGATTGGGGCCGAATTCCAATTCCTAAACATTCCCGTCCTCTCCGCTCACACTCTTTAAGAACGAGGTTGAGACTGGGCCAAACTGGTTTTTTTTTACAGGCAAGCCTTTGCAGAGAGCAAAAAGAGCTCTCGACCTGGGCCAGGCCGAAACCCAAGGTGGTCAATACCTGCAAAACAAAAGACCAATTGTTGCCAGGGTCAACCAAGCTCAGTGAAGCTCAATATTACATTGAACAGTAAATGTTTCATGAATGCATTGTCTGTCCATCATAAGAACTAGGCGCAGGAGTAGGCCACCTGGCCCCTCGAGCCTGCTCCGCCATTCAATAAGATCATGGCTGGTCTTTTTGTGGACTCAGCTCCACTTACCCGCTCGCTCACCGTAACCCTCAATTCCTTTACTGCACAAAGTTCTATCTACCTTTGCCTTAAAAACATTCAGTGAGGTAATCTCAACTGCTTCACTGGGCAGGGAATTGCACAGATTCACAACCCTTTGGGTGAAGAAGTTCCTCCTCAACTCGGTCCTAAATCTGCTCCCCCTTATTTTGAGGCTATGCCCCCTAGTTTTAGTTTCATCCGCCAGTGGAAACAACGTCCCTGCTTCCATCCTGTCTATTCCCTTCACAATTTTATATGTTTCTATAAGATCCCCCTCATTCTTCTGTAATTCCAATGAGTATAGTCCCAGTCGACTCAGTCCCTCCTCATAAGCCAATCCTCTCAAGTCCGGAATCAACCTAGTGGATCTCCTCTGCACCCCCTGCAATGCCCGTACATCCTTTCTCTAGTAAGGAGACCAAAACCGTACACAGTACTCCAGGTGTGGCCTCACCAGCACCCTGTCCAGATCTCTGTCCATCTGCTCTCAAGCTTTAATGATCACCCGCAGAATGATGCTATAGCAGCTGGAGGTTTGGTGAGCTCCTGCTACAGCTGACATCAGAAGGGCTAGTAATTTCACATACCTGGAGCACCCGAAACAAAAGATCCACTGCTCTCACCGCCTGACATTGGCCCGTGCTTGTTGAAAGGATTTACAAGTCGATCCTCACCCTGCTTAGCCACGTTAAGAATGCAGCACCCTTGACCATCTCTGGGACTCAAACTCAGAGCTTCTCGCTCAGAGGCAGGGACACCATTCACTGCACGCACAATATAGGACTAATCGCTGCCAACTCTGGTTGAATGTATGTCTGGAGTTTGTCACATGACTACCTACCTGTAGCTGCCCCACCTCCCATGTTTTCACCAGTGGCATTCTCACCTTCCCACTGGCCAATAAGAAAGCCAAAAGACTTCTCTCATTACCCAAATGGATGATTCTTGACTAATCGGTCAAGCAGCCTTCCATTTTCCCATCTCCAATACTTTAATTAACAAAAGCATCAATAAAAAGAAAACAATTTTGTTAGATGTCCTCAACGGGTGCGGCTCTCTGCAGTGAAGATGAAATCTTCAATTCCTGGAAACTTGGTAAACCTAAAGTGAATTTCAAAAAAGCTGGTTCTCTTACTGGCTGTGGGCACATGGAATGAGAGTGCGACCTAATTACCTAATTAAGTATGGTCATTCACAGCCATGTAAGGAATTCACACATCTCTTTGTTTCGGGATGAGCCGTCAACAACTATTGCACTGACTCATCTTTCTGTTTTACTATGAACAAAGGAAATATTTAAACTCCGTGTGTTGGATGAATGTGTAAAGGATCTCACTGAGCATTTATTGTATTATGATGGTTTCTCAACCAAACTAACAGGTTGAATTTTAAAGTGTCAAATGACAACACAGGATGTACAATCAACCTTGCTCTGGTCAATGGATTTTTGGACTTGTACAGGTCATGTGAGACACACAGCCATGCTTTCGGTCTCCTTTTTAAAACAGTAGAAGCTGCTTGTAGAAAGAAACTTCCATCCTCAAAGTCTATCAGAAAAGTCACTGAACCAGCTGGAAGTCAAGTCTGCAACCGAGGTAATAAACAGCAATACCTTGAAAGCAGCAGGAGGACTCTACCCAACTTCCAATTCACCTGGAACCCAACATCCTGCTTACTGCAAATCCTCTGTTTACAAGGCCATCACCTCAACTAAAAGCATCAACTCATCCAACAAACTACAGGCCTGCCATGAAAGGTGTCTGAGACAATCATACTTTGTACTGTTTCTTTCTTAATCAAGCCTCTAATATTTGTGTGAGTGATAGAATGAGCGAGTCATGTGAGTGAGACTCACATTTTTAAACCTCTGGGGCAAGTGTGGGATGATAAATATACTTCTTTATTTTTAAACTCGCAAAACAGTTTGTGGGTGGAATTATTTAATCTGGGACAATTACTGTGTGGGTAAAAATGCACACCTCTCACATACAAGGCACATTGATCCATGGACAGTAAGGAATCACGCGAGAGAGAGCACGCACGCGAGAGAGTGAGCGTGCGCATGCCCGAGGTGTGTGAAGGACAGACTGGACTTTGTGGGGGAAGTCCTGCGAACCAGGTACATTGTTTTGGGCGTGTCCGAGGCCGAGAGAAGTTTGGCAGGGATTTGCGGACGTCATGTCAGAGGTCCTGGAAGGGAGGGTGACTCAGAGTCCAGAAGTGGCAATATTTGGAATGTCGGAAGATCCAGGAGCGGGGGGGGGGGGGGTGTCTTGGCCTTTGCCGGCCTGGAGATGGATTGAGGGACTCTGAGCCTCCAAAGTCGGGTGTTTGGGTCAGTGACATGGCAGGGTTTCTTAGGTTAGAGAAAAATTTAAGTTCGCCTTAAGGGATTCACTGCAGGGGTTCGCTCAGAGGTGACAGCCGTTCATTGACCTCTTCAAGGAAAATTGACCGTCATCAGTTGGGGGGGGGGGGGGGGGGGGGTCGAGAGAAGGCATGGAAGTGACGAATAAGATAGGAAATCTAATGTGTGGGTAGTTAGGGTCTGGTATTGTGGGGTTTTTGTGTGTGTTCAAACTCTTTGTTTAAAATGTTAAAATTATAAATGCCTCAATAAAATATTTTCTAAAAAAAAAATTCCACCCATAGTTCACCTTCCCTCCATTGAGACAATCTAGTGGAGAGGACAGAAGCTCTCATTCAAATAGACCTCCCACTCCGCTACAAATCAGTACAGGCAACGCCAGTAACACCCATCACGCTTTACTCCCATTAGGATAGTTACTAACCCAGATATTCTAAAATATAAGGAGGGCAATCATCTGCTGATCTGGACTTGGTGTATCTTGAAAATTGAAGATTCAAATCTGTACATAATGGAGCAAAGCTGAACTCCGATAAGGTGTTTCAGGGCCCCATGAAAATTATTAGGCAATTTGGAAAAAAAAATCTGTGACGGTCCAATTGAACAATCCCAATCTTCAGCATGGCAGAATGGGGAGGGGCTTCACCACACTTGTGTGAGGAGGGGGCAGTGGAAATTTCTTGGTGAAATTCCCCCTGTGGCGTTCATTTACTCTGAGTCTTCGCCTGATGGGGGTCACGCTAAGCAGATACCAAGTGTTCCCCAAAAAGGAGTGGTGGTTGGGGGGGGGGAGGGGGTGCAGTGAGGAGACAGTCACCCCGAGGTATTCCTCTGTCCGCCTAGTAGGTGTTCCAAGAATGGCACTGCCGCACGACCAGGGATTTGGGGGGGGGGGGGGGGGGTGTTAATCTGTCTCTGCCACCCGGCAGCTCAGCTAGGAAGGGATCAAGGAAATACGGAGTCATTTAAGGCTTTTGCTTCAGAATCCTACTCGCATCCCAATCCAATGACAGGTTTAGGAGATTCCGAGGGTCAACGCCCCTTGTTTTGGGGGGGAAAGGGTGGAGGCAGGGGTATCTTGTTGGGTGGGGAAGGGGAAGGGAAAGATGGAAGTCTCCTGTTAGGTGCCAACTGATATTCAGCATGTTTGAAAGTTAACGGATTCACGCCTTCTTGAAGCTCATAACAGATACGTGCCTGATTCCATGGATGTTCTTGATGGCGTAACTAATCTCCCGTCGCAGCTCCTTCTCATCAAACTCCATCTGTCACAGAAGAAAATAACATAAAGTTACTCTTAATGGGGCCATTCACACAGCAAGCATGAATTCCATCTCCAAATGTAATACAATCTCTCCCCTGGTACCTGCAATAGTGTTACACCAAAGTATTATTCTCCTCGATACTCCACACTCCACGCAAACATGTTACCTATAGTGTTAAGATACACAGGTGAAGGGCATCAAGTACCTGGAGTACTTATAGAGACTGCTAGGACATGGTTTGGGGTGGGGGGGGGGCGGGGTTGCTAGGTTGAGGGTAGGTCTATGTAAAACTGCATATTGTTCAATGAGATCATGACTGATCTAATAA
The DNA here is from genome assembly GCF_047496885.1 of Scyliorhinus torazame. Classification (NCBI taxonomy): domain Eukaryota; kingdom Metazoa; phylum Chordata; class Chondrichthyes; order Carcharhiniformes; family Scyliorhinidae; genus Scyliorhinus; species Scyliorhinus torazame. The sequence continues at coordinate 98,870,496 of NC_092728.1, read as the reverse complement.
AATAATCATCGACTCCACTTTCCCGCCTTATCCCCATAAATAAATGGCATCCCATCTCTGGAGGTGAATTAACCAGTCCTTCTTCCTGCACACAACAGTTCTGTCTGTTGAGGGAGCTTTAGGTGGTCTACCCTACCTGTGAGCCTGATGGTCTAGAATCGTTAATGTATGAAAACTGGTCAATGCCTGTTGTTAAGCCTTTCATGGGATCCTACACTCATTGGAAGGATTGGGATTTATTTTTTTAAGGCAGCACGGTAGCACAAGTGGTTAGCACTGTGGCTTCACAGCGCCAGTGTCCCAGGTTCGATTCCTCGCTGGGTCATTGTCGGTGCGGAGTCTGCACATTCTCCCCGTGTCTGTGTGGGTTTCCTCCGGGTGCTCCGGTTTCCTCCACAGTCCAAAGACGTGCAGGCTAGGTGGATTGGCCATGCTAAATTGCCTTCAGTGTCCAAAAATAAAAAGACTTACAACACCAGGTTAAAGTCCAACAGGTTTGTTTCGATGTCACTAGCTTTTGGAGCGCTGCGCAGTGACATCGAAACAAACCTGTTGGACTTTAACCTGGTGTTGTCAGACTTCTTACTGTGCTCACCCCAGTCCAACGCCGGCATCTCCACATCAATCATAAAAAGGTTAGGAGGGGTCATTGGATTATGGGGATAGGATGGACGTGAGGGATTAAGTGGGTCGGTGCAGACTCGATGGGCCGAATGGCCTCCTTCTGCACTGTATATTCTGTATGTTCTATGTAAGGAAGCCACCTGCAGCTGAATTTTAGGATCATTTTACCTGGTGTTTCTCTTTAAGATGACCTGAAATACAGTGCTAGCGATGGGCAGGTTGCACTATGGGGGTCACCGAACTGGGCGAGATTGGCACAAACTCACTTCATCTGATATCTTTACACCAACAGAGAGACATCCATTCCATCAGTGCCCCTCTCACCATTGGGTCAACCATCACCCAGCCTGCAGGTTTAATGTGCTGCCCAATCTATAAGGCAGATTATGAGACGATCTCACAGTGCATGGTCCTGACTGATAACGCCAGCAGCGTAGCAGGCAACAAAACACCAATATAGACCCAGGGACAGAAATGACTCATTCTGCTTGTGGTAGTTGCTGAATTAATAACCCATTATTAATATGGTCTTCACTGGGTCAAAATCAGGTGTTAGGACTCCAACTCCATCACTTTAGCTGACGGAGCCTGTTCACCTAGGGGGGGGGGGGGGGGGGGCCTCAATGAATATTGCGACCAGTAAACACGTCAATGATTTTCTTTCACCAACCCAGACTATAACGCATCGGTATTTCAAAATTTTTATTTAATATTTTTAACACATAAAAACAGCAGGGACTCAGTGTACTGTCAGTGGTAGTTAACGGTTCCAGATTAAACTTGCCCACCGAGGTGCCAAGCCTCCAGTTACCTTGACGAGTTCGAAGGGAAACCTCTCGTGGAAAATGCGGTTTATTCTCGCACCACCCGACAGCTCGTAGGTGTCAATCTGATCCCCCGAGCCTTCAATGCGCTTCTCAAAATCAACGGAAAATTGTTGAACCATCCTGCCAAAGAACAGAGAGAGTTTAAAATATCGGAACAGAAGAAGAGGCAATTCAGCCCTTCAAGCCTGCACTGTATTCAATTAGATCATATCCTGAATTGTATCTCAACCCGTTTTACCATGATTTAGCTCCTTATCCCTTGGTACCCTTACTTAACACAAACCTGTTGACCTCCATCTGCTTTGATTGTCCCAGCATCACAGCATTCTGGGGACAAGTGTTCCAGATTTTCAATACCTTTTGGCACTTGGTAGCAAATTGCTGAAAAAACACGTGTTGCTGAAGCTTTTCGTGTTGTACTCATCAGGATAATCACAAGATGCCAAATTTTGAACAACACAGTTTATATTCCAGGAGTAAAGGGTGCTGGTTGGTTGACTTGGCGAGCCTATAATCACCCATTGGTTTTACAATGGCAATGCCTCAGCTAACTAAAGTCAACATGCCAACCAATTACATCCTTTTTGCCTGTATTGCAAATTGAAATCATTTGAAATTTGGTATTTTTGTATTTGTCCTGGTGAGTGCAGGATGAAAAGCTTTGACAGCATGTCTCACTTTTCAACAATATTCAAAATCCTTGGGCTGGATTCTCCATTTGACTGACGCCAGCAGAGCATGTGTGGACTGAAAAATCAGAGTGAAAGCCTCACTAATTCCAGTACCGGTGAGGGGTTAGCACCGGCGCCCACTGAGACTCCCGCGGACCGCCCCAAAAACAGCCGGGTCCCAGGGTGCGCTTGCAGACGGCTGACGTCCTGCACTGTTCACGCCGTACAACGTGTGTGCAAAACCAACCCGCCTACCACAACCCCACAGCCCACCCGCTGTCCACCCCCACCAGTCCCCCCAGCCCTCACAGAGCCCCCCCCCCCCCCCTTTGGCCAGCGACACGGATCCCGGCCAAGTGTGGCGGCGCTGGACACACTCCACAGCCGGCACGCTGGGTTTTCTGCATGCTCGGGACCACACGTGGCCCGCGCCGTCGGGAACTCGGCCCATTGGGGGGCGGAGCATCGCGGGTGGGCCGGCCGGCCGTTGAAATGGCGCACGTCACAATGACACCGGTTTGGAGGGGGTGGAGCATGGCGGACAAGCGCCAAACGGGCGCCAGCCCCAATTCCGCCGTCGGAATCCGTTCTCCGCCCGATCGGCGATCCCAAATTCGGTGTCGGGATATGGAGAACCCCGCCCCTTGTGTCTGACAGAAACTGCTTCCTGATTTACCATAAGACATAGGGGCCCATCGAGTCTGCATTCAATAAGATCAGGACTGATCTGACATGATAATTCTGAACTCACTTTTCCAACTGATCCCCAAAAGCCTTGATTCCCTTACTGATTAAAAATCTGTCTCTCTCAGCCGTGAACATACTGAACAATCCATGCTCTACAGCTCTCTGCGGTATTCACTATGCTCAAGAGAAGAAATTCCTCCTCATCACGGTCTTAAATGGCCGACCCCTTACTCGGAAGCTATGCCCTCTGATCCTGGATTCTCCCACAAGGGGAAACAACCTCTCAGCATCTACCCCGAGAATCCTAGATGTCTCAGTGAGGTCGCCTCTCATTCTTCTGCACTCCAATGAGCACAGGCCCAACCTACTCAACTTCTCCTCATAAGGAAATCCCGCCATGCCCAGGATCAACCGAGCGAACCTTCTGTGGACTGCCTCCAATGCCAGGATATCTTTCCTTAGATAAGGGGACCAAAACTGTTCACAGTATTCCAGTATTTCCCTCTTTAAATGTCCTAGCTTTAATTTTTGAAATTATGACTCCCTCAGTCTGGATTCCCTCATCAGGGGAAATATTTTCCCTCTATCTGCCCCACTGGAGGTCTCACAGCATAGTGGGCAGCGTCCCTGCCTCTGGGTCAGAAGCTCCGGGTTCAAGTCCCACCTCAGGACATGTTGGCCAAGGAAGGTGCCTTCATATTGCGGTCAAACGGGCCAAGTATCAACCTGCAAATCCTTCCACCACACCAATGGCAGGTAGTAAGAGTGAGAGTGCATCCCGGTCAGCCACGCTTGATGCGGAGTGGCGCCCCCTCAAGCTACAAGCCTCCGACGACAGACTAGCAAACAGTTCCAGGTAAAACCTCGCCATGGGGACAGATGGAAGTCTGCTTTGCACGCCACGAGGTGAGCTAGGAGAAACAACAACATCTACCCAGCTCAATCTTTTTAATCTTTTAAACACATTGATCCAATAGCCCCTCAATCTTCTAAACTGAAGAGACCGTAAGAAATAGGAACAGTAGGCCATTCAGCCCATCGAGCCTGCTTCGCTACTGAATAAAATCATGGCTGCTCTAGCACTCACTTATTCCACCTTCCTGCCTTCTCTCCGTGACTCTTAATTCCCTTTCTGATTAAAAACGTATCGATCTCAGCCTTGAAAACGTTCAAGGACTCGGCCTCCACAACCTCCTGAGGTAAAGAATTCCAAAGATTCACCACTCTTTGAGAGAAGAGGTTCTTCCTCAAATCAGTCTTAAACGAGCTCCCCTTATTCTGTGACTATGCCCTCTGGTCCTACACTCTCCCGGTTTAGCACACTGGGCTAAATAGCTGGCTTTTAAAGCAGACCAAGGCAGGCCAGCAGCACGTTTCAATTCCCGTACCAGCCTCCCCGAACAGGCGCTGGAATGCGGCGACTAGGGGCTTTTCACAGTAACTTCATTGAAACCTACTTGTGACAATAAGCGATTTTCATTCATGAGTGGAAACATTCTCCAAACATTTACCCTGTCTAGCCGACTAAGACGCTTATATGTTTCAATCGCACCACCTCGCATTCTTCTGAACTCCCACGGAGTACAGACCCAACATGTCCAACCTTTCCTCAGATGGAAGGCCCTCTATACTCGGGATTGTAGATGAGCCAAGCCAATTCAACTCGACACAGGCTGAATGTGAGCAAGCAAAGTGATCTTAAGCAGAATCATGATTGATAATGACTGACAACAACGTGCCTTCATATTGCACCTTTAACACAGGAAAACGTCCTATGGTAATCAGACAAAGATTGACACATGGTCATAGGAGATAATGGGACAGATAACTAAAAGCTTGGTCAAGGAAGCAAGCGTTAATGAGTCTTAAGGGAAGAGAGAGCGATGGTGAGGTTTAGGGAGAAAATACCAGAGCTTGGGGCCTAGTTAGCTGAAGGCACAGCCACCAATGGATGGCCAGGAACATGAGGGACGCAGGAGTCCATTGTTGGAGGACTGCAGACTATTTGAAGAGTTATAAAGCAATCAAGCGCATAGAAAGACATTGGGGCCCAATATTCCCCTTCAAGCCACCTTTAAACACCTTTAAATAAGATCACTGCTGATCTTCTAACTCAAGTTCATCTTCCCCTACTACCCCCAGATCCCTTAATAACCAAAGGTTAATTGACCTCAGTCTTGAATACATTGAGTGACTGAGCAGCCACTGGTTTTCTGAGATTCCAAAACCACTCGAGTGAAGAGATTTCTCCTCAGTTTAGTCCTTAATGGCTGACGCCTTATCCTGAGGCCGTGACCCAGTGTCCCAAATCCACCAACCAGAGAAAATATCTTCCCATCCTCTATCCACACAGTCAATCTCCTCTGAGGTTTATATATTTCAATGGGATCACCTCTCATTCTTCTAAACTCCATTGAAGATAGGCCTAGTCTACTCAGTCTATTCTCAGAGAATAATCCCTTTCCCTCAGGAAGCAAGATCTGGATGTGTGGATGGTTTATAAAGAAAAAAGGGCATTTAAATTAAAACAAATGTCCATGGCAAGTCTCCCCCCGTCGCTAACGATATGTGAACAGTGCTTACTGCAGCAAGGCTTTCGTTTTCCTGGAAGGGTCATCAGGTCGGAAGTTCTTGTATTCTTCCACCTCTTTCTCAATGGAGAGCAGCTGGCTTTGTAGCTTATTGCGAAGGGCAGGCAGGGTGTCTCTGATATGGTTTGTCAATTGCTGTTGAAGACAGAGTGATAAATGGAAGTAAACGGTACAATCAATGCCAAGAATAGGCCTACATTTGTGTTAAAGCCTCTGGAACTCTAGTCTGACACATTGGGCAAGATGTCAACACCCTATATCACGTGTGCTAAAGAGAGTAGAATCATAGAATCATAGAAGTTTACAGCATGGAAACAGGCCCTTCGGCCCAACCAGTCCATGCCGCCCAGTTTTTACCATTAAGCTAGTCCCAGTTGCCCGCACTTGACCCATAACCCTCTATACCCATCTTACCCATGTAACTATCTAAATGCTTTTTAAAAGACACAATTGTACCCGCCTCTACTACTACCTCTGGCAGCCCATTCCAGACACTCACTACCCTCTGAGTGAAGAAATTGCCCCTCTGGGCCCTTCTGAATCTCTCCCCTCTCACCTTAAACCTATGCCCTCTAGTTTTAGACTCCACTACCTTTGGGAGGGGAGTTCTCCAAATTGTCGAATTAGTGGCCAGAGAGCAGGATCACTCTCCAATTAAAGCCTTCTCTGCAATTTTAATGGAAGCTTGAAATTTTTTAAATTCCCCACAGAAGCCGGGCCACCATCATGGAAGAGGAGCTCTTCCTGGCAGCAACGGTGGCCAGGCAGGCGGGAAGGGAACGAAGACCTCAAAACCTGCCCGGAGCTGGCTGCTGCTGAGGAGAGGCTAGCTGGCCTAGTCCCAGATGCCCCGAGTGCCCAGAAGACAACTCCCAAATTCCTGGCAGGAGGACATTAACTCCCCTTCATTGGTCACCACCATTCAAGGGCGGGTTAAGTCTTCAGCCGCTGACTGCCGCCGCGGGAAAAATACCGGCGGCACAAATCTTCACACCCACCCATCTCCATGGTGCGGAGCTGAAAATCGAGCCCATTATTAATTAACTTAATTCAAAATTAGTTTTTTGCACTCTGCAGCCTTGTCAACTCTGTTCGGATATAACCCTGGGGGTTTCATCGCATTCATGCTGGCTCTAACCATCCCATCCAGTAACATTGACATTTCTGTCACCACCACCACTCGCCCTTGTTTAAAAACCCACCACATCTCTAACTATTCCCAGTTCTGAGGAAAGGTCACATGAAACGTTATCTGTTTCTCTCTCTCTCTCTCTCTCTCCCTCTCTCCACAGATGCGCCATAACCTGCTGAGTATTTCCAGCATTTTCTGCTTTTATTTCAGGCCAGCAGCTGGCAGCTTGCCCATTGCCAAGCAGGTGAAGTTGGCATTACCTGGTTGAGGACCTTCTGGAGGTAAGGTGTCCCCATGCGATCAGCCATGTGCCGGTAAGCTGGGTGTGAAAGGAAAAACTTCCGCTCTGCAGCCAAGGCTGCCTGGATATCCTTTCTCCCATCGATGTCCTTCTGACTTCTGTTCACAACACCAATGTAACCTTAAGAAAGATAGAAAGAAAGCAGGAAGTCAAAGCCAGGCCGATCTACTACTATCACATGCACTACATATTCAAGCTTGCGTTACTTTCCCCTTCCTTCCTTTCACAGAGTGAACCTTTGACTCGGTGGTAAAGCCAGAAGATTGAAGGCTAATCCTACTCCAGACCTCCCCCTGGAAACCAGAGCTCTGGCTCCTAATTCTAGGTTGACAGCCTGGGGCATATCGGTGTCTGGTGGGTGCATCGTCCCTGCCCCTCACTGTATGGGTACGAGAGCCCATAACAACCCTCCAGCCTCGTAGCACTAACCACTCTGTTGGCACGATATGAAGACTATGGAAGGAGTGTTTACATCGTGACCTGTCCAAAGTATTCATCAGCTTGGAAACCTTCCAATATTGCACACTGCCTTTCCAGGTAAGATTATGGAGATACCAGAACAAGGTCTTCCTGAACCGTGGCTAGGGAAGAGATGGTTGGTTGAGTGAACTTCTGGCACTATAAGAATCATCAGAGCAGTTGAAGAATGGTTCATTCACTGATATTTCCTTGCTCAACAGGGAAAGCTTTTCATCATCGTGGAAATGAGTAACCCAGTGTTTGAGGAGTGGGGATGATCAGAGTCACAAATCTTAATGTACTTTAGAATCGGTCAGGTTTCACCATATTGACATGGTTGCATCATCTTACAAGTATTGTCTTTCAATCCAGAACCAATGCTAATGTTTCAGTTGACCTCTCATTCCCTTCCTGCCCGGCCATGGGATGTGGCCGGTGACGGGATTCACTTTTGTTCTTGCACCAGCAGTGTTTGTGTTTCAGCCGGTTCCCACGGGGGCCTAGCAACATCTCCGGGTGCCACGTGTAAAAGGCCACCAGGTGAAGGAATTCCAAGCACAGAGACACAGCCCACGAATCCAAGGACGTAGCAAATTGGAGAATTCCTGGCGGGGGATGTGGAGCAAGGGCAATGCTCGAGATTGCTACACTCAACAAAATGCAAAGCGGCCTCCTCCCCCGAGACAGGTATCTGTACTAAACATGAACAGACTTGTTGGCTAATTCTAGCTTTTACTTTTCACTGCAGTGGATAGCCATTTCTGACAAGTTTCTGTTTCCCTCTTTGACACCTTGCTCTTGTTTATGACAAGCGACCATCAATTGTTTTTAACGATGGGGCAGTTGAATCAATGTCTACCTCCAGCAAGGTGACTCATGTGTTGCTGCAAACACAATTCACAGCGAGCTGAGATGTCTGACAGAGGCAGGGACTGGAATCCGAGCCAGATTTCAAAGGGGTCAATTCAGACAAGGAAAATCAGATCCAGTTGTGAGGGATTACAGTCAATGCTTTTTCATTCAGATTGAGACAGAACAGACCAAAACGAGAGTTAGAAAGAGCAGAGGAATATGGTGGCACCAAGAACGACAGCTGGAAAACAGGAATAATAAACATTTATACTATAGCTTAAGGTTTGATCCATTTCAGCAAATACTCACACCAGAACACAAATATTGGAGAGATTCTTTTGGTTAAGATCAAGCCCGAGATCAGGTCTAATGCCCGTTTTTGTCAGTTCGGATCTAGTATGTCTCTTTTGTGGGGACCACGAGTTAGATTCAATTTGAATTGGTTTTTGGAGCGAGGAGATGGATTAAAGGTTTGCACTGTCCACTCTGTAACTCTGAGAAAGGTGTTGTGTTATGTACTCTGGGATAACACAGGCTGCAACTCGATGCAGCTTTGACCAAAAGATACTCCAGACTTTGAAGTAAGTTCAATGTGATTTATTGAACCATTAGCACAGTTCACTATCAGTTTGACTCTCCTGCTAATCTTGCTGTAGTAACTCAGTCTAACTCACCAGTCTGCTCTAAGCCACGTGGTGGGTGTGATGCTTCTGATCTGCCCCTGTCCTACTCTCTAAGTGTTGCCTGTGGAAAGAGACAGAGCATGTGTGCCCTGTCCTTATATATGGATTGTGTAATGCCCCCTTGTGGTAGTGTCACCTCTGGGTGTCTTGACTGCCCATTGGTTATGTCCTATTCTATGTGTTCATTAGCTGTATGTCTGCATGTCATTACGCCTCTGGTGCTCCCTCTAGTGTGTACTTAGCCGTAGTGTATTTACATTAACCCCTTGTGCATTTGCAGTGATGCCTATCACCACAAAAGGAATAAATAGTTTTTAAATTGGGGTGATCCGAAAACATTTACCTCGTCTAAGGGGTAACAGTTTGTTTTCCAAGATGTCGCGAGCATCTGTTCCTTCGTCCATCAGGTCCAGTTTAGTGATGACCCCAATCGTACGCAGGCCTGGAATAAAAATAAGATTTTTTCAGTTACAAACCTTTGGTGCCCGGCAGGAAATGTAAAAACATGTGAGCAGGAGGAGACCATTTGGCCAATCGAGCCTGTTCTGCCATTCATTATGATCATAGCTGGTCATCCAACTCAGTAGCCTGTCCCTGCCCCCCCCCCCCCCCCCAACCAAATGAGGGGGGAATCCCGCAACGTTTTGGCCTCAACTGCTATTTTGGGTAGTGAATTCCACAACTCACCACTCTCTGGGTGAAGACATTTCTCCTCATCTCAGTCGTAAATGGCCCACCCCGTATCCTTCGACTATGGCTCCTAGTTCTGTATTCCCCAGCCATCTGGAACATCCTTCCTGCATCTATCATGTCTAGTCCGGTAAGAATTTTATAGGTTTCTCAGAGATCCTCCCTCTAAATTCTAGCGAATACAATCCTAACCAACTCAATCTCTCCTCATACGTCAGTCCCGCCACCCCAGGAATCAGTCTGGTAAACCTTCGCTGCACTCCCTCTTTTGCAAGAACATCCTTCCTCAGATAAGGAGACCAGAACTGCACACAATATTCCGGGTGTAGCCTCACCAAGGCCCTGTATAATTGCAGCAAGACTTCCCTGCCCCTGTAGTCGAATCCTCTCCCTATGTAGCCCAACATACCGTTTGTCTTCTTTATCACCTGCTGCACCTGCAGAGACTCGGGTACAAGATACCCAGGCCTCGTTGCAGATTCCCCTTTCTCAATCTATAGCCATTCAGATAATAATCAACTTCCTGTTTTCTACCAAAGTGGATAACCGCACATTCATCCATATTATCCTGCGTTAGCCATTCATTTGTCCACTCACGCAACTTGTCCAAATCACACTGAAGCATCTCTGTATCCTCCTCACAGCTCACCCTCCCACCCAGCTTACTGTCATCTGCAAATTTGCATTTTTTTCTCTTATCTAAATCATTAGTATATTGTGAATAGCTGGGGTCCCAGCACCGGCCCGGTCCCTGGAGTACCCCACTAGTCACTGCCTGCCATTTGGAAAAAGACCCGTTAATTTCTACTCTGTTCCCTGTCTGCCAACCAGTTTTCTATCCATCTCAATACATTACCCCTAATTCCACGTGCTTTAATTTTACACACTAACCTCTTATGTGGAATTTTGTCAAAAGCCTTCTGAAAGTCCAAATAAACCACATCCACTGGCTCCCCTCTACTATGTTACATCCTCAAAGAATTCCAATAGATTTGTCAAACATGATTTCCCTTTCGTAAATCCATGCTGACTCGATCCAATCCTGCCACTGTTTTCCAGGTGCTCTGCTATCAAATCTTTGATAATGGACTCCAGGATTTCCCCCACAACCGACGTCAGGCTGACTGATCTACAATTCCCTGTTTTCCCTCTACTTCCCTTTTAAATAGTGGGGTTACATTAGATACCCCCCAATCTGTTGGACCTGCTCCAGAGTCTATAGAATCTTGGAAGATGACCACCAATGCATCCACTATTATTCAGGATCTTAAGCAATCTGTGATGTAGATCAGTAGGTCCTGGGGCTTTATTAGCCTTCAATCCCATCAATTCACACCATTAACACTGATTTATTTACCCACTCACTAATCCATGTGTTTCCTAACATTCTGGTACATTATTTGTGTCCTCATTTGTGAAGACAGAACCAAAGTGTGTATTTAGTTGGTCAGCCATTTCTTTGTCCCCCCATTATAAATTCCTCTGTTTCTTTAAGGGAACTACATTTGGCTTCACCAATCATTTGCACTTCACATACCTACAGAAACTTTTACAATCACTCTTTATGTTCCCTGTAAGCTTACCTCTCATACTCTATTTCCCCCTTCATAACCAATCCCTTTGTCTTCCTTGGCTAAACTAATCCCAATCCTCAGGTTTGTTGTTTATCTTTCGGCCAATTTGTATGCCTCTTTGTTGGATCTAATACTATCTTTAATTTCCTTTGTAAGCCACGTTTTGGCCACCTTACCCATTTTAATTTTGTGCCAGACAGGAATGAACAATCAATTATTGCAGTTTACCCATGCACTCTTTGAATGTTTGCCATTGCCTATCCACCGTCACCCCATTCAGTACCATTCCTCAATCCATAGTAGCCAACTATGTCCACATTAACCCTTACCAACTTTTACAGATGCACCATAGAAAGCATCTTATCTGGCTGCATCACAGCCTGGTATGGCAACTGCTCGGCCCAGGACCACAAGAAACTTCAGAGAGTCGTGAACACCGCCCAGTCCATCACACGAACCTGCCACCCACCCATTGACTCCATCTACACCTCCCGCTGCCTGGGGAAAGCGGGCAGCATAATCAAAGACCCCTCCCACCCGGCTTACTCACTCTTCCAACTTCTTCCATCGGGCAGGAGATACAGAAGTCTGAGAACACGCACGAACAGACTCAAAAACAGCTTCTTCCTCACTGTCACCAGACTCCTAAATGTCCCTCATACGGACTGACCTCATTAACACTACACCCTGTATGCTTCATCCGATGCCAGTGCTTATGTAGTTACATTGTATATCTTGTGTTGCCCTATTATGTATTTTATTTTATTCCCTTTTCTTCCCATGTACTTAATGATCTGTTGAGCTGCTCGCAGCAAAATACTTTTCACTGTACCTCGGTACACGTGACAATAAACAAAATCCAACTTGCACCTCATAATGTTGTAGTTTCCTTTGTTTAGATTCAGGACCCTAGTCTTGGAATCAACAACGTCACTCTCCATCTTGGAGATGAATTCTATGATATTATGGTCGCTCATCCCCAAGGGCATTGCAACTTCCAGATTGCCAATTATTCCTTTCTCATTACACAATACCCAGTCGAGGATGGCCTGGTCTCTAGTTAGTTCCTCAATGTATTAGTCCAGAAAAACATCCTATATACACGCCAGGAGTTCCTCCTTTATGATATTGTGACTAAATTGATTAGTAATCAAATGTATTTTGATTGCAACTAGTTTGATAGGTCCCATAATCTTGGAGTTCCTACTCCCTACACAGCCTGGTTCTGCAGCCCGTCCTGTAACTCGACTCACCCTCTCATCAAACACAAAGTTCCTTATCTCCATCATGAGGAAGGGGGTAAGTTCACAGGCTCAGGTATGGAGGGAAGGAGAAGAGAAATCATCTTTAGCTACTCTTGTCCATCTCTTAGTGGCCAGGTTATGGAGGGGCACCTGTAGAATCCTCAGGGGAGGTCTCGGGCCTATTATTTGGGCTGGGAAGCATGTGATATATGGGGGGCGATTCCCCAAAATGGAGACTGAAGTGTTCACGCCATCGCGTTTCACGACGACGCGAAACGGGCACGGGGGCGACCGATTCTGTCCCCCACAGGGGGCCAACGCGGTGCTGGAGCGGTTCACGCCGCTCCAGCCTCCCTTCCCGGTGCCAAATGGGCGCCATGCCAACCCGCACATGCGCAGTTGGGCAGCGCCAATCTGCGCATGCGCGTGGGACTTCTTCAGCGCGCCGGCCCCTAAGCAACATGACGTAGGGGTTCAGGGGCTGGCCGCGCAACAAAGTAGGCCCTGGAAAGGGGGGGGGAATAGGCCGCTCCACCAATCGGTGGGCCCCGATCGCGGGCCAGACCCCATTGGAGGCCCCCCCCCGGTGAAGGAGCGCTTTTCCCCGCCCCACAGGCCACCCCCGACCCTTCGCGCACAGTTCCCGCTGGCAGCAAGCAGGGGTGAACGTCGCCGGCGGGACTCTGCTTTATCCGTGCGGCCGCTCGGCTCATCCGGGCCGGAGAATCGGTGTCCCTGCCGATTCCAGCGACCCGCGGCCAGTGCCGCGTCAAACGCGCCGGCGCTAATGGCGTTGATTCTCCGCCCCGCGTCGTGGCGTTGTGGCACGGTTGCGACGATTCTCCGGCCCAACAATTTAAACAGCAGGAATGGGCCCCAATCTCCATAAGGGTAGCATTGGATCAACTTGACTCCATCGCCCTATGAAGCAAAGATTGTTGTCAATCGAAGCATAATGATGGTGACCTCAGTTAATCACCAGACCAAAACATGTATTTTTTGTTTACGGAATTAGAAAAGGAATTGCTGAAATACTAGCAATCAGTGAATGCAGTGAGCTGAATTGCATCCTGTGCATATGCAACAACTCAGGATTGTTGAGTGCATTGTTCACTGCACCATCTGTCCCCAGCTTACATGCACTACCAGTCCCTTCCTCTCAGTCCCACAACCTGGATTAAATAAATCCAGAGAGTTTACAAAAAATAAAAATAAAAAGCACAAACCCGAAACTCTTCCAAAATTCAAATATTTGCCGTGCCCAGACACAGCTGCGTAGATGCAAATCTTAATAACCAGAGGGACGTAGGTACAGGGAGAGGTCTTTTAGTTCCTCAAAACTGTTCTGCCATCGAGTGAAACCATAGCTGACCTGTAACCCAACTCCAGATACCCATCTTTTCCCCAAATCCCTTAATACTATTGATTGACAAAAATCAATTGATTGCTGTTTGCAGAGGAGTGTCTAAAATCTCTACCTACCCTGTGGGTGTAAGAGTGTTTCCTAATTTCATTCCAGAAATTTTGGCTCAAATTTCCAGACTATTCCCCCCAGGGCTAGACACTCATAGAACATAGAACATTACAGCGCAGTACAGGCCCTTCAGCCCTCGATGTTGCGCCGACCTGTGAAACCACTCTAAAGCCCATCTACACTATTCCCTTATCGTCCATATGTCTATCCAATGACCATTTAAATGCCCTTAGTGTTGGCGAGTCCACTACTGTTGCAGGCAGGGCATTCCACGCCCTTACTACTCTCTGAGTAAAGAACCTACCTCTGACATCTGTCCTATATCTATCTCCCCTCAATTTACCTCCCCTCAATCCCCTCCAAGCAATGGAAGCGGTTTCTCTGGGTCACCGTATCCGTTGCCCTTAATATCTTGTAAAATTTGACCAGATCATTCTCTACCATTCCAAATGGCAGGGAATACAGCCCGAGCTTGTGTGATCTCTCGTAATTTAACCTTTGGAGTCGGGGTAGCACTCGGGTAAAGTAAGAAACGCTGACTGGGCTGATCAGCAAGGTGGCAGAATTCCAAAAGTGAGGAATGGGATGGTCTCCAATGGGGAACGCAGGGTGGAATTCTCCGGCGGGAAATAAGGGGGCATTCAATCCACACGATCCAGATTTCAATCCACCCACGCTTGGAAATGTTTTTGAAGCCGGGGTGATTAGTGCCCTGAGACCCGAAGAAACCAGCAAGGCCGAATCCTCAGAGATCGTGGCGCCGTTTTTAAAGGGTGCCCCAATTTCAGAATAACTCCCCTCCTGCCATTCGCCTGCAACCCGTCCCTACCTAAATCACTGGCATCAGACCAACCCCACCCCAAGGGTGCGGCACCCCGGTACGGGTTCAGCAAAGGTCCCTCCTCCAGGCCTCGCTCCTTGGCAGTGCCTGGCATTGCCTCCATCACCATGGCAGCTCCAGGTTAGCACTGCCAGGAGCAGCCTTCCATGACCATCCAGAGTTCCAAAGGTATTGAAGCAAACCCCCCCCCCCCCCCCCCCCCCGGAGTAGTGGTCATCCCGACTATCCAGAGAATTCAACAGTAGCTGCGAGAAGGCCCTTATTGAGGAACCCTTGCATTTCAATGTCTGAGTGATGCCAGTTGCTTCTATGGTGGAAAAGGTCTCCAGTGCAAGCATGCTGGTCAGGCTGGCCATAGAACATAGAACATTACAGCGCAGTACAGGCCCTCAATGTTGCGCCGACCTGTGAAACCACTCTAAAGCTCATCTACACTATTCCCTTATCGTCCATATGTCTATCCAATGACCATTTGAATGCCCTTAGTGTTGGCGAGTCCACTACTGTTGCAGACAGGGCATTCCACGCCCTTACTACTCTCTGAGCAAAGAACCTACCTCTGACATCTGTCCTATATCTATCTCTCCTCAATTTACAGCTATGTCCCCTCGTGCTAGACATCACCATCTGGGGAAAAAGGCTCTCACTGTCCACCCTATCCAATCCTCTGATCATCTTGTATGGTCAGGCATCAGAGGTTGAAATAGATCCGCTCTAAAAATTATGGTCTCAGATAGAGCACCTGCTCTTTTTAGGAAGCACTTCAGAATAGAGGAAACCCCAGCAGAAAGGGAATTGCAGTTAAAAACAACACCTGCTCAAAATAGAAAGAACTTCAGAGTTAATGGACCATGAAGAGCTATAAAAACAACAAAGCTAAAACCTCCTTTGAAATAGTTTGGACCTGTCAATTAAGAGGCTTGTAAAAAGTAATGGACCGTGAAATTTAATGTAAACATTGCAGTTCAAAGCATTTAGGCCTCTCAGCAAGCCCAGAGGCTTAAAACTGTTAAAGGGGAATGAAATTGAACGTGAAAAAAGCACTTCAAAGGTTTTTAACACATCAAAGGGAAGACTTTTACCTTCATCTGACAGATCTCTGAAACTGGCAACCTAAGAGAGACATTAAAGGACTTCAAAGCTACATGGGGAGGATTTTGCATATGACCCCCATCACGTGAAAGACTCGACCTGAGCCCTTCCAGCCCAGGACAAGCCCCCCGGCACCCACTTCCCAAAGATCCCCTCAGCACCCTTGACATAAGTGCAGGATATAATTGCAGGAGAGTACTTTTTCACCCCCACCCCATTGGTGTCCACGGTGTCTCGTCCCCACTTTTAGGGACCAGTAGTGATTCACGCCAGGATGGTTTCCCACTGGAGGACAGGTAAATACTAGGAGGTCGCTGCATTCAACTTCAATCTTGCTAATAAGATTAAAATGAATGCAAATGAGTTGTGATCAGATTCTCGCCCGGGCGAGTTCCTGATCACTCCAGCTGGAGCGGACCGAGAGAACGGGAAACTGATTTGCGCCTGTCTGACGCAAATCCCATTGCGGGACTCTCCCGAAATTCTCCCAACATATCGGGACTTGCGCCCGGCACGACATGGCCAGAGAATTGCCACCAAAGTCATCGCTGAAACCTGAATTGCAAGCCCTTTGAACACAGACTGAAGCAATGTCAAAAGAATGAATGGGTAATGTTATGCCCACAACCATACTGAGAATCATGTCCCCAAAATGTGAGCAGTAGCCATCAACTCTGCATCAAATGTTGAAATTATGTGGAGGTCTAAAGAATGATGATGGAGTTGTGCCAATGGATTCCATCTTTCACCCCTGATCTGGGTTTTTGAATATCACACCGAAAACACATTTTGCAGAGTTAATTCCGGAACAGCACAGGGTTGCGCCTAACTAAAGGATGGTGCAGTACCTTGAGGGTCAACCTCTTTGGCTATCTTCAGGGCATCGGAGTTGGCCAGGTCAGTGTTGGCGGGGGACACTGCTAAGACAAGGCAGTTCTCCTTGGTGACGAATTGCATGAGCATGTCTCTGATCTGGAACTCTATGTCCTGTGGTTGGTCACCCACAGCCACCTTGGTCATTCCAGGGAGGTCAATCAAGGTCAGGTTAAGAACTGAAGAGAGAACAGATAACTTGATGAGTTTATGGTGTCTTGACATTACGATAACATTAAAATCAATGAGTTGAAAGTTGACAAACTTGGCAATAATGTGACCCGTTTATATTTCAGCCAAGGCATTGAGAGCAAGGGAAAGGGTCTGGCTGCAACATTGGACAAGATTGTACCGTTAAAATTTAAGACTATGTCTAACAATCTGCAATTTCCCCAATTGGACAGATGGGGCAGAATTCTCCCAGTCCTCCAGTGACTCGCTGCAAGGCCGGAGGCTTGGTAATATGACGGCACAAGGCAGAGATGAAGGCTCCAAAGGCTTTCCACTTCCATGGCTTATTACAATGGTCAGGAATCTCTGCAGCATTGGCCACCAGACAGCCAATTGAGGCAATGAGTTGCCAATCAAGAGCCACTTCCCACCCCTGCCAGCACTTCGCCCTCAAAGAGTTCACCGCTGTTAGACAAAACCCCAAGCCTGGTCTTGAAGACACAGAGACTAGGACTTTTTGCATTGTTTATTGTAGAGTTTACTTCTCCTTTCTTAACACAATCTCCCTCAGTGATGGCTGACTCTTCTTTATATGCACATCCAAGCATAATTAGTTGTCAATAGCCAGCTAACTTTATTACCCTAAACTACTGAATATTTAACATTTTGAGCGGCACAGTGGCACAGTGGTTAGCACTGCTGCCTCACAGCTCCAGGGTTCAATTCCCGCCTTGGGTGACTGTCTGTGTGGAATTTGCACTTTCTCCCCGTGTCTGCGTGGGTTTCCTCCGGGTGCTCCGGTTTCCTCCCACAAGTCCCGAAAGACGTGCAGGTTAGGTGGATTGGCCATGATCAATCCCCTTAGTGTCCAAAAAGTTAGAGATTAAGTTAGGTGGGGTTAAGGGGATATTGTGGGAGCCTGACCCTAGGTAGAGTACCCTTTCAGAAGGTCGATGCAGACTCAATGGGCCAAATGGCCTCCTTCTGCACTGTAGTCATTCTATTCTATTCTATGATCCATCAAAAAATTGCGGCACGGTAGCACAGTGGTTAGCAGTGTTGTTTCACAGCGCCAGGGTCCCAGGTTCGATTCCCGGCTTGGGTCGCTGTCTGCGGAGTCTGCACGTTCTCCCCGTGTCTGCGTGGGTTTCCTCCGGGTGGTCCGGTTTCCTCCCACGAGTCCCGGAAGACCTGCTGTTAGTTGAATTGGACATTCTGAATTCTCTCTCAGTGTACCCAAACAGGTGCCAGAATGTGGCGACTAGGGGCTTTTCACGGTAACTTCATTGCAGTGTTAATGTAAGCCTACTTGTGACAATAAAGATTATTTTTTAAAAAGCAGAACCTATCAGACACCAACGGTTGTCACATGAGGAGACCATTAGGCGAACCTTGGCAGCCTCCCAATGATGGGGCTCATTTATGGCCACTCCATGGCCCACAGAGATGGCCCTCCCAGGCACAATGGCTGCCCTCCATAGTGCCACAACAGAAGTTCCCCCCCACCCCTAATCACAGGGTCCTCCCTTTGTGGCCCTGTGCCACCATCTTCAATTGGAAAGCTGTCCAGACAGTAGCCCGTTAGTTGGGTGCCACTGGTAAAATTCCCATGCTCATGGTTAGCTCTCACCTTTGACCTCAGCGGTGGGGCTTGCCTTCCCACCATCTGACAAAATTCAGTCCATAAAGTTTGGTTAGAAGTGATTGAAGGACTGAAAAATCCATTCTGCGTTTCATAGTGGATAAGTTCTGTCCGATCTTTGGGTCGAGGCTCTTACAGTCTTGAGCATTTTGTCACAGATGCAAAAAGACCCAATCATTTGAAACCTCACAATAACATCTTCCAGCTGACCGCAGGATGCCCCTAAAATACGATTCACCTCCAAATGACCTCAGGGTGTCATTGTAATTAGATAGCGATCTCAAGGATGATTCACATTACACAAAAATCCAAAACCTAATACTACATCGAAGGCTTCCAGTGCAGAAGGAGATCATTAGGCCCATCGAGTGTGAACTGACCCTCTGAAACAGAGCACTCCGAACTAGGTCCACTCCCCAGCCCCATCCCCATAACCCCACCTAACCTGCACCTCTTTGGACACTAATGGGCAATTGGTCATCGCCAGTCCACCTAACCGGCACATCGCTGGACGTGGGAGTAAACTGGAACACCCAGAGGAAACCCACGCAGATACGGGGAGAATGTGCAAAATCCACACAGTTACCCAAGGCCGGAATTGAACCCAGGTCCCTGACATGTGAGGCAGCAGTGCTAACCACTGTGCTGCCCTTGAGGTGTAACATAATGTCAGACTCCTGTCTTTGTATTAGAATAGCCAAGTATCACAGTGTTCTGACCTTACTTCTCCAGAATAACCCCTTCGTCTTGCAGTATCACAATTTCCGCAGCAGGCGGGCTCGCCCCCTTTGCGGCTACACTTACCGTTTGGTGAATAGACTCGGAGGTTGATTGGAATGGACGAGATGCCCCTGTTGCTGCCAGTCACCCGGTCCGTTTCCTGCTCGATCTCCTGCCGCACTTCATCAAAGTCGGTGAACTTCTTGCCTTTGCAATGTAAAAACTCTGCATGTTCTACAGATTAAAAAATAAATAGGTCAAAGCACAGGTCATGAATCGAGCGGACCTGAAATGCCGAGGCAGAACGATCCACCCCGGGAGGTCTGCTGTTTATTTTTCTGTCTGACGGAAATTTTTCCCACAGAGTTTATGAACTCCCTGGCGGGGGAATCCCAGCAAACCTCTGCAACCTTTTCCAGTGCCCACTTCTCGTGGTGTGGAGGAGCCGGCATTGGACTGGGCTGGGCACAGTAAGAAGTCTTACAACACCGGGTTAAAGTTCAACAGGTTTGTTTGGAATCATTAGCTTTCGGAGCGCTGCTCCTTCATCAGGTCTCATGGGTCTGCACACTTTCTAGCTGGGATTACATTCAACAGTATCCTGGCAAAACGGCCTCTCTGTATCGGGACACTGAAGACAACTACAACTCCGCTACTGCTTCCCGGACTGGGATCCATGTCATAGCTTTACACCATCTAAATTAGTCAAGTCTTTGAGTCCTGCAGTTAAATCCCACACCATGTAAACATCTATAGCGAGAGAGACTGCTCAGGCTGGGGGTCTTTTCTCTAAAAACAAAGAGTTGTTTGAGGAATGGTTCTTATACGGGTCTTTAAGGTTTGGAAGTGATCGGATGACAGAGCAAATGCTTCCATGGTGGCGGGTGGAAGAGTCCAAACTAGGGGCCATAAATACAAGACACTCACTAATAAATCCAATAGGAAATTCAGGAGAAGCTTCTCTACCCAGAGACAATGCTTGGATGCAGAATTCACCTTCACAAGGAACGGTTAAGTTGAACAGCATTGGTGCATTTAAAGAGATGCTAAGTAAGGACATGCAGGTGAAAGGAATAGAAGGGCATGCTGATAGGACACAGATACCAACGAGGATGCAAGGGAACTTTGGTGGAACTAACATAACCCTTGGTCCAAATGGGGCATGTCCATCCTGTAAATTCTCATAAATAGAACACAAGTTAGTGCACTTGGTATGACCAAGTGTTAATATTGCAATCCTGTCACAATGAAACTCATCCTCTCGTTGTAAGATGGAGCACTAACTGGAAAAAGGTTAGGGCATTATTCTCAAGTATATATAAGAACTGGTTTTCAAGAAAGTGTGTGTGTGTAGGAGCCTGGCTCTCTGGGTTTTGTGAATAAACTCATGTTTCCAGGTTCTTCATTACTTGGTGAATGAGCAGCGAGTTATAATGAGGTATACACCAAGGGCTGGATGTTTGACCGGAGTACATCGAGTTCCAACCTCGCGCCGTGCCAGGAATAGGGATGGGCAGTTCATGGTGAGACATCCAATGAAAGATGGTGGGTTGGATCCTGAAGCAGAAGGGCCATTCGGAGACCCTGCAGCTCAGAGAGAATGGCAGTCCGCCAATTCAGGAAAGGGAGAGAGAGAGAGAGAGAGGGAGTCTCGGGGTCGGAGGCGGCCTTTCAAAATTTTCAACAATATGATCGTTCAGAGCTGCCAGAGCCACAGCCACATTGTGGAGAGGAAGGAAACAAATCCCACCACACCAGATGGTGAAATCTGAAACCAATTTAAGCTGGAATTAAAAGTCTATTGAGGAAAAGGGCATTGTCGATTGTTGTAAAAACCCATCTCCCCTTTAAGGAAGGAAATCTGCCTTCCTTACCTGGTCTGGCCTACATGTGACGCCAGATCAACAGCAGTGTGTTCGACTCTTAAATGCCCTCCGAAATGGCCTGGCAAACCACTCTGATCATGGGCAATAAACGCTGGCCCAGCCAACATCACCCACATCCCATGAATATATATTTTTTAAAAGGTAATAACAGACCCAGCTCTTTCACATCTGCAAGTGTAGCAGGTGTTGCTATGGAAGTGGCAGTCAGGCTGCTTGGCCTTGTGAAAGTTACAAATGGAAGAAAAGCAGGAGTCAGTGAAGTGGTCAGAGAGGGTAACATGCCTACATTGGGGGGGGGGGGGGGGATAAACTGCAAATGAAGCCACAGTGCCCCATTTGGAGAATGCTGTGTTCCCAATTTTCGCAATTCGTCCTGGAATCATATCTTGCTCTTGGCTTTGGTTTATAAATGACTCACAGTTCAGTCACTGACGAATCATCCCTGCTCATTTTCCTACATATTAATGTGGAAAATACTGGGTTGGAGAATACAGAACTGGAAAATTCCAGTCACCTTGCGAGAACGGGAGGGAGCTGAGGGATCATGTTACTGGACCAGTACTCCAGAGGTTTGGACTAACGATATGAAAACACTAGTTCAAATCCCACCACGGCAGCTGGGGGAATTCAATTTCAGCTAATTAAACAAATCTGGAATAAATTGCTTGTCTCTGTAACGATGGCCAGAAAACTGTCAAGTTGTTGCAAAATCCCACCTGGTTCGCCAAGAAGGAAATCTGCCAACCTCAACTGGCCTGGCCTACCTGCAACTCTCACAGCAGATTGGTCGATTCTTAAGCATGGTGTGAATTTGCCCAGCACCCCACTGGGTTGTTTATCAGGAGGCAGCCCCCCAAGATCGTCTCGAGGGTAATAAATGCTGGTCTTACCATTTAAAAAAAAAAAAATTCTACATCTTCATTGCTGTCAGCTCCAACGAACAATAAACAATTTCTACGCCCATGTTGCACCAACAGGGACGGACAAAGTTAACCCAGCGCTGACCGCTGTGTGGTGTTCTTTGTGTTGCTAAATTCAGGATGGTCGGCGTAGTGTTCACATAGGTAGCTTGAACTTGATCAAAGCTATAAATTTATTAACACTACTAATTTGGATTTGACACGTACTCCTAAATAATACACAGTTGAGTATTAATATATAAACTACACTCATCTACAACTAATCTTAATACTGTTATAAACTATGATCTGCTCTTACTCACACTATCTATACTTCTGTCTTTCTCCCGCTAATTCCTGCACTACTCTCTCTCACAAGGCTTAGCATCAATGCCTTATATACTTGTATCTGTAGCTCCCTCTAGTGGCTACTCTAGACGTTTCATTAACTGTGCAGTTAGTAACATAGAATTTACAGTGCAGAAGGAGGCCATTCGGCCCATCGAGTCTGCACCGGCTCTTGGAAAGAGCACCCTACCCAAGGTCCACACCTCCACCCAGCAACCCCACCCAACACTCAGGGCAATTTTGGACATTAAGGGCAATTTACCATGGCCAATCCACCTAACCTGCGCATCTTTGGACTGTGGGAGGAAACCGGAGCACCCGGAGGAAACCCACGCACACCCGGGGAGAATGTGCAGACTCCGCACAGACAGGGACCCAAGCCGGGAATTGAACCTGGGACCCTGGAGCTGTGAAGCAATTGTGCTAACCACAATGCTGCCGTGCTGCCCACAGTTCTTACAGTTATGATAATACCACACACTAGACTACACTATATTCCAATCGGTCTTCAATCAGAGCCCTGTCCACTTGGTTACCGATCCATCAATGGAGTATCGGGGCCCCGGGACTACAATTCCCATTCTGGCACAGGGACAAACAATACTTTTGGAATTGATGAGAAGAATAGTGCAGGGGATCAAAGGCCGGGGACTACAATAGGCAAATTTAGGACCAGCTGCCAAGTGGGATGGTCTTAAATACTCGGAACTGCTGACTAGGAAGAACGGGCAAGGCAAGGATAGGGACTTCTCTTCAGAAACGAGCAGATCCTGCTAAGCGGCAGATACAATGGTGAGAAAAATGAACGGGAGAGATTTCTTCACTCAAGCTGACCTTAAAATTAGTACAATTTTCGTTTGATAATAGATCTACAAAAAATCAAGAGCAAAGCAGCCCATTGTGCAATGACTCCAATGTAAACAGAATAATTCCTGTTCTAATTAACCCTTGTTGAGTGAAGTGGATTCAGAACATTAATACTGTGGACATTCCTTTTCAACAGATTAATTCTCATGGCTTTAAGTGATATCCGAACCCAATTGAAGCCTTCTTACTCAATCCTGGCCTTTTCGGATCCTACACTTTATAACCCCCCCCCCCCCCCCCCACCCAATCGGAGGAGGTGGGAGATTACTGATGCTTTAGTTCCAAACATGAAGGCTAGCCTTCCAAATCTACAGGTTCACACAAGTGTACGGTTCACAGATAATCTGTAAAAAAAAGCACATCAAGTCCTACGCTGCTGTGCATAATGAAAAACATTTGACGCAAATGTTTCTATGGCAACAGGACAGGGTCCAGAAGCAAAACAGCATCGTGGGGGAATTGGTGTTAAAGATGCTTTCTTGTGTGGAAAGAAAAAGACACGCGTGTGCCAGGACAGTTTCACACTCCCAATCCTCCAACCATAGACTTCTTGGCATGGGGAGGCATTAAGCACATAGGGAGCGAGCGGGGATTTAAAAATAAAGTCAGAACAGAAAAATACATACATGTGATGATGCAAGATTTTTTTTACATAGATTACATTATATCTGTCACAGTAATACTTTAAAATTGCTATTTTAACCTACAGACGGGCAGTGTGTCTGCGAAGGTGCAATTAAGATTTTGTAAAAGCGAGGTCATCATTCATTCCAACCATGTGTATCGTTTACCTACATAGGACTAATGGAATTTTGTTTAAGGAAAGAAGGTTCCCTGGGATTAGATATTTAAGAGATTTTGGTTAGCCTTAATAAGGTGGTCACAATCCAGTTAGTAGGATAGAGATGGTGTAATTAATAGGAGGAGCCAGGTTTGTAGCAGGCTGTTTAGCTTTTAGTTTTGCCAGGAGCTTGAAACTGAGCAGGAGCTTTTCTAAAAGGCTGTCAGGTTAAGCAGTAATCGCCCAAAGACAGCATTACTTGTAGCTGGTACCCGAAAAGGATTCTTGCTCTCTTCAAGCAATCTTTCCAAGGAATCTCAATACAAGTGTACAGAAAGTAACCCTGTGTTTGCTAACTTTATTTACAAGTGGCTTTTGACCTGTGATGGGCTTTGATTAATTGGAGATAGAGAAGGTATCAACTAAAAGTTAGTGTTTCCTTTTATGTTAAGAATCGTTTAACTGTTAATTGTAAGCCATTTTCTGTGATGTTAATGTGTTTAATCCTGTGTCAAGAATAAAGTCTGCTTTACTATAAAATATCCCTATTGGTCAGTGGAATCACTCATGGAATCCTCACAGTTTTACAAATTTAAAAAAAAAGTGTTTGGGGTTCTTGTTTGTTATCCTTGTTTGTTGGGGTCTGATCCAGGATCTTGACACATACATCTAGCACTTTTTGAGGTGATGGGAACTACACACCAGCCGGAGTCAACACATTCAGGGCTACAGAATTGTACGAGAAAATGTCTTCACGCTCCGAGGGGAGTTATTCCATGTCTTGGTCACTATTACCCTTCAGGTTAACAATTTAGATTTGTATAATGCTTTTTAACATACGAAAATGTCCCAAGGTGCTTCACAGGCCTATGATGAAGCAAGGTAGGGGTGGCAGGTGGCACAGTGGTTAACACTGGAACAGTGGCGCTGAGGACCCAGGTTCGAATCCCAGTACTGGGTCACTATATGTGTGGAGTTTGCACATTCTCCCCATTTCTGCATGGGTCTCACCCCCACAACCCAAAGATGTGCAGGTTAGGTGGATTGCCAATGCTAAATTGCCCCTTAATTGGAAAAAAATAATAATTGGGTACTCTAAATTTTTTATTTTTTTTTAAATGATAAAGCAAGGTGTGATACCGAACCCCAGAAAGAGACATCAGATCAGATTACCAAAGGTTTGGTCGATGAGGTAGTTTTAAGGAGAGTCCCAAAAGAGAAAAGTGAGAGGTAGAAACATACATCGTAAATAGAAGCAGGAGGAGGCCATTCGGCCCTTTAAAAAATAAATTTAGTGTACCCAATTCATTTTTCCAATTAAGGGGCAATTTAGCGTGGCCAATCCACCTATCTTGCACATCTTTGGATTGTGGGGGTGAAACCCACGCAAACATGGGGAGAATGTGCAAACTTCACACGGACAGTGACCCGAGCCGGGATCGAACCTGGGACCTCGGCGCCGTGAGGCAGCAGTGTTAACAACTGTGCCACTGTGCTGCCCCAGCTCCGCCATTCATCATTATCACGGCTGATCAATGTAGTGATATTCAGATATCGATATACATGATCAATGTATGTAAATGTAGTACAGTCATTTCAACACTAGATGTCTCACAGTCAGAAAGATTCCCGTTCTTTTTAGTTAGTTAGAGAGTGTGATCCAGAACAGTGAACAAGCAAGACATAGAATAGCTAGAGTGAGAGAAGCTAGAACTAGTTTGTTATAATAGTGTATAGTTATATAGTTATCTGTATTGTACTTTATTTCTTTATAGTTAGTTTAGTATTGAGTAAAAGAACGCACAGTTTATTATTTTATTACTCGTTAAATAGTTAATCTTTCAACAAGAAGACTATTGGTCATTTTATCATCCTGGTGGATTCAAGAGTAATATATACATTTTAGATAAGTCATTATTTAAAATATAACAATCATCAAGTTCAATACCCTGATCCCGCCTTCCCCTCATGTCCTTAGATCCCTTTAGCCCCAAGAGCTATATCTAATTCCTTCTTGAAATCACAAAACGTTTTGGCCTCAACTACGTTTTGTGGTAGCGAATTCCACAGATCCACCACCCTCTGGGTGAAGAAATTTCTCCTCACTTCTGTCCTAAAAAGTTTATCCCTTATCCTCAAACTATGACCCCTAGTTCTGGACTACCCCACCAATCGGGAACATTCTTTCTGAATCTACCCTGTCTAATCCTGTTAGTATTTTATAAGTTTCTCTCTCACTCTTCTAAACTCCAATGAATATAATTCTAACAGACTTAGTCTGGCCATCCCAGGAATCAGCCTTGTAAACCTTCGCTGCCCTCCCTCCACAGCAAGAACATCCTTCCTCAGATAAGGACATCAAAACTGCATGCAGTACTCCAGGTGTGGCCTCACCAATGCCCTATACAATGGCAGTAAAACATCTCTATTCCTATACACAAATCTTCTCGCTATGAAGGCCAACATACCATTTGCCTTCTTTACTGTCTGCTGTACCTGTGCGCTTACTTTCAGTGACTGATGCATGAGGACACCAATCCATCTCTTTCAATTCAAATAATAGCCTCTCTTATTTTTGCTACCGAAGCGGATAACCTCACATTTATCCACATTATATTGCATCTGCCATGCATATGCCCACTCACTCAGCCTGTCCAAATCCCGCTGAAGCATCTCTGCATCCTCCTCGCAGCTCATCCTCCCACCCAACTTGGTGTCATCTGCAAATTTGGAGATAGTTCCCTCATCCAGGAAGTGAGGCAGAGGGGCGTAGGAAGCCTGAGATGAGCCATGGTCACACTGGATGACAGAGCAGGCTTGAGGGGCCAAATGGCCAACTCCTCCTCCTATTTCTTGTGCTACTTGAAGAGTATTCCAGAACATAGGGCCTAGGCGACTGAAGGCAGGCCCCCCGCGACGGTGCAGCGATTAAAATCAGGATTGTTTGAGATGTCAGAATGAGAGGAGGGCCGAGATCTGGGAGGGTTGTGGGGCTGGTGAGATTACAGCGATAGGGAGGGGGCCAAGGCCACGGAGGGATTTAAAAGCAAGGATAAGAATTTAAAAATCAAGATGGTGTGTGACTCGGAGCCATTGTAGGTCAGCAAGCACAAGGGAACGGGACATGGCGTGAGTCAAGACAGGACCGAGTTTTGGGTGACCTCAGGTTTATGGGAGATCAGACACAAGGGCATCAAAATAATCACGCCAATCAACTTCTCAAAACACAGATCATCACGATCACATTGCTGTTTTGTGGGATCTTGCTGTGTGCAAATTGGCTGCTGCATTTTTCACATTACAACCTAAAGAAAGCGGGCAGCATAATCAAAGACCCCTCCCACCCGGCTTATTCGCTCTTCCAACTTCTTCCATCGGGCAGGAGATACAAAAGTCTGAGAACACGCACGAACAGACTCAAAAACAGCTTCTTCACTGCTTTTACCAGACACCTAAACGACCCTCTTATGGACTGACCTCATTAACACTACACCCTGTATGCTTCATCCGATGCCGCTGTTTATGTAGCTACATTATGTACCTTTTGTTGCCCTGTTATGTATTTTCTTTTATTTCCTTTTCTTCCCATGTACTTAGTGATCTGTTGAGCTGTTCGCAGAAAAGTACTTCTCACTGTACCTCGGTACACGTGACAATATACAATAAACAAAATCCAATCCAAGAGAACTACTTAATTGAAGCAGTGTTTCGGGGTATTAGGAAAGGCGCCATATGAATTCAATTTTAATCTGTCCAGTGATTCATGCCTGTGCCTGAAGTCAGCCCACCCTTGGATTTGTGAGCAACATGCGATTTCAGAGAATCGAATCATCGAAAGTCTAGGAGAGCAGGCACAACAGCAGCAGCTTGTACGAGCGCACGGTTCCAGCCATGTGGAATTTGTCACATCATACCAGACTTGAAGGAAGAGGAAATCTGACTAATGGATCACGATAACTTGGCCTCGGTACACCAGGCCCACAGTTAAACCTCAGAAGGCAGACCACACAACAACAACAAAAATAATAATAACTTGAAGCTCAAGCAGAGCACTGAAGTGAACAACTGGGACTGTGTCTACTATGTCTAGAACAGTGAAACACAGCTTCATTTCCCAATGTGGTCCTGTCGGGAATGTCAAGATTGGTAAAAGACTGTTGTACCTTGTCACCCAATTTCAACAGAAGTTGCAATTACCATCCTTCGCATTGATGATCTATTTTTTGATTTGTGTGTTTTTTGATTTTTTTTTTTCCCCCCCCCTTAATTAGATACAAAAATACATGCATATTGTATGATTCTGTGCCTGTACTCTATCACAATCGTAATACAGTATAGTTAAGATTAACAGCATCATCAAAACTTTGAATATCACGCCCCCAAATGCCCTCTCTCGTTCATCTGCATTCTGAACACCTTCATAAACGTGACAATATCTGGGACGGTGGCGCAGTGGTTAGTACTGCTACCTCATGGCGCCGAGGACCCGGGTCGCTGTCCATGTGGAGTTTGCACATTCTCCCAGTGTCTGCGTGGGTCTCACACCCACAACCCAATGATATGCAGGGTAGGTGGATTGGCCACACTAAATTGCCCCTTAATTGGAAACATTTTTTAAAAATTCAGACCAAACTTCTTGGAAAGGACAGAACCTAAATTGCCCCGTAACTAGGAAAAAAAATGAATTGGGTACTAAACTTGACACTATTGGTACGGCCACACTTGGAATACTGTGTGCAGTTCTGGTCACCCTATCATAGAAAGGATATTATTAAACTAGAAAGAGTGCAGAAAAGATTTACTAGGATGTTACTGGGACTTGATGGTTTGAGTTATAAGGAGAGGCTGGATAGACTGGGACTTTTTTCCCTGGAGCGTAGGAGGCTTAGGGGTGATCTTATAGAGGTCTACAAAATAATGAGGGGCATAGATAAGGTAGATAGTCAACATCTTTTCCCAAAGGTAGGGAGTCTAAAACTAGAGGGCATAGGTTTAAGGTGAGAGGGGAGAGATTCAGAAGGGCCCAGAGGGGCAATTTCTTCACTCAGAGGGTAGTGAGTGTCTGGAATGTGCTGCCAGAGGTAGTAGTAGAGGCGGGTACAATTGTGTCTTTTAAAAAGCATTTAGATAGTTACATGGGTAAGATGGGTATAGAAGGTTTTGGGCCAAGTGCGGGCAACTGGGACTAGCTTAATGGTAAAAACTGGGCGGCATGGACTGGTTGGGCCGAAGGGCCTGTTTCCATGCTGTAAACATCTATGATTCTATGATTCTATGATATTCAAAATTCTGCTGCCCATGACTTAACTCACCATCAATGAGTCACGACCATAATGAGGTCCCATTCACCTATCAGCCCTGACATATGTTGGCTCCCAGTCAAGCAATGTCCCAATTTCAAAACTCTCATCCTCATTTTCAAATCCCTCCATGGTTCCCCCCCATCACAGTCTCTAACCTTCGCCAGCCCCATGACCCCGTGGGTTATCTGCGCTCCTCTAATTCTGGCATCTTGAGCATCCCCAGTTTTAACCACTCCATCGTTGGTGGCTGTACCTTCAGTTGTCTAGGCCTTGGAACCTCCCTACACCTCTCCGTCTCACTTCAAGACACCGTTTAGAAACCTACCTCTTTGAACAAACATTTGATCCTTTGACCCAATATCTCACATGTGACTCTGTGTCATACGTGGTTTAATAATGCTCCAGGATAATAATGATCCTGGATCTTTTATTAGGTTAAAGGCACTATTTAAATATAAAGTGTTGTCCGATATCTCTGCTTCCACCAACGGAAACAAACTTATCTGCTTAGCAGCCAAGAGGAAAATGAAGACCTGATGCAGTGAACTATTTGGAAGAGTGTGGGTCACTTCCCTGGGAAAATCGCAGCAGCCATTTTACACACAGCAAAACTGTCGGAACTGAGGCAAGTGGGTAGTTAACGTG
Source organism: Scyliorhinus torazame (assembly GCF_047496885.1). Classification (NCBI taxonomy): domain Eukaryota; kingdom Metazoa; phylum Chordata; class Chondrichthyes; order Carcharhiniformes; family Scyliorhinidae; genus Scyliorhinus; species Scyliorhinus torazame. The sequence goes on along the minus strand of NC_092728.1, from coordinate 98,840,619 downwards.
GGGGGGGGGGGGGGTTTCTGGCGCAGGATAAATACAGGCCGGAATGTCAGCTCTTCTTCACGGTGTTCTTAATGCCCACCAGAGAAGCAGACCAGGTTTTTCAGTTTGCATCTCCAGGTGGGAGTCGGTATCGCGAAGAGTAAATGCAGAATCAGCTGCTGTCACATTTACAAGCTCTGCCTCCGACACAAGATTGCCTACCACACTGGCTAGCGGCGTCGGACCTTCAAGGTGGGACTTTAAATTGAGGCTCCCCCCACCTGCACTCCCAGATGGACGGAAAAGACGCCAGGACATTAACCGCAGAAGAGGCGGGGAGTGCTGTCTTGGCCAACATTCATCCCTCAAATCTGTAGCACTAGAACAGGCCATTTGTAAAACACTTTGGGAGGGGCTGAGGGGGTGAAGAATCACAATATGAAAGCAATATTTTCTGGTTAAAAAAAAACAGAATTTTGGGTAGTAATTAATAGCTACATAAAAACAATAAAAATGCCTGGAAATATTCAGCAGGTGAGAGGGCATCTGAGAGACAAACAGAGTTAACCGCCGGGGAAGGGGCGGGCGATATTTGCAGCCCACGTTCACCCTCAGTGAGAATGGTGATGAGGCAGAAACTCCGGGGAGATCGCGTTTCACGATTTTCCCCGCCGCTCACCGGTGACATCACGAGTTCACCCCCACAAAGAGAGAGAACTTCATTTTTACAGATTTAAATACATTTTAATAGGACCGTCCAGCCCTTTGCTCGCCACATGATCCCTCCCCTCTGAATATTCAACCCTTGCCGACATGACTTCACGTGATTCACCCAAGGGGACCCCTCCGGGGGCGCAGAGGAAGTACAGCCCCCTGCCCCCCCCCCTCCCCGGGGGAGAGAAACCAATGCCACCCCAAAATACACATACCCAATGCCACCCCTCCATCCCCCACCCCCAAACCCACTGAACTTGGGGTTGGAGCGGGAGTATCAGGAATCACAGCAAGGGGCAAAAGAGAAGCCACAAATCAGCAGAGAAGGTCGAAGACTTCCTTGAGGGGCTGGGTGAGGGGTTCAGTGGGGGTTAGGACTCCTTATAGCACAATAAGCAATGTCAGCCTGTGCCTGAAAAGGAACACTGCATTTCTGGTTTGTGCAGCTCCCTCAGAAATAGCGGAAAAGGTATGACACAGAAGGAGGCCCTGCAGCACGGTAGCATTGTGGGCAGCACAATTGCTTCACAGCTCCAGGGTCCCAGGTTCGATTCCGGCTCGGGTCACTGTCTGTGCGGAGTCTGCACATCCTCCCCGTGTGTGTGTGGGTTTCCTCCGCGTGCTCCGGTTTCCTCCCACAGTCCAAAGATGTGCAGGTTAGGTGGATTGGCCGTGATAAATTAGCGTTGGGTGGGGTTACTGGGTTATGGGGGTAGGGTTGAGGTGTTGACCTTGGGTAGGGTGCTCTTTCCAAGAGCTGGTGCAGACTCGATGGGCCGAATGGCCTCCTTCTGCACTGTAATTCTGTGATCTGTGATCATGTTCATGCCTGTCCACCCTCACTGGTTGAGAGCAGCAGAGGCAGTCACAACAGAGACAGCTGAACTCGCCTGTCCACCCTCACTGGTTGAGAGCAGCAGAGGCAGTCACAACAGAGACAGTTGAACTCCCCTGAAGCTTCTAGCACATACTCTGAAAAGATAAAAGTTGTCTCGATCCAAAAATGTTAGGCTGGTTTAGCTCTACTGCAAGGACTGTGTCAGCTTACTGTGTAAACCTGCTTAGAATTACATTTTAACAAAGTGCGGATTGCTCATTGAACATCTGCTTCTGCCCAAAACAACCGGCGTGCTCAAAAACACCTCCGTTCCGTTCGTACCCCACAGGACTGTAGCCCCATCTGAGATTAGCTACCACATCAAGGATAGAACCTAGGCTCTTCCTGCTCAGTGCTACAGCAGTCGACGTGTTTACCTACAGGGGGAGCCAGATGGGAATTTTCTAACCATTAGTCTCTTGTACTGTGTAGCTGAAAACTGCCCTCTTTCTTTATCGGAACCAGCCAAGCACAGCTACATGAGAGACCATGAGAGGCCCAATCTCGCTCTGGAATTAGAATCAGTTACAGTTCTCATATCCATACCCTCCAGGTGTCCCCCCCCCATCCAGCAGGAAGAGAAATCACTGCTTTCTTCAGGACTGAGTACAGCCTTAGTTATCTCAAATCAATAAACACAGAGGCCACCATTTGATAGACAACTCAATCCCCAAAAGGCACTGGGTCAGACGTCAGAATAAAATGGTAGAGAGTGTTTGGGATGGAGTCTCCCAGAGGCCCATGTTTAAAGGCCCACGGCACAGCTGTCCTGGGAGATTGAGAGCTCAGTTCTCCCCTGCACTGCAAAGCACAAAGGGGTTAGTGTCTTCACCCTGGAAAAGGCTCCTCTGTTGTGTGTCTCTGCTGTGTCAGCTGTTTTATCACAGCTCCGCAATTGGCACGGGGAAAACTCTGCTGCTCAGTATTAATAATAATTTCATATTCGTGTGTTAGAGTACCAAACTAATCAGAGTTCAGTGCTGAATGGGTGATCTGGGCTCAGAGAGAGATTACGACTGTAACAACAATGTGGGAAACTGAAATATTGTATGAGGGGGAGGAATTGACTCTTGCAAGGCAGAGGGTGCGACGCAGAGCTGAGGCACAGCAGAGGGTGCTTTGTTCTGCATCTGGTCTGCATTTCTTCAATATGGCTTCCCATATACAAATGGGAGCTTAATGCAACAGATCTCTGCCAAAACTAATAGGAAAAGGACCTTTTTATAATAAAACTGGACTCACAACAACAAAAACTTTAATTTGCTGCAGAACTGTTGATTAAATACAAGTGTTCTGTTGGCTCCGTAGCTCCTCAGGAAACATGCACTGCCCTTTTTTCTTTTGAGCTAAGAAGGCAAGAAAACGACTGACACAAACATTCAAAAATTTCATACATCCCCAAAATATCCCACCCTCCAAAACACCCACTGCTCATCCCCCCAAATACCTACCCAATCCCCCCCCCCTTCACCCAACCAACGTCCCATGTCCCCCAAAACACAGGCCTCGAGGTGGGCACTTACAGCAGGGGCAAGAGTGAGGCCACCAGTCAGCAGAGGGTAGGCCTAGGCTTTCCCGGAGGGGCTGGATGAGGGGTTTGGTATTCCACCCTGCACCTAGAAAAGGAACACTACTGCTGGTTTGTGAAACTTCCTCAGAAATCGTAGGAAATCCAGGATGCAAAAGGAGGCCATTCAACCCATCGTGTCCATGCCTGTCCTCTCGCAATGACCAGCAGAGACAATCACTTGAACTTCCCTGAAGCTTAGCAGAGCGGAGTAGATGACTAACATACGGAAAAGGTAAAAATCACCTGGATAGAAAATGTTGGATTGGATTAACTCCACCTCAACGAATGTGTAACGTACTTATGAGTACCCTGAACAAAGACGTGCGGACTGCATCTGCCTCTGCCCAAAACAGCTGGCATGCTCGAATCATCTCCTGGTCTTAACCCACCCCACTCCCAACACCTTTTTACTGGCTCAGTGCTTGCGGACCATGTTCATCTCTTACAATTCAGATGATGGGTCACCAATATGAAAGTTGCCTCGGTTTCTGGACCAATAGACACGGCCCCCCGCCCTGCTGAGCTGTTTTCCAACTTCTTTCCATCTTTTACTTCAAGATTTTCGGCATCATACAAAGAGAAGGTGGTCTTCCCACCCCTTGACATCATTCCACTGCCACCCAATGTCATTGCGGCAGATCGCAGCCCAAACATTCCCTTTTTCTTCTTCTTGGTGCAAGTGTAACAAGAAGATAATTAACAGGAGCAGGAGCGGGAGTCTGATCTGCCATTCATCCCCACTTCAAACAATGATTCCAGAGGTAAAGAGCTGTCGCTGTGGTGATGGACTGGAAAAGTTGGGTCCTCCCTTGGAGGAAAGAAGGCCGAGAGGGGACTTGATGGAGGTATTCCCGAGATCCTGAAGGGGAGGGTCAGGGTAAATAGTTCGAAACTGTTGCCTCTCAAGAGAGCCTCAAGAAGTAGAGGGCACAGATTCAAAATAATGGGCAAAAGGAGTAAAAGTGATGTGAGGGGAAAATGTTTGCACCCAAAGGGTGGTTGGAGTCTGGAACGAACTTCCTGAAAGGGTGGTGGAGGCAGGTTCGGTCGAGGTGTTCAAAACGGGAATTGGATTAATGTCTGAAAGGAGACAATGTACAGAGTTACCGGGATATGGCAGGGGAGTGGAACGGAGTCAAATTCTCTTTCAGAAAGGTCAATGCAGACATGGGCCAAAGGCCCTCCTTCTGCACAGTAATGATTCTGAAACTTTCCTGCCCATTCCCCACATCCCTCGATTCGGCAAGTCTCCAATCCACCTATCCAACCAAGAATGGAGCATCCATAGCCCTCAGAGGTAGAGAAACCCAAAGATTCCCAACACCAAGTGAAGAGGTTTCTCCACAACCGAGTCCTAAGTCCTTAGCGCCAGTTCTTGATTCCCGAACTGGGGGGGGGAAAACGGCTGCAATTCTCCAGCCGTTCACGCTGGCGGGATTCCCGGGTTCCGCCGGTAGCGCCCTCCCTCCCATGGGTTTCCCAGCGGCATGGGGTACTTCAATGGGAATTCCCATAGACAGTAGCAGGAACAGCGATCCTAGCACCAGCAAACAGCAGGCTACCTCCTGCTGCCAAGAAACACATGGCTGCGAGACCAGAGAATCCCGCCCAACCTCTTCAGTGTCTATCCAGTCAAGTCCCTTCAGAACCTTGCCTGTTTTGAGAGTTCACCTCCCATTTTCCTCAACTCCAGGGAATATAAACCCAAATTAGCCTCACAACCCTCTCATCCCGGGGATCAATTGAGTGAAGTTTCACTGTTCTGCCTCCAATGCCTCTTCGTCTTCAGGTACCACACTCCAAGAGATTATTGACAACCATAGACCTCCATTTTCAACTTGCTCAGGAGGCATGGATCACCTTCGTTTGTCGGACAATCATCCAATTTGCGAGGCTCTTTAGAAAGACAAAATGCAGGTTTATCCTTCCTTAAATATGTAGCCACGGCATTCCAGGTCGAGTCTCTCCAAATCCTGCACAATTTAGAATTACTTCCTTTTTCTTGTACTCCAATCCACTTGCAGTAAAGATCAACATGCCATTTGCTTTCCTATAATGGAAAGTGGTTAGCGTGACTCACCCAAGTGAAAGGCTGGAATCCTTGGGATAATAGTGATGGCTTGGTTATGGGAACATCATTTTATGGGAAGCCTGACTATGCAAAAAGCTGTTTCTAATAGCAGGTGAAGATACCCAAGCCTCATTTAGTTAGTACACCTTGGTAAATGCCAGGTCAATAAGAATATGAGCTTTGGGCATTCCCAAAGTTGAAACAATTCCCTTCCCCTCCCCTACCCCCTAATTCTCAGACTCAAAGTGGAAAAGTGTCACAAGGAAAGGGTATTTTAGTGCACCATGTAGGTGTAAGATTGGAATCCCCTGCAGCTGGGAAATGTATGGAATATAAATTTCAAATCCACAGATGTGCTTTGACTTCAAAATGACAAAGGGCAAGCTATAGCCAACAGCACAGGGCTGGGATAGCAAGGGGTTAATCAGAGAGCATTGAATGTATATGGTGAATATCACACTATCATAATTGTATTGAAGCACTCAGAATGCAACTTGATCCGTGTAGACAACTTAAACACCTTTGCACCATTTGTAATGACCATTTTGAAACATCTGTAATTTTCCTTAGCTGTATTGAAGAACCATGGGCAGGATTCTCCGACCCCCTGCCCGACCGGAGAATCACCGGGGGGGGCGGCGTGAATCCCGCCCCCACCGGCTGCTGAATACTCCGGTGCCGGGGTTTTGGCGGGCGCTGGTCGGCGGCCGCTGGCAGCGCCCCCCTCCCCCCGGCTATTCTCCGGGCCCACCGATCCGCGGGCGGGCCTGTGCCATGGGGGTACTCTCTCCCTTCGCACCGGTTGCTGTGGACCTCCGCCATGACTGGTGCGGAGAAGAACCCCCCCCTGCGCATGCGCTGGGATGACACCAGAACACGCTGGTGCTCCCGCGCATGCGCCAACTCGCGCCAGCCGGCGGAGGCCCTTCGGCGCCAGTTGGCGTGGCGCCAAGCCCCTTCCATGCCAGTTGCCATGGCGCCAACCCCACCGGCGCCGGCCTAGCTCCTGAAGGTGCGGAGGATTCCGCATCTTCCAGGCGGCCCGACGCCGGAGTGGTTCGCGCCACTCCTCGGCGCCGGGACCGCCCGCCCCGCCGGGTAGGGGAGAATCCCGCCCCTCAAGAGTGAAACCTGGTGCATATAGAAAACCTGAATGTCATTGCATTTTGCGTGATGTTCACTTTGAAATGTTTGTCAAGTTCTATCAGATATTTGACAAATAAAATATATTTTTGCAAAAATCGTGACTCATCCAAAAGCTTTAGACAGTGATTGCCTGCTATCAGGGAACAATGGTACCAGGGAAACGCCATTGACTAATGCAATCAACAGTCTGATTACCCAATATAACGGCACAAGGGACATGTCATCAATACAATGCAACCAAAGTCTGCACCACAGGGAGGTGTACTGGAATAGGGTCATTCAAACTCTCGTTGACCTCAGAGCCAGGTGCTGGTACTGTGTCACCACAAACAGCAGGAGAAACTCTCACACAATGAAAACAGAGAATATTCATCTGGATACATCTTCCCTGGAAAACCCAGATTGGTTAAACCAGCGGGAGCTGAAAGGGTTTCTGGACAAGGAAATGGCAGAGTAATTAAACAGCGACTTTAGTTCTGTCTTCACGGAGGAAGACACAAATAACTTTGCAGAAGTACTAAGGAACCGAGGGTCTAGTGAGAGGGGGAAATTGAAGGAAATCAGTGTTGGAGGAATTAATGGGATAAATCCCCAGGGCCTGATCGTCTGCATCCCAGGAGGGGGGCCATGGAAATAGTAATGTGATGGTTGTCATCTTCCAAACTTCTGTAGATTCTGGAACAGTCCCAGCAGATTGGAGGGGGGAAAATGCAACCCTACTATTTAAAAAGGGGGGGTGGGAAGAAGAAAACAGGGAATTACAGACCAGTTAGCCTGACATCAGTAGTAGGGAAAATATAGAGTATTTTAGAGGATAATATAGAGAAAGTGATAACAGGATATTTAGAAAATATCAGCTGGATTAGACAAAGTCAACATGGATTTATGAAAGGGAAAGCATGTTTGACAAACATACTGGTGACTTTTCAGGACATAATTAGTAGAATAGAGAAGGATGAACCAGTGGATGTGGTGTACTTGGATTTTTAGAAAACTTTTGATGAAGTCCCACATAAAAGAGGTTGGTGTGCAAAATTAAAGCACAGGGGATTGGGGGTAATACATTAGCATGGGTTGAGAATTGGTTAGTAGACAGGAAACAGAGTAGGAATAAATGGGTCTTTTTTGAAGGGGCAGGTGGTGACTACTGTGGTCCCACAGGGATCAGTGCTTGGGCCCCATCTATTCACAATATACATCAATGATTTGGATGATGGGACCAAATATATCCAAGTTTGCTGACAACACAAACCTTTGGGGGGGGGGGGGGGGGGGGAGTGTGAAGAGAATGTTAAGAGTCTTCAAGTTCAAGGTGTTTTAGACAAGTTGAATGAGTGGGCAAATACATGGCAGATGCAGTGGATAAAAGTGAAGTTATCCACTTTAGACAGAGGAACAGATTGGCAGAATATTTTTTTTTTTTAATTTAGACTACCCAATTATTTTTTCCAATTAAGGGGCAATTTTAGTGTGGCTAATCCACCTACCTTGCACATTTTTGGATTGTGGGGGCGAAACCCACGCAAACACAGTGAGAATGTGCAAACTCCACACGGACAGTGGCCCAAAGCCGGGATCGAACCTGGGACCTCAGCGCCGTGAGGCAGCTGTGCTAACCACTAGGCCACCTTGCTGCCCCGCAGAATATTATTTAAATGGTGTAGATTGGGAAATGTTGAGGTAAAAAAGGGACCGGTGTGTCCTTGTATACCAGTCGCTGAAAGCATACATGGAGGTACAACATGCAGATAGGAAGGCAAATGGTATGTTGGCCTTCATTGCAAGAGGTCTTGAGTCCAGGAGCAAGGAAGTCTTACTGTACAGGACCGTACAGGGCCTTGATAACACCAAACCTGAGGTATTGTGTGCAATTCTGGTCGCCTTATCTAAGAGAGAATATATTGCTTAGAGGGAGTGCAGGGATGGTTCAGTAAACTAGATTCCTGGGATGGCAGGATTGTCATAGGAGGAAAGATTGGGTCAACTGGGCCTGGATTCACTGGAGTGTAGAAGAACAAGAGGGCATCCAATTGAAAGGTATAACATTCTGATAGAACTGGACAGACTGGATGTAGGGATGTGGCTTCCTCTGGCTGTGCCCAGGGGTGGCTAGAACAAGGGGGAGGTCTAGAACAAGAGGTCACAGTCTCAGGATATGGTGTCAGCCACTTCAGACTGAGGTGAGGAGAAATCTCTTCCTCAGAGGGCAGTGAATCTGTGGAATTCTCTACCACAGAGACTGTGGAGGCCAAGTCACTGAATATGTTTAAGTAGGAAATAGATTGATTTCTTGTCTCTGAAGGTGTCAAGGGGCATGGGGAGAGAGCGAGGGTAAGACTTTGAGTTAGCGGATCAGCCATGATCATATTGACTGTGGGGGCAGTCTCGAGGGGCCAAGTGGCCTATTCCTGCTCCTATTATGTGTCTATGCGTGCAATTAACTAAGAGTGTTAACTATTGGACATCAAAACAGCAACAAGAAATAAGGGGAGGTGACAGTGTAATGGCAGAATCCACTAGTAATGCTCTAGGAACTCAGGGTAATGCTCTGGGAACCCAGGGTAATGCTCTGGGAACCCAGGGTAATGCTCTGGGAACCCAGGGCAATGCTCTGGGAACCCAGGGTAATGCTCTAGGAACCCAGGGTAATGCTCTGGGAACCCTGGGTAATGCTCTGGGATCCCAGGGTAATGCTCTGGGAACCCAGGGTAATGCTCTGGGAACCCAGGGTAATGCTCTGGGAACCCAGGTAATGCTCTGGGAACCCAGGTTTGAATACCACCATAGTAGATGGTGAAATTTGAATTCAACTAGAAGAAACTTAGGATTAAAAAGTATAATGGTGACCACAAAACCATTGTCAATTGTTGTAAAAACCTATCTGGTTCACACATGTCCTTTAGGGAAGGAAATCTGACGTCCTTACCCGGTCTGGCCTACATGTGACTCCAGACCCACAGCAATGTGGTTGACTCTTAACTTCCCTCTGAAATGGCCGAGCGAGACACTCAGTTCAAAGGGCAATTAAGGACGGGCAACAGGTGCTGGCCCGGCCAGCCAATGGATAAAATGAAATGTTTTGATAAGTCTGGGTTAAATTATAAAGAAGAGCACATCAAAGTATTTGGGTTGCAGTCGGAAGAAGGGTCAGGATTGGTCACCTTGATTTCAGCCAAGTCGCAGTGATCTTGGTCTGAAGGGTATAGTGTTTTGCCAGTAATTTGTTTTGGCCATATTGTGGAGATGCTGGTTTGAGGTTTTTTTTTAAAGTATCGTGACAAAACGTGGTGTCTTGCCTGCATTTTGTAAGTTTTAAACGGAGTCATGGGGCGAAATTCTCCGACCCCCCGCCGGGTCGGAGAATCGCCGGGGGCGGGCGTGAATCCCGCCCCCGCCGGTTGCCGAAGTCTCCGGCACCGGAGATTCGGCGGGAATCGCGCCGCGCCGGTTGGCGGGCCCCCCTGCTCGATTCTCCGGCCCAGATGGGCCGAAGTCCCGCCGCTAAAATGCCTGTCCCGCCGGCGTAAATTGAACCACCTACCTTACCGGCGGGACAAGGCGGCGCGGGTGGGCTCCGGGGTCCTGGGGGGGGCGCGGGGCGATCTGGCCCCGGGGGGTGCCCCCACGGTGGCGTGGCCCGCGATCGGGGCCCACCAACCTGCGGGCGGGCCTGTGCCGTGGGGGCACTCTTTCCCTTCCGCCTCCGCCACGGTCTCCACCATGGCGGAGGCGGAAGAGACTCCCTCCACTGCGATGCGTGGGAAACTGTCAGCAGCCGCTGACGCTCCCGCGCATGCGCCGCCCGGAGATGTCATTTCGGCGCCAGCTGGCGGGGCACCAAAGGCCGTTTCCGCCAGCTGGCGGGGCGGAAATTCCTCCGGCGCCGGCCTAGCCCCTCAATGTTGGGGCTCGGCCCCCAAAGATGTGGAGCATTCCGCACCTTTGGGGCGGCGCGATGCCCATCTGATTGGCGCCGTTTTGGGCGCCAGTCGGCGGACATCGCGCCGTTTCCAGAGAATTTCGCCCATGGTGTCTTCATGTTGGGTTAGCTGGGGAAGTGGAGTGTCAATTTCAGCCAGACGCAGGAGGTTTGGTGGTGGGAACGGATTGTTTTAATTTTGGGGTCTTTTTCTAAACTTTTAATTTATCACAGAAGTCCCTGTGCAGAGAACAAGGTAGAGGGTTGAGTCTGGGGAACGTCACTGCATTTCATGACAGCTGAATTCAGACCTTCTCAGAGGAACATAGAAAATGCAGCACAGAACAGGCCCTTCAGCCCACGATGTTGTGCCGAACCTTTGTCCTAGATTAAGAACAAATTAATCTACACCCCATCCTTCTACCGTAATCCATGTACCTATCCAATAGCTGCTTGAAGGTCCCTAATGTTTCCGACTCAACTACTTCCACAGCCAGTGCATTCCATGCCCCCACTACTCTCTGGGTAATGAACCTACCTCTGACATCCCCCCTATATCTTCCACCATTCACCTTAAGTTTATGTCCCCTTGTAATGGTTTGTTCTACCCGGGGAAAAAGTCTCTGACCGTCTACTCTATCTATTTATTCCCCTGATCACCTTATAAACCTCTATCAAGTCGTTCTCCGTTCTAATGAGAAAAGGCCTAGCACCCTCAACCTTTCCTCGTAAGACCTACTCTCCATTCCAGACAACATCCTGGTAAATCTCCTTTGCACCTTTTCCAAAGCTTCCACATCCTTCCTAAAATGAGGCGACCAGAACTGCATACAAGGATGGTTGGCTGATTCAGTAAAGTTGTGAGTTATCAGGAGAAACGTGTCTCGCTGGTCATCCTGTCCAAACCACACACTCGTGAGTCTGGTGTCATGAACCAGAGTTTGGGGAGGGTCTCTGAGTGAGGAGGGTGGTCCCCTACATAGGGTATAGGATCATGTAGCCACAGATATAAGACATGAGATTCTCGGGGCCTCCCTGTGCCATGATTCTCGGCGGCGGGAGGTGACCCCACCATTGACCGGTGGTGGGATCTTCTGGTCACGCCGCCATTGGTGGGATTTCCCATTGAATCCACCCCGCGGGGAAACTAGAAGGTCTTGCACACGGTGTCCCAGAAAATGGTGGGACATGGGATTGAATCAATAACCCACACTGGTTTTTAACTGTCACAGGGTTGCCATGGTGGCAATTTAACAAGACCGACACTGTGGAGGGATTAAAAGGAATGGAACCAGAGGGAGCCTTGGACAGAAGACTATAAGACCTCATGATGTACCCGTGTCAGTGGGCAGTATCAGAACTGCAGTGCTGATGGGGGAGGGTGCGGGGAAGTGAGCAGCGCAGTCAGACAGACAAAACAGGGAGAAAATACCTCACAGGGGAAGCAACATTCATCTCGTCACTCCATACCTGTCGGAGCGTTGATCAGCTGAAGAACGAGGGGTCTTCTGGTCACGATCCCAGATCCTCGAGGAAGGAAATCCCTGAAAATGAGAATTGTAGACATGTGAGCATCATTTCACACACAGTCACGGCTGGGAAGAAAACTATTCCAAAAAAAAAACCCAACCCAAATGTGTCTCAGAACCAGCCATGGACTTTCAACCACAAGCTAGAATTTTGAGGACATCAAAGCACTTCCTGTGATTTCCACATGGAATTCTACTCGGCTGAGAGTTTAGTAAGGATTACTTTTCTTCCACAAGTTATTTATTCCTCTCGGTCATACACCATCTATAAACCAAACAGGCTGCCCTGCTTCCAGGCCCGATTCTAACTCTTGAGAAAGCTGTTGCCAATAGCTAATGGTAGAAGGATAATGGACAGAGATTTGAGGTTTGTGGGCAAGAGATTCGGGGGATGGGTATGGAATGCGAGGATGTGTTTTTTTTTTATAAACGCAGCGAGCGGTTATGGCATGACCCTTTTGCCTCGGAGACTGCTGGAGCAGAGATTATCAGTGATTTCTGAGTGAAATTGGAAGGGAACTTGAGGGAAATAAACTTGCAGAGCTACCGGGATGAGTGGGGTACTGGATTGCTCTAAGAGAGCTAGGATGGACCAAACAATGGGCTGAACGACCTCCCCCTGTGCGGTTATGACATTGCGCAAATTGAAGGGTGAGTAGTTTAAGGAGTGGGGAGAATTCTTTCTTTGCGTGATAAGATAAAGCTAGTGGTAACACAACAGCATTCTCCTCTTCACATCTCTCCCTATTTCCATTGGCTTCCAACGGGCAGAACAGCCATTTTATTTCCCCCATTTCTTCTAATGCGTAACCGTCTGAAAACCTGCGTCTCATCCACTGGTCAGGGAAAGGTCTCGGAGGCTGCAGTGCGTGAGACGATGAAGATTTCTGACCAAGGCCTTGGGGATACTGCAAAAGCAAATGGGCTGCTTATACACAGGACAATTAAACAAAAAACAAGAAATATGATGATTTTTCTGTATCAGATGATGGACAGACGTCATCTAGAACAGTTGCGGTCACCTCACATGATCAGAGGATATGGAGACCCTGATTAAGGTTTGAAAAAAGGCAATCGATACCTGGCTTAAGGGATTTAGTTAAGATAAGCTTGGAGAGCTACACCGTTTCAAAAAAAGGTAATGTTCTCAAGAAGACTTGATTCATGCTTGATTAAAATAAATGGAAGACTTGGTCCAGTTGGATATCCACCTCGGGCATGATAGAGTTAACAGGGCCCAAGAACACAAGTGTGCATTAGCAATGTACTAGCTGAGATACCACGGAGCTGAGATACCACGGAGCTGACATCGTCTAACATGTTTCTGGTATGTGCATTGAGTTCAGTTTCACCGCAAACATTCAAAAAGGATTAAAAGATGAGTTCCTGAGAGTGGTCAATGTCCAACTTCTAGAAGGAAGATGGGTCATTGGTGGGGATGGGTCGGAGGGTAAACGTGGCACCAGGTCCCTGTGGTTTCCCCAAACCTCGCTGACCACCAGAGATCAAGCTGGCCAGGAAACACGAGTTTTCTTTTAAATTTGGCTCAAGGTTTGTCCTACCTTCCCAAGAAATGACGATGGCGATCCATTAGATCCAGCTGAGGGGACAGACAGGGGGGGGCCTTATTCAATCAAATAATCTTATTTCGGACATCACCTCAGACAGTGCCGCACTCCCTCAGGACTGTACCCAAGTCTTCGAAGTGGGACCTGAAGCCACCAATTTCTGCCTCCGAGACAAGAGTTACTGATGCTGCCATGGCAGCCACTACCGAACCATTCATCCACCAGTGTTTCCCAGTACATAGACTGGCAGGAGAGGAAGAAAGGGACTCCGGATGATGGACTGAGCTAGCCTATGACCGCCGTTGGTGCGTGGCATTTTCTTGGGCATTACCTTGGATAGAGAATCGTATCAAGTGTATCAGGAATTCTCATTCTCCATCTTTAATGCCTCCCCTCCTGCACTGCTCGTTTTATTCAATAACCTGCACCCATATGGCACCATTAAGGCAATAACCCATTCCATGGCACAATATTAAACAAAACATGACCCCGAGTCACATGATATTAGGGATGAAAATCTAAAGCTTGGTCAAAGAGGGATAAGGAGCATCTTACAGGACAATAGAGCAGCAGGGGGTTGGGGGGGGGGGGGTGGGGGGTTTGGGGGTGGGGGGTGGCAGAGGGGTTTAAGAGAGGTTCCAGAACTTAAAACCTGGGCAGCTGAAGCCAAGGCCACCAATGGTAGAGCTACACAATGTCCATAAATGAGAAAAAAGTAGGCATTTTCAGAGCAAATACTAAAAATATAAACTTACAAAAAAGCTGAAGTGGAACTTTACAGCCCACCAAAGCAGATTAACTTGACAGAGTCAGTGTCAAACTTATTTTAATTAAACATGTCCTGCAGGAATATTTCAGATTCTCGGCCTTAATCTTTTGGATGGCTCCTGTTGAGGAAGCTCGCTTCAACATCATGCCGAGGAGCTTCCTCGCTCTGTGCTGTCTCCAAAAGATCGACCCAGGTGCTGCATCTCTGCCAGTCCTATCCATCCAGAATGATCCTACAGTTCCCACCACCTCCCCTTTCAATCCCATCAAACTATTTCTTAAAATCGATTCTGCCCCACTGTAAATGCAATCAGTCGAACTCCACTCTGAGGCAGTCTCACTTTAGGCTGCCATTTCCGTTCAGTTCAATAAAGCTTCTCACTTTAGAAGTAGTGCAGCTCTCCTGAAACTCGAAATATCCACTCACCATCCTTTCCAAGTGTCACTCAAATTCTTTCACGGTTTAAAATCCGGAATTCACCTTTTTGAGCCAATGCCCTTTCACATTTTAGCCATAGCCCAATATCCGCACCGTTCAGTTGATATGAAATTCCTGGGAGATATTCACACTTCCAGCGGCAACGGGAATATCCCTGGAGGATGTTCAGCTGCCAAGAGATTAGTTCTGAATCACCTCCAGCACTCGCACCATGTGACTCGAAGTGGATGTAAATGGCTATTATGAAAAGGAACGGGCGAGTTATCCCTTGCGTCCTGATCAATATTTATCCCTCAATCAACATCACAAAAAGAATGATCGGTTTATAATCACATTACTGTTTGAGAGAGTTTGATGTGCACAAATAACCTCCACTTTTTCTAATATCTCCTTATGTGGCGCAGTGTCTTTTTAAAAATATAAATACTCCTGTGAAGCAGCTTGGGATGTAGCACAGTGAACGGCACAGTAGCACTATAGTTAGCACTGTTGCTTCACAGTGCCAGGGTCCCAGGTTCAATTCCCGGCTTGGGCCACTGTCTGGGTGGGTTTTTTAAAAAAAATATTTTTATTGAGGTATTTGTAAAATTTTATAACAATAACAGGAAAAAAAAAGAAGAGTAATCATTGAATATTAACATGGTGAAAAAATAGACATTTCCCCAATCGGCTCTATCTTCACAAACCACATGAAATAACATAAAATAACACTTACCCTCCGCCCCCCCCCGCTCGGAATGCTGCTACTGCCGACATTTTTAATTTCTCCAACGAACGGCTGCCACCTCCGGGAGAACCCTAGCATAGATCCTCTTAAGGCAAACTTTGTTTTCTCGAGGCTGAGAAACCCAGCCAAGTCATTGACCCAGGTCTCGACACTCGGGGGCTTCGAGTCCCTCCACATTAAAAGGATCCGTCTCCGGGTTACCAGGGAGGCAAAGGCCAGAACGGCGGCCTCTTTCACTCCCTGAACTCCCGGCTCTTCCGACACTCCAAAGATCGCCACCTCTGGATTCAGCATCACCCGCGTACCTAGCACCTTGGGCATTGCCTTGGCAAACCCCTGCCAGAACCCTCCAAGCTTCGGGCATGCCCAAAACATATGGACATGGTTTTGCTGGGCTTCCCGCACAGCTCGCACATCTGTCTTCTACCCCAAAAAACTTGCTCATCCTCGCCGCCATCATGTGTGCCCGGTGGACCACCTTAAACTGGATTAGACTGAGCCTAGCACAGGATGAGGAGGAACTGACCCTACCTAGGGCTTCCGCCCACAACCCGGCTCTTACTCTCCTCCTGTCTGGGTGGGCTTCCTCCGGGTGCTCCAGTTTCCTCCCACAAGTCCCGATAGACGTGCTGGTAGGTGAGTTGGACAGTCTGAATTCTCCCTCTGTGTACCCGAACAGGTGCTGGAATGTGGAGATTAGGGGCTTTTCACAGTAACTTCATTGCAGTGTTAAATTAAGCCTACTTATGACAATAATAAAGATTATTAGCTTTCTGTTAAAAGGTGCTACATAAGAAAAAGTTCTTGCTGATTACCACTGTTTGGGCCCATTTGACTGGACTATTGATTCCTGAAATATCCGAAGGGGAGAGTTTAGACAGATGAGAGGTGATCTTATCAAAATGTACAAGACTTGGCAGAGTAAATACTAACAGGTTGTTTCTCCTGGCTGGTTGGTGTGGGGCCTCGGCCTAGGATAGGCCTCCAGGAGAAGGGTCCATCATTTAGGAGCAAGATGAGGAGAAGGCTCTTTACTCAAGAGGGTGGTGAACATTTGGAGATCTCTATCGCAGAGAGCGCAGTGCAGGATCAGGTGTTAGAACATAGAACATAGAACATTACAGCGCAGTACAGGCCCTTTGGCCCTCGATGTTGCGCCGACCTGTGAAACCACTCTAAAGCCCATCTACACTATTCCCTTATCGTCCATATGTCTATCCAATGACCATTTGAATGCCCTTAGTGTTGGCGAGTCCACTACTATGTTCAAGGCAGAGATCAATGGACAATGGAAAGTAACGAGAATCAAGCAATAGGGGGACTGGGTGGCAAGGCGAAGTCTTGATCAAGATCAGTTATAGCCTTTTTGACTGGAATAGAAAGATGAGAGAATGCATGGTTCTCCTTTTCATGTTTTAATCAATTTATAAGCCTTGTGAGGCCTGGGAAGGATTGTTGGGTCTCTAGGACACTGCGGAAACAAACCCAATTACAAATCGTGGGAACATTAAAGTAAAGTCAATGCCAACTTTTGCTTTATTAGCTATAAAGAAAATTATGAGATGTTTAACTGGGAAGCATATAATATAATCTTTATTCGTGTCACAAGTAAGCTCACATTAACACTGCAATGAAGTTACTGTGACCAGAGGTCTTGTGTTGAAACCTTCTTGAACACACAACCAGATCAGCCTCTGACCTTATGCAAGCTGAGGGTTGTCAATGCTGAACGAGGTCAGGTGACCTCCCAACCTCCGTCTCACCATCAGAGACCAATCCATCCCCGTGCTGCTCCGCCTTCCTATGGCAATTAGAAAAGCGATTGGATGATTGCCAGTCAAAAACCACATATTTCCCCCACCTCACCATTTGCAATGTTGCCTAACTCTTAGACCATAGGACACAGGAGCAGGAGGAGGCCATTTAGCCCTTCGAGTCTGATCCGTCATTCAATCAGATCACGATTGATCTGATAATCCTCGACTCCACTTCCCCACCTTACCCCCATAACCCTGGATTCCCTGACTGATTCAAAATCTGTTCTGAGAAAATTAAATAAAAGTTATTTTTTGTTTAATCACATACCATGTTTTTAACTCACGCCAACTGCCCCACCCCCACCTCCGTGCCCCCAAGTTTCTCAAAGGCAGCATCGAGGAGACTAATCTCCAATTGCTCTCAGGCTCTAAGACAAGCAAAGCAGTCCCACGCAGGCCCTCAAGAGTATAATACAGGGCCAACCTTGCGCCTCTCAGATACACCTGTGCAACAGATGAAGCACCTGCAATCCATCCTTACACAAGGACAGTATCCTCAGGTGGGAGGTTATCAGAGCCAGGCCAAATGCAGGAGAGTCTGTGCGCTTGATTGACCAAACAAATTGCCAAGTAGGCCGGTGGTGCCACAGAACTGACAGCAATGGTGGGGCATTCTGAGGGTTGACCGTTTGTCATCAGGCAAGAAAGGAGCAATGGGTGCCCGCATCCCCGTTACCATGGCAGCGATACCAACAATCGGTCCACAGGCTTTCAATTAGTCAGCAGAATAAAACTGAGGCCCTGCCTCTTAGGCTTCTAGCAAGAGAAGATTTGGCATCACACATTAAAGTAGCAACTTATTTTTTTTAATTCATTTGTGGGATGTGGGTGTCGCTCGTTAGGCCAGCATTTATTGCCCAACTCTAATTGCCCTTCAGAAGGTGGTGGTAACCTGCCTTCTTGAACCCCTGCAGTCCTGGAGATGTATGTACACCCACTGTGCTGTTAGGGAGGGAGTTCCAGGATGTTGCCCCAGCGACAGTGAAGGAACGGCGATATATTTCCAAGTCAGGGTGGTGAGTGACTTGGAGGACAACCCCCAGGTGGTGGAGTTCCCAGGCATCTGCTGCTCTTGTCCTTCTAGATGGTAGTGGTCATGGGTTTGCAAGGTGTTGCCTAAGGAACCTTGGTGAGTTACAGCAGTGCATCTTGTAGATGGTACACATGGCTGCCACTGTTAGTCGGTGGTGGAGGGCTTTAATGTTTGCGAAAGGACCAGCAATTAAGCGGGGCTGCTTTGCCCCGGATGGTGTTGAGCTTCTTGAGTATTGTTGGAGCTGCACTCATCCAGGCAAGTGGAGAGTATTCCAATACACTCCTAACTTGTGCCTTGTAGATGGTGGACAGGCTTTGGGGGGGGTCAGGAGGTGAGTTACTCTCCGCATGATTCCTAGCCTTTGACCTGCCCTGGTAGCCACTGTATTAATATGGCTAATCCAGTTCAGTTTCTGATCAATGGTTACCCCCAGGATGTTGGTAGTGGGGGATTCAGCGATGGTAATGCCATTGAATGTCAAGGGGCGGTGATTAGATCCTCTCTTGTAGGAGATGGTCATTGCCTGACACTTGTGTAGCATGAGGCAAAAGAGGGGGAGGTGTGGCGCTGCTAGTCATGAGCAGTATTACGGTGGCGGAGAGGATGCTAGATGGGGACTCATCTTCCGAGGTAGTATGGGCTGAGGTTAGAAACAGGAAAGGAGAGGTCACCCTGTTGGGAGTTTTCTATAGGCCTCCAAATAGTTCTAGGGATGTAGAGGAAAGGATGGCGAGGATGATCCTGGATAAGAGCGAAAGTAACAGGGTAGTTATTATGGGAGACTTTAACTTTCCAAATATTGACTGGAAAAGATATAGTTCGAGTACATTGGATGGGTCGTTTTTTGTACAGTGTGTGCAGGAGGGTTTCCTGACACAATATGTTGACAGGCCAACAAGAGGCGAGGCCACGTTGGATTTGGTTTTGGGTAATGAACCAGGCCAGGTGTTGGATTTGGAGGTAGGAGAGCACTTTGGGGACAGTGACCACAATTCGGTGACGTTTACGTTAGTGATGGAAAGGGATAAGTATACACCGCAGGGCAAGAGTTATAGCTAGGGGAAGGGCAATTATGATGCCATTAGACGTGACTTGGAGGGGATAGGTTGGAGAAGTAGGCTGCAAGTGTTGGGCACACTGGATAAGTGGAGCTTGTTCAAGGAACAGCTACTGCGTGTTCTTGATAAGTACGTACCGGTCAGGCAGGGAGGAAGGCGTAGAGTGAGGGAACCGTGGTTTACCAAAGAAGTGGAATCTCTTGTTAAGAGGAAGGAGGAGGCCTATGTGAAGATGAGGTGTGAAGTTTCAGTTGGGGCGATGGATAGTTACAAGGTAGCGAGGAAGGATCTAAAGAGAGAGCTAAGACGAGCAAGGAGGGGACATGAGAAGTATTTGGCAGGTAGGATCAAGGAAAACCCAAAAGCTTTCTATAGGTATGTCAGGAATAAGCGAATGACTAGGGTAAGAGTAGGGCCAGTCAAGGACAGGGATGGGAAGTTGTGTGTGGAGTCTGAAGAGATAGGCGAGATACTAAATGAATATTTTTCGTCAGTATTCACTCAGGAAAAAGATAATGATGTGGAGGAGAATGCTGAGACCCAGGCTATTAGAATAGATGGCATTGAGGTACATAGGGAAGAGGTGTTGGCAATTCTGGACAGGCTGAAAATAGATAAGTCCCCGGGGTCTGATGGGATTTATCCTAGGATTCTCTGGGAGGCCAGGGAAGAGATTGCTGGGCCTTTGGCTTTGATTTTTATGTCATCATGGGCTACAGGAATAGTGCCAGAGGACTGGAGGATAGCAAATGTGGTCCCTTTGTTCAAAAAGGGGAGCAGAGACAACCCCGGCAACTATAGACCGGTGAGCCTCACGTCTGTAGTGGGTAAAGTCTTGGAGGGGATTATAAGAGACAAGATTTATAATCATCTAGATAGGAATAATATGATCAGGGATAGTCAGCATGGCTTTGTGAAGGGTAGGTCATGCCTCACAAACCTTATCGAGTTCTTTGAGAAGGTGACTGAACAGGTAGACGAGGGTAGAGCAGTTGATGTGGTGTATATGGATTTCAGTAAAGCGTTTGATAAGGTTCCCCACGGTAGGCTATTGCAGAAAATACGGAGGCTGAGGATTGAGGGTGATTTAGAGATGTGGATCAGAAATTGGCTAGCTGAAAGAAGACAGAGAGTGGTGGTTGATGGGAAATGTTCAGAATGGAGTTCAGTTACAAGTGGCGTACCACAAGGATCTGTTCTGGGGCCGTTGCTGTTTGTCATTTTTATCAATGACCTAGAGGAAGGCGCAGCAGGGTGGGTGAGTAAATTTGCAGACGACACTAAAGTCGGTGGTGTTGTCGATAGTGTGGAAGGATGTAGCAGGTTACAGAGGGACATAGATAAGCTGCAGAGCTGGGCTGAGAGGTGGCAAATGAAGTTTAATGTAGAGAAGTATGAGGTGATTCACTTTGGAAGGAATAACAGGAATGCGGAATATTTGGCTAATGGTAAAGTTCTTGGAAGTGTGGATGAGCAGAGGGATCTAGGTGTCCATGTACATAGATCCCTGAAAGTTGCCACCCAGGTTGATAGGGTTGTGAAGAAGGCCTATGGAGTGTTGGCCTTTATTGGTAGAGGGATTGAGTTCCGGAGTCAGGAGGTCATGTTGCAGCTGTACAAAACTCTGGTACGGCCGCATTTGGAGTATTGCGTACAGTTCTGGTCACCGCATTATAGGAAGGACGTGGAGGCTTTGGAGCGGGTGCAGAGGAGATTTACCAGGATGTTGCCTGGTATGGAGGGAAAATCTTATGAGGAAAGGCTGATGGACTTGAGATTGTTTTCGTTAGAGAGAAGAAGGTTAAGAGGAGACTTAATAGAGGCATACAAAATGATCAGGGGGTTGGATAGGGTTGACAGTGAGAGCCTTCTCCCGCGGATGGAAATGGCTGGCACGAGGGGACATAGCTTTAAACTGAGGGGTAATAGATATAGGACAGAGGTCAGAGGTAGGTTCTTTACGCAAAGAATGGTGAGGCCGTGGAATGCCCTACCTGCTACAGTAGTGAACTCGCCAACATTGAGGGCATTTAAAAGTTTATTGGATAAACATATGGATGATAATGGCATAGTGTAGGTTAGATGGCTTTTGTTTCGGTGCAACATCGTGGGTCGAAGGGCCTGTACTGCGCTGTATCGTTCTATGTTCTATGTTCTATGAATGTAACTTGCCACTTGTCAGTCCAAGCCTGGATATTGTCCAGGTCTTGCTGCATTTGGACATGGACTACGTAATTAACGGAGGAGTCGCGAATGGTGCTGAACATTGTGCAGTCATCGCAAACATCCCCACTTCTGACCTTATGATGGAAGGGAGGTCATTGATGAAGCAGCTGAAGATGGTTGGGGCCGAGGACACTACCCTGAGGAACTCTTACAGTGATATCCTGGAGCTGAGATGATCGACTTCCAACCACCACAATAATATTCCTTTGTGCCGGGTATGACTCCAACCAGCGGAGAGTTTCCCCCCTGATTCCCATTGACTCCAGTTTAGCTAGGGCTCCTTGGTGCCATATACCCGGCCAAATGCTGCCTTGATGTCAAGGGCAGTCACTCTCACCTCTGCTGCCAGAACGAATTTGCAGAGGCAGTTTAATTAAGGGCCTGCTGGTGGCAATAGGCCAAGATGGTCTTACTCTGAGTTCACAAGTCTGTCCTATTGCCATCACCCGAGCAGACAGCTGTGTTTTGGAGGATTTGTCAATAAGCCTCCCTTTTCCAATAGGAAATTTCCCCTTTCCTATTGATAAGGCACCAACGTTGAGTAGTGTGGGGGGGGGGCCCTCCGGTTTCCTCCCACAAGTCCCGAAAGACGTGCTTGTTAGGTGAATTGGATATTCTGAAGTCTCCCTCTGAACAGGGCCGGAATGTGGCGACTAGGGGATTTTCACAGTAACTTCACTGCAGTGTTAATGTAAGCCTACTTCTGACAATAGTAAAGATTTTAAAAGATTAGGTGGCATCCTGGACAGGAGGCCAGGAGCGCAGTTGCTGCCTTAAATTGAAAGGAGGCCATTGAAGGAGATAATCCCCCTCCTGGAGCAACACGGTGGGACAGTGGTTAGCACTGCTGCCTCACTGCGCCAGGGTCCTGGATTCAATTCCAACCTCGGGTGACTGTCTGTGCAGAGGAGTCTGCACTTTCTCCGTGTCTGTGTGGATTTCCTCCGGGTGCTCCAGTTTCCTCTCTGTCCAAAGATGTGCAGCTTAGGTGGACTGGATGTGCTATATTGCTCCTTAGTGTTCAAAGATTAGGTGGGGTTGTGGGTGAGCAGGCCCGAGTAGGGTTCTTTTTTCAGAGAGTCGGTGCAGATTCAATGGGCCGAATGGCCGCCTTCTGCACTGTAGGGATTCTATGATTCCCACCCGAGGTCAGGGCAGTGTCACTTATCAGACTTTGTCCCCCTATCTCTGAACTCCTGCCGCCAGTCTGCAAATTGAGGCTGGGTGGGAAATGGTCCATGGAGGCCATCAACTGGCCACTTAAGGGTCTGAATTGGGGCAAAGCATGGGTGGGGGAGGGGGGAGGGGGGGGCGGTCAGCAGTGGCCAAGGACTTTCTCCTCCACTGGGAAATTGTGGAGGGCGGAGGCCAGTGGGAAAGCCATCTGAAGAATATTATGCCCGCCACCCCCCCCCCCTGCTCCCTCCAGCGGGGTCCCCATGGACTGGTGACTGGGGGGCCAGAGTTCTTAGGGTAGAAAACCGCTGCCTCTACAACAGGTCTGGATGAAACTCAGTTCACTGAGCCTACACCAGTGAACAAAACCCGCCATCTTGCTGCTCCTCACGGCTCCACACGACACCAGGCAGCGCACTGACAGCACCATCTGCGAGCTCGTTCCTGATTTGATCTTTCTAAACTAAAGTGGCTCGGGACAGGCAGGAAGGAGAACGACGCAGAAAGGCAAAGGAATGCCTCCAGTCAGCTGACACAGCACTTTGAAAGAGAAGAAACAAATCGCAGAAAGGCGGGGGGGGGGAGAGAAGGCCACAAACAATTGCTCACAAACGTGCTTTGAAAACTCAGTTTTGAATGTCAGGGGAAACAATGGCCCAGAAGGTTCAAAGGAGGTTACTGAGCAAAGTGGACAATTACACAAGACTGCAGATTCTCGTAGAGGCGCTGCAATATTGGACAACCTTGGAGCACACAAGCACCCATCAGATTAAATCAAATGGTATTTCCCCCTGGGCGTTCCAAACCTTTCACTGCCAGCGACATAGGACTTCAAATATCTGCCAGCACAGCTGATTGGGCTGGGGGTTGGAAAGGGAATTTTTTTTTTTAAAAAGCATTTGAGCACCTGCCCACACTGTGGTATTATCATAATTGCAAGAACTGCAAGGGTTAATGAAATATCTAGGTCAGCCACTAGAGGGAGCTAGAGTTACAAGCATATAAGACATAGTTGGAGTGCAGACTGAAGGAAAGATACTGTGAGTGAGAGCATCATAGTTTATAATAGTGTGGAGATTAGTTGTAGGTGAGTGTAGATTATATGTTAATTATTGAGGGCAGCACAATGATGCAGTGGTTAGCACTGCTGCCTCATGGCGCCGAGGATCCGGGTTCGATGCCGGCCCCAGGTCACTGTCCGTATGGAGTTTGCATATTCTCCCTGTGTCTGCGTGGGTCTCACCACCCACAACCCAAAAAGATGTGCAGTTTAGGTGGATTGACCATGCTAAACCGCCCCTTAATTGGATAAAAGAATTGGGTACTCTAAAAAATATGTTAATTATCAACTGTATATTATTTAGGAGCACGTGTCGAATCCAAATGAGTTGTGTTAATAAATTCATAGCCTTGCTCAAGTTCAAGCTATTTTGTGGTCTTTGTGAACACAATCACCCTGAATTTAGCAACACAAAGGACGCCACACTCGCCTCTCCCTGCTACCTCATCAAAAGAAGGAATTCTAGATGGTAAAATGATTCTGGGATTACTGAGTGATTGTCTGTCTTATCTGCATCCATTAATAGCTGATGACAAGTCTCGGGATCAATGGGCAGATTAGTCTAGACAGTCAGCGAAGAGCTCAAGAGTGGTGCTTAAGGACATCTAGTGCCATTTCCCTTGTCCTGAATGTCACTCGAGTTACACTCGAGCGCACATATTTACGATGAACAAACACTGCTACTTATTGTTTTTTCAAATTTAATTTAATTTTTATAAATTTAGAGTACCCAATTCAATTTTTCCAATTAAGGGGCAATTTAGCGTGGCCAATCCACCTACCCGTCGCATCTTTGGGTTGTGGGGGCGAAACCCACGCAGAGACGGGGAGAATGTGCAAACTCCACACGGACAGTGACCCAGAGCCGGGATCGAACCCGGGACCTCGGCGCCGTGAGGCAGCAGTGCTAACCACTGCGCCGCCGTGCTGCCCTCTGCCACTTACTGTTGAATGGTTTAGTGACGGCAATCATCCCAGAAGTGGGAATTTCTCCCAATTCTGACCCGTTGGTCATCTTCTGCCCTCTTCAAACTTGCCATTGTTTGTCTTTGATCATTTGCTCACAGGATGGGAGTGTCACAAAGCCGGCATTTATTGCCACCATTTAATTCGCCACCTTACTGAACCGCTGAAATCCACCCACAATCTTTCCTCAAGTTTTTTGTGCTTTATTGTAAACGAGTGGCTGGTTAGGTCACCACAGAGGTCACTACAGAGGTCACCACAGAGGTCACCACAGAGGTCACTACAGAGGTCACCACAGAGGGCAGTTAAGAATCAGCCACACAACTTGCCTGGCCTGACGCCAAAGCGGATGGATGACAGGCCTCCTCCTGTGCAGGACATTAGCGAACCAGATGAGCTTTTATAGTAATCCGGTCTTTTCATGATCAACATTACGGAGATTACCTTAGAATTGCAGATTTAGTCAATTTAAACTCCCTGGGATTTGAACTCCTGCCAGCTGGTGTTCTCTCTCTCTCTCTCTCTCTCTCTCCCCCCCCCCCCCCCCCCACACACACACACACTTTCTCTATCTTCCTCTCTCTCCCCCCGCACCACACCTCCCTCCCCTCCCCTCCCGCACCTCTCTCTAAACTCTTGTATAAACCTACCTGTCTGTCCAACTCTGCTCCACTGTCAAATTCTATTCAATTACTCCTGCAATATGCCTTGCAACATTTTATTGTGGGGAGGGCGCTATACCAATGCAAACTGTTGTGCAGCAGAGACATTACCCGCAAGGTAACTTGAATATAGGAATTTGGCATTTAGTATAACCTGATCTTACATCAAGTCTGATGATTGAAGGAATTTCAGATATATATTGTAGTATATGTATTTGGTGCAGTAATGGTTAAAAGCCTGGCTTTGTGTGTGACTGCTGCGATCATGTTTTTAAAAATCCTGGTTTGAAAGACGGCAGACACCTTTTCGAGACAGAGGTGCAACTAAAGCATCGTAAAAGATCATAATTCATTACATACAGTGGTTTTTGTTTGCTGAAGTTGAGCTGAAGGAATTTTGCTTATATTAAGAGGGTTCCCTGGAGAGTAGATGTGTTCAGTTTTAGTAAAATGATGTGGTTAATGGAGGTAGCCAGGGCTGAAGCAGTCAGGTTTTCAAATTCAGTTTTGGATTGGGAAGTGAACAGACAAGAAACTGTGCTCTCAATATAGTTCAGTATAAGACCTATGAGCACACTAGCAGTTTCTGTAGACGGGTGTGCAGACAGACCAGCAGTTTTGATTTTGCAAGACATGATTTTGCCTGTGACTAGAACAGCAGTTTCTGGAAAGGCTGGCAGGTTAAACAATAGTTTGGGACGGGCAAGAATCTGCAGGTTGGGTCCTGACGGAACTCTCTTTCTCAAAGTGGTTTAGCCAAGACATAGGTACACAGCAAGTAAAGTATTCCTGAGTCTGCTAACTGTATTTAAAAGTGGATTTTGACCTGGGGTGGGGTTTGATTAGAGATGAGGATAGCAGTTAAGGGTTATCATTTTATTATATTTTTAAGCATTGTTCAACTGGTAACTGAAATCTATTTGGCTTTATGATGTTAAAGTTAGTAATCAACGGGCAGCCCGGTGGCGCAGTGGGCTAGCCCTGCTGCCTCACGGCGCTGAGGTCCCAGGTTCAATTGCGGCTCTGGGTCACTGTGTGGAGTTTGCACGTTCTCCCCGTGTTTGCGTGGGTTTCACTCCTACAACCCAAAGATGTGCAGGCTAGGTGGATTGGCCACGCTAAATTGCCCCTCAATTGGAAAAAATGAATTGGTATTCTAAATTTTTTTAAAAGTTCGTAATAAAGTTTGTTTTAATATACTACATCCCAATTTGTGCGTAAAAATCACTTCTGGAGCGAAATATCTTTTCCTCGCAGTCTTATAAATGAATATTAGGGTTTCTGTCCGGTATCCTAGCAACTGTTGGGATCTGGTTTGGGATTGTAATACAAGTGATAGGTGGCAAAGTCAGTGTTGCATGAGCGGGGGAAGAGAGAGAGCACATATTCCCAATCCCCCCACCCAGACATGACCTCCCCTTGACGAAGCCGTGCCGACTCAGTCTTATTTTATCATGCACTTCCAAGTACTCCGCAATCTCATCGTTAAACACCTTCCATTCTCTGGATGGTTGTACCTCGGAAGATGTGCTGGGGAACCCCTCGGAGGTCCCCAGGCAAGGACTGCACGGGGGATAGGCCGAATGGCCTGCATCTGCTCCTACATCTTGTGGTCTTATGTTACTGAGAGAGTGCCAGTGACTATGGAAGGAGGCTGACATCAGATTAAAACAACCAAAGTCGTTTCAACAAATCTAAAAACACATTTTTCTACTTACTTTTTTTTGGCAGCTCTGCAGCAAAGTCAAGAGGGATGCCAGGACTGAGAATATTTCCCCAATTCAGTCACTCAGCTGCTCCCTCAGAGAGAAGGCCTCCTCTTGGAACTCCAGCATAGAGAGCCCAACCACAGTCCTCAACTGGGCAGCACGCCAGCCCTCAGGCCTCCAATTGGCCAATTCGAGGAAGATCACTGCCAGGTAACTGTTCCCTGCGTAGTGAAGAGTTGTCCCCACCACCACCGCCTTCACCCCCACTCCCCAGGACTGGTGTCGCAGCTCTGGGCCAAATCCCAAAATCCTGCCCCCCACCTCCCCCAAACCCTTGCTCTGCACGGCCCCACGGGATGTACCCCTCCCCTTCTAACTGTGAACGGGGTCAGCACTTCCATTTCCCGCATCAACCACCTTCACGATCACCTTGGAGACAGTCTTTGCATCGTACACTTGAGGGCGCTCTGCTTTGTAAAAAGGGGGACAGAAAACCCCCCTGGAGCTGTGAGCCCGCAGACACGACTGGGGGCAGAGATAGAGGACTGAACAGGTTTCAGAGTGGCCGAGGGGAAATCAGGTTTCCCCATATCTTTTGTTACAAGTATCATCATACCCCACTCCCCCGTTGTCTGTTTCTTGTGCTCAATGGCATAGCAAAGTTTTTATGCAGTTTGCAACCCTTCCTGCAGCCAGCAAATAGAGGAAGTACTGGGGGTCATTTAGCTACAGACCTCTCCACCCGTCAGGCCAGGTCAGCTGCGTCCCCGCTCCATCTTATTCACCATTATTCCTCATCCGAGTAATCAAGACCTGACATATCTCACTCTAATATGGATGTGCACCGTACCCTACCCCTGAAAATCTTTGGACAGTGGGAGGAAATCGGAGCTGTCTTGATATCCAGGTAAACATCATAGCACATACATACATACATACTGATGGACAGATCAACGGGCCAATCAACACACACACAACACGACAGCCAATCACAGGCAAGAGCATACACAGTACAAAACAGGGAACACAACACTTCCTGGGCACTCGAGGACGAGACAGCTCAGGGCACAGAGCTCATTACAAGCCACTCAGACATCCACCATGTGCTGAGTGCCACTACAAGATAGAATTAGGAATAGGTCCACAGATTCAAGGGTTATGATCGAACATCAGTAAACAGTATACAACTGTAAATAGATGTTTGAAATAAACCTGAGTTGTACCATTCGCAACCGTGTTGGTCCGTCTGTGTAGCAGAGGACCCAACACTTCATAACTGTGGTACCTACCTCCAAATCCTCCGGAATCTGCCATCCTGCGCCATGGACACCGTCAACACACCGCAGCCGCTGCAAGTTGCTGGAAACCTCAGCGTTAATTGGAAGCTGTTCAAGCAGCGCTTCCAGCTCTTTCTGGAAGCCAACGAAAAGGAGAGCGCCTCGGACACCAGAAAGATCGCAATCCTCCTCACCACGGCAGGTCAACACGCCATCCATGTCTACAACTCCCTGGTGTTCGCGGAAGGTGAAGACAAGACCAAATACAAGACGGTCCTTCACAAGCTCGACCAACACTTCAATGTCGAGGTCAACGAGAGCTTCGAGAGGTATCTCTTCCAGCAGCGCCTGCAAGGTAAGGATGAGCCCTTTCAGTCATTCCTTACGCATCTCCGTATCCTCGCGCAGTCCTGCAGTTACGACACCACCTCCGATTCCATGATTCGGGACCAGATTGTTTTTGGGGTCACCTCGGGCACCCTACGCCAGCAGCTCTTAAAAATAAAAGGCCCCACCTTAGCCTCCACAATCGAAGCCTGTGCCCTGCACGAAAACGCGACTAGCCGCTATACCTAATTTCAGGCGGCCGAATTGGCGCGGCAGGGGTCCTACGCGGCCGGATCGGTGAGGCAGGCGTCCTACGAGGCCGAACGGGTCCAGGCGATCGAGTTCCTCCCGGCCCGCAGCCCAGATGAGGGCTGCCATTTCGCGCGCTTTTCGAGGCCTCCCGCGCCTGTGCGCGCCAAAAACGACGGCAACACTGAGGAGCGTGATGCGCAGGCGCGCTCGACGCAAGACCGAACTGCGCATGCGCAGTGGCACAACGAACGCCATGACGTCACGACGCGCGGCAACTGTGGAGCCGCACATTTAAAGCGGTAATGTCCCGCAAGTACCCGACAATGCCTCCGCTGTGGCAAGGTGGGCCACTACGCTGCCTGCTGTCGAGCAGCTCAACCTGCCAATGTTCCCCAACTCCGACAACCTCGCAGGGACGTGCGGACCATTCAGCCTCCTTACTACGAGTTGTGCCCAGACGATATCCAGACCAGTGACACAGACGACCGGGAGGCCTTCCGTGTTGCGGTCATTGATGGGAACCGAATGTCTCCAGCCAGGACCCTCCAGCCGATGCAAGTTAACACTGTCAATCCGGGTGATGAATGGTGTGCCACCCTAACGGACAACCCGAATTCGTCACCCACCTACTAGACTGGACTTATGAGACTGTTTGTACATTGAACTCATACTACCACTGTGTTAATACGTTTCTGTTCTTATCGTTACAGGAATTTGTTTTGTTGTTCAACATTTCCCCGTTCTTTGTTTATGGTACAATGTCGTTGTTATGTCGCACCCGACATCGCCCCTTGTATATAGTTTAGCCCCATGTACATGCTGTAGATATTGCACACACACACATTCAGCTGCACTCAGTACACATCTCTATTTATAACCACATAGGCACATGTTCTTGTAAAAAAGGGGGAATGTCATGATATCCAGGTAAACATCATAGCACATACATACATACATACTGATGGACAGATCAACGGACCAATCAACACACACACAACACGACAGCCAATCACAGGCAAGAGCATACACAGTACAAAACAGGGAACACGACACTTCCTGGGCACTCGAGGACGAGACAGCTCAGGGCACAGAGCTCATAGCAAGCCACTCAGACATCCACCATGTGCTGAGTGCCACTACAAGATAGAATTAGGAATAGGTCCACAGATTCAAGGGTTATGATCGAACCTCAGTAAACAGTATACAACTGTAAATAGATGTTTGAAATAAACCTGAGTTGTACCATTCGCAACCGTGTTGGTTCGTCTGTGTAGCAGAGGACCCAACGCTTCAGGAGCATTCAGAGGAAACCCACGCCGACACGGGGAGGAAGTGAAAACTCCACACAGATAGTCACCCGAGGTCAGAATCGAACCCGGATCCCTGGTGCTATGGGGCAGCAGTGCTAACCACTGTGCCACCCACCACAAAGAGATTTGTTAGAGGTATTCAAAATCATGAGGCGTCTTGGCAGAGGTGATAGGGAGAACCTGTGCTCAACAGCAGAGGGGTCGGGGACACCGGTTTATGGTGATTGGCTGAAGAAGCAATGGGGTCAACAAGGAACACGTTTCTTTTTTTAAAAAAATAACCACAGCGAGTGGTTATGGCCTGGACCGAGAGTGCGTGGAGATAACTTCAATCATGACTTTCAAAGGAACGGGATAATTACCCTGTCATGATATCCACATCAGCATATCATGGTGCAATCACACACACACTGATAGAGAGGCAGTTGGACCAACCAGCACACACATAACATCGCAGCCAATCACCAGTGAGAGCACACGCACTATAAAACAGGGAACACCACAGTTCCCGCTCATTCTACCAGGAGATAGCTCAGAGCACAGAGCTCACAGCGCGCCACTCAGATATAGGCCATGTGCTGAGTGCCTCACTAAGATAGTGATAGGGCTGGGTCCACAGGTTAGCTGGTGAAACACGTACCCAAGCCAGTAGTTAGTTGTTACCGTTGTTTAGACAATAAAACAGAGTTGTACCATCTGCAGCCGTGTTGGATCATTTGTGCATCGGAACACCCAACACGACATACCCAAAGACCAAATTATTTTTCAGGGCGTGTGCGTGTGTGACCATTCTGTGATTTCATCATTACTGGGCACAGCACATGCGTCCAAACAGGCCAGTGGCCCCTCACCTCATTCGGACTGTGGAACGACCCTGGCTCCACTCCAAGCCCCTTTCTCCTGAGCTTGCCAACGTATACAGAGATTTTCGAAACACTCCCAATTTGAAAACTCACATCCTCATGTCGAAATCCCCCACCACCCCGCTTTCCCACTCCCCCCACCCACCTCCCAGCCCCCCAACAACCCTCATCCCCACAGCCATTTGATCTTCAAAAGAGATCCACTATCCTCCAATTCTGGCCTCTTGTGTATCCCCCACTTCCTTTATTCCACATCTGGTGATCCTGCCTTGAGCCATCCGGTCCCCAAGTTTGGGAATTCCTTTGTGGAACTGATGCACGGTCAATTGCACAAAGACTAAAGTTGGGTACAACTGTGGCTTTATTACAGTCAGATGCGTGGCCTCCTGCTGCAGCTGGCGAAATGGCAGGGCACTGGAGGTCATGCATATTTATACAGTTCTCCGTGGGCGGAGCCAGCCGGCAGGAGCTACTGGCGAACCTGTAGTGCAGGTCCTACCTTACATCCCCTAATACAGTGGCTCACCACAGGAACCTCTTTGTCCCTTTCTCCCTGCCTCCTTTAGTGATGCTCCTTAAAACCAAACGCTGGCCAAATGTTTGGTCGCCTGTCCCAATACCTCAGGCAACTCACTTAACATTTTCTTGTTTGATTATGGTCCTGTGAAGCACCTCGAAGGGCTTGACTACATTAAGGGTGCTATATAAATGCAAGTTATGGGAATCTCACGATTAAGGTGAAACTCACTTTTCCAGCTATCCCGATGGAATAGAAATGGAAAAGGTCACACAAGTCTCCTTAATGCATTCACGTCAGGAAGCATTCACCCTCTTGTGTTAAAGAGCAAGAGAGGCAGCAAACAGCTGTGGAGAAAATAAATCTTCTGCATTAAATTCAAACCCAGATCATTGAGATAATGGTTTTAATTATATAAGATTATTTTTGTTACATTGGAAACATTTCAATTCGCTGCAGTACTATTAAAAGCGGGCTGGTGGCGCTGCTGAGCTTTTTGGAGCGGTTACTAGCCTCGACAGCACCATCACTGTCCTGCTATTGCAGCTCGTTTCCCCATCCTTCATCCCATTTGCTTCTTGGCAGTTCCAAGGCCATCAATTAGGAGGAGCAGGAGTAGGCCATTCGGCGGCCATTCGGCCCCTCGGGCCTGCCCCACCATTCAATAAGATCATGGCTTGTAACCACAATCCCACACTCCTGCCTGTCCCCATAACCCTTGACCCCCTTGGCGACCAAAAATCTGTCTAACTGTGTTTCATATCTTCAATGACCTCCCCTCCACTGCTCTCTGGGATAGAGAACACTGCGGACTAACCACCCTCAAGTGAAGAAATTCCACCTTAAATGGGAGACCCCTTTATCTTCAAGGTGTGCCCCCTTTCAACAATGATTTTGGAAAAATCATTGCGAGGAATACATGAGCCCATAACATTTCTCATACAGAATCCCTCTAGTGCAGAAGGAGGCCATTTGGCCCATCGAGTCTGCACCGACCCTCTGAAAGGGGGTAACCCCACCTAACCTATGGGTCAATTTTATCATGGCCAATCCACCTAACCTGGCTTTTGACAAGGTGCCACACAAAAGGTTGCCGCATAAACTAAAGATGCATGGCATTGAGGGTAAAGTGGTAGCATGGGTAGAGGATTGGTTAACTAACAGAAAGCAGAGAGTGGGGATAAATGGGTGTTTCTCTGGTTGGCAACCTGTAACTAGTGGGGTCCCTCCAGGATCAATGTTGGGCCCGCAGTTGTTCACAATTTACATAGACGATTTGGAGTTTGGGACCAAGTGCAATGTGTCAAAGTTTGCAGACGACACTAAGATGAGTGGTAAAGCAAAAAGTGCAGAGGATACCGGAAGTCTGCAGAAGGATTTGGATAGGTTAGGTGAATGGGCTAGGGTCTGGCAGATGGAATTCAATGTTGCCAAGTGTGAGGCTATCCATTTTGGGAGGAATAACAGCAGAATGGATTATTATTTAAACGGTAAGATGTTAAAACATGCTGCTGTGCAGAGGGACCTGGGTGTGCTGGTGCACGAGTCGCAAAAAGTTGGTGTGCAGGTGCAACAGGTGATTAAGAAGGCTAATCGAGTTTTGTCTTTCGTTGCTAGCGGGATGGAGTACAAGACTAGGGAGGTTATGCTGCAATTGTATAGGGTGTTGGTGAGGCCGCATCTGGAGTATTGTGTTCAGTTTTGGTCTCCTTACCTGAGAAAGGACGTACTGGCACTGGAGGGAGTGCAGAGGAGATTCACTAGGTTGATCCCAGAGTTGAGGGGATTAGATTATGATGAGAGGTTGAGTAGGCTGGGACTGTACTCATTGGAGTTTAGAAGGATGCGGGGGGATCTTATTGAAACATATAAAATTATGAAGGGACTAGATAGGATAGATGCGGGCAGGTTGTTTCCACTGGTCGGGGAAAGCAGAACTAGGGGGCATAGCCTCAAAATAAGGGGAAGTAGATTTAGGACGGAGTGTAGGAGGAACTTCTTCACCCAAAGGGTTGTGAATCTCTAGAATTCCTTGCCCAGTGAAGCAGTTGAGGCTCCTTCTTTAAACGTTTTTAAGAAAAAGATAGATACCTTTCTAAAGAATAAAGGGATTCGGGGATATGGTGTATGGGCCGCAGAGTGGAGCTGAGTCCACAAAGATCAGCCATGATCTCATTAAATGGCGGAGCAGGCTCGAGGGGCCAGATGGCCTACTCCTGTTCCTAGTTCTTATGTTCTTATGTTCTTATGTATCTTGGGACTTTGGGAGGAAGCCGGAGAACCCAGTCGAAACTCACGCAGATACGGGAAGAACGTGCAGACTCCACACACAAAGTCACCCAAGGCCAGAATTAAACCCGGGTCCCTGGCGCGGTGAGGCAGCAGTGCTAACCAATTTCCAATTAAGGGGCAATTTAGCGTTCCCAATCCACCTAACCTGCACATCTTTGGGTTGTGGGGGCAAAACCCACGCAAACACGGGGAGAATATGCAAACTCCACATGGACAGTGACCCGGGGCCGGGATCGAACTGGTGAGGCAGCAGTGCTAACCACTGCGCCACCATGCCGCCTGAAAAGGAGGTTTATTTACAGCCAAATGAAAAGGCCGCAAGATAGGTACAGCGCATACATCTCAGTCATGGGCGGTCCCAATCGGGGCCAGCTTTTCAGGGTTGATTCTCAGACCCAGCTGATGGGTCTCCCCCCATCGTTTTGAATCACGTTCTCGGATCTTCAGAGCCTTTATAGAAACCTAAACATATGATGAAAAAGTTATATAATGCAAGAGAGAGTGAGGGGAGGGGAGGCATGGTTGGGTCAAATGTTCCCTCTCTATGCTAAAATTCTATGCAATTATTAAATAATAATAATAATCGCTTATTGTCACAAGTAGGCTTCAAATGAAGTTACTGTGAAAAGCCCCTAGTCGCCCCATTCCGGCACCTGTTCGGGGAGGGCGGTATGATTGCTAAACGTTTGAATGATTGCTACAAGTTTGGTCTCAATGGAGTCACTTTTACTCCACTGGGCACCAAACAAAGTCTTCAAAGAGGAACTGGATCAATTCGGTGAAGAGGTTGGAGGGGTCAGGATCCAGAGAGGGAACCTCATCAGATTGGATGGGGAGGTAATAACAGAAGTAGTGCAACATGTCGCTCGCTGCTGCATGCAATAGATTCAAGGATTTGACAAGCAGAGGGACTCAGTTTAACAACTCTTCAAGATACGGCACCTCTGACAGCGCAGCACTCCCCAGGAGCATCAGCGTACGTTTGGTGTTCCGGAGTGGGACTTGAGCATGTTGAAGACAGAAACTGATAGATTCCCGGAGACTAACGTCATCAAGGGATAGCGTGGGAAAAGGCATTGAGGTAAAGGATCAGCAATAATCAAGTCGAATGTTGGACAGGCTCGAGGGACCGAATGGCCTACTCCTGCTCCTATGTTCCTAACCCACAAGCCAGGGGCGAAGGAGCTCTGCACCGAGATAGGATCAAAAACAATTTCTTTCCCAGTGACAGAGCCTGAGGGGGAACAGCGAGAGGGAGAAAAAGTTTGAGCAAAGATACACACACACACACACCAAGAATGAGCTCCTTCAGGAGAGCAGAGAAAATAGATTGTAGGCTGAGACATAGCGGAGGGTAAAATGAAAGATTGCTAAAAGGGAGGAGGAGACAGAGTCAGTTTATAATAAAGCAGAATGGGACAATCTGGACAGATCTCAGTGCTGATACATTAGTCAGGTCAGCTCAGCTTCACAGTGACAGTCTGTATTTTATTTCAAAACAGCCCGCGGATGAGGACTGCAAAGCTGGGAAAGCCTACACTACTCCAGGGAATGGTGCAATGCAGCACACCAGAACCTTCAGGAAGGATCATTCTCACAATCTAACATCCTGCAGGGGAGCTTTTCCCCTCTTACAGAAGAGAAAAACATCCTTTTTGTGAAAACAAAAAAAAGAGAGAAAGTCGCATCACATCAACGTGCGACGCATCCCCAGTCGCAGATCGAAACGGACAGCCAGAGGAATCGTCCAAGGGTAAACAGCCTGGAGTACATCCAATCACCAGCTTCTGTTCGAAGCAGAGAGCTGTTTTAGACGCTAGATCATAAAACACTTTTTGGTACAACACACTGAGAGACAGATCGCAATGGCGTCTGCCGTTAGCACGATTTGCCTCTGCATCCTTCTGTAAATGGCGTCCAAATTCTGTGCAGTTTTAGAAGAAAGACAGGCGATCCCATTGAAACATAAAACATACTGAAGGAGTCCCCCCGAGAGGGTGAGAGGACACGAACAGATGGGGCGCGATTCTCCGACCCCCCACCGGGTCGGAGAATCGCCGGGGGCTGGCGTGAATCCCGCCCCCGCCGTGTCTCGAATTCTCTGCCACCAGAGATTCAGCGGGGCGGGAATCGTGCAGCGCCGGTCGGCGGGAATCGCGCCGGTCGGCGGGCCCACCCCCGGCGATTCTCCGGCCCGCGATGGGCCGAAGTCCCGCCGCTGTCAACGCTCGCCCGCCGGCATGGATTAAACCTCCTTTTGAACGGCGGGACAAGGCGGCACGGGCAGGCTCCGGGGTCCGGGGGGGGGGGGGGCGCGGGGCGATCGGGCCCCGGGGGGTGCCCCCACAGTGGCCTGGCCCGCGATCGGGGCCCACCGATCCGCGGGCGGGCCTGTGCTGGGGGGGGCACTCTTTTTCTTCCGCCTTCGCCACGGTCTTCACTATGGCGGAGGCGGAAGAGACCCCCTCCCCTGCGCATGCACGGGGATGCCGTGAGCGGCCGCTGACGCTCCCGCGTATGCGTCGCCCGGCGAAGACCTTGCGGCGCCGTCTGGAGAATTCCGCACCTTTTAGGGCGGCCGATCGCCGGAGTGGTTCACGCCACTCCATTACGCCGGAACCCCCCGCCCCGCCGGGTAGGGGAGAATCCCGCCCATGGTTTCTGCTGGTCAGGGAAACTGAATCACGGGGTGGAGACTCAGGCGGGTGGGGTGATTATTTAGGGCCAAGGTGAGGAGCAATTTCTTCATTTCAAGGGTTGTGAATCTCTGGAATTCCAGAGATTCCAGAGGGTTGTGGAAGCTCCATCGTTGAATATATTTAACCCCCACAAGGACCATGGCGAAACCATTGTTGACCTCCCATTGGGATTCATGGATTAGAAGCTTCCCAGATAGGGGGCGGAGGCCACCCAGCTGGAGCTCGTTGCAAGCGAACATAAAAGCCGTCCCAAAGCAGGGCCTGGTGTGGTTCGTTTCCCCAACAAGGACTGGACTGGGAGCGAGTTGCTGCCGTGAGCGGAATATTGTATTAGGTAAATAAACCGTGGTTTTCTTACCACTGGCTTCCTCAAGTTACTAACTGGCAACAAAGGAACAAGGAAACTCCTGGACTGGCTCGCGGCCTAGCCGCCCAGTAACTTGCTATCCCGGAGCACAGGGACACAACAGTTCAAGATGCGGCTATTCGGGAAGTTGGAAGCCTTTGATGAAGGCCTGAAAGGCTGGAAGCAGCGGGGCGGAGCACATGAGGCATTTCTTCCAGACGAGCGGGATTTTTGGGAAGTCCGTCAGAAAGTCCTCCCCCTGATTGCCAGCAGGGCCCTTGGAATCATAACGAAGCTGCCGTACCCGGCTGCACCGGACAACAAATCCTTTGATCTGGTCGCTATGGTTTCTGAACACTATGACCTCCAATCCTCCATAATTATGCAGCGGTATCGTTTTAATATGGCCGAGCGGTCCCCAGGTGAATCGATCACTGACTCCTCAAATCATCTAAGACGTCTAGCTGAGCATGGCAAGTTCGGGTCGTCCCTATCCGAAATGTTGAGGGATCGGCTGGTGTGTGGCATAATCAACAAGGCCACTCAGAGGAAGCCGTTTGCAGAGCCCACCTTGGATTTGAAACAGGCCATCGCGCTGTCCCAAGAGCATGCAGAGAAAGGAGTGCTGGGGCTGCATGGGTCCATGGACGATGGCGCCCATAGTTTGGCCCACCCTTCAATTCAAGCTCCCTCTCCATCACTGGACGGTGCGGGTCTGACCAGACCTCCTCCGAAAGGGCAGCCCCAGAGGCAGTTCCGCAGCCAGGTCAGGATCTGGGCAGCTACCGCCGACCGGTGGGATGGGGTGAGCCGGCCGCATTGCCAAACGTGTGGTTGGAGGGCTCGTGATGGTCAGAGCCGCCAACTGCAGCAGAGAGGACGCCGTCCGCGACAGCTGCCAAGATCACCACGATCCGGGGCATTGCACGTGGGCCCCCGGATGAGGAGGGCTGTTTAATGCAGCTGAACTGCATCACGGCTCCAAAGGTAGCACAGATCCAGGTCACATTACAGGTCAATGGTCACCCAGTGATAATGGAATTGGACACTGGAGTTTCTGACTCCATCGTGGACCACTGAACATTGTGGTGACTCTGGATGTTGTGTGACACAAAAGCGAGGTTAGCGACCTATACCAGTGGAGCCTTTGAGTATCGCGTGGTCAGTCTTCCCTTGGCTGTGGTGCAGGGACCAGGGCTCAATTTGTTGGGACGAGACTGGGTGAGTGTCCTCCGTTTTAACTGGAAACAGGTTTTTCAGATGGGCACCGGGAATCTGTACAACATACTGGGCAAATACCCCGAGGTGTCCAGAAGGGTCCAGGGGGCCAAGCCCATAGCCACGTGGGTCCTGATGTTCAGCCCGGTGTCACTGATGCATTGCTTGCCAAAGTTGAGGGGGAATTTTGACGCCCGCAGGATCTGGGGGTCATACGGCCGGTACAGTTTGCGGAATGGGTGACACCCGTGGTGCCGGTAAGAAGGGGAGATTTTAAGCTTACCATGAACAGAGCTTCACACCTGGACTGGTATCCGATGCCCAAGGTGGAGGATTTGTACAAAAAACTGGCTGGAGGATGGCCCTTCAAGAAGATTGGCATGAACCAAGCTAGACCCAAAGTCCAGGAAATTTGCTACCATTAATACTCATCGGGGGTTATTGGAATGCCCACTTCCCGTTTGGGGTTGCATCGGCCCCAGTAATTTTCCAGCGGGTTATGGAGAATATCGCGCCGGGCCTGCTGAAGGTGGCCGTCTATCTAGACGCATATGGACAACCTGCAGGAAATGCTCCAGCGGTTTTCCCAAGTAGGCGTCTGGGTAAAAGAGGAACAAGTGTGCCTTCCGCGCTAGAGCGGTGACCTATTTACAGGGATGGTCTACATCAAAGGTTCGGGCCCAATCCCCAAAGAACGGCACTGAGTCCGGTCATTCCTAGGCCTGATTAACTACTATGAGAAGCTCATTTCAAACCTGGACACTTTATTAGCTCCGCTCCATGTATCATTGAGGAATGGCCAGGATGCCTATGGATGTATCTACATGCGGATTTCATGGGGTCCATGTTCCTCGTCATTGTGGACGCCCACTCGGAGGTACAGGGCGGCCTCAACAATGTCCAGGGCTACAAAGAAAAGCCTGGGGCTTGTTTTCACACTCATGGGATCCCCGAGGTCCTGGTAACAGATAATGGGACGCTGATCACTAGCGGGACGCTGATCACTGGCGAAGACTCTGCAGCGTTTACCAAACGAAACAGCATTTGGCATGTTCGAACCGCCCAATATCACCCCTCCTTCAATGTCCTGGCAGGCTCACATTTCCGATCCTCGGCAGGAAAGTGGAGGTGCAGCAGGGGGCGTAGTAGAGGCGCCACAGCTAGAGGACACCAGGGTGACAATTTCACTCCGGGTGCAGTCTACGCTCACAATTTTGGTGATGGGCACTTTAACTCCCTGGCACCATGCTGGAGAGAATGGGTCCGGTCTTGTTCTTTGTACAAAGTCCAGGTTCAGGGGAGAGTTCAGAGAAAGCACTTGGACCAGCTGAAGAAGCGAGAGCCCGCACTTCACAACGCCCAACCGGCAGTATTGATGCCCCCTGTGCCAGGAACCGCCCCTGAGCCTGGGTTCCCAGTTGTCTGGATCACAGCACCCACTCCAGGAGGAAGATGACTCGAGATCAGAGATGGGTACAGAAGTGTCTGTGTGTGTCTGTGTGTGGGTGTGTGTGTGTGGGTGAAGAATGGATGAACTGGATGAAGAATCAGTAGCAAATCCAGTTAAATGGTCTGAATCTGTCCATCACATACTGTATAAAAAACCTCACAACTCACTCAATCTGCTCATTCAACGTGTCTCATCCTTCATCAACACTGACCTTGAAATCTCTGAAGTAATTTGCTAAATGTGGAATTCAGTTGAAAGCTGTGCTGTCACGTTCCTGACTATTATGCCAGTGTAAAGAGACAGCATTGGTACCAAAGGCAGCTGTTAAATTGTCTGTAAGGCTGGCCAGATTGTCCCTCCCACAAGGGGGGGGGGGGGTACAGAAGGGGTTAATGTAAATACACTAAGACTAAGTAAACACTAGAGGGAGCACCAGAGACGTCATGACATGCAGACATACAGCTAATGAACACATAGAATAGGACACGACCAATGGGCAGTCAAGACACCCAGAGGTGACACTACCACAAGGGGGCATTACACAACCCATATATAAGGACAGGGCACACATGCTCTGTCTCTTTCCACAGGCGACACTTAGAGAGTAGGACAGGGGCAGATCAGAAGCATTGCACCCACCGCATGGATTAGAGCAGACTGGTTAGTTAGATTGAGTTACTATAGCAAGATTAGCAGGAGAGTCAAACTCAAGTAGGAGAATTGTTAACTGTTCAATAAATATGTTAAACCTATCTCCAAGTCTGAACCTTCCTTTGTCAGAACATACATCAAGGAAGCAGCTTATGATACATGAAGAAGCAGAACACAACAGGTGCGTGAACCCTGCCCTGCAATTCACACAGGCCGGCACCTGGAGCCTTGAGGCCCACAGTTCACCTCCTCGCAAGAGGTTCCCTGCTCTGGATTCTAATCCGTCAATGGTGATGGAACGAGGGAGAGATCATGCTCAGTTGAGCTCACAATTTAGCACGGCCAAGCCACCTACCCTGTCCATCTTTGGGTTGTGGGGGTGAGACCCACGCAGACATGGGGAGAATGTGCAAACTCCACACGGGCAGTGACCCGGAGCCGGAATCGAACCCAGGTCCTCGGCGCCATGAGGCAGCAGTGCTAACCGCTGCGCCACCGTACCGCCCCTGAAACCCACTTCGTGAGCAATTAGACAAAGTCTAGCATCTGTGGAGCTGCACCTCTAACATGGAGGAATTGACTGGAGAGGAAATTGAAAAAGCAGAAAATGTGTTAACATTACGTAGAAAAAAAAACTGGGGATTTTCCCCCAAATATATTTATCCCATGTCCAAACTTATCCCATGTCCAATCTTATCCATGCTCAATCTTATCCCATGCTCAATCTTATCCCATGTTCAATCTTATACCATGTTCAATCTTATACATGCTCAATCTTATCCCATGTTCAATCTTATCCCATGTTCAATCTTATCCCATGTCCAATCTTATCCCATGCTCAATCTTATCCATGTCCAATCTTATCCCATACTCAATCTTATCCCATGCTCAATGTTATCCCATACTCAATCATATCCCATGTCCAATCTTATACCATGCTCAATCTTATTCCATGCTCAATCTTACCCCATGTCCAATCTTATCCCATGTTCAATCTTATCCCATGCTCAATCTTATCCCATACT
Organism: Scyliorhinus torazame; assembly: GCF_047496885.1. Classification (NCBI taxonomy): domain Eukaryota; kingdom Metazoa; phylum Chordata; class Chondrichthyes; order Carcharhiniformes; family Scyliorhinidae; genus Scyliorhinus; species Scyliorhinus torazame. Next base: position 98,799,375 of record NC_092728.1, on the reverse strand, counting down.
CAATCTTATCCCATGTCCAATCTTATCCCATGTTCAATCTTATCCCATGCTCAATCTTATCCCATACTCAATCTTATCCCATGTCCAATCTTATCCCGTTTCCAATCTTATCCATGCTCAATCTTATCCCATGCTCAATCTTATCCCATACTCAATCTTATCCCATGCTCAATCTTATCCCATGTTCAATCTTATCCCATGTTCAATCTTATACCATGCTCAATCTTATCCCATGTTCAATCTTATCCCAAGCTCAATCTTATCCCATGTTCAATCTTCTTCCATGCTCAATCTTATCCCATGTTCAATCTTATCCCATACTCAATCTTATCCCATGCTCAATCTTATCCCATGTTCAATCTTATCCCATGTTCAATCTTATACCAGGCTCAATCTTATCCCATGTTCAATCTTATCCCATGCTCAATCTTATCCCATACTCAATCTCATCCCATGTTCAATCTTATCCCATGTTCAATCTTATCCCATGTCCAATCTTATCCCATGCTCAATCTTATCCCATGTTCAATCTTATCCCATGCTCACTCTTATCCCATGCTCAATCTTATCCCATGATCAATCTTATATCATGCTCAATCTTATCCCATGCTCAATCTTATCCCATGTTCAATCTTATCCCATGTTCAATCTTATCCCATACTCAATCTTATCCCATGCTCAATCTTATCCCATGTTCAATCTTATCCCATGTTCAATCTTATCCCATGTTCAATCTTATCCATGCTCAATCTTATCCCATGCTCAATCTTATCCCATGTTCAATCTTATCCCATGTTCAATCTTATCCATGCTCAATCTTATCCCATGCTCAATCGTATCCCATGCTCAATCTTATCCCATGTTCAATCTTATCCCATGTTCAATCTTATCCCATGCTCAATCTTATCCCATGTTCAATCTTATCCCATGTTCAATCTTATCCCATGCTCACTCTTATCCCATGCTCAATCTTATCCCATGATCAATCTTATACCATGCTCAATCTTATCCCATGTTCAATCTTATCCCATGTCCAATCTTATACCATGCTCAATCTTATCCCATGTTCAATCTTATCCCATGCTCAATCTTATCCCATGCTCAATCTTATCCCATACTCAATCTTATCCCATGTTCAATCTTATCCCATATCCAATCTTATCCCATGTTCAATCTTATCCCATGTTCAATCTTATCCCATGTCCAATCTTATCCCATGCTCAATCTTATCCCATGTTCAATCTTATCCCATGTTCAATCTTATCCCATGTCCAATCTTATCCCATGTTCAATCTTATCCCATGCTCAATCTTATCCCATGTCCAATCTTATCCCATACTCAATCTAATCCCATGCTCAATCTTATCCCTTGCTCAATCTTATCCCATGTTCAATCTTATCCCATGTCCAATCTTATCCCATGCTCAATCTTATCCCATATTCAATCTTATCCCATGTTCAATCTTATCCCATGCTCAATCTTATCCCATGTCCAATCTTATCCCATGCTCAATCTTATCCCATACTCAATCTTATCCCATGCTCAATCTTATCCCATGCTCAATCTTATCCCATGTCCAATTGCCTTTTGATCATTATCTCATTGCTGGAATAAAGTGGCTACCACATTTCCTGCATTGCAACATGACTACATTAGCTACAAAGCGCTGAGAGACAGTCCAAGGTTGTCCCACTTGAGGTAGCCTAGCCCAGTGCCAGCATGTGGAATCAAAGGACCTTTCCCAATCTCTACGGCCCAAACAGACACCAAAGCCCAGCAGCGGTCTAGCAGGAGGGAAGGGAGGGACACGGGTGACTGCGGTGAGGGAGGTAGAAAACAGCAAGCCTGTAACCACTGGGCGGGTGACCTGGGAGCTGCCCACCCTTCAGATTGGGAAGCAGTGTTGCTGAGAGAGCGCATGATAGCAGGTGTACAGTTTAGCCCCCATTGCAGAACAATGTCGTTTTGGAGACAGAAATTGGAGCATTTTCAGGCATAAAATGCCTACTTTGGTTAAGAGAAAGAGTAGGTCAATGAATACTTCCACATCCAGCTCACATTGTATCCAACAATCATGGCTTCACAATAAATCAACAGGTTTTGACCAGATCGCAAAATGCAACCTCCAAGTACAGGGTCAAAAACAAGGAAACACCATCGCAGCATCTGGAAAGCCACAGGACATGGCTTGAAGTGAACCGGGATGTGCACATCCTGATCATTGACGAGTCCTTCAATTAACCCATCAGGTTGGTAGAGAGAGCCTCTTTGCCCAGGCTCCATTGGGGGAATTCCTCCCGAACCCCTTCAGGTGGAAAGTACAACAAATTAAACGGTGAGATTCCACGATTTGATCTTCTTCAGGATTATGAAATAGTGAATGGCTGAGTTCCATGGAGCAGGGAATAGAGGAGAGGTTACAACCGTTGCCACATCATTAGAACTAAAGATAGGATCTGGGGTGGGCCATCCGGCACCTCAAGACTATTCCGCCATTCAACGAGGCCATGGCTGATCTTGCGCACCAACTCCACCTTCCTACACATCCCCATGTCCCTCAAAACCCCAAAAGTCCATTGACCAATGTAACAAACCCCACAAGACCCACGGGGATGCCCCGACTGATCGCCCCGTGGAATACAGGCTCCCCTGCAGAGGGGCTGAGGCCTACCAGCGGGGCTCGTTAAACCGGACCGATAAAAGCTGGCCCGGGTGGGAGCCGGCATTTTCAGATGGTTCCGGCTGGGACTGGATGTACGGCCCTCCGCATTGCGGCTTTGCATTTATTTGCTGGATAAACTTTTTGAGTTCGAACCCTTCTCTGGACTCCTGTCATGATAACAACTGCTCTCTTGAACAGGTGTTCTCAACTCCCCTGCCAGGGGAGATATTTTCTCAGGATCTTAGAATTTTCTATGCTTCAATTAGATGGCCTCTGGTTTGGAGTGCTAATGGTGGGGACATGCTCTTTCTGCACTGCAGGATCTCACCAAGGTTCCTACCACAGCACCGTCCCAACCCACGGCCTTTTCTCTCTCAAGAGGGCTGTGAGTCTCGCGAACGCTCTTCCTCCAAAGGGCAGCGGAAGTAGGGTGTTTAAATATTTCTACGGCAAAGCTAGATAGATTTGTGATCAACAAGTGACGGTAAAAGTTTAATCAGGCGTGGACCGGAATGTGGGGTTGAGGTCATAATCCGATCGGCCGGCGGCCGCCTGGTGGCGCAGTGGTTGGCACTGCTGCCTCGCGGCGCCGAGGACCCGGGTTCGGTCCCGGCCCCAGGTCACTGTCCATGTGGAGTTTGCACATTCTCCCCGTGTCAGCGTGGGTCTCACCCCCAAAATGGGGGCAAGTGGATTGGCCGCGCTAAATTGTCCCTTAATTGGAAACAAAAATAACCCAATCCGCCATGATCTTATTGAGTGGCCGGGGAAGGCTCAAGGGGTCGAGTGGCCTACTCCAGCTCCTTGCCCACTACCATCTAGAAGGACGAGGGTAGCAGATGCATGGGAACACAGATACCTGCAAGTTCCCCTCCAAGCCATTAACCACCCTGACTTGGAAAAATATCGCCGTTCCTTCACCGACGCCGGAACTCCCTCCATAACAACACAGTGGATGTACCTACACCACAGGGACTGCAGCCTTTCAAGAAGGCAGCTCACCCACCTCAGGGGCAATTAGGAATGGACAATAAATGCTAGCCCAGCCCCAGCAATGCCGACATCCCATGAAAATGATCATTTTTAAATTAAAGGCAGGCATCATTGATCCGATTGGACGAGAAGCAACTTCTCCTGTTCCCCAACAATATCAGAGAATCATATTGCATAGAAAGAGGTCATTCAGGCCATCGAAAGAGCTACGCAATTAGTCCCAATCACATTGTCATCGGCTTATCCCCGCAACTCTGAAAACATTCCCCCCCCCTCCCGCCGTTCAACCTTCTTATCCAAATCCCTTTTGAAAGTTATTATTGAATTTGCTTCCAACACTCTTTCTGGCAGCACACTGGAGAAAAATAAATGATCCTCGGCTGTGATTCGCCACTCTGGAGCCTACCTGCTGCCGTCAGTGGAGAGTTGCTATTGGTCCTCACTGGCGCTCGGAGCGGGGTCCGGTACGCGAGCCCCTCTCCTTCGCCATTCTAATTTATGCATGGGGGAAGAGCTCACCGGAATCCCGGTGTTTGCCCGCCATTTTGAGCGGATGACCTGATACCAGGGCTCCCTCCCCCGCACAAATCTTGTTGTCACCCCCCCCCCCTCACAACAGGAATAACAGGTCAACCCCCCTCCCCGTAGCGTGCGCACACACATGTGATTCAACCCCCCCCCCCACAACACCCCCATATCAGAGAGTGCCCCCGCCCCACCCACCCCCGGAGACCCCTGCTTGAAAACTGAACAGCGGTCCAGGCAGTAGAGTGAGATATCACTGCGTTCTCACTTACTCTTCCCTAACATGCTTCTATGCATGGCGGGCAGCACGGTAGCATTGTGGATAGCACAATTGCTTCACAGCTCCAGGGCCCCAGGTTCGATTCCGACTTGGGTCTCTGTCTGTGCGGAGTCTGCACATCCTCCCCGTGTGTTCGTGGGTTTCCTCCGGGTGCTCCGGTTTCCTCCCACAGTCCAAAGATGTGCAGGTTAGGTGGATTGGCCATGGTAATTTGCCCTTAGTGTCCAAAATTGCCCTTAGTGTTGGGTGGGGTTACTGGGTTATGGGGATAGGGTGGAGGTGTTGACCTTGGGTAGGGTGCTCTTTCCAAGAGCCGATGCAGACTCGATGGGCCAAATGGCCTCCTTCTGCACTGTAAATTCTATGAAATCTATGAAACATCTGCTGCCTCAGACAAAAGTGTTTAAAGCAGCTGTTACAAGTGTCAGAAGCTTCCTCAAGGTACACTTCAAAGGGCTTCAAATCCCTGACAGTCTTTGGAAGGTAAATCTTCCATTCAATTTAACAGAGCAATACATTGCACCAGCCAGTGATTGACTGTTTTATTGGTCCAGACACAGCTGGTTAGGGGGGGGTTTGTTTATTTATCTTTCCCTTCACACTTGAATGCATCTCAGTTGATGCTAACCACAATGTTTATAAACATGTTTGCAATGATGGATATCACCTCACTGCATCCTCAGCAGAAAACGTGCTGTGGGGAAGGGGTGGGGCAATCCAGTTATGCTGGTGATCCCCTTGACCCACCTCGGGATCCACCGCATCAGGGGAACGGCTGGATCAGGGTATTGAACTTGATGATCAACCGGCGGGAGATTGGAGCATCGCAACCCAGTTTGTCATTCGACACTTCATTCGCAGGCAGATCGGAATTCCCGATCGGAGCGTCATTGAATGGAAAATGCACCCCTCAGGCGGTTTTTAACCCGTTGTCTGACTGGCCAGACCCGCCCGTGGAAACTGTTTCTCCCCTTAGATCAGAACTACTTCCATAATCCAAGTATAATAATAATAATCGCTTATTGTCATAAGTAGGCTTCCATGAAGTTACTGTGAAAAGCCCCTAGTCGCTACATTCCGGCATCTGTTCGGGGAGGCCGGTACGGGAATTGATCCCGCGCTGCTGGCCTTGTTCTGCATTACAAGCCAGCTGTTTAGCCCACTGTGCTAAACCAGCCCCCTACCAAGTGTGTTTAGCAGCATCAGCCACTACTAACATCACACCCACTGGGTTAGCCATTGTGAACAGACACATCCTAAAACTATCGGGGTCGATTCAAATACACAGTCCAGTCAAGGTCAATGGCAGAACTAAAACTCTGGCATTGACCCACTCTGAGGCAGTGAACTGGTCTGGGGCCAGGGCTGCCAATTGACCAGGGCACATTCATCCTGACTTTATTAAGAGGCAGGGTTTACTACCCTAAAGCTGGCCGCAGAATTGGGGGAAACTGAGCCACAATTCTCGGCCCCCGACTGTGGCGAATGATGCAACGCGAAACAAAGTTCTCCCTCCGAACGTGAGGAAGCCGTTTTTCCTCCGACTAGTCAAACCCACGACAGTTAATGCCATTTCGCAAATGTCATCCTTTACCCAATGGTGATTTTAGTGGTCACCATGGAAACGGGCATTGCAGGTTCTTTTTCTGTTTGTGCACCGTGCAAAGTGCAACGCATTTGACTACGATTTGTGCGGAGACAGGGTAAGAGAACTGAGGTGATCATAACATGTTTACTGCAGATTTCGGACAAAATGATTGAAGCGTTGAATACTAGGCAAGCCTATACCCTCTTTGTCTGCCTGTACGGGTGTACCTGTCGTAGGAAAGAGCAGATTACCTGCCTATTCCTGCAGCCTCCTCATTCATTGGTCAACCCGCCAACACCCTCCCCTTCGCCCCGCCTGTAAAAGAGCAGGAGGGAAAGAAAAGAAAATGCAAAGCGTGCACCTTTCGCAACCTCAGGGCATTCCAACATGCTTGACAACCAATGAAATACTTTTGAAGCGTCGTGTAGTCACTGTTGGAATGCAGGCAATTTGCGCACAGCAAGCTCCCACAAACAGCAAAGTGACAACGACCAGAACTGTTTCAGTGGTCTTTGAGCGAGGGTTAAATATTGGTCGGGAGGCTGGAGAGAACTCCCCTGCCCTTCTTGCGTCAACTGGAGGGCCTCATCGGAAAGAGGTCGCCTCCCTCGAGGCCCAGCTCGAGGGGATGACGGACGGGAGAACGGTAAGGAAGACGTCGAGTAAGCCAGACAGAGCGGGGATGGACGGAGGTGGTGCAGGAGCCTGACGCCCTCACGTTCCTCTGAAGAGTTCGAAACACTCGCTTATCGGAAATCGGAGCCTTTCAGCGCTAGTGCTGGCAGCAGTGTGCCTCTGCTCGAGCACGTGCGTTCCATTCTCCCTTTATCCAACGTTTTTACATCGCATTCGAGAACACATAGCTCCCCGCACTGTCCCTGACAGCTAGGCTCAAACATATCCCAGGCCCTTACATCCCCCAAGCTTGCTGTGTGAAAATTGCTCACTATTGCCCCCCCACCAACCCAGACCCATAACGAGCTTGGCCACAAACTCAACAAACAATTAATCGGAAGTGTGCGAGTTACTGACTCAATCCACCTTCCCTCGCTTTGAAAGTCTAATCACGCCACTCAGGCGATGGGAACACTCCCCGAAATTTCAACCTTCCTGGTCCGAAAATCAGACGACAATCAGGCAATTGATTGCGGCCTTCTTATCGATCCCTTTAATCAAATTTTGGTTTGATGTTTGAAGTCTCGTTTGTGTTTCGCTTTTTGTTGAAGGCAGTTTCCCTTTCAGGGACTGTCCCTTTAATTTGTCCCTTGGTCCATTTGATTTTGTTTACTTGTGTCCATGTGTGGAGGAACTTCTGAACCCTCCAACGTAAATCAGGACTTTTAGTAGAAACGAGGCACAGCCGCCGATTGCTGCAAATGGTTTGTGACAAAATCGCACAGCAGCTGATTTTTGTCCGTGTTCCTCAGCCCTGCACAATATTGGTCTCTGTTGCAAGTTCACAAGTTCAACCGCCGGGAGAGCATGTGGGCAGTGGGGCTCCCAAAGGTGCATCCGCCTTGTCCTGTTGCAATGAAGAGTTAATGTGGACAGTGGCTGGTGGGCAGATGGGCTATCTGCGGGATCTCCGAGCAGGCAGCGAGCGGGACAGCTGGCCTTCACCATAAGCCTGGACTTAAAAAAAGCTTACAAGACATTGGGGGGGGGGGGGGCTAGGCAACGGAGTATTGCAGCAACATAACTGACGAGTCCAACCCAGAGTGGTGACAAGGGAAACAAGGATATTGAACCAAGAAGCAAAAGGTGAGTTCAGAGACATAGTGGAAAAGTCATTTATAATAACTAAAGACGCTATTTTAAAATAAATAATAAATAAAACCTGTGATGACCATCAATTCAGTCGAGACAGTTTGTACCAAAGAACAGTGGCTTTAATCAACTAGATGTGTGCCAACCTGTAGCTTCTCCCGCACTGAGAGCCTGTCTCAGGTCGGCCGGTTATATACCTCCTCAGAGGGGCGGAGCCACAGGCGGAGCCAACAGCAGCATCAACACAACAATTCAACAGCAACAGTAACAGTAACAACAGTGAGTATATACAATAGTGGATGTCGATGACAATAGTAATAATAGAACAACAGTGAGTATATACAATAGCCATACGTGGCTCACCACAACCTGCCCCTGGAGTTTCCCAAACCCCTCATCTTTACTGAGCTTGGAGCTGGGAAAAGACAAACTCTCCCCATCAACACCCCTCAACAAAATGGTCCCATAATTACCCTAACCACCCAGCACAAAATGTTTGAAATGAAAGGCTTCTTCATCCAGGTATTGGGCCACAAAATGTCATCATTTGCCCCCTTGGGCAACTTAAAGTGTGGAGCTGGGAAAAAAAATCACACAAAAGGTATTTCTTTCTGAAGATGCGGGGCAGAGGACTATTGACACAAGAACCAACTCTCCGGAGAACGTGTGCTGTCAGCACCCAAAAAGCCAGTACCAGTGCACAGGCGGTTTATTTTTTTTCTCTCAATAGGATTCAGAATACAAACCCAGCAGTGGTGGCTTGCGTGACTCGTGTGTTTTTAAACTAGAAAGGGAAACAGGAAGGGAGGGAGGGGAAGAGAGAGGGAGGAGAAAGACATTTACATGTTGCCTTTCGTGATCTCAGGCCCGAAAGGAAGCCACATTTGGAGCGTAGTCACTGAAGTGTTGTAGGAAACACATCTGCCGATTTGTGCACAGCAAGCTCCCCCAAAAAAGCCATGTTATTTATGACCCAATAAATGTTATAGTGATGCCGATTGAAGGACCAATATTCATAGAATCATGGAATTTACAGAGCAGAAGGAGACCATTCGGCCCATCGAGCCTGCACCGGCTCTTGGAAAGAGCGCCTTACTTAAGCCCACACCCCCACCCTATCCCCGTAGCCCACCTAACCCAAGGGCAATTTATCACGGCTAATCCACCTGAGCTGCACATCTTTGGACTGTGGGAGGAAACCGGAGAGCCCGGAGGAAACCCACCCAGACACGGGAGAACGTGCAGACTCCGCACAGACAGTGACCCAAGCCAGGAATCGAACCTGGGACCCTGGAGCTGTGAAGCAACTGTGCTAACCACTGTGCTACCGCGCTGCCAGGACACCAGGGATAACTTTTCTTTGAAATAGCGCTATGGGATCTGTTACACCCACCTAAGCAAGCAGACAGGGGGCGCAATTTAAGAGTTTAAAAAAGCAGCGCCAAGAAGGACCCCGCTATCAGACGTGACTTGGTTTTGGTTTTTTGGGCCTTGGTGAGGAAGGCCCTGCCATGGCAACACTTATCTTCAGTTCCTTCCCTGACGAGCTCAGTGCTGGAAGAGATTGGGCACCATTTTATAATCTGGACCCCGCCACCCAGCCTCCAACCCCCGCCCCCCCCCCAATGCAGCAACATACCCGTTAGGGGTCATCGAGAACCCCCCCCCCCCACCCTCACCCCACCTCCATTGCACCCCTGGGCCCGATCCCTAGGGTCGCTCAAAGGCGCCAGGCTAGCAGGGCCAAGGTTCCCTGCCCAGAGCCCGACCATCCAGGGAGCCTCCAAAGGCCTGGGAGAACCCCCCACGTGGCATTTGTGGGGACCCGTGCTAAACGACGCCTTGGCGAGATCTCCCAGGTGCAGGCATTCGATCCCGTGCTGTGGGAGAGTCAGACGGCGACATGTTTAACTGCTCCCTTAAATATGTGAATCTGGATTCCTGTCCGGCGAGGGCACGATCCAGATCGCTACGTCTCACGAGAGCTCATTAGATCTCGTGCAGCGCGGCCCAAGCGCCGCAAATTGCGCAAGAGGCCTCCCGCGTGATTTAGAATCCTCGTTGCATCCCAGCGCGGAGAGGCCGTTTGATCGGGCCCAGGTCCTCAGTTTAACATCTTTGCTTTGAAAAAGGGCACCACTGACAGTGCGGCAGTCTCTCAATACGGCTTTTTCTAAAAATTCTTCCATCAGGTGTGGGGGTCCCATGCAATGGGCAGCATCCCTAACTGCCCTGAAACTGAGGGACGTGATGGACCCATTCCCGAGGGTACTTTAAAAAGTCAACCACCATTCTGTAGGGGTTTTGCGTTCCCCCCGTGACCGAGTGGTATAGGGTAACTGAACCGGCAAACCACAAACCCAGCACAAGGCTCTGGCGTTCCTGGCACAGTCCTCATCAGTCTGAACTTATTCTTCACAAAACCCCGAGCAGTCATAGCTCCCGGCAGCACACTACACATTCCAAACCCTGTCTAATCTTTCGATGAGGTGATCACATACAGACTGAAATCAGAGATTCATACAGCAAAGGGGGAGACCATTTGGCCCATCAAGCCTGTACCCACCTCTCAAAGGGCAATCTAATTAGTCCCAAACACATGTCCTTTCCCAGTTGCCCTGCAAATATTTTCTATATGGAGTTTATACCCAATTGAAAGTGACATTCCAATCAGCTACCACTGCCCTGTCAGGCAATACCTACCCCACCACAGAGATTCCTCTCATCTTCTCCCTCCATCTTTTCTTTTAAAAAAACAAATATATCTTAAAGCAGAGTCCTCCGAATATTGGTCTTCTGACCCATGGAAGATATTTCTCCATATTTATTCCATTGAAATCCTTCCCAATGTTGAACATTCCTGTTAAACTGCCTCTAAACCAGCTCGGAGGAGAATGATCGCAGCTTCTCCAGACCTCTCCATGAGGTCCCTCATCCCAGTCACCATTCTATTAAGCTCATGAAGCTGAAACGTTGGCTGAAATTTTCCGACCATTTCCACCAGCGGGATCTTAAGGGCAGCACGGTGGTACAGTGGTTAGCACTGATGCCTCACTGCGCCAGGGACCCGGGTTCAATTCCAACATCGAGTGACTGGCTGTGCGGAGTCTGCACGGTCTCCCCCTTGTCTGCGTGGGTTTCCTCCGGGTGCTCCGGTTTCCTCTCAGTCCAAAGGTGTGCAAGTTAGGTGGACTGGTCACGCTAAATTGTTCCTTAGTGTCTGAGGATGTGCAGGTTAGGTGGGGTTCTGGGGATTGGGTAGGGCAGTGGGTCTAGGTAGGGTGCTCTTTCAGAGGGTCGGTGCAAACCTGATGGGCCGAATGGCCGCCTTTTGCGCTGTTGGGAACCTATGGTTCCAGTCCTGCCGATGGTGACTCCTGCGGCGCGTTCCCCGGTGACAGAGGGTGCAGGGCGCACAAAGCCCCATAGACATCGGAGGGACTGGAAGGTCCCACCAATTTCCCCACTATCCTCCATACTTCGGAATTAGCATCCAGAAACCTCTTCATGTCCTCGGGAAGGAATTCCTCCTAATCAAGTTATGGTGGTATGTATTAGGGGTAGTACGGTACCTGTGAAGCCGAGATGCTATTGGCTGACAGGTCCCGGGTCCTGGTTGGATCTGCCGCCTGCTGGCTCCGCCCAGAAGGCGGAGTATAAGAGCTCGAGTTCTCCCAGCAGCCGCATTCTGTAACTGAGCTGCTGGGGAACAAGTCTTGCTTAATAAAGCCTCGATTGATTTAATCTCTTCTCGACTTGAGTGAGTAATTGTTGCACTACACAAGTCTTAAACAGTTGACCCCATTGTCTGCAACATGGCCCAGGTTCACCAGCCAGGGGAAACACCCGATCTGCACCGACCCTGGCAATGGTCAGGCCAGACTCGGTGTAGGGATGGACAGCACTTCTTCTGTATTTGCAAACTGAGGAAAGTAGAAGTTTCCAGAACTCGGCATCAGCCAGCAGTGTGTGCTTACAAAGGAATATGAAGGAGGTGCCATTAAAACTGAGGGGACGGTTAGAAACACAGGAAATGCTGAATCGGATCAGCCAGAACCCTCCACCCAATAGGGTTTTACTGGAGCAAGTACATTCATTTTCCATTCACTAACTTGCATTTAAAACACAAATCAGTCCGAGGTTTAAATCCTCTCCCTTAATCCCAAATACACCCAGCTAAGCAACTTCCTCTAAACCAACTAATCAGGCAGCAGCGGTCAGAGACGCGGGCAGGGTTTTCCCCGGGAGCTCCTGAACCCCATTATCAGGCTACCAGTGGGGGTTGGAAACTCGCACTATGTCGGGTTGCCAACTCTCCAGGTTTCCCCTGGAGCCTCCAGGGATCGAAGATCAATCTCCAGAAATATTGTTGGGACATTATTTTTCCTGTCACCTTCTTTGAACATTTCTCAGTACCGGGTATAGAACTATGAAAATGAGGGGGATTGGCCGACAGTCAGTCATCGTCTGATTGAGCAATGATTATTTTACACTGCTTTGGCGTGGGGAGGCCGTACATCACAAAGATGGATGTGTTGACCGACTAATGGCTGGAGCAGCGTGGGGACTGGTCATGTGACAAAACCTCCAGGAATACACTTGATCAGAGTTGGCAAGCCAAACCGTTCAGAAAACAGTCGCGCATTATCCCCAGAACAGCCAATTAGCAGCCAGGTTAATGGAGAACGAGCAGGCTCTCAAAGTCAGAGGACCAATCAGTGACCTTGAAAGGATCAGCATGGTGCAATGGAAGGGAAGTCAGAACATAGAACATTACAGTGCAGTACAGGCCCTTCGGCCCTCGATGTTGCGCCGACCTGTGAAACCACTCTAAAACCCATCTACACTATTCCCTTATCGTCCATATGTCTATCCAATGACCATTTGAATGCTCTTAGTGTTGGCGAGTCCACTACTGTTGCAGGCAGGGCATTCCACGCCCTTACTGCTCTCTGAGTAAAGAATCTACCTCTGACATCTGTCTTATATCTATCTCCCCTCAATTTAAAGCTATGTCCCCTCGTGCTAGACATCACCATCCGAGGAAAAAGGCTCTCACTGTCCACCCTATCCAATCCTCTGATGAGAGAGAGAGAGAGAGGGGGGGGGGCTTCAAAATGGAGGTACCCTTTGCCTTTGCAGCGAGTTGTCCATTATTGTTTGGTGGGGGGGGGGGGGGGTGCGAGACACTCCTCACTCTCTCCGTCTGCTCTTCTCTCCGCACAGACAGATGTGCCCCTTTAGGGGGATGTATCTTTGGGGCGGGACTTTTCAGCCCCACCCCTCCCCCAAAGACCACTGGTCACCAGCCAGCTTCATCCGGTGCGGTTGATGTCTATGGCGTTCTGCTTTGTCCATTCGCCCTACTGCTGGGGAACCCAGAGCGGTGCTCACCTTTGGCAGGACCTGAGGATTCCGTCCTGAGTTACCGCCAATCAGCGCCACCTTGACAGGATATGATGTATTCTATTCCATTAACTTGCTGTCCCTGTGCCAGCAGCAGAGGTGGGGCAAGGGGGGGGGGGGGGTCCCGACCTGTGACCCAGTGACTCTGTATGTCGACTCGTCTTCAAACAATTAGCCCATGTTATTGTTTCACCAATTCCTGTCTCCATGTTTACAGGAACCAGCACGCTGAGCTATTTTTAGTGTCAGCCAGCCTCTGCTCCCAGTCCACGGGAGGTCTAAGTCCTCCCCACAGGATTAAAAACCTCAGAACCTGTCACTCTTACTGGTGCCAAGAGACACAAGGATATCGCAGCAGCCGGTCTGTTGTGTCTTCCTTTAAGGATTACTTTGCGAATCCTAATCTTCCTGTCCGGTGATCTCCAGGACCTGTACTGAAGGTGGAAGCTTAGGGCGGAACCCACGAGTTTCACACGCTCTAGTATCTCATCATGGAAGCACTGTCGTTTGTAACATTCCCCCTTTCCTTCCTGGAGTACCCCCAGCTCCACTCAGCTGTGCGCGGACCGGGGATGTACCACCATCCTCGGCTCAGTCGGCAACACCCTCAGCTTGGAGACAGGCAGTTGAGAGTTCAGGATGCACTGCAGAGACTGGGCTCTCCCAGCGCAGTAGTGAGGGAGTGCTGTGCTGTTGGAAGTGCCAACTTTCAAATGAGATCTTAGCTGCTGATCCTTCTTGCGTGGGCATAGAAACTGCTGTGACATGGCCAATGCCGAGCAAGAGACCCACCCTCGCAATCCTGGCCAATATGTATCCCTCGTCCATATCATCTGGTCACTACAATTGCAGGACTATGGTGTCTCTGCCTTGGCCGCTGCCTTCCTACAGTGACGGATCCTCAATGGCTGTCAATCGTTTTGGGATGTCCCAAGTGTCATGATATGCTGACAGGCACTTAATAAGATACAGACAGGCAGCTAATGAGCACAGGGAACAGGACATAACCAATCAGCAGGCTTGGGAGGTGGTTTCCCACTATAAAAGGCACGAGGCACTCACACTCTGCCTCTTTCCACGAGGGACATCTACAGAGTGAGTCCAGTGTACATATCGCGTTACGCATACAGCACATGGAGAAGAGTTAGTCTGGTTCAGTCTAGATAGAGAAATCACAGCTAGGTTAGCAGAGTCTCGAATTCACAGAGAACTGTGCTAACTGTGTGACAGGTTCAATAAATCAAGTTGAACTAAACTCAAGGGGCACGATTCTCTGAAATGGAGACAGTGTTCGCATCGTCGTGAACGCCGTCGAGGCCTTGTCGCCGCGTAAAGGCGGCGCCGCATACATGACGCGGCCGGTGCCGCATAACTGGCATCACCCGCGCATGCGTGGTCGCCGTCCTCCCCGAGTCCGCCGCGCAAGAAGATGTCCGACGGATCTTGCGGGGCTGCGGAAGAAAGGAGGTCCTCCTTCAGAGAGGCCGGCCCGATGATCGGTGAGCACCGATTGCGGGCCAGACCCCATTTGAGGCCCCCCCCCGGGTGCAGGATCCCCCCTCCCCCCCGCAGGTCGCCCCCCCCCCAGCGTTCCCGCGCTGTTCCCGCCGGCAGCGACCAGGTGTGGACGGCGCCAGGGGGAACCAGCTGTTTTGGGCAGGCCGCTCGGCCCATCCGGCACTGGGAATCGCGGGGGTACCGGTGAATCGCCATTTTGGCTGTCTCGGGCGATTCACTGGACCGCGCCCGCAAATTGTGCCGATCTGGCCGCTTCCGTGAATCGCGGGAGGGCGTCGGACCGGCGTCGCGGGAAAATTTGGCGACCCAGACGATTCTCTGAAATGGCGCGGGAGCAGAGAATCACGCCCAAGGTCTATAGCTGCATCCAGTTGCAGCCCGCGTTATATCAACGTGCTTAACACGACACCGAGATTGTGGAAGATCAAATTCACATCATTTTGACTCGAGGCAAGGTGGCTGCCCACCGAGTCACATGTCACGCACCCCACCCAATCTGGGGCAGAGACGGTGACACAGTGCTATTGTCACTGGACTAGTACACCAGAGACTTGGGACCCAGGTTCAAATCCCACCACGGCAGATGGTGAAATTTGATTTCAATAAAAATCTGGAATTTTAAAAAGTCTCTGGTTCACTAATGTCCTTTATGGAAGGAAATCTGCCGTCCTTACCGGGTCTGGCCTACATGCAACTCCAGATCCACAGTAACGTGTTGACTCTTAACTGCCCCTCAAGGGCAATTAGGGCTGGGCAATAAATGCAGGTCTCTTCTGCAACGCCTACATCCCAGGAATGAATGAAAACATCTATTTGTGCAAGAAAGAAAAAAATGAACAATAGAGTTGCTGGTGAATGAGGTTCTGCTGTTAAACACGCACCGATCCACAAGCTCACCCACAACGGAAAGAAGTTCCGATTGGAATGTACTTCCTGAATGTGGAGCCTGGCACTTCTTCAGAATTGGAGGAGTTTGTCCCCGGCAGCAACAGTGCCACATGGCACATTCTGTCGACTGAAACAATTCCAGGCCATATGTTAGCCTCAAGGCCCAGCGTGGCACCGAAGAACACTGCTGGTGTTATCGGCTGTCCCGGAGATTTTGTATATTTCCATCAGAGACAGAATGGTCATTTTCCATTTGAAGCAGACTTGCATTTATATAGTGCCCCTCGCCAGCACCGGGCATACCAAAGCTTTTCGCAGTCAATGAAGCTCCTGTGGTCACTGTCGTAATGCAACATCCCACAGGAAGCGAGATCATACATGACATAGAATCATAGAATTTACAGTGCAGAAGGAGGCCATTCGGCCCATCGAGTCTGCACCGGCCCTTGGAAAGAACACCCTACCAAAGCCCACACCTCCACCCTATACCCGTAACCCCACCGAACCATTTTTGGACACTAAGGGCAATTTATCATGGCCAATCCACCTAACCTGTACATCTTTGGACTGTGGGAGGAAAATTAATTTGCATGCAAGTAATAGGACTAATGAGGTTCCACCAAAACTCACCCCAATGGCAGATCTTCCATCTGCAATGGTTTCGATGGCCGAGCATGAAATCGGTGCTCTTGAGGCAGAATTTGTCATCATCGCATTGTATAGACTGAGGTCTTTGAGAATACTGCAGAGACGTCAATCATTTAGACATTGCTGCAGGTTGTGCTGTGGCCCACGACATGGCCAGAGAGAGAGAGAGCACAAGAAAGAGACAGAGAGAGAGAGACACGCACACAGAGAGAGACAGAGAGAGAGAGACAAACAGAGAGAGAGAGACAGACAGAGAGAGAGAGAGAGACACAGAGAGAGAGAGAAAGAGAGAGAGACACACAGAGACAGAGAGAGACAGAGAGACAGAGAGAGAGAGACACACACACACAGAGAGACAGAGAGAGAGAGACAAACAGAGAGAGAGAGACAGACAGAGAGAGAGAGAGACACAGAGAGAGAGAGAAAGAGAGAGAGACACACAGAGACAGAGAGAGACAGAGAGACAGAGAGAGAGAGAGAGACAGAGAGAGAGACAGAGAGAAGACAGAGAGAGAGAGAAGACAGAGAGAGAGAGAGAGACAGAGAGAGAGAGAGAGAGACACATAGAGAGAGAGAGAGAGACAGAGACAGAGAGAGAGACACACACACACTCGGAGGAGACACAGAGAGAGACAGAGAGAGAGAGAGACAGAGAGAGAGAGAGAGAGAGAGAGACACACACACAGAGAAGACAGAGAGAGACACAGAGAGATAGAGAGAGAGACAGAGAGAGAGAGAGATAGAGAGAGACACAGAGAGAGAGAGAGAGAGAGAGAGACACTGATGCACTAAGCGTCAAGAACCACAAGGACATGTGAGACTTTAACCAAGGCTTTAATACACTACATAGGAAGCTTACCCGACACAGACGACTCCAGACAAAATGGGTCAGGTCTCAGAAGCGGGGTCTTATACCTACTCCCGGGGGAGTGGCCAAGGCGGAGCTCTCCGTGGCCAGGTCAGGTTACATACAGGTGACCGAACCTCTACAGAGCTACAGTACAATGCACAGTACAATACACAGGTTTACAGGGCCACGTTACACACAACTATTATATAACTATGTACAATGCTAGGGAAGTACAGTGGTGTATCACCACATTCACCCCTTGTTTAGAAGGAAGTCCAGGGTGAAAATATGGAGTAGCAAACACAGTGAACAAACAGGGAGTAACGAACAGAGTCCATCAGGAGGTTCCGTGTCATCAGAGGTCGAGACGAACGATGGGTTTGGTCGATCTCTTTGAACGTCGGAGCTGCGGCGCTGAGGTAGTGTCCGGCGGTATCTGTGCGGTCGGTGGTGCTGGGTCGCGAGGCGGCATGACTTCCCCCACCGCTTCGGCTGGCTCGAGGCGAAACTGCGGGATGACAGCGGCTGACACGGAGTAGTAACAGGCCGAGGGATCGACGGGAGCAGAGAGGGAGCGGGGTGGAGGTTGCGGGGCGGGGGCGGCAGGGGCCCCAGAGGGAGCCAGGTCCTTGATGGAGACGGTCTCCTCACGTCCGTCGGGGGACGCTATGTACTCGTACTGTGGGTTGGCGTGAAGGAGACGGACTCTCTCCACCAGGGGCTCCGCCTTAGAGGTCCGCACGTGCTTGTGGAGCAGGACGTCTCCCGGGGACAGGAGCCAGGACGGAAGCGATGTCACGGATCCCGATCTTCTGGAGAAGAGAAACATCCGCTCATGAGGGGTAGAATTCGTTGCAGTATACAAAAGGGACCGGATGGAGTGGAGTGCGGCAGGGAGGGCCTCCTGCCAACGGGAGACTGGTAGGCCTTTGAACTTGAGGGCTAGCAGCACGGCCTTCCAAACTGTCGCGTTCTCCCTCTCCACCTGTCCGTTCCCCCGGGGGTTGTAACTGGTCGTCCTGCTCGAGGCAACGCCCCTGGCGAGCAGGTACCGACGCAGCTCCTCACTCATGAAGGAGGAGCCCCGGTCACTGTGAATGTAATTGGGATAACCGAACAGCATGAAGAGGTCGTGCAACGCTTTGATGACGGTGGCGGAGGTCGTGTCGGGGCAGGGAATGGCGAAGGGGAACCGCGTGTACTCGTCGATGACATTGAGGAAGTACGTGTTGCGGTTGTGGGTGGGGGGGGGCCCTTTGAAGTCAATGCTGAGACGTTCAAAGGGGCGGGTAGCCTTGATTAGGTGCGCCTTGTCTGGCTTGTAGAATTGCGGCTTGCACTCCGCACAGACTTGGCAGTCCCTAGTCATGGCCTTGACCTCCTCGACTGAGAAGGGCAGGTTGTGGCCCTTGGTGTAGTGGTAGAACCGCCTGACGCCCGGGTGACAGAGGTCATTATGTAGTGCCCGCAGTCGGTCATCCTGTGCGTTGGCACAAGTACTACGGGACAGGGCATCAGGAGGATCATTGAGCTTACCTGGCCGGTATAAGATACTATAATTGTAGGTGGAGAGTTCGATCCTCCACCGTAATATCTTATCATTTTTGATTTTACCTCGTTGTTTGTTGTCGAACATGAACGCAACTGATCGTTGGTCAGTAACGAGGGTAAATGGTTTTCCGGCCAGGTAGTGCCTCCAGTGCCGGACGGCTTCCACTATGGCCAGTGCCTCCTTCTCAACAGAGGAGTGGCGGATCTCGGGGCCTTGGAGTGTGCGGGAAAAGAAGGCGATGGGCCTGCCCGCCTGGTTGAGGGTGGCACCCAGGGCAAAGTCGGAGGCATCGCTCTCGACTTGGAATGGTGCAAACTCGTCTACCGCATGCATGGCGGCTTTGGCGATAGCGGTTTTTAGGAGGTGGAAGGCCTGGCAGGCCTCGGGCGGGAGGGGGAATGAGGGGGAACGGAGGAGGGGTCGGGCCTTGTCAGCGTACTCGGGCACCCACTGGGCATAGTAGGCAAAGAACCCGAGGCATCGCCTCAGTTCTTTGGGGCAGGTGGGAATGGGGAGTTCGAGAAGGGGGCGCAGACGGTCGGGATCGGGGCCGAGGACACCGTTCTCCACCACGTAGCCGAGTATGGCGAGGCGGGTGGTGCCGAAAACACATTTTGCCTCGTTGTACGTGAGATTGAGGCATTTGGCAGTTTGGAGGAATTTAGTGAGGTTGATGTCATGGTCCTGCTGGTTGTGGCCGCAGATGGTGACGTTGTCCAGATACGGGAAGGTAGCCCGCAGTCTATTCTGGTCCACCATTCGGTCCATCTCCCGTTGGAAGACCGAGACTCCATTGGTGACGCCAAAGGGTACCCTAAGAAAGTGGTAGAGGCGGCCGTCCGCCTCGAAGGCCGTGAAGTTACGGTCCTCCGGACGGATAGGGAGCTGGTGGTAGGCGGATTTCAAGTCTATGGTGGAGAACACCCGGTACTGTGCAATCCGGTTGACCATGTCAGATATGCGGGGGAGGGGATACGCATCAAGCAGCATGTACCGGTTGATGGTCTGACTGTAGTCAATGACCATGCGGTGTTTCTCGCTAGACTTGACTACCACCACTTGGGCTCGCCAGGGGCTGGTGCTGTGAGCAATGATCTTTTCCGAGAGAAGGCGCTTAATCTCCGCTCGAATGAATTGGCGGTCCCCGAAACTGTAACGCCGACTTTTAGTAGCCACGGGCTTGCAGTCGGGGGTGAGATTAGCAAACAGTGAAGGGAGGGGGGGATCCTGAGCGTGGAGAGACTACAGGTGGGACCCGGGGGGGATCAGGGAAGAACTGGGGGTTGGAGACCGTGAGGGGGGGGAGGGGGCCGTTAAAATGCAAGGTGAGGCTGCGCAGGTGGCATTGGAAGTCCAGGCCGAGGATCGCGGCGGCGCAGAGGTGAGGGAGGACCATGAATTTGAAATCCTGGAACACCGCGCCGTTCACTGAGAGGGTGACGACGCAGTAGCCCGAAACCTCGGCCGACTGGGAGTTGGAGGCCATGGAAATATGCCTGCGCGTGGGTAGTACCTTGAGGGAGCAGCGGCGCACGGTGTCCGGGTGGAGGAAGCTCTCCGTGCTGCCGCTGTCGAAGAGGCAGATAACAGTGAAACAATTTACCTGAACCTCCATGGTGGATCTGGCGAGCTGATGCGGTCGGTCCTGGTCGAGGACGATGGATGCGATGGTGGAGCTGTTGGAGAAGGGTGCCGGATCCGGGGAGCGGCCTGCGGAAGAAGGTGGCGGCGCCCAGGCGTCGTAGGCTGCTGTTGGAGGCCAGGTTGCTGTCGTTGGCTGCATCTCCGTTGTTTGCAGCATTTCGGTCGAGTGCGCAGGTCCGAAAGTGACGATCGGCGGCGGGGCGGGCCCGGAAGCGACGATCGGCGGCGGACCGGAAGTGACGTGCGGCGGACCGGAAGTGAAGGAAGCCGGGCCGGGGATAATCAAAGATGGCGGCGCCCCTGCGTCGCACATGTCGAATAGCGAGCCGGGAACGGAGGATGGAGGCACCCAGGAGTAGCAGGCCGCGGTGTTGGACCCTGAGGCAGCGGTGGAGCGGCAGACGTTTGCAAAATGGCCTTTCTTACCACAGGCTGGACAGGTAGCATCTCTAGCAGGGCAGCGTTTCCTGGGGTGTTTTGCCTGGCCGCAAAAGTAACACTGGGGCCCAGGCATTATTTTTACTGCTGGTGTGGCTGGGTGGGCCGTGACTTGCAGGGGTTGTTGCTGGGCGGGCAGCAGGGAGGTAGCGGCCACGTAGGGAACGTGGGCAGGCGCATAGGAAGTTTGGGCAGGCGTGTAGGACGCATTATTGTCATAGGCTGCCTGTTGGGCCTCTGCCATAGTGACTGCCGTGTCCAGAGTCAGGGTAGTTTGTGCCAGTAGGAGTTGGCGAATTGGGACGGAAGCGATGCCGGCTACAAAGGCATCTAGCGCCAGGGCCTCAGTGTTCTGCTCAGCGGAGACTGCTGGCGTGTTGCAGGTGAGCGCGAGGGCACGGAGGTCCCGAACGAACACGGATAGGGGTTCACCCGACTGCTGGTGCCGGGAGGCGAGGCGGTGGCGGGCGTAAATAGAATTAACAGTTCGTGCATACCGGCTTTTGAGCTTCACGATGGCATCGGCGTAGGTCGTTGTTCCCGTGATGAGGTCGAAAAGCCCGTAGTCGAGCCGTGAGCACAGGAAGTTGAGTCGGTCAGTGTCCGTTTTGGCGAAGGTGAAGGATGCTTCCAGGTAGGCCTCGAAACACCGGAGCCAGCAGTTGAAAAGGTGATCCGCGCGATTGTATAACTATGTACAATGCTAGGGAAGTACAGTGGTGTATCACCACAGACACACACAGAGAGAGAGAGAGAGAGAGACACACACACACACACAGAGAGAGACACAGAGAGAGAGAGACACACAGAGAGAGACACAGAGAGAGACACAGAGACACAGAGAGAGACAGAGAGAGAGAGACAGAGAGAGAGAGAGAGAGACAGAGAGAGAGAGAGAGACAGAGGGAGGGAGAGACACAGAGAGAGAGAGACACATAGAGAGAGAGAGAGAGAGAGAGAGAGAGAGACACTCAGAGAGAGACAGAGAGAGAGAGAGAGAGACAGAGAGAGAGAGAGAGAGCGAGACACTGAGAGAGAGAGACAGAGCCACAGAGAGCGAGACACAGAGAGAGAGAGAGACACAGAGAGAGAGAGAGAGACACTGAGAGACAGAGCCACAGAGAAAGACAGAGAGAGAGAGACTGTGATGAATGGTTACTGCCTTATCATCATGTAAGGTGATGTCCCCTTTAAGACCAGGCTTGGAACCCTGGGGACTCCGCCTCTGGCTCCGCCCATCTGGGAGCCATACATAAAGGGCTGCCTCATGGTCTGTATAGCAGTCAGCTCTCGTCCAAATCTGTAGCATAGTTATTAGCCTAATAAAGCCTTCTTTACTGTTTAATCTCTAAGCATCATTATTGAGGGTACCTCAATTTATTAGGCTAAACTAGATTCAGGATGGACGCAGGCCTAAAACCAGAGAAGCTCAATCTGGAAGCACGAATGCCGGAGGCAAAGGAAATTTTTAAATACTGGCTGCGGTACTTCGAGGCCTACCTGGACTCCGCAGAGACTCCCATCCTGGGGCCACGCAAGCTGCGCCTACTCCATGCCCGGGTGAGTCACAGAATCTCCGCCACGCTCGAAAAGGCGACGATTTATGAGGAAGCGATTGAGTTGCTCCGCAAGCGGTTTGTCAAACCCGTCAATGAGGTGCACGCCCGGCATCTGCTCTCTACCAGCCGGCAGCGCTCGGGGGAATCGCTCGACGAGTTTGTTGAGAAACTCACCGCGCTGGCCAGGGACTGTGACCATCAGGATGTGACAAGGGAAGTCCATATGAACCTGCACATCAGAGATTCTTTTGTGTCCGGCATCCGCTCGACCTACATCCGACAGTGACTGCTCGAAAACGGGGCAAAAGACCTCCAGGAGACGCTAACGCTCGCCTCATCGCTGGAGGTGGCCCGACATAACTTGGGAACGTGCCCCGCGGACTCTGCCAGCCCCCCCCGGACTTCCTCAGACTCGCCCGTAGTACAGGCCTGCGCCACGCGGCGACCCGCTCACCATGGGGGCACACCTTGCTACTTCTGCGGGCAGGGCCAGCACCCACGCCCAAGCTGCCCAGCCCGCTCCGCGATCTGCAGCGCCTGCGGGAAGAAAGGGCACTTTGCGAGGGTCTGCCTGGCCAGACCCAGGGGCCAGAAAAACAAAGAACAGCCGGCCCGAAAATCAGGCTCTCAGGCCCGCAGGCCTCGCAATGCTGCTGCGCACCGACCCGACACGTCCTCTTCTGACGCGTCATCAGCCTCGTGCGAATCATGGGAGCGGCCATCTGGTCGGCGGCCATCTTCTCGACCCGACACGTGCGACCAACGGCAGCGGCCATTTTACGACTCCGACTACCCGCGACTGGGTGCGATCACCCTCGATCAAACTCGGCCAAAACACCTGCAGAACTCCATGATGCAGGTCCAGGTCAACGGGCACGACACTGCATGCCTCTTCGACTCCGGGAGCACGGAGAACTTTATCCACCCTGAAACGGTAAGGCGCTGCTCCCTACGCACCCATCCCACATCCCAAACCATAGCCTTCGCATCTGGGTCCCACTCGGTACAAATCACGGGTACTGTATTGCGGATCTCTCGATCCAGGGTGCCAAATACACCCGTTTCAAATTTTATATCCTCCCTCACCTCTGTGCCCCCCTGCTGCTCGGACTGGATTTCCAGTGCAGCCACCGAAGCCTGACACTGAAGTTCGGCGGACCCTTGCCCCCCCTCACGGTGTGCTGCCTTGCGACACTGAAAGTCGCTCCCCCCTCGCTATTCGCTAACCTCACTCCCGACTGTAAGCCCGTCGCCACCAGGAGCCGGCGCTACAGTGCCCAAGATATGGCTTTTATCAAGTCAGAGGTCCAGCGTTTACTGGGAGAGGGGGTCATCGAGGCTAGCAACAGCCCTTGGAGAGCGCAAGTGGTGGTAGTCCGGTCTGGGGAGAAGAAATGGATGGTCGTGGATTATAGCCAGACCATAAACCGATTCATGCAGCTTGATGCGTACCCCCTTCCTCGCATCGCGGAAATGGTAAATCGGATCGCCCAATACCGAGTCTTTTCCACGGTCGACCTCAAATCTGCCTACCACCAGCTCCCCATCCGACCAAAAGACTGCCTTCGAAGCAGCCGGCCGGCTCTTCCACTTCCTCAGGGTCCCCTTTGGTGTCACAAATGGGGTCTCCGTCTTTCAAAGGGCGATGGACCAAATGGTGGACCAGTACGGTTTGCGGGCTACATACCCGTACTTGGACAATGTCACCATCTGCGGCCATGATCAGCAGGACCATGACGCTAACCTCAAAAAGTTCCTCCAGACCGCCCGAGCCCTTAACCTGACCTATAACGAGGGCAAATGCGTTTTCCACACCACCCGGCTGGCCATCCTCGGCTATGTCGTGGAAGACGGGGTCCTAGGTCCCGACCCCAACCGCATGCGCCCCCTTAAGGAACTCCCTCTCCCCCGCAGCCTCAAGGCCCTCAAACGGTGCTTGGGGCTTTTCTCCTATTACGCCCAGTGGGTCCCCAAGTATGCGGACAAAGCCCGCCCACTCCTAAAGACCACCACTTTTCCCCTCTCGGCTGAGGCTCAATCGGCCTTCAACCGCATCAAGGCAGACATCATCAAGGCCGCCATGCACGCGGTGGACGAAACCATCCCTTTCCAGGTAGAGAGCGATGCATCAGACATCGCCCTGGCTGCTACCCTCAATCAAGGAGGCAGACCAGTAGCGTCCTTCTCCCGAACCCTCACCGCCTCCGATATTCGACACTCTGCAGTCGAAAAGGAGGCACAAGCCATTGTGGAGGCTGTGCGGTGCTGGAGACACTACCTCGCCGGTAGGAGGTTTACCCTCGTCACCGACCAACGGTCGGTCGCCTATATGTTCGATAACACGCAACGGGGCAAAATAAAAAACGATAAAATTTTGAGGTGGAGGATCGAACTCGCCACCTACTCGTACGATATCAAGTATCGTCCAGGGGAGCTCAACGAGCCCCCAGATGCCCTGTCCCGCGGCACATGCGCCAACGCGCAGGAGGACCGCCTGCAAGCCACCAAAATGACCTCTGCCACCCGGGGGTTACCCGGCTCGTCCATTTCATCAAGTCCCGCAACCTACCTTACTCAACCAAGGAGGTCAAGGCCATGGTCAGGGCCTGCCAGGTCTGTGCGGAGTGCAAACCGCACTTCTATCAGCCAGACAAGGTTCGACTCGTGAAGGCCTCGGGCCCCTTTGAGCGACTGAGCGTGGACTTCAAGGGACCCCTCCCGTCCACCAACCGTTATGCCTATTTCCTCACCGTGATCGATGAGTTCTCCCGTTTCCCATTCGCCATTCCCTGCACCGACATGACCTCAGCCACGGTGATTAAGGCACTGCACAGCATCTTCACCCTGTTCGGTTTCCCTGCTTATATCCACAGCGACCGGGGTACATCGTTCATGAGCGATGAACTGCGTCAGTATCTGCTCAGCAAAGGCATCGCCTCGAGCAGAACGACCAGCTATAACCCACGGGGAAACGGGCAGGTGGAGAGGGAGAACGCGACCGTGTGGAAGGCTGTCCTTCTGGCCCTGCGGTCGAGAAATCTCCCAACCACCCGCTGGCAGGAGATCCTACCCGATGCCCTACACGCCATTAGGTCACTCCTCTGCACGGCCACAAATGAGACCCCTCATGAGCGATTGTTTCTCTTCCCCAGGAAGTCTACCTCCGGGGTCTCGCTTCCACCTTGGCTGACGGCTCCGGGACCTGTTCTTCTCCGGAGGCACGCGAGGAGCCATAAAACGGACCCCCTAGTTGAAAAGGTCCGACTGCTCCACGCCAACCCCAGTTACGCCTACGTGGAGTACTCCGACGGCAGGCAAGATACGGTTTCTCTCCGGGATCTGGCGCCCGCTGGATCCTCCACCACAGACGCCCCATCCCGCGCCGCTCCCCTGCAGGACCCGTCGCCCCCTACAACACACCCCCTTCTGGCCCTACCACCCGTTGGTGAGCTCCTACTTTGCGCCCTCCCCTTTACACACCCCGCTGGCGCTACCCCCGGCCCTGCCTTGTTCCTCTGCCCCGACCCGGACCGAAGCTCCAACCGCTGTGCTCCCGGATGTGCCCTCAACCGGGAAGTCCGTGCCCGCCGCACCACCGCCCGAACTGAGGAGATCGAGGAGGACGATCCGGCCGCCGAGACGGATGGACCTATGATGGCACTTCACGCCCGCCGGACTCCTTTTTAAACAGGGGGTGAATGTGATGAACGGTTACTGCCTTATCATCATGTAAGGTGATGTCCCCTTTAAGACCAGGCTTGGAACCCTGGGGACTCCGCCTCTGGCTCCGCCCATCTGGGAGCCATACATAAAGGCCTGCCTCATGGTCTGTATAGCAGTCAGCTCTCGTCCAAATCTGTAGCATAGTTATTAGCCTAATAAAGCCTTCTTTACTGTTTAATCTCTAAGCATCATTATTGAGGGTACCTCAGAGACACACACATACACACACAGACACAGTGAGAGAGACAGAGAGAGAGAGAGAAAGGCAGAGAGAGAGAGATACAGAGAGACAGAGACAGAGAGAGAGAGAGAGAGAAAGAGAGAGAGAGACAGAGAGAGAGAGAGACACAGAGAGAGACACAGAGAGAGACACACACACAGAGAGAGAGAGAGAGACAGAGAGAGAGAGAGACAGAGAGAGAGAGAGAGAGAGACAGAGCCACAGAGAGCGTGACACAGAGAGAGAGAGAGCGAGACACTGAGAGACAGAGCCACAGAGAGAGACACACAGAGAGAGACACACACATACACACACACACACAGACACAGAGTGAGAGAGACAGAGAGAGAGAGAGACAGAGAGAAAGACAGAGAGAGAGAGATACAGAGAGAGAGAGACAGAGACAGAGAGAGAGAGAGACACAGAGAGAGACACAGAGAGAGAGACAGAGAGAGAGAGACACAGAGAGAGACACAGAGAGAGACACAGAGAGAGAGACACACACAGAGAGAGTCACAGAGAGAGAGAGAGACAGAGAGAGAGAGAGACAGAGAGAGAGAGAGACAGACAGAGAGAGAGAGAGACAGAGAGAGAGAGACACTTCTGCCGGCCAGACCGCGCGCGCCTGGTGAAGGCTTCCCGCCCCTTTGAACGCCTCAGCGTGGATTTCAAACGGCCCCTCCACTCCACCGACCGTAACACGTACATTCTCAGTGTGGTCGATGAGTACTCCCGATTCCCCTTCGCCATCCCAAGCCCCGATATGTCGTCTGCCACCGTCATCAAGGCCCTCAGCACCATCTTCGTTCTGTTCGGTTTCCCCGCCTACATCCACAGTGACAGGGGATCCTCATACATGAGCGATGAGCTGCGTCAGTTCCTGCTCAGCAGGGGTATAGCCTCCAGCAGGACAACCAGCTACAACCCCCGGGGAAACGGGCAAGTAGAACGGGAGAATGGGACGGTTGGGTGGGCCGTCCAGTTGGCCCTATAGTCCAGGAACCTCCCAGCCTCTCGCTGGCAGGAGGTCCTCCCTGACACTCTACACTCCATCCGGTCACTATTGTGCACCGCCACTAATAACACACCCCATGAACATGTTTTTACCTTCCCCAGGAAGTCCACATCCGGGGTGTCGCTCCCGACTTGGCTCGCTGCTCCAGGACCGGTCCTTCTCTGTAGACACGTCCGACTCCACAAGGCGGACCCCTTGGTGGACAGGGTTCACCTGCTCCACGCCAACCCTCAATATGCCTACGTTGAGTTCCCCGACGGCCGCCAAGGTACTGTCTCACTCAGGGACCTGGCACCGTCAGGTTTCACCCCAACACCCCCCCCCCCCCACCTATGCGCCCTCCCCCTCCCACCGCGCCGCCAATATTGACCCCACCAGAGCACCCCCCTCTCCCCTTTTCTGCGCAAGAGGACGAAGAGGACTTCTGCACGCTCCCGGAGATGGCCAGCATCAGCACCGCCACCACCACCATCGGTGCCACCTCTACCACCGCCAGCACCGACTTCGCCGCCACCGTTACGCCGCTCCCAACGAAGCACCAAAGCACCGGGCCAGCTGAACTTTTGACGGACTCCGGACCGTCAACATGGACTTTTCTTTTTTTCCCTACCACTGTACATAATTGCACTAATTGTATATAGTTTCACGTTACCCCAGCCGGACTCATTTTTAACAGGGGGTGAATGTGGTGAACCACTGTATTAGGGGATGGAAGGTAGGACCTGCACTACAGGTTTGCCGGTAGCTCCTGCCGGCTGGCTCCGCCCACTGAGAACTGTATAAATATGCATGACCTCCAGTGCCCTGCCATTTCACCAGCTGCAGCAGGAGGCCACGCATCTGACTGTAATAAAGCCACAGTTGTCCCCAATTGATTGTGCATCAAAGAGTTCCACAGATTCACCACCAGCTGAAGAAAAGCCCCTAGTCACCACACTCCGGTGCCTGTTCGGGTACAATGACGGATAATTCGGAATGTCCAAACCACCTAACAGCACATCTTTCGGGACTTGTGGGAGGAAACCGGAACACCCGGAGGAAACCCACGCAGACACGGGGAGGATGTGCAGACTCCGCACAGACAGTGACCCAAGCCGGAATTGAACCTGGGACCCTGGAGCTGTGAAGCAACGGTGCTAACCACTGTGCTACTGTGCTGCCCCTTCCCTGCCAGCATTAGTGAACCAGGTGGGTTTTTAACCACAATCGACAATGGCTTAATTTCACCACCTGCAGAGGTGGGATTCGAACCTGGGTCCCCAGAGCATTACTCTGGGCGTCTGGTTTACTAGTCCAGTGACAATACCACTGCGCCATCACCTCCGCACAAATGTATGCATAAATATGGCTAGAAAAGACTTGCTTGAATTTGATTTCGGTGTTTGCACCTATTTCGCTGCAAAAAAATTCATTTGGCGTGATGAGAATGTTTGGGATTCGCCAATGCCTTTGGGAGGTCACCAGGGGATCCACGGCTCAAAGTCTAGGAATCCCCGGTTAGCATCAATGAAAATCTATTCAAGGTTCTCAAAGAAATCAATCAATCGAATGATGTGCTCAAGATTGTAGAACTGGGAGTTGAGTAGTAGGAAAGTAGCCAGGCAGTTTATTATTATCCATTCTATTCAGTGGGGCATTGGGAAGAGACCCATCATCAAGTTTAGAGTGAGCAATGCCACAGGGAGATGCTGAGGAGACAAACTTGCATTTACATAGAGCTTTTCACAACCAGCATTCATCTTCAAAGCGCGTCACAGCCAATGGGGTATTTGTGAAACGTAGACCCTGAAACTATAGGAACAGCATCAGCCAACGTGGGCAAAGCAAGCTCCCACGAACAGCAATGTTGAGGGTGACCAAGAAACCTTTTGACACAGTGAATGGTTAGGATGAGGAGTGCACTGCTCGAGTGTGCCATGGAGACCCTGTTGCCTCAGGTTCGATCCCGGCTCAGGGTCACTGTCCGTGTGGAGTTTGCACATTCTCCCCGTGTTTGCGTGGGTTTCGCCCCCACCCCAAAGATGCACGGGATAGGTGGATTGGCCACGCTAATTTGTCCCTTAATTGGAAAAAATGAATTGGGTACTCTAAATTTATTTTTTTTAAAAGAGAGTGTGTCATGGAGAGAGAGTCAATCGAAGCAATAGATCGTTATCAGACAAGGGAGGGAACGTGCAGGGTTAGGGGGAGAAGGCGGGGAATAGCAGTACGTGGATTATTCCCCGCAGACACAATGGGACAAATGGCCTCCTCTTACATAAGAACTGGGAGCAGGAGTAGGACCTGGCCCTTCGAGCCTGCTCCGCCATTCAGTGAGATCATGGCTGATCTTTTGTGCTATAACAATTCTGTAAAATAATCTCTTTTTGTGATGGCGATTGAGATATAAGTATTGGGAAGGACACCACTGCTTTCTTCAAAATAGTGCCACGGGACCTATCTGCCCGGGTAAATGGGACTTTGGTTTATTGTCCCACCTGAAAGACAGCAACTCTGACAGTGCTCCCTCAGTACTGCACTCAAATAGTGCCAGCCGGTGAGTCCGAGAGTGGGACTTGAACCTGAAGCCCAGCAAGTAGAACACACACTTTCTGCAAGGGTAGCACTTTTCGGCAGTCACATATCCGAGCGCTCACTCGCCTACCCAGTTTTCAATAGCTATGGAAATCAGCTAACAAACTGTGCACTTTGAACATGTTTGTTTACTGATCCAGAGAGACTGGAAACGGTTGTTGGACTGGAAGGGGGCAGTGTAGAAAAATACTGGCAGGGTTTTTCTGGCCAAGGCGGAGCAGATCCCACCATGGCGGGAAATTCAAACGTCCATTCACTTTAGCAGGGACGGGAATGTCCCACCAATTGGAGGGGCTGGAAAATTATACAATAATGTAGGATTTATCTAAAGCAGGTAAGTCTTGAAGGGAATCCCTGGCTACTGTGTGTTTACTGCTACCAAAGATCCCAGACGTCTACGCTTCCTAAAGCATAATATCTGCTCATTGCTGTCTGCGGGATCTTGCCATGTACAAAATTGGCTGCTGCAATGGCAACAATAACTACTTTCACAAGTTCCTGCAAAATGATTTGGGATCTCTCGAGACAGGGAAGTGTACTATATAAACGCAAGTTCTTTCTTTTCAAATGGACCTCTACAGTCAACCCGATTAGTGACCATCATGCATCACTGGGTCAGAGACCTGGAACTCCGTCCTTTACAGCACAGGGGGAGGGGGTGCCCCTTGTTAAGATCCCAGATGAGAATCCAACTACTTGTAATTTGTAAAACTGAGAAAATGTTACTGCGCCATAGGAGTGATAACACTAACCCATAGTATCTTTAATGTTCAAACAAACTTTAATTTAAACACAGAATTTATCACAATGGAAACCAGGAAATAGCTTTACAGTTAACAGTTCTTAAGTGAAAGAGAAAACCTTAACTTACTTCCTAAATCTGCCACTATATTCCAATTAAGCAAGCCAATATATTTCAAATATCACTCATGATAAAGTGAACAGTCAGGTTTCTACTTGCTTTTCTCTGTGCAGAATCTTTAGAGAGAATTTTCAAGGACCAACTGAAACACCTCTGTTCATATGCGTTTTCTAGGATCAACTGCCTTTTCAGACAGGCCTGGCTCCTCCCATTACTACATCATCTGTACCCAAAGCATAAGGCATTCTTTTGTCTCTTCTTACAAGATGTCCTTTGACTTGTTTAGCCAGGACCAAACAATACTCTTCAAAGATTATCTATGCCCCAGAGGTCCTTCAAGCATAAACAACATTCATTAAACAAGTAAATGGTTCTCAATATCTATATGCAGAACACTTCACCTGCAAATTAATGATTATCTCACTTTTACGATACCTTAATCACAGTTCTAGCATTCATACTGCCTGCATGCATTTTAACCCAGGTTTTAATGACATTACTGTAAAAAACTATGAAATAGAGAAAATTTCTTACATTCATTACACCCTTCAGGCATCTAGTTGAGGATCATATCAGATCGGTCAAGATCTGATTGAATGGTGGGGCAAACTTGATGGGCCGAATGGCCTACTCTACTCCGATATCTTATGGCTCAGGAAGGTGGTGCACCTTCACCTTCCTAAGGGCTGGCCTTGCCAGCGACACCCACGTTGAGATGAACATCAGGACAACGCTCTTATCTCAAGTGTTCAAAACGCAGTAAATGAGATTCCCTGCACCCCTCTGTAATTAATCCCAGGAGTCCATTATCCTGTGCAGAAAACGCATTCGCCAAGAATTTCCCCAAACGTCACTTGCTGACAAAAAGCTCAATATTTCTTTTTTTTATAAAATCGGTGGTAACTGAATCAGAAGTGGTCATTGTCTTGGGTGAATGCCACTGCACGAGGAAACAGTTGGAGTTCACATTGTTGACAGTTGGTCTCAGTGTATAAATCAGGCCGGAAACACAACAACGAAACGGACAGAAATCACAACTGCAACATCCTACAGAACAGAAATGAAGGGACCGCCCCTCCACTGGGTGTGACAATAAAGGCATCCTGGCCTCCCAGCTGAGGCGAAGGAGATCTTTAAAACAGAATACAACCCAGTAATTAATCCTTGCTGCTCCATGCACAAACTAACGAGGCCACCTTTGGAGGTTAAAATAGTACAGGTGTTTACTAGAGATCTGGTGGATGTCAATCCCCCGAAATAATTACAAGCAATAGATCACACAAGATCGGAGGGCAGCACGGTGGCGCAGTGGGTTAGCACTGCTGCCTCGCGGCGCCGAGGTCCCAGGCTCGATCCCGGCTCTGGGTCACTGTCCGTGTGGAGTTTGCACATTCTTCCCGTGTTTGCGTGCCCCCACAACCCAAAAATGTGCAAGCTAGGTGGATTGGCCACGCGAAGTTTTCCCTTAATTGGAAAAAATGAATTGGGTACTCTAAATTTTAAAAAATAACGTGATCAGCACAGGCTTGGAGGGCCGAAGGGCCTGCTCCTGTGCTGTATTGTTATATTGTTCTTTGTTCTATAACTCCTTACATTAAAAACAAAACAGCCCTGGCATTTATGCAGCAAGCCGTGACCTCAGGACATCCCAAAGCAGTTCACAGCCAATGAAGTGAAGTGTGGGCACTGTTTTAATATACGGACAACACAGCACAGAGAAATCGTACGACAGCCTTAATTCAACTGTTCCCTCAGTCCCCATCGCTGGTGAAGTTGACACCAATCCTGACTTGCACACGAACCTCCATTCCTTTGCATCGTTGCTGCATCCAAATTTTGGAATGCCGTCCTCCAATACCACCTATACAAGGACGATGTCAATTCCAAACGTCCCATCACCAGCACCCTCTGAGGACAATAAGGGAGTGAATCTGGTGTGCACCGCCCATATTCCACAAACAAAAGAAAATTAGCAAAAAAATTGTGATGAGTGTTGGAATTTCAGATATACTGGGCGGGATTCTCCGGAATCCAGTGGGCCGCCCGGCAGGTGCGGAATCCTCCGTACTTTCAGGGGCTAGGCCGGCGCTGGCGTGGTTGGCGCTGCACCAGCCACGCCGGAGGGGTTGGCGGCACGCCAACCGGCGCCGAAGGGCCTCCGCCAGCCGGCGCGAGTTGGCGCATGCGCAGGAGCGCCAGCGTGTTCTGCCGTGATCCCAGCGCATGCGCAGGGGGGTTCATGGCGGACCGTTACCGCGGCCAGCGTGGAGGGAAAGAGTGCCCCCACGGCACAGGTCCGCCCGCAGATTGGTGGGCCCCAATCACGGACCAGGCCACCGTGGGGGCCCACCCTGGGGCCAGATCCCCCGCACACCCCCTCTCCCCCCCCCAATCCGAGGACTCCGCAGGCCGCCCGCAGAGCCAGGTGGCTCCGGTAAGGACCTTGTTTGATTTACGCCGGCGGGACTGGCCGAAAACTGGCGTCCACTCGGCCCATCGCGGAGCAGAGGATTGCCCGGAGGGGCCACTGCCAACGGCCACAGACCTCACGACGCGATTCCCGCCCCCGCCGAAAAATCAGCGCCAGAGAATTCAGCAACCCGGCGTCGGGGCGGTGTGCCGGGATTCACGCCCCCCCCCCCCCCCCCCCCGCCAATTCTCCGGCCCGGCAGCGGCGTTTAGTTTTAGTAAGATGTTGAAGTTAATGGGAAATGCCATGGGCTGAAGCAGTCAAGTGTTGATGTTGCAGTTTCAGAAATTCAGTTTTTGCGACCAGATCTCAAAGACAGTGAGTTTAGAACTGTCTGTGGATAGACTAGCAGTTTCTGTGAAAAGCAAAGGTTGGACTGGGGCCAGACCAATCAAGCAGCTGTTCTCAAGACAGTGAGTTGAAAATTTGCCTGTGAACAGGACAGGGGCAGTGTCTCAGGCTGGCAGCTTAAACAGTAGTTTGAGATAGGCAAGAATCAGTATCTGGCTCCTGAAGGATCTCTCTTTCTCAAAGACATTGGTTTACGGCAAGTATACCCGAGTTTGCTAACTGTATTTAAAAGCGGATTTTGGCCTGAGATGGGTTTTGTTTGAGTGGAGATAAAGTTAGCAGTTAAAATAGTAATTGAAAGCTCTGGGGCGAAATTCTCCCGAAACGGCGCGATGTCTGCCGACTGGCGCCCAAAATGGCGCCAATCAGACAGGCATCGCGCCGTCCCAAAGGTGCGGAATGCTCCGCATCTTTGGGGGCCAAGCCCCAACATTGAGGGGCTAGGCCGACGCCGGAGGAATTTCCGCCCCGCCAGCTGGTGGAAACGGCCTTTGTTGCCCCGCCAGCTGGCGCGGAAATGACATCCCCGGGCGGCGCATGCGCGGGAGCGTCAACGGCCGCTGACAGTTTCCCAAGCATGCGCAGTGGAGGGAGTCTCTTCCGCTTCCGCCATGGTGGAGACCGTGGCGGAGGCGGAAGGGAAAGAGTGCCCCCACGGCACAGGCCCGCCCGCGGATCGGTGGGCCCCGATCGTGGGCAAGGCCACAGTGGGGCACCCCCCGGGGCCAGATCGCCCCGCGCCCCCCCCAGGACCACGGAGCCCGCCCACGCCACCTTGTCCTGCCGTTCAAAAGGTGGTTTAATCCACGCCGGCGGGGCAGGCAATTTATCGGCGGGACTTTGGCCCATCCGGGCCGGAGAATCGAGCGGGGGGGCCCGCCAACCGGCGCGGCCCGATTCCTGCCCCCGCCGAATATCCAGTACCGGAGACTTCGGCAACCGGCGGGGGCGGGATTCATGGCAGCTCCCGGCGATTCTCCAACCCGGCGGGGGGTCGGAGAATGACGCCCCCTGTCTTTATTGTGTTAAAATAGTACAGGGGCGTCATTCTCCCATTCCCCAACGGCCAGAATGGCCGTTGGCCGCCGTGAATCCCGCCCCCGCCCCCGCCGAAGTCTCCGGTACCGGAGATTGGACGGGGGCGGGAATCGGGCCGCGCCGGTTGGCGGGACCCCCCGCTCAATTCTCCGGCCCCGATGGGCCAAAGTCCCGCCCAGAAATTGCCTGTCCCGCCGGCGTAAATCAAAGCTGGTATTTACCGGCGGGACCAGGCGGCATGAGCGGGCTCCGGGGTCCTGGGGGGGGCGCGGGGCGATCTGACCCCGGGGGGTGCCCCCACGGTGGCCTGGCCCGCGATCGGGGCCCACCGATCCGCGGGCGGGCCTGTGCCGTGGGGGCACTCTTTCCCTTCCGCCTCCGCCACGGCCTCCACCATGGCGGAGGCGGAAGAGACTCTCCCCACTGCGCATGCGCGGGAAACTGTCGGCGGCCGCTGACGCTCCCGCGCATGCGCCGGATTTCCGCGCCAGCTGGCGGGGCAACAAACGCCATTTCCGCCAGCTGGCGGGGCAACAAACGCCGTTTCCGCCAGCTGGCAGGGCGGAAATCCCTCCGGCGTCGGCCTAGCCCCTCAGTGTTGGGGCTCGGCCCCCAAAGATGCGGAGCATTCCGCACCTTTGGGCCGGCGCGATGCCCGTCTGATTGGCGCCGTTTTTGGCGCCAGTCGGCGGACATCGCGCCGTTGGGGGGGAATTTCGCCCCAGGTGTTTACTAGCAATCTGGTGGATGTCAATCGCCCGAAATAATTACAAGCAATAGAACACACAAGTTAACGTGATCGGAGGGCAGCACGGTGGCGCAGTGGGTTAGCCCTGCTGCCTCACGGTGCTGAGGTCCCAGGTTCGAGCCCGGCTCTGGGTCACTGTCCGTGTGGAGTTTGCACATTCTCCCGTGTTTGCATGGGTTTTGCCCCCACAACCCAAAGATGTGTGGTGGACACGGGGCACTCGGCGATCACAATCTCAGACCATGCTCTGCACTGGGATGACCTGCAGGTTAGTAAAGATAGTAACCAGCGCCCGCACTGGAGGTTCAATGTGGCTGACGAAGGGGTGTGCGAGCGGCTGAGGAAATGTATTCAGAACTACCTGCCGGTCAGCGACACAGGAGAAATTTCAGCAGCGATGGTCTGGGAAGCATTGAAGGCGGTGGTCAGAGGGGAGCTGATCTCGATACGGGCCCACAGGGAGAAGGTGGACAGGGCAGAGACGGGTCGACTGGTAAAGGAGATACTATAGGTCGACAGGAGGTATGTGGAGACCCCAGAAGCAGCCAGGGAGACAGGGAAAGTAAATGACGGAGATGGGAACCTGGTTGGAGACTCAGCAGGGGTGAATAAGGCATTTAAGGAGTTTTACAGTAGGCTGTATGGGTCAGAACCCCCAACGGGGCCGGAGGGGATGAGGCACTTCCTAGGGAGGGCTGAATTTACCAAAGGCGGATAGGGAGTGGGTAGAAGGGCTGGGGGCCCCGATCGGGTTGGAAGATATAGCAGAGGGTCTGAAGGCCTTGCAGTCGGGTAAAGCCCCGGGGCCAGACGGGTACCCAGTGGAGTTTTATAAAAGGTTCTCTGGGATATTGGGGCTGTTGTTGATGAGGACATTCAGTGAGGCAAAGGGGGTGCTCTCCCCGACGATGTCACAGGCCACGATTTCGCTGATCTTGAAGCGGGACAAGAATGTGGAGCTGTGTGGGTCCGACAGGCCAATATCCCTATTGAATGTGGACGCCAAACTGCTGGCCAAAATTTTGTCCTCTAGGATTGAGGATTGTGTTCTGGATGTTATTTGCGGAGGACCAGGCGGGGTTTGTTAAGGGTAGGCAGTTGGTGGTCAATGTGAGAA
Source organism: Scyliorhinus torazame (assembly GCF_047496885.1). NCBI lineage: Eukaryota > Metazoa > Chordata > Chondrichthyes > Carcharhiniformes > Scyliorhinidae > Scyliorhinus > Scyliorhinus torazame. Next base: position 98,762,938 of record NC_092728.1, on the reverse strand, counting down.
GGTTGTTAAACGTGATCATGATGCCCCTGGAAGGTAGGGAGGTGAAGGAAGTGATCGCAATGGACGCAGAGAAGGCATTTGATCGGGTAGAATGGAAATATCTGTGGGAGGTACTGGGACGGTTCGGATCAACCTCCCGCTCCTACCACCAAGGGGGATACAGGACAGGGTAGTTTACAGAGGGTGGGTGGGAGAAGGAAGGGTCTTTGACATTTACAAGGAACTTATGGGGTCAGAGGAGAGGCAGACCCAGGAGCTGAAGCGCAAGTGGGAGGAGGAGTTGGGAGGAGAGATAGAGGATGGTCTATGGGTGGATGCGTTGAGTAGAGTCAACAGGTCCACAACATGTGCCAGGCTCAGCCTGATACAATTCAAGGTCATTCACCAGGCTCACATGACAGTGGCCCGTTTGAGCAGGTTCTTTGGGGTAGAAGACAGGTGTGCAAAGTGTGCGGGAGGACCAGCGAACCATGTCCACATGTTCTGGGCATGTCCGAAGCTTAGGGGATTTTGGTAAGGGTTTGCAGATGTCATGTCCATGGTGTTAAAAACAAGAGTGGCGCTGAGTCCAGAGGTGGCGGTTTTCGGGGTGTCGGAAGATCCGGGAATCCAGGAGGAGAAAGAGGCAGACGTCCTGGCCTTTGCTTCCCTGGTAGCCCAGAGACGGATACTATTAGCTTGGAGGCTCTCAAAGCCCCCGAAGTCGGAGACCTGGCTATCGGACATGGCTAGCTTTCTCTGTTTGGTGAAAATCAAGTTCGCCTTGAGTGGGTCACTGTTAGGGTTCGCCCGGAGGTGGCAACCGTTCGTCGACTTCTTTGCGGAAAATTAATCGTCAGCAGTAGGGGGGGGGGGGGGGGGGTAAGTTTAGCTTAGAGTAGGGGGTTAATAAAGGTGGGACCTGTAAGGGAGGGAGACGACTTTTGCACTATGTTTATAGATTCATGTATATTGTTTATTTTGTAAAACAAAAAAAACCTCAATAAAATGTTTATTAAAAACAAATTAAAGTAAAATATTGGTGTTTCTGTCCCGCATCCTAGCAACTGCTGGGATCTGGTCCGGGATCGTAATATTATGCAACATCTCCTTAGGTGGCTTAGTGTGAAATTATGTTTGACAACACTCCTGTTTCCGTGGCATGTTTCACCATATTAAAAGGCACCATATAAATGCAAGTAGATGTTGTACTGGCCAAGGGAGGACCTGCATAGCGGAGGGACTGAGGGAGAGTTGTGAATTGCCCTGGTCTGCTGGGCAACAGTCAACAGTACCAGGTTAAAAAAAATATTTATTCTTTCATGCGATTTGGACGTCGCTGGCTATGTCAGCATTAATTCCCCATCCCCAATTGCCCTCGAAGGTTGTGGTGCGCCACCATCTTGAACTCTTGCAGTCCATGTGGTGCAGATACACCCTCAGTGCTGTTAGGGAGGGAGGTCCAGGATTTTGACCCAGCGACAGTTCCAAGTCAGGATGGTGTGAGGCGGGCGGCATGGTGGTTAGCAATGGTTAGCACTGCTGCCTCATGGGTGCTACCCCGTCCCTGGGTCACTGTCCGTGTGGAGTTTGCACATTTCCCCCCTGTGTCTGCGTGGGTCTCACCCCTAAAAACCCAAAGTTGTGCAAGGTAGGTAGATTGGCCACGCTAAATCGTCCCTCAATTGGAAAAAAAAATTGGGCACTATAAAATTTTTTTTTTTTTTTAAAGGATGGTGTGTGATTCAGAGGGGATCTTGCAGATAGGGATGTTCCCATGTATCTGCTGCCTTTGCCCTTCTGGGTGATAGAGGTCACGGGTTTGGAAGGCGCTGTTGTAGGAGTTGAGTTGATGCATCTTATAGATAATACTTACAGCTGCTGCTGTGCGTCGGTGGTGGAGGGAGTGAATGTACGGTGACTGATGAGGTGCCAATCCAATCCCAGATATACAGAGCCCAAATGTAATCACTCAAAGGAAAGGCAGTTAAACCCCATCATGTAGCCCTTGTACAAGGAGCACTGCATCGGACTCCCATTATTCTGACTGAGAGCACTATATTATTGGTGGAAGTTCAGTCCCACAGATTGGAGAAAAGCACAAACCCCCGACACTGCAGACAAAACACTTCTTTGCAAATCTGTCAAACCCTGTCGAGCGACACAGGAGCTGTGGCATTCGAGGGCCAGGCTCATTCATAGCACTGACTGAGCACTTTTCAGTCAATGCAGCAACCACCCGTCATTGCGACAGCACTTGGCATTGCAGCACATTCGATGACATTCCACTTAGCAAAAAAAAAAATCAAATTTACCAACCCTCATCACTTGCACTAAGCATTTCCTTTTCCGAAATTAATCTTTCATCTTGGTAAAAGAAAAGCTATGCATTTCCTTCACTTCCCACCACACCCACCATATCAACTGAAAATCTATTTGCTTCAATTTCTATTATCTGATCTGCAGAAGTCGTTCTCGTTGGCACATATTATGTAGGTCTGCCAGAGATTCACAGTGAACAGCTTGGAGACTAAACTCCTATGTTTCTGTAAAAGGTAATGAGAGAAACACTGGGTTTTTTTTCTCTGGTAATCATGAGATCAGCCTTAATGAACTATCAAAAATTGCAGGAACACGTTCTCAAAAGTATGATTCCAGAAAAGTCAATTTTCTTTCAAGTAGCAGAAATTCAGCAACCGAGGATGATGCACCAGCTATAATAATCATTTTGCACTTCCCAAATCTGCGAACAAATCGCTTCATTAGTATGAATGTTGGGAATGCTCGTTACTCCAGCTATGGAATGTACTATTGCACCTGTGGCAACAGGAAGGACCTGGTTTTGTTTTAAGACGATAATGCGATTCGAGGTCTTGATCTCTGGAATGGAATACCGTTGGTACTGTGGCATCGAAGGTGCATTACCGGACTAGTCACCCCGTAAACCATGGACACATCCAGAAAATTAGATCCTAAATGTAGCTTAAACCAAGATCTGGAAATATTTTAAAAGATCATCAGGAAAAGCAACCACAAGGTTTGCCTTTCAGATCTGAGCTGACCAAAATAAATTGCGGGCTAGTCATAGAGGTGGTTCTGACAAGACTATTTCGATCACATGCAGTAATTTTCGTAAGATAACCTTAGGTATGTACATTTGCTTAACATCTTGCACCAGTGGCCAAGGAAGTACAGCGGTCACAATGATGAAAAAAAAACATTGTCATAGGGTTAGGGTTAGGGTTAGGCCTTTCTCGTAGGCCTAATCAACAAAAGCACCAGAAGGTTAAAGTTCACAGGCACAGGCATGGCTACCGAGATAACACACCCAATCCCAGTGTCGATCGCTCAATCAATACTTAGGAATCAGAAATGCAAGCAGCCATGCAGGAATTACCAATCTGCCACATGTGGCTATAGTTGCTGTACGAGACATCTCTGCTTCCCCGGGGGGGAACCCTGTCATCCTCTTCTGCTCTAACCTGCATGTGAGCCAAATCTGAGAGTCATCGAGTCATTTACAGCACAGAAAGAGGCCAATCAGCCCAACGGGTCCATGCTACCACCTCGCAGAGTAATCCAGTCAGAATACCCCACTCAGTTCCCATCACTGAGTTTGAGTTCATTTCCTTCCAATGACTATTCAATTTCCTTTTGAAATCACGGTTTCCGCATCCACCACCCTCCTGGGCCGAGAGTTCCAGGTCATTATCCCTCATGTGTAAAGGTTCTTCCTGACATCTCTCCTGCAATGCTTGCCCAACGCCTTAATCGGTATTCCCTCACCTTCGTATCAGTAGCTAATGGGAAGAGTTTTTCTTTGTCTAATCTTGTACCATAGAACCACAGAATCCCTACAGTGCAGAAGACCATTCGGCCCATCAAGTCTGCACCGACCCTCTGAAAGAGCATCATACCTAGGCCCATACCTCTGCCCTATCCCCGTAACCTTACCTCACCTGCACATCGCTGGACATCAAGGGGCAATTTTAGATTGGCCAATCCACCTGACCTGCACACCTTTGGACTATGAGAGGGAACCGGAGCACTCAGAGGAAACCCACGGGGAGGATGCGCAAACAACATGCAGACAGTCACCATAGGCCGGAATTGAACCCCGGTCCCTGGTTCTATGAGGCAGCAGTGCTAACCACTGTGGTGTAGGTCTCTATCAAACCTTCCCTCGTTCTCCTTGGAGCAAAGGAGATTAACTCCAGCTTCTCCAACCCTAACCGTGTAAGCGAAATCTCCCCCACAAACAGCCTGGTAAAGCTTCTCGGCACCTTCTGGAGGACCCTCACATCTTTTCAATAGTGTGGTGATCAGAACTGTATGCAAAGCTCTACTTGAGGCCTAACCAGAGCTTTAGATAGGTTCAGCATAACCTCCCTACTTCTGTACTCCATGCTTCTATTTATGAAGCCCAGGATCCCATCTGCTTTGCTAACCACTCTCACACTAAGGATTGATGCGCATGCACCCCAAAGTCCTCCTGGTCCTAGGAGACATTAGCATTGTGCCATTATAGTCCACATTGTTTCGCTTCACCTCTTCTGCCAAAATGCATCACCTCACACCATTGTATCACATCCCATCCGCCACTCACCTGCCTAGTCTGGATATAGAATGGCTCCAGTGCAGAGGGAGGTCATCCGGCCCATCACGTTTTCACCGACCCTCCTAAAGGTCCATCCCGTCAACTCCACCCAAGCTCCACACCTTTGGACACTAAGGGCTGGATTTTTCGGCCGCACACGCCGCAAGATGGCCACGGACGGGATGGGGACCATGTAATGGCCCGTTGACCTCGGGCGGGAATTTCCAGTCGCCAGGCCACCGCAGCTGAAAAACCCTGCCTCATGGGACGATTTAGCATGTCCAGTCCAACAAAGCTGCACACCTCTGGACTGGGGGAAGAAACTGGAGCACCCAGAGGAAATCCACGCAGACGGTAACCCGAGGACACAATTGAACCCAGGTTCCTGATGCGGTGAAGCTGCGGTGCTAACCACTGTGCCGCCCATTCTGCCAGCTCATATCCTGTCGCAGGCGATTTGTATCACCTTCGCTATCTGACACTCTTTCAGGTTTGGAGTCATCGGCAAACTTAGAACTGTGACTCTGCAAACACGCGCATACGCACGCACAAAAAGAAGGATCAGCAGACCGAGCACTGTCTACCACCCTCAAAAAAACAACCATCCACCACAACTCGCTGCTTTCTGTTTAATCCGAGTGCACGCTGGTCTCCTATCCTACAAGCCTCAGTTTTGTTAACCAGCCTTTTATGTGATACCTTAAGATCTACATGGACCACATCAACTGCACTCCCTTTATCAACCTCCTCTGTTACTTCATCATCCCATACTAATGTGGTAGACCGCTAGCTCCCAGGTGTGACCCAACAAGCTATTCTGTTCAGGAAGGCCAGCCACCAGCACATATTCAGAAAACTGGCTTTGTCAGAAACACCCACATCCTGAGGGAGAGTGTTTTTTAAAAAGACATTATGGGTGGGAGAAAACTGCTTCTAAGAACAGGATGTTGGCAGTACTGATTCAGCAGGTTCAACTCCCAATTCAGGGCTTGGGCTCACATTTCCAGGCTGATACAAGTGCAGCACTGAGGGAATGCTGCATTGTCGGCGGCGTGGACTTTCATTTGAGATGTTAAACCCACCCCCGCTATTCAAAGGAAAGCAAGGGGGTTCTCTGGGTGTCCTGGCCAACATTCCTCCCTTCACCAAGATCAGCAAAGAAAATTACCTGGTTATCTACTCATCCACTGTTTGCAGGGCCTTGCAATTTCTCTTTAATAAAGGCATTGTATAACTGCAAAGTCGTGTGAGTCAGTTATTGTTTTTGGTTTTGGATGTGGTAGTTGTGGTTCTGGATTTGCAGATAATGCTCGAGGCAATGCTGTTGGTATCTTTTATTGAATATTATATACAGTAATGACTCGACACGAGGCTCTACATAGAACTCTCTCTCTCCATCCTCAGTTATCATGTGAGCTTATGTCACGGATAATGTAGCTACGCATTTACATATTTAACATTTAGCCTTTATACCACAGTGAGTGGCATTTGTCTCCATGACAAGTATCAAATTACTTTTAAGTCCAGTCATTGTTCAGGATATGAAATTCTACACAAATCCAAACTTAAAACCCCTGGGGCAACAATGGGAACATGAGAGGGAGCACCGAGTCAAATTTAACAGGATTTGGATAAAGGAGATCGGACCTAAACAGCATGATAAGACATGACAACTCCTGCAGAATAACAGTAGGGGGCAGATTTTCCCAATGAACTCTTCTGGCACCAGTTACATGGAGTAGCTTGTTGTGAGAAGGACACACACACCTCCTCCCCTTCCCACTCCATCCCCTCAGTCACACACACACACACACACACACACACAGGCACACAAAAAAAACCCCAACAAAACCAAACCAGAAAAGGATCACAAATAAACAAAGTTGGCTCTGGGTCTGAACTCAGTCTCTGCATTCCTGCCCCGTTATCTCTTTTCCCCAATAAGCCAGCTAAAATCCACGACAACTAAAACCCATCACGTGCTATTCATTTCTGCCCCGTTCCAGTCACAATGCACGATACTTAAATGCCAGGTCTATTACCAGATCTACAAATATTCTGACCCTGATTTAAATCTGTCTTTTTTGAATAGACATAGGAACACAGGAACTGTGAGCAGATGTAGGCAATTCAGCCCCTCGAACCTGCTCCACCATTCAATCAGATCATGGTTGATCTCTTCTTGGTCTCAAATCCACCTCCCCACCTGTTGTCCATATCCCTTTGATCTGTTTTTTTTAAATCAAAAATATATCTATCTCCTTCTTGAACCATGCAGTGGCTCAGATTCCACCGTACCGTGCGGCAGCGAGTTCCACAAATTCACTACCCTCCGCGAGAAGTAGTTCCTCCTCAACTCAATTCCAAATCTACCACCTCTCACCCTCTATCCGTGACCTCTCATTCTCAATTTCTCCACAAGGGGGAGGGGGAACGTTCCATTTTCCACAAGATGCTCACTTAACCACCTTAAAAACAAATTGGCACTCTTCACTGATGATCGTCACTCTCTCCGCCAGAGAAAGTGAGGGAGATGAAGGACCCTCAGCATGGAATTACTTCAAGGTGATTCCTAACCACATTCTACCAGTTTTTACTCAAAATTGATTGATCCAATGAAGTCAGGAAGGTAGGAATTCGAGCCACTGTCAGAAGTCACGTGGTAACCTTTTTGACCTGATTGGCTGTGGATGACAACGCCCTCTTGCCTAAAGCTCACCCTCTCCATTGTTACTCTTCAGTAATCCCAATCTCTAACATGGCCATTTCCCAGCTGGGACTCTATCAAGGTGCTACTTTTCCGCTATGTGTCATGCACGACCCATCCATTGAAATCGTCTCACCATTAGTACTTTTTGCTGCTATAGGAAAGGTAGTCCATTACTGTAAGCGTTGGTTAGTTTATACGAACAACAGGGGACCCAGGAATAAATCACTGCAGACTGGACACTGGTTCATAGTTCCTCGTGTGCTCCACTCACCATCCCCTTCAGCTTCCCATTTTCCCTTCAGATAGCTCATCTGGTTTCTTAAAAATTTGTTCTTGGGATGGGAGCGTTGCTGCCAACATCTACTGCCCGTCTCTAATTGCCCTGGAGAAATTGGGGGTGAACCACCTATGACTGAGTGGCTTTCTGGACCATTTCAGCGGGCAATCAAGGATCAACCTGACGTAGGTCACATATAGGTCAACCTGGGTAAGGACTTCCGAAAAGCACAATGGTGAATCTGATGGGTTTAATGACAATCATGGGTGCATGATCATTATTAACAAGACTGTCATATCAGTCCAGATTGACCAGTTAAATTTAAATTCCCTCCACCGCCCTTCCCACCTTGGTAAGATTTCAGGAGCATTCATCTAGACCCCATCTCTTTTCAGTGCCATTACCTCTCTGCTGCACCCCCCAATTAATTCCTCTATTATCTGCACCAACGCACAGGGGCAGGACAGCACAGACTCTAGTCCATCAATCATCTGGTCACCAACTGACAGGGGCTTCTTCTGCACAGCAGTGATCGAACAGAGATAACTGCAGCGCATTGCAGCACCAACGGAGAAAGGTGGGTATATACAATATATACAGCCATAGCTTAACCAGCCAAGAACCAGTCAGAGATAAACATAAACAGTACTGGAGGAATCCTTATCCCAACAAATAACGTTCAATCTGCACTCTCACCAATTTCATCTGAACAAGGTGGTAAATAAACACACAACATCAGAAGGTAGAACCTGAAAATAGCACGAATAAATGCCAACAATTCAATATATTCATCCGATATATTAGAATGTACAAATGTCACCTCTACATTTAAACAAGGATCAAAATCAGAATCCCATGGAGTGTTTCTTGATCAAGGACATTTTTATGCAGATTTTTATTCGTGCACAAACAACAACCGCCCACTACTCCTCCCCCGCCCCCCAAAAACCCCTCCCCCCCCCCCCCCCCCCCCCCCCCCCCCGAGAGAACAAACAAGACAAACAAAATACAGAGACAAATCCCTCCCATCTCCCTACCAGCTGGCGGTAACCAGCATCCTAAAAAAGGAGATGAGGGGTGCCACCTCAAGTAGAACCTTTCGACTGACCCTCCCCCCCCTCATGGTATACGTGACCTTCTCCAGGCACAAAGCTTCCATCAGGTCCTCCAGCCACAGGCCTTAGGTGGCACCGGGCACCTCCACCCTCGCAGAACCCGTCACTGAGCTATTAGCGAGGTTAAGGCTAATATATCTGCCCTTGTCCCCATCCGTAGCACTGGCATGTCCAACATTCCAAAATTGGCCACCAAAGGGCCACCAGCTGAATACCCCAAATCCTTGGCATTGTATTAAAATAGGAGACCCAGAAACTAATGTGCTTGGGGCAAGGCCAAAACATGCGAGTGTGATTCGCCAGTCCCCTATCCTCATACCTATTCTCCACCCTCAAGAAGAACCCACTCATAGGCGCTCTGGTCAAGTGCGCCCTGTGTACCATCTTGTACTGGATCAGGCTTAACCTCGCACATGAGGAGATGAAGTTGACCCTGTGAAGAGCCTCACTCCACCCGCACCCCCCCCCCCCCCCTCCCGCAACCAAAGACCAATCCCAGCTCCCCCTCCAATGACACCTACTCCACCGCCAACATCTGCCCATAGACCTCCAAAATCCTACTCTCCCCTAACTCGACCCAGCACAGGACCCTGTCCCGGTACCAAGGGAAATGAAGGAGATTCCGCTGTGTAAAAATACTCGCACCGGAATACATTCCATCTCGGGAGCTGGAACTTCTTTAATAACTCGCCCAGGCTGACGAATCCACATTCCAAAACATGTCCCTGAACCTCTCCACCCCCTCCCTCTCCCATGTCCTAAACAAAGAAACTAAGCCAGATGGCACCATCTATGGTTCCTGCAAATCGGAGCCAGCAGTGACATGGAGCCCAGTTTAAAATGCTGACCGGCTGATTCCAAATCCTCAAAGTGATTAACACCACCGCGCTCAAAGAGAATCTAGCAGGGGAAAATGGGAGCAACGCAGTAACCAGGGCCCTCAGACCCGACCCTACGCACAAAACCTCCTCCATCCGCCAGCAAAGAGAGTTTGGATCCTTGAACCAGACCCACACCGTATAAACATTTGCTGCCCAGAAGTAGAACAACAGATTGGGTAGTACCAAACTCCCAGACTGCCTGTCCCTTTGTAAAACTATCCTTCTAATCCGAGCAGTCTTACCAGCCCAAACAAAAGTAGATATCAATTTATGTATCTATATTCAAGAGGCGGCTGGATATAGCACTTGGGGAGAATGGGATCAAAGGCTGCGGGGAGAAAGCAGGATTAGGCTATTGAGTTGGATGATCAGCCATGATCGTGATGAATGGCGGAGCAGGCTCGAAGGGCCAAAAGGCTTCCTCCTGCTCCCATCTTCTATGTATCTATGTATGTATTAACCCTGCAAAAAACACTGGAACAAAAACAAAAACCTCTGAAGAATATTCATCTTCTCCATCTTCCTGCCAAGGTCATGGGGAGGGCATCCCACCTTTTCAAATCAGCATTCATCGCATCCACCAGGTCAGAAAGGTTAAGTCGATGGAGCGGGGTCGAGTCATGGGCCACCCGGATTCCCAGGTACCGGAAGCTAGTCCTGGCCGGACAAAGTGGCAGCCTCCCCGTATCAGCGCCCCTCCCCGGGGGTTCACCGGAAAATATTCATTCTTACCCAGATTCAGCTTGTACTCCGAAAAGGAGGCAAACTTCCTGAGCAACTCCATTATCTCCCATACATTGGAGAGCGGGTCCGTGATATATAGTAACAAATCATTTGTATACAAGGACACTCTGTGCTCCCTCCCCCCAGGTTCTATCCCGCTCCACCCAGTTGGTGACCTCAACGCATTGGCCAGTGGTTTGATTCCGAAGGAAAACAACAGCAGAGTCAATGGACACCCCTGCCTTTTCCTTGTCCAGTTTGGAATAACCCAAGCTCAGGGCGTTCATACGCACACTCGTGGCGGGGGCCTAGTACAAAAGCCTTACCCATGATATAGATTTAGGCCCGAAGCCAAACTACCCAAGGATCTCAAAGAGGTTCCCCAATCAACCCTATCGAACTCCTTCTCCACGTCCATTGAAATAATCACCTCTGGCTCGGTCCCTAGGCAGGGCGACAACACAACATTCAACAATCTCCTAATGTTGGCCGACAACTGACAGCCCTTAAATCCAGTCTGCTCCTCCGAGATCACCGCTGGTAGGCAGGGCTGCAAATACGCTACCAAACCTTTAGCCAACAACTTAGCTTCGGCATTCAACAACGAGATAGGCCGATACGACCCACGTTCCCTGGGATCCTTGCCCTTCTTCAGGATCAAGGAGATCGACGCCTGCGCCAATGTAGCCTGCAGCACTCCCCGGGACAAGGGATAATTAAACAGAGGTGGGATCAACTGACCCGCAAATTGTTTGTAAAATTCAATGGGAAACCCGTCCAGACCCAGAGCTTTGCCGTCTGCATTGACTGAATACAGCTCAATCTCCTCCAACCCTATTGGCATCTCAAACTTCTGACTCCTCTCCTGCTCCACCTCTGGGAACCCATCCAAAAATTGCTTCATTGTTGCACCCTCCTCTGGAGGTTCTGACTCATACAACCCCTGATAAAAGGTCTCAACACCTCATTGGCCCTTTCTGGGGCAGAAACCAACCAGCCACCGAATCCCTGACCTGCACTACCTCCTGGGAGGCAGCTTGCAGTCCCAGCTGGTGAGCCAACAAAGGACTGGCCTTAAGTAGGTGCACAGGGTGCATATGACTCGGGCGAGAATGAGTGGGTTCTTTCAGGGGGTAACAGATGAGTGTGAGAGGTGTGGGTGGGGGCCAGAGAATCACGCGCACATGTTTTGGGGTTGTGAAAAATTGGGAACATTCTGGGCGGGAGTGTTCGCGGTCTTAGCCAGGATAGTGGAGGAGGAGGTGGACCCGGACCCTTTGGTGGCGATATTTGGGGTTTCAGAGAAGCTGGAGCTCATGGAGAGGAGGAAGGCCGATGTCTTGGCCTTCGCCTCTCCGATTGCACGGAGACAAATTTTACTGGAGTGGCGGCCGGCATCGCCTCCGGGGGTAGCGGCTTGGTTGGGTGACCTGTACGACTTCCTGCGGTTAGAGAAGCTAAGTTAGGAGTTTAGGGACTCTGCAGGGAGGTTTGAGAAAAGGTGGGGGATGTTTGTGGCCGTGTTTGAGGGGCTGTTCGTGCAAAAGAGGAAAAATCTGAACATGCTGTATAGTTGATTGCTGGGAAGTATGGTTCCCGGGGTGTTTATTTGTTGTAACCTGCTTTGATACATGTTTGTAATAAAATACATTTAAAAAAACAAAGGACCGGCCTTCTCCCCATACTCAGTATGTCCATGTAGAGCATCGCAGCTGGTTCACTGCCTTATCTGTCAAAGGAGCTACTGCTGCTGGTTGAAATGCAGGAGTAATATCTTTAACCTAGATATCAGACCTCACTTCCAGTCGAACAAAAACATTTCCTGTACATGGAACCGTCAAAGCAAAGTGATAGAATTAGTCACCCTGCACCTCTGTATTCGTTAAAGAGATGCTGACAAGGAGCAGGAATGGGCCAATCGGCCTCTCGACCCGGTTCCGCCATTCAATAAGATCTTGGCTGACCTGATTGTAACTTCAAACCCACATTCCTGCCCACCCCCGATAATCTTTCACCCCCTTGCTAATCAAGAATCTATCCATCTCTGTCTTAAAATATACAAAAATTCTGCTTAGTTTTAAAAAATAAATTTAGAGTACCCAATTATTTTTTTCCCAATTAAGGGGCTATTTAGCGTGGCCAATCCACCTACCCTGCATATCCTTTGGGTTGTGGGGGCGAAACCCACGCAAACACGGGGAGAATGTGCAAACTCCACACGGGCTGTGACCCGAGGCCGGGATTGAACCAGGATCCTCGGCGCCGTGAGGCAGCAGTGCTAACCACTGTGCCACCCTCAGAAACACAACAGTAACAGTCAACCACTGAGGGCACCCAAAATGGGGACACTTCCCCCCCCCCATAACTATATATATACCCCACAAAACCAAGTGGGCATACAATAGGCCACCGATGGCCCAGCACTTCCTACATTTGCGGTAAATTCTTGTAGATACATGTTTTGATTTAGTCTTGTGTAATGTATGATACGAAGTCTCAAAACTCCAATAAAAATATTTTTTTAAAAACATAGTATAAAATCCCAAGGTGCCTCACATGAGCAGCATCCAACAACACGAGGAGCCATGCCACACCTAGACAGCTGACTAAAAGCCTGGTCAAAGAGTTAGATTTTAAACAGCCTTTTGAAGAGGGAAAGCCAGACGTCAAGGGAGGGAATTCCAGAGCTTAGGCAGTTGAACACACGGCGACCAATGGTGAAGCAGACAAAATGCAGCATGTTGAAGAGAGCAGAATTGGAGGGGGCCACAGATATCTCAGCGGATTGTGGGAGTGGAGGGAGGGAGGGGCAAATACATAAGTGAAATTTAACATCAAGGATGAGAATTTTTAAATCGAGTCGTTGCTTCACTGAAGGCCAGTGTGGATCATTGGGCACAGGGGATGATGGGTGAATGGGGCTTGTTGCAAACATGGCCAAAGTCCCAGAGTTTGGCTCACCTCAAGGATACAGAGGGCAGAATGGGATGTCGGCCAGGAGTGCATTGGAATAGTCAAATCTAGAGGCAAGAAAGACATACCTGTGAAGCACCTTGGGATGTTTCACATCTTTAAAAGGCTACAATGTAAATGACGGTTGTTGTCTTTGTTTCAAATTCCCAACATTGGCATCTTTCCCCATGACAGTATGGGAATGATAGTTACATCATACAGGGTGTCATGTGAGAGTACCTTTAAGAAATGGATGCATCACACCTGTAAAGTAGGCCCTTGTGCTCCACATAACCGAAATCTATTAAAAGTTATGGGTCAGGTGAACCCCCTGATACACTTCGGGGTTCTCCAAGTCCTTGCCCATAATAAGGGTTCCAATCACAACAAATTTGCTTTGCTGTGTCTTGTGTGCGCACAAATACAAGTCCCTCTGCCTCTTCGGAAGCCCCGCTCCTGTGAGTTACTGTCCAATCAGAGGCCAGGTGTCCAGCATAGGCAGCACCAGTGGGAGTGGTGGCAGATGTCAGATCTGTCATGAGCTCGTAGATGGCAGAGCAGGCTCGATGGGGCAACTGGCCCAGTTCTGCTCCTATGTTTGCACTGAGTGCTGAATTTGGTGCATTTGAGTGCTATAGTGAGAGTTTGGTGACTGAAGGAGTACAAGGCTTCATTTTTATCTAAAGTATAGTCTTTCTTTTATTTCGTTAATTAACTTAAAAGTTGCTGTTTGGTTTAGAAGAAGGTGAATTTTCAATCAGCTTTAAACAAAGGTTCTACTTGTAGGTACTTGCAGCTGGAGCTTGTTAATTAGTTAATTGGATTAGGCCAGTTTTCAGAGGCTAGATTCACAGTATAAAAGTGATCCCCTACAGTGCAGACTTTGTTTGCACTGAGTGCTGAATTTGGTGCATTTGAGTGCTATAGTGAGAGTTTGGTGACTGAGGGAGTGCTGAATTTGGTGCATTTGAGTGCTATAGTGAGAGTTTGGTGACTGAGGGAGTGCTGAATTTGGTGCATTTGAGTGCTATAGTGAGAGTTTGGTGACTGAGGGAGTTAGATGAGGAGGGAGTAAGGGGCTCCTTTCATTTTGTTTCCTACATTTCCGCAAAGAGCGAGAAGGGAGCCAGGAGTTTACAGAGAGTGCAGCTGACTGGGAGCAGAGTCGGAGGGCGGAGGTCCAGTTGGTCCACAGGGCAGCTATATTCTGTAAGGTAAGAGGGGATGGAGGCTAGGCCAGTTGCATGCACCTCCTGTAGGATGTGGGTGGTGAGGGATACCACCGGTGTCCCCGCTGACTATACCTGCGGGAAGTGCACCCAACTCCAGCTCCTCAAAGACCGTGTTAGGGAACTGGAGCTGAAGCTGGATGAACTCCGGATCATCCGGGAGGCAGAGGGGGTGATAGTGAAGAGTTACAGGGAGGTAACCACACCCAAGGTACAGGACAAGAGTAGCTGGGTTACAGTCAGGGGAAAGAAAACAAACAGGCAGACAGTGCAGGGATCCCTCGTGGCCGTTCCCCTTCAAAACAAGTATACCATTTTGGATGCTGTTGGGGGGGATGACCTACCGGGGGAAGGCCCTAGCGGCCATGTCTCTGGCACTGAGTCTGGCTTTGGGGCTCAGATGGGAAGGGGGGAGAATAGAAAGGCAATAGTTGTAGGAGATTCAATGGTTAGGGGAATAGATAGGAGATTCTGTGGTCGCGAGCGAGACTCCCGGAAGGTATGTTGCCTCCCGGGTGCCAGGGCCAGGGATGTCTCAGATCATATCTTCAGGATCCTTAAGGGGGAGGGGGAGCAGCCAGAGGTTGTGGTACACATTGGTACCAACGACGTAGGTAGGAAAAGGGGTGTGGAGGTAATAAACGAGTTTAGGGAGTTAGGCTGGAAGTTAAAAGCCAGGACTGACAGAGTTGTCATCTCTGGTTTGTTGCCGGTGCCACGTGATAGCGAGGCTAGGCATAGGGAGAGAGTGCAGCTGAACACGTGGCTGCAGGAATGGTGTAGGAGGGAGGGCTTTAGGTATTTGGATAATTGGAGCGCATTCTGGGGAAGGTGGGACCTGTACAAGCAGGACGGGTTGCATCTGAACCAGAGGGGCACCAATATCCTGGGAGCGAGGTTTTCTAGTACTCTTCGGGAGGGTTTAAACTAATTTGGCAGGGGAATGGGAACCGGATTTGTAGTCCAGCAACTAAGCTAGCCGATATTCAGGACGCCAAAGCGTGTAGTGAGGCAGTGGGGAAGGGAACACTGACAAAGGAGAGTACTTGCAGGCACGGAGATGAGTTGAAGTATGTATACTTCAACGCAAGAAGCATCAGGAATAAGGTGGGTGAACTTAAGGCATGGATCGGTACTTGGGACTACGATGTGGTGGCCATCACGGAAACTTGGATAGAAGTGGGGCAGAAATGGTTGTTGGAGGTCCCTGGTTATAGATGTTTCAATAAGATTAGGGAGGGTGGTAAAAGAGGTGGGGGGGTGGCATTGTTAATTAGAGATAGTATAACAGCTGCAGAAAGGCAGTTCGAGGAGTATCTGCCTACTGAGGTAGTATGGGTTGAAGTAAGAAATAGGAAAGGAGTAGTCACCTTGTTAGCAGTTTTGTATAGGCCCCCCAATAGTAGCAGAAATGTGGAGGAACAGATTGGGAAACAGATTTTGGAAAGGTGCAGAAGTCACAGGGTAGTAGTCATGGGTGACTTTAACTTCCCAAACATTGAGTGGAAACTCTTTAGATCAAATAGTTTGGATGGGGTGGTGTTTGTGCAGTGTGTCCAGGAAGCTTTTCTAACACAGTATGTAGATTGTCCGACCAGAGGGGAGGCAATATTGGATTTGGTACTTGGTAATGAACAAGGGCAAGTGATAGATTTGTTAGTGGGGGAGCATTTTGGAGATAGTGACCACAATTCTGTGACTTTCACTTTAGTAATGGAGAGGGATAGGTGCGTGCAACAGGGCAAGGTTTACAATTGGGGGAAGGGTAAATACGATGTTGTCAGACAAGAATTGAAATGCATAAGTTGGGAACATAGGCTGTCAGGGAAGGACACAAGTGAAATGTGGAACTTGTTCAAGGAATAGGTACTACATGCCTTGATATGTATGTCCCTGTCAGGCAGGGAAGAGATGGTCGAGTGAGGGAACCATGGTTGACAAGAGAGGTTGAATGTCCTGTTAAGAGGGAAAAGGAGACTTATGTAAGGCTGAGGAAACAAGGTTCAGACAGGGTGCTGGAGGGATACAAGATAGACAGGAGGGAACTGAAGAAAGGGATTAGGAGAGCTAAGAGAAGGCATGAACAATCTTTGGCGGGTAGGATCAAGAAAAACCCCTTTTACACATATGTGAGAAATATGAGAATGACTAGAGCGAGGGTAGGTCCG
The DNA here is from genome assembly GCF_047496885.1 of Scyliorhinus torazame. NCBI lineage: Eukaryota > Metazoa > Chordata > Chondrichthyes > Carcharhiniformes > Scyliorhinidae > Scyliorhinus > Scyliorhinus torazame. Next base: position 98,746,307 of record NC_092728.1, on the reverse strand, counting down.
ATCAAAGACAGTAGCGGAAGATTGTGTATTGAGTCTGAAGAGATAGGAGAGGTCTTGAACGAGTACTTTTCTTCTGTATTTACAAATGAGAGGGGCCATATTGTTGGAGAGGACAGTGTGAAACAGACTGGGAAGTTCTAGGAAATACTTGTTAGGAAGGAAGATGTGTTGGGCATTTTGAAAAACTTGAGGATAGGCAAATCCCCCGGGCCTGACGGGATATATCCAAGGATTCTATGGGAAGCAAGAGATGAAATTGCAGAGCCGTTGGCAATGATCTTTTCGTCCTCACTGTCAACAGGGGTGGTGCCAGGGGATTGGAGAGTGGCGAATGTTGTGCCCCTGTTCAAAAAAGGGACTAGAGATAACCCTGGGAATTACAGGCCAGTTAGTCCTACTTCAGTGGTAGGCAAAGTAATAGAAAGGGTACGGAAGGATAGGATTTCTGAGCATCTGGAAAGACACTGCTTGATTAGGAATAGTCAGCACGGATTTGTGAGGGGTAGGTCTTGCCTTACAAGTCTTATTGAATTCTTTGAGGAGGTGACCAAGCATGTGGATGAAGGTAAAGCAGTGGATGTAGTGTACATGGATTTTAGTAATGCATTTGATAAGGTTCCCCATGGTAGGCAGAAAGTAAGGAGGCATGGGATAGTGGGAAATTTGGCCAGTTGGATAACGAACTGGCTAACCAATAGAAGTCAGAGAGTGGTGGTGGATGGCAAATATTCAGCCTGGATCCCAGTTACCAGTGGCGTACCGCAGGGATCAGTTCTGGGTCCTCTGCTGTTTGTGATTTTCACTAATGACTTGGATGAGGGAGTTGAAGGATGGGTTAGTAAATTTGCAGATGATACGAAGAGTGGTGGAGTTGTGGATAGTGAGGAGGGCTGTTGTCGGCTGCAAAGAGACATAGATAGGATGCAGAGCTGGGCTGAGAAGTGGCAGATGGAGTTTAACCCTGAAAAGTGTTCCATTTTGGAAGGACAAAAATGAATGCGGAATACAGGGTTAACGGTAGAGTTCTTGGCAATGTGGAGGAGCAGAGAGATCTTGGGGTCTATGTTCATACATCTTTGAAAGTTGCCACTCAAGTGGATAGAGCTGTGAAGAAGGCCTATGGTGTGCTAGCATTCATTAACAGAGCGATTGAATTTAAGAGCCGTGAGGTGATGATGCAGCTGTACAAAACTTTGGTAAGGCCACATTTGGAGTACTGTGTACAGTTCTGGTCGCCTCATTTTAGGAAGGATGTGGAAGCTTTGGAAAAGGTGCAAAGGAGATTTACCGGGATGTTGCCTGGAATGGAGAGTAGGTCTTACGAGGAAAGGTTGAGGGTGCTAGGCCTTTTCTCATTAGAACGGAGAAGGATGAGGGGAGACTTGATAGAGGTTTACAAGATGATCAGGGGAATAGATAGAGTAGACAGTCAGAGACCTTTTCTCCGGGTGGAACAAACCATTACAAGGGGACATAAATTTAAGGTGAATGGTGGAAGATATAGGGGGGATGTCAGAGGTAGGTTCTTTACCCAGAGAGTAGTGGGGGCATGGAATGCACTGCCTGTGGAAGTAGTTGAGTCGGAAACATTAGGGACCTTCAAGCAGCTATTGGATAGGTACATGGATTACGGTAGAATTATATAGTGTAGATTAATTTGTTCTTAAGGGCAGCACGGTAGCATTGCGCATAGCACAATTGCTTCACAGCTCCAGGGTCCCAGGTTCGATTCCAGCTTGGGTCACTGTCTGTGCGGAGTCTGCACATCCTCACCGTGTGTGCGTGGGTTTCCTCCGGGTGCTCCGGTTTCCTCCCACAGTCCAAAGATGTGCAGGTTAGGTGGATTGGCCATGATAAATTGCCCTTAGTGTCCAAAATTGCCCTTAGTGTTGGGTGGAGGTGTTGACCTTGGGTAGGGTGCTCTATCCAAGAGCTGGTGCAGACTCAATGGGCCGAATGGCCTCCTTCTGCATTGTAAATTCTATGATAATCTATGATTAATCTAGGACAAAGGTTCGGCACAATATCGTGGGCTGAAGGGCCTGTTCTGTGCTGTATTTTTCTATGTTCTATGTTGTGATATGGTATGAATTAAGTAATGGCATGATGGGAAAACTGGTCAATGGGAAGACTGGTCAAAAGGTTTGATATAATATAAGAAAGGCTGGAACTATTCATTCCAGCTCACCAGGCACAGGTAAAGAATGCTGCCCTAACCATTTTCAGACTAATATGGCCGTAGGCCAACTCTGCATAACTTGAAGTCTGAAAAGATCAGCGAAGGTCGAGCCATTCCAAAACACCGGACCTCGGCAACTCCTGATAAAACTAACTCGTCATAACCCAGGGCCGTAGGAATTTACAACAAGACAAGTTCAGGAAGAAACAAGTCTATTCCGACCTTTCAATGTTCCCTCCGAGGACTAAATAATGGTATGAGTGATATGACCAAACATGGTCTGGTCTATGCTTCCGTTTGTATTTCCGATCAAACTCCTGACCATACTGTTGTCACATAATCTTGATAATGACAATGTATAAATATTGAGCTAATTCTCCGCGAAAGCGCTGAACTTGTGAAAGACTCAGCCGTTTTGTTGACTGCTCTCTGACTTCAAGTTTCAGCCATTACTGCATGCAGTTGTTTTCGAAAATAAAGCTTGTTAGTCTGTCTTAACGAGTGTGTTGAATCTTTCTACTACAGAAGCGGGAAAATATTGACTTTGACAATGTCTTACAGTCATAGAATCCCTTCAGTGCAGTAAGAGGCCATCAGCCTATCCAGTCTGCACTGACTATTCAAAGGAGCACTCATTCCAGGTCCACTTTGTACTGTGCAGCACCCGGAGGAAATGCAGACTCTGCACAGACAGCCATCCAAGGCCTGAATCAAACCCGGGTCCCTAGTGCTGTGAGGCAGCAGTGTGGCAGCACTGTGACGCCCTCTCTGTCAGCAATGCACTTAAGTGGGGTTACTGGGTTAAGGGAATAGGCTGGGGGCCTGGCGCTAGGTGGGTGCAGAATCAATGGGCCAAATGGCCTCCTTCTGCACTGTAGTGATTCCATGATGCTAAATTAGTGAAGTAAAAGTCATCTATTCCCAGGGCCAGGAACTGTTCCCTAACAGAGAAAAAGGCAAAAGAAGAAATGTGCATTTATATAGCACCTTTCACAATCTCTGGACGTTCCAACGCATTTCACAGGTAATGAAGTACCAGAGTATGGGGTCGCCCATTTAAGACAGAGTTGAGGAGCAATTTCTTGTCTCAAAGTCCACAGTGAATCTGTGGAATTCTTTCCCGCAGAGAGCTGTAGCGGTTGGGTCGTTAAGTGAATCCACCACAGTCCCAGATGACCATAGGCGGCATTCCCCTTTTGAGGGGTCAGAGCTGACTGGTGATGATTTAACCCGAGAATCACCACACCTCAGGCGATGGGGCAAGGTTGAGAAGGCGAGCCTTTCATGAATAAACTCAGCCTGCACGGGAATTGAACCCACGTTGCTGAACTTGCTCTCTACATCACAAATCTGTACATGGGTCGATTTTGTTTCAGTAAGGGAATCAACTAATCTGAGAATAAGGTGAGAAAGTGGGTCAGATCAAATCAGTCATGATCTCATTGAATGGCGGAGTGCACAAGACGGGCCGAATGGCCTACTTCTGTGTTTTATTAGTCGCTGTTATAATGTTGGAGACACAGCAACCAATTTGCACAAACAAGCTGCTCTCGACAGCAATAAGATGCTTCCCAGACCAGTGTGTGTGTGTGTTCCTGGTTTCCAACCCACCCAAATGACGTGGTTAGAGGGATAAATATTGTGCAGGACAGCTGCCAGAGCTCCTCTGCTCAAAAAAATATAAAAAATATACCATCTTGGAGAAGAGACAAGCGCTCGGTCTGTTATCTCATGTCGCCTACCGACAGTGCGGCGCGCCCCCAGCACTGCACCGGGCAGCAGTGTCAGTCTGGACCTCCTGCTCATAACAGGGACAATTGGGAATAATTCCTTCACATGGGTGAAGGGGCTGTCACAAATCCCGGGAATGCGGCGGGTGAGGGGGGGAGCTGACAACCAAAATGAAAGCAACAGGAATATGTTGAAAAATATCAAATATTTTTGTAAAATCAAGGCAGTACAGAAGTGACACTCAATCCTCAAGCAAATCCCCGGGACAAAACGGTGCAGTTTCACATCCCAATCACGGAAACATCATTAATTTCACAACGAGGTCAAACATGTAGCAACTGAACATCCGGGATCGTGCTGGGGAGGGGGTGCGGGCTATTTTCTAACATCTAAATCACTGCAATCATGTGTGGTACTCCATGTTGCCACGGTGACAATGTCTGATTGTAGATGTTAGTTTTCCATCATGTGGGTATTTATATTTCCACAACCCCCCCAAAAAAGTCACCTGCAAACGATGTGGTGGCGAAGATGGTCAATAATAATCATTTAAACGCCGGCAGCTTATTTGGAAACGCCACCGGCGGCGAACCCTCGGGGGGGGGGGGGGGGAATGTTTAATGCGCGACTCGTCTGCGGTAAAATATTTTGAAGCTGCTCTGAGCTGTCATCGCGCCCGTGTGGTACAAGAGGCTGAGCAGATGTGGGTGCTGAAGCGGGGATTAAAGGTGTTTTTTTAATATATGGGTTTAGAGCAGACACAATCCTCTCTCACCCCCCCCCCCCCCAACACACACTCAGAGAGACACACACACACAGAGACACACACACAGACACAGAGACACACACACAGACACAGAGACACACACACACACATAAAGAGACAAACACAGAGACACACACACAAACAGAGACACACGGTGCTGGGTGCGGTGACATTTGGGGGAATATTTGATGCATGGACGACCTAGATTTGGCCCCCATGCTGACCGAGGAAGTTGCTCTTTCTCAGCGATGGAGGAAGCGGCAGCCCAAGGTCAGTGAATGAAGCAGCCGGAATGGAAACGGGCAGATATTGACACCGAGAAATGTCCCCCTTTAAACAGCATCCCAGTCTGTGTGTGTATGTGCGGGGGAGGGGTATAATGATTTTCTACAAGATTTCAGATGTACACCTCCCAGAATATATTTTTATTTGCAAAGGGCACCAGTGATACGCGGAAGATTAAAGCTGCTGAATCGGTGTCAGGCGGGCTCATCGCAGTAATTCGCTGCCAGAACACACCAGGGATTTTAAATCTCGTTTATCCAACTGCAAGCAGGAAGATTAGGGCAGCAAGGAATTGGGGTGCGATGCATACTGTGTGCGTCTGTGTGTGACTGTGTGTGTCTCTCTGTATCAGTGTGTGTGTGTGTCTGTGTCAGTGTGTGTCTCTATGTCAGTCTGTGTGCGTCTGTGTGTCACTGTGTGTGTCTCTCTGTATCAGTGTGTGTCTGTGTGTGTGTGTCTGTGTCAGTGTGTGTCTCTGTCAGTCTGTGTGTGTCTCTCTCTGTGTCCGTCTGTGTGTGTGGGTGTCTCTCTGTGTCAGTCTGTGGGTGTCTCTGCGTGTGTCTCTGTGTCAGTGTGTGTGTGTCTGTGTCAGTGTGTCTCTATGTCAGTCTGTGTGCGTGTGTGTGTCTGTCAGTCTTGTGTGTGTCTCTTTCTGTGTGTGGGTGTCTGTCTGTGGCAGTCTGTGGGTGTCTCTGTGCCAGTCTGTGTGTGTGTGTCTGTGTCAGTGTGTGTGGGTGTCTCTCTGTGTCAGTCTGTGTGTGTGTGTCTGTGTCAGTGTGTGTGGGTGTCTCTCTGTGCCAGTCTGTGTGTGTCTCTCTGTGTCAGTCTGTGGGTGTCTCTCTGTGGCAGTGTGTGTCTCTCTGTCAGTCTCTGGGTGTCTCTCTGTGTCAGTGTGTGTCTCTCTGTCAGTCTCTGGGTGTCTCTCTGTGTCAGTGTGTGTCTCTCTGTGTCAGTCTGTGTGTCGGAGCGGTGCTGACGGATCAAGCAGACACATTCCCCCCCTCCTGTCATCGCCGATCTGACAATGGGAGCGGGGAGGTGGGGGGGGGGGGGGGGGGGGGGCGGGGAGCCGGGAGCGGGAGTTGGGGGGGGGGGGGGGGGAGCCGGGAGCGGGGAGGGGGAGTTGGGGGGGGGGGGGGGGGGAGCCGGGAGCGGGGAGGGGGAGTTGGGGCGGGGGGGGGGGGGGGAGCCGGGAGCGGGACTGACTCACTTGCCGACGAAATTCTCCAGCACCGAGCTCTTGCCGGCGCTCTGCCCGCCCACCACCCCGATCTGGGGCAGGTCCAGGTTGGCGTTCTGCCCGATCTGAGCGAAAGCGTCCTGCATCCGATTGACCAGAGGGATGAGCTCCTCCATCCCGCGGTTCCCCATCCTTCAAACACCGGCGGCGGCGGAGCTCAGAGAGGCGGCGGCGGGATCCGAACCCGCGGCGATGAACTCTGCTATTAACAAACAGGAGCCCGGCTCAACCTGCAGAAGGTGCGCATGGGCTCGGGCTCGGTGCAGTGGTGCGTCTCCGCTCCGCTCTCGGCAGCCGGGAGCCTCTCCTCCTCGCTGCGCTCTGCGCTCTTTTCCGCTCCCGCCCCTGCGCTGCGCCGCGCCGAACGCGGGGCGATTTAAAGGGACCGTCCAGGAGAGCCCAGTGCGCAGGCGCCTCCCTTCTCCGCGCGCGGCGCCCGCCGGGAGTTGTAGTCCCTGCTGCCGCGACGTCACCGTATAGGCGGCGGAGGGGAGGGAGCGGACTACAGCTCCCAGAGCGCACCGCGCGCCAGCCCTTTCCCCCGCGCCCTCTGGCGCCCGGCTCCCTCTGCAGCAGGCTGCCAGGCTGAGCCCTTGCTTGCAAACTGGCCTCATTCCCCATTACGAAGTCTTACAACACCAGGTTAAAGTCCAACAGATTTGTTTCGATGTCACTAGCTTTCGGAGCGCTGCTCCTTCCTCAGGTGAATGAAGAGGTCTGTTCCAGAAACATATATATAGACAGATTCAAAGATGCCAGACAATGCTTGGAATGCGAGCATTAGCAGGTGATTAAATCTTTACAGATCCAGAGATGGGGTAACCCCAGGTTAAAGAGGTGTGAATTGTACCAAGCCAGGACAGTTGGTAGGATTTCGCAGGCCAGATGGTGGGGGATGAATGCAATGCGACAGGAATCCCAGGTCCCGGTTGAGGCCGCACTCAGGTGTGCGGAACTTGGCTATACGTTTCTGCTCGGCGATTCTGCGTTGTCGCGCGTCCTGAAGGCCGCCTTGGAGAACGTTTACCCGGAGATCAGAGGCTGAATGCCCTTGACTGCTGAAGTGTTCCCCAACTGGAAGGGAACATTCCTGCCTGGTGATTGTCGCGCGATGTCCGTTCATTCGTTGTCGCCAATGTACCACGCTTCGGGACATCCTTTCCTGCAGCGTATGAGGTAGACAACGTTGGCCGAGTCGCACGTTGTCTACCTCATACGCTGCAGGAAAGGATGTCCCGAAGCGTGGTACATTGGCGAGACCATGCAGAGGCTGTGACAACGAATGAACGGACATCGCGCGACAATCACCAGGCAGGAATGTTCCCTTCCAGTCGGGGAACACTTCAGCAGTCAAGGGCATTCAGCCTCTGATCTCCGGGTAAGCGTTCTCCAAGGCGGCCTTCAGGACGCGCGACAATGCAGAATCGCTGAGCAGAAACTTATAGCCAAGTTCCGCACACCTGAGTGCGGCCTCAACCGTGACCTGGGATTCCTGTCGCATTACATTCATCCCCCACCATCTGGCCTGCAAAATCCTACCAACTGTCCTGGCTTGACACAATTCACACCTCTTTAACCTGGGGTTACCCCATCTCTGGATCTGTAAAGATTTAATCACCTGCTAATGCTCGCATTCCAAGCATTGTCTGGCATCTTTGAATTTGTCTCCATATTTGTTTCTGGAACATATCTCTTCATTCACCTGAGGAAGGAGCAGCGCTCCGAAAGCTAGTGACATCGAAACAAACCTGTTGGACTTTAACCTGGTGTTGTAAGACTTCGTACTGTGCTCACCCCAGTCCAATGCCGGCATCTCCACATCATCATTCCTCATTGCAATGGATTGGGCGGCTCAGCCCTCTGTTGTCCCGGGCATTCAGCTTGCCCAGAGCAAGCTGCTTGGATTTTGGATTTTTGTTTATTATCAGGTGTACCGAGGTACAGTGAAATGTATTTTTCTGGGAGCAGCTCAACAGATCATTAAGTACATGAAAAGAAAAGGAAATAAAAGAAAATACATAATGGGGCAACACAAAGTACACAATGTAACTACGTAAGCACCGGCATCGGATGAAGAATACAGGGTGTAGTATTAATCAAGTCAGTCCATAAGAGGGTCGTTTATGAGTCTGGTGACAGCGGGGAAGAAACTGTTTTTGAGTCTGTTCGTGCGTGTTCTCAGACTTCTGTATCTCCTGCCCGATGGATGTAGTTGGAAGAGTGAGTAAGCTCTTGGGAGGGGTCTTTGATTATGCTGCTCGCTTTCCACAGATAGCGGGAGGTGTAGAAAGAGTTGATGAATGGGAGGCGGGTTCGTGTGATGGACTGGGCGGTGTTCACGACTCTCTGAAGTTTCTTGCGGTCCTGGGCCGAGCAGTTGCCACACCAGGCTGTGATGCAGCCCGATAGGATGCTTTCTATGGTGCATCTGTAAAAGTTGGGGAGAGTTAATGTGGACGTGCCGGATTTCCTTAGTTTCCTGAGGAAGTATAGGCGCTGTTGTGCTTTCTTGGTGGTAACATCGACGTGGGTGGAACACAACAGATTTTTGGAGATGTGTACCCCTAAGCATTTGAAACTGGAAATTGCAATGGCCATGGAAATATCCCTGGCCATGGGCAGCGGGGATAGCACAGTGGTTAGCACTGTTGCTTCACAGCTCCAGGGTCCCGGGTTCGATTCCCGGCTCGGCTCACTGTCTGCATGTTCTCCCCATGTCTGCATGGGTTTCCTCCAGGTGCTCCCACAGTCCAAAGTCCCACAGGTCAGGTGGATTGGCCATGCTAAATTGCCCTTAGTATCCAAAAAGGTTAGGTGGGGTTGCTGTGTTATGGGGACAGGGTGGAGATGTGGACTCATGTGGGGTGCTCTTTCCAAGGACTGGTGCAGACCTAATGGGCCGAATGGCCTCCTTCTGCACTGTAAATTCTATGGGCGCAAACAGGATACAATGGCTGCAATGCAAAAGCTCTAGTCACTCATTTTAAAATGAATTCTGTATTGTCTGGAATCCACCAGAGCCTGCTCTGATTATTGAGCTGTAAATGGGATACACTATCCTAATTAACCAGGTTCAGAACGCTTGCTAACATTTATTGCCCTTCTCGAATTGCCCATCCCTTGAGAAGATGGTAAGGAGTCGCCCTCTTGAACTGCTGCGAGTCCAACTGGTGTAGGAACACCCACAACAGAGGAGGGAATTCCAGGATTTTGACCCAGTGACAGTGAAGGAATGTCGATATATTTCCCAGTCAGGACGGTGTGTGACTTGGAGGGGAACTTGCCAGTGGTGACGTTCCCATGGGTGAAGTGCCCTTGGCCTTCTAGGTTGTGGGTTGGGAAGGCACTGTTGAGGGAACCATGGCTGCAGGGCGTCGCTGTTGCCGCTGCACGCCAGCGGTGGAGGGAGTGAATGTTGAAGGTGGAGAATCCTCCTGTAACCTGAAGGATGGAGGAAGCAGTTTCAATTTTATCTTTCAAAAGGGAATTGGATCAATATTTGGAGGGGAAACATTTGCAGGACTTTGGGGAAAGAGGCGGGGAGTGGGGCAAATTGGGTAGCTTTCCCAATGACCTGACACAGGCATGATGGGCTGAGAGACCTCCTCCTGATCCTTTGACTGCTCCCCTGGATTTAATGAGATTGGATAATATTGATTCGAGTGCAGCCCATATTTGTGACCTCCACTTGGGTGTGTACCTCGGGTTTCTCAGCATTATTCAGTTAGTTGTTACTCTCCGTCTATCATGCAATGATTTTTTTGGCAGTAGTTACAATTTACAATGTTGCTAACTTTGCCCTAGTTTAATTGCTCTGTTTTATCACCTTTGCTCTTGAGTCGCCAGGTATCTTTATGAACCGCCACGTGGTTCAAGTCCGAGTAATGATCAATAATCCAATACACCGCTTAGTAAGATTTAAATCAAAGCACATTTATTATACACAGTAATCACTACTCATGTACAAATTCTACATTTAAGCTACTTCTACAGCTAACAGGCCAATACCTAACTTGGAACTGGCCCACCAGGTCAGGGAAACAAATGGCCTTTCGTTCGGGTTCTGAGCCTGCGAAGTTGGTACAGATTGGTAGCTAGGAGCGCCTATCTCGTAGCGAGCGTTGAAGTAAGACTTACAGTTTTGAGCAGCTGTTGAAGAGTGACGAGAGCTGGAAGAGAGCTGCAAGCGGTGGAAGAGAGCTGGAAGAGAGCGCCTTGAACTTGGGGCTCAATTCTTATAGTCCCCAGGAGCTTCCCGCCTTTTGGGGTGGACCCTGTACCTGGTCCCAAGTGATTGGACTTTGTCCCAATTGCTTGGTTCGATTTCTCCAATGCTGGAGCGGTTCCCTGATCGATGGGCGGTCTTGAGGTGCTCGTTCACCTCCTTTGTGTAGGCGTCTGCTGGCGCCAAAGAGTTTGGTTTTGCTTTGTGTGTCTAAATGTTGCTCATTGTTCCCGGGGATTGCTCATTAGTATGCAGATGGCTGGTGTTTTGTTATGCTGATGGTTGCTGGTATCGATCTTGTCTGGCCTTTCCAGAGGTAAATACACAGTCAACCTGCAGCTGCTTGTTTTTGTCCTGTTGGCTGACTTTCCCATCAGCCTTTGCCGTTCACCATTTTAAATCGGGAGTTGGCCATTTTAAGTGGCTACAATAAATACCAACAGAACTAAGGCCTATAATTATATTACATGATTGTCAGCTTTAGACGCACTCTACAGTGTTTGGCAGTTGAGAAGATGGTGGTGAGACTGTTGCCGTCTGTGTGGGGAATGTACTGCTTGGTAGGAAGCTCCAGAGTACTGACGAAGGAATGATACAGTTGGTGCTGGGGGTGGCATAGGACAAGTGATTTGCTGCAGTCTGATCTGACATCCCACCATATATCTTACAAATTGTTTTTCTGACCAAGTACTTGAAATTTTGATTAAATAAAGTCAGTGCATGCACTAACGTTGGCATGGCTTACTAATTTTTGGCTGCAAAGAGATCGCTTGTCTTGCTGACCCAGTAGGGGAGAGAAATTGTGCCTTGCCCGTCCAGACCATGACAACTGTACCATACATTCCGATTGGGCTGATAGGTTGCAAGTAACCTTTGCGCCAGGCAATGCTTTCTCCAAAAAAGAGAGTCTAACTATCTCCCCACTCATTGAATAGACATCTCCATTGGCTGAATCCCCCACTATCAACATCGTGGGGATTACCATTGACCAGAAACGGAACTGGAAATACATCTAAATACTGTGACTACAAGAGCAGGTCAGAGTTTGGGAACCCTGCAGTGAGTAACTCACTTCCTGGCTCACCAAAGCTCATCCACCATTACACGGTACAAATCAGGAGTGTTTTGGAATACGCTCTACTTGCCTGGATGCGTGCTGCTCCAACACCACTCAAGAAGCTCAACACCATCCAGGACAGAGTATCCCACTTGATCGGCACCCCATCCACCACAATAAACATTCACTCCCTCCACCACCGACACAGTGGCAGCCGTGTGCACCATCAACAAGATGCACAGCAGCAATCACCAAGGCTCCTTCGACAGCACCTTCCAGACCCACGGCCACTGCCATCCATAAGGACACAGGTAGCAGATACCTGGGAACGCCATCACCTGGAGGTTCCCCTCCAAGTCACTCGCCATCATGACTTGGTAATATATCGCCGTTCCTTCACTGACGCTGGGTCAAAATCCTAGAACTCCCTCTGTAGCAGCACGGTGGGTGTATCTACCCCTCTGGGACGGCAGCGATTCAAGAAGGTTTACCACCACCTTCTCAAGGGCAATTAGGAATGGGCAACAAATCCTGGCCTTGACAGCGAAGCCCACATCTTGTGAACGAATATCAATTTAAAAAAGGACAAGAAAAAGGAAATAGGCAGGCATTAAACTGGATGTGAATGCTGGAGTAATCAGTTCATTTTTCACTTCCAGGCTTTTGAAATTACCAAATTCTAGAGATGTTTTCAATGAGGTTATTTGGTCTAGCTAACCCCTCACTGCACATATCCTTATCGTCTCAGTTATTCAGTGATGTTCACAAGCTTCATTGGGTGTTTCAGTAGCAAAAGCTGCAAAATTGAAAATATTATTATAAGAAAGGCAATTTGCTGGTGCCATCCTGGGCCTTACAGATTAGAAAAGGTGCCATGTTCAATCTCCAATGTATAATGAGACAGCAGTGGGCCAAGGGTGGTGGGGGCAGGGTAATCAGTTAACACCGCCATTTCTGGGGGCAGCATGGTGGTGCAGTGGGTTAGCCCTGCTGCCTCATGGCGTCGAGATCCCAGGTTCGGTCCCGGCCCAGGGTCACTGTCCGTGTGGAGTTTGCACATTCTCCCCGTGTTTGCGTGGGTTTCGCCCCCACAACCCAAAGATGTGCAGGTTAGGTGGATTGGCCACGCTAAATTGCCCCTTCATTGGAAAAAAATGAATTGGGTACTCTAAATTTATTTTAAAATGCACCGCCATTTCGAAATGCTCTCCATATATAGGGCTGGTTTAGCTCAATGGGGTAGACAGCTGGTTTGTGATGCAGAACAAGGCCAGCAGGGCGGGTTCAATTGCCGTACCAGCTGACCCGAACAGGCGCCAGAATGTGGCGACTCGGGGCTTTTCATATTAACTTCATACTTGTGACAATAAAAGGTTATTATTATGCTGCGTATAGGAGTGCATCTGGGTACAAGGTTGAGCCTGGCTGTGACGCTCTTTTGGTTGAATAGCTGGCCAATGCTCTTTTCTTGGGTTCGACCATGAGTAATCGCCACTTCAGTGAAATGCCGCGGGGCAGCTGTCACTCCTGCACCAGTGGGAATGAGGGAATTCGAAGCGGTGGGAAGCATTGGATAGAAATGAACTATTCATCCCTGGGTGTGGAATTTGTGGGGCCAACAGGGGGTTCTCGCCAACCAGCCAGAGAACCAGCCGTCAGTTCCGTGGGGGAGGCTCGGCGGAATCAGGCACCTAATCGGCCACCCCGGGGTCTCTCCCGTGGCTGAGATGCCCGGCTGGCGAGGGATGCCGGTCAATCAAAGGTGGCAGCTTCTCATCAGCGCCAACGGGACTGGTGGCAGCAGGCGGCACTGCACCCATCAGAGGCCCAGAACAGTCATGGGAACCCAAACCAAGAGGGGGTAAGAGCGGGGTGAAGATCATGCGCTGAGGCACATGTGACAGGGGGGGGGCAGGGGTGTCAGAGGCAAGAGCATGGGGGTGACTTTCGGTAGCCCCTGCTCTCTGATGCTAGATCCCTCGATTGGGCACAGAATACAGGATAATGAAGGACCCTATCCCCGGGAGACCTGGTTGGTGTCGCTTAGGCTCATTTAGTCCAGGAAGGAGGTTTTCCCACCACTGGGAGAATGATGAGGGGCCTCTCCGACAATTAATAGTGCCTGCCTGCCGTCTTCCTGCTTGTGATGGGCCACATTAAATCCAGGTCCAGCTTTCAAATCCTGCTCAGAGCAATACAATAAATGTCTCCTGCATCTACTCGGTATAAGATCCATAAAGGTGGTGCATGGAATGAGTTTGGATGATCTCAATTCCATCCCTAGTGGGCACAGGTCCGTGGCACGAAACTCGGTCTAATTTGACACTAATTGACAATCAAAGAGGCCACAGGCAGAAAAAGTGAATTGTGTTTCTCGAGTCCCTTTCTGGGTCACGCAGCATCCCAAAGTGCTTTACAGCCAATGATGTATTTACAGAGCTCATGAAATTAGAGAAACGTGCAGCACAGAAGCAGCTCATTCACCTATCATCCTTACACTGGTTCTCAGCAAATACAGCCAGGCTGAATCCTACACCCCAGCCTTTGGTCTGTCAGCTCCTCATCCTCAACTCCAACTCACTTTTCAAATTAGTTGTGGAATCACCTTTTCTAGATCGTTTTTAATTCATTCACAGGATGTGGGCATCGCTGGCGAGGCCAGCATTTATTGCCCATCCCTAATTGCCCTTGAGAAGGCGGTGGCAAGCTGCCTTCTTGAACCCGCTGCAGTCCATGTGGTGTAGGTACACCCACATTGCTGTTAGAGAGGGAGTTCCAGGATTTTGACCCAGCGACAGTAAAGGAATGACGATATACAAGTCAGGCTGGTGAGTGACTTGGAGGAGAACCTCCAGGTGGTGGGGTTCCCCGGTATCTGCTGCTCTTGGCCTTCTAGATGGTAGTGGTTGCTGGCATGGAAGGTGCTGTCTAAGGAACCTTGGAGCCTTCTTGCAGTGCATTTTGTAGATGGTACACACGTCTGTTTCTGTGCATCGGTGGTGAAGGGATTGAATGTTTGTGGAAGGGGTGTCAGTCAATGGGGCTGCTTTGCCCTAGATAGTGTGAGCTTCTTAAATCTTATTAGAGCTGCACTCATCCAGACAAGTGGAGAATATTCCATTACACTCCTGCCTTGTGCCTTGTAGATGGTGGACAGGCTTTGGGAGGTCAGGAGGTGAGTCAATCACTGCAGGATTCCTAGTCTCTGACTTGCTCTTGTAACCACTGTATTAATATGGCTAGTCTAGTTCAGTTTCTGATCAATGGTAACCCTCACAATGTTGATAGTGGGGGTTTCAGAAATGATAATGCCCTTGAATGTCAAGGGGTGGTGGTTAGATCCTCTCTTGTAGGAGATGGTCATTGCCTGGCACTTGTGTGGCACGAATGTAACTTGCCACTTGTCAGCCCAAGCCTGGATATTGTCCAGATTTTGTTGTATTTAGACATGGACTGCTTCTGTGGAGTCGCGAGTGCTGCTGAACATTGTGCAGTCATCCGCAAACATCCCTACTCTGACTTCATGACGGAAGGGAGAGGTCATTGATGAAGCAGCTGAAGATGATTGGGCCATCCAGTATCTCCTGCAGTGATATCCTGGTTCCTGACAGGTCGAGTGTTCTCGATATTGACAACTCTCTGAGCAAAGAACCTTCTCCTTATCTCCCCTCATGCTCTTTTTCTACCCATTCATCTGAAAGAATAGCTTTTTAAAAATCTTCCGACTCTCTTAGAACTTCCCATTATCTCGAAAGCCTCTCTCAGGTCATTGCTTAATCTACTCAGTTTCAAGGAGAGCGGTGGTAATTTTTCCACCTTCTCCTCACAACTGAGATCCCCCTTAACATCCTGGTAAACCTGCTCTGTGTGTTTTCCAAGGCTTTTACATCCTTTTGGTGGTGTGTTAGGTTCACTAATATGAGACCTGCAGCAGCCAGCAATGTGCTGACTAGATAATCCATGTTTAGTCATGTCCACTGAGGGATAAATATGGGCCAGGATAATGGGGAATAATTCCCCTTCTCTTCTTCAGATTAGTGCTTTAAGATCTCTTCCATCCACCTGAGAGAGCAGGCGCGGCCTACGCTCAATGTCCCATTCAAAAGTCAGCACTCCCTTGCCCTAGATGTTTTGTGCTGAGGTGAGACTTGAACCCACCTCCTGACAAAGACACAAGAGAGCTACCACCAGACCTTTCCCTGATACAGGTGAAAAAATCATCAGGAGGGAGCTTCACCTCACATCTGGTGGCTTCTATTTGACTTGGCGCTGCTTGTTCCTGACAAAACATGGTTGTTTACATTTTTTTAAATGTCTAAACCTTATTTGTAGAGCCACAGCTCTATTCTAGTCAACATAAACCCTGTAGTGAGGTCACAGATATTTAACTAAAAAGCTCTATTTGAAAGGAATAAATCTGAGGTGGTCAGTTCTTGAATGATCAAACGGATTTGTGCTACGTTCAACTGAAGCTGTCTTGATTGCGAGACGGTCTGAATCTGTCGAGATCAGTCCAGACCTGACCCAGTGACAGGTTCCTGTAATGAAACTGTGGAAATGTGGTTCCAGTTCTCCAGAAAACATTGTGACCCTTTGTACGAACAGCTCGCAATTGTGCTGTTGTTTCTGCACCCTTAAAGGGTTCGGATCTAAATGCCTCACATGAATATTGCTATTAAGGGTGGCACGGTCGCACAGTGGTTAGCACTGTTGCTTCACAGTGCCAGGGACCCGGGTTCGATTCCCGGCTTGGAGCACGGTCGGTGTGGAGTCTGCACGTTCTCCCCGTGTCTGCGTGGGGCTTCCTCTTGTTCCGGATTCCTCCCACAAGTCCCAAAAGACATGCTGTTAGGTGAATTGGACATTCTGAATTCTCCCTCCGTGTACCCGAACAGGCGCCGGAATGTGGCGACTAAAGGCTTTCCACAGTAACTTCATTGCAGCATTAATGTAAGTCTACTAATAAAGATTTATTATTATTATTATTATTATTATTATTATTAATAAATAATTCTGACCACCTGTAAAGTCCCCTAATGTCAGAGAGAACACATTGAGCAAAAAGAGAATTCATTGGCATTAGGGTTAGGATTAGGGTTAATCTAGGCATAAAGCTTTTGCAAACTGCAAAACTAAGTTTTGTACGTGTGGAAATTGAGAAAATGATTCTAGAGTTTTCACTCGCTGGGAGTGATGAACATCCAACTGAGTGGTGCCCCCTGGAGGACGCTCTCGGTATTCCTTCATTCAACAAGAAAATGGGCCAATTTTTCAGAAATAGCATACCCTTCAGATACAGGTTTAACACTTGCATAACTCTGGCTGCATTGTACCTGAAACCGGCTAAATTCAACATGTTCCCCAGATGAACCTGTGGCTCAATTTTTAAAAGATGCTGACTTGAAAAATATTTCATCAGTTTCCATAAAATCAGCAAAATACTGCAGGTGATTGAACTGTAACGTGAACAGAGGGGGCTGGAAAAATTCAGCAGGCCTGGCACATCCGTAAGGAGAGAGAAACAGAGTTAACGGCTCGCGGCTTTTCAGCTGTTCTGGTGGTTGATTTGGTTTGGGTTATTTTGTGTTTGTTCCCGGGACCTGGGTAATGCTGGCATTGTTGACCATCGCTACTTGCCATGGAAGGCTGGTATTGGGCCTCGTATTTGAATTGTTGCCGTCCTTGCAGTGACGGAGTTTGGGAGGGAGAGCCTTTGACCCAGTCACGATGAAGGAACAGGATGGAAGTAGAGGGATACAGACCCCGGAAGTGTAGAAGATTTTAGTTTAGACGGGCAGCATGGTCGGCGCAGGCTTGGAGGGCCGAAGGGCCTGTTCCTGAGCTGAACTTTTCCTTGTTCTTTATTTGTTCTTTCTGCTCCTGTTCATCTGGGTGGCACAGGTCGTCAGGGCTGTGGTGTTCATCTGGGTGGCACAGGTCGTCAGGGCTGTGGGGTACCATCAAGGCTGGGTTGTACGGTCAGGGCTGGGATGTACGGTCAGGGCTGGGGGGTATGGTCAGGGCTGGGGGGTACGGTCAGGGCTGGGAGGTACGGTCAGGGCTGGGAGGTATGGTCAGGGCTGGGAGGTACAGTGTGGGCTGGGAGGTACAGTCAGGGCTGAGGGGTACGGTCAGGGCTGGGAGGTACAGTGTGGGCTGGGAGGTACAGTGTGGGCTGGGAGGTACGGTCAGGGCTGGGAGGTACAGTGTGGGCTGGGAGGTACAGTTAGGGCTGGGAAGTACGGTCAGGGCTGGGAGTACGGTCAGGGCTGGGAGGTACAGTGTGGGCTGGGAGGTACAGTGTGGGCTGGGAGGTACAGTCAGGGCTGGGAGGTACAGTGTGGGCTGGGAGGTACAGTGTGGGCTGGGAGGTACAGTGTGGGCTGGGAGGTACAGTCAGGGCTGGGAGGTACAGTGTGGGCTGGGAGGTACAGTCAGGTCTGGGAGGTACAGTGTGGGCTGGGAGGTACAGTCAGGGCTGGGAGGTACAGTGTGTGCTGGGAGGTACAGTGTGGGCTGGGTGGTACAGTGTGTGCTGGGAGGTACAGTCAGGGCTGGGAGGTACAGTGTGTGCTGGGAGGTACAGTCAGGGCTGGGTGGTACAGTGTGGCTGGGAGGTACAGTGTGGGCTGGGAGGTACAGTGTGGGCTGGGTGGTACAGTGTGTGCTGGGAGGTACAATCAGGGCTGGGAGGTACAGTGTGGGCTGGGTGGTACAGTGTGGGTTGGGAAGTACAGTGTGGGCTGGGAGGTACGGTCAGGGCTGGGAGGTACAGTGTGGGCTGGGAGGTAAAGTGTGGGCTGGGAGGTACAGTGTGGGCTGGGAGGTACGGTCAGGGCTGGGAGGTACAGTCAGGGCAGGGAGGTACAGTGTGGGCTGGGAGGTACAGTGTGGGCTGGGAGGTACAGTGTGGGCTGGGAGGTACAGTGTGGGCTGGGAGGTACAGTCAGGGCTGGGAGGTACAGTGTGGGCTGGGAGGTACAGTCAGGGCTGGGAGGTACAGTGTGGGCTGGGAGGTACGGTCAGGGCTGGGAGGTACAGTCAGGGCTGGGAGGTACAGTCAGGGCTGGGAGGTACGGTCAGGGCTGGGAGGTACAGTCAGGGCAGGGAGGTACAGTGTGGGCTGGGAGGTACAGTCAGGGCTGGGAGGTACAGTGTGGGCTGGGAGGTACAGTGTGGGCTGGGAGGTACAGTGTGGGCTGGGAGGTACGGTCAGGGCTGGGAGGTACAGTCAGGGCTGGGAGGTACAGTCAGGGCTGGGAGGTACAGTGTGGGCTGGGAGGTACTGTCAGGGCTGGGAGGTACAGTGTGGGCTGGGAGGTACAGTGTGGGCTGGGAGGTACAGTCAGGGCTGGGAGGTACAGTGTGTGCTGGGAGGTACAGTCAGGGCTGGGAGGTACGGTCAGGGCTGGGAGGTACAGTGTGGGCTGGGAGGTACAGTCAGGGCTGGGAGGTACAGTCAGGGCTGGGAGGTGCAGTCAGGGCTGGGAGGCACAGTGTGGGCTGGGAGGTACGGTCAGGGCTGGGAAGTACAGTCAGGGCTGGGAGGTGCAGTGTGGGCTGGGAGGTACGGTCAGGGCTGGGAGGTACAGTCAGGGCTGGGAGGTACAGTCAGGGCTGGGAGGCACAGTGTGGGCTGGGAGGTACAGTCAGGGCTGGGAGGTACAGTGTGGGCTGGGAGGTACAGTCAGGGCTGGGAGGTACAGTGTGGGCTGGGAGGTACAGTGTGGGCTGGGAGGTACAGTGTGGGCTGGGAGGTCAGTGTGGGCTGGGAGGTACAGTGTGTGCTGGGAGGTACAGTCAGGGCTGGGAGGTACGGTCAGGGCTGGGAGGTACGGTCAGGGCTGGGAGGTACAGTCAGGGCTGGGAGGTGCAGTGTGGGCTGGGAGGTACGGTCAGGGCTGGGAGGTACAGTCAGGGCTGGGAGGTGCAGTGTGGGCTGGGAGGTACAGTCAGGGCTGGGAGGTACAGTGTGGGCTGGGAGGTACGGTCAGGGCTGGGAGGTACGGTCAGGGCTGGGAGGTACAGTCAGGGCTGGGAGGTGCAGTGTGGGCTGGGAGGTACAGTGTGGGCTGGGAGGTACGGTCAGGGCTGGGAGTTACAGTGTGGGCTGGGAGGTACAGTCAGGGCTGGGAGGTGCAGTGTGGGCTGGGAGGTACAGTGTGGGCTGGGAGGTACAGTGTGGGCTGGGAGGTACGGTCAGGGCTGGGAGGTACAGTCAGGGCTGGGAGGTACAGTGTGAGCTGGGAGGTACAGTCAGGGCTGGGAGGTACAGTGTGAGCTGGGAGGTACAGTCAGGGCTGGGAGGTACAGTGTGGGCTGTGAGGTACAGTGTGGGCTGGGAGGTACGGTCAGGGCTGGGAGGTACAGTCAGGGCTGGGAGGTACAGTCAGGGCTGGGAGGTACAGTGTGGGCTGGGAGGTACAGTCAGGGCTGGGAGGTACAGTGTGGGCTGGGAGGTACAGTGTGGGCTGGGAGGTACAGTGTGGTCTGGGAGGTACAGTCAGGGCTGGGAGGTACAGTGTGTGCTGGGAGGTCCAGTCAGGGCTGGGAGGTACGGTCAGGGCTGGGAGGTACGGTCAGGGCTGGGAGGTACAGTCAGGGCTGGGAGGTGCAGTGTGGGCTGGGAGGTACGGTCAGGGCTGGGAGGTACAGTCAGGGCTGGGAGGTGAAGTGTGGGCTGGGAGGTACAGTGTTGGCTGGGAGGTACAGTGTGGGCTGGGAGGTACAGTGTGGGCTGGGAGGTACAGTGTGGGCTGGGAGGTACAGTGTGGGCTGGGAGGTACGGTCAGGGCTGGGAGGTACAGTCAGGGCTGGGAGGTTAAGTGTGGGCTGGGAGGTACAGTCAGGGCTGGGAGGTACAGTGTGGGCTGGGAGGTGCAGTGTGGGCTGGGAGGTACGGTCAGGGCTGGGAGGTACAGTCAGGGCTGGGAGGTGAAGTGTGGGCTGGGAGGTACAGTGTGTGCTGGGAGGTACAGTCAGGGCTGGGAGGTACAGTCAGGGCTGGGAGGTACAGTGTGGGCTGGGAGGTACAGTGTGGGCTGGGAGGTACGGTCAGGGCTGGGAGGTACAGTCAGGGCTGGGAGGTTAAGTGTGGGCTGGGAGGTACAGTCAGGGCTGGGAGGTTAAGTGTGGGCTGGGAGGTACGGTCAGGGCTGGGAGGTACGGTCAGGGCTGGGAGGTACAGTCAGGGCTGGGAGGTGCAGTGTGGGCTGGGAGGTACGGTCAGGGCTGGGAGGTACAGTCAGGGCTGGGAGGTGAAGTGTGGGCTGGGAGGTACAGTGTTGGCTGGGAGGTACAGTGTGGGCTGGGAGGTACAGTGTGGGCTGGGAGGTACAGTGTGGGCTGGGAGGTACAGTGTGGGCTGGGAGGTACGGTCAGGGCTGGGAGGTACAGTCAGGGCTGGGAGGTTAAGTGTGGGCTGGGAGGTACAGTCAGGGCTGGGAGGTACAGTGTGGGCTGGGAGGTGCAGTGTGGGCTGGGAGGTACGGTCAGGGCTGGGAGGTACAGTCAGGGCTGGGAGGTGAAGTGTGGGCTGGGAGGTACAGTGTGTGCTGGGAGGTACAGTCAGGGCTGGGAGGTACAGTCAGGGCTGGGAGGTACAGTGTGGGCTGGGAGGTACAGTGTGGGCTGGGAGGTACGGTCAGGGCTGGGAGGTACAGTCAGGGCTGGGAGGTACGGTCAGGGCTGGGAGGTACAGTCAGGGCTAGGAGGTACAGTCAGGGCTAGGAGGTACAGTCAGGGCTGGGAGGTACAGTGTGGGCTGGGAGGTACAGTCAGGGCTAGGAGGTACAGTGTGGGCTGGGAGGTACAGTCAGGGCTGGGAGGTACAGTGTGGGCTGGGAGGTACAGTGTGGGCTAGGAGGTACAGTCAGGGCTGGGAGGTACAGTGTGGGCTGGGAGGTACAGTCAGGGCTAGGAGGTACAGTCAGGGCTGGGAGGTACAGTGTGGGCTGGGAGGTACAGTCAGGGCTGGGAGGTACAGTGTGGGCTGGGAGGTACGGTCAGGGCTGGGAGGTACAGTTTGGGCTGGGAGGTACAGTGTGGGCTGGGAGGTACAGTGTGGGCTGGGAGGTACAGTCAGGGCTGGGAGGTACAGTGTGGGCTGGGATGTACAGTAAGGGCTGGGAGGTACAGTGTGGGCTGGGAGGTACAGTCAGGGCTGGGAGGTACAGTGTGGGCTGGGAGGTACAGTCAGGTCTGGGAGGTACAGTGTGGGCTGGGAGGTACAGTCAGGGCTGGGAGGTACGGTCAGGGCTGGGAGGTACAATCAGGGCTGGGAGGTACGGTCAGGGCTGGGAGGTACAGTCAGGGCTAGGAGGTACTGTGTGGGCTGGGAGGTACAGTCAGGGCTGGGAGGTACAGTGTGGGCTGGGAGGTACAGTCAGGGCTGGGAGGTACAGTGTGGGCTGGGAGGTACGGTCAGGGCTGGGAGGTACGGTCAGGGCTGGGAGGTACAGTCAGGGCTGGGAGGTACAGTGTGGGCTGGGTGGTACAGTGTGTGCTGGGAGGTACAGTCAGGGCTGGGATGTACTGTGTGGGCTGGGAGGTACAGTCAGGGCTGGGAGGTACAGTCAGGGCTGGGAGGTACAGTGTGGGCTGGGAGGTACAGTCAGGGCTGGGAGGTACAGTGTGGGCTGGGAGGTACAGTGTGGGCTGGGAGGTACAGTGTAGGCTGGGAGGTACAGTGTGGGCTGGGAGGTACAGTGTGTACTGGGAGGCACAGTGTGGGCTGGGAGGTACAGTCAGGGCTGGGAGGTACAGTGTGGGCTGGGAGGTACAGTCAGGGCTGGGAGGTACAGTGTGGGCTGGGAGGTACAGTGTGGGCTGGGAGGTACAGTGTGGGCTGGGAGGTACAGTATGGGCTGGGAGGTACAGTGTGTGCTGGGAGGTACAGTCAGGGCTGGGAGGTACAGTCAGGGCTGGGAGGTACAGTGTGGGCTGGGAGGTACAGTGTGGGCTGGGAGGTACGGTCAGGGCTGGGAGGTACAGTCAGGGCTGGGAGGTACGGTCAGGGCTGGGAGGTACAGTCAGGGCTAGGAGGTACAGTCAGGGCTAGGAGGTACAGTCAGGGCTGGGAGGTACAGTGTGGGCTGGGAGGTACAGTCAGGGCTAGGAGGTACAGTGTGGGCTGGGAGGTACAGTGTGGGCTGGGAGGTACAGTCAGGGCTGGGAGGTACAGTGTGGGCTGGGAGGTACAGTGTGGGCTGGGAGGTACAGTGTGGGCTGGGAGGTACAGTCAGGGCTGGGAGGTACAGTCAGGGCTGGGAGGTACAGTGTGGGCTGGGAGGTACAGTGTGGGCTGGGCGATACGGTCAGGGGCAGCTTATCAAATTGTTGATCATTTATCTTGTAAAGTCATAGAATTAATCTGATCGACTTTTTATTACAAATATGAACAAAGTCTCATTCACAGTAAATGAGAGACAGGGAGAGAAAGAGAGAAATAGAAAAATGAAAAAGAAAGGTGAAGATGAGAGCTGGAGAGTAAATGGAGGTTGTGTCTCAGATCAGATCAGTTGCAGGGACATGAACAGCGTGTCTGGCTGTATCATCTTACGTCAAGTACAACAAGACCCGATAGAGTATCAGGAAACAGGCTTGGTTTTCATGGAAAGTCACTAGGCCTATGGTCAGTGCCTGTGTCAGGATCTGGATTAATATTTCACGAAAGGCAGCCTTCATTAACAAATGCTTACCAGTGTATTCCTGTTTCTGACTCGGCTGACATTGCGGGAGTGCTACTCTGTGAGAGTCCCCGTCTCAATGATGAGACGTTAGGCCGAGGCCCACCGGTCTGCTCAGGTGGATGTAAAAGATCCCGTGGAGCTATAAGACGGCACGGTAGCACAGTGGTTAGCACTGTTGCTTCACAGCGCCAGGGACCCAGGTTCGATTCTCGGCTTGGGTCACTGTCTGTGCAGAGTCTGCACATTCTCCCCGTGTCTGTGTGGGTGATATACCATCAATTCACTGCGAGACTGTGAGAACGAGTGAACATAAGGCTTTATTATCCAGGAACTTGCCTGCCAGTGTCTGCTGTACAAATGAGTGCCGCCCACAGGTGGCCGGTCTATATATCACCCAGGGGAGGGCGGAGCCCACCGGGGTTCCAGTACAGTACCTGGAAGTAGATCGTATTATCATTTCCTGGTCATAGGTCACAGTACTAAACAGACAGTTCATATTCAGGTGAATACATTCACCACAGTGGGTTTCCTCCGGGTGCTCCGGCTTCCTCCCACAAGTCCCAAAAGACTTGGTGAATTGGACATTCTGAATTCTCCCTCTGTGTACCTGAACAGGCGCCGGAATGTGGCGACTGGGGGATTTTCACAGTAACTTCATTGATGTGTTAATGTAAGCCTACTTGTGACAAGAGTAAAGAGTATTATTTTGAAGAAGATAAGGGGAATGATCCCCGATGTCCTGGCCAATATGTATAAATCAACATCACAAAATCAGATTATCTGATCATAACCACATTGCTGTTGATGGGAGCTTGCTGTGCACACATTGGCTGTCTTGTTTCCTGCGTTATAACAGTGACTACGCTTCAAAAATATTTATCTGGTTGAAGCACACTTTGAGACATCCAGTGGTTGCGAAAGACGTGAAAATGCAAGTCTTTCTTCCCCTTACATGCTACAATGCTGGGAATCATGTCCAAGCACATTATGGAGCCACGATAAAACTACTTGGTATCTGAGACAAAAGAGCTGGCAGCAGTGGAGGAGCTAGTCCCACGAACTGTCCTTTTGGTGTAGCATTAAACAGAGTCCCCATCTGCCTATTCCCATGGTTCATTCGTGTGCCAAAGTTCACCTGGTGACCTGGTTAACACTCCTCCCTCAGCTGACCCCGTCAACTGACAACTCGCCTCGCCGCAGTTCGTGGGATTTTTCTGCCCGCGCAATAATTTTCCACAACATTTATTTCCCTTCCAACTACAAACGGACACGCGAATCAGGATGATTAAAGAAGTCAATGGACGGTAAATCCTGCCCATCTTCTCAAAATCCACCTGATCGATACCCCTCAGAATCTTACATGTTTCAATCAAGTCACCTCTCCCTCCTCGAAATCCAGCGGATACAAGGCTAGCCTATCCAGCCTCTCTTCCGAAGACAACCTGCCCATTCCAAATAATTAATTGCACGCAAAGCATTTGGAGATATTTGAGATACGACTGGGGGAGGTGTAAGGTCCAATATGACCGCACCTCTCTTTCAGCAAGCCATGTGTGTTGTGATGATGTGGATTTCTGAGGCTTTCAGCCAAGACTACAGCAGCTGCTATGACTGCCTCTTTCTTGTCAATTCAAGAGCGACAGATGCTATTGTGGAAGACCAGACCTTCCTGGCTAACCAGCATTGTCCCAGGCAATAGTGTCACCTGGAACCTGCGGCCTTGTTGGCCACTGGTTTCCAATCCAAGATTGTCTGAGTGTGCGCCGGACTGAGAAACCTTGGATCTTCTCACCAGCAATCGGCCATAAATCCCCAGACCTTTCTTTAACTCCAGGGGCCACCCTTCTCGTTGTTGGTGATGTATCTGGTGGTACTTCGGTCACTTTTTGTAAAAGTTATGTTTTTCTTTTTGAAACCAGGACAGCTCGGTGCAGTTCCAAGTGATACCATTTATCTTGTTGGCCGGGTCTGGGCAAACATTTTGCGTTGATGGGAGAAAGTCTCTGTCAGGAGTAGTAGCCTCGACACGGATCTCATGCCACACAGTAAGAAACCGTTCAGCCCATTGTCCCTGTGTCAGATCTTTGCAAGAGCTGTCCCATTATGCTCTTTCTCCAATCCTGTAATTTTTCCTGTCTTTTTAAAAAATAAATTTAGAGTACCCAATTCACTTTTTCCAATTAAGGGGCAATTTAGCGTGGCCAACCCACCTAGCCTGCACATCTTTGAGTCATGGGGGCGAAACCCACGCAAACACGGGGAGAATGTGCAAACTCCCTTCACACGGACAGTGACCCAGAGCCCGGATCGAACCTGGGACCTCGGCGTCGTGAGGCAGCCGTGCTAACCTCTGCACCACAGTGCTGCCCTCCTTCAATTTTTCCTATTCAAGTATTTTTCCAATTCTTTCCCATTTGAAAGCTACTCCTGGACTTGCTTCCACCATTCTGTCAGGGAAGGTATTATATCACAATAACCTGCTTTCTAAAAAAACACATTGTAATTTCTCCTTTTTGTCCAATCACCTTCAACTTGCCCCCTCTGCATACGGATCTTCCCGTCAGCAGAAACAGTTTCTCCTTTTCTGCTCTGTCAAAATCTCTCACCATTTTTACATTTCTATTAAATCTCCCCATAACCGCCTTTGCTCCAAGGAAAATAATCTCAGCCAGCCCAGTCTCTCCACACATTGTACACCGTCGCACAACATGTGAGATTTTAATATGAGGAAATAACAGAAAACATTGAAAGTACACTTGCTTGGTCAGCACCTGGGAGAACATAGCGTCCTGGGAATATATGCTTCATTGGAACTAATGACGGGTACGTACCCGACACACTATAATCCTCCATCAAAAGTCTGAACATTGAGTTCAGCAATTACATTGGGGGTAACCTTTGGCACTGTTTTGTTTAATTTTCTTCGCATGCTTTGGTTTTACTCTTGTTTTTGGAGGGCAGCTCATTCTTTTTTATTCATTGGATGTGTCCAGAAAGACGTGCTTGTTCGGTGAATTGGACATTCTGAATTCTCCCTCCAGGCGCCGGAGTGTGGCGACTAGGGGATTTTCACAGTGGCTTGATTGCAGTGTTAATGTAAGCCTACTTGCGACATGAATAAAGATTATTATTATTATCCAGCATCTCCTGTTTTTAGTTCAGATTCGCAGCATCTGCGATATTTTGCTTTTGCACACTGTCACCCTTCCCTTTCTCCTCACAGCTGACCGACTTGTGTCGGTTGAGCGGTTTCCATTTTTACCTCAGGTTGCCAGCTTTCTTTCCCCCGTTTTATTTCATGGTTGATATTATGGAACGCAACCACCCTGGCAACCCCTGAACAGAGTTTAAACAAAATGCTTCAAATTGGGTGAAGTATATAAATAATCAGCGATAGGAAAGCACAGTTGAAATACAGAGGAACCCGCCCACTATTCACCAAAGCAAAGGCTATTTCTCTTGAACATGTAAGCCTGGAATTCCATTAGCCTCCAATCTGAGAAAGGAAATTAATAACAACAACATCCATTTTCAACAGCATAACAGAAAGTACCCAGCGCCAGAGATCAATATCCTATTCACATTTCTGTAATTCCTATTTACAAAATCTTCAACCCACGGAAGCTCCCAGGAAACCTGATCACCCCAATTTATCACCAAGTTGGAGACTGTGGCATCTCTGCTCTTAATGGCCAATTTACTTCAGGCCAGGAATACGTTAAGCATCGGTATTCAGAGCGAGGCCTGAGAGGTACTTACAGCCTCGTGACCCCTTATCTCAAGGACCCCACCTTTGGGCTTCCCAGTCCCAATCCGACCGGCTGAGCTTGGAATCGTTTCCGCCCTTGCTTCTGGGACAGTGATGCTAGCCTACCTCAATGTGGGGAGGGAGGGGCGTCTCTCCCGCACTTCGGAACATGTCGCAGGCACTAGTAACGCTGTCTGGGATTGATTCAGCCTCAACTTACATCGCGCTTTTTTCTTTTGAAAAACATTTTATTGGAGACATTTTCAAATATATACAAAACAAAGAAAAAAAAACACAAAGGTTGACCGCGGCAACAGCAGTCAAATCATGCTTACACCCCCCGTCTTGCACCCCAACTCCCCACGCCAACCCTCTCCTTCCATTCTGCCCGCCACCTGCACCCCCCTTTTAACTTCTGACCCAACCTGAACTGAACACCCCCCACCCTCACGACTCAATACTCCTTAAAGAAGTCAATGAACAGCTTCCACCTCGAGGTGAACCCCTCTGCCCCCCCCCTTAATGGTCAACTTGATTCTCTCTAAGTGCAGGAACTCTGTCAAATCGCTCACCCACACCCCTGCACTCGGCGGCTCCGAGTCCCACCAGCACAACAAAATCCGTCTCCGGGCTATCAACGGAGGCAAAGGCCAACACATCGGCCTCTCTCCCAACCTGCACTCCCGGATTCTCCGACACTCCAAATATCGCCACCTCCGGACTCGCAGCTACCGTCACCCCCAAAATCTTCGACATTACGTCTGCAAATCCTGTCCAAATCCCTCCAAACCTCGGATATGCCCAAAACATATGGACGCCCCTCCCCACCCTCTCCACACACACAACTATCCTCCACCCCGGGAAGAATAGTCTCATCCTGGACACCATCATGTGGGCCCTGTCCACTACTTTGAACTGATGAGGCTTAGACTTGCACACGACGAGGACGCATTAACCCTCCGCATACTCCATACTCCAGCCCCCCGTGCCCCACCCAGCTCCTCCTCCCACTTACGCCTAAGCTCCTCCACCAGGGGGCCCGCTCAGCTCCCCATATATATCCGAGACCCTGCCCTCTCTACTTACTAACATAGCATTTTTAACGCGATAAAGCTACCCAAGGCATTTCACAGAGACATTGCTGAAACAAAATATCATACTGAGCCACATGAGGAGATATTCAGTCAGATGACCAGAAGCTTGAACAGAGATAGGATTTAACGAGAGTCTTAAAGGAGGAAAGTGGTGTAGGGAGGCTGAGGGGGTGGGAGAGGACATTGCAGAGCTGAAGGTGCAGCTACCGATTGGTGGAGCAATTAAAATGGGGGGGGGGGGGGTGCTCAATAGGCCAGAATTGGAGGGCATTACAGAGATACTGAGGGATGAGCAATTTGGAGTGTACTGAGGCAGTACTACACTGTCAAAGGTGCATCCTTCAGATAAAACAGGAGAACAAAACCCCAGCTGCCCGTGCAAATGGATGTAAAAGGTGACATTTGGCATGTCTGTGCGGAGTCTGCACATTCTCCCCGTGTGTGCGTGGGTTTCCTCCGGGTGCTCCGGTTCCCTCCCGCAGTCCAAAGATCTGCGGGTTAGGTGGATTGGCCATGCTAAATTGCCCCTTAGTGTCCAAAGATGTGCAGGTTAGGTTAAGGGGTCATTGAGATAGGACGGGGTGAGTGGGCTTGGGTGGTGTGCTCTTTCAGAGGATTGGTGCAGACTCGATGGGCCGAATGGCCTCCTTCTGCACTGTAGACATTCTATGAAAAACAGGGCAGTTAGAACCATATAGCTATAGAATTGCTACAGTGCAGAAGGCAGCCATTCGGCCCATCAAGTCTGCACCGATCCTCTGGAAGAGAACCCTACCTAGGCCCACTCCATCGCCCAAACCCCATAACCCTGTAACCCCACCTAACCTACACATCCATGGACACTCAGGGGTAATTTAGCATGGCCAATCCACCTAACCTCCTGGTGACCTGACTATTATATTACTTGGTTTAAGTAATATATGTCGTTATTAACTATAGACGATGTTGAAGAACACTCGAGTCTTCGAAGTAAACTGAAAGAATTTATTAAGTAGTGACAAAATTAATAAATCAGTTCGACACTCTACTGATCTAACTCTAGCCACAAAGTAAGAATTACTAACTGTACAAACTGTATCTAAGCTACACGTGGGGGCTGGACTGAGATCTCTCTGCTACACTGATGTTCTTCCTGTGACTCCCGCTGGAAGTGAGCGAGAGAGCTTCTGGGAGCTCCGGTTGTATAGTGGGTAGTGTAATGCCCTCTCGTGGTTATGCCACAGCTGGGTGTTGTGATTAACCCCTTAGTTGCATGTCTGTCTACATATCATTACACTGACCAACGCTGATCTCTTAATCAAGATTACACTTCAAACATACCTACCGGTTGCAAAGCATTTTGGGGCACCTTGAGGTTGTGAACGGTGATATATAAATGCAAATATTTTTCCCTTTCACCACTGGAGCAAATTAACTGTCCACTCCTCTTGTGCGAGGGAGAGCTTGCTGTGCAATAAATGGTTCTGCAAATTGCCTATAAATCAAAGTGACTACACCTCAAAAGTAATTAATTGGCTGTAAAGTGCTTTGGGATTCCTGAGATCCTGGAAATATCAACTGAAGTCCCCAGTTTTTTGAGTATATCAATAATCACACACTCGATAGGGATCACAACGGAAACCCTGGCATCGCCATCCCCGTGGAGACCAGCTGAATTGTCACAGTATGGTTGTTAAACTCAGGGCAATTCGGTCTTTATGGTTTTCAATGCACTGGAATCTGTACCTCCATTAAATTCAGACTTATAAAAAGCTCTTGCTGTATCCTTCCAAATGCTTGAACATAATGAAATGGATTCAGATCCGCCAAGGAGCAGTTTCATTTTGTAGAGAAAGAGAAGAGATTGGCTGATGGTTGCAGTGTATGTCCTTCACTGAACTAGGCTGTCGCTCCAGACCCCAAAAGTATTTAATGAGTAAACTGTGGGATCGCTGCAGTCGGGCTGTTCAGTCCTAGTTGACTATCACGGAGCTTGTAGGTTTAGGCCCTGGTCTCAGCTGTTCTGACTGGATGGAGGCTGAGTGGAGATTACAGCGACCCCTTCAGGGAGGAGGGGAAATAGATGGGGTGAAATCCTTTACCGCAGAGGGCTGTTGAGGTTCGGTCCTGAAATATGTTCAAGGCTGGGGTAGACAGATTTTTAATCAGTACGGGAATCCAGGGTTATAGGGGTAAGGTGGTAAAGTGGAGTTGAGGATGATCCTAGCAGTCATGATGTCATTGAATGGCAGAGCAAATTCGACAGGCCGAATGGCCTGTGCCTTCCCCTATGTATTATGGTTATATGCTCAGCCAGTCCATGGTACTTCCTAGCAGCCAGTTCCCGGAGCATCAGCACAACCCCGTGTCTACATGGGTTTCCTTCGGGTGCTCCGGTTTCCTCCCACAGTCCAAAGATGTGCGGGTTGGGTGGATTGGCCAGGCTAAATTGCCCCTTAGTGTCCAAAAAAAGGTTGAGTGGGGGTTCTGGGTTACGGGTATAGGGTAGAGACGTGGGCTTCAGTAGGGTGTTCTTTGTAAGGGCTGGTGCAGACTCGATGGGCCGAATGGCCTCCTTCTTGTAAATTCTATGATCTATGAACACCCCCCCCCCCCTCCTGCTTGTTGAGGCGTCAGGTTGGATGGAGAGGGATGAAATATCAAGAAAGTATCTGAAATGGACACGAAGGGGACAGTGGGGGAACTCAGAATCATTTAAGAAAGGACATGATATGCTATGATTGAGGATGGGGAGGAAGTGTGAGAGTTGGAACCTGTGTAAAATAAATTCAAAGTAATGTTTGCAAGTTTGGATGCATTGGTGTGTTTTCTGTGTGCAACTTTTTAAGTAGTTAATAAGTGACAGTTAACATGACCAATCGACCCGAATTAACTCAGAGCTTTAAAATGACAGCACTGAGTTTTAACGTGTGGCAAATCTAGAATGAGTTAGCATTGTGCCCGTTCGATTGAGAACATAATTACAGACATGAGGGAAATAAGCACTGAAGGCCCTGGGGGAAAGATTTGTGCTGCTTACCGTGTTTTTTATCCGTCTGATTAGACAGCTAGCTTGTGTTTTGATATGTGAGCAGAAATTAAATTCTAGTGACTCGTGACGTCGTTTCAAAATGAGGCGCTACCTTCACAGGGTGAAACCATCAGAAGTGCAGCAACCGGAGTAGAGGCTGAGTTGGCGAGGTAAATGAGGGGCTCAATCGGTGCGCCTGCGTGTGCCACCGCAGAATCACAGAGTCTGTACTGATGTGTTCAGTGAGTTGGTTCAATGTTGACTGCAACTGGATGCAGTGAAACTAGAAACAGGCTTCTGACACAGGAGATGGTCCAACACTGTTTTATTGAACTTGCTGATTGCTGTACATAATCTGCTGTGGGCTGACACACTATTAATCTAACTGATAACCTCCTACTGGTTTGACCAGACTAGCTCTCTACCACATGGAGATGGTGCTCACTGGCTTGTGCACTCTAACTATCTCAGTAGCTGTATCCTGTGAGAGAGAGAGAGTCTTAATGCCCTGTGGGCTTTATAGTGGTGGTGTCCTGTCTGGTGATTGTTTTTCTGTGTCGTGTGTGCTCATTGATTATCCTGTGTGTCAATCACTGCCTGTCTGCATCTCATTATATACATAAGTGGATATTATGACATCTCCCCTTTTTAAAATAAATTTTGGAACGTGGCGGTATATACATGCATGACTATGTCCAAGTGGTGAATGAATGAACATATGTACATGGAAGGTGTCTATCATGCAGATACAGAGTAAACTGAACAAAATTTACAAGATTTAAGTCTATATTCAGTCTTTGTGGCGGGCGACAAATTCTTGTTGATCGCCTCAGAGGTGGAGGGGGGACGCCGGCACCTGGACAGGTGTGATTGCTGCCATTTCGGTGGCCTCGTGGGGCGAGATGTCCTGAGGCGGCATGATGACATGCGGAGAAGTGCGGTCAGGTGGTGGGCAGTGAACTTTGTGCAAAGCCCTCCTGTTGTGCCGTAGAATGGAGCCATCAGCCATTTGAACAATGAAAGACCTGGGGACAGCCTGGTCTGACGACAACAGCTGGGGCTGACCAGCCTCCCTCAGGCAACTGGACGTGAACAACATCTTCTGGAGCCAGCGCAGGCAGGTCCGTGGCATGAGCATTATACGTGATCTCCTGCTGGTCCCTGGATCGCTGCACTTTCTGCAGCACCGTGAGGCGGTCATGGTCTGGAACATGGATGGCTGGAACAGTCGTCCTCAGGTTGCGGGTCATGAGCAGCTGCGCCGGAGACAAACCAGTCGACAGGTCGGCTGCGCCAGGTTGAAATCCGAGGCTGAGTCTGCAGCCTTGCACAGCAACCGCTTGACAATATGGACCCCTTTTTCGGCCTTCCCATTTGATTGCGGGTAATGGGGACTGGATGTGAAATGCCTGAAGTGGTAGGATCGTGCAAAGTCGGACCACTCTTGGCTGTAGAAACATGGGCCGTTGTCACTCATTACTCTGAGTGGTATCCCGTGCCTGGCAAATGTCTCTTTGCAGGCTTTGATGACTGACTTGGACGTGAGGTCCGACAGTTTCACCACTTCCGGGTACCTGGAGAAGTAGTCGACCAAGAGCACGTAATCACGCCCATTTGCATGAAAGAGATCTATCCCCACCTTGGACCACGGAGAAGTCACAATCTCGTGCTGTTGCAGTGTTTCCTTGGGCTGAGCTGGTTGAAATTTCTGGCATGGACTTCCGGTGATGGCGGGCGGGAGGCGGCCGCACAATGGAGAGCTCCCGCTCGGGAACGGCAATTTCGGGGCTTTAAGCCCGGTCCCAGGGTCCGCGGAGGCGGCAGAAGAAGGGAGAAGGCACGGAGGAGGCACTGAGAAGACACAGGAGGAAAAAAAGAACAAAGAAAAATGTCGAGGGTGAGCAAGAAAACGGCCGAAAAAACCCAGCTGGAGGTCCGTCGGGGAGCGGAAAGGTCACCGCGGGGTCACCAGGAAAAATGGAGGCTGGAGCACCAGGGAAGGCCGCACTGCTTACGGCTGAAGAAATAACCAAGGTGATGGCTGCGGAATTTGAAAAGCAGTTGCCGCAGATTGCGAAATGCATGGAGACGGTGAGGAAGGAGATGAGGGAGGCTTTGAGTGTGCTGGTGGAGGAGGCGGTTTCCCCGGTGAGGACGGAGGTGGCGAGCGCAGTGGCGGAGGTGCGAGAGCAAGGGGAGGCGCTGAAGGAAGTGGAGGAGACGTTATTGCAGCACGGTGATCAACTTGCCTCGATGGGGAAAGAGATGCGGAAGGTGATGGACACGAACAAGAATCTGCGAGGAAAAATGGAAGACCTGGAAAACAGATCCAGGCGACAGAATTTGAGGATTGTGGGGCTGCCCGAAGGAGTTGAAGGACCGAAGCCGACTGAGTAGCCGCGATGCTGGCAAAACTACTGGGGGAGGGGGCGGACCCCTCCCGATATGAACTGGATCGGGCTCATCGGTCGTGGAGGCCTGTACCAAAGGCGAGTGAGCCGCCAAGGGCAGTGACTCTGTGCTTCCGGAGGTACAGTGCGAAGGAGAAGGTCCTGAGCTGGGCCAAGCAGAAGCGGGTGTGCAGTGGGGTGGAGCTGGTATACGTGTATACCAGGACTTTACGGTGGAGCTGGCAAGGAGGCGGGCTGCCTTCAACCGGGTGAAGAGGGCACTGTACATTAGCAAGGTGCAGTGCGGCATTGTATATCCAGCGAAGCGGAGGGTGACTTACAAGCTCAGGGACTTTTATTTTGGAACGGCGGAAGCAGCGGAGGAGTTTGCGAAAGCAGAAGGACTGTGGCAGAACTGACAAACCGAGGAATGGCCATGTGCCGATGTAACCTCATGACTGTATTTTCTTCTTTTTTGTATCACTGCCCGTGGGTGTAGAGACTAAAGGAGCCAATCTTGTATATATTTGGACGAGGGAAGGGACGGGACTTTCACTCGAAAGGAGGGCTCTTTGGGGTGTAGGTGGATAGGCGGGGTTTGTGTGCTAAAAGGGGATCTTTGGGCTTTCCTGGGGCCGGGCAAGTGGGAAAGGGACCCGGGCGGGGGCCTCCACGCTGGCCGGTGCGTGCCGGCCAGTGAACGGGAGTGAGGTGGGGGGAGGGGCTGCGGCCATCGTAGCCTGGCAGAACAGGGTCCGAGTGGTCTAGCCGGGGTGGAAAGTTGGGGGGAAGGAACCGAGGTTGTGGGGAGGAGTTTTACAAGAGGCAGTGGACGGGAGGAGCTGGAGGCCTGGGGTGGGGGGGGGGGGGGGGGGGGGGTGGGGTGGGAGCTGTGTAAGATTAAGGGTGACTACGGGTAATCCCGGATTTATTTTTGTCATTTGTTTATGTAAACATGGGGGTTGAGGTTTGGGGGTTGGTGGGCGGATGGGATCGTTGTTATTATGGGGACTGACATATCTTGCTGATTATTGTTTATTGTTGATGGATGTAAATGTGGGAGAAAGTGTGAAAATGGAGGAGAATAATAATTAAAAAAAATTCTGGCATGTTGTGCAGTTGAGGACCGTGTTAGCAATGTCCTGGCTGATGCCAGGCCAGTAGACTGCCTGCCGAACTCTGCGTCGACATTTTCCGACCCCAAGGTGACCCTCATGGATCTGTCTGAGCACCATGGTTTGCATGTTTTGGGGAATGACGATTCTATCTAGTTTAAGAAGGATCCCCTCAACAACCATTAACTCGTCCTTAATATTGAAGAACTGGGGGCACTGCCCCTTTTGCCAGCCATGGGCGAGGTGTTGCATCACGCGCTGCAATAG
Organism: Scyliorhinus torazame; assembly: GCF_047496885.1. Classification (NCBI taxonomy): domain Eukaryota; kingdom Metazoa; phylum Chordata; class Chondrichthyes; order Carcharhiniformes; family Scyliorhinidae; genus Scyliorhinus; species Scyliorhinus torazame. The sequence continues at coordinate 98,711,510 of NC_092728.1, read as the reverse complement.
AGGATCTTTGGCAGTTTCTTCACGTATTTGGACACGTCATGACGCTGACGTCAGCGCGTTCTGTGCGCCATCGCGCACGAGCAGTGCGGTCGGCCGACGTTCACACGTACGCATTAGGGTCTTCGGCCTCATCGTCCACCCGGTCGTGGCGCGCATGCGTAGGGACCCGGGAAAAGTGTGCAAAATGGCCACTCTCCTCGATGCTCAGGCCTTGCATTTTCGCTATGGCCTGCACCCTGTCTCGTGGGAGGCCAGTTTTGCAGTTTCTGCCGCCCTGATGCGGGAGTAACGATTTCTGGCACGCTCATGGACAACGCACGTTCCGATGGCGACGGAGAGGGTCAACTGTTTGATTTTGAGGAGCTGCTCCCGCAGGGAGTTGGACTGGACCCCGAAAACGATCTGATCCCGGATCACGGATCAGCCGTCGAGTCATAATTACATGACTGCGCTAGGATGCGGAGATGGGTCAAGGGCTGAAAAGGTTCATCCTTACCCTGAAGCCTCTGTTGGAAGATGTACCATTCAAGCTCTCATTCACCTCAATGTTGCAGTGGCTGTCGAATTTCAGCAGAAATGTCTTGAACTTCGTCTTGTCTTTGCCATCGGCAAACGTGAGCAAGTTATAGATGTGGATGGCTTGATCCCCCGCAGTTGACAGGAACAGCGCGATCTTTCTGGCATCCGATGCTGCCTCGAGGTCGGAGGCCTCGATATACAGGAGAAACTTCTGTTTGAAGACTTTCCAGTTGGCGCCGAGGTTGCCGGAGATCCGGAGTTGCGGAGGAGGCTGGATCTTTTCCATACCGCTGGACGGCTGCTTGCTGGTCGTTGCAGATGCACTTGAGGTAGGTTTGTTAGAATTAATAGCTCCCTGGTACCATAATGTGTTAAGTGAGTTGGTTCAACGTTGACTGCAACTGGATGCAGTGAAACTAGAAACAGGCTTCTGACACAGGAGATGGTCCAACACTGTTTTATTGAACTTGCTGATTGCTGTACATAATCTGCTGTGGGTTGACACACTATTAATCTAACTGATAACCTCTTACTGGCTTGACTAGATTAGCTCTCTACCACATGGAGATGGTGCTCACTGGCCTGTGCACTCTAACTATCTCAGTAGCTATGTCCTGTGAGAGAGAGAGAGTCTTAATGCCCTGTGGGCTTTATAGTGGTGGTGTCCTGTCTGGTGATTGGTTGTTCTGTGTCGTGCGTTCATTGATTATCCTGCATGTCAATCACTGCCTGTCTGCATCTCATTATATACATGAGTGGATATTATGACATGTACAGCGCAGAAGGAGGCTATTTGGCCCATCATGTCTGCATCGGCTCCTTTTCCGATAGGAGGCCAATTCCCTTCCGGCTGCTCCAAATGCATGTGCCTCAGGACAGAACGTTCCAGACCCTAATCACCTCGCTGTGCAAAACCATTTTTCCTTTTCTTTCCGACAAACTGCGCACGGTAGCACAGTGGTTAGCACTGTTGCTTCACAGCGCCCGGGACCCGGGTTCGACTCTCGGCCTGGGTCACTGTCTGTGCGGAGTCTGCACTTTCCCCCAGTGTCTGCGTGAGTTTCCTCCGGGTGCTCCGGTTTCCTCCCACAGTGTCCCAAAAGACTTGCTTGTTAGGTGAATTGGACATTCTGAATTCTCCCTCCGTGTACCCCAACAGGCCACCGGAGTGTGGCGACTAGGGGCTTTTCACAGTAACTCCATTGCAGTCTTAATGTAATCCTACTTGTGACACTAATAAAGATTATTATTATTTTGGACACCTCTCCTGGTGCTGTAGTCATGGGAAATCAGATTGTTTACGGGTACAGAAATTGTTGGACAAGGCAGTAAGGACAAATCTTTCTGAATGAAATCTGTTCTCGAAGAATAATAATAAAAGGAAAGAGCTTCATGAAGAGTAGAAATCACCCCTGCCTCATTATTGCTGCTAGATGCTAACAGGGAAAAGTTCCTCAGGTGCAGGTCAAAACGGCCCTTGAACTTGTTTGTGCCTTGCTGGATAAGAACTTTCAACAGGAGTTATTAGGTGGACGCATGAGTACAGGGAGCACATTTCGCAATTAATGATTCATTGCAAAAGTTACTCATGTGGCAGTTTAGGTTTAAGGTTTAGGATGGCCACGCCGTTTTCTTTTGTCATCTAGTTTTTCGACTGTTCTTGAAAATGTTTTTTGCTAAACTTGCCAAACGAATCGTCTCCTTTTAAGATTTAAAGATTTATGAAATGAAAACTGATATTTGGAATACTAGTAGGCGGTCTTCGACATGAAAAAAGTAATATTGAAATAACTAATTTATTATTTATATATAACTAATTGTTTTGGAAGGATAGTGTTCTGATATTTTTCTATTCCTTTTAATGGGATTAATTCCTCCTTTTCTGTATCTTCCACTTTCTTTCTACCTCTCCCACACTCTCTCACCCCATTTTTCTCACATCACCATTTCTTTGTTTATTTCTTCACCCCCTCCCCTCCTCTCCTCCTCCCCCCCCTCCTCTCCCGCCCCCCCCTTCTGTGATTTTCCCATCTCTTACTCCTAACTTCCTACAGTGCAGAAGGAGGCCATTTGGCCCATTGAGTCTGCACCGACCCTCTGAAAGAGTACCCTACCTCATCCTACTCCCCTACCCTATCCCCACAACCCCACCCAACCTGCACATCCTTGGGCACTAAGGGACACTTTAACATGGCCAAGCCACCTAACCTGCACATCTTTGGGCTGTGGGAGGAAACCGGAGCACCCGGAGGAAACCCACGCAGACACGGGGAGAACGTGCAGACTCCACGCAGGCAGTGACCCAAGCCGGGAATTGAACCTGGGACCCTGGCGCTGAGAGTCAGCAGTGCTAACCACCGATCCACCGTGTCGCCCTTGTTGTTTTTGAATGGACTGCGTGCTTTCAGTAGTTTACTGAAGGAATCCTTTTATTGAATAACAAAGATTATTTAGGATGTTATGCAGATGTGCTGTTGGAAATATGTCATCTTCATATCTTGGTCTTCTGCTTCTATCCCTCTCTCTTTCTATCTCTCTAGTACGCATTCTCTTTATCTCGGTTTCTCCCGCAACCACCATTTGTATGGAACATGTTCAGTTTTTCTTGGGAGTGACGTTGTCTATGAATTCTGGCACGAGGAATGGGATGGTTTATGGAAAAGGGGGATTCATTTTTAGGGACCTTTGGAAATTTTAAGGAACATTGGTTCAAGATGTGACTCCTTTGGTTTTACTACTCTATTGCTTATTTTTTTTTTAGAAAATATTTTATTGAGGAATGGACACCTCCACATTGTTCAGATGTCTCAGGACGGCTACATCATTGCCTCAGGGAAAGACAAAGGAATGTTTGGTTGGCAACAGCCCACACGATTTCACAATTTCTTTTTTTTTAATAAACATTTCATTGAGGTATTTTTTGGTTTCACAACAACGACAAAATAAACAATATGCATAAGTATAAACATATAAAAAGCCCGCTACCTCCCTTGCAGGTCCCACCTTTATTAACCCCCTACTCTAAACTAAACTAACCCCCCCCTTCTGCTGACGATTAATTTTCTGCAAAGAAGTCGACGAACGGTTGCCACCTCCGGGTGAACCCTAACAGTGACCCTCTCAAGGCGAACTTGATTTTCTCCAGACAGAGAAAGCTAGCCATATCCGATAGCCAGGTCTCCGACTTCAGGGGCTTGGAGTCCCTCCAAGCTAGTAGTATCCGTCTCCAGGCTACCAGGGGAGCAAAGACCAGAGCGTCTGCCTCTTTCTCCTCCTGGATTCCCGGATCTTCGGACACCCTGAAAATCGCCACCTCCGGACTCGATGCCAACCTTGTTTTTAAACACCGTGGACATGACATCTGCAAACCCCTGCCAGAATCCCGAGCTTTGGGCATGTCCAAAACATGTGGACATGGTTCGCTGGCCCTCCCACACACCTATCTTCTGCCCCAAAGAACCTGCTCATCCGGGCCACTGTCATGTGAACCCGGTGAACGACCTTAAACTGTATCAGGCTGAGCCTGGCACATGTTGTGGACGCGTCGATTCTACTCAACGCATCCGCCCAGAGACAATCCTCTATCTCTCCTCCTAACTCCTCCTCCCATTTGCGCTTCAGCTCCTCAGTCTGAGTGTCCTCTGACCCCATGAGCTCTTTATAGATGTCAGAGACCTTTCCTTCTCCCACCCTCACTCTGGAAACAACCTATCCTGAATCCCCTTTAGTGGCAGAAGCGGGAAGGTTGAGACCGGTCTGCATAGGACGTCCCGCACCTGCAGGTACCTGAATTTGTTTCCCCTCGCCAATCAGAATTTCTCCTCCAGCTCCCTCAAGCAAGGAAAGCTCCCTTCTATAAACATATCCCCAATCCTCTCAATTCCTGCCCTCTGCCATCTCTGAAACCCCCGTCCATCCTTCGCGGGGCAAACTGTGATTATTACAGATTGGGGACCAGACCGATGCTCCCTCCGCACCCGCATTCTTCCTCCATTGCCCCCAGACTCAGAGTTGCCACCACCACGGGGCTGGTGGAGTCCGTGCCGGCGGGAACGGCAGAGGCGCCGTTATCAGCACCCCCAAACTGGTGCCCTTACATGAAGCCGCCTCCATACGCTTCTGTGCCGACCCTCCCGCCACCACCCACTTCCTGATCATGGCTACATTCGCTGCCCAATAGTAGTTACTGAAGTTTGGCAGCGCCAGCCCGCCCTCTCCCCAGCTCCGCTCAATCATCCACTTTTTTACTCGCAGGGTCTTGCCCGCCCATACAAAGCCAGTGATCACTTTATCAACCCATTTAAAGGAGCACAGAACAAAGATGGGGAGACACTGGAACACAAACAGGAATCTCGGAAGGACCATTATCTTCACCGTCGGGGCCCTCCCAGCTAGTGACAACGGGAGCGCGTCCCACCTCTGAAAATCATCCTTCATGTGGTCCACCAGACGGGCCAGATTAAGTTTGTGCAGCCGTTCCCATTCCCGCGCCACTTAGATGCCTAAATACCTAAAACTTCCCCCTACCAGTCTAAACGGCAGTTCCCCCAATCGCCTCTCCTGTCCCCATGCCTGGATCACAAACATCTCGCTTTTCCCCATATTCAGTTTGAACCCCAAGAAACGGCCAAATTCCCCAGAATCCTCATGATTTCTTCCATCCTCCCCACTGGGTCCGACACATACGGGAGCAGGTCGTCTGCATAAAGTGAGACTCTGTGTTCCACCCCCCCCCCCCGACCAACCCCTTCCAGCCCCTTGAGGCTCTCAGCGCAATTGCCAACGGCTCTATAGCTAGCGCGAACAACAGTGGGGAGAGGGGGCACCCCTGCCTCATCCCCCGGTGTAGCGTAAAATGGTCCAATGGATTTCACAATTCCTGAAGACATTGTTATGTACAAGCACACCAGCTTTAATCTCTTCAGGAGACTGGCTATTCAATGGTGTTACATTTTCAGCTATCCAAATAACCTAATCCTAAACCAAGCGCACCAATTAATATCAACTTGAAGACAGTAAATCTATAATCAGTAAAGTGGCATAACTGAATGGCCTTTGAAATCCCTGAGTTCATCACTTAACCGTCTCTCTTCAAGGGGATTTTCACAGTAACTTCATTGCAGTGTTAATGTAAGCCTACTTGTGATACTAATAAAGATTATTAAGTACTAATTACTACTCCAAGATAGTTAAATGCCATTGAACATTACAGCGCAGTACAGGCCCTTCGGCCCTCGATGTTGCGCCGACCTGTGAAACCACTCCAAAGCCCATCTACACTATCCCCTTATCGTCCATATGTCTATCCGATGACCATTTGAATGCCCTTAGTGTTGGCGAGTCCACTACTGTTGCAGGCAGGGCATTCCACGCCCTTACTACTCTCTGAGTAAAGAACCTACCTCTGACATCTGTCCTATATCTATCTCCCCTCAATTTAAAGCTATGTCCCCTCGTGCTAGACATCACCATCCGAGGAAAAAGGCTCTCACTGTCCACCCTATCTAATCCTCTGATCATCGTGTATGCCTCAATTAAGTCACCTCTTAACCTTCTTCTCTAACGAAAACAGCCTCAAGTCCCTCAGCCTTTCCTCATAAGATCTTCCCTCCATACCAGGCAACATTCTGGTAAATCTCCTCTGCACACTTTCCAATGCATCCATATCCTTCCTATAATGCGGCGACCAGAATTGCACGCAATACTCCAAATGCGGCCGCACCAGAGTTTTGTACAGCTGCAACATGACTTCATGGCTCCGAAACTCAATCCCTCTACCAATAAAAGCTAACACACCGTACGCCTTCTTAACAATCCTGGGTGGCAACTTTCAGGGATCTATGTACACGGACACCGAGATCTCTCTGCTCATCCACACTGCCAAGAATTTTACCATTAGCCCGTACTCTGTCTTCCTGTTATTTCTTCCAAAATGAATCACCTCACACTTTTCTGCATTAAACTCCATTTGCCACCTCTCAGCCCAGCGCTGCAGCTTATCTATGTCCCTCTGCAACTTGTAACATCCTTCCGCACGGTCCACAACTCCACCGACTTTAGTGTCATCTGCAAATTTACTCACCCATCCTTCTACGCCCTCCTCCAGGTCATTTATAAAAATGACAAACAGCAGTGGCCCCAAAACAGATCCTTGCGGTACACCACTAGTAACGGGACTCCAGTCTAAACATTTCCCATCAACCACCACCCTTTGTCTTCTTCCAGCTAGCCAATTTCTGATCCAAACTGTTAAACCACCCAGAATCCCATGCCTCCATATTTTCTGCAGTAGCCTACCGTGGGGAACCTTATTTACACCACATCAACTGCTTTACCCTCATCCACCTGTTTGGTCACCTTCTCAAAGAACTCTAAGGTTTGTAAGGCACGACCTACCCTTCACAAAACCGTGTTGACTATCTCTAATCAATTTATTCCTTTCCAGATGATTATACATCCTATCTCTTAGAAACCTTTCCAAGATTTTGCCCACAAGAGGCAAGGCTCACTGGTCTATAGTTACCAGGGTTGTCTCTACTCCCCTTCTTGAACAAGGGGACAACATTTGCTATCCTCTAGTCTTCTGGCACTATTCCTGTAGACAAAGATGACTTAAATATCAAAGCCAAAGGCTCAGCAATCTCCTCCCTAGCTTCCCAGAGAATCCTAGGATAAATCCCACCCGGCCCAGGGGACTTAGCAATTCTGGAAAGTGTGAAAATAGATAACACCTCCTCCTCATGAACCTCAAGCCCTTTTAGTCTCGTAGCCTTCCAAGAAAAGGTCACCCACCCTCGCAACCCCCGCACTCCGCCGCCACAGTTGATACCCACCATCCATGTTCCCCGGGGCAAATCGGTGATTACTACAGATTGGGGTCCACACCGATGCTCTCACTTCCCCAAAATGCCTCCTCCACTGGCCTCAGATCCGAAGAGCCGCTACCACTATAGGGCTGGTGGAGTACCGTGCCGGCGGGAGCGGCAGAGGCGCCGTAACCAGGGCTGCCAAACTGGTGCGCCTGCCCGAAGCAGCCTCCATCCACTCCCAAACTGACCCCGGACCCACCATCCATTTCCTTATCATCGCTATGTTGGCCGCCCAGTAGTAGCTGCTGAAATTCGGCATCGCCACCCCCCGAGAATAAGACATTTTTGAGAAACACCAATTCATTCGGTACTTGACAACCAAAGCAGTCCGATGGGTCAGAAAGAACATGCCACATTTGAGTGTTTTCAATTCTGGACATCTTTCTCTCTCTGCAGCCCTATTGTGACTACTGAAGAGAGCTTAATAGCCAAATGAGGCAAGAACGCCATTGTCATTTCAGGTTAACTGCTTACCCAAAGGAAATAAATGCTGTAAAGTCCTTTATTTAAAAAAAAAAATCCATTGCAATATGGGCATCATTGGCAAGGCCATATAATATATTCCCATTCATTTAAAAAAAAAAATTTTTTATTAAGAATTTTTCAATAACAATATTTTCCACCTTACAAACACCCCCCCCCCTAACAAAGAAAAGAAAAGAACTCGCGTGGCAAGACATGAACATGGCAAGTCAATAAAATACAGAACTTTGTACAATGGATTCTTCCCGTACATGTCAGTTTCCGGATCATTCATGTGCTTTCCTGCTCACATGCCCCCCACAGGAACCCCGCCCCCAGTTTTTCCGTCTGTATAAAAGGTCCAAGCCTCTTCTGGCGTTTCAAAATAATGGTGTCGGTCCTGATAAGTGACCCACAGTCGCGCAGGCTGCAGCATGCCGAACCGGACTCTTTTTCTATGCAGCACCGCCTTGGCCCGGTTGAAGCCAGCTCTCCTCTTTGCCACCTCCGCGCTCCAATCCTGGTATACTCGGATCACCGCGTTCTCCCATCTGCTGCTCCGCACCTTCTTGGCCCATCTCAGCACACTTTCTTTGTCCACGAGGCGATGGAACCTTGCCACTGTCGCCCTTGGCGGCTCATCTGCCTTGGGTCTCTTCGCCAGGACCCGGTGAGCCCCTTCCAGCTCCAGGGGGGGGTCGGAGAGGCCTCCGCACCCATCAGCGAATGGAGCATCGTACTCACGTACGCCCCGGCATCAGCTCCCTCCACTCCTTCAGGAAGACCCAGAATCCGGAGGTTCTTCCTCCTCGACCTGTTCTCCAGGACCTCAATTCTCTCGGCCCACCTCCGGTGAACCGCCTCGTGCACCTCCACTTTTACCGCCAGGCCCAGGATATCGTCCTCGTTGGTGTTCACTTTATCGTTCACCTCACGAAGCTCCACCGCCTGGGTCTTCTGGGTCTCCTTCAGCCCCTCGATCGCCAACAGCATCGGCGCCAGCACCTCCTTTTTCAGCACCTCCACACATCTCATGAGGAACTCCTGCTGGTCTGGCCCCCACGCTGCTCGCTCTCCGCCATCTTGCCTTCTTCCCCTCGTTTTGATCTCTGCTCCATGGCCTCTTTACTCGTTGTTCCACCGCTGCTCCCCGCCAAATATTGTAGGGGGGGGGAACCTCACTGCTCCTTCCTACACAGGATTAATCTAAAAAAAAGCTCCGTTGGGGCTCCTCTGGAGAGCCCGAAAATCCGTTTCGCGGGAGCTGCTGAAACGCGCGGCTTTGCTCCGCATCGCCGCAACCGGAAGTCATATTCCCATTCATATAGGTCAGGGAATGCAGTAGTGATCAGCCTTGCTGAATATCTGCAACCTGTGCAGTGAAGGTTTCCGAGGGAGTTCTAGCATTCTGGTCCAGTATCGCAAAACAATTGTCCAAGTAAGCATGATGTGTGGTGCAAGAGGAACCTGGGAGGGTGTTGATACTTGGCAACGCCTTTTCAAAGCTCTGTTGGTTAACAGAAGTCCAAGCCCCAGCCCGGGGATGGAGGGCTCTTCAGAAACCAGTTGGAAACGATAATGGTTTAATCCCTGCCGTTCATTTTGTTCCTTTTCAGAATTGCAAGATTCACTCAGGAAGCATCATGTGCAGCTGATGCAGCGCATTGTTGGTATACAATTACTGCTGCTCCTTCCAACTACTGGTATCATTTTGTACTACTGTTGCGTCACCCTGGACACACGCGTGCACAGTCAGTTCCAGCCCCACAGCCCACCGAGTCCCAACATAAGAGAATTACCTAATAATTTGTGCTTTACGGAAATCCCCGACTGCTCTAACGTGTTACAGACACCAGATTTGTAAGTAAAGCAAAGTACTTATTTATGACAAGAATAAAAGATTAACATATACAAGAAATAATTGGCACTACGGTCTACTAGTCTACCTATTCACAAAACCCCATCCCACCCTCCACACACAAGACAGCAATTGGGCAGCACGGTAGCACAAGTGGATAGCACTGTGGCTTCACGGTGCCAAGGTCCCAGGTTCGATTCCCCGCTGGATTACAATCTGTGCGGAGTCTGCACGTTCTCCCAGTGTCTGCGTGGGTTTCCTCCAGGTGCTCAGGTTTCCTCCCAGTCCAAAGACGTGCAGGTCAGGTGGATTGGCCATGCTAAATTGCCCTTAGTGACCAAAAAGGTTAGGAGGGGTTGTTGGGTTACGGGGATAGGGTGGAATTGAGGGCTTAAGTGGGTCAGTGCTGACTCAATGGGCCGAATGGCCTCCTTCTGCACTATGTTCTATGACAGACACATGGTAAGGGGAAGAATTAAAACAATGGGAATTTGAGCTGAATCTTTGCTGCTCCGGTTATGGCATCTTTAGGCCCCAGTCTTCTCAGAATGCGATCCTCTGGGGGAATGGATTTATACAAGAGATTCAAGTCGGTCAAATTCTGACCTCCGACCACCAGATGGGCTTCCGGCTCCCTGAGCCATTACTGGAGCGTTAAGCCTGAGAATTTTAGTGTTTTCTGTTCACCTGATCTCTGTGCACAAACTCTGACTGTATTCTAGAGAGTTCTCAGTTTGGGTTCTTCCCAGCCCTTCAGACGGAGGGCTAGGGAATCAGAAACGGCGAGAAACTGCTTGCAGTTTTTTTAACTCCAGAAGATCTTATCACAATTCTGATTGATATCTGCCTTTTAAACAAGAGTACCTTCACCAACCTAACTAGGAGCCTTTTAAATCACCTGGCAGAGAGAGAGTGCCTTCCAGCTGCTTCCTGGCTGAATCTCTTCTCAGAACCCAGGACAAAATTGAGCTGTTCGTGTGACCCACCTTTCTTCTGGAAGATTGAGAACGGCTCCACCAATCACGAGCAAAGACAGGAGATGGATCAGAATTTCAGATTCACCTTTCGGCTGCTTGCCAAGTCTATCAAACTGATATCATGGGCTCTTCCACAGAACCTGGTTAGTCCATTTGACCAGGGGTGTTTTAGTTGGCCTAAAGTCTGTACTTTAAGCAAAAGACTCCATGTGGCAGCAGCCAGCAAGAATTGTAGATTAAAGGAAGCCAGCAGGACAAGGGTCAAGAAGGAAACAGAGGGTATACAACAGTATCCCAACACTATCTACTTCACCGGCTGAGGTCCCTTTCCACCAATGGGAAGGAAGTCTTCAAGGACAAAGTAGTAGCTAGCACTGACCGCCAACTACTTTCTTCCACAGCTGTTTCTAACTCATTATGTCAGTCAGTCATTGCATTGGAAGTAATGCTTGGTAACGTTTGTCAAAAAAAAAGTTCCAATTTTATAGAAGACAACTCTGACCCTGAAAAGCGACAGTAAATTGTAGGGACCGTCAATTGCTATTACCCTGGCCGAGATCAGTTAACTGAACACAGAGAATTAAACCTTGGACTTGTCCACATCCATGATGGAAACTGCCGGGGGGGGGGGGGGGGGGTCTAAAACAAGCACATTTCCCCAACACTTAACCAAATATTGTGTCCTCAGAAAACCTGTCACATTTAAACCAAAATAAAAGGCCAAGAGATGAGTGCAATTTATTAAATCAGTTTATTTAACAAGAAAGTCCAACAGGATCGCTCAAGTATAATAGACTTTTTTCTTCTATATGTATTTCTCTTCATTGTTTAAGAAAATTGATTCTTCACTCCCAAATAAATACCTCAATATACTAAAATCATAGCCCCCGACTTCCTTTTAATTAGATTCAAGTTATGGTGTACACCATGAAGAGCAGCTGAAAATGCTGCCAATCTCTTTTCCATAATGAATTTACAAACTCTTACACACGTACGCCATATACAGAATTGTTTGCACCTGGCATTGCGAGGCTGTACATTAATCTTTGTCTTTTCTGGTTTGTTTAAATATATACAGTATGGCAACTCAGAACATAACTACATTCCAGAAAACAACATGAAAGTTCCTTGACCTCCTGGCTTTTGTTTCCGCTACTTGCGTCACACGGCAGCAGGAACGTGAAAAGTCGGGGTGGGGAGGGGAAAAAAAAAAAAAATCGCGATCTTCCTCCCTTGTGAATCGGAACAATACCAAGCCACTTATTGTTGTCGTGTTCAATGGGAATTTTTCGGGAAAAACAGGGGGGGGGGGGGGGGGGGGGGGGGGGGAGAAAAGAGAACAGTTTTGTAAGCTGAGAAATACAAACAAATCAGCCGGAAAAATGCAAAGTGTCAAATCTGGAATCGTGACCCGAGGAAAATCTACTCAACTAAGGAGGTTCATTAAATGTTCTGAATTCCGAAGATATTCAAATATCTGGCACCGACAAACACCATGATATTTAAGCTAGGGTTGAACACATGGGAATCACATGAAACCGGTCTCAGCTTTAGTAAACTGGGAAATGCACACAGCCTTTGTGTGTGGTTGGGGGGGGGGGGGGGGGGGTGAATTAGCAAAACGTCATGTTAGAAATCTGTCATGATTTAAAAACTAAAGGCAGTGGGGTGTCAGATAATTCACAGGTGGAGTCCAAAAGACTCCCTGCCTCCACGTCTAACGAAATACTGATACTGTTGGAAAGAGAGGATATCATGGAGGGGAAAGGACAGAATACTGTGATCATATTACTGTTGGCATTCCAGAGGCCTCTATACAACAAGAGGTAGAAGATCAGATCTGCAGATAAATTGCAGAATGATGCAAGAACCACAGAATGGTGATAATGAGGGACTTAGAATTACTAATACGTTGACTGGGAGGATGAGTAATGCCAATTAGAGACCAAAGGAAGTAACTTGCGAGACATGAGCATAGTTCTTAAAAGAATAATTTGCTTCCATTTCCCCAAAGTGACGAAACAGACATTGTAGATAAGGGGGTGGCGGATGAACATCATGAGGAAGGAAATATCGGGGCGTTTAGTATCCTTGAAAGTGGATAAATCACCAGGCCCAGATTAAATATATCCCAGATTACCAAGGGAAGAAATATCTGATCACGCCTCCGGCTGCAGGTGCGGAAAACATGGCAGACCTTCAGAATCTATGTACAGATAAACATGACACACCAATACAATTCAACCAGGTACAGGAAAACATGATACTTCGAGGATTCTCGAGCAGAAAGCCAGCTGAAGGAGAAAATAACTGAAGGATAGAGTCGATCTTTATAATTTTACTTTTAAAATAATTTATTTACAGTTATATATTACACACATACACCACCTAACCCAACCACCAGTTTCATTCTGCATCTCTCGGGGCACATGAATCCCAGGTTAATGGCACCACTTATATACAATGATACACAATTCATGTACAATTAACAGGTATGTCATGTTTTCTTGCACATGACAGGGCTATGAAGCTGTGGCATGATTATCTGTCTGTGTACAGGCAAACATGGCACACTTCCACACTGACCATGTACAGGTAAACGTGACACATCTTCACAATCTGTCCGCATACAGGTAAACTTGACATCTTCACTTTCTGACCACATACGGGTAAACCTAATGCATCTTCGCAATCTGTCTGTATACAGGTAAACTTGACAACTCCACTCTGACGACGTACTGATAAACCCAACACCTTAAATATGTCCAGGTACAGGTAACCATGGCACAACTTTACAATCTGATCAAGGACCGATAACCATTATACATCTTCAAATTCAGACCATCCACAGGTAAACTTGACACCTTCACAATCTGTCCGTATGCAGGTAACCATGACACACCTCCATGATCTGACCATGTACAGGTAAGGTACCCAGGGTGCATCTTCACATTCTATTTGCAGGTAACTATGACATCTTCACAATCTGACCATGTGCGGTTAAACATGGCACACTGATGAGTGAGAGTGGAGATAGCAGAAGGGGCATAATCTTCCAAACATCCACTGATACAGGAGCCGTGTGAGAGGATTGGAGAGTGGCAAATGTGACACCCTTGTTAGAGAGAGGGTGTAAGGCCATTCCTAATAACTAGTTTCAGTGTTGGGGAAGGTTATGAAAGCAATAATCAGGGGAAATAAATAACAGGCACTTTGAGAGGTTTGAATTGAGAGCCAGAATAAAGTTGCGATGTTCCTTCATTAAAACACTGACTTGGCCTCAACTGGAGTATTATGTCCAATTCTGGGCTCTGAACTTTAGGAAGTTTTGAGAGAAGATGCAGAAAAGATTTAAGAATGTATTCAGTCACGAGGATAAACATGAGAAAAAGTCAAAATCACGAGGGTACAAAATGGATTCAACAAGTTTGTTGCAAAGAATGGAGAATTTTAGTTTGAGGAAAGATTGGATAGGCTGGGCTTGTTTGCTTTCTAACAAAGGGTGCCAAAGGGAGATTTAGTTCAGGAGCATAAAAATTTGAGGGGTCTAGAGAGAATAGAGAAGGACCTATTTCAATCAGTAGAGAGATCAACACAAAGGAAGGGGCACAGTTTGAAAGGATAAGTGGGTAATGGAGAAGTTATTCCACCCAGAGGTTTGAGGGGATCTGCAAATCCCTGCTTGTTAAGGGTGGTGGAGACAGAAACTCTCACTCCATTTAAAAAATAGTGGATTATATATTTGAGGTTCTGCAACCTAAGGGGCTACAGACCATGAGCTGGAAGTTGGGACTAGCTAAACTGATTTTGTCGAATGGCCTCCTTGTGCTCTGTAGAAAATCTACAATTGCGTAATTCTACGGCTTTGGATTGTTGGACATGTCACACAGCTTCCGAGGCTCAGCACCCGACCCATTGTACTTTCCCCTTGCTTATGGTGCATTCACCAGTGTGAACCTCATTAAAAACTAGAGCAACAGAAAATTACAGGACAGAATCATGGAATCCCTACAGTACAGAAGACGGCAGCCAAATCGGCCCATCAAGTCTGCACCGACCCTCTGAAAGAGCACTCCACCCAAGCTCACTTCCCCAGCTACCCTAATAACCCGTTAACCTAACCTGCACTTCCCTGGGCACTAAGGGGCAATTTAGCATGGCCAATCCGCTTAACCTGCACATCTTTTGACTGTGGGAGGAAACCGGAACACCCGGAGGAAATCCACACAGACACGGGGAGAACGTACAGACTCCACACTCAGGCCGGAATTAACACGTGGCCCCCTGTGCTGTGAGGCAGCAGTGCTAGTGTACCGTGCTGCCCCGAATGGCCTAAAATTCTGCTGAGGTGAAGGTTCAACAGGAGCCGGGAGCCCTTGGTACCTCACTCGTGTCTTATTCTGAACACAAAAGCCCGGGAGAACAAGGATCAAAAGTTCATTTGATCTCGGGGTCACGCCTGTTCCTCTGGTTGAACATCACACACATGCATGGCGGTGCCTTTACCTACTGGGCCATTTTGAAAAAAAAAAAAAAAAAAAAGGGGGGGGGGGGGGGAAAAGAGAAAACAACTCTATAAATGCATTTCTAAATTAAGTACAATTTTTTCCAGCAGTTTAAAGAAAGTTTTTTTTAAGCACTTAATACATAAAATGGTGGGAATGCCTATTTCAAAATTAAAAGTCTTTTCACAATTCCCCATCACTGTCTGGTTGTAACAGAGATGTACTAAGTTGCCATAGAGCCTTAAGGATCGATAGTGTGATAGTCTACAAAAGCAGTCAGGACAAATGGCTACTGATTGGGACAATCATATTATTATTACTTGAGAATTACAATAACGCAAATCTTTGGAAAGGGAAGGTAGGAGTGGAAATTACTGGAGGAGGATTGAAAAGATCCACAATATAAATGATTATGTTTGTAAACGGTTTCAAAGCAGCTGTTAAAGGGACTGTTTAGAATTACTGTAACCTTTTTACTGAGGCATTGATAGAAGTCATGCTAGATTAACACTGGTGCTCGGTAGAATCTAGACTTCGCTGGCCTCAAAGATTCCTCGTGTTATACCAATGTTGCTTATCGATGTACTCAGCCATTTAGATCCTTAACTATATAACTTTTTACAACACTCGCGCCCCCCAAAAAAATATTGTATTCCCTGTGCCTGAATGGATCAGATCTCTAGACGACTTCAATCTTCATTACCCCATTTTCAGTAAGCTTGTAGAAAAGGGGAACACAGTTGATAAAGGTCAGGGTTGAGCTGGGTTGAACCTGTGGGTTTTGGATTTCTTCGGTAAGTTCTATGATCTTTTTTGTAGTGTAGTCCTTGGAGGGTAAACCCGCTTTTGGTGCAGGGCCTCTGCTGGAAGAGCGGGAGCTGGGTGAAGTGCTTTCAGACTCGATATCATCCCCCAAGCTGATATCTTCTAGATCTGGGGGTGGAAAATGAAATTAAAGGCATTACTCTGGCTGAGAATTTCTCTGGTTATTGAAGTTCTGGCCCAGCCTGGATGTTAACAAATTCAATGAGGAGAAAATGCAGTTTGCAAAAAAAAAAGAAGAAAATTGACTTCTCAAATTGGCAAAATCCACCATTTTGCAACAACTGAAATCAAAAGGTTATATTCAGCAGACAAAAAAAAAAACCACGCCTTTATCCCTAGAGCTATTAACACAACCCAAAACCATGTGCATCAGAGTCGGTATGACTGCAGAGTACCAGTGTTTCCCCCCCACCCTCACCATTGAGGCAAGACTTCTTTCTTTAAAGATGTCTTTTTTCCTCCATGCAATATATAAATCCCTAGCCAAATGCACAAATTATCTTTCTTCCATGCCCTTTCAAAGTCACTCAGATAAGCTGAGCGTACTCATTGCCCTGCAATGTGCTTCAGAGGGACATGGCCGAGATAGGAACTCATGCAGAGGCTAACTGGGTGGCTACACAAATATATCACCTACCCAACTTGAACATTCAACACCTGGCCATACTCTCGAGACATTTAAGCCTAATAAGGTTATTGCCAATCGGGCAGCTGAATTATCCTTCCGATTACTGTTCTAAGTGTAGAAATGTGCAGTATTTCCCACACAGGGCCTTGCTATGTCAAAAGCCACAGTAAATCTTAAAACAATCAGGGTGGGACACCCCAGTACAGTGGCCTATGGATCAGTATAGCAACAAAGGCAGGGTGATAAACAGAAGCTAGGAAATATTATGAAATCTTACATACACTACGCAAGTCACAAATTAAACAGATTTGAATCGCTTAGTATCACAAGTAGGCTTACATTAACACCGCAATTAAGTTCCTGTGAAAATCCCCTCGTCGCCACACTACGGGAGAACGTGCGGACTCCGCACAGTGACCCAAGCCGGGAATCGAACCTGGCTCCCTGGCGTTGTGAAACAACAGTGCTAATCACTGTGCTACCGTTCCACCCCATTGGTGAGAGAGAGGATATAACAAGGAAAAAGCATCCAATGGAGACTTGTGGGTGGAACTGAGGAAGGGTAAAGGATCTGAAACTGTAATAGGAGTTGTGTATAGACCCCCTAGTGGCAGCTCAGAAGTGCTAGATATTTAAATGCAGAAATCAGGCATGTGTGCCGCAAAGGCAAAGTAATATTAATGGAAGATTTTGATTTTAACATCGATTGGGTGAGGCAGTCAGGCACCTGTCAGAAAGGTAGTGAATTTATGGAGTGTGCCAGGGATAATTTCCTGCATCAAAATTTCCTGGATGCAACAAGGAATATTGGATTTAGCAAAGAGTAATGAGCCGGATTTAATGAGTAACCAAATTGTGCATGAACATTTATCAAACAGTGATCATTGCACGATTGAGTTCAATGTAATGTTTAAAAGGGAAAAGCACAAATCAGCTACTAGAATTTTAGATTTAGGTACAGTCGAATTTAATGAGACGAGACAGAGACTGTCCAGAGTAAACTGGGAAAATCTGTCAATGGGTAAAACAACTGAAGAACAGTGGATGCTGTTTAAAGAGACATTTAACACAAAACAGAACCAGTTTAAACCCCAGAGGGAAAAGCTCCACTTCACTGAAAAAACCCAGCCATGGACAACTATTTAATTAATGAACAGTATAAAACTAAAAGAAAGGGCTTACAAAAAATGCAAAACACTAACAGTGCAGATCCTATCGAATGAGAAAGATATAAAGGCCAGCAAAGCAGCTTTATAAGAGTGATGAAAAGAGATTATGAAAGAAAACTGGCAAGAGGCGTTCAAATCAATAAAAACTTTTATAGTTACAATTTTATATTAAAAAAATAAATTTGGAGTACCCAATTCATTTTTTCCAATTATGGGGCAATTTAGCGTGGCCAATCCACCTACCCTGCACATCTTTTGGGTTGTGGGGGCAAAGCCCACGCAAACACGGGGAGAATGTGCAAACTCCACACGGACAGTGACCCAGAGCCGGGATCGAACCTGGGACCTCGGCGCTGTGAGACAGCAGTGCTAATCCACTGCACCTCCGTGCTGCCTGTTTTATAGTTACATAAAGGGAAAGCGTGGTCAGGAGCAATATTCGCTAAAGACTGAAAGTGGGGATATTGTCAATGACTATGGGGAAATGGCAGACATGTTGAATAGATACTTTGCCTCTGTATTTAGGTTAACGTCCAACAGGTTTGTCTCAAACACTAGCTTTCGGAGCACTGCTCCTAAAGCTAGTGTTTGAAACAAACCTGTTGGACTTTAACCTGGTGTTGTAAGACTTCTTACTGTGCTCACCCCAGTCCAACGCTGGCATCTCCACATCTGTATTTAGGGGAGGACAGCTTCCCGGATCTCCCGAGGACATTAATGGTGGTTCGGGGACAGGGACAAAATAGAATTAACGCAAGCAAAACATCGATGATTCATGGAACTAAAAGAGTGGAAAATCCCCAGGAACTGACTGTTTCCATCAGAGGATGTTAAATAAGTAAGGGAGCACATTGTAAATGCCCTAACTATAATCTTTTAGAGTTGCCTAGATTCAGGAGTCATCCCTCTGGATTGGGAAATTGTTCATGTCACTCCGCTTTTTAAAGGGTGAAAGAGGAAAACCAGGGAATTACAGACCAGTTAGCCCAACTGTTGGGACCTATAATCAAAGATTGGGAAACTGAACACCTCAAACATTTTCAGTTAATCAGAGAGTCACCGTGGGTTAATGGCCGGTAGGTAGGTCATGCCTCACAAACCTCATTGCATTTTATGAACAGGTGACTATGGTAGTGGACAGGGAATATCTATGGAGGTTGTTTATATGGACGTCCATAAAGCATTTGATAAAGTTCCAGATAAGAAAGACGTTAACTAAGGCCAAAGCCCACGGAATGGAGGGCAAATTACTGACATGGCTGGGAAATTGATTGAATGGCAGGTGACAGAAAGAGGAATAATGGGTAGATACTCAAATTGGCAGGATGTGACTGGTGGTGTCCCAAAGGGGTCTGTGTGAGGCCCTCAATTGTTTACATTATTCATTAAGACTTGGATAATGGCACTGAAAGCCATATATTCAAATCTGCTGATGACACAAAGTTGGGTGACATTGTAGACACTGTAGATGACAGCATAAAATTACAAAGAAATATTGATAAGACTAGGTGAATGGGAGGAGGAGCTGGAGGAGGAGATCGAGGAAGGTCTGTGGGCTCCTCGTGTGCCAGGCTCAGCCTGATACAATTTAAGGTGGTCCACAGAGCACACTTGACGGGGGCGAGGTTGAGTAGGTTCTTTGGGGTAGAGGACAGATGTGGAAGGTGCTCAGGGAGCCCAGCGAACAACATTCATATGTTTTGGTCATGCCCGGCACTGGAGGGGGTCTGGAGAGGAGTGGCGGGAGCAATATCTCAGGTGGTGAAAGTCCGGGTCAAGCCAAGCTGGGGGCTAGCAATATCTGGAGTAGTGGACGAACCGGGAGTGCAGGAGGCGAAAGAGGCCGGCATTCTGGCCTTTGCGTCCCTAGTAGCCCGGCGAAGGATCTTGCTAATGTGGAAGGAGGCGAAGCCCCCCAGCATGGAGGCCTGGATAAATGATATGGCTGGGTTCATAAAGTTGGAGGGGATTAAGTTCGCCTTGAGGGGGTCTGCGCAGGGGTTCTACAGGCGGTGGCAACCGTTCCTAGACTATCTCGCGGAGCCAACCTGGGGGGGGGGGGGGGGGGGGGGGAGACGGGCTGCCTGGGAGCAAGAGATAACATGAAGGGTTGGGGAAACTGGCACTTACGGGTGAGGGCCAGTGTACAAAGCTGTGTAAATATATCATTTTGCCATGTATATATCTTGCTCTGCGCGATTTCTCTTTTTTTTTGTTACGAGGGGGGGGGGGTTATTGTTTGTAAGGGAGAAAAATTGTGTTAATAAACTTTAATAAATATATTTTTTTAAAAAGATAAGAGTAGGCGAATGGGCAAAATTGGTGGCAGATGGATTTCAATAGAAGCATAGAATTTACAATGCAGGAGGCCATTCGGCCCATCGAGTCTGCACTGGCTCTTTGAAAGAGCACCCTACCTAAGCCCACACCTCCACCCTATCCCCATAACCCAGTAACCCCACCCAACACTAAGGGCAATTTTGGACACTAAGGGCAATTTAGCATGGCCAATCCACCTAACCTGCACATCTTTGGAATGTGGGAGGAAACCGGAGCACCCGGAGGAAACCCAGGCACACACGGGGAGGATGTGCAGACTCCACATAGACAGTGACCCAAGCCGGGAATCGAACCTGGGACCCTGGAGTTGTGAAGCAATTGTGCTAACCACCATGCTACCCGTGTGAGGTTATCCATTTTGGACCAAAAAAAAAAAAAGATAGATCAGGGTACTTTCCAGATGGCGTGAAGCCAAATTCAGTGGATGACCAAAGCGACCTGGGGTTCAGATGCATAGATCTTTATAAATGCCATGAACAAGTTCAGAAAGTAATCAAGAAGGCTGGCCTTTATATCTATTCAAGCGATGTGGGGTATAAGGTCACAGGAACTATGTTGCAGCTTTACAAAACTCTGGTTGGACCCCACTTGGAGTCACTGAGATCTGTGCACCACACCAGAGGAAGGATATGTTGGCCTGGGAGAGAGTGCAACAAAGGTTTACAAGAATGATACCTGAACTTCAGGGGTTAAGTTATGAGGTGAGATTCTACAAATTAGGCCTGTATTCGCTTGAATTTAGAAGATTACGGGGTGATGTCATCCAAGCGTTCAAGATATTAACAGGAAAAGACAGGGTAGATAAAGATAAACTGTTTCCACTGGTTGGAGATTCTAGAACTAGAGGGCATAGTCTAAACATTAGGGCCAGACCATTCAGGAGATGTTCTAGGGAGCACTTCTACACACAAAGGGTGGAGGAGGTTTGGAATCGCTTCCACAAATGGAAACTGATGCTAGATCAGTTGCTAATTTTAAATCTAAGATACATTTTTGTTAAGCAAAGGTATTAAGGGATTTGGGCCAAAGGCAAGTATATGGAGTTAGGTCACAGATCAGCCATGACCACACTGAATGGTGGGGAGGGCGAAAGGGGCCTAATGGCCTACTCTGTTCCTAGAATTACTTAAAAATGACAAACCTTCGATATTTGACACCAGGTCTTCTTCTAGTACATCCTGTCGCATTTCAGGTGTTAATGGCATCTTCGAATCTCTGATGAAACGAACATATCTATCGTACCACTTCTTCCTCTCACCCGCCAACTCCAGCGAAAGCTCCTGTAGTTCTCCCAATTTTTTCTGAAAAGATAGTTAACACCTCATGGTTATACTAAATAATCAAGGGTTAAGCTATTGGGAGGAGTAAATAAATACAATAACTATCACAAGATAAAAAGTATTCGGGAAACTAATGGGGCTAAAGACCGATAAGTCCCTTGGGCCTGATGGGCTGCATCCTGGGATATTGAAAGAAAGTCACGACAGAGATGCACTGGTAGTAATATTCCCAGAATTTTGGAAAAGTTCCAGGGGATAGGAAAACTGCCACTGTCACACCCTTATCCAGAAAAAGGGAGAAAAAAACCCACGGGTAATTATAGGCCTGTTAGCTTAACATCCGTCATTGGGAAAACATTAAGAACCCATTATAAAAGGAGGTAATAGTAAAGAATTTAGAAATAAGTCTTGCTTAAACTATACAAGGCACTAATTTTTAAAAGCATAAATTTAATTACCCAATTCTTTTTATTTTCCAAATAAGAGCCAATTTAGCGTGGCCAATTCACCTACCCAACACATCTTTGGGTTGTGGGGGTGACACCCCACAGACACAGGGAGAATGTGCAAACTCCACACGGACAGTGATCCGGGGCTGGGATTGAACCCGGGCCCTTGGCGCTGTGAAGTAGCAGTGCTAACCACTGCGCCGCCGTGTTGCCACTAAAGGCACTAACTTCAGGAAGCAAAGTATCGTACACACCCCTGTCTGCACCAATGGTGCTGAGGTGGGGATGGTGAACAGCTTCAAATTCCTGGGTGTGCACATCAACAATCTGTCCTGGTCCACCCACGTTGACGCTACAACAAGGAAAGCACAACAGCGCCTATACTTTCTCAGGCAACAAAGGAAATTCGGCATGTCCACATTGACTCTTCCCAAATTTTACAGATGCACCATACAAAGCATCCTATCTGGCTGCATCACAGCCTGGTATGGCAACTACTCGGCCCAAGACCATAAGAAACTGCAGAGAGTCGTGAACACAGCCCAGTCCAACATGCAAACCTGCCTCCCATCCATTGACATGGTCTACACCTTCCGCTGCCTTAGGAAAGCGGGCAGCATAATCAAAGACCCCTCCCACCCGGGTTATGCTCTCTTCCAACTTTTTCCATCGGGCAGGAGATACAAAAATCTGAGAACACGCATGAACAGACTCAAAAACAGCTTCTGCCCCGCTGTTACCAGACTCCTGAAAGACCATCTTATGGACTCAACTGATCTCTTCACACCTATTCTCTACTGAGTAGTACTGTTTGTTCACCCGATGCATGTGCCTACGTATTTACATTGTGTATTTATGCACGCCCTATGCCTTTCCATGTATGGAACGATCTACCGGACTGTACGCAGAGCAATACTTCTCACTCTACCTCGGAAGACGCTGACAATAAACCAAATTCAATTCAATTTGAGGCAGCTTTGCGCAATGACCACATCTCCACTGATATTAATTCAGCACCTTCAAGGGGCAGCACGGTGGCGCAGTGGTTAGCATTGCTGCCTCACGACACCGAGGCCCCAGGCTCGATCCCGGCTCCGGAGTTTTGCGTGGGTTTCGCCCCCACAACCCAAAGATGTGCAGGGTAGGTGGATTGGCCACGATAAGGCCTCCTTCTACACTGTAAATTCTATGAAATTACCCCATAATTGGAAAAAAAAATGAATTGGGCACTCAATTTTTTTTTTTGTTGAAATTCAGCACCTTAAGACGACTAGACTCAGCAATATCTTGCAGTCACGTCCCCCCCACCACCTCTTAACAGATATGAGAGAAGCTTGGACTGTTTTAAGAGAAAGAGTGACAGAGATAAGCATCTTAAAAGGGCAGACATTCGGCAGCATAGGGACCACAATTACCCGGAGCTTCTCCTTATCCTGAGCCAGTTTGCAGATGTACTCTTCTTTCACCATGTGCCTCTGCTTGAGTATTGCTCTCTGTTTTTGGTAGAGTTCAATGTATTCACCTAGAGGCAAAGGATAAACAAAATCAGACCATCTTATTTCATTGGAAAGGAACATTCAAGCCTATCCACAACCACAGTCACTTCCAGCAAAAGGGGAAGGAACAGCTGGAAGGAAAGACAATTGCAAGACTTTGGGGCACAGAACAAGCGAATGGATAGCTTTTTCAAAGACCTGGCATGCTGATAAAGGACTAAATGGTCTCTTTCTGCACTGTATCATTTGAGCAACCTTCTGTGAACTAAGTCTGGGCCATATAAAGTTTTTAAAATGCCACTGAACCTGAACAAGGTTTCAGCTATGCCACAGCTGCTACCTTGGCCCCTAGCCCAAAGATTTGTCCACGTTAAGCTGGTTACCTTATTGTTGCTCAACATTTTTCAAAAGAGATCTTCCGCTCAAGATGTGCCAAAGAAACATTGACCAGCAGGGAGTCAATATCAAATAGCAATTCTGCTCGATCCAGAACTCCCAGCCCTGTCCCATTCTCCATGGCTGCTACCAGCACTTAACAGTGCTGGACTGAGCAATAACAAGACCAATTAGAACAAACAAGCTGCTCTTTTGCAAGAAAGAAGCTAGTTTATCGCATCCAAAAGGTACTCCTCAAATGACTTGTTCCATTGATAAAACATGAAGCGTTTAAATACAAAGGATTTTGCAGACTTAACTATAATACAAATTAACAGGTATTGCAGACTTAACTATAATACAAATTAGAAATTCATCACAGCACTTTCCTCAATGGCCGAGTTAGTCAATCTTGCCAGGTTTAGCAGTGCAGGTGAGAGGGGTCATGGGGTGAGAGACAATCAATCTTAGAATTTCCATTCCGAGTTGCGATAGAACAACTTGATGAAGACAGCACAGGATCAGGCTTGGTGGTGCCATCAGTCATGAAGAAAATGGCCTTCAATCACTACTTAAGCTTTTTCAAAAAGGAGATGGTGGGAGACAGAGAGAGAGAATCAGGGGCATTAGGGCTGGGGGGGGGGGGGGGGTGCAAGTGAGATGGGAAGTTGTGTATGATAAAACAAACTATAATTTTAACAGCAAGGTCTCTCATCGGTCGGAGATAGCTCACAGAATATAACGTGGTATTGTAGAAGGCAGAGATTTTTCTCCAATAAGATCACATACCTATTGTATCTGTCTCCCCAGATAACTGTGTGCAATAATGCTCCAGCTGCCCCAACTTATTTTTCAGATCAACCTTTTCCTCCAACAGGTTTGCTAATTGTTCCTATTAACAAAAACAAAGAAGCATGAGCATTGCGATCGAACAAAAAAAAACACGAGTGACCAGAAGAACAGTTGATACCGGCGCAAACAAAGTGACATACGGTTACATCAAAACATTAACCCGTTATTTCTTTCTGCAGATGCTGACAGACCAGCAATGCCTGAATATTAAAAATCTTACCCTTGTATTCAAATCCCCCCCCCGCCTTGTCCCACCCCCAACTCAACTCTGTATACCCAGGCCTTCAACTTCAAGAGATCCCAGTTCTCTTTCAATTCCGGCCATAGTTGATTTTCTTCACTCAGCCAATGGCTGTTGTGCCTTCAGCTCTGGTTCAAGCTCTGAAGTTCCGTACCCAAAACCTATTGGGCCTCTCTATCCATCTCTCCTGCCTTGGGTCTCGTCTGGACCAAGAATGCCAGCATAGACTGGTTTGGCAGAATGGCCTGTTTACGCAGCAGACTCAATGTAAATTGCTGTTTTAAAGCTACATCTTTGTTCAGGTTTTTGGTCATCCATTCCAATATCTCTATCTCTCGGTGTACATGTTTGTTTGATACCACCCGTGAAGCAGCCTTGGAAATTTTACTGCATTACTATGTAAATACAAGTTGTTGCTTCAAAATACCAGTCTTTGCACTTTGTTCGTTTCATCCGTCTCCAGCAACAATCTGAAATTAAGCCCGGCTGTTTGCAAGCTCGTTTTGTTACATTTAGTGTTGAGATGAGCTGCTAATCTCATCCATGCCATCTCGAAGACTGCCTTTACCCACCTGTTTATCACTCGTCTTTGCCTGCACCAATGCACCCTTGCTGGTCTCCCATATTCTACCCTCTACAAACCGTGCCAAAACTCATCCAAACTCTGCTGCCCATGTCTTATCTCACAGCAAGTCATATTCCCTCATCGCCTCTGTGCTCAAAGACCCACACTGGCTCCCAGTCAATATCTTGAAATTCTCAACCTGGTTTTCAAATCCCTTGAGAACCTTGCCCCTCTCTATCTCTGTAAATTCCTCGAACCCCAGAGCCCACAGATACATCTGCATTCCTCCAATTCTGGCCTCTTGTGTATCGCCAATCATAGTTGTTTCACTATTGGAAGCTGTGCCTTCAGTTGTCTTGGCCCCAAAGCTGGGGAATTCCCTCCAGACACCTTTCCGTCTCTCGCTACCTCACTTTCCTCCTTTTAAGGCACTCCTTAAAATCTACCACTTTGACCAAGATTTTGATTGTCTGATCTCATATCTCCGCATGGCTCGATGTCACATTGTTGTATAGTGCTCCTCTGATGCACCGGAGAATGTTTCATTACGTTAAAAGGCGCTGAAGGTGTTGTGTGCATTAATTTGATACTGGCATTTGACACCACCAAAGGCACCCTCGTGTGCCCGAGAAAATAATGTCTCAGTTGGCCACTCGGGTGGTGCAGCACCTTGGAATCATTCACATTAGGAAACAACAATAAAACACAGGACAAAAAGCTGCCTGCTCCGAATACAGAAAACCACTTGAAATTCAATCTGAATTCTTTGTCTCTCTAACAAATTGTATGCCCGGAGGTAATGGGACACCATTACCCAAATACACACCTACAGTATGAACTTACAAATTCGGAGCTCGTCAGCCCCTCGAGCTTTCCCCTTTATTTGATAAGAACATAGCTGATCTGACTGTGGCCTCAACTCTACGTCCCCGTCTATCCTCTATATTAACCTCTCACTCCCTGGTCAATCGAGAAACAAACTCGGATTTAAAAATATTCAACAACCCTGCCTCCACTGCTACCTGGGGGAGAGAATTAAGGAGACTAACACCTCAGAAATACAGAATTCTCCTCGTCGATGGGAGATCCCTTATTTTAAAACTGCGTCCCTTAGTTTGAGTTTCTCCCATAAAGGGAAACGTCCTCTCAACATCCACCCTGTCAGTCCCCTTGGGGTCTTACATGCTTCAATATCGTCTCTCGCTCTTTTAAACTCCAATGGTTACAGGCCCATGAAATACAACTCGGGTGCCAGTGTCTCAGCTCACCTGTTGTACTGAGCTGTGGCTGATCATGTTTCGCTGTTGAAACCAAAGGCCTGCCAATCTTCAACAACAAGCATTTGCTAATCTCAACCCTGAATTAAGTCTGGTTGTTCGTGGGGCATACCACCACCAGAGTGGAGTGTAACTACCCAGCTCTGGGGACACAGGACACAAGTGAAGAGGCAGAGTAACACTACCCGGGTAGCACAGTGGCGAGCACGGTGGCTTCACACCACCAGGGTCCCAGGTTCGATTCTCCACAGGGTCACCGTCTGTGCGGAGTCTGCACGTTCTGCCAGTGTCTGCGTGGGTTTCCTCCCACAGTCCAAAGACGTGCAGGTTAGGTGGATTGCCCATGGTAAATTGCCCTTAGTGTCCAAAAAGGTTGGGAAGGGTTATTGGGTTGCGGAGATGGGGTGGAAGTGAGGGCTTAAGTGGGTCGGTGCGGACTCGATGGGCCGAATGGCCTCCTTCTGCACTGTATGTTCTATGTACCATGTGCTTAAAGGTCCATTTTGTGCCAACCTTTCCAACAGCCACATGAAATAAAAACTTACATTCATGTAGTGCCTTTCACAACCTCAGGATGTCCTAGTGTCTGTTACGCTTCTGAAGTATTTGATTAGCTGCATTCATTGTTGTGATGAAAGAGATGCAGCAGCTATTTGTGCACAGCCAGATCCCAGAACAATGCAATCATGACCATGTGGTCTGTTTCTTGCGACGCTGAGATACACATTTTGGCCAGGGTGTCAGCAAGTCTGTTGTAACTACAGGGTAAATCCACTCATCCTGCACTTTCAGGTGGAGGCCGCACTTTAAGGGTGCGCATAAGAGACGGTAATCACAATACTGTAGTGCCAATTTTCCACCTTGGATCAC
This sequence comes from Scyliorhinus torazame, assembly GCF_047496885.1. Classification (NCBI taxonomy): domain Eukaryota; kingdom Metazoa; phylum Chordata; class Chondrichthyes; order Carcharhiniformes; family Scyliorhinidae; genus Scyliorhinus; species Scyliorhinus torazame. The sequence continues at coordinate 98,683,953 of NC_092728.1, read as the reverse complement.
TTTCAAGCATGTGTGAAATTAATCCTCACGTTACCATCATAATAGGATGGTCAGAGATATGTTTTAGACTATTACCAAAGTAAAACATGGACAAAGGAGAGACATCTTATGCAGGAGAGACAAGCTTACATCAGTATCTGTTACCTTCATTAATAATAATAATAATCTTTATTGTCACAAGTAGGCTGACATTAACACTGCAATGAAGTTACTGTGAAAAGCCCCTACTCACCACATTCCGGCGCCTGTTCGGGTACACAGAGGGAGAATTCAGAATGTCCAATTCACCTAACAAGCACGTCTTTCGAGGCTTGTGGGAGGAAACCGGAGCACCCGGAGGAAACCCACGCAGACACGGAGAGAACGTGCTGACTCCGCACAGACAGTGACCCAAGCCGGGAATCGAAAATGGGATCCTGGCGCTGTGAAGCAACAGTGCTAACCACTGTTCTACTGTGCAGCCCGTGTGCTACCGTGTCATGTCCTTTAGGGAAGGAAATCTGCTTCCTTACCTGGTCTGGCCCGGCCCACTTGTGACTCCTGGCTCACTGCAATGTATCAACTGCCCTCTGAAATGGCCTAGCAAGCTGCTCAGTTAAAAGGCAATTAGGGATAGGAAACAAATGCTTGTCTTGTCAGTGACTCCCACTTCCCATGAAAGAATTAAAAAATTAATAAAAGATGCAAAAAATACGAACTACTACGTCCTTCAAAGTTGTTGTAAAATGGGTGCATGAGAGTTTGCACCAAAGGGGAAATAAAATCTCCACTTACTCACCTGCAACTTGTCCATCGTAGTTTTCAAGGTGTCGTACAGATTTGTTGGTACTGTGTCTGCATCATTTTCTGCTCCCGTAGCTCCTGAGACGACAAATAAAAGTTACGAAAAACCCTACAAAAGAAATATTACTCTCATACTGACGGCACAAGCTAGTACAACAGACAAGTTATGTGAAAATAAATTTTAGTTCAATGAAAGCTTTAATTTACAGCTTCCAGAGTTTTGGGGCAGGATACAATTCTCACAGAGGAGGGTCCAATGTTAGGCAACTACAAAGAAACCACAATTCACTGGCCAATAAAGGCGTTCAAAAGGGGAAAGGATACAGAGCAGGACAGTTGGGTATTTTAAAAGTTGATGGCAAGATTTTGAAGAACAGGGGATTGAGTGTTCCCCATAATCTTACGGCACAAGAGGTCATTTCACCCATTGTATCCGGCTCTTTCAAAGAACCAGAGAACAGTCCCCTCCTTTACACCTTCCCTGCAAATTTCACTTTTAAAAGTACTTATCCAATTTTATTTTTTTGAAAACTCACTATTAATCAGTTTCCGCCACCCTTCTTGATAAGGCACTCTAAATAACAACTTACTTTTTAAAAATTCTAATTTCCCGTTTTTTCTTTTGTCTCTACATTTGTGGTGGATCTGATGGTTATTGGTGACTATGTAATTTATTGTACTATACGTTCTTGCATGCCATTCTCCCCATTGCAGCGAGAGCGAACTCGTCTTCCTTCAATGTTATAGGTCATTGGTGTGATTTTTTAAAAGTTTACTTTGTGGAGGTCAGAAATGCAGTCATGTTGCACAAAACACCTCTTTTACAGTCAGGCCCGAAAAACATGTGGCGATCCCAGATATCTGTGGTAGGGAAAGCCTCGCTGAAATATCCAGCCATGGATCAACGCTGATGCCTCTGAGCCAGGAGATTGAGGGTTCAAAATCCCACTCCAAGGCTGGAGTACAAATATAAAGACTGATGTTCCAATCCCGCACTGAGGGAGCACCGCACTGTCAGAGGCAACATTAACCAGAGACCTCACCTGCGTGTTAAATAGCCCATGGCCATTATGTTGTAGAACAGCAGGGGAGTTAACACCCGTGTCCTGGCCAACATTTACCCTTCAATCAAAGTGACACAAACAGATGATCAAATTGCTACCTGTGACAACCTGCTGCATGAAAAATTGGCTGCTGTGTTTCCCATGTTTTAATTAAGAGCTTAATTGACTGTAAACCTCTTCAGAACGTCCTGAGATTGTAAGAGGGGCTATATAAATGCATGCCATTTTTAAAGTCACATACAAATTGTCTATACAATGAAATATTATTATAGTAATATATAGTATTAACATATAATAGGTTTTAAAAATAGATGGTATTAACTATCCCATGCCTTCATGTCAGATTATTCAGCAGATAATACCAACACAAGAAATCAAATCACTATTTCATTTCTGTAAAATCTATTCCAGACAAAAAAAAAGTCACATTTGATTAGAGAATGCCAAGCTACTAACTGTATTCGGGATATCAAGAGGGTGATCTTCCAGCTACATTCATAGGGATAATTTTTGTCATCTAATATTTGTCACCATTTAAAAACTGTAACACGAGCGCAGGGAGAAGAGACTCTACATTCCTATACAATACTCAACCTGATCAACCAGAGGGCCAAATTCGGAATCACTGCACCAAACTCCGCTAACCAGCAGCATTACAGATAATGACGTGTGCTCAAAATGATTCACATACTCTACTGCTGTGGTAGTCGTGTTCCTTCTATTATATAGTGGGTGGCACGGTAGCACAGTGGTTAGCACTGTTGCTTCACAGCGCCAGGGTCCCGGGTTCAATTCCCGCCTGGGTCATGTTATATTCCTTGTCTTTTTCTCCAAGATAGCCAGATATGTTGACAAAGAATATAAAACTAAGAAGTTTAAATCAAAACTAATTTATTTTACACTACTTAACTTGATTAGGTTTGCACACTTTGCTGAACAAACAATAAAATAATAGTATTGAATCTGTGATACAGTAATTAATAATCTCTCTAATTTATAAACTACACTAACTCAGCCTCACACTATCCTTCTACATTGAAATCTCCATCAGCTTCCCCCAGCATGCCGAGAGACGCAGCCTTTTATATGATCACTCATGTGACGCCATCTCGTGCTGATATACATGCAGTCTCTCTTGTTAACTCCTTCCTATACTTGTACTATACATATTATTACAGGTCACTGTCTGTGCTGAGTCTGCATGTTCCCCCCCGTGTCTGCGTGGGTTTCCACCGGGTGCTCCAGTTTCCTCCCACAAGTCCCGAAAGACGTGCTCGTTAAGCGAATTAGACATTCTGAATTCTCCCTCCGTGTACCCGAACAGGCTCAGGAGTGTGGCAACTAGGGGATTTTCACAGTAATGTCATTGCAGAGCTAATGTAAGCCTACTTGTGACAATAATAAAGATTATTATTGTTGGTGAAAAGATATAATACAAACTACAAACCCTCACACAACCATATCTCAGGAATTATTTGGAAGTCACAGCATTCAACTCAGGGACAGGAGAATTGGTGGGATTGAATGGTTTTAGATTACATTGTCGGCGGGACCCCCTGAAGAATCACGCTCTCCCCCCACCCTGCCTTCTGACATGTAAACCAGCATTCAAAAGGGAACTTGAATGATTATGCAGGTTACAGTAGAGTAGTTTACAATGGATGTTGGTTTTCAATCGTCCTGTCCATCATATTTTTAGTGCAGAATCTATGGAAGTCTCACCTTCTCTACATGACACTGCTGTTGCTCTGGTGTGGATAGCCCCCAATTATAAACACAATGCAGTGTTGCCACCATCTGAATTTACCTATGGAGTATACGAGTACATTACACAAATTCCACTTATTTCAGACATTCTGGAGAATCATTTCCATTGTGCTACCTAATTTCTCCTTTGTGTAATTATCAGGTCACCCTCTTGCCGGAAATTTGCAGCATAAAAGGTAACAAGACCCTGTATAGTTGTAGCAAATTCATAATCCAAAGCGTCAGACCACTGAGAACTGAAATAAAGCAATTTAAGTGGAAAATAACGAAGAGAATAACTCTGATCTGTTCTTGCTCACCCATTAGAGATGACATTTGTGGTGGTAGTGCCTGCTGTTGCTGATCCTGGTCCAAGCTTTGCAATGTTAGTTGATCTTGGTTTAGTGCTACATTCTGCGATTCAGCCTGAAGAATGGAAGGAAGGGAATTTCAAAGAAAGATACCAGGTCACTGGTGGACAACCATCTAAATCACTCAGGGTCAGACAGCTCTGTTTCAGTTTTACAAGATTAAACAAAAGACAACACAATAAGTGGTAGAGATTGTATTCGCAATCATTGCTGTAGATATCGCCTTAATCCAGGGGTTTACACCCCGGCAGTACTGCAACACAAATTTGAGTGGGAGATGGGGTGCGTGTGTGTGAAAAGAGGGAGATATTCACTGATCAGGGCACTGCTTCATTCCATTTTCACAGGTTAGAATGTGAGGAGCTTTCTTAACAGCAGCAAATGCAGCTACGTCCCATTCTCAAGTACACCATTCTCACCCCACAACTCCTCTTTGGAGTTGCTGGAATGCAACAGGAATGGGCTACTACACCCAACATGCATGTGCCCTTTCTCACCTACCAGCCTATTCTCACTATATCTCTCAACCCCCTTCTTTTACTCAAAAAGCACTGAACCTTAAATCAACTTATAATTATAGCCATCTTCCTTGATATTTTGAGTAAAATCTAAAAATACTCATCTAGACTAGTTTAAGCATGTTGGAAATTTTTTAAAAGATGGATAGCATGTTTTCACATGGTTATTTGTTAGTGAGGCGCTCATAACGTAGTGTTTAAGAACACTCACACATGGTACAAAAAAAACCATGAAGTTTGGGATGTTCTACCCATTCCTCCAGATCTACCAACGAAGTCATCGTGATCAAGAATTGCACCCTAAACCTTTCCAGTTGCTGATCCACCCATTGTAATTTTCCATGTATTCCATTTGTTTGTTAAATTCGGTCAGCAGAGATTAGTGGCAGGTTAGAAGATTGGACAGAAGTAAAAAATAGTCAACGACACGGGGGAAATTTCAGTAGCGATGGTCTGGGAAGCACTGAAGGCGGTGGTTAGAGGGGAGTTGATCTCGATATGGGCCCATAGGGAGAAAGTGGGCAGGGCAGAGACGGATCGACTGGTAAAGGAGATACTACAGATCGATAGGAGGTATGCGGGAGACCTGAGAGGCAGGGCTTTTAAAGGAACGGTGGAGGCTCCAGGCGGAGTTCGGCTTGTTAACCACAGGGAGGGCGGTGGAGCAGCTGAGAAAGGCGAGTGGGGCGATCTAGCAGTATGGAGAGGTGGTCAGCAGAATGCTTGCACAGCAGTTTAGAAAGAGGGGAGGCAGCTAGGGAAAGTAAATGACGGAGGTGGGCACCTGGTTGGAGATTCAGCAGGGGTGAATAAGGCGATTAGGGATTTCTACAGTAGGCTGTATAGGTCGGAACCCCCTACGGGGCCGGAGGGGATGAGGCACTTCTTGGAGGGGCTGAATTTCCCAAAGGTGGACAGGGAGCCCCGATCGGGGTGGAAGAGATAGTGAAGGCTATGCAGTTGGGTAAAGCCCCGGAGCCGGACAGGTACCCAGTGGAGTTTTATAAAACATTCTCTGGGATATTGGGGCCGGTGTTGATGAGGATGTTCAATGAGGCAAGGGAAAGAGCGGTGCTACCCCCGACGATGTCACAATTTCGCTGATTCTGAAGCGGGACAAGAACCCGGAGCTATGTGGGTCCTACAGGCCGCTATCCCTGTTGAATGTGGATGCCAAATTGCTGGCCAAAATTTTGTCCTCCAGGATTGAGGATCGTGTTCCGGACGTTATTGGGGAGGTCCAGACGGGGTTTGTTAAGGGTAGGCAGTTGGTGGCCAATGTAAATGGTTGCTAAACGTGATCATGATGCTCCCGGAAGGTAGGGAGGTGGAGGTAGTGATCGCAATGGATGCAGAAAAGGCTTTTGATCGGGTAGAATGGGATTATCTGTTGGAGCTGCTGGGACTGTTCGGATTTGGGCAGGGCTTTATTGACTGGGTCAGGTTGCTGTGTCAGGCTCCTGTGGCAAGCGTACGGGCGAATAGGACAACATCAGACTATTTTAGACTGCACCGGGGGACGAGGCAGGGATGCCCCCTCTCCCCACTGTTTTTCGGCTAGCTATAGAGCCGTTGGCAATTGTTCAGAGAGCCTCAAGGGGCTGGAAGGGGCTGGTCCGGGGAGGTGGAGCACAGAGTCTCGCTCTATGCAGACGACCTGCTTCTGTATGTATCGGACCCAAAGAGGGGATGGAAGAAATCATGACGGGAATTTGGCCGGTTTTCGGGGTATAAGCTAAATATGGGGAAAAGTGAGATGTTTGCAGTCCAGGCGAGGGGGCAGGAGAGGTGATTGGGGGAGCTGCCGTTTATATTAGTAGGGAGAAGCTTTTGATACCTAGGCATTCAAGTGGCGTGGGAATGGGACCGGCTGCATAAAATAAACCTGGCCCGACTAGTGGGCCAAATGAAGGATGATTTTCAGAGGTGGGACGCGCTCCTGTTGTCACTGGCTGGGAGGGTGCAGACGGTGAAGATTCCGGTCCTCCCGAGATTCCGGTTTGTATTTGAGTGTCTCCCCATCTTTATTCCACGGTCCATTTTTAAACAGGTCAACAAAGTGATCACTGGCTTCGTTTGGGCGGGCAAGACCCCACGAATAAGGATGGTAATGCTTGAGCGGAGACGGGGACAGGGCGGGCTGGCACTGCCACATTTTAGTAACTATTACTGAGCGGCGAATATAGCCATGATCAGGAAGTGGGTGGTGGGGGAGGGGTCGGCATGGGAGCGTATGGAGGTGGGCTTCATGCATGTCTAGGGGCGTTGGCAACTGCGCCTCTGCCATTCCCGCCGGCACGGTACCCCACCAGCCCCGTGGTGGTGGCAACCCTGAGAGTCTGGGGGCAATGGAGGAGGCATGTGGTAGCAGAGGGAGCATCGGTCTGGTCCCCAATCTGTAATAATCACCGGTTTGCCCTGGGAAGTATGGATGGGGGGTTCCGGATATGATGGAGAGCAGAGATGGAGAGGATGGGGTGTATGTTTATAGAGGGGAGCTTTCCGAGTATGATGGCGCTGGAGGAGAAGTTTGGGTTGGCGAGGGGAAACAAATTCAGGTACCTGCAGATGCGAGTCTTTCTACGTAAACAGGTGTCAACCTTCCCGCTCCTACCGCTAAGGGGGATTCAGGACAGGGTAGTTTCTAGAGGGTGGGTAGGAGAAGGGAGCGTCTGACATTTACAAGGAACTTATGGGGTCAGAGAGCCGCAGACAGAGGAGCTGCCGACCGAGGAGCTGAAGCGCAAGTGGGAGGAGGAGCTGGGAGGAGAGGATGGTCTATGGGTGGACACGTTGAGTAGAGTCAACACGTCAGCAACATGTGCCAGGCTTAGTCTGATACAATTCAAGGTCGTTCAATTCAAGGTCGTTCATCGGGCTCATATGACAGCGGCCCGGATGAGCAGATTCTTTGGGGTGGAAGACAGGTGTGCAAAATGTGTGGGAGGGCCAGCAAACCATGTCCACATGTTCTGGGCATGTCCGAAGCTTAGGGGATTTTGGCAGGGGTTTGCAGATGTCATGTCCATGGTGTTAAAAACAAGGGTGGCACTGAGTCCAGAGGTGGCGATTTTCTGGGTGTCGGAAGACCCGGGAATCCAGGAGAAAGAGGCAGACGTTCTGGCCTTTGCTTCCCTGATAGCCCGGAGACGGATACTATTAGCTTGGAGGGACTCAAAGCCCCTGAAGTCGCTAGCTTTCTCTGTTTGGAGAAAATCAAGTTCGCCTTGAGGGTCACGGTTAGGGTTCGCCCGGAGGTGGCAACCGTTCATCGACTTCTTCGCGGAAAATTAATCGTCAGCAGAAGGGGAGGGGTTATTTTAGCTTAGAGTAGGGGGTTAATAAAGGTGGGACCTGTAAGGGAGGGAGATGGCTTTTGCACTATGTTTATAGCTTCATGTACATTATTTATTTTGTTGTTGCTATATTACCAAAAATACCTCAATAAAATGTTTATTAAAAAAATAGTAGTAAAAAATAACAATGATTGACCAAGAAAAATGCGGAATTAAAGTGAGCGAAAGCTAGCTAGAAATATAAATACGGACATGTGAGGTGAGGTTCTACAGGTATTTAAGAAAAGTGATATGAACTTTAGTCCTCTGGAGAGGGAGTCTTGTAGCCATCTGGAATGGCCACTTACAACCAGGTAGAGAAACTTGCAAAGCCTAGTGGGTAAAATGGACAAGCCAAGACTCAGGCAGGCACAGAGCCTGAAATGCATATTTGCAAGCAAGAAGTCCAGACGGTATCGAAACTTCGACCAATTAGTATTGTAATGGGGCAGATTAGCATTTGATGGCCCATCTTCACCAAGATGTGGAGATGCCGGCGTTGGACTGGGGCGAGCACAGTAAGAAGTCTTACAACACCAGGTTAAAATCCAACAGGTTTGTTTCAAACACTAGCTTTCGGAGCACTGCTCCTTCCTCAGGCGAATGAAGAGGCATGTTCCAGAAACATATATATAGCCAAATTCAAAGATGCAAGACAATGCTTAGAATGCGAGCATTTGCTGTTAATTAAGTGTTTACATATCCAGACATAGGGGTAACCCCAGGTTAAAGAGGTGTGAATTATCTCAAGCCAGGACAGTTGGTAGGATTTCGCAAGCCCAGGCCAGATGGTGGGGGATGAATGTAATGCGACATGAATCCCAGGTCCCGGTTGAGGCCGCACTCATGTGCGCGGAACTTGGCTATAAGTTTCTGCTCGGCGATTCTGCATTGTCGCGCGTCATGAAGGCCGCCTTGGAGAACGCTTACCCAGAGATCAGAGGCTGAATGCCCTTGACGGCTGAAGTGTTCCCCGACTGGAAGGGAACATTCCTGCCTGGTGATTGTCGCGCGATGTCAGTTCGTTCGTTGTCGCAGCGTCTGCATGGTCTCGCCAATGTACTCCGGTTCGGGACATCCTTTCCTGCAGCGTATGAGGTAGACAACGTTGGCCGAGTCGCATACCTGGTGGGAGGTGTTCTCACGTGTAATGGTGGTATCCATGTTGATGATCTGGCACGTCTTGCAGAGATTGCCATGGCAGGGTTGTGTGGTGTCGTGGTCGCTGTTCTGAAGGCAGGGTAGTTTGCTGCAAACAATGGTTTGTTTGAGGTTGCGCCCTTGTTTGAAGGCAAGTAGTGGGGGTGTAGGGATGACCTTGGTAAGATGTTCATCTTCATTGATGACGTGTTGAAGGCTGCGAAGATGGTGTCGTAGTTTCTCCGCTCCGGGAAAGTATTGGATGACAAAGGGTACTCCGTCGGTTGTGTCCAGTGTTCGTCTTCAGAGGAGGTTGGTGCGGTTTTTACTGTGGCACATTGGAACTGTCGATCGATGAGTTGAGTACCATATCCTGTTTGTACAAGGGCATCTTTCAGCATCTGTAGGAGTCCGATGGTGGGATGGAACTTATTGATGTCATCGTGTAGTCGTTTCAGTGATTCTTCGCCGTGGGTCCAAAGGGAAAAAAATGTCATCGATGTATCTGGTCTATAACGTCAGTTCAAGGTCCTGTGCAGCGAGGAGGTCTTGTTCAAACTTGTGCATGAAGATGTTGGCATATTGAGGTGCAAATTTGGTCCCCATGGCTGTTCCATGCGTCTGGATGAAGAACTTGTTGTCGAAGGTGAAGACGTTGTGATCCAGAACGAAGCGGATGAGTTGCAGAATTGCGCCTGGAGATTGGCAGTTGTTGGTGTTGAGTACTGAGGCTGTTGCAGCAATGCCGTCGTCACGGGGGATGCTGGTGTAGAGTGCCGAGACGCCCATTGTGACGAGGAATGTTCCTGGTTCAACTGGTCCATGGGTGCTGAGTTTCTGTCGGAAGTCCGCCGTGTCGCGACAGAAGCTGGGCGTACCTTGTACGATGGGTTTCAAGATGCCCTCAATGTAGCCAGAGAGGTTCTCACACAGGGTCCCATTGCCTGAAACGATAGGACGGCCTGGTGTGTTGGCCTTGTGTATTTTCGGGAGGCAGTAGAGATCTCCAATGCGGGGAGCACGTGGGATGAGAGCACGTAGGGTGCTCTGAAGGTCTGGATCGAAGGTCTTAATCAGTCTGTTGAGTTAGCGGGTGTGTTCATAGGTTGGATCTGCGGGTAACTGTCTGTAGTGTTCCTGGTTGTTGAGTTGTCAGTATACTTCTTTGCAGTAGTCCGTTCTGTTCAGTATGACGGTGGCTCCTCCTTTGTCTGCTGGTTTGATGACGATATTGCGGTTGGTCTGGAGAGCAGCGGATGGCATTGCGTTGTGCTTGGGTGACTTTTGTGGCTGCCTTGTGAACGCGACTGATGAATCTGGCATTAACACGACTCCTGACGGCTTGAGCATACATGTCAAGTCTAGGGCAGTGGCCTTCTGGAGGGGTCCCATTCGACTCTTTCCTCTTCGGTTGCCGCACCGTAGATCTCTCGGCCTGCTGTTCCGGTTCATTCGTAGTCTCCTTGGGTTCGCTGTCGGCCTCTTGGGGTCAGTGGAAGAATTCCCGGAGCCTCATTCGCCTGATGAATTCCTCCGTCTGCCGCGAGACTGATGGGGTCCATTTTGGTGGTGGTGCAGAAATTGAGCCCTCTGCTGAGGACTTCGATTTAGTCTGGTTGAAGGGTGTAGTCCGACAAGTTGACAATAGATTTCCCTGTATTGTTTACTACTGTGGTACCAGGGAGGCTTGGTTGCTGCTGGTGATGCCGAGTTTCTCAAGCTTCTTGTTCTTGGTGTGCATATAGGTGGCATAGTATCGTTGTCTCATCTGTTTGGCGGTGTTCCGCAGCTGGTCTGCTGCGTTCTGGGGTTACTCCTATGTCTGAATATGTAAACACTTAATTAACTGCAAATGCTCGCATTCTAAGCATTGTCTTGCATCTTTGAATTTGTCTATATATATCTTCACCAAAACAAAGGACTGGTGCTCGAGCAACCGGTACAGTCCCAGACATTTCGGCGCCACTCCCTGCTCAAGGGAAACGCAAATAACGGGGTCAGTGACAGCTTGGGACACGCCCAGCCACCCAGATCCCCGCCCACTTATTGGTTAGGAATCGAATGGAGTGATCAAGGATCACCCAATTAGTGGGGCCCAAACTGAAGGACCGCACAAAAGAGCGCGAAAACCCCCAAGTTTAAGAAGAGTTCGCCATATGTTCGTTCTCTCTTGGAATTAGTACCCCGGTCACGGCCATCTCCAAATGCAGCAACACCAGAAGCAAGTACAAGTTCAACGCTCGCTACCAGACGGATGAGCCCAGCTGAGCAGCAGTTACTCCTTCGGACTCGATAGATCCAGAATCGAACAGCGGCCACTGTTTCTCTGACCTACGCCGGGTGCCCGAAGTTAAGTACAGGTTGTCTTAGCTGATAGGTTAACTAGTAGCGTTTATGTTGCATGACTAATTGTGTGTAAATAAAGTACCCTTGACCTTGAACTAACTAACTGGTGTTTGGCTCTTTGATTGATAGCCGGATGAAACTTGTGGTGGTATCATTTGATACCTGGCAACTCTAAGCATTAGGACCTAGATAACATAGAAAGAAGGGCAAATTCACTGCTTGCCATAATTGGGATAGAGCCACAGGAAAAGAGCAAAGAAAAGAAAAGGCAACAGTCTGGTGAATTAATAAATGGAAAATAAGGAAATGGTGGATGAATTGAACAGATATTTTGCATCTGTCTTTAGTGCAGAAGACTCAAATAACATAAATGCTTGTAAATCGAAAGGCAAAAGGAAGAAAGGAATTTAAAACAATTAAAATCACCAAAGAAAATTATTATAACTAGAGGTTGAAGTCTCCACGATGGCCTTCAACCGAGGGTCCTAAAATAAGTGATTGTTGAGATACCAGATACATTGGCTTCAACTTTCAAAAATTCATTAGATTCTAGAAAAGTCAAAGCAGATCAGAAAATAGCGAATGTAACTTAACTCCGAAGACAGAAAGCAGGAAATGATGGGGCAGTTCACCAAACGTCCATCATAGGGAAAACGTTTGAATTCTATGACAGAAATTATAGCAGTGCTTTGAGATTGAGAGTCAGCTGGCAGAGTCAACAGAGTTTTGAGAAAGAGAAATCACGGTTGCCTAATGGTCTTAAGAGGAAGGAACAAGCAACATGGATAAAAACTTGTGGATGCGCTGTTCTTAGATTTCCAGAGACATTTGACAATGTGCCACATCAGAGTTTATTACACAAAATAAGAGATCGTGGTGTGGGGGTTACTTGTTAGCATAGATAGATTGATTGGCTAACAGGAAAGAGGGCAGCAGTGTGGTGGCTCAGTGGAAAGCACTGCTGTCGCACAGCGCCGAGGATCCGGGTTTGATGCCGGCCGCAGGTCACAAGTCCCGAGTTTGCACATTCTCCCCATGTCTGTGTGGGTCTCACCCCCACAACCCAAAGATGAGTAGGGTGGTGGATTGGAATTTAAAAAATTTTTTTTTAAGAAAGCTAACAGGAAACATAGTAGGCACAAATGGGTCATTTTCGAGTTGACAAGATGCAATGAGTGGAGTTCCACAGGGACCGGTGCTGGGGCCTCAACTATTCACAATCTATATCAATGACTTGGTGAAGAGACTGAATGTATCGTTACAAATTTACCAATGACACCAAGATCTCTAAAGGGAGGTAGTGAAGTGAGTGGGCAGATATTTTGCAGATGCAGTATTATGTGGGAAAATGTGAACTCGCATGGAAAATAGAAAAGCAGTATGCCATTTAAGTTGACAGACTGCAGATCTCGGTGGTAGAGAGATCAGGGTATCTTGGTACACAAATGACAAGATGTTAGTATGCAGATACAGCAATTAGGAAAGCAATTGGAATGGTGTCATTTATTGCATGGGGAATGGAAGATAAAAGTAGGAAAGTTGTGCTACAGTTGTACAGGACATTAATGAGGTCAAATCTAGGAGTAGTGTACAGTTTTGGTCTCCTTATTTAAGGACATGCATAATTGCATTAGCAGCGCACAGCAGGTTTGCGCGACTGATTCCTGGGATAAAGGGCTTTATCTTACAAGGAAAGGCTGGGCCTGTACCCATTGGACGTTAGAATGAGAGATGATTTGATTGAAACATATAAAATCCTGAGGGGACAGGATGCGGAGGATGTTCCCCCTTACGGGGGAGACAGTTTATAAATAAGAGGTCACCCATTTAACACAGCGATGAAGAGAAATTCTTTTTCAGAGGGTCATCATGAGTCTGTAGAATTCTCTTCCCTTTGCCAGAGAGCAGTGGAGGTAGGCATCATTGAATATTTTTAAGGCGGAGTTAGATAGAGATAATCTAAGGGTGTATGGAGGTGGGCAGGCAAGTAGGAAGAACAACCACATCAGTCCCGATCTTATCAAATAGCAAAGAAGCCTCGAGGGGCCAAATGGCCACCGCCTGCTCCTAACATTTGATGGTATGGGATTCGGTTGGGTTGCCTCCCAGACAATTTACTCGGTTAAACCTTTTGTATCCTGTGATAATATTCAGCCCCTCTAATCTCTTCCAGTTAGATCATGTATGTTTCAGGCTGGACATCAGGCGACAAACAAAACCAGCATCTGAGGGAGGTCACTCCAACTCTTCTTTCTTCCTGGTCACAAAGTCCTTGTCTTCAAATATTTTCCAAAGCAGTGCGGCCGGTCTAACGATACAACAGCATGGGAGAGATCGAACCTACATCCTTTACTCGGAGATTCCGCCTGCTGATACTCAAGCTCAACATTTTATGATGTTCTTATATTGTCCTAAAAGCATTCTTACCATTTCCTCTTTACTTTCCAGTTCTGCTGGTATTGTAACATGATTGGTCTTCTGATTTCCATGCTTGGAAATTAGATGATCTTCCAACATATCATCTGCTGGCACAAAGTTAAAAATTAACCAACTTCAGCAGGAACCTGCTGAACCCAGGAACAATAAACCCATAGATGACAATCACCCTTTTTAATAAAATTACTGTTTTGTTTTTTAAAAAAAATATAACTCAGGCCTTGCTCAAAATAACATGAATTTAAAAAAATATAATGGAACAGCAGTAACTCCAGAATTTCTTCAGAGTCTGGTACCTGGAATATTTGCTCAATGACAATAATAATATTCTAATAATCTTTATTGTCACAAGTAGGCTTACATTAACACTGCAATGAAGTTACTGTGAAAATTCCCTAGTCGCCACACTCCAGCACCTGTTCGGGTACACGGAGGGAGAATTCAGAACGTCCAATTCACCTAACAAGCACGTCTTCTTGGACTTATGGGAGGAAACCGGAGCATCCGGAGGAAACCCACGCAGACATGGGGAGAACGTGCAGACTCCACACAGACAGTGACCCAAGCGGGAATCAAACCTGGGACCCTGGTGCTGTGAAGCAACAGGGCTAACCACTGTGCTACTGTGTCGCCCTATCTTGAGAGTTTTGAGGTTTCAACACATAAACAAGTTCACACTATAAGCAAACCGAGGGGGCTTGTGTGGCGACTTGGTTGGGAGTCCCCAGGCTTTGGTGGATGGAACGATTTAGAATTTCAAAATCATCTGGAGACAAAGTGTAAGAGACATCATTTTAGAAGTGGCTAAAAATGAAGCTCAGGTTCCCGCACCTTCCCCAAGCTGTGAACTGATCTTGCTCAAGTCCGCTGATAGTTTACTGATCATAGACCTCAATCCTGTGTTTTCATCGTTCAACCGTTCCAATTGCTCCTGTGGATGGACACATTTCATTATTAAAAAGGTAACTGCGGATACAGACTCCCGAATCATGGCCTCCTATCCCCGTGCTACCTCTTACACCTTTAGATGTCTAAACTGGCTGAGATGTACAATCATTTCCATTCTTCAAACATTAGGTGCCATTTATTAAATCCAGCAGAGTCTTGTGTAAATTGGCAGCATCAAATCCTGAAACAGACCTTGAAAGTCAGGCAGTGGCTGTTCATTGCCCCTTTGGCACACTGTTAATTCAAGAGCCACTTTCTTGCTTTTACATTTTCCGCATCTTAAATGGCCACCCATTTTGTCACGATTCATTCTCTCTCAATTGTTCTAAAATGCCACTAAGTGTTGAATGCAGTAAATCTGGCATTACAGATGGAAAATCATGGGGACCGTGCTCACAATGCCCCACCCAGTATGTATTCCCAGCGGCTCCTTGCTAGCAGCGCACATGGAGGAAATTACTCGTCTACAATAACATTCGCTTAAAACTACAAGATGATCAGTTCTCCATCTCCCATTGAATCTTTTATCTCACCTTTGTCACCATATGATCCTTCGGCTGCAGCTCATTTCGGACTCCGTCTTGTGCCTCCTCATGCTGCAGCCCATCCACGAGATAAGCCTGCTGTATGTGTTTCTGAAATTCCTCCCGCTCAGCCACCAGTTGCTGGTAAGCTGTGATGTACTGCTGTAGGTGAGCATATATTTCATTCCGCTCCCCCTGCATGGCCTGAGCTTCCTGTGCCGTCACTTCGAGCTACAAAAAACACACGCAGCATTGGAATATCAGCTGCAATAGTTACAAACATCAAAAACACGGAAGATAGTTTGTTTTAGCAATGACGTTGCTGGCTTGAAGGTCCAACTCTTTGGGGAAACTGATTACTTTTTAGATGAGTACCATGGGGACAGCAGGAGATTCAGCCTGTACGTTGTGGGTAACAAAAGCAATCCCTTCATGTTTGACCAGGCAGTGGGAAAAGATCATTGTTGTGCCTCATTTGGAGCAAGAACCACCAAACTACACGGTGCAGAGCAAGCCCATCATAGAATATCTTCACTGCAAATCTCTACAGTGCAAATGGGGGCCACTCAGCCCATTAAGTCTGTACCGGCCCTTGGAAAGAGCATCCTACTCAAGCCCTATCCCCGTAACCCAGTAACCCCACCTAATGTTTTGGACTAAGGACAATTTATCATGGCCAATCTATCTAACCTGCACATCTTTGGACTGTGGGGGGAAACCGGACTGTGGGGGGAAACTGGAACACCCAGAAAAAACCCACGCAAACATGGGGATGAAGTGCAAACTCCACACAGTCACCAGAGGCCGGAACTGAACCCAGGTCCCTGGAGCCAAGAGGCATCGAGTCTGCACCGATACCGGACCTATCTACTTAATCCCATTTGCCAGCACTTGGCCTGTAGCCCTGAACGTTATGTTGTGTCAAGTGCTCATCCAAGTACGTTTTAAAGGATGTGAGGCAACCCACCTCTACCACCCTCCCAGGCAGTGCATTCCAGACCTTCACTACCGTCTGGGTAAAATGTTTTTTCCTCACATCCCCCTCAACCTCACCAACTTCTACAGATGCGCCATAGAAACCATTCTTTCTGGTTGTATCACAGCTTGGTATGGATCCTGCTCTGCCCAAGACTGCAGGAAATTACTAAAGGTCGTGAATGTAGCCCAATTCATAACGCAAACCAGCCTCCCATCCATTGACTCTGTCTACAATTCCCACTGCCTCGGAAAGGCAGCCAACATAATTAAGGACCCCACGCACCCCGGACATACTCTCTTCCACCTTCTTCCGTCAGGAAAAAGATACCAAAGTCTGAGGTCACGTACCAACCGACTCAAAAACAGCTTCTTCCCTGCTGCCATCAGACTTTTGAATGGACCTACCTCGTATTAAGTTGATCATTTCTCTACACAGTGCTATACCTGTAACATTATATTCTGCAGTCTCTCCTTCCTTCCCTATGTACAGCATGCAAGAAACAATACTTTCCCCTGTATATCAATACATGTGACAATAATAAATAAATAAAACCAAAAACCTCCCGAGGGGAGACAGCAATATAGTCAGCAGCTTAGATCATCCTGGCTGGAGAAGCAAAACAAAAGGTGGTGGGGGGGGGTGGGAAAGAGTGGCATCATCAAACACCATCAATTAAAGTACATACAGTGATATGAACACTGGATGTTATAAGATTTTATTTTAAACTGTCTTCTTTAATTCAAGGTAGAATGGAATAGTCGGGAAAGAGTGACCTCCAACAAGATCTGCCCAGAGACAAACCCACGTAACTTCACACTGAATCACCCTGGAGACAAATCCATTGGGAATCATTTATTATGGAGACAGAAATCCAAAGTAAAACTTATTCAAAGTAAGGTGCAAGCTTCAACACCTGGACACAAAGGAAGAAACAGGTGGCCATACTGCTGCGCAGGTTCTGAATCCGTAGACTGAGGATTTAGGGGCAGCAGGTGCTGCGGCGCCAGGCTTTGGGGTTAACCCCCAGAGGAGGGCTGGTGAGGAGACAAGGATTGCGAAGAATTAAAGACCACAAAATCACCAGGGTACCTTGCGGGAAGTCGATTTGATTATGCTCCAAGGGCCGAATGAGGAGGATTCGGTTTACAAGGACACTGGAAGATTCATCCCGGTGGGGCAGAGGGAAGGGGTAGTGTTCGAGCAGCGAGGAAATCTGGACCCAAAGATTTTGTACGGTATCATGTATAAATGCAACATGGGGTTTTCAGTTGTGCAGTACGTTCCCACTTTTCTGTGGTTTAGTGCCGCAAGCCATGTTCAGTCTATGTTGATTTTAATGTGTTTGTTACAGTAACGGTCTCAAAAATATAAAATCTTGTGGTATCCTTTGAGCAGTAACTGGGGGAAAATTCATAATTCTTTTTAGAAGCAAAGGGTATTACTTTAGCATGATAAAGAGACGCATGCTGACACAGAGGGCAAGTCAAGCTAGGAGACATGTACCTGTAATGATTCATTATGAATAAATTTATACTACATAAAGACTCTCTGATTTCTTCCTTCACCGACTGGCTAACAGGAATGTAATAGTAGAGAAAGAAATCCCATTCTTCAGGACAATTGTGATACAGTTTATGTTTTAAACATTTCATCCACTTCCTGACACTTGCTACTTTTTTTATTATACATTCAATATGCCATGTTTCCACCAGGTAAAGATGACATCCCCCCCCCCCCCCCCCCCCCCCGCCCCCCGCCCCCCACCATGCAATGATTTAATGCTAGAAAATGTATTTACTTTTTCACAATACATTAAAAAAAAGGGCCATTTTTTATATAGATCTATTTCAAGGTAGACAAGAGCATCCTGATTTGATGTCCTGCTGTGTCTACAATGGAAAATCTCCTTTTAATCTTTCCCTTCATTCCATGCAGACCTTCCAAGCTGTCCGAATTGAAAGTGCTCCATCTGAAGATAAATGATTTGTTCTGCTGCATAATGCACATTGGCCCACTATTGCAGCAATATTCAGGTTGCCTAGAATGTGCTCCTGTTCCATGTAAGCCAAGGCAAACTGCACAATCCAAGGTGCAAAACAAAACTGAGCACATTCGAAAATACTCATGAATAAAACTGGGAGAGGGACAGAGAATAAGCTCCCTGCATATAACAGGAGTTCAGTATGAGGTTACTTCACATGAAAATGCAACTGGGTTAGGATGTGCACAATGTAAGGAAAGTATTTAAATCACTTGACACCTTTGCAATGTGGGAGAAATCAATACCTTTTCTTTCAAATCCGCTACATCCTCATGCATATGTCCCACCTTCTTGGCCAGCTCTTTCTTTACATGCTCTTCTGACTGCAATGCACCGGTGAGTTCCATGTTTTCATTAGTCTGTGGAAACAGTTAATTGAGAGCATACGTACATTAAAAACAGCAAATCTTTATTATTCCTCAAAACAATTCTTCATAATCCCCATGCAACGTGGCATATTGTGCAAATCATTCGCATGATTTGCCAATATGGCCAAATAATAGTTTCCAAAAATTAGCATTTTGATTTAAATATATGCATGAAGCTTAAGTGGATGGTGACAGTAATGGGAAGGTATGGTTTAGTGCATGTGAGGACTGAGGCGGAAACATTTGAATTGCTTAAAACTTGCGACTGCCCCAATATTGGAAGTTAGTTTGAAGAGAATTAGTAAAATCCAGTCTCAAGGGTCAGGCATCAACTAGATGGGAGGAAGGGTAGGAGCAGAAGCCTATAACGTTTTGGAGATGGAACAATGTGATCTTGGTAACAGAATAAATGTGGAACAGAGCTCTGGTTTTAGTCCCACGGTTCCTAGCATTCTGCCGGGAGAGCAGCGAGACTGAGGAGTCAGAGCCAAAAGCACACAAGTCCCAGCGTGAGCCAAACAAGTTGCCTTTGGTTTTGCTGAAGATGCTTTGGCGAAAATTTAGACTCATCCAGGTTCTGATATCAGACAGACGATTGGGAGTGCATCGCCTTTGGATCAATGGAGAAATGCTAACAAGGCACCGCACCATCATTAGTATTTGTGGAATCAGGTCCCAAATTCTAACCTGGCAGTAAAGGATTGCAAGGAGATGGTAAAGAGGTGACCAAGGATGGATTCCGAAGGTAAATCAGCATGCAGAGAGAGGAAGATAACCTACTGAAAGCGCCGCGGTGTCCATGTTACCTCAGATATAGAACCAAGGGACCAAACTAGCATGGTTCAAACTGCAGGGGAAAGATATTAGGGGAGGATCAAATATTTAAAAGTGTAAAAGGCAACAAGTCATTGTTGCTGTCACATTAGATGTTCTTGCTGGCTTTGATCAATGGGATCCTGGTGCTGCAAAAGGCAGGGTTTCAAAGTGTGGGGGGCGGGGGGGGGAAAGAGAGAGAGAGAGAGCGAGAGAGAGAGCGAGCGAGCGAGAGCGAGCGAGCGAGAGAGAGCGAGCGAGAGAGAGCGAGAGCGAGAGAGAGAGAGCGAGAGAGAGAGAGCGAGAGCGAGAGAGAGAGCGAGAGAGAGAGCGAGAGCGAGAGAGAGAGCGAGAGAGAGAGCGAGAGCGAGAGCGAGAGCGAGAGAGAGCGAGAGAGAGAGCGAGAGAGAGAGCGAGAGAGAGAGCGAGAGAGAGAGCGAGAGAGAGAGAGCGAGCGAGAGAGAGCGAGAGAGAGAGAGCGAGAGAGAGAGAGCGAGAGAGAGAGCGCAGCAGTTACAAAGAGATAATGGTAATCTTGACAGTGGTCAAATGACAATTCTAAGCACAACAATAAACAGTGTGTTCTCGATTTCTGTGAACACTGCTCTGAGATTAATATCCAGTGGAAGACTTTGCATGTAAACTTTACAAACAAATTGTGCATTTACATTGCAAAGTGCAAATAAAATGTACAAAATAAACTGGAAGAATTAGGATTACTTATGTCACAGGAAAACTCCTATTCAATTACATCACCAGAAGTTTAGCTGAAACCTGGGCAGGTATGTAAAACCAGGTTGACTATTTTTCAGGGCAGAATAAGCAAATGAGCATTACTACAAAATTGGTGAAGAAACAATATGATATTGTTTAACCTCCACCAAGGGGTAGGTTTAGTTGAATGTCTAACATGATCCCATGTCCATTCATTTTCCTTTCTCTCAATCCATCAAACCCATATTAAAATATTGACATCCCTAACTCTGCAGTGCACTATCGCAAATCTTATTTCTATAGCTGACTGTCCCAGACTGTGCAAACGCTTCAATTAAAACATTCCCCCACCTCCTCCAATGAAACAAACATGCTTCACTCTTTCTATAGACTACATCAGGACAGGAATAAAAATCTATGTGGAAGAGATGAGGCCCTTACCATTTGAACATCTTTCCTACACAGTGGAGCCTAAATAACAGAATTCTCAAGAGGTTTTATACAGACTCTTGGCTTTTATAATTCTAGATGAAAGCACAATAGCAGCCGTGTGCGCTATCTACAAGATGCACTGCAGGAACTCACCAAGGCTCCTTGGGCATCATCTTCCAAACCCACGACCACTACCATCAAGAAGGACAAGGGCAATAGATACATGGAAACACCACCACCGATCTGGTGGTTCCCCTCCAAGTCACTCCCCATCCTGACTTGAAAATGTATCGCCGTTCCTGCACTATTGCTCGGTCAAAATCCTGGAGCTCCCTCCCGAATAGCACAGTGGGTGTACCTACACCACATGGACTGCAGCGGTTCAAGAAGGGAACTCACCACCCACCTTTTCAAGGGCAATTAGGGATGGACAACAAATGCTTGCCTAGCCAGCGAAGCTCATATCCCGAAAAAAATATATATCTCTTGCCATAATGCACAATTACAACGTTTTTAAAAAAAAAAGACTACAGGCTGAAGGACCTGTTCCTCTGCTGGATTGTTCTTGTTCTTTATCATCTCATACTTGTTGACAAGTAGAATTCTATCTGCCTCTATTTTTGCCCATTCCACCAGCTGATTAATATTGCCTTGTGACTTACCTTCGGTCCTCAGAAGTATTTACCAATTCAAATGCCATTCTCTATCGTTCACTGCCCAATTTGTTGTTGTTGCACACAGTAAAAGTGAACAGCGCTAGCGCAGAACCAGTGGGACTCTGCTCCCCATTCTGTATCCGAGAAACTGCCCTCAACTCGACCCGCTTCCTCCCTCCTAACCAGTTTTAAATCCCATTTGACACACTTTCCCCAGTTGCATACACTTTAACCTTCTCTGGTTCCCTGCTCAGTAACCTTGAAGGCATTCCAAAAGTCACTGGACACCGTGGCAGCCATTATGCTACTTTTGAAAAAAATAATGTTATGGGTTTTGTAGAACGTGATTTTCCTTTACGCAATCAGCAACACTGCTTTTACTTATTTTCTCACTTAGGTATTTAGTAATTTCATCTTTAAAATTTCTGAAAGTCGGCACAGAAAAGAAATGAGCATTTTCGGGCTGAGCAGCTCCTAAAGCCGTTCATGGTCAATCATCTATCTCAATTAGTTTCCCTCCCTATCCCCATTTCCAGTCCAAAAATCTAGTAATCTAAGACTTGAATATACTCACTCAACAAGCATAGATGTTAAATTAACTGGTGTCCAATTATTCAGATTAGCTGTGTCATCCTTTTTAAAGATAAGTATTACGTTAGAGCTGAATTCATAAAAGTTGAAACCACTTAACAGATTAAAAGTGCAGTCAAAATACACAAAATGTAAGGTGGAACATCTGCAATTTGATCTACTAAAAAGCCTTTGTATTCCAGTTGTATCAGCATTAATGAAATAGATTAAACACATTGAGTAGAGGAGTAGGGTTTTACACACGAGGTGATGGTAGAGTACGCACAAGTTTGACAAATGCATTTTGAAGCTCTGCTAGCTGCTCCTTGAGCTCGCGGTTCTGCGTCAGTGCTCGGCTTATTGTAGCCTTGTCACTCTGCATGTTTTCCAGCAGTTGCTTCCGGTCTACAGAATTGTCATTGTAACGCTGCACTGTCCGCTCCAGTTCCTGCAGTCTCTCTTCAAGTTCCAGATTTAAATGACTCAGCTGCTCATTGTCCCGAACCTAAAGAGGCCAGAGATTGCAAAATTATTGAATGTGCAAATTCTTAAGCAATGTCTTCAGGTGCTGCACAGATATCACATTTGGGTGGGCTGGCAATGTAAAGGTCCAACATCATTCAGTCAACTCTGAATTTTATTTGATTTGTTGTCACGTGTAAGGTACAGTGAAAAGTATTGTTCCGCGTACTGTCCAGACAGATCATTCCATACAAGAAAAAAAATAGGACATGCATAAATACACAATGCAAATGACATAGGCATCAGGGGGGTATTCGGAGGGTAGTACTACCCAGTAGAGGTGTGTGAAGAGATCAGTTCAGTCCGTAAAAGGGTCGTTCAGGAGTCTGGTAACACTGGAGAAGAAGCTGTTTTTGAACCTGTTAGTGAGTGTTTTCAGGCTTTTGTATCCCCTGCCCGATGGAAGAAGTTGCAAGAGAGAATAACCCGGGTGGGAGAGATCAAGGTAAAAATGGCTGCTGTGTACGAGATGTGTCCATCCCAAAGCAAATTACTGTGGATGCTGGAAAACTGAAATAAAAACAGAAAATTCTGGAAATACTGTGGAGAGAGAAAAAGTTGATATTTCAGGTTGTGATTTTTCATCACAGACAGTAACTCAGTTTCTCTCTCCACAGATGCTGCTAAACCAGAGTATCTCTAGTAATTACTATTATATTGTGTCCATTCCATCACTGGTTATGATTAGACTCGTACTTCTTCCAGGCCTCACTTCAAGGGCAAAGCACATTATCCAACCTGACAACTCACTGGTAAAGATGGCACAGGATGTTACTTTAGTGCAATGAGAGTGTTGCATTGTTGGAGGCGTCTCATTATCTAGATAGGAAACTGGGGCCCTGGGTACATGCAGACACATTAAAGATCCACTGCACCTTGGAAAGAAAGGGGTACATTCCCAGTGTCCTGCCCAGCATTTATTCCTCAATCGCCCAAGCAGAGTAACTAATCTTCCATCTTATTTGCTGTTGATGGGACCTTGCTGGGTTCAAACGGACCTTCATACCTGCCGACGCTTTACGATGGCTTGGAAACATGAAGGGCGCGAGTTGGGTGAATGAAGGAGTCTTCTACTCAATGTATACCTGCAACCTTCCCCAAATATACAGTGCAGCTTACAAAATTAAGGGGGCATTATGCAGATGAGTTCTCACTTTTCCAGTGGCCGTCTACCCACAGGCTACAAAACAGCTAACGTATCCCCAAACATAACAAAAGAACAGCTCTATTTTAAATCTGTCATCCCTCAAACCATGACCTTTTGCTCTAGATTGCCCAAGAGGAAACATACTCCCTACATCTTTCCTGTCAATCTCCTTTATAGTTACATCTTCGAAGAACTCTAGCAAATTAATCAAACACTAAATACCCTTCATAAAACCCTGTCGACACTGATGGATTGAGTTTGACTTTCCAAATGTCGTTCTTACTGCCTTAATAACGGATTCTGACAATTTCTCAACCACAGAAGTTAAACTAACTGGTCCAAAGTTTCCTACTTTCTGCCTCCCTCCCTCTTTGAATAAAGGTGTTATATTAGTATTTTCCCAACCCACTGGACCCACTGCCACAACCAGGGAACGTTGGAATGTTATAACCAAAAGATCCGGGGCGACATGGGGGCGCAGTGGTTAGCACTGCTGCCTCACAACGCCGAGGTCCCAGGTTTGTCCATGCAGACTGTCCATGTCTGCGTGGGTCTCACCCCTAGAACCCAAAAGATGTGCAGGGTTGGTGGATCGGCCATGCTAAATTGGCCCTTAACTGAAAAAAAAATTGGATACTAAATTAAAAAAAAAATTTTTTTTTTTTTTTTTTTAAAAAAACAATGGATCCATCATCTCCACTGTTACTTCCATTAAGGCCCTAGGATGGAGCCTAGGGCTTGGCTGCCTTCAATCCCAATAGTTTTCTCAGTACTTTTTCCTTATCGATGATGATTGTTCCAAGTTCCTCCCTTTCTATTACCTCTGCATTACTTGCTACTATTGGGATGGTTCCAATGTACTCTACCGTCAAAACGGAGGCATAATATTGATTGAACATCTCTGCCATTTCGGTGTTCCCCATTAACAACATCCCGGTCTCATCCTCCAAGGGACCAACGTTCACCTTAGCTACTCTCCTCCTTTTTATACACTTATAGAAGCTTTTTTTTATAAATGTATTTTGCGCTAGTTTTTTTTCATGATTTACTATTGCACTTTTTATTACTTTTTCGTAACTCTTTATTGATCTTTTAAAAGTTTTCCAATCTTGCAGCCTGTCACTGGCTTTTGCAAAATAGTCCATCTTAGTTTTTGTCCTTATGTTCTTGTTAACTTTCTTGCTTAGCCATGGATGTATCCCCCTCCCCCCACTACAATTTTACTTCCTTTGAGGAATATATTTTAGTTGGGAGGAATTGAATATCACTGTAAACATTTGCTCATTAACTGTCCTACATTGTGGTGTCACGGTGGTGCAGTGGTTAGCACTGCTGCCTCATGGAGCCAAGGACCCGTGTTCGATCCCAGCCCTGGGTCACTGTCCCATGTGGAGTTTGCACATTTTCCCTGGTCTCACCCCCACAACCCAAAGATATGCAGGGTAGGTGGATTGGCCACGCTAAATTGGAAAAAAGAGTTGGTTACTTTAAATTTATCCCAAAAAAAACTGTCCTACATTAGTTTTCCTGCCCTGTCCACTAGGGCAAATCCATCCCCTTGCTTAACTCCAGAATGCTAGTGTGGCACTCCTGTTTCTCGCCTTCTAGGCTATAAACATTGGTGTTCTAAGGAACGCCATCTGGCTATTCAAGTTTGCGGTCCACATCTTCACTGCCACACTTTTTCTGAAACAATGCCAAGCACTTTTGCCTCCACTACCCAAATTAGAAAGCTGCTCCACACAGCGATCATTATTTGATTATGGGACCTCTTGACATCCGTCCTAATTGTGCCCTCGGCTCGTTGAAAGTGTGTCTTGGTCTGTTAAAATAATTGGCACTAGCCTTCATGTCCTTGAACAGCATTCCAATTTTACTTTCACTGTTATGGCACAGCTGAGACAGGCTATATTACATTCTGGGTACTCATGGGCTCAAACTCACATCTTGTCATTTGGTAACGCCATGCACCTTTCCCACTCTTAAATTGTGACAGAAGCTAACTGTAGTAACCCAGCTCAGCACAACTCTGGGCATAATTCGGTATCCAATTCTCAGTAGTTCCTTTCTACATCACAGGTACACATGAAGCCTTTTGGGGTGGGGGGAGGAACATGTGAGTACAAAGAGATTAAATCCAATTTCTTGGGTTGATTGTATCAATTGCTTTTCTTTCTTTGCTTGTGAAAAACATTTTTGCCCCAAGATTCAAGAAAGCGGGGAAAATAAGCGAATTGTTCTCTAAACATGCTGTTCACTGTACCAAGACGCCTAGAGTGTATTCTTTAAGATTCATGTCTGCTGAGAAAGTTCTCCCACCGCACCCCATACACACCCTAAATGAAAAAGGAAGCCCCTCTTACCTGTGCCTGGTACTGAGTGTACAACTCCTCCTTCTCCCGCTGTAGGGTTTGGATGTTATCCTCCAGCAACTGCTCTTGGTCTGTGGGGCCTTCGGGCTGGGGCGTGGTCTGGCTTTCACCGACCTCACACTGTTGTGCTATACAACACAGACCAGTCAGCATTACAAACTCAAATCTTCAAAATATATAATCACTATCTGTTCACCATGAAAAAGGCCATGTGAGTTACATTGGCTACACAAGTCAAACTCTCCTTAAAGCATCACACAAGAATCCATTTCTTCAGCACACCAATGTCAGCTTTAAGAGCTATCCACTATCCATTTCCCCATACTCATTTATTTTTCAACAATTATCCACGTTCCTTTTAAAAATTACTTTTTATTCTCCTTCCGTTACTGTTTCAGGGAAAGGGAATCACATGCCTTAGCCTGAAAATAGGTTCCTACTAACCTCTCCCTGGTCTCGATGGTCTTAAATTTATAGTCTCAATAGTTGCCAATCTTAGGGAATGCCGTAGGAAATTTCTACCACTTCCCCCCCCCCCCCCCCCAAAAGTGGAGCACGGTAGCACAGTGGTTAGCACTGTTGCTTCACAGCTCCAGGGTCCCAGGTTCGATTCCCGGCTTGGGTCACTGTCTGTGGAGTCTGCACGTTCTCCCAGTGACTGCGTGGGTTTCCTCCGGGTCTCCAGTTTCCCCCCACAAGTCCCGAAAGACGTGCTGTTAGGTAATTTGCACATTCTGAATTCTCCCTCTGTGTATCCGAACAGGCACCGAAATGTGACGACTAGGGGCTTTTCACATTAACTTAATTGCAGTGTTAATATAAGCCTACTTGTGACAATAAAGATTTATTTATTTAAAAACTGCTAGCGTGCGCAAGGCTCAGCCTGAAGCAACTAAAAGTGGTACATAGAGCCCACTTAACAAGAACTCGTATAAGTAGGTTCTTCCCGGAGGTGGAGGATAGATGTGAACGGTGCCAAGGAAGCCTGGCCAACTATACCCACATGTTCTGGTCTTGTCCCAGACTTGCAGGGTACTGGGGTACTGGACAGCCTTCTTTGAGGCAATGTCCAAAGTGGTGGGGATGAGGGTGGAGCCATGCCCGAAAGTGGTGGTCTTCAGGGTATCAGACCAGTCTGATCTATTCCTGGGGAGGAGGGCGGACGCCCTTGCCTTTGCCTCCCTGATTGCCCGCCGTAGAATCCTGTTCGGCTGGCGGTCAGCAGCACCACCCAAAGCTGCAGACTGGCTGTCCGACCTCTCAGAATCTCGCCAAATGGAAAAAATCAAATTTGCCATCCGAGGGTCAGACGACGGCTTCCACAGAACGTGGGAGCCATTCACCCAATTGTTCGGGACCCGTTTGTGGCCAACGAACAAGCAGAAGAATAGCCAGGTAGCCAAGAATCAGGGGAAAGTAGCCGAGGCGGGGCGGGGTGGTAGCAGCTAAACCCCAGAGAAAAGAAAGGTGAACCACAGGAGAAGGGGAACCAGTGAGGTGGGGGGAGGCAAAGGAATGACAGCTGGAAGGAGGGCACGGGAAACAATAACAAACTTGACATCTACAGGAGCAGTTTCAAGGAAAATCCGGGCGAAAGACGGGACGAACGGTTGAAGCGGAGGTGATCGTGAGACGACAACGGCAGCGAAAACCATCCGGCAGAAGCAAGCGACAACACCGACACCAGACCCATTCACGTATTGCCTTCTGTATTTGTTTCCGCAGCGCCCAATTGTATATGTACCCCTCCCCCCCCCCCCAGCTTCCCCCCCACAAACAGATGCCTACTTATGTGCTAAAAACAATACTGCCAATTGTACAGAGTTGCTGTTGTTGAGCTAGCACATAATACCCTACCAGTTATTTTATTCTAACTTTTTTGTTGTTGTTGTTTGCTTTGTTTTTTGTGTGTGTTCCCTTCTCTTCTATCCTATTTTGTGTACATAACGGTAAATATACTTTATTCAAAAACCCAATAAAACACATTTATTAAAAAAACTGCTAGCTAACAGTTTTGACTAAAGGAAATTGGGATGCAAGAATAACTGTACTGCCAGCACGTTCAATAACAGATTGAGCTCTTAAGAGCACTAAGTGGGTAACATAGATTCTTATCTCGTCACACATCTTGACCTGTGATGGCCTGTGACAATCTATAGAACTTGGTATCAATTTAACGTTGAAAATTATTGATAACGGAACTTCACAAGTACACCGGTTACCCGGCCATTGTCTTTACTGCCGTTTGTGCACACCTAGACTTTAGGGTGCCAAATCTACGCTAACACACCAAGGCAAGAGAGTTTTGCACGGTCAGGGGGGAGATCTTTCAGGTGAGATGTTACATTCACCTGAAAGGGCGAAAGGTCTTGCTTTTAAATGTAAAATATCTCATGACACTACTTTGAAGAAGAACAGGGATTTAACCTCTGTCCTGCTTAAAATATTTAACCATCAGCCATTATCAGAAAGAAAACAGACTTATGTAGTCATTGTCACATTACTGTGCATGGGGGCCCGTTGCCCATTTACAGCACGGACTTCACTTCCGAATAAAACATTATTCCCCATTGCAGAGAGCTTTGGGACAACCCGATTTGCGAATCTCAGTGCAAATCTCTCTCTCCTTTATGACCAATAGTGTCAAATTAGGGGCATTTTCTTTGAGCTTTACAGACCGGATCGAGACTGTAGGGAGTAGGCAAGGAAGCCTGGATACATGCCTAGGTCTTGGAGGAAAACAAAATATCAGCTACTGTGACATCCTAAAACCTCTTCCTCAAACTAGTTTCTACCTTATGATTTATGGACTGACTGCAATGGATACGTCAGGCTTGAGGAATTGCTGGGCAGCACGGTGGCGCAGTGGGTTAGCCCTGCTGCCTCACGGCGCCGAGGTCCCAGGTTCAATCCTGGCTCTGGGTCACTGTCCGTGTGGAGTTTGCACATTCTCCTCGTGTCTGCGTGGGTTTCGCCCCCACAACCCAAAGATGTGCAGGCTAGGTGGATTGGCCATGCTAAATTGCCCCTTAATTGGAAAAAATTATTTGGGTACTCTAAATCTATTTTAGAAAGCTTTGGGGAATTTCCCAATCCAACCACGTGAGGGAGCCAAATATCAAGAACGCAGAATAGTAACCTGTGGGATTAAGCTATGTGGGTCATTAACATTCATCTATAAATATGCTTTGTGCTAGCAGATGGCAACAGTTTAATCCTACAATCCTTTGCATCAGTGCTGGGCAATCCTGGTTAGTGAGTGGCCCTCCTTCATTTCAGTAGGTCGCAGGATTGAAATCGGCCAACTATGACCCTTCAATAGGATCAATACACGCTAAATATTTTATAAATTTAAAAAAAAATTTTTTTAAAGGTTATAATTTCCGTTTTAATGATCACAATGTTCTCCACTAAGAAATACGGTTTCTTACATATTTTTCCTTGAACTGTGAATTTTAGGTATTGAACATAATACATGTGTGTGTGAGCTTTTGTTAAGCTGGTTTGCGAAGAGCTGTCTGCATTGATTAGATTGGGTGTGAATAAAAGGTTGCCGCCCGATGATTAGGGATAACAAAGGGGAAGAGGTTAGAACTCAGGATGATTAAATGGAAACTTGAACAGATTAAAATGATTGAGCCTGTCTAAGAAATGTACAGTTTAACATTAAGAGACAGGAAATGATTGATTAAAAATGACTGGCTGTTTGGCATCTTTGATTGTACAGCTAAATTCTGTTTGTAATTGCGTTAGCAAAGACCAATTTAGACTTTGAACCGCCTGCACGCCTTACACATTGTGAACCGCCTGCACGCCTTACACATTGTTACATGTAGTTCAGGATGTAGCTATTACCAATGGCCCATTTGCATAACCGTGGATGGTGCATGATGATCTATTAATGTAACCATGAATGGTGTATTGATCATATCAATTGTGTACGAATGGTGCTGATGAATTGCTTTTACCAAATACGGTAGGATACGAGAGCCAGAGAGGTATTAAAAAGGGCTCCAAGCAAGGGTCTGGCTCACAGTTGTACAGGATCACAGAAGAAAGGAGATAGGAGAGAGAAGATAGAGGGAGGGGAGAGACCATGGTCATGTAGCTTCCCGGATGCGGGCAAGTTTGCGTTTTATTTTTCACTTGCACACTGGGAGGTTTCGGCAAAGGCTTTGATCCGGTCTTGTGTCCTTTGATGTTAAAGAGGCGACTGTGTAAATATTTTATAATGAGTTGCAGAAAATGCTTAACCATTTATATATTGAAATGAAAAATGAAAATCGCTTATTGTCACAGGTAGGCTTCAAATGAAGTTACTGTGAAAAGCACCTAGTCGCCACATTCCGGCGCCTGTTCGGGGAGGCTGGTACGGGAATTGAACCGTGCTGCTGGCCTGCCTTGGTCTGCTTTCAAAGCCAGCGATTTAGCCCTGTGCTAAAACAGAATTGTTATCAAGTTCAAGTGGCAATGATGGGTGGCATGGGGGCACAGTGGTTAGCACTCCTGTCTCACGGCACTCCAGACCTGGGTTCGATCCTGCCCCCCGGTCACTGTCTGCGTGGGTCCAACGCCCAGAACCCAAAAGATTTGCAGGGTAGGTGGATTCGCCACGCTGAATTGTCCCTCAATTGGAAAAAAAAAGAAGAATTGGATACTCTAAATTTTAAAAAATACTTGAAGTGGCAAAAACAAAATAAATATTTACGTTTGACTGGACGCAGAGGGAGCGCACGGCTCTCACACACAATGTGAGCAATCAGCACACACCTCGGTTCACTTGCCCTTGCTTCTGTGCGCATCACTTCAAGTCATACCGGTCAGAAAAAATCTACTGTTGGGATGACAAGGCGGATGGAAACCAGCAGAATGTGGCAACTCTGCACGTGGTCAACAGTCAAATAAAATGTCTCGTGAGCTGTACTCAGAACCCTGACGGGCTGAGTGCGGCCGCCAGGCCACAGGTTGCCCCCTCCTGCTGTACATTAACACAAAGCAAGCAGTCACCGAATAATCCCCTTCAGCTGAAAGGGGATTATTTTGCTCCTCTGATCTGATTTCTGATTGCTGACTTCCCGCGTAAAAACTCTGAAAATGTCCAACTGCAAACGCTCTGCATTTTCCAAGATTTACCAGGAAGTTAACTCCGAACACCCAGAGAACCAGTTCTCCTACCCAGAAGATGCGATTAAAGGCGGCCATTTAGGGGCGGCAAACACATTGGATGGGGAAGGGAGAATATAGAGAATGCCTCTCGTGTTTAGGTATTCCACCACAATGATTTTCTCCTCAAACCGCTATTGTTACAACCCGACTGAGGATGTTGAGTCACATGTCGGCTGAACCAGGTGAGGACTGCAGATTTCCTTCCCCAACGGAAATTAGTGAACAATCAACAATGGTTTCATGATCATTAGATTTTTAATTCCAGATATTTATTGGATTCAATTTCCACCACCTGCCGTGGCAGAATTCGAACCTGGGTCTCTGGATCATCAGTCCAGTGACAATGCCACTACACCACTGCCTTCCCATAAACCACTTCCAATGTGTTTACATCAGTGGCATACAGTAAATAAGGCAATGCAGCAAGGACCTTTTCCTTAATTATGGATACTCCAACATGAATCTTACTGCAAGCTGGGAAATTTTAGTCCACTGCTGTGAAAACTGTACAATTACCTGATCTGTTCTGCAGTTCAGTCAGTGAGACCTCTAGCTCCTGCATACGGTTGAGATTCCATTCCTTCTCCTCTGAAAGTGCATTTACCTGCCAAGACAAATATTATCAATGGCTAACTTATAATGCACAATCTCATGGCGCCCAGAGTACCGTGGCTCTTCTAACATCTCAGTAACAAACCAGTGCTTAATGCCAGTTCTTTGGCTTTGAAGGTTGGCCCAAGTTAAATATTCAACCTCCTTCCAAGTCGCACATCTATTGATCGGTTTGGGTTTTTCTGTTGGGATGAAGTCCGCCCAACGCATATCAATGAAGTCACCAGGGTGGTCCTCGTCTTGGATTTCATTGTACCTCTTTCTTGGGACATCCTCGATTTTGGAGTACACCAAGGCTTCGAAGATTCTATTGCCGTTTTGCTGTTTGTCCCACTGTAGTCCAAGGGAGCTCGAATTATGGCGCCCGGCGATATCTCCAGTCATCCCAATTTACCAATGATAGCCGCTGGAATTTATACTTGCCCAATCCTCCATCCCTATTGCTGCTGTACATACTGTGTTGAGGGAGGTAGAGGATTTCTTTCACCACGCTCTTGATTATGAGGTTGAGCTTGAACAGCGTGCTTTGGGATACCTCTGCAAGCATCATGTGGAAATATATTCTCGGTCCCATGCATGTCTTAAGGATTTCAATCCTTTGGAGAGGACAAAGTGCTACTGTCTTCAGACCGTCTATCCAAGCTTGCAATTTTGGCAAATTCTCAGCTAGCCCTGCCCAGGGTCCACTCTCACTCCCAAGTACTTGTCAGTTTCGCCAGGTGTTATGAAATAGGGCCACCTTGCAGTTGCTACCTCTTCCAGGAAGTTTTAGCTTTATGTATAAAATTGAAGCCCTTGCTCTTCCCAACATTCATTTTGAATCCTTTATACTGGCAAAAAGCCAGATGACAGATAGACTCTGGCTGAAGCCTATGTGGGAGTTGCTGAGGAACGCAATGACATCCAACAATTCTCTTTCCATGCAGGGGCGGTGCCACGTCCGAGTTTGCTTCCTGCAAAAAACAGATCAGTGGGTCTATTGCACTATTGAACAATGTAGGAGAGAACTGCTCACCTTGCTTGACCACTCTTTCGATGTGTATTGGATTTGTCTAACCTCTGATGGTAACTGTACTGCTGTCTAAGTATAGGTCTTCGATCATCGAGGTGAACCGTTTAGGGTTAGACAGTCCAACTCTCTAGAGGGCCTTGGTGAGCATTTTATGCCCAACGGAATCAAACACTTTAGCCAAATCGACAAAGACAACTGCAAGCTCCTTCCTATTAGGTTTAGCCTCTGTCATAACGTTATGCAAGATGGCAATGTTTTCGTTGCAGCCTTAGGATCGCCACTCTAAACCCTTTCTGGCGGGGGGGGGGGGGGGGGGGGGGGGGGGGGTGGGGGGGGGGGGGGGGGGTAATCTCCACTGCCTTGCTTAGGGGTGGTTTTGTAAAGGAGTACAAGAACCGGGCAGATAGTTATTGGCTGCCAATTTTCAATGTTCTTTAGTTCCTTGCCATTGTCTGTTTTAGGAAGGAGCACAGGACGACTCTTTCAGAACTCTGGTGATGGAGCCTGATTGCAGCCAGAGGGAGTATTCAGTAAGAAGTCTTACAACACCAGGTTAAAGTCCAACAGGTTTATTTGGAATCACTAGCTTTCGGAGGGTAACTCCTTCATCAGGCGAGTGATGAAGTATAGACATGGGCCGGGATTCTCTGAGCCAAAATCGCGCTCGGCACAGGGGCAGCAATCGGGTCCGAGGCAGGGATGTGAATCTCCGGCGACCAGTCACGCGCCGTTGAAAGAGGCCGTCGCAGCAATTCACTGCGGCCGGGTCCCCGCCGATCGGGGGCCACCGATCGGCAGGCACGCGCGATCTTTTTTTTTGGGGGGGGGGTCCTATCTTCTTCCGTGCCGTCCCGCTGGGAGGGTCTGCCACGACGCGCAGGGCCCGTGCGGAAGCTTCCGCCACACGCACGTGCGGCCGGAAGTGCAGGGCCGCGTATCGGCAGCAGGAGCTGCGTACAGCAGTCCGGCGCCGTGCTGACCCCCCGTGGCACGGAATCGCTGGGCCAAGAGGCCTGTTGACGCCAGCGTGAAACACTCTGGTGTTTACGCCGGCATCAATACTTAGCCGCCGTTTCGAAGAATCCCGGCCGTAGCTGGAGAGGGAAGAGTCTATGTTTCCAGTGTGTGTCCCAGATGGCAACCACATCGGCTGGAAGTACATGTTGGGCGTTTTGTAAATGCTTCCCATGATTACTTACCCAATAAATTTACCTTGTGTGCATTCTTTAGTGAATACAAGAATTCCCGCACTGCATGCAAACCAACAACCGCAAATAGATTATGCATTACAGAGCTTTGTAGAGTGGGATTTTTACAAGTAATCTGTACAAATTTGGTAGTTATTTTGTTTAAAATGAGAGTGGGAAGATCCTTCAGGACTGTACTGTTTTCATGCATTTATTAATTCTGAAAGTGTAAACAGCAGCTTTGGCACTGACTGCATTGACACCTGGTTTGCCATTGTTGATTCTGGTCAGGAAAGGGGACCAGAAATTGGTCTTTTGCCAATGCTAATCTATCTGTACAGCCTTTCCACAAACATTAAAAAGGTGGTCCACAAGCAGAATCATGAAGCCATCAATGCAATTTTCAACCATCAAAAAAGCCAGGGAGTGGAAGAAAAGGAGAAAGTGATTCCTCTGTTGTTTTTTTTTTTTGCACGGTAAGTTATGATTATCTGAAAGGCGGAAGAAGATTCAATGTCACTTGATAAATTCACTTCCAAATAAGCAGCGGATGTATATTTAATAAAAGGAAATATTTGCAGGGCTTCATGGAAGGAGCAACAGCAGGGGTAGTACAACCTGGGCAGCTCTTTCAGAGAGCCAGCCAAGGCAGAATGGGCCAAATGGCCTCCTCCATGCTGGAGGAGTCTATGAAAGCTTTCACATATCTCAAAGTGCAGACAGATGTGACATCTATTTAAAACTAAACTTGAGCATTAGACCTCTGCAAGAGCATGCTGTTATTTTTTTTATTTTTTTAAACTGCGAGACACAGAAGAAGAATCGAGCAAGGATTGGTACAGCCTTTCCAATGACCGGCCTAATTATTAAAGTTGCCACTTACTTGTTCCGCCAGCTGCTGAACTTTTTGCTGCCAAACGTTGCCCTCCTCCACCAGCTTTTGGGCGTACTGATCTCTCTCAGCAAGAAGTAGCTGTTGCGATTTGGATAGCTACAAAACAGAATGGCACTGATTCAGCACTTGTTGAAAAATGTCTTCAAACTTCACTTATTGGGACAGAAAGCACAGAATTCGATTCAAACTCCTAGTTTCATCCGAACTTCATTCTATTACCACATAGCAATGAAAGTGTGAATTTCAAATACATTGCAACCGTAAGTGAACAAAATAACTCTGGCATTTATTCCGAAAATTCAGCCATCCTTCAAGCAGGGGCAGGGCAACTAGTTTCAGATTATTGCCTTTTCAACAATAATTTTAACCAATGCTACCGAGACATGCAAATGTTTGGTCACCCAAATTTCACAAAGTAGCAACTGACTAAAATGATTGTTCCAAAGTCTCTGCAGACCATAACTTCTCCCAACAAATTCCCTCGCATAAGAGCTGGCATTTCCCTCCCGAAAGCAGCTTCCACTATACTGTTCTGGCAGAAATATCAAGTGTCTCCTTTCCCCACATCTCCAGACTCTTTCCCAATAGCGTAAATGGAATTGTACGATTAGCCAGAGAATCTATGAGACTCTACTGCTGTCCAGCAGAGTGTACAGGAAACTGGCAGAATATTAATCATATGCACAAAAGCAAAGAACGCCATCGTTTTGTACACAGATTGGAGCCAAGCTCTTCAATTTTCAACCAAATAATCCTTACTTGATTCATCTGTGCCTCTAAATGAGCTTTTTCTTCAAGTGCCAGGTGTAGCTGTTTTTGAGCATCTGGAAGCTCTGATTGATTCGAGAACTTGAGGAAAGGAATACACAACAAAATATTAAACCTGACCCACACAATATACGTATTGTGCAATATTCAACATATACAATTGACAATTAGGAATTCATAGTAAATAGAACCATGACATTTTGTGACACAGTAAAAGAAGCTCATTTGCATCAATTAAATGCTGCACAGACTGCAGAGAAATGGTGGTTTTGGTGCAATACTTCCGAAAAGAAATAAAAACATATTGGGAAAATCGGCCAGAGCCCAAATCGCTTCACCCAGTTACCGGAGGTCACCAAACAGGGAGCAACAACTAAGTTGGACTATTAAATAAGAGGACACGGTCAACACTCGGGATATGGTGAATCAGACACAAATATCATAAAATCAAGAACCCCACCCCATTAATAATAGCAGATTCTTCAGCTACGCCCACCCCGGCGACAGAACATTCCCACCCAAAGTCAATGGACCCTTACATGGTCGCACCCCGCCCGTGGCGATCTTGCGGCGTGCACGGCCGAAGAATCCAGCCCAATGTTGTAACTTTGGGTAAAGTTACCCGAGATCCAATGTACAGGCTTCCTTAATCAGCTTACATTTCCGGTTGGCTTTGCTCTTGTACACAAATCCAACTTTGCCGGGATTTTACATCCAGCTCTTTGGAGAACCCTGGGGCCTGGAGGACTAGACAAGGCGGCTCCCGGATTGGCTGGATGTTCACCAATTAGACTTTGGAGTTGTTCAGGCCCAGGAACTTCAAATAGTTTGCAGGTTAAAGTTTCCAGTTTTGGAGGAGATGGAGACCGGGGGTGGGGGGAGGAGAAGGAAGGAAAGAAAGGTGGGGAAATAGGGGGCTCTTCGGTTTATGAAGGAAGGGAAGGCCTTGCTATTTTCTACCACATGTAGGTTTCATTTCTTGTTCATGAGGATGGGTGTTTGGGGGTTAGCACAGTTGGCCGGATAGCTAGTTCGTGATGCGGAGCGATGCCAATGGCGCGGGTTCAATTCCCATACCAGCCGAGGTTATCCACAAAGGGCCGCCTTCCCAACCTTGTCCCTCGCCTCAAATGTGGTGACCCTCAGGCTAAATCACCACCAGTCAGTTCTCTCTCAAAAAGGAGAGAGTAATCGTCCTCGGGGACTGTGGCAACTTTCACATTGGGATGTTGCATTTCAAGGATTTGCTGGGAATAATCAGCCCACTCACTGGTTTTGCCACATGTAACCAACTCCAAAGACTGGACATCTTACCCCTCAACCCACAATGAGCAAGTGCAATCAATGCTGGGGAGAAGCCTTGCAGCAAATGAAAAACTGATCAAACTTTGAAAAAAAGGAATTGGTGAGATTAAATGTTCAGCATAAATATACAAACTCTTTCTGCCGTCGTCGTCCCCCCGCCGCCACTCCTCTGAACAAAGTTGTTTCCTCCAGCTGACGAGCGTACCCATCTCTTTTACCCTTCATCCCAGTGGGTTTCTTTATCTTCCTCAAAATGAGTGAAAGAAAGAAACTCTCGTCCTGCCTCCTCCATTCCAGAAACAGGTCCAACCTCCCTATCTCATTCACTTGAACATCTCAGGATGCGCTAGCTTTTACTCCCTTGGAAAGGACCTACATCACATATTCATCTATCAAGCAAAAGTGTCTCTCTCTTTCCCACTACCACCACCGAACCCCCTCTCATCGGAGATGATTGCTTCTTTCCTCTTCTCAAAAGCACCATCTCCCGTAGGGGTTGCCAATTTAAGGCAGAAATGAGGACGGCTTTCTTCCCTCGGGAGGGTAGTAAATCTGTGGAATTCTTTACCACAGAGAGCTGTAGAGAGGCTGGTTTGTCGAGTATGTTCAAGGCCGAGATAGACATTTTAAACCAGGAAGGGGTTATGGGGATAAGGCAAGAAAATGGGAGTTGAGGATTATCACATCAGATCAGTCATGATCTCAGGGAATGGCGGAGCAGACTCAATAGGCCGAATGGCCTACTTCTGCTTCAATGTCTTAAGGTCTTAGCTGCTCTATGGATGGGTATACCAAGTTTTAAAAACAATCAATTTACAGGATGTGGGCATTGCTGGTTAGGCCAGCATTTATTGCCCATTCCTAGTTGCCCTTCAGAAGGTGGCGGTGAGTTGCTGTCCACGTGGTGTAGGTGCACCCACTGTGCTGTTAAGAGAGTGAATTCCAGGATGTTGCCTCAGCGAACGGCGATATATTTCCAAATCAGGGTGGGGATCCCAGGTATCTGCTGCTCGTCCTTCTAGATGGTAGTGGTCGTGGGTTTGGAAGGTGCTGACTAGGAACCTTGGTGAGTTACTGCAGTGTATCTTGTAGTTGGCACACACGGCTGTCACTATTAGTCGGTGGTGGAAGGTTTGAATGTCGAAGGAGGAGCAATCAAGTGGGCTGCTTTTTTCATAGAATTTACAGTGCAGGAGGCCATTCGGCCCATCGAGTCTGCACCGGCTCTTGGAAAGAGCACCCTACCCAAACACACACCTCCACCCTATCCCCATAACCCAGTAACCCCACCCAACACTAAGGGCAATTTTGGACACTAAGGGCAATTTATCATGGCCAATCCACCTAACCTGCACCTCTTTGGACTGTGGGAGGAAACCGGAGCACCCGGAGGAAACCCACGCACACACGGGGAGAACGTGCAGACTCCGCACAGACAGTGACCCAAGCCGGAATCAAACCTGGGACCCTGGAGCTGTGAAGCAATTGTGCTATCCACAATGCTACCGTGCTTTTCCTGGATTGTATCGAGTTTCTTCAATGTTGTTGGAGCTGCACTCATCCAGGCAAATGAAGAGTATTCCATTACTCCTGACTTGTGCCTTATAGATGGTGGGCAAACTTGGGGGGGTGGGGTCAGGAGTTATTCGCCATAGGATTCATCATCTTTGTATAATAATCTTTAATGTCATAAGTAGGCTTACATTAACATTGCAATGAAGTTACTGTGAAAAGCCCCTCGTCGCCTGTTTAGGTACACTGAGGGAGAAGAAGAAAGTCCAAATTACCTAACAGCTCGTCTTTCGGGACTTGTGGGAGGAAACCGGAGCACCCGGAGGAAACCCACGCAGACACAGGGAGAACGTGCAGACTCCGCACAGACAGTGACCCAAGCTGGGAATCGAACCTGGGACCCTGGCGCTGTGAAGCAACAGTGCTATCCACTGTGCTACCATGCCACCCTAATAGCCACAGTATTAATATGGCTAGTCCAGTTCAGTTTCTGATCAATGGTAACCCCCAGGATGTTGACTGGGATATTCAGCAATGGTAATGCCATTGAATGTCAAGGGGCTATGGTTAGATGCTTTCTTGTCAGAGATGGTCATTGCCTGGCACTTGCGTGGCGCTAATGTAACTTGGCATTTGTCAGTCAAGTCTGGATATTGTCCAAGTCTTGCTGCATTTGGACATGAGACTGCTTCATTATGAGGAGTCGCGAATGGTGCTGAACATTGTGCAGTCATCTGCGAACATTCCCATTTCTGACCTCATGATGGGAGGTCATTGATGAAGCAGCTGAAGGTGGTTGGGCCCAGGACACTTCCCTGAGGAACTCCTGCAGAGGTGGCCTGGAGCTGAGATGATTGACCTCCAACCACCACAACCATCTTCCTTTGTGCCGGGTATGACGCCAACCAGCGGAGAGTTTCCTCTCCCGATTCCCATTGACTTAGAGCCAGGGCTCCTTGATGCCATACTCGGTCAAATGCTGCCTTGTTGTCAAGGGCAGTCACTCTCCCCTCACCTCTGGCATTCAGCTCTTTTGTCCATGTTTGAACCAAGGCTGCAATGGGCGTCAGTTTGACCAGAACAAGGGAAACAATATTAAAATAAAAGCTGTCCTACCTGCTGAATTGTCAACCCTGCCATTTCCAGTCTTTTTTGCAGATCTTGAACATTCTGCTTCATCAAGTCATTTTCTGATACCTTCGAGCTCAGCTGTTCTGAAAGCTCAGAGTTCTGTTGCCTAATCTCGTCACACATTTTACTGCAAATTTAGAAACATTTAGTTTGTTCTCCAGTTCAGATGATTTTTCCAAAGTTAAACAATGTGACTTACAAATATGATTAACACACTTTTCTAACTCACTTTAGTTTGTCCAATCCTTGTTTAAGATTCGCTCTTTCTTTTTCAAGTTCTTTATAGTACTGTGAAGAGAAGATGTTTGGAAAATATAATACACAGCAAATTTTATTTCCCAAGAATGTTGGCCTTTGTAATAAAGAGGAATTAGCAGTTTACTTTGTCAGACTGTTTCTGTTGGGATGAGATGCTGGATAGAGTTTGCTCCAGCTCTGCAACTCTGTGACTTGAGGCACTCAGCTTGCTATTGAGGTCTCCTGTTTCATCTGGAAAAAGCACAAGAGGAAAAAACAAGTGTAAGACGAAAATGCCATATCGTAACTCAAATATATCTTGGGAGAAGAGATTTTCAGAAGCTGATTGTAAGGAAACACAAGTGAAAAAGCAAGCTTGCATATACAGTGGATTCAGTCTGCAAGACTGCCCCAAGTTGCTTCAGTGCGAATGTAACAATGTTGTGCAGGCAAATGGAGATAACCACAGTGTGCATAGTAACTCACAAACAGCAATGAGATGAACCACCAGTTGCAGGTGTTAGTGGAGGAAGAATATTGGACACAGGAAGCACTATGACCTGCTGAATGGCAGCACTTCCTCAGCACTGTACTGAAGTATGACGAATGCCATGATGAAGTTGACAGTGCACTATGTAATATAAACTTATGACAACATGGTTGTAACAAAGCTTTGACAAAGGGTCATCTGGACTCGAAACGTTAGCTCTTTTCTCGCCCTACTGATGCTGCCAGACCTGCTGAGATCTTCCAGCATTTTCTCTTTTGACAACTTAGTCATGTATATTTTCATGCTAAAGGAATTGTAAATCGAACTAAATTTACTGAATGATAACCCCACCGCGCCCCCCCGCCCCAATGAACCCTCACCGCTCCCACCCCAAAATTTTATTCATTCATGGCATGTGGGGTTCGCTGGCTAGACCAGCATTCATTGCCTATTAACAATTACACTTGAGAAGGTGGTGGGCGAGCCACCTTCTAGAACCACTGCAGTCCATGTGGTGTCGGTACATCCATACATCCGCAATGCTGTTAGTTCCAGGGTTTTGACCCAGTGACAGAGAAGGTATAATGATATATTTCCAATTCAGGATGGTGTGAGGCATGGAGGGTAACCTCCAGGTGGTGATGTTCTGATGGGTCTGCTGCCCTTGGCATGGCATTAATGGTAAAGTGGGAGATATCCCAGTCCATGAGGTTAGATTGTGGTGGAGTACAATTCTGCTGCTGCCAGAGTCCAAAGTGCCTCATGCATGCCCTGCTTTGAGTTGCTAGATATGTTCAAAATCTATCCCATTTAGCATAGTGGTAGTGGCACACAAAGCGTTGAAGGACATCCTCAATGTAAAGATGGGGTTGTGTCTCCACAAGGACTACACGGTGGTCACTCCCTGCTGATACCGTCAAGGACAGATGCATCTGCGACAGGCAAGTTGGTGAGGATGAGATCAAGTGTGTTTTTGTCTCTTGATGGTCCCTCACCATCTGTCACCGAATCAGGCTAGCAGTTATGTCCTTTTGGACTTGACCAGCTCGGTGAGCAGTGGTGCTACCAAGCCACTCTTAGTGATGGACATTGAAGCCCCTCAGCCAGAGTACATTCTGTGCCCTTCCCACCCTCAAATGCGTCCTCCAAGTGTGTGTACCATGGAGGAGCACAGATTTGCAAACGGAGGGGAGGGCAGTACCTGGTGATCAGCTGGCTTTCTTGCTCATGATGCCGTGAGACTTCATGGGCTCCTGAGCCGATTGAGGAGAATCCCAGAGCAAATCTCTCCTCACTGTATAGCACTGTGCCACCAATCTCTGCCAGGCCAGTCCTGTTGATGGGACAGGGCACACCCAAGGACGATGGTGATGTCTGGGACATAGTGTGTACGACATGATCCATCAATGTGACTATGATCCATCAATGTGACGCTATCAGACTGTTTTCTTTTTGGTTTTTTTTAAAAAATGGTCCAACATTTTTATTATTTCAAACCAAATTATTGGACTCCCAATGTTTACATAGGCTTCGGAGGGGGTCCACGTGGGAGGTTGGCGCCTGGCCTGAAACGTGGTGGTGGAGTTCGATCCTTCCTGGCCTCTCGTGAACGATTTCTCACCACTTTGCTATGGTTAGCACAGCTGACAGTAATGCAATTTCACGTACAGCTTGGGCAACACATAAGCATCAAAGACACTGGCCTCTGAAATATCTCGAACTGCAGCAGCCTCCACAATGTTGCGGATGACAAATTTCTTAATCGCTTTGTCCTTGGGGACGCAGCGGGCACAGTTTGTGCATCAAATGGGCTGGACATGGCCACGGCCCTTCTTGGCACGTTGGTTATTCCTTCGCTTCTTAGTCATGTT
Organism: Scyliorhinus torazame; assembly: GCF_047496885.1. Taxonomy (NCBI): domain Eukaryota; kingdom Metazoa; phylum Chordata; class Chondrichthyes; order Carcharhiniformes; family Scyliorhinidae; genus Scyliorhinus; species Scyliorhinus torazame. Next base: position 98,641,942 of record NC_092728.1, on the reverse strand, counting down.
CAGCATGCATCCCAAAGAGCGATATCAGACTGGCTTGACTAGTCGAAGTCCGCTCTCACCATTTTGGCACACGCCTCCAATGTTAGCAAAGAGGACTTTGCACGTTCAACAGGGCTGAGTTTGCCATTGTCGCTTCTGGTGTCTATGTTATTGCCAGGTGGTCAGTCCGGTTTCATTCCTGAGATTTATTAAGCAGTTGAGTGGCTTAGTCCATTTCAGAGGGCATTGAAGAGTCAACCACATCGCTGTGGACCTGGAGTCACATGTGGGCTAGACCAGATCAGGACAACAAACATTTGTGAGCCAGATGGGTTTTTACGACAATCGGCAATGGATTCATGGTCATTAAACTTTAATTCGGACTTCCGGGTGCGGCGATGACCAGCTGAGTCGCACGTTTCGGCAGCTCCCTGTGAAACGGACTTTTGGGCTCTTGATAGGAGCCCCAACGGCAATTTTAACGGCTGAAAACACCGTGCGGTAAACCAGAAGGGTGTTCCCCCTGGACACGGATGGAAAAAGGAGAGGAAAGTGGCCGGATTGCAGCGGATCCTTTGGAACAACGGCAAGGAAGGCAAGCAGAAACCAAGATGGCGTCGGAAGGTGGCAGTTTCATATGGGGCCCTGAACAACAAGAGTTTTTGAAACGCTGCGTGGAGGAGATAAAAAAGGAAATGAAGAAAGAGTTGTTGGCCCCGATATTACAGGCGATTGAAGGGCTGAAAGAGGAACAAAAGACCCAGGAGCAGGAGCTTCGGGTCGTGAAGGCGAAAGCAGCAGAGAATGAAAACGACATACAGGGCCTGGTGGTGAAGTCGGAGATACAGGAGGCACACCAGAAACGATCTGTGGAGAGGTTGGAGGCACTGGAAAATAACGCAAGGAGGAACAACTTGAGGATTCTTGGCCTTCCTGAAGGTGTGGAGGGGGCGGACGTCGGGGCATATGTGAGCACGATGCTGCACTCGTTACCGGGAGTGGAGGCCCCGACGGGTCCGTTGGAGGTGGAGGGAGCATACCGAGTTATGGTGCGAGGACCGAGAGCAGGAGAAGCTCCCAGAGCCATAGTGGTGAGATTTCTCCGTTTTAAGGATAGAGAAATGGTCCTTAGATGGGCGAAGAAAACTCGGTGTAGTAAATGGGAGAACGCAGTGATCCGCGTCTATCAAGATTGGAGTGCGGAGGTGGCGAGAAGGAGGGCGAGCTTTAATCGGGCCAAAGCGGTACTTCACAAAAAAAAGATAAAGTTTGGAATGCTGCAACCGGCAAGACTGTGGGTCACATATCAAGGGAGGCACCACTACTTTGAGACGGCGGATGAAGCGTGGACTTTTATTGTAGAAGAAAAATTGGAATGATTGGACTACGAAAATGAACGTTTGGACAAAGTGGTGGGACGAGTGGGGGGGGGGGGGGGCGGCGAAGAGGGATTGTATGATTAATCCTGCGGTATGGTAACTTTTCTTTCTCCCACAGGTGGTGATGGGGGAGGTGGGGAGGGAGAGGAGATGGGGCGTTGGCCATGGGAGGCGGGGCCGAGGGAGAGGCGCGGGCTTGGTTCCCGCGCTATGATAATTATGGCGGGAATAGAGAAGCAGGAAGGAGGGGGCGCCGCACGGGGCGAGCCGTGATCACGGGGGGAAGCCGAGGTCAGCCAGAGTTTGCTGACTTCTGGGAGCAACATGGGGGGAGTAATTACGCTAGCGGGGGGGGGGGGGGGAATTACTGGGTTGCTGCTGCTGGGGAAAGGGGGGAGTGGGTGCGGGAAAGGATGGGCGGGGGGGGCACCGTCTGGGAGAAATACAGCCGCGTGGGAACTGGGCGAGAAGCTGGAAAAAGATGATGGCTAACCGGCAAGGGGGGGGGTGGGAAGCCCCCCAACTCGGCTGATCACGTGGAACGTGAGGGGGCTTAACGGGCCGATAAAGAGGGCACGAGTACTCGCACACCTTAAGAAACTTAAAGCAGATGTGGTCATGTTACAGGAAACGCACCTGAAACTGATAGATCAGGTTAGGTTGCGCAAAGGATGGGTAGGGCAGGTGTTCCATTCGGGGCTGGATGCGAAAAACAGGGGGGGTGGCTATATTAGTGGGGAAGCGGGTAATGTTCGAGGCAAAGACTATAGTGGCGGATAACGGGGGCAGATACGTGATGGTGAGTGGCAAATTACAGGGAGAGATGGTGGTGTTGGTAAACGTGTATGCCCCGAATTGGGACGATGCCAATTTTATGAGGCGAATGCTAGGACGCATCCCAGACCTAGAGACCGGAAAGCTGATAATGGGGGGAGACTTTAACACGGTGTTGGAACCAAGGCTGGATAGGTCGAAGTCCAGGACTGGTAGGAGGCCGGCAGCAGCCAAGGTGCTTAAGGATTTTATGGAGCAGATGGGAGGGGTGGACCCGTGGAGATTCAGTCGACCTAGGAGTAAGGAGTTCTCGTTTTTCTCCTATGTCCATAAAGTCTATTCACGCATAGACTTTTTTGTGTTGGGTAGGGCATTGATCCCGAGGGTAGGGCATTGATCCCGAGGGTGAGGGGAACGGAATATACGGCTATAGCCATTTCGGATCATGCCCCACACTGGGTAGACTTGGAGATAGGGGAGGAAACAAGAGGGCGTCCACCCTGGAGAATGGATATGGGACTAATGGCGGATGAGGGGGTGTGCTTAAGGGTGAGGGGATGCATTGAAAAGTACTTGGAACTCAATGACAATGGGGAGGTTCAGGTGGGAGTGGTCTGGGAGGCGTTGAAGGCGGTGGTTAGGGGGGAGCTGATATCAATAAGGACACATAAAGGGAAGCAGGAGAGTAAGGAACGGGAGCGGTTGTTGCAAGAACTTTTGAGGGTGGACAGACAGTATGCGGAAGCACCGGAGGAGGGACTGTATAGGGAAAGGCAAAGGCTGCATGTGGAATTTGACTTGCTGACCACAGGCACTGCAGGGGCACAATGGAGGAAGGCGCAGGGTGTACAGTATGAATATGGAGAGAAGGCGAGCAGATTGCTGGCACACCAATTGAGGAAAAGGGGAGCAGCGAGGGAAATAGGGGGGGGTGAGAGACGAAGATGGAGAGACGGAGCGGGGAGCGGAGAGAGTGAATGAAGTGTTTTTATAAAACATTTTATAAAAAATTGTATGAAGCTCAACCCCCGGATGGGAGGGAGAGAATGATGGAGTTTTTGGATCGGCTGGAAATTCCCAAGGTGGAAGAGCAGGAAAGGATGGGATTGGGAGCACAGATCACGGTAGAAGAAGTGGTGAAAGGAATTAGGAACATGCAGACGGGAAAGGCCCCGGGACCGGACGGATTCCCAGTTGAATTTTACAGAAAATATTTGGACTTGCTCGCCCCGCTACTGACGAGGACCTTCAACGAGGCAAAGGAAAGGGGACAACTGCCCGCGACTATGTCAGAAGCAACGATATCGCTTCTTTTAAAGAAGGAAAAGGATCCGCTACAATGCGGGTCCTACAGACCAACCTCCCTCCTCAATGTAGATGCCAAGGTCTTGGCCAAGGTAATGGCAATGAGAATAGAGGAATGTGTCCCGGGGGTGGTTCATGAGGACCAAACTGGGTTTGTGAAGGGGAGACAGCTGAACACGAACATACGGAGGTTGTTAGGGGTAATGATGATGGCCCCACCAGAGGGTGAAACGGAGATAGTAGTGGCGATGGATGCCGAGAAAGCATTTGATAGAGTGGAGTGGGATTATCTGTGGGAGGTGTTGAGGAGATTTGGGTTCGGAGAGGGGTATGTTAGATGGGTGCAGCTGTTGTATAGGGCCCCAGTGGCGAGTGTGGTCACGAATGGACGGGGATCGGCATATTTTCGGCTCCATAGAGGGACAAGGCAGGGATGTCCTCTGTCCCCATTACTGTTTGCACTGGCGATTGAGCCCCTGGCGATAGCGCTGAGAGGTTCCAAGGGATGGAGGGGAATACTTAGGGGAGGAGAAGAACACCGGGTATCTTTATATGCGGATGATCTGCTACTCTATGTGGCGGATCCAGCGGAGGGGATGCCAGAAATAATGCGGATACTTGGGGAGTTTGGGGATTTTTCAGGGTATAAATTGAACATGGGAAAGAGTGAGCTGTTTGTGGTGCATCCAGGGGAGCAGAGTAGAGAAATAGAAGACCTACCGTTGAGGAAGGTAACAAGAGACTTTCGTTACCTGGGGATCCAGATAGCTAAGAATTGGGGCATTTTGCACAGGCTAAATTTGACGCGGTTGGTGGAACAGATGGAGGAAGATTTCAAGAGATGGGATATGGTAGCATTGTCAATGGCAGGGAGGGTGCAGGCAGTTAAGATGGTGGTCCTCCCGAGATTCCTTTTTGTGTTTCAGTGTCTCCCGGTGGTGATCACGAAGGCTTTTTTCAAAAGGATAGAAAAGAGTATCATGGGTTTTGTTTGGGCCGGGAAGACTCCGAGAGTGAGGAAGGGATTCTTACAGCGTAGTAGGGATAGGGGGGGGCTGGCACTACCGAGCCTAAGTGAGTATTATTGGGCCGCTAATATTTCAATGGTGAGTAAGTGGATGGGAGAGGAGGAAGGAGCGGCGTGGAAGAGATTAGAGAGGGCGTCCTGTAGGGGGACCAGCCTGCAGGCTATGGTGACAGCCCCATTGCCGTTCTCACCAAGGAACTATACCACGAGTCCGGTGGTGGTAGCTACACTGAAGATTTGGGGACAGTGGAGACGACATAGGGGAAAGACCGGAGCACTGGGGGGGTCCCCGATAAGAAACAACCATAGGTTTGCCCCGGGGGGAATATGGAATGTGGCAAAGAGCAGGTATAACGCAATTGAAAGATCTATTTGTGGATGGGAAGTTTGCGAGTCTGGGAGCGCTGACCGAGAAATATGGGTTGCCCCAAGGGAATGCATTCAGGTACATGCAATTGGAGGGCTTTTGCGAGGCAGCAGGTGAGGGAATTCCCGCAGCTCCCGACACAAGAGGTGCAGGACAGAGTCATCTCAAAGAAATGGGTGGGGGACGGTAAGGTGTCGGATATATATAGGGAAATGAGAGACGAAGGGGAGACTATGATGGACGAACTAAAAGGGAAATGGGAAGAAGAGCTAGGGGAGGAGATTGAGGAGGGGATGTGGGCAGATGCCCTAAACAGGGTAAACTCGTCGTCCTCGTGCGCCAGGCTAAGCCTGATTCAGTTTAAGGTATTACACAGGGCACATATGACTGGAACACGGCTCAGTAAATTTTTTGGGGTGGAGGATAGGTGTGCGAGGTGCTCGAGAAGCCCAGCGAATCATACCCATATGTTTTGGTCATGCCCGGCACTACAGGGGTTTTGGATGGGGGTGACAAAGGTGCTTTCGAAAGTAGTAGGAGTCCGGGTCGAACCAAGCTGGGGGTTGGCTATATTTGGGGTTGCACAAGAGCCGGGAGTGCAAGAGGCGAAAGAGGCCGATGTTTTGGCCTTTGCGTCCCTAGTAGCCCGGCGCAGAATATTGCTAATGTGGAAAGAAGCCAAGCCCCCGGGGGTGGAGACCTGGATAAATGATATGGCGGGGTTCATAAAGTTAGAGCGGATTAAGTTCGTCCTAAGGGGGTCGGCTCAAGGGTTTACTCGGCGGTGGCAACCGTTCGTCGAATATCTTGCGGAAAGATAGATAGGGGAGAACAAAGAAGGCAGCAGCAGCGGCCCAGGACTTTGAGGGGGGGGGGGGGGGGGTGGCCTGAGACAAGGCAGTTGCCAATTAGGGCTAGTTTTTATTTTTTGTTATTTAATATTTATTTATTTGTTGTTGTTTTTGTTTAAATTTAAAAAAGGTCATTATTATCTGTATTGTTAAAATGTTGTGTAAAGGATGCACAATGTACTGTGTTGGTTGACCAAAAACTTTCAATAAAATATTATTTTTTAAAAAAAAATTAAACTTTAATTCCATTTTTAAAATTGGGTCTCTGCATTACCAGACCAGTGTTGCTAACTTTTGCCTTAGTTTAATTGCTCTGTTTTATCACCTTTGCTCTCGAGTCGCTAGGTATCTTTATGATACTGCCACGCGGTTCAAGTCCGAGTAATGATCAATAATCCAATACACCGCTTAGTAAGATTTAAATCAAAGCACATTTATTATACACAGTAATCACTACTCATGTACAAATTCTACATCTAAGCTACTTCTACAGCTAACAGGCCAATACCTAACTTGGAACTGGCCCACCAGGTCAGGGAAACAAATGGCCTTTCGTTCGGATTCTGAGCCTGCGGGATTCGAAGTTGGTACAGATTGGTAGCTCGGAGCGCCTATCGCGTAGCGAGCGTTGAACTGAGATTACAGTTTTTGAGCGGCTGTTGAAGAGTTACGAGAGCTGGAAGAGAGAGCGCCTTGAGCTTGGGGCTCAATTCTTATCGTCCCCAGGGGCTTCCCGCCTTTCGGGGCGGACCCTGTACCTGGTCCCAAGTGATTGGACTTTGTCCCAATTGCTTGGTTCGATTTCTCCAATGCTGGAGCGGTTCCCTGATCGATGGGCGGTCTTGAGGTGGTCGTTCACCTCCTTTGTGTGGGCTTCTGCTGGCGCCAAAGAGTCTGGTTTTGCTTTGTGTGTCTAAATGTTGCTCATTGTTCCCGGGGTTTGCTCGTTAGTATGCAGATGGCTGGTGTTTTGTTATGCTGATGGTTGCTGGTATCGATCTTGCCTGGCCTGTCCAGAGGTAAATACAGTCAACCTGCAGCTGCTCGTTTTTGTCCTGTTGGCTGACTTTCCCATCAGCCTTTGCCGTTCACCATTTTAAAATCGGGAGTTGGCCATTTTAAGTGGCTACACCAGCAACAATGCCACTATAGAATCACCTCTGCAAATGAAGGTACTCAAAATACCACTTTGCAGCTTTTACTTCAACACAAAGGGGGTCCAAGATAAATTAAACAAACTAACAGACAAATGATACTTCAAATAAAAAAGGTAAACTTCACTTTATACAGTGGATACAACAAAGATACACCTTATACAACCACAAGGACCCACATCATTCCCAGCAGACATGTAGCACCAGATGCAGTTCCAAAGTTCTTTCACTCAGCTTCCAGTCTGCCTGATCTCTCAGTTTCCTATTCAACTGATTCGGCTCGCGAGTCATATTCATCCGCAGCTGAATTTCATCACATGTCGCTGGAGACAGCGGTCACCCGAAAGGCACAGTCCTGCAGAAACTCCTTACTCAAGTTCACAACAGTCTTCCGGCACAGTCCCAGGGACTCCCTTTAATAAACCTCAGCAAGCGGTTTTGTCACCTCCAGCAAAACTGAAAGTGTAGATGCAGAATTATCCAATTCAAATTCTGCTCTCACCCCCACCTTTTGCCCTTTTTAAACTGTTTCTCACACACACAGTTCCTCGTGAAGGAGTCTTCCCTGTTCTCCCCTCTGCTGCAGTTCTTCGTCTGGCCACACGATGTTTGATCGCAACTTCTTTCCAGTTGGTTATTCATGAAGGCCCCGCGTTCTCAGCCATGCCGCTCACCTGAGGCGTGGTGACCCTCGGGTTAAATCACCACCTGTCAGCTCTTCCCCCTCAAAAAGGGAAAGCAGCCGCTGGTCACTGGGACGACGGTGACTTTACCTTACCTTTACCTAGCTGGTACTGCTTTCAGGTCAAGGGTTGCCAGGTCATATGAACCAATATCTTAAAAAAACATTTTTTCCAACATTCTTGGAATTACAATTTCCACAGGCATTTTAAAGAAATTACAAATTTTCCTTGTTCTCAGGTCAAAGGTTGCCACACTGTCTATCCCAGTCTGACTAGGCAACAAGACAACCCAAGCAGGCTGATGCATTGACCACAGATCCAAAGTGTATGGAAAATATATACAATTTTGAATTTTAACAGATTAAAGACTTGCATTTAAATCAAGCACGTTTAACAATCCCAGAATATCCCAAACCTTTACAGTCAATGAAGTACTTTTTGAAGTGTAGCTGCTTTTCACCCAAGAAACCTGACACCCAATTTGTGCACAGCAAGATCCTTCAAACAGCGTAGTGACAAATGGACAAATCATCTGTTTTGGGGAGGTTGGTTGATGGATAAATATTATTCTCCATAGGGCCTTTACTTTGGTGCTGCTCTCAAGCATCACCTCCTCTCTCCAATATCGGCTACAAGGTGGTAACAAAAGGCAGCACAGAAATCTCGAGATCTTGCAATAACAACAGATTTAATAGAGGTGGATATTGGCATTGTAGAAGCACGAGAGAAGTGTCAAGCTGTTAGCAGTGTGACAAAATGCATATTAATGAGTTTGCAGAATGAAGGATCCAGTGCATTTTGGTGGGAGGAATAAGGAGGCCACGTCATGCTTGAATATTAATAGCACAAACAGCGAAGAGCTAGATACACAAATCACCAAAATAGCAGCACAAGTTAATAGAACCATTAAAAAGTACAGGGGTTCATTTCGAGAAGGATACAGTTGAATAGTAGGGGATTAAACAAAAATTGCAAAGAACATAGTGTACAATTCCAGTCTCCATTTTATAAACAGCACTGGCCCATTTAAGAGGAAGCTAGATGAGAGAGAAAGAGAGAGAGAGAGAGATAAAAATGAGAAAAGAGGAGAGAGAGAGAGAGAGAGAGAGAGAGAGAGCGCAAGAGAGCAATGAGAGAGAAAAGAAAGAGAGAGAGAAAAGAGAGAGTGAGAGAAAAGAGAAAAATGAGAAAAGAGAGAGAGAAAAGAGAGAGAGAAGAGAGAAGAGAGAAAAGAGGGGGGGGGGGGGAGAGAGAAAAAATGGGAGCGAGAGAGAGAGAGAGAAGGATATGTTAATAGGGTTAGGAGGATGGAGGCACACCCAGGGGCATAAACACCAGCACAGGCCAGTTATCCCATTTCTGTGCTAATAATCCAATGCAAATCTAAGTAAAATGCTTGGGCCCACAGGAAGAAGGCAGCCATATTTCCTGGCTGCCAGCCATCTAGATGAGCAACCCACAGTAGTGAGAGTGTAGTGATATTATGTTCACTCACCGGTTGCATACACCGGTCTATCCACATGAGACATACAGCAGATTTTTAGCGTTTGTTTCTTTGATATCTTCACTCACGCTTGCTTTCCCTTTGGGAAATAGTGGGCAAGTGTTGGAAGGAGTAACAGGGCTGATTATCAACCTATAGAAAAATATCATGAACACACCTTCCATGACCATCAAGTCCTAGAGTGGGACTTCAACCCAGAGCTCTGGCTCAAAGGCAGGGACACCACCACTGTACCCTAAGACAGGTCTTTGCAGCTGAGAGTCTCAACTTAAGTGCAGTTTTGTTCAATTCCACAAACCAGAAGTCACCTTCTACATCCATTAGCTATATCTTTTTATTAAAACAGTAAAAAATATATACAAGGCCAAACGGTACAAACACTTATTTTGTGTTGGAGAAAAAGGGTACCCTCCCCTCAGTACCAAGGGGTGGATACTCTGATTATTAAAACCGTTCACAACAAAGAACAAAGACAAAGAACAAAGAAATGTACAGCACAGGAACAGGCCCTTCGGCCCTCCAAGCCCGTGCCGACCATACTGCCCGACTAAACTACAATCTTCTACACTTCCTGGGTCCGTATCCTTCTATTCCCATCCTATTCATATATTTGTCAAGATGCCCCTTAAATGTCCCTATCGTCCCTGCCTCCACTACCACCTCCGGTAGTGAGTTCCAGGCACCCACTACCCTCTGTGTAAAAAACTTGCCTCGTACATCTACTCTAAACTTTGCCCCTCTCACCTTAAACCTATGCCCCCTAGTAATTGACCCCTCTACCCTGGGGAAGAGACAGAGAGAGGGAGACAGAGAGAGGGAGACAGAGAGAGGGAGACAGAGAGAGGGAGACAGAGAGAGGGAGACAGAGAGAGGGAGACAGAGAGAGGGAGACAGAGAGAGGGAGACAGAGAGAGGGAGACAGAGAGAGGGAGACAGAGAGAGGGAGACAGAGAGAGGGAGACAGAGAGAGGGAGACAGAGAGAGGGAGACAGAGAGAGGGAGACAGAGAGAGGGAGACAGAGAGAGGGAGACAGAGAGAGGGAGACAGAGAGAGGGAGACAGAGAGAGGGAGACAGAGAGAGGGAGACAGAGAGAGGGAGACAGAGAGAGGGAGACAGAGAGAGGGAGACAGAGAGAGGGAGACAGAGAGAGTCGGGGTGTTGGTGGAGGGGGGCCCAATAGTACACTGCCTGAACTATCTATGGAGGCAGTAAAACAAAAGAATCTTCAATTATGATGTGCCAGATTATGGGAGTCCCCCAGATGCTAACTTGCCCATTAAGTGTCCAAAAGGTTAGGTGGGGTTACTGGGATAGGGTGGAGCCGTGGGCTTAAGTAGAGTACTCTTTCCAAGGGTCGTAGCAGACTCGATGGGCCAAATGGTCTCCATCTGCACTGTTAATTCTATGATTCTGTGAACAGATGGCTATGTGTTTCCACCAGCTGATTTTTATATATGCATTACAACAGGACACACCCTCATTTCAGGTTGCCATGCATATCAGGACTTTGAAAACTAGTTCTGCCAGAATAGTTTGTTCTGGCACTGCCTTACACGGATGTTCGCTTTTGTAAAATCATTGTCCTTTCAACAATACCCCACAAACCCTGCAAGTGACACATAAAAGTACAGCATTTTAAATTTGGACGTCCCAATTTGACAGAAACATGTTGAAACCTCCACATGTCACCCAGATATGTGTAGACAGGGATTCTGTGGGTGGGGAAGGGGCAAAACAAAAAGAGGCAAATTATACCAATATGGACTGTTTTTGTTGAAAAAAAGTGTTTAAAAGCACCTAGTTACAGGGAGCAGTTGTTTCTCAAGAGCAAGATTGGTTAGCAGCAGCAAATGGGCCATTTGGTAGTTAATTCAAAAGGCTTTACCTGCTTTACTCCGCACTATTTGCTTTGCATGGGCCAGCGCTAACTGGAGTTCCGATTTCTCAGATACCAAAATCTCAATCGTGTCTACGTGAAGCTGTGAATCATATTAAATTATTTAGACTTCATGATCCAACTGGAGAATCGACAGAACACAACAATCATTGGTTTAAAAACTTGCCAAGAACAATATTCTGGACCAAAGGTCACGGTCAAAGTACAAGTTACTCCCACCAAACGCAAACATATCTGCAGGTTGCACTGAACATCTGGCAAATGGTATTCATTTTCTAAAAATGAGACGAGATTAAACCAGGTAACAAAGAACAAAGAAAAGTACAGCACAGGAACAGGCCCTGCGGCCCTCCAAGCCCGTGCCGACCATGCTGCCCGACTAAACTACAATGTTCTACACGTCCTGGCTCCGTATCCCTCTATTCATGTATTTGTCAAGAGGCCCCTTAAATGTCACTATCGCCCTGCTTCCACCACCTCCTCTGGTAGCGAGTTCCAGGCACCCACTACCCTCTGTGTAAAAAAACTTGCCTCGTACATCTACTCTAAACCTTGCCCCTCTCACAAGGAGGAAACCCACGCAGACACCGGGGGGGGGGGGGGGGGGGGGGGTGGGTGGTGAATGTGCAGACTCCGCACAGACAGTGACCTAAGCCGGGAGTCGAACCTGGGACCCAGGAGCTGTGAAGCAACAGTGCTACCCACTGTTCTACCGTGCTGCGGATCAGGGGTTATGGGGAGAAGGCAGGAGACTGGGGATGAGAAAAATATCAGCCATGATTGAATGGCAGAGCAGACTCGATAGACTGAGTGGCCTAATTCAATGTGACCCAGGCTATACACACACCCTTCTCCAGACTCAACATCCACCAATTCCTTCTCTTTGGTGAATACTGATGCAAAGTATTCATTTAGTACCTCGCCCATTTCCTCTGGCTCCACACATAGATTCCCTTGCCTATCCTTCAGTGGGCCAACCCTTTCCCTGGCTACCTTCTTGCTTTTTATGTACGTGTAAAAAGCCGTGGGATTTTCCTTAACCCTATTTGCCAATGACTTTTCGTGACCTCTTCTAGCCCTCCTGACTCCTTGCTTAAGTTCCTTCCTACTTTCCTTATATTCCACGCAGGCTTCGTCTATTCCCAGCCTTTTAGCCCTGACAAGTGCCTCCTTTTTCTTTTTGATGAGGCCTACAATATCTCTCGTTTTCCAAGGTTCCCGAAAATTGCCGTATTTATCCTTCTTCCTCACAGGAACATGCCGGTCCTGAATTCCTTTCAACTGACACTTGAAAGCCTCCCACATGTCAGATGTTGATTTGCCCTCAAACATCCGCCCCCAATCTATGTTCTTCAGTTCCCGCTTAATATTGTTATAATTAGCCTTCCCCCAATTTAGCACATTCACCCTAGGACCACTCTTATCCTTGTCCACCAGCACTTTAAAACTTACTGAATTGTGGTCACTGTTCCCGAAATGCTCCCCTACTGAAACTTCTACAACCTGGCTCGGCTCATTCCGCAATACCAGGTCCAGTACCGCCCCTTCCCTAGTTGGACTGTCTACATATTGTTTTAAGAAGCCCTCCTGGATGCTCCTTACAAACTCTGCCCCGTCTAAGCCCCTGGCACTAAGTGAGTCCCAGTCAATATTGGGGAAGTTGAAGTCTCCCATCACCACAACCCTGTTGTTTTTACTCTTTTCCAAAATCTGTCTACCTATCTGCTCCTCTATCTCCCGCTGGCTGTTGGGAGGCCTGCAGTAAACCCCCAACATTGTGACTGCACCCTTCTTATTCCTGATCTCTACCCATATAACCTCACTGCCCTCTGAGGTGTCCTCCCGTAGTACAGCTGTGATATCCTCCCTCACCAGTAGCGCAACTCCGCCTCCCCTTTTACATCCCCCTCTATCCCGCCTGAAACATCTAAATCCTGGAACGTTTAGCTGCCAATCCTGCCCTTCCCTCAACCAGGTCTCTGTAATGGTCTTTGCAGATATCAAGCTTGATAAACTTCAAAATGCATACAAGAGAGCTGAAAGTGTTGGCAAAGATACAGCTAATTGTCTATTTTCCCCCAACTGGTTAGAATATCCAACACAAGCATATTACTAAGGAAATAAAAGTGCATCTTTGACAAGCAGGGTCACCACTTAATAAGCAGCTTTTAAAATTCTGGTTGAAAGCGCCCCAATTTCTCAGATGATTAAAACAATGACGAGCAGAATCCTGCATATTAAGAAATCTCTCAGGTTTTACAGCTAGTCTGTGTGGCTGAATTGATCAACCATAACTGGGCTGGCAATTGGCACTACAAGTCGGCACCTCACTGTGGGGCCAACAGTGTAAGGAGAGGTAGAATCAATGTGGTCGGGATTCCCGATTTCAATGCAGGAAAGAATAAAAAGAATCAATGAACTTGCAACATCCCAAATGGCATTACAGTCAAGAAATTACATGTGGCAGCTAATTTGCAGAGCAAGGTCCCACCCGCAGCAATGGCCAGAAATTGTTTTTTTAAGTTATGCTGATCAAGAAATAAGTATTGGGGAGAACAGCAGAGAACTCCCCCGCTATTATTCGAATAGCGCCAAGGGATCTGTTATGAGCATCTGAAGGGTAGACGGGGTCTCAGTTTAATGTCCCATCTGAAAGACAGCAACAAAGTGCCAGCTAAACTACTGTTTTCAACTCTCCGGAGCAGGATTCAGGTTCACAGCCTTGTGACTCCGATCGAGGCGGTTACCACAGAGACAAAACTGTCACTGGAGGTTCCACAGAACATTAACTTAATAAGAAATTAAGGTCTAAATAAGAGGAGATGGGGAGGAGGGGGAAATGGAGGAAAACCCGACTGCCCAAGAAGCTCTGCTTACTTTTAGCTGTTCCTTCATTGATTCACACTTTTGGTTGGACTTCTGCTCAGAAGCTTGTTTTTCCTGTGGAAAGGCAGGGATGCACAAAGAGTATGAGCACGGTGCAAAATATATTTTTCTTCAACCTCCCAGCTCAAATTGAAATTTACTCTCAAGTGGAACCAACTTGCAAAAAAGACCCACAGAAATGAAACTCAAATAAGCATTGAAATTACAAGACCCTTTTATTGAAGGCCACTCTGTCTTGCTGCTGCTCCCCGTAGCTGTTTCAACTTGGGAGCCTTTTCCTCTGCTCTGTACTTCAACTTCACTGAGCAGGACCATGCTCAGATTAGTGTTCTTGTTCCTTGACTTGATGGTCTTCCTGGGCCTTTTTTGCCTGGTTTCTGGGACATTTTCCTGTTCTTTTGGGAAATGCGCTTTCTGCAATTGCCTTTCGGGTCCAGCTCCCCCGGCATCCGCTTCCATCTGAACTAAAACTGCTTTTGGTTTCTCCTCGTGTCTGTGTAGGTCTCCAGTTTCTAGGCAACTGCCTAGTTCTTCTACTTTTTTTTTTTAAGAGTAACTTCCCTAAACCACTCCCCTCTTGATAATAAATCCACCCACATCTAGGATCATTGAACCTCATTTTTAAAAATGCAAGTATACAAACAAACCCACAGACATGCAGGCAACCAAAACCCAGATTCCCCCTTTCCTTTCTTTTTTATATTTCCAATCAAGGGGCAATTTGGCGTGGCCAATCCACCTGCACATGTTTGGGTTGCTGGGGAGACACGGGGAGAATATGCAAACCCCACACGGACAGTGATCCGGGGCCGGGATCGAACCCGGGTCCACGGCGCCGTGAGGCAGCAATGCTAACCATTGCACCACCGTACGGCCCCCGATTCCCCCTTTCTTAACACAGACACAGAACTATAAATTAAGCTTAAAGCTAACAGTGCAGACTTCAGCCTAAAGGCACACACGTGTACTTTCCAGAAGAGGCCACTGGATGGTAGTCAGGAGCCGGCAGCGAGAAAGAAAAAAGTGAAGCGGCCCAGTATGCGCAGCAAACTATCAAGGTAATACAAACCTTTCCCATATTTCTTACCAGACACACCCCACCCACCCACCCTCCAGCCAACCCCACCATTTCAAATCTCAGCAGAGGGACTCGACTTTAACAATCCCCCAAACTGATTCATTCACTATATGCTCCAAACGTTAGAATTAATCACCACGCTCACAACAGAAAAGTTTCTCATTGCAGCACTGTGTGCTGCTATTGTGGAGAACTTGAACCGTGAACTTGCTCTATGGGCTGTGGAAAAGACATTCAGTTTACAACAATTGCCTCTGCAGGGGCATGACCACCAACCGCAAAGTTGATGATTAAAACTAATGCTGGGATAAAGCAGAGATCAGCAAAAAGACACGCGAGTCATTTTACAAGACGGCACGGTGAAGAAGGAAATTTACCCGAATAATCCCAATAGCAAATAAAAGACACTTGAAAAAGCCTGGAAACAAGTCCCCTTTCAACCCCACTGACTGGAAATAGAATCAATTACAGCAGAATGGGGCAAAATGCAAGGACACCATGGACAGAAAGAAAAGTGCTGTTTTACCTTCTCGAGCTGATTTTTAAACTGAATGTGTTTTTCCTGTAAGGCAGAAAGAGATGAAAGCTACTGTGAAATATTAAAACACAAATCGGTTGCTTCTTTACTCCTGTATTCCAATAAAATAAGCGACAAAACGCAGCAATTACAAACACATACTACTACATCAAAACATACTTTTAATGTTGCGCGCATACAAAACCCGCACAAAGTCACTAATGAATAATTGCTTTCAATTAATTTTTGAATTACCGAGCTGCAGAAATAGGCAAAATAGATAGGCACTCTTCAACGCAAAGCAAATTTCAATGCTATTAGAGACAAAGACACAGGCAGCAACCTAATTGCTGTTATCAACCTGGGTGAATTCTCAGCTTCTGATTTGGTTATTCATAAATCTGTGTAGCTATAACAGGCAGCGTTACAAAGTTTGGGGTGCAGGGAAGAGCACAGCCATCTACTTTCACATACTAGCAGATCTCCCACGCTACTGCTCACAATGAGATGGAAGATTCTCAGTTTTCCTTAAAAAAAGTGATGGTGTCATAATCCTTCTTGGAAGCATCATCTAACACCTGTCATTTTCCCCGTATCATTGTACCTAGTGTAAAACTGGTTTATCTACTCATCACCAGGCGTAAACTGAGCACAGCCAAGTGTTACTCTGGTCTGTTCTCCTCGGCCAAACCCACAGGCTAATACCAGATCACCCTTGGGGGTGGGGTGGGGGGGGCTAAAATAACACCAGCTCCTCTTTTGCAGTGGCCAACCACCTCCTCCAACCTCTCAAAACTAAACCCAAACGCCAAATTCCACGAGTTTACGAATTCCTTTGGCATCAGGATACAGACCATCCATGTAGATGCAGGTGGGTTTCTGTTCCTGGCTGGGAATTAGTCTACAGTTGGAGCGATCATGCAATATTTTGACAGTCATGCACATGCACAAAGAAAAGGCAAAACCTTCCATGCAGCTTTCTGTGGTCTGAAAATCCAAAGGCACAGAAGTTGATCAGTCTGCATAACAAACCAAGTGCTGGGCTCCATTTTCCAAATGGTAGTTTAATTCCAAATCAACCTTAGATTATAAGATATGAAATAAGAGTCCCTCGCAGCAAGTGCCATGCTGGCAACGTAGTTTAACGTTGCAAACGTAGGGCTGTGTTCACTCGGATTTAAAATAATTTGGCATACTCTTGCATTTGGCGTTCTGCATTTCAAAGAATCTCACTCCCTACACACTACGAAAGTCAACCGCAGCTCAATAGCTCTTCTTGCCTCCAGGGCAGATGGTTAGAGATTCAAGCTGACAATTTATTGTGGTATTGTCTAAGACACAGTCTTTTGAAAGGGACATTAAACGGAGGCCCATCTGCCCCATCAGGGAGACATTAAAACCCATTGGCACCATTTCAACAGCAGCGTTATCGCCAGTGGGAGCTTCCCGTGCATAAAGTGGTTGCTAGGTTTCCTATATTGAGCCTCACATCTCAATACTCACTCCCACACCCAAGTAACAGTCCAGCTGCAAGGGGTTTTATTTTTCAGTATCTTAATGATACCCTCACACTTGCAGGATCCAGGAAGTGGAGTGGACAGGGATATTGAAATACCGTGCTACTTGGCAAGCTTTCACTGGTCCCAAGGAAAGTCTTATGATGCTAGCTGCTATTTGGACTAAGCACAAGTGCTGTTGTCCACATTAACACTGTCCTGTTGAAATTATGCATTTTTCCATACATTATAAAAATCGATCGAGCAGTTTGTCCAAATATATAGAGAATAAGCTGGTTGTTCAGTAACTAGTACTCAACAGGCTGTTACTGATTGCACTGCAACACTCGGTGCAGCAAAAGCTTGCCAAGTAGCATGATATTTCAATTCGGTTATAGTGTGTTTCAAATGGGGTTTTAACAATTTGTTTTAAAAAATTGTGGAGAACTACTGCAGGGGAAAAAAACTTGGGCCTTTTGCACGATTTTATTATATTAGTCTCTTGAGTTTTATTGTTTCACATCCTGAACAGGGACCCAAGGACCCGTGTTTGCAGCACTCCTCTCTCCCACAGGGGGAAAGAAAATGCTAGAGATGGGGAAAAGCAGAAAAACAGAAGAGGGCTAACGCAGCAAACAAAACAAGGGGTCGTTTCACTGGGCGGCACAATAGCACAGTGGTTAGCATTGTCGCTTCACAGCTCCAGGGTCCCAGATTCGATTCCCGGCTTGGGCCACTGTCTGTGCGGAGTCTCCCGACTTAGGTCACTGTGCGGAGTCTGCACATTCTCCTCGTGTCTGCGTGGGTTTCCTCCGGGAGCTCCAGTTTCCTCCCACAGTCCAAAGACGTGCAGGTTAGGTGGATTGGTCATGCTAAACTGCCCTTAAGTGTCCAAAGCGGTTGGATGGGATTGCTGGGTTATGGGTATGGGGCAGAGTTATGGGCTTAAGTGGGGTGCTCTTTCCAAGGGCCGGTGAAGGCTCGATGGGCCGAATGGCCTCCTACTGCACTGTAAATTCTATGTCTATGTCTAACAGTACACATAGTAGACTAGGTGCAACTGCTGGACTTCTAGTGGTAACCCTAGTTGTGCTGCACTTATTCTTTTAAGAGTACAATTATTAGCAAGGACATGTAGGCATATCAGACACAAATACCTCACTCAAGCCCCCCTTCCAAGACCGTTTGGAATATGGAGCAAATATGAAACACAAGAAATCTTTATAATGCTTTCCAGCCTGAACATATCGAGTCTGATGATGACTGATCAACATCTTTATCAGGCGCCTAACTTAGTTAAGCGGAGAAGCAGAGGCCCCCAGATCATACATCAAACTCCACATTCCCTTACCAATTCTTCTAGCTTTGCACTTTGTTCTCTATTTGTCAAATTGCTGGAGTCAAGTGCAACAGTCAGCTCTTGGTTTCGTGTCTGTGTGCACATGCAGAATCAGAGAGAATAAAGTGGAGGGACAAAAATGAAAGAAAAGTTAAATTAATAAAAGTGAAGTTATTGTGGTTTTTACCAACGCATGCTTAAAAATTAAATGAAACTGCATCAGTCCTTCCACGGAATCTTTTTGCTTTTACAATGCACTCCAATCTTTACCAAAATGATCGCTGGCTTACTCTTAATTCACTGTGGTGGCTCGAATCAATACCAGGTGGATGGTAGTAATGAAGAACAAAGTACTTATCGGTAACTAACAAGGGTAACGTATGGGCATAGAATCCTCTAACGGGTGTTAACACTGGCTCCCGGATTCACCCTGACCAGAAACCCCACTCCCAGCACTGATCCCTCATTGGTCAGAATTCACATGATTGGCTCTGTCATATGGACAGTGAGGGCACATCCCTTAAAAGGAGCCACACTACCTGATCCCTCCCCCATTATGTCCCTCAATTAACACATGCACAAACAGGCTACAAAACAATAATTACAAGACTGAGGAGTACAAGAGAAGAGTCTCTAAACAGACCATAAGAGCGTTAACCAATCAGGAGATTTCCTGGGTCTCGTAGACCGTCTCAATCCCCCAACTTGCTCCTCAAATTCAGGAAGTGACAAAATGAAAAGAAAATCGCTTATTGTCACAAGTAAGCTTCAAATGAAGCGACTGTGAAAAGCCCCTAGTCGCCACATTCCGGCACCTGTTCAGGGAGGCTGGTACGGGAATTGAACTGTGTTGCTGGCCTGCCTTGGTCTGTGTTAAAAGCCAGCAATTTAGCCCTGTGCTAAACCAGCCCCAATGTGACGATGTTGTCACTCTTCACAGAACTTCCCTGGGAATCAACCAACCCTGCAGCTTGTTCCTGGATCAACGATGTGGCCTCAGAGACCTCTGGATCCCCTTTAATCTGGCTCTACCACAGGAGCACTTGGCCAATTTATTTTGGCACCGACTACGGTCATGTTCATGGGATTGTGGCTGAACTTACTCTCTGCGTGTTGACCTGGCTGTGCAACTTGCAGCCATACCGCCCCACAACTGGTTCACCTCACCCTCCTGCACGCTTTGAAGTTCTGGCACATCGAAGCACAGCACACTCAGTCGCCTGGGCATTCTCAATCGCCCTGTCCAGGATAACCTTTGTTTCAGCCAGCAGCTTTTTTTGTACACTCCTTGTTAATACCACATACTAAACAATTGTGCAATGCTTGGCCATTTGCCAGAATCTGGGGACGAAGGCCGAGAGAGTCTTTTCTAGGTCCCTGACAGCCAAATTGAACTTGTATTGCTGCAGTAGGATTGTGGATCTGGGGTTGAAATGCTCCTTGAACAGCTTCACTAATTGGTCAAATGATTGTGTTAGGATCCACCTAGGACGTCAAATTCCTTCTAAAGGTTGTAGGCCCACAAAATTGTTACTGGGATAACTTTGTTTCTCCTCCCCCATTATTTCATTTACCGAAAAAGTACAGTGGCTCCAGTCTTTGGCCCCCTGATCAAATGGGTCTAATTTCCCAATCATGGACATTTTTCATTCACTGTTCTCCGGTACCGCTGTCACGGAGTGTGTTCGTCTTGGAGGCTTTCCCCTCACCCCTCGAGTTCATCAACTACGGGATTGTGATCAATCCAGTTTACACTTGTCAACGTGGTGGCTCGAGGCAACACGAGGTAGATGGGAGTAATGAAGAACAACGTGTTTATTGGAAACTAACAAGGGTAACAGGTACAGCATCTCTAATATAGGTGTTAGCACTCTAGCTCTCGGGTTTACTCTGGCCAAAAACCCCATTCCCCGGCACCCACCCTGATCCCTTCTTGGTTGGGGTTCATGAGTTCCCACATGATAGGCCCCGAGGAAACACCTGAACTGTTACTTTGTTTTTAAATTTATAGGGTTACACATTCAGTCTCCTCTTCGATGTACAACCCCTGCTCCTCTTAGGTCAGAGCCATTTTTTGGTGTGATTCAAATTAAGTCATTTCAATAAAGATGGGTTTTGAATTATTTCAATTTGCATTAACAGAATTCAAACTCGCCAAACACAAATTATTGAGAACCTGCTACTAAGGCTGAGCGCTGCTTGCAATTCTCAGATTTCTCCATTTTGATTAGGGAGTTAGAAAGGACACAGAAAGGCTAATATTAAACACTAGACTGTGGTGCCTTTGGCACTGCCAGAGTTGAGGGGGATTTACATTGGATTCCACCCAACTATGGCATGGGAGACGGTGTGCTTTCCTGGTGATTATGAGCCTGCGTGGGTGGGAGGGAAAGTACCGTTTGGTCATGCTGGTTCTGGCTTTATCCTGTCCATCATCCCTGGGTTTCTTTGGGGGTGGGGGGGGTTAGGAGTATCTAATCCTGTTTAATGATTGTATCGAGCTGATTGTGATGTGGTTCTCCTGTTCCATTCTGCACTTGTGTGTATTAAAGCAGTTGTCTTCTTCCCATTCGCCGGGATTTGTTATTTTGTAACTTTGTTGGTTTTTTCTCCTAAATGAAAACCTTCAATAAATATACTTTTTTTTTTTAAAAACCACTAAACTGGTGCAAGACATTATTGTAGAATAACATGGCTATCAATTGCAGCACAATAGCTCATCGATGACAACAAAAAGTTTTAAGATCACAGCTGAATAATTTGGAAAAGCAGACGTGGATATTTAGTTTGTGTCTATGGCTGTTGGTGAACAGTTAGTCTAACATTCATTTTTGATTTAGCACAGTGCGGCCATCAGACTCTTCAGAATAAACGGTCACTGAAGTCACTGGGCAGACAGAAAAAAAGTTAGCGTGTCAACCAGTTCTTCTTCATCCAAATTCAACACTTGCTGCAATCTTTTACCTGGTGGTGGCAAATGCATTAAAAATCAACATCTGGACAGATCAGTGCAGTGACATTAATCAACCACTGGAATAAAAATATTCCAGTATTTACTGTCAGGACAGCTCTTGATTTCATCAAGTTACCTTCAAAGATGTGTCAGCTCTATATTCTTTTCACAATTTCTACATTTTTGGGCTTAATCCAGAACAGGCACTCAATGCAGCTGCTGCTTACACGTGCTGCATTTTGAGAAGACAGATGGAGAGGCCAAAAATAACGAGATGGTGAAATATTTCAGAATCAATAGATATTCACTTTTGAAATGCTGGATGTGTAAAAAGAGTCAATGCTGAACTTTATGAGCACTGGTTGGCATCCAGTGGCATTCCTCACCACAGAAAAAAAAAAAAATAGGACATCTAACTTTGTTTCTTGTTGTGTTCTGGATCCCTCCTGGGCTAGTTTATGAAACATGTTCTATTTGTTCAGTCCAAATATCCAGTAGGTTTGTCCAGCTCTCGTACAATTGTTCAATGCTGACAAAACTTGAGTGATAATAACAAAAGGATCGCCTTTTTAAAACAAAGGCTTGCAAGTTCTTATACTGCATCATTAAACTGAAATCTTTGAACTCCAAAATCAGCATCAGCCACCAAAATTTCCAGGATGCTACTGACATAACTGGGAAAGAAAAATGTAATCTAGAGTAATCAGGAATGGAGAAGTCTTTATAAATTTGAAGGAAATAATTGATGATCATTTTTGAATGCAATGAATAGGCAAAGGGATATTACCCCAAGTCCTGCATTAATAGAAATACTGGACTCTTCTATTCCACTTGGTGTGGGAGTAAGATTCTTCCTAACTCAAAAACCGGCAAAGAAAATAAGAGGGGATGAGCAGGAAACAAGGGGAAACTTCTGGACTGCAGTATGAACTTTATAGCTTTTAATAAACTCAGAATATAAACAGTTTGTTAGATTAATCGGAACACGAAGAAATTAATTCAATAAGTAACTTTCCACAAACCTACAATAAGAAACTAGTCAATACCAAACTATTCAGTGACACATGAAGCATGCAAAAAATATAAAAAGCAAGCACAGGCATCGAAACAGTGCCAATGATGCAAGAATCCAGGAGTGCATACTTTTAATCCTGGCCGACCAGATACAGTTTCATTCACTTTTTAGTTAGCCACAAGCCATAATCATGTACAGATCACATTTTTCAATTACAATCACACCAACTAAAATTTACACAACTGATGCAGAGGCAGTACGAAGCGAGGACTCACTCGCCATCTTGCCACTACAAAATATGACCAATTACTGGTGCAGCAACTTGTGTTCTGTGACAAAAATAGTGACAGCTTGCAAGTGCTGCAGTTCAAACCCGGAGAAAAATCTAACACCGGCACCCGGCATCATCTCCCGGCTCAAATTATGCAAAACTGGTGAAAAATGTCCTTGTTCACAGACTCCCTGTCCACAGAGCAAAAATCTCGCAGCACCACGGATTTATTTTTTTAAGCCACATAAAAGTAAAACACTGCAGGGGCTGGAGATCTGGAATAAAGAAGTGCTGGAAAAACTCAGCATGTCTGACAGCTTCTGCGGAGGGAGAAACAGTTCACAGCGAGTCCAAAATGACTCTTCCTTGGAATTCAATCATTCCGAAGAAGTCAAGTTGCACTTGAAATGTTAACTGTTTCGCCCTCCAGATACTGCCCGACGTGAGGCTATTGAACACTCCAATTTTCTTTCTAAAACTGGCTACCCCAATCGCTTAGTGACTGCATACGGGAGTCTAAACCACAGTGACGAGAAATATGTTGGTTCAATCTCAGTCAATGTGGCTATCCCGGTCAAAGTTTCAATTCATTTAAAATGGTGCTGTTAGCGATCAGCTCCTCAGAACTTTTTTTAACCTAGAGCTTTGATTTGATTTATTGTCACATGTATAAGTATACAGTGAAAAGTATTGTTTCTTGCATGCTGTACAAACAATGCATACCGTACATAGGGAAGGAAGGAGATACTGCAGAATATAATGTGACAGTTATAGCAAGGTGTAGAGAAAAGATCAACTTAATAGGAGGTAGGTCCATTCAAAAGTCTGTTGGCAGTAGGGAAGAAGCTGTTCTTGAGTCGATTGATATGCGACCTCAAACTTTGGTATCTTTTGCCTGACGGAAGAAGGTGGAAGAGAGTAGTCCGGGGTGTAGGGGGTCCTTAATTATGCTGGCTGCCTTTCAGAGACAGCGGGAATTATAGATAGAGTCAATGGATGGGAGGCTGGTTTGCGTGATGGACTGGGCTACATTCACAACTTTTTGTAGTTTCCTGCGGTCTTGGGCAGAGCAGGCTCCATACCAAGCTGTGATGCAACCAGAAAGAATGCTTTCAATGGTGCATCTGTAGAAGTTGGTGAGGGTCGTAGCTGACATGCCAAATTTCCGTAGTCTAGTGAAACTGACACGAGTGGCTAATCTGCAGCAAGACTAAGCTACTTTCCATCAGAATAATCGCGTTTCTAACGATCAGCTTTTGCATAGAATGCATCTGTATTTAGAGAATCTCTAGAATCAAACAAAGAGTCCGAGAAAATATTAAATGTCCCTGAGAATCTACACTGCTGTGTTAAATATGCTACCAAATAGGAATAAAATGCAATAAATGTAATTCGAAAGTTCATTTTAAATATATATCCATATAAAAAATATATATTCAGACGTTAAAAATTGCGGCTCAACATTTGAATCTTCGCATACCACCTTACCTCCAGTTCATTCTGGCTCAAAGTACAAGCTGCACTTTCACCATTCATGAAGGTCGTCTAGTGAGGAAATAAACAAAAAGTTAAACTCATACACTACTACAACAGCTTAAATTAACATTATAAAACATCTCAAGGTGCATTATGAAACAAAATCTGACACTGAGCCACATAAGGATACATGTGGCCAGGCGATCAGAAGTTTGGTTAAAGATTTAAGAATCACCGGAGTGAGAGAGAGAGAGAACACATGCGGGCGGGCGGGAGGGGGGGGGGGCGGCAGAGAGAGAAAGAGAGGACCTGCGCGCGCACGCTGGGGGGGCAGCGGCAGAGAGAGCGCATGCCCAAGAGAACTGCAAGGTGACAATCTATTCAAGGGGTTCAGAGGTACCATGTCAAAGTGAAGCTCAAGTACTTTAGTGACTTGAACCACCAAATAAATTATTTCGGTCCTTTCCGACTTTTGTTTTTAAATGTTTAGTTCTGATGTCTACCAATGCTGGAAATCTGAAATGAAACCAAACATTTTGAAAATCCTGTTAGATCCATTGTGAAAACTTTTCATGCTGTGCAGGTCCAATATTCTCAATTTTATTTCATATGGACAGCAGGAGCTAAATCGATATTGACCGCAGGAATGTATACTGCATCATCATTCAATATGGAACTTAATCAGCTTCCACACAATATGCAAACATTGACAGCATCGACAGGGCAATGGGCAGGTTACATAAATAATTGAAGTATTGCTCAGTCCTAAGCAGCCATTTTTCACCAATTGACGACTCCAGTGAGTGTTTCCGTAAGTTTAGGAGTCATGAAGAAGAAACCAATGCTACATGTCTGGATTTCAAAACTGTGAGGAAGCAGGAAGGGGAACAGTGTGAAGGACAGAGAAAATTCACAAGCAGCAGCTAATTGTAGTTTAGGTGAGGCGAGGAGATGGTGAGGGGAGTCAAAGTGTGCAAAACAGAAATGCCAACATCATTTGGGAGAGGAAGGTTAGAATCGAGAGACAGGAAGGGGTTACCCATCAGACAAGCCCTTTTCTTGTACTTGGCCCAGGAATTCGAAGCAAAACCAGACTGGAGGTTTAATTGTCTCCATCCTGTCAAGGTTCTTGATTTTAGGCACACCTCTGGGGGGACAAGGTGGCAAAAGAGATATTCAGTGACCACACCTACTGATCGGCATGCAGTATATGCACCCTTAAGTACAGGACTCAACAACATTTGCAAAGAACAATAAAAGGAGAAAAAGTATCCTTTCATTTTGAAGCAAAAAAAAAAAGTACTGCTCACGATTCAGCAAACAGCCTTACCTGAGTCACCAGGCCATTTAATTGAGTAGACAACTGTCGAAGGCTCTCTGTGGAGGAGACTCCTCTGTAGAAGGCAACAAAATAGAACTGTTTTTAAAAAAAAAAACTAGCCCCAAGCTCTGCCAGTTTAGTGATTTTATTCCGAGTTGTGAGCTACAGTAGTCCTGGGTTTGATGCCCATTAGCTGGTCTAAGCTGATCAACAGTCTCTGCAGTCCCTTAAGAGACAAAAAAAGACTGGAAAAAGAAAAAAAGTCAGAGAATTCCCAATGCCCACTGAAAGAAACCTTAAGGACTCAGCCTTACTGCGGGGGCCCACTATGCATTACTGAAAGTCTAGTGAAAAGAACACCGTCGTTGTACAGTTGAGAATATTTTGCAATTGGATTGCCTCGTGACAACCGTAGGGGAGACTGACTGACGAGTGAACGCCCATGTGTGCTCCTACCTGCTTTCTTCAGATTGGCTTTCATCTGTTGCCAGGCTCATCTAGAGGCAACAAAAAAATAAATAAAAAATGATTTAGACCGCCAAAGAAAAATTTCACACCACGAGCCTGCTTAAAACAATTTTGCGAATTGATGATTTTAGCAACTAGGCTGTTGGATCAAGACAGACAAGCTGAGTGAGGGGGGACAAAAAAGGGCTGTAGAGAATTACATGTCATTCAGAGTTATCTAAAGCAGCTGCAAACACAATGGACACTGCTCACGTTTCACTTCTCGGCTAATAAAACCTTGTCTTTTAATTAAAATGTGCAAGAAAAGTGCACAGTACATGGTATTGGGGCTGGATTAGCACAGTGGGATAAACAGCTGGCTTGTAAAGCAGAACAAGGCCAGCAGCGCGGGTTCAATTCCCGTACCGGCCTCCCCGAACGGGCGCCGGTATGTGGTGGCTAGGGGCTTTTCACAGGAACTTCACTGAAGCCTACTTGTGACAATAAGCAATTATTATTGCATTGACAGGATTCAGATGTTGAATGGTTCAATGCCGTCTCTAAAGCCACACCAGATGTGTGCCACAATAGCATTAAGATGACTGCGTATCTGAACAGAAGGAAGGAAGATGGGATTGGGATTTGCTGCTTCTATTAAACGAGCAGATTTCTCAAAAGCCACCTGTTAATCAACACCATTACACACGCAGATCTCATTTTAATTAATTCCCAAGAACATGTGTATATTTACACATTGATGCCCTGAAAAGTGGAATTAACTCCACCATGTCGCATGCACTTTAACAAAACAAAACAAAAACAAAAACAAAAAAAAAAAAAAAAAAAAAAAAAAAAAATCGACACCACGCAGCAGAACGACAAGACAGAAAAGTGACCATGTTGATTTATTGACAAAATACCCAAAGCACAGACCTGGGAGAGGGGCTCACTCTGCATTGTGTGATCAACGTGCTGAGTTATGGTCATTGTATTTGGCAAGCTGCTGTTGGAAGTGGTGTGGAAATGAGCAGACATGGCATTCTCAATCCGCTGTCCTCTTAAAAGACTGTCAACATCGTTTTCCAGGGAAGCCTGCCAGAAAACACAGTGGATGTTGGTAATTTGCTGAATTAGAAACTACAGGAAACCCCATCTCTTACCGCTCCGAGCAAAATTATTTTCAATTTCAGCACAGTGAATATTCTTGTAATTGGGGCAGGGTTTTCTATGTTCCTCTCATTTCATAAAGCTACCATAAACTGAGGCATTGGTGCGTCTTACTGGGCGAATCCATGGATTTTCATTTAAACTGTGCCCCTGCCCCCCCCCCCCCCCCCCCCCCCCCCGATCAGTCCACTTTCACGTCTTGCAAGAAAAACGTTCTGGTAGAACGTAAAAGGAAAGGCAACCATTGCACCACATCAGACTTTTGCAGCACTGTAAAGTGTGGCTTTATATTCATGCCAAGCATCATGATTGGGGCCTTTCAGTCTTATAATAAATCCAGGTCATTCATTTTTCACATTCGTAACTGGAGCTAGTTATGGGGTGTCGCAAATCAAAGATTACACCAATTAAAAGCAGCATTCAACCACTTAAAATATATATAAAGTGACAAGAAAATAGGCCATTACTGGCTCCAGGGTATTGTGACCTCGTAATGATACATTCAACTGGCACAGTAGCACAGTGGTTCGCACTGTTGTTTCACAGTGCCAGGGTCCCAGGTTCGATTCCCAGCTTGGGTCTCTGTGCGGAGTTTGCACGTGCTCCCCGTGTCTGCGTGGGTTTCCTCCGGGTGTTTCGCTTTCCTCCCACAAGTCTCGAAAGACGAGAATTGGACATTCTGAATTCTCCCTCAGTGTACCTGAACAGGCGCCGGAATGTGACGACTGGGGGATTTTTCACAGTAAATTAATTGCAGTGTTAATGTAAACCTACTTGTGACACTAATAAACATTATTACTTCCGAACAACCCTGAAAGCTACCTGTGCCTCCACTTCTTCCCCAACGCCCCTTGAAAGCACACCACAATTCCATGACAAAAATGGACAACCGTGCCCACCCAAAAGACATTGTAACAACCAAAGATTAGTACTGAATGGTGCCAATCCATTAGAGGGGAGTTCTACTGAAGAGTCTTGGAAGAAAACACCTTCAAGTTTAAAATCCTGAACAAAATTAAAATGGAGCTGCATGTAAAAATATTCAAGTGGCAGGAAAGTCTCCTCAGTGAGAGATAATCCAAGTATCTCAAGGATGGCTGCAGAATTTCTCTGCGTCAGTATTAGTACACTTCAACTAAAAATAAACAGCACTGCTGATAACAGGCTATAGGATTGCATCAAGCATCAGGTTCACACCCATGCTACATTCCAAATCTTACACAACATTGGTTTCCTGTTCAGTGTGATTCGCGCTTCTTTTTCTAACCCAGTTATACAATTACATATAAATCCTGAATTTGCGCAACACCAATTTACCGGAAATGCCGGTTTTACGGACTTGTAATGATGACAGGATAAATATTGGGAGTTACTCAGGGTACAGTAGTTTAGATTCATTTTATAACTGGATTGCAGTTGCTCATCTGCTTTCCATAGTGGGTCGATTTATATTGGTTTTTGATCATCTTAAACTTGGTCAGCACTGCAGTACTTGTGTCAATCTACTAATTTCGAGTTTTATTTTTTCGGTCGACTGGGCTGAAGCATTCCCCCAAGGAAACAAAGTGCCGATTTTAAAAAAATGAGTACCCAATTAATCTTTTCCAATTAAGGGGCAATTTAGCGTGTCCTATCCACCTAGCCTGCACATCTTTCGGGTTGTTGGGGCGAAACCCAAGCAAACACGGGGAGAATGTGCAAACTCCACACGGACAGTGGCCCAGAGCAGGGATCGAACTTGGGACCTCGGCGCCGTGAGGCAGCGGTGCTAACCATTGTGCTGCCCACAAAGTACCAATTTTAAAGAAAATTCCTTTTTTTACTGAATAAACTCGGCCCCGGCATTTTGTAAAAACGGGATTTACCTGTTGGACAGTTATTTCAGTAGGGGCTGGTTTTGGGGCCAGTCGGGGCTGGTTTACTGGGTAATTATATTCGGGGATTTCAACTTTCAATTTCCCCAACATTAATTGGGATAGTCACATTACATGTATAGGGTTTAGAGGGAGCAGATTTCTTGAAATATATTGGAGAGAGATTTTTATATCAACATGGTGAAAGTCCAACAAGGGATGGTGCAATGACGGATCTAGTTCTGGGGAAAGAAGCCAGACAGGTGTTCGACATAGCAGTGCGACAGCATTTTAGTTATCATGACAACACTGTACATTTTAAATTTGTCATTGGGGGGGGGGGGGGGGGGGGGGTGCGCGTGCACCTATCCTACTCAATTCAAACAAACAAGTTTCCCTTCAGTGTTTCTGTTCCAAAACGCAGAAAGGATTTTAATGCATTGGCATTGTTGCAATGACATACCTATACTGCCTGCGATGGCTGCATCAGTTATAGAAATTAATTAACAAGCCAAAGTAGAATATCTACAGATAGCTTTCTTCCATTTTACACCACAGGCACAATCCAAAAAGCCATTTTGGGTTATTTTGACTCCCCTGACAAGCCTCACACCTTTACAGTGCCAGTAAACAACCTTCTACTTTCTTTCTCCTACTCGCCCTCTTCAAAGTATACTATCCCAGAACAACATGGGCCACGGTCAGGATGTGCCTCTATCATTTCCTCACTCTGCAAATCATTTTTCTTTCTTACCCCCAGATACATACCCACATCCCTTTTAAGAAGCCTCGTGGTTTCAGATTCCACCCTAACTTCTGGTAATGTATTCCATGGATCATGAAAGAGCTGTGATTTCCTCATCGCAACAGCTTTTACATTTACTTTGTAGCCATCTGGGATGGCCACTTCCAAAGGGAAAAATGGCCACTTGCAAAGAATCACGGGAAATATGGCCAATGCAGGATCCAGGCGAACTCAGAGCTTAAGTGTATATTTGCCACTAGATAACCAGACACGATCGAAACCCCCAGCCAATTTGCATTCTAATGGCCCATTTACCCACAACAAAAGACTGGTACTCAGGTATCAGATACAGACTCATCGGCGCCACTCCCTTCACCCAGGAAGCCCAAACAGCCACGGTCAATGACTGCTCAGGACACGCCCAGCCATCAAGGCACCTGCCCCTTTATTAGCCAAAATCGAAGCCTGCAGAATTATTGGGTCCAAAGCTAAGGACTGCCCAAAAGAGCACAAAGAATAAAAAGAGACACTGCCATGTGTTCAGCTTCTTTTGGCCCCGGCACACCGGCATTCTCTTGGCCCTGGCTTACACCTAAAACCAATTGCAGTATCATGAGCAGAAGCAAGTTCAAGACCAACGATCGCTACCAGACGGATGAGCCCAGCAGAAACAAAGTCACTTCTCCAGACACAGCCATGCAAAATCCGAACAAAGGCCTTGTTCCTCTGCATAAAGCCGGGTGCCTGAAGTGAAGTACAGATTGTTGTAGTGTTAGGTGTAATTTAGCTTGCAGTGTTTTATGTTGCATGTCGAAGTAATTCTGGTGTGTAAATAAACTATCATTGAACTTGAACTAACTAACTGGTTGTTTGGTCTTTGATCGATATCCGGTAAAACCTTGTGGTGGTATCATTTGATACCTGGCGACTCTGAAAAGCAATATCATCATTAATAACTATCAGTATCCAGTTAAAAAGAGTAACATTATTGGCAATGTGAATTGGCAACAACTTTACCTCAAGAAAATGAAATTGTTTTGAATGGGTCTACCAGATCCCCTAACCTTCTCTGCACTGATGAAAATATAGTCCCTTTACTCCAGAATCTCCTAATAGCCAAATCCTCTCACCTTACTGACTCGCTATTTCCTTCTTTGGCTTTGTGGCAATTCTGCCCGGTTACACTTCTGCATTTGGGACTTATTCTGCATTCAAGGGCTACAGAATTGCAAGGTGTTCATTGTAATGCTTTGAGAACTGCTAAGCATACCAATTACCAACAGAATCACTAACTTTTAAATTCCAGCTGAACAGATAAGATTAATGGTGACGGAAAATAATGATTTAAGTACTGCCAACTAGGTTGGTAACACCAAACGAGGTTTGATTATTCCAAAAGACAGAGATAAGCCAAACATCTAACACAAAGATGAAATTCCTCAAATACTGGTGATGCCTCTTCTCTCGGAGCTATTCCACTTCCAATTTGAGTTACAGGGCACGACAAACAGGTCATTAATGGTGACACTTGACTTACGGGTTCGGCGATGACCAGCTGAGTCGCACGTTTCGACAGCTCCCGGTGAAACGGACTTTTGGGCTCTTGATAGGAGCCCCAACGGCAATTTTGACGGCTAAAAACACTGTGCGGTAAACCAGAAGGGAATCCCCCCTGGATACGGATGGAAAAAGGAGGAGAAAGTGGCCGGATCCTTTAGAACAGCGGCAAGGAAGGCAAGCGAAAACCAAGATGGCGTCGGAAGGTGGCAGTTTAACATGGGGCCCTGAACAACAAGAGTTCTTGAAATGCTGTGTGGAAGAGCTCAAAAAGGAAATGAAGAAAGAGCTGTTGGCTCCGATACTACAGGCGATCGAAGGGCTAAAAGGAGGAACAAAAGACCCAGGAGCGGGAGCTTCGGGTCGTGAAGGCAAAGGCAGCCGAGAATGAGGACGACATACAGGGCCTGGTGGTGAAGACGGAGACGCATGAGGCACATCAGAAACAATGTGTGGAAAGGTTGGAGGCACTGGAGAACAACGCAAGGAGGAACAACCTGAGGATTCTTGGTCTTCCTGAAGGTGCGGAGGGAGCGGACGTCGGGGCATATGTGAGCACGATGCTGCACTCGTTAATGGGAGCGGAGGCCCCGGCGGGTCCGTTGGAGGTGGAGGGAGCATACCGAGTGATGGCGCGAGGACCGAGAGCAGGAGAAATTCCCAGAGCCGTAATGGTGAGATTCCTCCGTTTTAAGGATAGAGAAATGGTCCTTAGATGGGCAAAGAAAACTCGGAGCAGTAAATGGGAGAACGCAGTGATCCGTGTTTATCAAGACTGGAGTGCGGAGGTGGCGAGAAGGAGGGCGAGCTTTAATCGGGCCAAGGCGGTGCTTCATAAAAAGAAGATAAAATTTGGAATGCTGCAACCGGCAAGACGGTGGGTCACATATCGAGGGAGGCACCACTACTTTGAGACGGCGGATGAAGCGTGGACTTTTATTGTGGAAGAAAAACTGGAATGAGCGGGTTATTAAAAAGAACATTTGAACAAAGTGGTGGGGCGAATGTGGGGGGCGAAGAGGGGGGTTAAAAAGGGGGGGAAAGAGGAGTTTTATGTACTAATCCTGCGATGTGGTAACTTTTCTCTCTTCCACAGGTGGTGATGGGGGGAGGAGGGGAGGTGGAGGAGATGGGGCATTGGCCATTGGGGGCGGGGCCAAGGGAGAAGCGCGGGCTTGGTTCCCGCACTATGATAATCATGGCGGGAATAGAGAAGCAGGAAGGAGGGGGCGTCGCACGGTGCGAGCCGAGGTCGGCCAGAGTTTGCTGACTTCTGGGAGCAACATGGGGGGGGGGGGGTGGGGGAGAAAGAGTAATTACGCTAGCGGGGGGTGGGAGGGGGGAATTACTGGGTTGCTGCTGCTGGGGAGAGGGGGGAGCTGGTATGGGAGGGGATGGGCGGGGGGGCACCGCCTGGGGGAGATACAGCTGCGTGGGAACCGGGTGAGGAGCTGGAAAAAGGGGATGGCTAATCGATAAAGGGGGGGGGGGGGGGGGGCGGGTAGGAAGCCCCCCAACCCGGCTGATCACGTGAACGAGAGAGGGCTGAACGGGCCGATAAAGTGGGCACGGGTACTCGCACACCTTAAGAAACTTAAGGCAGATGTGGTTATGTTACAGGAAACGCACCTGAAACTGATAGACCAGGTTAGGCTACGCAAAGGATGGGTGGGGCAGGTGTTCCATTCGGGGCTAGATGCGAAAAACAGGGGGGGTGGCTATATTAGTGGGGAAGCGGGTAATGTTCGAGGCAAAGACTATAGTGGCGGATAACGGGGGCAGATACGTGATGGTGAGTGGCAAACTACAGGGGGAGACGGTGGTTTTGGTAAACGTATATGCCCCGAACTGGGATGATGCCAATTTTATGAGGCGGATGCTAGGACGCATTCCGGACCTAGAGATGGGAAAGCTGATAATGGGGGGGAGATTTTAATACGGTGTTGGAACCAGGGCTGGATAGGTCGAAGTCCAGGACTGGAAGGAGGCCGGCAGCAGCCAAGGTACTTAAAGATTTTATGGAGCAGATGGGAGGTGTAGACCCGTGGAGATTTAGCAGACCTAGGAGTAAGGAGTTCTCGTTTTTCTCCTATGTCCATAAAGTCTACTCGCGAATAGACTTTTTTGTGCTGGGAAGGGCGTTGATCCCGAAGGTGAGGGGAACGGAGTATACGGCTATAGCCATTTCGGATCACGCTCCACACTGGGTAGACTTGGAGATAGGGGAGGAAACAGGAGGGCGCCCACCCTGGAGAATGGACATGGGACTAATGGCAGATGAGGGTGTGTGTCTAAGGGTGAGGGGGTGCATTGAAAAGTACTTGGAACTCAATGATAATGGGGAGGTCCAGGTGGGAGTGGTCTGGGAGGCGCTGAAGGCGGTGGTTAGAGGGAAGCTGATATCAATAAGGGCACATAAAGGGAAGCAGGAGAGTAAGGAACGGGAGCGGTTGCTGCAAGAACTTTTGAGGGTGGACAGACAATATGCGGAAGCACCGGAGGAGGGACTGTACAGGGAAAGGCAAAGGCTACATGTAGAATTTGACTTGCTGACTACGGGCACTGCAGAGGCACAATGGAGGAAGGCACAGGGTGTACAGTACGAATATGGGGAGAAGGCGAGCAGGTTGCTGGCACACCAATTGAGGAAAAGGGGAGCAGCGAGGGAAATAGGGGGAGTGAGGGATGAGGAAGGAGAGATGGAGCGGGGAGCGGAGAGAGTGAATGGAGTGTTCAAGACATTTTATAAAATATTATATGAAGCTCAACCCCCGGATGGGAGGGAGAGAATGATGGGCTTCTTGGATCGGCTGGAATTTCCCAAGGTGGAAGAGCAGGAAAGGGTGGGACTGGGAGCACAGATCGAGGTAGAAAAAGTGGTGAAAGGAATTAGGAGCATGCAGGCGGGAAAGGCCCCGGGACCGGATGGATTCCCAGTCGAATTCTATAGAAAATATGTGGACTTGCTCGCCCCAGTATTGACGAGGACCTTTAATGAGGCAAAGGAAAGGGGACAACTGCCCCTGACTATGTCTGAAGCAACGATATCGCTTCTCTTAAAGAAGGAAAAGGACCCGCTACAATGCGGGTCCTATAGACCTATTTCCCTCCTAAATGTAGATGCCAAGATCCTGGCCAAGGTAATGGCAATGAGAATAGAGGAATGTGTCCCGGGGGTGGTCCACGAGGACCAAACTGGGTTTGTGAAGGGGAGACAGCTGAACACGAATATACGGAGGCTGTTAGGGGTAATGATGATGGCCCCACCAGAGGGGGAAACGGAGATAGTAGTGGCGATGGATGCCGAGAAAGCATTTGATAGAGTGGAGTGGGATTATTTGTGGGAGGTGTTGAGGAGATTTGGTTTTGGAGAGGGGTATGTTAGATGGGCGCAGCTGTTGTATAGGGCCCCGATGGCGAGCGTGGTCACGAATGGACGGGGATCTGCATATTTTCGGCTCCATAGAGGGACAAGGCAGGGATGCCCTCTGTCCCCATTATTGTTTGCACTGGCGATTGAGCCCCTGGCGATAGCGTTGAGGGGTTCCAAGAAGTGGAGGGGAGTACTTAGAGGAGGAGAAGAACACCGGGTATCTTTGTATGCGGACGATTTGCTACTATACGTGGCAGACCCGGCAGAGGGGATGCCAGAAATAATGCGGATACTTGGGGAGTTTGGGGATTTTTCAGGGTATAAATTGAACATGGGGAAAAGTGAGTTGTTTGTGGTGCATCCAGGGGAGCAGAGTCGAGAAATAGAGGACCTGCTGTTGAGGAAGGTAACAAGGGACTTTCGTTACCTGGGGATCCAGATAGCCAAGAATTGGGGCACATTGCATAGGTTAAATTTAACGCGGTTGGTGGAACAAATGGAGGAGGATTTCAAGAGATGGGATATGGTATCCCTGTCACTGGCAGGGAGGGTGCAGGCGGTTAAGATGGTGGTCCTCCCGAGATTCCTCTTTGTGTTTCAGTGCCTCCCGGTGGTGATCACGAAGGCTTTTTTTAAAAGGATTGAAAAGAGCATCATGGGTTTTGTGTGGGCTGGGAAGACCCCGAGAGTGAGGAAGGGATTCTTACAGCGTAGCAGGGATAGGGGGGGGCTGGCACTACCAAGCCTAAGTGAGTATTATTGGGCCGCTAATATTTCAATGGTGAGTAAGTGGATGGGAGAGGAGGAGGGAGCGGCGTGGAAGAGATTAGAGAGGGCGTCCTGTAGGGGGACTAGCCTACAGGCTATGGTGACAGCCCCATTGCCGTTCTCACCGAGGAACTACACCACAAGCCCGGTGGTGGTGGCTACACTGAAGATTTGGGGACAGTGGAGACGGAATAGGGGAAAGACTGGAGCCTTGGGGGGGGTCCCCGATAAGAAATAACCATAGGTTTGCCCCGGGGGGAATGGATGGGGGATATGGAATGTGGCAAAGAGCAGGAATAACGCAACTGAAAGATCTGTTTGTGGATGGGAAGTTCGCGAGTCTGGGAGCGCTGACCGAGAAATATGGGTTGCCCCAAGGGAATGCATTCAGGTATATGCAACTGAGGGCTTTTGCGAGGCAACAGGTGAGGGAATTCCCGCAGCTCCCGACACAAGAGGTGCAGGACAGAGTGATCTCAAAGACATGGGTGGGGGATGGTAAGGTGTCAGATATATATAGGGAAATGAGGGACGAAGGGGAGACTATGGTAGATGAACTAAAAGGGAAATGGGAAGAAGAGCTGGGGGAGGAGATCGAGGAGGGGCTGTGGGCAGATGCCCTAAGCAGGGTAAACTCGTCGTCCTCGTGTGCCAGGCTAAGCCTGATTCAGTTTAAAGTATTACACAGGGCGCATATGACTGGAGCACGGCTCAGTAAATTTTTTGGGGTGGAGGATAGGTGTGCGAGGTGCTCGAGAAGCCCAGCGAATCATACCCATATGTTTTGGTCATGCCCGGCACTACAGGGGTTTTGGGTGGGGGTGACAAAGGTGCTTTCAAAAGTAGTGGGGGTCCGGGTCGAACCAAGCTGGGGGTTGGCTATATTTGAGGTTGCACAAGAGCCGGGAGTACAGGAGGCGGGAGAGGCCGATGTTTTGGCCTTTGCGTCCCTAGTAGCCCGGCGCAGGATATTGTTAATGTGGAAAGAAGCCAAGCCCCCGGGGGTGGAGACCTGGATAAATGACATGGCAGGGTTTATAAAGCTAGAGCGGATTAAGTTCGTTCTAAGGGAGTCGGCTCAAGGGTTCACCAGGCGGTGGCAACCATTCGTCGAATACCTCGCAGAAAGATAGATGGAATGGAAAAAAGGCAGCAGCAGCCGCCCAGGATCGGGGGGGGGGGGGGGGCGGGGTTGTTAATATATACTGTATAATATGTATAGGTCGTTGCGACAGATAATTATATATTGGACTGTTAAATTATATTTTTGGAGAGTGTTACTTGTGATAAGGCAGTTCCCAATTAGGGTTAGTTTTCATTTTTGTTATTTATTATTTATTCATTTTTTGTTTATAAAATAGGTCATTGTTATTTGTGTTGTTATAATATTGTGTAAAGAATGCACAATGTACTGTGTTGGTTGACCAAAAATTTTCAATAAAATATTTATTAAGAAAAAAATTAATGGTGACACTTAAAAGGGTAAGAATTTTTCCCATTAAAAAATAAGAACACTTGTAAACAGAAGCAATGTTGAATCTTGTGCTGCCCACCTCTCAATGAACTGCGTTGGGCTGGCGAGTACTGAGACGAGCTGTTGCATCTCCAACCAGGGGAAAGAGGTGGAAATCAGAGGTATAGACACACTGGATAGTCAGTTACAGTGGGAGACCTGGGAAGAGTTACCAAGCTTTAGGCTCCAGGTGCCAGGCTAGGCAGAGGAATAGGTGCTAAAATGCACAAAAAAAGGAAACTTTCTTCAACGTATGTGCGCAAAACAAAAACTATTAATTGGACAGCTCTTTCAAGGAGCTGGCATGAGCACAATGTGGTCGGTTTGTCTCCTTCTGTGCTGTGTAATTCTATGACTCATCATCACCACTGTTGCACACACCAATTTGAATAAAGAGCAACTTCACACACTGAACAATACACCAGTGGAGCAAAATAGACCAAAGGCACACAGAAGCAACACCAGCTTCCGAACATAAACTTACAGGTCACAACAACAGGACGTAAAACCTTGCTTAAAGTATGATTGAAAGCAAGCAGGCAGAAGCAACGTCAAAAAAAAAAAATCACCCAGTAAGCAAATTGCTTCTCCCCCTCCCCCATTCTCCACTCTCACCAAAACAAAACGCATGCAACGGTAGCAAGACAGCCAAACAAATAGATTACACATCCAAAGCTACCTCACCTTCAGCCTGTCCAATGAAGGCAGTTTTACCCCATTGGATTTACTGCGGTCTGCCACCAGCACCTTCAGAATGTTCTGCAGGGGCATCTGAACAGTAGTGAAGAGACAGGGATAACTCAGAGAAAAAGGGAACAGGGTGAAATGATAGTGTCCAGCAAACAAACTGAAGCCAAGATTAAACGAAGCAAGTGACACACTCTACAATCTTACTTTCCTGCAATCGCACGGGCAGGATCCACCTGTTTATAATGCATTAAAAAGATATTGAAGGCATTTATTTAATGTTTTATGAATCGGATTTCAAAAAAGGCAAGATAGAGCTCTGAGCACTGTTAACTCTCCATTTGCTGAGCAGGCAAAATTTAGAAGAGATGTCTCAGATCATTCAAATTCACCAAAGATGTGCCCAACGGTTCAGAACCGAGAAAGCATCCCAACCCTTTAAATTAAGAGGTTAAATAGGCCATGCTTACGGTGCTAGTATGATAACCATGTTGTACCTTTTTAATTGCATTAAAGAGGAGCCGTTTTTCAAAATAAATGAGAGAAACTTTGATCTCCAAAGATTCGCTAAAAGCTCTTTCAATAAACAGTTGACAATCTTCAAATTTAATAGCCTATATTCTATCTTGTCAAAGCCATTTTAAAACCAGCAACACATTCAGATTCAGCTACAGAAATCTTTGCAGCTGCGATGCTTCACTTGGGGCAAGCATAAGCCGGAATAAAACATCCTGAAGCAACGGAATCCACTTCTGTTCGATAAAAACATTACCAAATAGTAGCAATACTTTTGAAGGTGCAAGCTTATATTTTGCCAGTAGACTGACTTGAGAGACAAGGTCAGCTCCCTAACTATTCAGACTTCAAAGCTTGAATCAACTAAGCAAACTGGGAAGTCTGGTTGGGGTCCATGCAAATTGTGCCAAAAGCCAATTGTGTGTTCCTTCCTAGCTTTAAGCTACACTATCTACTTTAACACTTGGCTTCACTCTACACAGAACAATGGCATTCAATATATGCCATGACGTGGAGATGCCGGCATTGGACTGGGGCGAGCACAGTGAGAAGTCTTACAACACCAGGTTAAAGTCCAACAGGTTTGTTTCAAATCACTAGCTTTCGAAGCACTGCTCCTTCCTCAGGTGAATGCTCCTTCCTCAGGTGAAATATATGGTTATTGCCCATGCAAGTTTAAACAATACTTGCAAATAAACCTGGGAGTTAACCTCATCATTCTGACTCAAGGAAACTAACTAAGTAATTTCCTGCCCTATATGATCATTAAATTATTAAAATAAAATACTCCCACAGTTATTCCTGTTTACTTTTGTGCAATGCTGTTCCTTCGGACTGTGTTCACAGAACAGAAAAGGAACTCATTTTAAAAATCAGCCTCTCATAATCCGATCGGGGAGATATCTTTAACTTTAACTGAAC
This sequence comes from Scyliorhinus torazame, assembly GCF_047496885.1. Classification (NCBI taxonomy): domain Eukaryota; kingdom Metazoa; phylum Chordata; class Chondrichthyes; order Carcharhiniformes; family Scyliorhinidae; genus Scyliorhinus; species Scyliorhinus torazame. The sequence continues at coordinate 98,603,121 of NC_092728.1, read as the reverse complement.
AGTGAATATTATATTCAGCTTTAAGTAATCCCTGCAGGAAGAAGAAAGGCTGCATGATAGATCACATTCTGGATGCTCATCCGTTTAAAAAGATATCACTCCATCACGTGTGCAACATACAAGCTGCAAAAGTAATGCACGGTAATCCGTGTGCTGGGTGTGTAATGAACACATTATTGACAAAGGTAAAGCCTTTCGTATATTATTTTATGATTTTAGATTTGTGCAAAATGAATTGCAGCCCATCCCCACATTGATGTGGAACTTCCGAGACCCCAAACACAAAAAACAAGCACCTGTTAAAGTATAAAGCCTAATTTATAGGGCAACTCTATTAACTCCAGAAATTAAAACTCTTATGGATGAGTATCCATCAGAAATGGTTCTTCTCCCATTTAGCCTCCAGAGTCCAGTGAGTTTGGGGGATGAGTAACTGAGCTAGAAGCAATTCACATGATCAATCGCTAGTGGGTGGCGCAGTGGTTAGCACTGCTGCCCAAGGCGCTGAGGACCCAGGTTCAATCCCGGGTCATTGTGCAAACTCCACACGGACATTCTCCCCATGTCTGCGTGGGTCTCACCCCCACAACCCAAAGACGTGCAGGGTAGGTGGATTGGCCACACTAAATTGGAACAAAAAAATTGGATACTCTTTAAAAAAAAATTTTTTAATACGCTCGCTCATCTTGTTTAGCCAGATGCGAACCATGGGATAGTGGATAGGCCATAACTGCCTTTGGTTTAAGAAAGGGGAAGAGAAGAAAATTAGGCAGCCCCCCGGGCCCCCCCCGAACTGCCATGTGTGGATGGCAGGCAAAGGCACAATTAAGTTCCACTTTCCTCACATCCCTCCCCACCCTCACAAAATCAATTAAGATATCACCTGTGACCGTCAAGGCACACAAATTGCCAAGAATTACTATTTGAACTAAGCACCGGAGGCGAAGGCCAGCTCAGTACTGCACTCCAGCAAAAGGTCAACACATTCAGGCTGGTAGGGGAGAAATGTGGCAAGCGAAGTTAATATTTAGAAAGAGTGCTATTTCACACCTACAAATCTCAAACTTGTACTGCAGTGGTGATGTTTATTTTTTTGGCACTCAATTTAAACTGCATCTAAGATCACTGCTAACCAAGGGTAGCTTTACAGCAAGTGTGAAAGCCCTATCGAATTCCGTTTTCCCATCAGGTGACAAACACAATATACAAGAGGTGGAATGTACATTACCAGCACAATCTACTTGTTTCATGGCTGTTCTATTAAATGGCTCTTGCGTAATCTCCAGGGTTAGACTGTTAGTAACCATTCACAGCCGACAGTAGACAAATCTCATTCAATAACACAAGTTCTTTCACCTCAGAAAAGTCGACGAGGGACGGAAATTAAGAATTTTAAAGGCTGAATAGCCTAGCCTTGGGGCATCAGGCAGGTCAGACACCAGCCTGGAATTGCTGTTGCTGTAAACCCCTATTCATAACCTTAAATGAAGGAAACCCTGCATTTCAGAAAAGGAGAAGATGTGACAGCAGGAAGAGAGGCTGAATTCATCTAACAAACCGCCCATTTTATCTTTTATCGGCATAATTGCTATCCTCACTGAAATGAGGCAGCATTTAATTATCCAATTACATATAACAAACTCCAATGGATACTAGGTTTCTGTTTTATGTGGGCACCGGAGGTTGGGATGTTGAACAAAATTGCATTGCCTTCAATCTACCCTGATTTGTGCAGAGGAAAGTAGGACAAAGTCGGGAGGTTTATACAGAAACAAATCAAACGGCACCAGCCACATGATTCATCAGTGCAACTTAACAGCAGCGAATGCATAAATGATTTATTTTTCAAAATACATCTAATGCATATTTAATCAATCATTTATGAATCACTTCCACAAATGGTTCTACCGGTAAAGGTACTGTCCAACCGAACCATGGAGAGAAATGTTCCCAGGTTCAACTCCCATTCTCCATTGAATTAGCTGCTCTCAGTTGAGTTGCAATAGGGACTCTATTCGCCTGTGCTTGAAAGGAAAAACTTAAGTGGGTGTCAATGTTGGGACCTCACACCCATCTCCTTCCCTCACCCAACTCAAAGCTACAATGTTCGCGATTTAAAAAAACACTCATAGGACAAAGGCCATTTAGCAGAACGACAAGACCCAGGACAGTTAGTGGTTTTAGAAGGGAAAAGGAATAATTAAAGTTGAAAAAACACAGTTGCAAGAAAAAATATATATAAACATATTCAATATATTTTAGGTTTTGTGGCATTTTCAGAAGGGTTTAAAGGGCCATCTCACACGAAGGCAGTCAAACAGCTCACTCATTAAAGTAGTACACCTTAGGAGCATGTGGTCTGAGCAACTAACTCATGCTACAGGAAAGCTCTCACTCCAGAAGTGCTAACCACTGTTACAATTATGGTAACTTTTAAAAAAACAGGAGCTGCTTCACAAAAGGGTGGAAACAAACACAAACCAGAATGCAAATTATTTGGAAAAAAATCTATCAACAATGCATACAGGTGCCAAAAAGTAAAAGATTAAGATTTTCATTTTGTGCTGGACATGGCAGTGAAGGTCACCGTGCAATATTTTGGATGAAAAAGACGTTAAGGAAATGCTGTAAAAGTGTAACTATGGATACTTGTACAATTAGAACTCCATCTGATGCCTTGTTAATCCAGAGGAATTTACCTCACAAAGTTCGTTGTTATGCTCGACAGAAGTTGCTGCGGTTTCAGAGCCATCATTTGATGTCTTCTTCTTGGCTCCGGAAGAGGCCGAAGGAACCACCTTTTTCTGCTGGAATTCCTTCAACTTTTAAGAAGGAGAAACATAATTTAACATATCAAAATGGTTTTGTGTTCTGCATGGGAAATAGTTTAACCATAGAGATTTTTTTTTTTTTTTAAAAGTCTTAACTCTAACAGAGACTGAAGACCATCACTCCACTACAAGCTGCTTCCAACAAGGAACTCATCACAGGGGAAAGCTCAAGTTTGGATTCACACGAGCACCAAAAGCATTTTAAGGGCATACTATTCCAATATTTGTAACAGCTGCCATCTCAGGATTACAAATCAACCATTCGCTGGCACTGAGGTCACTCTTGCATTACAAAATGTAACCAGTGCTGGCAATCTCATTCTCAGATTGTCAGCCTCGCTATACATGAAGAGCATTTCACAGTACAGCTCAAAAGGATAAAATGAAAGAGTATAGTGATTACAATTAAGAATAGACACTGTGGCATGACTCAAAGTAGCAGTTATGTTATCCCCTTGATGTCACTCCAATGGCCAACTCATGCTCCTATTTCTTACCAAAAGCTTTTAATACTTAACAGGAGGCTGCACCACCTTTGCTGATCAAATATATTATACCTGTCAGCTAATCAAAGAAAGTCATAGAATTCCCTACAGTGTAGGAGGAGGCTATTTGGCCCATCAAGCACTGACCCTCCAAAAGAGCACTCTACCTAAGCCAATCCTCGTCCCCGCAACCTGTAAACCCAGCTAACCTTTGCACACCTTTGAAATGAAAGAAAAAAATGAAAATCGCTTGTCACAAGTAGGCTTCAAATGAAGTTACTGTGAAAAGCCCCTAGTCGCCACATTCCGGCGCCTGTTCGGGGAGGCAGTTACGGGAATTGAACCATGCTGCTAGCCTGCTTTCAAAGTCAGCGATTTAGCCCTGTGCTAAACAGCCCCTTCCAACTTCTTGCTATTTCTAGATGCTAAAACGGGACCGTGGCTGTACACAATCCTTAAAATGGCCGAATATTAGGGAGGCACGGTGGCACAATGGTTAGCACTTTTGCCTCACGGCGCTGAGGACTCGTCTCAGGTTGGATCTCAGCCCCGGTCACAGACGTGTGGAGTTTGCACATTCTCCTCGTGTCTGCGTGGGTCTCACCCCCACAACGCAAAGATGTGCAGGCTAGGTGGAATGGCTATTTTTAAATGGTCAAGCAGGTCTTTCTGCAACCACAGGACAAAATAAGTTCCGTGGCAGTTTCAGGAAAACTCTTGCCTCACTATTTCCGAGGAGTCATTATTACCTGCAGACTGCACAGCCCAACTTCAAAGAGAGTTGAAGGCAATTTGCATTTGATAAGCCAGGCTTGCCAACAGGAGACAGAGGGTCAACTAAGCCAAAAGGCCCCTCAAGCCTTGGTTCTTTACAAACCATACAGCTGAGATCTAGCCAAAATCCAAGTGATTGTCACACATCCTTTGATGAAGACCTGGTGGGGTGATGGGGGTCATGTGGCCTAGGCCTCTGGAACAAGTAATATCGACTTGCTGAACTGAACACCTTAGCATGCCCTTTAACATCCGGCTAGCAGGCCACAGAAAGGAGCTCTGCCCAGGTTCAACACCGAGCCCAATTTACACCACTTCTGATGGAAGTTGTGCCATCACCTACAAGATTGATCATCTCTGCATGCCTTGTGAAGTCAACACCACAGGAAAAGGGAACTCTATAGGGCAGCACGGTAGCACAATGTTGTTGCATAGCTCCAGGTTTGATTCCCACTTGGGTCACTGCCTGTGCGGACTCTGCACATTCTCCCCGTGTCTGCGCGGGTTTCCTCCGGGTGCTCTGGTTTCCGACCACAAGTCCCGAAAGACGTGCTGATAGGTAATTTGTCCATTCTGAATTCTCCCTCTGTGTATCCAAACAGGCGCTGGAATGTGGCGACTAGGGGCTTTTCACAGTAATTTCATTGCAGTGTTAATATAGAACTCTGCACCTACCCACTTCCACCCTACTCCCGTAACCCAATAACCCCATCTAATCTTTTTGGGCACTAAGGGCAATTTATCACAGCCAATCCACCTAACCTGCACATCCTTGGACTGTGGGAAGAAACCGGAGCACCCGGGAGGAAACTCTGGAACTCATATGGACCAGTATTTATTTTCTGCACTTTCTGTACTGTAAAAACTTCTCTATCCCTCACTTTACTGTGGAGTGTGGAGGCAAATCCTTCGTCCCACAGTTTTGAGTACATGCAGATAAACTAACCCTTTGAGTTCATTGTATCTTACGTTTGCTATGGGGCTATTAATAGAAACTTGAATCACACAAAAACCAACGGGCTTGGAAAATATGCCACTGCTTATAAAAAGAGGGAAATAAATCAAAATACCGTTCCATTTACCGATGGGCATGAGAGGAGAAATGAGTACCGTTTAAATAAAACCCTCGCTCTCCTGTTCACAACATCAACTTCCAAAGACAACTAATTCATTAAGACCTGAATTGTGAAGCAACGCAGACACAGTTATCTGTTATTCTGCACTACCCACCATGAACACAGATGATTTAAAGTTGTTGTTCAATCTGTCAGGAGTTTACAGTATTCTAGGTGACAAACCCACTATTTCAGTGATCCAATAAAGAGCGGAATCTTGCTGCCAGAAATATGGTTGGTATTTCAGGAATCTGGGAGATTTTTTAAATTGTATCAGCCAATGAGATCAATTCCCAACACTGATAACATGCCAGGTCTAATCATGTGTACGAAAGCTGGGGGGAGAAGAGGAAGAGAGAACCTGTCCTGACTACTGAGACACTCCTAATGCCAAAAGAAAGTGAAGCAGTAATACAAGCACTGAAAAATATAAACAACTCTGTTTGGAAAGAACAAACTTGCATTTCTATGCTGCCCGTCACAACCTCCAAGCCCTCAACAAACATCAGGAAAAAAAAGATTAGCTGCTCATTATCTCATTGCTGTTTGAGGGAGTTTGCTCGGTGTAAAATTAGCTGCAGCATCTCCTACATTAGCGACTACACTTCAAAACATATTGCAATGGCTGTCCTGAGGTACTGGAAGGCGCTAAATAAATACAAGTCTTTCTTTACAGACAACAAATCGCTTTTGAAGCATGGTTCACTGTTACTTTGTACACGAAAGTATGTACATGAAAGTAACAGCCAGTTTGGACACAGGCTGCCCACAAACAAGGAGAAAATCTCCTGTTGACAATGTTGGCAGCAATTAATCCATAATCTTGGTCAGTTGAGTGTGCCATATGTGCAGGCACAGCTAGTATTTAAGACTTTCCGAGATCGATACAAGTTTGTCTTATCGGTTTGTCTTTTATGGAATATACTACCTCCCTGTGGGTCATAACATGTAAACAGAGATTGATAACAACCAGTAAGAATAGACCTATCCCCAGAGTTCAATTGGTTAAAGCCAGCAGCTTTACTTGCAAAGAATAACACACCCACTATCAGTTTACACAGAAACACCGACTGGAATGGTTAGCCAGTTAAACAGGCAGGTCATCTCCACCAAGGGAGCCAGGCTGGTGAATTCAAACAGCAGTAGTAGCCCGAGGTCATGCAGGTTTCCTTGGCTGAAGGGATTCTGCCACAGAAAACAAACTCCTCTCATCAGGTGAATCACTCGGTGACCCCCCGACCCCCCCCCCCCCCCCCCCAAGAGACCCACTCCTCCCAGGAGGACAGTCACTGGACCATCAGGCAGCACAGGTTTCTGATAAAATTTATAGCATCACCCTTACACCAGGTCCCCCAAATGGACATAAATCTACTTCACCTCCCCCCCCCCCCCCCCCCACACCAAATTAAATTCTACTGAATCATCCTACATCAATACTTGATAGTTTTACTGCACTCTTCAGATTTAAATCCTAGCTAAATGCACAACTACAGACGTCAGATCAAACATTTGCAAGCAAAATGATGTGTGCCACGGGGGGGGGGGGGGGGGGGGGGAACCAGCATCCGAGAGGCGGAACTCCACCCGAACCTCAGGCCTCACCGGGGTCAGGGCTCAGTCCAGTTGGTGGGGCAGAGGGGTGAACTCAATGGCCCCTGGTGGGTCCCAGCAGAGGAAAGTTAGAGATCTCCCGGCAGGGACACTGCCTCAGCTCCCATTCCCTCCCTCCCCCTGTCGCTGCTTCCCAGGACGGAGCTGGCCTCCTCCCTGACACTTCACACAGCAGCTCCTTGTCAGTCAGGAGCGTTGAAACGTCCCGAGGTGGTGGGAAAGTGGGCAGCGACCCCCGCCGGCTGCTGCCAACCTGCCCGGGAGAAGAGGAGGAGCAGCAGGAGGCGAGCGGCCTCCCTCCCTTCCCCCCGGGCGGCGGGGTCACCTGCCGACCCTGGCCTCGGGAGCGAGTAGGCCGCAGAGTCCTCGGACTCGCCTCAGTCCCCACCCTCCCCAAGGCGTCGGACACCCGACCGCCGCAGAGAAGGGGAGACGCCTCCACAATCTGCCGCGGGGCCTCCGATCCTTTTCCCCCGCGCGCTCCCTCAGCAGGTCTTTGCCGCCCCCTACCCTCCTCACCTTCTTCTTCGCAGCCGCCAGCTTGGCCCGTCTGCTCCCATCGGCCATGGTATCCGGCCCCGCACACGTCACCAGCCAGCTAGCTGACTCCGCCGGTATCCCGGCCTGCACCGGCGGCGTCATGACGTCAGGCGGACCTTATGAGGCAATGGCGCAAGGGGGCGGGACTGTGTCTCTGACGTTATCGTCCCTGCTACTTACCATGGCAACATACAAAGCTAAACTTAGTAATATAAAACAGTAAAAAATAAACCCATAGAATTGTTTAACTAATAAACTAGGGGGGGGGGGATCAAAATAAGACAGTCACCAATAAGTAAAATAACTATAAACTAAGGGGCTATAAATATAAAACAGTTAAAAATAAACTCATACAATTGTTCAACTAATAAACTGGGGGGGGAATCAAAATAAGGCAGTCATCAATAAGTAAAATAATGCATTTTAAAAACTTTAAACTATGGGGGTATAAACATACTTTAGTCACTAATAAATCCCACAGCGATTGAATACAGGAGAAACATCTTCACCCAGAAAGCAGGGAGAATGCAGAACTGACCACCACAAAAATAGCTGAGGTGAAAATAACAAATAAACATAAACATTCCCCGGGGAGGTCAAAACTGTATCGATCACAGTATTAAATATGCTCAGCAATGGAGCATCAGCATCTCTCTGGGGTGCAGAATTTCAAACCTTTTGAGTGAACACATTTCTGCAAATGTCAGTCCTGAAATTTCCATATCCTGAGGCTGTTATCCCCGTGGTTCTGGATCTCCAACAAAGAGAAACAATCTCTTACAGTCCACCCTTTTGAGCTCCTTCAGAGTCCTAGGACAACCTACCCTCTCACAGATACATTTAAGGGAAAACATGTGAAGGAGATACTGAGTTGTCATTTCCCCTGGCTGGAGAATCTGGATAAGGAGTTACTTATTCAGGACTTAGATGAGCGGAAAGTTCTTCACTCAAATTCCCACCTAGAGGATTATGGATCCTCCATCGCTGAATATTTAAGGCTGAGATAGATCGGTTTTTGGTCCCTCACGCTCTGACAAGACGTGGAAAGCGGTTGCATAAGTGGACCTAAGATTGCTCATAATCTTATTGAATAGTGGAGCAGGCCTAATGGACCATATTGTTTTCTCCTGCTCCTAATTCTTATAAAAACAAACAAAGGGTATAATGAGCAGGTTGCTGGGTATTGGATAGGGTGAGGCAGGAAGTGGATTGAAGGGAAAGCAACCTGACAATCTATCACAGAGAGACTGTTATAACCTGCCTACTGACGATTGGCTGGGGACTAATGATTATCCCACAATCCTATGGGAGTATGAACTTCCCCAATGAGGGGGGGGCGGAGAAACTCCTACTATAAATAAGCTGGCCAGTCCAGGAACCAAGAAGAAGGAGAAGGTAGCAAGGGAAGTTACTGCTACGACTATGTATATATTGTTATAGTAAATAAACTTTATTATTTTGTATCCTTAAAACGCGTGCTGGATTCTTTGGGGCCTTTACAAAACTGGCGACGAAGGTAAAAGTGAATAGCTGTCTACACTGCTGAAGCCACCTCCCTGGATTTTTGTTGGATACAGGTTGGAAGTTGTTTTCTATTATACCATGCCTCTGTACGGATGTTTGGATATTTTTGATGCTGTGCTGGAAAGCTGGAACCAGTACACGCAACGGATGCGTTACTATTTCCGGGCAAACAATATCACTGAAAATGAGCGCCAGGTGGTCGTATTGCTCACCGCCTGCGGGCCGCATACGTTTGGGGTGATTAGGAGCCTTACGTACCCAGCTGTGCCGGACACCAAAACGTTTGACGAACTTGTGAATATAGTGGGGCAACACTTTAACCCAACCCCGTCCACGATAGTCCAGCGTTACCGGTTTAATACCGCTGAGAGGACCCCTGGAGAATCCTTTGCCGATTTTTTTTTTTTTTTTTTTTTTTTTTTTTTTTTTTTTTTTTTTTTTTTTATCCAGGCTACGCGGGATTGTGGAATACTGTGACTATGGTGAGACCTTGTCAGAAATGTTATGCGACCGTTTGGTTTGCGGTATTAACAATGCGGCCACCCAGAGAAAGTTGTTAGTGGAGCCAACATTGACTTTTCAACAGGCAATACAAATAGTCTTGTCCCGAGAGAGCGCAGAGCGAGGAGTACAGGAGATACAGGGAATGGAAGTGCATGCCTTGGGGCGAAACCCTTTCTGCCCAAAAACGTCCCCCCGCACTCCTGCGGTACCTTGGGCGAGGCAACGACCAGACCGACGCCAGTGGCCATCGGACATTCCTCCCCGAAGGGAGCCTTCTCCAGAGCCAATGGATGAGGAGCCATGTCCGTGTCAGACTTGTAGGCGCCGACCCTGTCGCGGACGGCGGTCCTGGGGACGCCAGAGGTGCCGTCGTTCTGACCGAAACTGGGACCAGCCCAGGGGCCGTAACTGGGACCAGCCCAGAGGCCGTACCTTCCATGTGGATGAACCTGCGGCGACCACTCCTGAGGACGTGGAGACGGAGGACGACTGCCTGCAGCTGCATTGTGTGGCAGCTCCCCGTGTGGCCCCCATTAAGGTGACCGTACGGGTCAATGGCCACCCGCTGGAGATGGAGTTGGATACTGGCGCAGCGGTCTCCGTGATCGCCCAGAGGACATTCGACCGCATCAAGCAGGGTATACAGACCCTTACACTAACTGACTCACAGGCCAGGTTGGCCACCTACACGGGGGAACCACTGGACATTGCAGGAACTACAATGACCCCTGTTGTCTATGGACGCCAGGAGGGGCGTTTCCCACTTATCGTAGTGCGTGGCCATGGGCCCAGCCTGTTGGGTCGGGACTGGTTGCGCCATTTGCGGTTGCAATGGCAGCACATCCTCCAAACAGTTTCTGGAGGGTTGACTGAGGTGCTAGGACGATACCCAGAGGTATTCCAGCCTGGTCTGGGGAAAATAAAAGGGGCCGTAGCCCGTATCCAAGTTGAACCAGGAGCCACACCGCGCTATTTCCGGGCGCGCCCAGTGCCTTACGCTTTGCTCGAGAAGGTAGAAGGGGAGCTCACTCGTTTGGAGAGTTTGGGTATTATCAGGCCTGTCCGTTTTGCTGACTGGGCAGCACCAATTGTGCCAGTAATGAAGCCAGATGCCACAGTTCGCTTGTGTGGCGACTATAAACTTACAGTGAATACAGTTTCCCGACTCGACCGATACCCAATGCCTCGCATAGAGGATCTCTACGCGAAACTTGCAGGCGGACTCATTCACAAAATTAGATATGAGTCACGCCTACCTGCAGTTGGAGCTGGACCCTGCCTCCCGACCATATGTAACAATTAACACACACTGGGGCCTGTATGAATATACACGGTTGCCCTTTGGAGTATCCTCTGCCTGCGCTATTTTTCAACGTGTTATGGAGGGCATTTTGAGAGGTTTACCACGTGTGGCTGTCTACCTAGATGACGTGTTGATTACAGGGACGTCGGAGCAAGAGCATTTGGAAAATCTGGAGGCTGTCCTTAAACGCCTTTCGGAGGCTGGAGTCCGTTTACGTCACACAGTGCGTATTTCAGGCAAAAGAAGTAGTCTACCTAGGTTATCGGGTGGACCGCGAGGGTCTGCACCCCGTCGCAGAGAAGGTGCGTGCAATTCAACATGCCCCCACCCCGACTGACACTTCGCATCTTCGTTCTTTTCTCGGTCTCGTAAACTATTACGGGAAGTTCCTCCCCAATCTGGCAACTACGCTGGCCCCCTTACACCTGCTGCTAAAGAAAAATCACACCTGGGTTTGGGGTCAGCCGCAAGAAACCGCTTTCCGGCGGGTAAAGCAACAATTGTCGTCGTCTGGGTTACTAACCCACTATGATCCGGGAAAGCCTTTGCTCGTCACATGTGATGCATCCCCGTATGGTATTGGGGCTGTCCTGTCCCACAAGATGGAGAACGGGGCCGAGCGACCGATAGCTTTCGCCTCCCGCACATTGACTGCAGCGGAGAAGTACGCGCAGATCGAGAAGGAGGGCCTGGCAGAGGTTTTCGCGGTGAAACGCTTCCACCAGTATGTGTACGGCCGCCATTTCACTATCGTGACTGATCATAAGCCCCTGCTGGGACTCTTCAGAGAGGATAAGCCGATACCGCCCATTGCTTCTGCACGGATCCAGCGCTGGGCTTTGTTGCTTGCTGCATATGAGTATTCTCTGGAGCACAAACCAGGTACGCAGATAGCAAATGCCGACGCACTGAGCCGATTGCCTTTATCGACCGGCCCCATGTTGACCCCCACGACCGGTGAGGTGGTCGCAACCATAAATTTTATGGACACCTTGCCTGTCACGGCATCACAGATCCGTGAGTGGACCCAGACGGAGCCAGTCCTGTCAAAGGTTCGGCACATAGTCCTGCATGGTGGGCAGCATAGACAGCTCCCAGGCGAGTTACGGGCATTTTCCTCCAAGCTGTCAGAGTTCAGCGTGGAAGACTGCATCCTCTTGTGGGGGACGCGTGTGGTTGTCCCGGAAAAAGGCCAGGAGCTGATATTATCAGACTTGCACAATGGGCATCCGGGCGTGACCAAGATGAAAATGTTGGCCCGGAGTTATGTCTGGTGGCCAGGCCTCGACACCGACATTGAGAAGGTGGCCCAAAACTGCTCCATTTGCCAGGAGCATCAGAAGCTTCCGCCAGCCGCGCCCCTACATCACTGGGAATGGCCAGGGCGGCCTTGGGCACGCTTACATGCAGATTTCGCAGGCCCTTTTCAGGGATCCATGTTCCTCCTACTAATTGACGCCCAGTCCAAATGGCTGGAGGTGCATAAGATGCAGGGGACAACGTCCTGCGCAACAATTGAAAAAATGCGTTTATCATTTAGCATGCATGGCCTCCCCGAGGTGCTGGTCACGGATAATGGCACTCCATTCACGAGTGAGGAGTTTGCTAGGTTTACAAAGATGAACGGCATCCGCCATATCCGCACTGCCCCTTACCACCCGGCTTCAAATGGGTTGGCAGAGCGTGCAGTGCAAACATTCAAAAGAGGCCTAAAGAAGCAGTCTTCCAGATCAATGGACACGAGACTGGCTCGGTTTTTGTTTACGTACAGGACCACCCCCCATACAGTGACTGGGGTAGCTCCCGCAGAACTCCTAATGGGCCGGAGACTTCGCACCCGCCTTAGTATGGTCTTCCCGGACATCGGCGCAAAAATACGCCGCACACAAGACCGGGATTGTCTCAGCATCGTCCGATTCGGCAGTTTGCGCCCGGTGACCCAGTATTCGTGCGGAATTTTGCTGGTGGTGCCCAATGGGTTCCTGGGGTAATCTTTCGCCAAACGGGCCCTATATCGTACCAAGTGCAAGCCCAGGGTCGTCTCCAGAGAAAACATGTAGACCACGTCCGGTCCAGAAGATCATCCCCGCAAAAGATTCCCCGCCCCCGGAGCTCAGTTCAACAGCGGCAAAGACCAGAAACAAGGGAAGGTAGTCCTCCAAATCTTCCACTGGTGCCTCACTCAAAGCCTGCGCAGGTCATGACGGGACCGAATGGGGACAGAGACGCTGACATGACGGAGGCAGCAGACTCTGACTCCGAGATGGAGACACAGGATGAAGCAGAGGGGGAATCCTCGGGTCCACAGGCCGTGGATGTACAACCGTGCCGTTCATCACGGAAGCGCCGGTCTCCGTCTCGTTATACGCCGCCTGATCCAGCGCCGCGTGCAAATGGCGTCCGGCCTGCGGCCAAACGAGTTCGACGCCTTCCTTCGCCAGGGCCTACGGTGGATTCCTTGGACTTTGGGGGGGAGGGATGTTATAACCTGCCTACTGACGATTGGCTGGGGACTAATGATTATCCCACAATCCTATGGGAGTATGAACTTCCCCAATGAGGGGGGCGGAGAAACTCCTACTATAAATAAGCTGGCCAGTCCAGGAACCAAGAAGAAGGAGAAGGTAGCAAGGGAAGTTACTGCTACGACTATGTATATATTGTTATAGTAAATAAACTTTATTATTTTGTATCCTTAAAACTCGTGCTGGATTCTTCGGGGCCTTTACAAAAGAGACATAGTAACATGAGTAGGCCACTCATAACCTTCAGCCCTTTCTTCCATCATAGGAGATCATGGCTGATCTGAATCCAAACTTCATATGGGCTGGTTTAGCACAGGGCTAAAGAGCTGGCTTTTAAAGCAGGCCAGCAGCATGGTTCAATTCCCGTACCAGCCTCCCCGAACAGGTGCCGGAATGTGGCGACAAGGGGCTTTTCACAGCAACTTCATTTGAAGCCTACTTGTGACAATAAGCGATTTTCATTTCATTTACCTGCCTTGACTCCATATCCCTCAATACCTTGGTCTAGCAAAACTCTTTCAATCTCTGGTATTCATTTATTAATTTGACTATGTGGTATATACTTTATCTGAAAAGCCCCTAGTCGCCACACTCCAGAGCCTGTTTGGGTACACAGGGGGAGAATTCAGAATGTCCAATTCACCTAACAAACACGTCTTTCGGGACTTGTGGGAGGAAACCGGAGCACCCGGAGGAATCCCACGCAGACACGGGGAGAACGTGCAGACTCTGCACAGAAAGTGACCCAGCCAGGAATCGAACCTGGGGATGTTGACGCTGTGAAGCAACAGTGCTAACCACTGTGCTACCGTGCCGTCCACATGTAGCTGTATTCACTATTCAACAATCCTTTTGGAGTAAAAGGGTTCTTCCTCCATTTCTACAATCTGTGTCTCTTGCTATTGTGAACAAAGTGACTGGGGATCCCCGCCACAATCAAGCCCAACTTTTCTTGGTAACCTCGATTCCTACTGGGAACTGTCTTTGGTGTCATCATTGCAACCGACTTGCGATCTCATGCAATACTTGGTTTTGATCTGAAACTATGATCTAAATAAGCTGATTCTTCAAAGTGGCAGGGTGGATGGAGGCGGTGCTTTGATTACGAAGACGGTCTCTGATGTGTTGGGTGTTCTGGATCACATACAGGTCACCAACACTTGAAATAGTGCAACACTATTTTATTGAATCATTAACGGTTTAAACTTACTTAGACTGTGGGTTAATACGATACTAGCTTTAACTAAAGACCTTTGCCTTGTCCTAACCAGTCGATGCACTCAGCACATGGTGAATGTCTGTGTTGCAGGCTGTGAGCTCTGTCCTCCTAGCTAGCTGCAACTCTAATGAGCAGGAACTCTGATGTCCCCTGTCTTTATAGTGCGTGTGCTCTCACTGGTAATTGGTGTGGTGTTGTGTGTGTTGATTGGTCCCACTGTGTCCATCAGTGTGTGGCTGCACCATGATATACTGGTGTATATTATGACATCCCCCCCCTTTTATTAAAAAAAAGTACCTGCGTGGCAATAAATAGTGTATGGTGAATGTTCCTGACTACGTCTGTACAAAATATTTACAGGACAATGTACATAAAAACTAAGCTATTTACATGGGAAGGTGCCTGGTGCAGAAAAACAGTGTGTCACAAGAATAACGAGATGAGCACGATATACAAACCACTTGAACGATTAAACGGAAGTACAGAACAAATCAAAGTCCATAAGTCCACAAAGTTCACAAATTAAGTCTCTGAGGTGGGCGACAAATTCTGGATGACCATCAGGGTGGCACACCACTCATCGTCTGGATCGATGCTGTATACCGACAGCGGCTGGTGTCTTTGCTTCGGGGACAGCCTGTTTTTCATTACGACACTGACACAAAAAGGCGCCTTCGGGTCCTCGGTGTCACTACTGTGTGGGAGGTCCCCATCGGACTCGTTGACCGTGGGTTGAATTGCCCGAACATTCCTGCGAGGCTGGCTGAAGTGATATGAGTTGGCAGGCTGAGCTGCTCGACAGCAGGCAGCATAGTGGCCAAGTCTTCCACATCGTAGACATTGTCGAGATTTTGCGGGGCTTTGCCACTTTAAATGGGCGGAGCCACAGTTGCCGCACGTCGTGACGTCAGCACGTTCGCTGCGCCACCGCACATATGCGGTGTGGTCGTGCGTGGTGCGCGCCTGCGCATTACGTTCCTCAACGGCGCCGTCCCCTCGTTTGGTGCGTACAAGCGCGGGAGTCCGCGAAAAGCGCGGAAAATGGCCGCCCTCATCCAGGCTGAGGCCCTGGAGGTGCTCAATCACTTGGACACATTCCGACACGTGGGGACCTTGCCGCGCCGTTTCAGCCGCTTGTATATGGGAATACCGACTCATGCCGTTTTCATGTAAGACACAGGTCTCGATGGCGGTCGCTAGGGTGAGTTGCTTTACTTTGAGGAGTTGCTGACGTAGGGGGTCCGACTGAACACCGAAAACGATCTGGTCGCGTATCATGGAGTCGGAGGTGGGCCCGTAGCTGCAAGATTGCGCAAGGATGCGGAGGTGCATAAGAAAGGATTGGAAAGGTTCATCCTTACCCTGCAAACGCTGCTGGAACACATAGCGTTCGAAACTTTCATTCGCCTCTACGCTGTAGTGAGTGCCAAACTTGAGGAGGACCGTCTTGAACTTCGTCTTGTCTTCATCATCTGCAAAGGTGAGAGTTGAAAATGTGGATGGCATGGTCCACAGCCGTGGAGAGGAGAAGAGCAATCTTTCTGGTGTCCGAGGCGCCCTCCCTGTCTGTGGCTTCGAGGAAGAGCTGGAAGCGTTGTTTGAAAATTTTCCAGTTGGCCCCGAGGTTGCCGGCGATGCGGAGTGGCGGCGGCGGGCTGATGTTGTCCATGTCGCAGGATGACGGAATGCTGGCGGAAGGCAGATCACTTGCAGGTAGGTCTAAGAAGTGCTAGTATCCCACCACTCCTGGTATCATGCTGTGTTGGGTGTTCTGGATCACATACAGGTCACCAACATTTGAAATAGAGCAACACTATTTTATTGAATCATTAACTGTTTAAACTTATTTAGACTGTGGGTTAATACGATACCAGCTCTAACTAAAGACCTCTGCCTTGTCCTAACCAGTCGATGCACTCAGCACATGGTGAATGACTGTGTTGCAGGCTGTGAGCTCTGTCCTCCTAGCTAGCTACAACTCGAATGAGCGGGAACTCTGATGCCCCCTGTCTTTATAGTGCGTGTGCTCTCACTGGTGATTGGCTGCGGTATTGTGTGTGTTGATTGGTCCCACCGTGTGTCCATCAGTGTGTGTCTGCACCATGATATACTGGTGTATATTATGACAGTCTCTTCACCTCACTGGGTTCAGATCCAGTCGAAGGTGTCTCTCCACCACCTTCCGGAGTCCGATACAAGATCAACATAGAACCACTTCCACCAAATTCCCTTGTGACGTTCATTCCAGTGATGCAATTAATTAAATACACTTGCATTGAATGTACAGCATTGCTCTTAAAGCGCTTTTGGTAACATTCATTCACCAGAATGTTAGTCCGGACACCAGGCAATCTGCCTACTTTTCAAACAGAGGAATCAGAATTGTCGCCTGAACAGGCAAAGCAGGACCTCAATGCATTTGAAGGATATACTTCTTACAGCGAAGCAGTTACTCAATGTTGGCGTGTCAGAGCAGATAATGTGCTCAGGCCATGGTGATTATACCCACAATTTCTGACTCAGAGTTCATAGAATCATAGAATCCCTACAGTGCAGAAGGAGGCCATTCAGCCCATCAGGACTGCACCGAACCTCTGAAAGAGTACCTTACCTCTCGATGCACTTCCCACGTAACCCCACCCAACCTGCACATCTTTGGACACTAAGAGGCAATTTAGAACATAGAACATACAGTGCAGAAGGAGGCCATTCGGCCCATCGAGCCTGCACCGACCCACTTAAGCCCCATCCCCATAACCCAATAACCCCTCCTAACCTTTTTTGGTCACTAAAGGCAATTTATCATGGCCAGTCCACCTAATCTGCACGTCTTTGGACTGTGGGAGGAAACCGGAGCACCCGGAGGAAACCCACGCAGGCACGGGGAGAACGTGCAGACTCCGCACAGACAGTAACCCAGCGGGGAATCGAACCTGGGACCCTGGCGCTGTGAAGCCACATTGCTGATCACTTGTGCTACCGTGCTGCATGGCCCATCCACCTAACCTTCACATCTTTGGACTATGGGAATCTTGAAAGGAGTTTATAAGTGTAATAAGACAAAACTGTAAACATTTGTCAAGAGAGTCAGTCCCAAAAGGACACAAATGAGTGGCAGAAGAACCAGAGACAAAATGATAGTAGCACAGTGCTTAGCACTGCTGCCTCACAGCGCCAAGGATCCGGGTTCGATTGCGGCCTGGGGTGACCGCCGGTGTGGAGTTTGCACATTCTTCCCATGTCTCCGTGGGTTTCCTCCGGGTACTCTGGTTTCCTCCCACAGTCCAAAGGTGCGCAGGTTAGGTGAATTAGCCATGGTAAATTGTCCAAGAGTGTGCAGGTTAGGTGGGGTTGCGGGGACAGGGTGGGGGAGTGCGTCCAGGTAGGGTGCTCTTTCGGAGGTCGGTGCTGACTTGATGGCCAAATGGCCTCCTTCTGCACTGTAGGGATTCTATGATTCATTCTATGACAAAAATTGCAGAAATATTTATTTTATGCAGAGAGTTATTACGATCTGGAATGTACTGCCTGAAAAGACAGTGGTAGCAGAAGCAACGGCAACTTTCAAAAGGAAATTGGATAAATACTTGAAAAGATAATAATTCTAGCCCTGTGGGGAAAGAGCAGGGGAGTGGGACTAATTGGTCCGGAGAGGCCACTCAGGCCAATGTTGCGAATGGCCTCCCTGTGCTGCAGCATTCTGTGAATCAATGAAGTTAAAGCTATTGTTCCAGTTTTGACCTGCAGATGGGGGTAGCAAGCAGTCTCCAGTCAAACTGCAGTTGGGATGATCGCAACTGACGCCACCATCTAGTCTTTTTAAAAAAAAATTGTGAGAGTACCCAATTATTTTTTTCCAATTAAAGGGGCAATTTAGCGTGGCCAATCCAGCTACCCTGCACATCTTTGGGTTGTGGGGATGAAACCCACACAGACACGGGGGGAGAAAGTGCAAACTCCACACAGACAGTGACCCGGGGCCGGGATGGAACCCTGGTCCTCAGCGCCATTGGCAGCAGTGCTAACCACTGCGCCACCGTGCCACCCACCACCATCTTGTCAATCGCAGTCAGAAAATACGATCTGCTCACTGGCAAACGTTCTTGTTTCCTTTTATTCCTCTTTCTGAAGTTGCTGAGAAGTGGGTCTCTATAATTCACTGCTGCTGTGTGCTCATTTGGGCTGGTTTAGCTCGGTGGGGTAGACAACTGGTTTGCAATGCAGAACAAGGCCAGCAGCGCAGGTTCAATTCCCGTAACAGCCTCCCCGAACAGGTGCCGGAATGTGGCGACTAGGGGCTTTTCACAGTAGCTTGATACTTGTGACAATAAAAGGTTATTATTAAGAGGATTAAAGCAGTTGATAGCTAGGGTAGATGGAGAGAAGCTATTTCCACTGGTGAGGAAGTTGAGGGAAAGGGGGCTACCCTTAAATCAGGAAGGGTCCCAAAGCGGTGAGAGTTGGGATGTTGATTAGCCACAATATCATAGAATTTACAGTGCCATTCGGCCCATCGAGTCTGCACCGGCTCTTGGAAAGAGCACCCTACCCAAGCCCACACCTCCACCCTATCCCCATAACAGGTCAGCTGCGTCCTCAGCAGATGTCACACGCACTTTATAGCTGTAGTATCTCAGGATAAGGGGGCCGGTCATTCAGGACCGAGATTAAGAGAAATTTCTTCACCCGTAGGATTGTGATTCTTTGGCATTCTCCCTTCCAGAAGGCTCATTGTTGAATACATTTAA
Source organism: Scyliorhinus torazame (assembly GCF_047496885.1). Classification (NCBI taxonomy): domain Eukaryota; kingdom Metazoa; phylum Chordata; class Chondrichthyes; order Carcharhiniformes; family Scyliorhinidae; genus Scyliorhinus; species Scyliorhinus torazame. The sequence goes on along the minus strand of NC_092728.1, from coordinate 98,583,942 downwards.
GGCTGTGATAGACAGATTTTCGGTCTTTACGGGAATCCAGGGAAGTTAGGATGGGGGGGTGGGGTGGAGATGAAGCCCAACGTCAGCCATGATAGTGTTGAATAGTGGAGCTATGTACCCCTGGCCCTATTTCTTGTGTGTACAGCAATCCTGAGCATGTCGCTCTGTGATTGGTCATTATACAAAGTTCATCATCAGCAGTGATTGGTCTTTAACCAAATAGTAGCTCCATCTGTGATTCGCCTTTATGCAAAGATCGTCTCCCACAGTGATTGGGCCAGAGCCAAAGAGTACCTTCATTTGTGATTGGTACTTACCCAAAGGACACCTTCATCGATGAAGGATTCTGACACAAAGAGTCACGTTACAGTGATTGGTCCGTACCTGTACAGCCTCGCTATGGTGATTGGTGCGTACCCAAACAGCATCTCTATAATTGGTTCTTACCCAAACAGCACCTCTATAGTGATTGGTCCTTACCCAAACAGCCTCTCTGTAGTGATTGGTCCTTACCCAAACAGCCTCTCTAGCATGATTGATCCGTACCAAAGCAGCATCTCTATAGTAATCGGCCCTTACCCAAGCCTTAGCACGGCAGCAAGCACAGTTGCTTAGCTCAGTTGCTTCACAGCTCCAGGGTCCCAGGTTCAATTCCCGGCTTGGGTCACTGTCTGTGCGGAGTCTGCACGTTCTCCCCGTGTCTACGGGTTCTCCGGTTTCCTCCCACAGTCCAAAGATGTGCAGGTTAGGTGGATTGGCCATGCTAAATTGCCCTTAGTGTCTAAAAATTGTTGAGCAGGGATATGGAGATAGGGTGGAAGAGTGGGCTTAAGTGGGGTGCTCTTTCCAAGGGCTGGAGCAGACTCCATGGGCTGAACGACCTCCTTCTGCACTGTTGATTCTATGAAATAGCCTCTCATTAGTAATTGGTGGGTACCCAAACGACATCTTTATATTGATTGGTCCTTACCCAAACAGCACCTCTATAATGATAGGCCCATAACCAAACAGTCCTTACCCACACAGCATCTCTATAGTGATTGGTCCTTACCCAAACAACACCCAGCCAGTAGTTAGCGTGTAAGAAGGCAGAACCTCCATCAGTTGGTAACTGATTTCATTCAGGATCCAATTTTTCGCAACACAAGTTGCTTAATCACCTTTCTTTGCAGACTGTCTCTCAGAATGGTTGCGGACAAACATCTTCAAGCCATCCATAAAGGTTGTTGATCTTTACAGAGATTGCTGGTCTCCACTCTCGCTGCACTTCCAACCCCAACTTTACGTCCTTAACTAACTCTGCCCTCCCTACTTTCTGCTCCTATTCAAACTCTTCAACAGAAAGAATTGGAACTCCTCCCTTGGTCAGGTGATTGAGCGGTCAGAATGTGGAACTCTCGCATGAGGAGTCGTTGAGACAATTTGCATCGATACATTTAAAAGTAAGCTAGATCAATACACGAGGGTAGCACAGAGGAAGAATGATAGACTAAAGTTATTCCACATTGTGTCAGGCCAAAATTCTAATTTGGAGAGTAAGGGTGGTGACTGAGCTGCATTAAACATGCTGAATTATAAATAACTATTGGAATTTAGATAGAGGCATAATGCTTAACCTTTTAAAAATACAGTTAAAGTGCCCAATTCTTTTTCTTTCCAATTAAGGGGCAATTTAGCGTGGCCAATCCACCTAACCTGCATATCTTTGTGGCAGACACGGGGAGAATATGCAAACTTCACACGGACAGTGACCCAGAGCCGGGATCAAACCCAGGTCCTCGGCGCTGTGAGGCAGCAGTGCTAACCACTGCAACACCATGCCACCTCTCATAATGTTTAACTTGACAAAGTGACACTAGTTTGATGAATATGGGAATAAGATCATTCCCGCCTTCCTTAAAATATGTTTCTTATTTTTTAAAAGTAAATTTAGAGTACCCAATTATTTTTTTTCCAATTCAGGGGAAATTGAACATGGCCAATCCACCTACCCTGCACACCTTTTGGGTTGTGGGGGCGAAACCCACGCAAACACGGGGCGAATGTGCAAACTCCACTTGGACAGTGACCCAGAGCCGGCATCGAACCTGGTACCTCGGCGCCGTGAGGCAGCAGTGCTAACCACTGCGCCACTGTACTGCCCACCTTCCTTAAAATATGACCATGTGTTGTGTGGCCTGCCTCTGATATCCCCATCAAAACTTCTTGCGTGTGGGACCCTTTCAAATACTGACACTTTCCAGCGACCCTCTTCGTCTCCCATCCCAACTGCTGAGGGAAGCAGAGAAATCTGAGGTGTTCTTGGGATGAGGTGATGCTTTTACAACCAACGTTCACCTCAGCTTCTTCAGAGCAGTCCCCATGTTACTAATGTGAAATTACATTTCCTTTGTGCCAAATCGACCGCCCAGTCAGTCTGGTATTTGGGCAGATTAACTCTGTATATCCGTGCTTCGGGTGGGGACGAGGCCAAAATGAGATCAGCTGTGGACCACATTGAATGACGGAGCAGGCTCGAGGGGCTCCTAGTTCTTATGTTCTTATGACATGAGTTCAAATCCCACCCCAGCAGCAGTGAAAGTTACATTTAGTTAATTAAATAAATTTGGAATTAAAAAGTTGTATCTGTATTGGTGAGAGATTATTAAGGAAAACCCGATCTGGTCCACTAGTGTCCTCGAGGTTGAGGGAAGGAAATCTCTTCACCCATTCTAGCTGATAGTCTGCGTCATGCTGACAGCAATGTTGTTTGTTCTTATCCCTGGAATGACCTAGCAAACCTGTTATTCAAGAAGGTGACTGACTACCTCCTTCGCAAGGGCAATTAGGAATGGGCACTAAGTGTTGGCCTTGCCAGTGACGATCACATCTCATTAATGACTAAACAAAATGCTGGCTTGATGTTGTGCTGAGACCATAAGACCATAAGACATAGGAGCGAAAGTAAGGCCATTCGGCCCATCGAGTCCACTCTACCATTCAATCATGGCTGATTTCAACTCCATTTACCCGCTCTCTCTCCATAGCCCTTAATTCCTCGAGAAATCAAGAATTTATCAACTTCTGTCTTAAAGACACTCAACGTCCCGGCCTCCACCGCCCTCTGTGGCAATGAATTCCACAGACCCACCAGTCTCTGGCTGAAGAAATTTCTCCTCATCTCTGTTCTAAAGTGACTCCCTTTTATTCTAAGGCTGTGCCCCCGGGTCCTAATCTCCCCTGTTAATGGAAACAACTTCCCTACATCCACCCAATCTAAGCCATTCATTATCTTGTAAGTTTCTATTAGATCTCCCCTCAACCTCCTAAACTCCAATGAATATAATCCCAGGATCCTCAGACGTTCATCGTATGTTAGGCCTACCATTCCTGGGATCATCCGTGTGAATCTCCGCTGGTCCCGCTCCAGCGCCAGTATGTCCTTCCTGAGGTGTGGGGCCCAAAATTGCTCACAGTATTCTAAATGGCCTAACTAATGCTTTATAAAGCTTCAGAAGTACATCCCTGCTTTTGTATTCCAAGCCTCTTGAGATGAATGACAACATTGCATTTTCTTTCTTAATTACGGACTCAACCTGCAAGTTTACCTTGAGAGAATCCTGGACTAGGACTCCCAAGTCCCTTTGCACTTCAGCATTATGAATTTTGTCACCGTTTAGAAAATAGTCCATGCCTCTATTCTTTTTTCCAAAGTGCAAGACCTCGCACTTGCCCACGTTGAATTTCATCAGCCATTTCTTGGACCACTCTCCTAAACTGTCTAAATCTTTCTGCAGCCTCCCCACCTCCTCCATACTACCTGCCCCTCCACCTATCTTTGTATCATCGGCAAACTTAGCCAGAATGCCCCCAGTCCCGTCATCTAGATCATTAATATATAAAGAGAACAGCTGTGGCCCCAACACTGAACCCTGCGGGACACCACTCGTCACCGGTTGCCATTCCGAAAAAGAACCTTTTATCCCAACTCTCTGCCTTCTGCCTGCCAGCCAATCGTCAATCCATGTTAGTACCTTGCCTCGAGTACCATGGGCCCTTATTTTACTCAGCAGTCTCCTGTGAGGCACCTTATCAAAGGCCTTTTGGAAGTCAAGATAGATAACATCCATTGGCTCTCCTTGGTCTAACCTATTTGTTATCTCTTCAAAGAACTCTAACAGGTTTGTCAGGCACGACCTCCCCTTACTAAATCCATGCTGATTTGTCCTAATCCCACCCTGCACTTCCAAGAATTTAGAAATCTCATCCTTAACAATGGATTCTAGAATCTTGCCAACAACCGAGGTTAGGCTAATTGGCCTATAATTTTCCATCTTTTTCCTTGTTCCCTTCTTGAACAGGGGGGTTACAACAGCGATTTTCCAATCCTCTGGTACTTTCCCTGACTCCAGTGACTTTTGAAAGATCATAACTAACGCCTCCACTATTTCTTCAGCTATCTCCTTTAGAACTTTAGGATGTAGCCATCTGGGTCCGGGGATTTATCAATTTTTAGACCTCTTAGTTTCTCTAGCACTTTCTCCTTTGTGATGGCTACCATATTCAACTCTGCCCCCTGACTCTCCGGAATTGTTGGGATATTACTCATGTCTTCTACTGTGAAGACTGACGCAAAGTACTTATTCAGTCCCTCAGCTATTTCCTTGTCTCCCATCACAAAATTACCAGCATCATTTTGGAGCGGCCCAATGTCAACTTTTGCCTCCCGTTTGTTTTTAATGTATTTAAAGAAACTTTTACTATCATTTTACTATCATTCCTAATGTTACTGGCTAGCCTACCTTCAAATTTGATCCTCTCTTTCCTTATTTCTCTCTTTGTTATCCTCTGTTTGTTTTTGTAGTCTTCCCAATCTTCTGACTTCCCACTACTCTTTGCCACATTATAGGCTTTCTCTTTTGCTTTGATGCATTCCCTAACTTCCTTTGTCAGCCATGGCTGCCTAATCCCCCCTCTGATAACCTTTCTTTTCTTTGGGATGAACCTCTGTACTGTGTGACTGGGTGAACAAACTTCACTTTGAACGCTGACCGAGAGAGAAAGGAGATCTCGGGCGTGGTCTAACCAACAAAATTTAGAGTCCATTCCGGGTGGGATTAGCGGGGTCATTGTAGAAGTCAACTATTTCCTAATACACCTGATAGGTAAAAGGTAGTGTCAAAGTCAATATTTTCCCGCTTCTGTAGTAGAAAGATTCAACACACTCGTTAAGACAGACTAACAAGCTTTATTTTCAAAAACAACTGCATGCAGTAATGGCTGAAACTTAAAGTCAGAGAGCAGTCAACAAAACTGCTGAGTCTTTCACAAGTTCCGCGCTTTCGCGGAGAATTAGATCAATATTTATACATTATCATTATCAAGATTATGTGACAACAGTATGGTCAGGAGTTTGATTGGAAATACAAACGGAAGCATAGACCAGACCATGTTTGGTCATATCACTCATACCATTAGTTAGTCCTCGGAGGGAACATTGAAAGGTCGGAATAGACTTGTTTCTTCCTGAACTTATCTTGTTTTAAATTCCTATGGCCCTGGGTTATGATGAGTTAGTTTTATCAGGAGTTGCCGAGGTCCGGTGTTTTGGAATGGCTCGACCTTCGCTGATCTTTTCAGACTTCAAGTTATGCAGAGTTGGCCTACGGCCATACTAGTCTGAAAATGGTTGGGGCAGCATTCTTTACATGGGCCTGGTGAGATGGAATGAGTAGTTTCAGCCTTTCTTATATTGTATCAAACCTTTTGACCTGTTTTCCCATTGACCACTTTTCCCATCATGCTATTACTTAATTCGTACCATATCACAATAGCTTTTAGGATAAATATTAAGTCCCAGTTTTACCCATTTTAATTTAAGGATTTCAACACTCTCATAACCTCAGGTCATCTCAAAACATACAGCTTACAAAACAGCAGAACACAGCAGAATTCACTTTACTAAGTTCCATTATTCTAGCAAGACAGTACAACATAAAAACAACAGAAACACAAAAGAACCTGATACATGCAAAAGCAGTAGAGATTAAAACAAACACTTTAACTGAACTAATGAATACATTTTTCAAGACAGTGTCCAAGGTCAGGGCAGGCTCCATAGCAACAGCATAGCAACGACACAGTAACATGAAGGCTCTATTGTTATAACAGCTAAGTCAGCAAAAGACCAGTTCAAACTGGTCTTGATAACGGCACAATATCGCATTCCTTAACATACACAAGTATGCAGATACGAAACAATTAAAACCAATGTTGCATGTTAAAGATGGAAGGCTTGCCGTCAAATCAGATGTGTTTTAACCCAAACCAATTAGGATTTTATTGGGGTGTAATTAGATGGCTAAAGACAGATATGATACAATATAACTGTGAAGTTTCGGTCGGCCATTTTTAGCTGGAACTGGATCATTAGCTGGATTTCTTTCTCTCTCTCTCTTACATGAATCATCTATACTTTGATCTGAACTATTCACTGTCTCCCTGTCTTCATATTTCATTTTCAGACTTTGACTTCTCAAGTTATTGCGAGCTGTTTGCCTAAGCAAGAAAATCATTTCTGTGATTCTTTGAAAGCTTCAAATTGTCTACGAATTGCCTTTTAAATGACTTTCAATTGTAATCAATAGACGACAAATAAAACAATTCCTATCTGCACCTGAGAAGCTTTAATTAAAATTTCTACTGAGTTCTCGTAATCACAAAGTGCTACTAAAACCGCATGATCGATCTATCAGTCGTTCCCAGTCCTACAAGCACCAGGAACAACCCTGCTATCTAATGGCACTCTGTTGCTAATTTGGGACTCGGTGGGGAATGCCCCCCCCCCCAACCCCACCTCCCGTGGCCGCACTTAGCGTAATTTCCTGCACTGAGGAGCTCCGATGAGCAAGGGTCAGTCAGTCAATCCTTGGACCTCAACTGTTTGCAATCTATAGAAATGATCTGCAAGCAGAGATAGAGTGTAACATAGCAACATTTGTAGATGACACCATAATAGGTGGAAACGCAGTGAAGAGGAGACAAAGGGTTTATAGATGGATATAGATAGGCTAGGAGAATGGGACAAAATGTGGCAGATGGAGTATAATGTAGATAAATGTGAGGTTATCCGTTTTGGTCGAAAAAATAGAAAGGCAAATTATTATATAAATGCAAAGCAGGTCCAAATGCAGAGGGATATGGGTCTCTTTGCTCATGAATCACAGAAAGTCGGTATGCAGGTACAGCATGTAAAAAAAAGGCAAATGGAATTTTTGTGTTTATTGCAAAAGGACTGGAGTATAAACGTAGAGAAGTGTTGTTGCAATTGTGAGTCTCCTTATTTGAGGAACGATGTGGTTTAAAATAATGAGCAGGGATCTGATCGAGGTATTCATGTGGATTGATGAAGTAAAAGTCGACCAAATGTTCCTCCTTCTGGGCCAATCTAGAACAAGAGGTCACAGGTATAGGTTGAGAGGCAGTAGATTTAAAACTGAGTGAGGAGGAACTACTTCTCGCAGAGGGTGGTGAACTCGCTGCCCCATAGTGCGGGAGCCTGAATCATTAAATGGTTTCAAGAAGGAGATGGATATATTTCTGATTTTTAAAAAATGGGTTAAAGGGATATGGAGAACAGGTATGATCTGATTGAATGGCGGAGCAGGTTCGAAGGGCTCAATTGCCGACTTCTGCTCCGAATTCCTATGTTCCTATGTTAAGAAATGTTAATGTACACAAATTGGCCCCAGGACTATCAGCAGACACAACAGGACAGGAGACATAACCGACGCAGCATGGCACAAACATGGCTTATCCTTGGCATTTCCCCACATTACAGCATGGACTACATTTCGAAAAGTGCTTAAGTAGCTGTAAACCCCTAATTTTGAGGTCATGTGATCATACTGGCCTATCACCCTTTAAAGAGGCCAGACAGCACATCCTCTAATTCCTTCAGTGCAATGATAATGGTTAGCCAGTGGATTGGATGTTAGTTGGTATGGCGCAACCTGTATGTGCTTTATACCATTTGTGGAAGTGAAATTCTGAAATTCAGCATTGGCGAAGACCGTTCCATTATCCAACATGCCGTGTCTGCGTGGGTTTCCTCCGGGTGCTCCGGTTTCCTCCACCAAGTCCCGAAAGACGTGCTGTTAGATAATTTGGACATTCTGAATTCTCCCTCCGTGTACCCAAATGTGGTACTAGGGGATTTTCACAGTAACTTCTTTGCAGTGTTAATGTAAGCCTACTTGTGACAATAAAGATTATTATTATGATTATTATGAATGTGCAAACTCCACCCGGACAGTGACCTGGGGCTGGGATTGAACCCGGGTCCTCAACGCTGTGAGGCAGCAGTGCAAACCACTGTGGCACCCATAACGCAACTGTTGCTAACTTTAGGTTGGTTCAATTGGTTTTGTTTTTTTTGTAAAGGCCCCGAAGAATCCAGCACGAGTTTTAAGGATACAAAATAATAAAGTTTATTTACTATAACAATATATACATAGTAGTAGCAGTAACTTCCCTTGCTACCTTCTCCTTCCTCCTGGTTCCTGGACTGGCCAGCTTATTTATAGTAGGAGTTTCTCCGCCCCCCTCATTGGGGAAGTTCATACTCCCATAGGATTGTGGGATAATCATTAGTCCCCAGCCAATCGTCAGTAGGCAGGTTATAACATCCCTCCCCCCCAAAGTCCAAGGAATCCACCGTAGGCCCTGGCGAAGGAAGGCGTCGAACTCGTTTGGCCGCAGGCCGGACGCCATTTGCACGTGGCGCTGGATCAGGCGGCGTATAACGAGACGGAGACCGGCGCTTCCGTGATGAACGGCGCGGTTGTACATCCACGGCCTGTGGACCCGAGGATTCCCCCTCTGCTTCATCCTGTGTCTCCATCTCGGAGTCAGAGTCTGCTGCCTCCGTCATGTCAGCGTCTCTGTCCCCATTCGGTCCTGTCATGACCTGCGCAGGCTTTGAGTGAGGCACCAGTGGAAGATTTGGAGGACTACCTTCCCTTGTTTCTGGTCTTTGCCGCTGTTGAACTGAGCTCCGGGGGCGGGGAATCTTTTGCGGGGATGATCTTCTGGACCGGACGTGGTCTACATGTTTTCGCTGGAGACGACCCTGGGCTTGCACTTGGTACGATATAGGGCCCGTTTGGCGAAAGATTACCCCAGGAACCCATTGGGCACCACCAGCAAAATTCCGCACGAATACTGGGTCACCGGGTGCAAACTGCCGAATCGGACGATGCTGAGACAATCCCGGTCCCTGCCGTTCTTGTGTGCGGCGTACTTTTGCGCCAATGTCCGGGAAGACCATACTAAGGCGGGTGCGAAGTCTCCGGCCCATTAGGAGTTCTGCGGGAGCTACCCCAGTCACTGTATGGGGGGTGGTCCTGTACGTAAACAAAAACCGAGCCAGTCTCGTGTCCATTGATCCGGAAGACTGCTTCTTTAGGCCTCTTTTGAATGTTTGCACTGCACGCTCTGCCAACCCGTTTGAAGCCGGGTGGTAAGGGGCAGTGCGGATATGGCGGATGCCGTTCATCTTTGTAAACCTAGCAAACTCCTCACTCGTGAATGGAGTGCCATTATCCGTGACCAGCACCTCGGGGAGGCCATGCGTGCTAAATGATAAACGCATTTTTTCAATTGTTGCGCAGGACGTTGTCCCCTGCATCTTATGCACCTCCAGCCATTTGGACTGGGCGTCAATTAGTAGGAGGAACATGGATCCCTGAAAAGGGCCTGCGAAATCTGCATGTAAGCGTGCCCAAGGCCGCCCTGGCCATTCCCAGTGATGTAGGGGCGCGGCCGGCGGAAGCTTCTGATGCTCCTGGCAAATGGAGCAGTTTTGGGCCACCTTCTCAATGTCGGTGTCGAGGCCTGGCCACCAGACATAACTCCGGGCCAACATTTTCATCTTGGTCACGCCCGGATGCCCATTGTGCAAGTCTGATAATATCAGCTTCTGGCCTTTTTCCGGGACAACCACACGCGTCCCCCACAAGAGGATGCCGTCTTCCACGCTGAACTCTGACAGCTTGGAGGAAAATGCCCGTAACTCGCCTGGGAGCTGTCTATGCTGCCCACCATACAGGACTATGTGCCGAACCTTTGACAGGACTGGCTCCGTCTGGGTCCACTCACGGATCTGTGATGCCGTGACAGGCAAGGTGTCCATAAAATTTAGGGTTGCGACCACCTCATCGGTCGTGGGGGTCGACATGGGGCCGGTCGATAAAGGCAATCGGCTCAGTGCGTCGGCATTTGCTATCTGCGTACCTGGTTTGTGCTCCAGAGAATACTCATATGCAGCAAGCAACAAAGCCCAGCGCTGGATCCGTGCAGAAGCAATGGGCGGTATCGGCTTATCCTCTCTGAAGAGTCCCAGCAGGGGCTTATGATCAGTCACGATAGTGAAATGGCGGCCGTACACATACTGGTGGAAGCGTTTCACCGCGAAAACCACTGCCAGGCCCTCCTTCTCGATCTGCGCGTACTTCTTCTCCGCTGCAGTCAATGTGCGGGAGGCGAAAGCTATCGGTCGCTCGGCCCCATTCTCCATCTTGTGGGACAGGACAGCCCCAATACCATACGGGGATGCATCACATGTGACGAGCAAAGGCTTTCCCGGATCATAGTGGGTTAGTAACCCAGACGACGACAATTGTTGCTTTACCCGCCGGAAAGCGGTTTCTTGCGGCTGACCCCAAACCCAGGTGTGATTTTTCTTTAGCAGCAGGTGTAAGGGGGCCAGCGTAGTTGCCAGATTGGGGAGGAACTTCCCGTAATAGTTTACGAGACCGAGAAAAGAACGAAGATGCGAAGTGTCAGTCGGGGTGGGGGCATGTTGAATTGCACGCACCTTCTCTGCGACAGGGTGCAGACCCTCGCGGTCCACCCGATAACCTAGGTAGACTACTTCTTTTGCCTGAAATACGCACTTTGTGTGACGTAAACGGACTCCAGCCTCCGAAAGGCGTTTAAGGACAGCCTCCAGATTTTCCAAATGCTCTTGCTCCGACGTCCCTGTAATCAACACGTCATCTAGGTAGACAGCCACACGTGGTAAACCTCTCAAAATGCCCTCCATAACACGTTGAAAAATTGCGCAGGCAGAGGATACTCCAAAGGGCAACCGTGTATATTCATACAGGCCCCGGTGTGTGTTAATTGTTACATATGGTCGGGAGGCAGGGTCCAGCTCCAACTGCAGGTAGGCGTGACTCATATCTAATTTTGTGAATGAGAGTCCGCCTGCAAGTTTCGCGTAGAGATCCTCTATGCGAGGCATTGGGTATCGGTCGAGTCGGGAAACTGTATTCACTGTAAGTTTATAGTCGCCACACAAGCGAACTGTGGCATCTGGCTTCATTACTGGCACAATTGGTGCTGCCCAGTCAGCAAAACGGACAGGCCTGATAATACCCAAACTCTCCAAACGAGTGAGCTCCCCTTCTACCTTCTCGAGCAAAGCGTAAGGCACTGGGCGCGCCCGGAAATAGCGCGGTGTGGCTCCTGGTTCAACTTGGATACGGGCTACGGCCCCTTTTATTTTCCCCAGACCAGGCTGGAATACCTCTGGGTATCGTCCTAGCACCTCAGTCAACCCTCCAGAAACTGTTTGGAGGATGTGCTGCCATTGCAACCGCAAATGGCGCAACCAGTCCCGACCCAACAGGCTGGGCCCATGGCCACGCACTACGATAAGTGGGAAACGCCCCTCCTGGCGTCCATAGACAACAGGGGTCATTGTAGTTCCTGCAATGTCCAGTGGTTCCCCCGTGTAGGTGGCCAACCTGGCCTGTGAGTCAGTTAGTGTAAGGGTCTGTATACCCTGCTTGATGCGGTCGAATGTCCTCTGGGCGATCACGGAGACCGCTGCGCCAGTATCCAACTCCATCTCCAGCGGGTGGCCATTGACCCGTACTGTCACCTTAATGGGGGCCACACGGGGAGCTGCCACACAATGCAGCTGCAGGCAGTCGTCCTCCGTCTCCACGTCCTCAGGAGTGGTCGCCGCAGGTTCATCCACATGGAAGGTACGGCCTCTGGGCTGGTCCCAGTTACGGCCCCTGGGCTGGTCCCAGTTTCGGTCGGAACGACGGCGCCTCTGGCGTCCCCAGGACCGCCGTCCGCGACGGGGTCGGCGCCTACAAGTCTGACACGGACATGGCTCCTCATCCATTGGCTCTGGAGAAGGCTCCCTTCGGGGAGGAATGTCCGATGGCCACTGGCGTCGGTCTGGTCGTTGCCTCGCCCAAGGTACCGCAGGAGTGCGGGGGGACGTTTTTGGGCGGAAAGGGTTTCGCCCCAAGGCATGCACTTCCATTCCCTGTAGCTCCTGTACTCCTCGCTCTGCGCTCTCTCGGGACAAGACAATTTGTATTGCCTGTTGAAAAGTCAATGTTGGCTCCGCTAACAACTTTCTCTGGGTGGCCGCATTGTTAATACCGCAAACCAAACGGTCGCGTAACATTTCTGACAAGGTCTCACCATAGTCACAGTACTCCGCAATCCCGCGTAGCCTGGATAAAAAATCGGCAAGGGATTCTCCAGGGGTCCTCTCAGCGGTATTAAAGCGGTAACGCTGGACTATCGTGGACGGGGTTGGGTTAAAGTGTTGCCCCACTATATTCACAAGTTCGTCAAACGTTTTGGTGTCCGGCGCAGCTGGGTACGTAAGGCTCCTAATCACCCCAAACGTATGCGGCCCGCAGGCGGTGAGTAATATGACCACCTGGCGCTCGTTTTCAGTGATATTGCTTGCCCGGAAATAGTAACGCATCCGTTGCGTGTACTGGTTCCAGCTTTCCAGCGCAGCATCAAAAACATCCAAACGTCCGTACAGAGGCATGGTATAATGGAAAACAACTTCCAACCTGTATCCAACAAAAATCCAGGGAGGTGGCTTCAGCAGTGTAGACAGCTATTCACTTTTACCTTCGTCGCCAGTTTTGTAAAGGCCCCGAAGAATCCAGCACGAGTTTTAAGGATACAAAATAATAAAGTTTATTTACTATAACAATATATACATAGTAGTAGCAGTAACTTCCCTTGCTACCTTCTCCTTCCTCCTGGTTCCTGGACTGGCCAGCTTATTTATAGTAGGAGTTTCTCCGCCCCCCTCATTGGGGAAGTTCATACTCCCATAGGATTGTGGGATAATCATTAGTCCCCAGCCAATCGTCAGTAGGCAGGTTATAACAGTTTTATAACCTTTGCTCTAGAGTCGCCAGGTATCTTTATGATACCGCCACGAGGTTTAAGTTCAAGTAATGATCAATAACGCAAGACACCAATTAGTAAGATTCAAATCAAAACACATTTATTATACGCAGTAAATCGCTACTCATGCCAAAACTCTACTTTCTAGGCTATTTCTATAACTAACAGGCCTATACTTAGCTTCGGACTGGCCCACCAGGTCAGGGGAACAAATAGCCTTTCGTTCAGGTCCTGAGTCTGTGGGATTCGAAAGCTGGTATGGACTGGTAGCTAGGAGCGCCTATCTCGTAGCGAGCGTTGACTGGAGACTTACTTGCTTGGAGGCAACAAGACAGGTCACTGTCAAGGGTTGGTTCAAGTTGCTGAGTGACCCTGCCAAAGAAGAACGATTTGAACTTGGGGGCTTTACTTTATAGTCCCCAGGGGCTTCCCGCCCTTCGGGGCGGACCCCGTACCTGGTTCCAAGTGATTGGACTACTTTCCAATCACTTGGATCGATTTCTCCAATGCTGGAGCGGTTCCCTGATCGCTGGGTGGTCCTAAGTGTCCGTTGGCCTTCCTTTGTCTTGGCTCCTGCTGGCGCCGAGGAGTCTGGCTTGGCTTTGTTTACCTTAACTGTTGCCATCGTGCCTGGGAGTCGCACATTACTGTGTAGATGGCTGCTGCATTACTATGCAGATGGCTGCTGGTTTCAGTGCTGTCTGGTTGTTTTGCAGGTTCCAATATACATGATCTCTGTATTTGCTAGTCTTTGCCTGTGTTGGCTGAATTTCCCTTCAGCCTTTGCGGTTCTCCATTTTAAGTCGGGAAGTGGCCAACTCAGGCGGCTACACACCATTCCTAAGAAGGACTGAATCTGAGATGTGTTTCTGTGGGCCAGTGCTTTTTTTATTGCTCCACCCTTGTTTCCCATGGGGTGCAAACCATGTGTATGTGGCTGGTAACCCAGGAAAGCTTCTGCATTGGCCTGAAAAGTTCATTTCTCCTTCTTGAGGCGAACTTAAACCTATTGAAATTATCTTAGCACTTCTTTCAAGTTAGCTGGCAGCTTGGCTTCCGTCAGTCCTGTTATCAATATATCATCCAGGTCTGAATCTCTATTACACGTGGCCATCCTTGCAACAAACTTTCCTTTGTTCTCTGGAATACGGCACAAGCTGACAACATGCTGAAAGGCAGGCTTGTAAACTGAAACAAGCCCTTGTGTGTGTAAATTGTAGCGTAACTTCGGGCAGCATTGTCCAACTCATGCTGCTCATAAGCATGGCTCATGTCTAATTCGTCTGGCCAGCTTTTCACACAAATCTTCTGGGCGCAATTCTCCGTAGCCTGACACTTAAATCGGGATCGGCGATCGGGCCAAGAATGGCTTCCGACGTCGGAATTGGGGCAGGTGCCGGTTAGACGCTGGTTCGCGATGCTCCGCCCACTCCAAATCGGCATCAACGGGACGTGCGCTGCGCACAATCGCAACGCCGCTGGCACATCATCAGCCGGGCCAGGTTTCCGACTGCGCGGAGCACTTGTGGTCCCAGCGGTCCTGAACCTGGCGTGCCGGCTGCGGACAGTGTCCAGCGCCGCGACACTCGGCCAGAATCCGTGCTGCTGGGGCTGGGGGGAGTGTTGGCGGGGGGTGCCCACGGTGTGGGCTGTGGGGTCGGGGTGGGCGGGTACACGGTCCAGCATGGCCGACACCATGTTTGCTGGCGCGACCGGTGCAGCTTGTCGGCCCTTCTCTTGCGCGATCCGGGACCCGCTGATTATCCGCCCGTTTTCCGTGTGATCTGCAGGCGTTTCACACGGCGCCGGTGCTCGCCCCTCACTGGTACCAGAATTGGTGAGGGGTTCCCACCGATTTTCCTGTCGTTAAATACCAACGGATCCCCCATTGCCGCTGGCACTTAGCCTCAGGAACGGAGAATTCCACCCCCTATCTTTGGAATGGGGTACTTGTCTGATTTGGCAGCCTGATTCACTGTTAATTTGTAGTCCCCACAGATGGTTTTAGCACAGGAACTATGGGGGCTGCCCATTCTGCAAACTGGACTGGCCTGATGATTCCCAGTTCTTTCAATCTTTTCAATTCTGTTCTCATCCTTTCTAACAAGGCATAAAACATGGGTCTGGCCCTGAAAAACCATGGGGCTGCCTCTAGATCTAGGTGGATCTTTATCTGCAGGACTTTAATTTTCCTTAGGTCATCATAGAATCATACAGGGCGGCACAGTAACACAGTGGATAGCACTGCTGCCTCACGCTGCAGGGTCTCAGGTTCAATTCCCGGCTTGGCTCACTGTCTGTGCGGAGTCTGCAAGTTCTTCCCATGTCTATGTGGGTTTCCTCCGGGTGCTCCGGTTTCCTCCCACAGTCCAAAGACATGCAGGTTAGGTGGGTTGGCCATACTAAATTGTCCTTCATGTCCAAAAAGGTTAGGTGGGGTTACAGGACTAGGGGGGCAGGGGTGGACTTAAGTGGGGTGCTCTTTCCAAGGCCGGTGCAGACTCGATGGGCCAAATGGCCTCCTTCTGTACTGTACATTCTATGATTCTAATGTTGCTAACTTTTGCCTTAGTTTAATTGCTCTGTTTTATCACCTTTGCTCTTGAGTCGCCAGGTATCTTTATGATACCGCCACATGGTTCAAGTCTGAGTAATGATCAATAATCCAATACACCGCTTAGTAAGATTTAAATCAAAGCACATTTATTATACACAGTAATCACTACTCATGTACAAATTCTACATCTAAGCTACTTCTACAGCTAACAGGCCAATACTTAACTTGGAACTGGCCCACCAGGTCAGGGAAACAAATGGCCTTTTGTTCGGGTTCTGAGCCTGCGGGATTCGAAGTTGGTACAGATTGGTAGCTAGGAGCGCCTATCTCGTAGCGAGCGTTGAAGTAAGACTTACTCGATATCAACGATGGCTGGACCGGTCACTGTCAAGGGTTGGTTCGCGTTGCTGAGTGACCCGGTCCAGAAGAGAAGCAGAGGGGCGATTTGAACTTGGGCTTGATTCTTATAGTCCCCAGGGGCTTCCCACCTTTCGGGGCGGACCCTGTACCTGGTTCCAAGTGATTGGACTTTGTCCCAATCACTTGGTTTGATTTTCTCCAATGCTGGAGCGGTTCCCTGATCGATGGGCGGTCCTGAGGTGGTCGTTCACCTCCCATTGTGTCGGCTTCTGCTGGCGCCAAAGAGTCTGGTTTTGCTTTGAGTCTAAATGTTGCTCATTGTTCCCGGGGATTGCTCATTAGTATGCAGATGGCTGGTGTTTTGTTATGCTGATGGTTGCTGGCATCGATCTTGTCTGGCCTTTCCAGAGGTAAATACACACTCAACCTGCAGCTGCTTGTTTGTGTCCTGTTGGCTGACTTTCCCATCAGCATTTGCCGTTCGCCATTCTAAATTGGGAGTGAGCCATTTTAACTGGCTACACTATGACCCGGATTCGAACCCGGCCCCGGGTCACTGAATTGAACCCAGGTCCCTGGCGCTGTGAGGCTGCAGTGCCGCCTCAAAATAGTGGTGCGGTTCATCAGTTAGGGCAGGAAGCTGCAGTCAGCAATGGTGCCAAAGGTGAAGACGCTAGTTTTAAATGGGAAGTAAATGGAGCAGCAAGCAGAGTCAGAAGATTTAGCACAGTGAATGCAAGACCAAGGATTTAAGTAGAGTGTTAATGTACGGGGCTAATCATTCCCTAGAAGCTTGCAGAATGCATCTAAAACTACATCTCTGCACTTCTTTATTAATTCTAGTGGGGCTCCTTTTACTTGAAAAATTTCCATCGAATTTAATTGAATTTCTTTGAGTCAGTTGCGGCCCAGTAGACTTGGTCCTGAGCTTGATGCAACTATTAGTGGGTGTTGGGCAGATTGCTGCTGATACCTCACTGCTTCGGTGTTGGTACCCATCATCTTGATGGCTATTCCTGTATCAGTCGCCAATTTTGCTGATGTATTCCTTAAACCCCAAAGCTGAACCCCTTCTCACAAGTACCTGTTGTGTGTTCCCCGGTTACATTAACAGCTGCTCCCGTGTCTACTTCCATCTCTATAGGTTTACCATTAACCGGAACCACCACCGTGATGGGGACTACCTTGTCCTCTTTCATGTTGTTCAGTGAAAGAACACTCAAATCATTTGTAGGGAACTTTGAGCAACGTAAAAGGGGGCAAGGTATCATAGTGGTGGTTTTGGTTAATGGTAAACCCATAGTTTAAAAGACACTGTGTACATGCGATGAGCCTTTAGCACTGAGCAGGCTTGGTTTGCTCTTACACCTATGCCACAAGTGCCCCTTCCTGTGGCCGGAATAGCATTCTGCTTTCTTAAATCTGCAAGCTTCTGGGAAATGATTACCCCCGCACGGGTAACACTCTACTTCAATCCTTGGTGTTGCTATCGTCTTCACTTTTGGCGCCACTGCTGACTGCAGCCTTCTGCCCTAACTGATCAACCACACCATCATTTTGCACGCTCTGAAACTCCTGTGCGCCCATCTCAGTGCTCTCCATCGTTAGCGCTATCTCCAGTGCCTGTTTAAAATTGATATTTCTCTCAGCTAACAGCTTTCTCTGGGTGGTCTCATTATTGACTCCACAAATGAAGCGATCTCTCAGTATATCATTCAGGTGGCCCCGAAGCCTCAGTGGTTTTGCCTTCGATTTGCCTTAGCTTCATAACGTAGGTTGCAAATGTCGCTCCTGGGGCTCGCCCCGTGGAATTAAACTTAAAACGCTGTAGGATGACTGAAGGCTTTGGACGATAATGTGCTTTCCACTATCTCTGTGAATCAACTAGAATTGGGTGCTTTTGGGGAGGTAAGGCTGTGGATTAGACTGGAGACCTGAGTCCCACCCATGCTTAAAAAGATTGCCTTCTTCTTCCCCTCCTCGTCTATTCCACTGGCCATAAAATAGTAACATAGACATTCTATATACTGTGTTGAATCCTCAATGGAGGCATCAAGGGGATTTAATTGGCTGAATAGAGGCAGTTTTCCTGCAGCACACTTCTGTTTTGCAACCTGACTTCGATCTCAATGGGTTCTGTATGCAAAGTCTTGGGACGACACATCCTCTGCTTTATCCTCATCGCCAATGTGATAACTTTGCTCACCAGTTCGGCGCAGGTTCGATCCCTGCTCTGGGTCTCTCTCTTCGCGAAGTTTGCACATTCTCCCCGTGTCTGCGTGGGTTTCGCCCCCACAAACCAAAGATGTGCAGGGTAGGTGGATTGGCCTCTTAATTGGACAAAATGAATTGGGTACTCTTAAAAAAATTTTTAAAAACAAAACAAATTTGCTCACCAGCCAGGTATGAAACAAAATTAACTATGGTAGTCAAGGAGGAGTCCGGAAAGAAGAGTAAAAAATGGTTTATTGTCAACACTTGGTTTAGGAAACTTATATACAAGCAACAGGCCAAGTCTCGGCTGGGATTATTCTGGAATTCCGGATCCTATTGGGCTGGGTTTTATTTTGTGGAATTAATGAGCGCGCTGATGGTCCTCAGCGTGGGCGCCCGTGCTCCACGAGGCTCACGGGGAGATTAATCGGGTCTCGTGGGGGTTATAACATTGATGTTTATTTACAACATACTATCTTACAGAGACTTGCAACTTTGTGGCTGCCAATCAGCCTCCAGAATCGACCTGAGGCAAGAGCCCACGCTTCCTGGGGCGAATCCCAACCCCGGTCCCCTGATTGGTTTTTCCAGGTCATGTGACCCTATAGGCCGATCGCCCCTTCAAGGGGCCAGACACCACAGGTGTGATATCAATGTAAATTCTTTCTTTTTCTTAGTTCTCTGATGTAAAGTCATCTCATGCAAAATGTTGGACCCAGTGCGCTCAATATGAAACAGCTCAGTGTATAAAATATGTCAGGAATTTATCCCAACCCACCTCCTCCGAAAAACTAACTAATTTAGATTCCCCACCCACCGCTCCTATCTTGCCCATCATTAGCGGTAACCTAACCATTTCTCTTTTTGGTCCCAACATGCCAAGTGTCATACCCTGGCCAATAATGTGGCACAGCAATCCACCCACAGGCCCCGATAGCTGAGACATGTGGGAAGAAGTGGATTTACTTGACGTCTGATTTTACCCTGTCTGGCGACGAGGAGGAACTGGTCCCACTTTTTTCCACCTTCCTCCACGCAGAGTTCACTAACTCACAACCTGTGAATGGCGTGGATTTGAGCACTCAAGTAACTGCTGGCGTGGCTTTGCTATTTCTTATTTTGGTTTCTGAGGTACAGGTTTAAAGTAACAATAATAATTAAGTAATAGTGATAATAATAAAGCAGCAATGAGAGTATTAATTTGTTCAGATTTAGTGCTTGTTAGTTGACATGGTTCTTTCAGCGCGGGAGTTGTCTGGAGTAGAGTATGTAGGCTGGATTAGTTCTGGTGCAAGGGTGCATGGTCCTGAGTCCATGCTATCCCAAAGATCTTTTACATTAGGTGAAGTTTTGGCCCGTAAAATACTCAGGCTTGCGCTTGGATGCTGACTTCCTGTTGAACAGGTCGAGTGAAACACTTGGTACAACAAGAGGAGGAGTTGTTAATCCAAAGTTTGGTTTAAGTGGAATTCGTATCTAGGGAAATCATGTACTGTACAGAGTTCAAATCCATTATCCCAATCCTAATGAATGAGCATTCCACCAGGGTGTGTTCCACTGACAAAGGTGAGCAGAATTCTCATTTCTCACATCATTTCGACCAAGGGCACAGTCTGGCTCCACCTTCCAGAATCTGAACCAGGTTAAACTGGAATAATTTCTTTGCCGATTCGGTAGATCTGAGCCAGTGTTTATTCACGTAAAGAGAATCCCAGTTCTGCTGGAGAGCCTGTTTCCATTGGGACCCAGCCCAAAGGCAGCAAAGAGACACAACACAGTGCAGGAGACAAAATACATTCAGCACACCACAGATTTAGTGCATTCTTTGACATGTCTGGTTGTGTTGGCTGTTCTCACACTGCCTCCAAGCATACGAGGAATGAAAATGCAGATCGCTGTGAACTTTCAAAGTGGGGTCCAGCAGGAAGCAATTTAAAATGAAATGCTGGCTTAGAGTTGACATTAGCTGGCAGATCAAGGCTTAAAATATAATTCTGGCCCATTTAAAATAAACAGACAATAGTCGGTGTTAAAATAATGGGCAAAGGAACACCATGCAGATGTGTTAAACAGGCAGTGGTCATTTCTGTGCAATGATGTTTGTGCCATGAGTATATAGGAAACTATGGTAAATAGAATGGAACCATAGAATTCCTACAGTGCAGAACCTTTGACCCATCGAGTCTGCATCTATCCTCTGAAAGAGCACCCTACCCAGGCCCACTCCCCACCCCATCCCCGTTACTGCACATCTTTGGACACCAAGGGGCAATTTAGTGTTGCCAATCCGCCGAACCTGCACATCTTTGGACTGTGGGAAGAAATCGGAGCACCCGGAGGAAACCCACCCAGACACGGGGAGAACATGCAAACTCCACACAGACAATCACCCAAGGCCAGAATTGAACCTGGGTCCCTGACGCTGTGAGGCAACCACATATATTACTCTGGAGACTGTAATGGGCCGGGTCTGATTTTGGAACATTCTACTGAATTCCTAAGTCATTGTTTCGGACAATGTTCAGAAAAAGTAAGATTCCAGTTACACCGAAAAGAGGAACACGGCACAGGGTGAATAGTACTCCTGGCAACCACCCATTAACAAAGAACAAAGAAATGTACAGCACAGGAACAGGCCCTTCGGCCCTCCAAGCCCGTGCCGACCATACTGCCCGACTAAACTACAATCTTCTACACTTCCTGGGTCCGTATCCTTCTATTCCCATCCTATTCATATATTTGTCAAGATGCCCCTTGAATGTCCCTATCGTCCCTGCTTCCACTACCTCCTCCGGTAGCGAGTTCCAGGCACCCACTACCCTCTGCGTAAAAAACTTGCCTCGTACATCTACTCTAAACCTTGCCCCTCTCACCTTAAACCTATGCCCCCTAGTAATTGACCCCTCTACCCTGGGGAAAAGCCTCTGACTATCCACTCTGTCTATGCCCTTCATAATTTTGTATACCTCTATCAGGTCGCCCCTCAACCTCCTTTGTTCCAGTGAGAACAAACCGAGTTTATTCAATCGCTCCTCATAGCTTATGCCCTCCATACCAGGCAACATTCTGGTAAATCTCTTCTGCACCCTCTCTAAAGCCTGCACATCCTTCTGGTAGTGTGGCGACCAGAATTGAACACTATACTCCAAGTGTGGCCTAACTAAGGTTCTATACAGCTGCAACATGACTTGCCAATTCTTATACTCAATGCCCCGGCCAATGAAGGCAAGCATGCCGTATGCCTTCTTGACTACCTTCTCCACCTGTGTTGCCCCTTTCAATGACCTGTGGACCTGTACTCCTAGATCTCTTTGACTTTCAATACTCTTGAGGGTTCTACCATTCACTGTATATTCCCTACCTGCATTAGCCCTTCCAAAATGCATTACCTCACATTTGTCCGGATTAAACTCCATCTGCCATCTCTCCGCCCAAGTCTCCAGACAATCTAAATCCTGCTGTATCCTCAGACAGTCCTCATCGCTATCCGCAATTCCACCAACCTTTGTGTCGTCTGCAAACTTACTAATCAGACCAGTTACATTTTCCTCCAAATCATTTATATATACTACAAAGAGCAAAGGTTCCAGCACTGATCCCTGTGGAACACCACTGGTCACAGCCCTCCAATTAGAAAAGCATCCCTCCATTGCTACCCTCTGCCTTCTATGACCTAGCCAGTTCTGTATCCACCTTGCCAGTTCACCCCTGATCCCGTGTGACTTCACCTTTTGTACTAGTCTACCATGAGGGACCTTGTCAAAGGCCTTACTGAAGTCCATATAGACAATATCCACTGCCCTACCTGCATCAATCATCTTAGTGACCTCCTCGAAAAACTCTATCAAGTTAGTGAGACACGACCTCCCCTTCACAAAACCGTGCTGCCTCTCACTAATACGTCCATTTGCTTCCAAATGGGAGTAGATCCTGTCTCGAAGAATTCTCTCCAGTAATTTCCCTACCACTGAAGTAAGGCTCACCGGCCTGTAGTTCCCGGGATTATCCTTGCTACCCTTCTTAAACAGAGGAACAACATTGGCTATTCTCCAGTCCTCCGGGACATCCCCTGAAGACAGCGAGGATCCAAAGATTTCTGTCAAGGCCTCAGCAATTTCCTCTCCAGCCTCCTTAAGTTAATTAAGGAGTTAATTAATTAAGTCCGATTGCAGATGCATTCAGGAGAGTCCTGCTGAGGTTACTGTGATGAACAAGTGAGGATAACATTGTCGTTGTCGATTTGCACAGGTTAGGTTCCATTCTCTGGTCCTGAAGACTAAGGAAAGGTGGATGGTGCTGTGCACTTTTATCATACTGTTCTTAAATATCACATAATGATATTGGTATATCAATATTGGTAAAATTAATGTTTTCCTGCTAAATGTGACAATAAAGATGATATTAAAAATATATATTATTGATACAAGTAGGCTTACATTAACATTGCAATGAAGTTACTGTGAAAACCCCCAAGTCGCCACACTCCTGCGCCTGTTCGGGCACACTAAGGGAGAATTCAGAATGTCCAATTCACCTAACAAGCACGTCTTTCGGGACTTGTGGGAGGAAACCGGAGCACCCGGAGGAAACCCACACAAACACTGGGAGAATGTGCAGACTCCGCACAGACAGTGACCCAAGCCGGGAATCGAACCTGGGACCCTGTCGTTGTGAAGCAACAGTGCTAACCACTGTGCTACCGTGTCTCACATAGTCGTGTGGTGTGATGTACAAAATCAATGTGTTCCATTACTGCGGAATATCAGGTTTTGCATGCACACAGTGTTTTCTTCCACATTGAACCAATTTTGTTTTATTCGTATGGGCGGGTTAGCAGTTATAATTCAATGTCGAGGTTAGCAATGTTGGGGTAGGAAATAATTAACTCTCAAGGGCTGTTTCAGTTAGTAATTGTGGGTTAACTGGTTAGGTACATCCCTGGGTGTATAAACAGATGTGACGGTGCTCAGGATATTATGTCGTTGGGAATAAAGCTCTTTCGGGAAGAAGGCAAGACTTTGGTCTCTATATTAACAACTTAGCCACTGGAGTTTTACAAGCAATCCACTTAAGGAATATGGCTGTTGCAGTGTGAATGGTCGTGATGCCACACCAGGAATGGATCTCTCGGGGCAGGAGTTCAGGAAGCGGGCGATTGTCTGACACAGTCACAATTTGAGCGGTTCCTCATGTTCCATCTGTGGAGCAAGTGACCCCATCGTCCCAGGCCCATCCCCAAGGCAGTTGAGGGTTGTCCAGGGATTCTGCGGAAGGTTTAAACCTGAGACGTCACCATTAGGCTCAGTTACCAGGTTGCGGTCGGTGATGTTTATGGTCAATTGGGAGCTGCACCATCAGGGCGGCACGATAGTACAGTGGTTAGCACTGTTGCTTCACAGCGCCAGGGTCCCAGGTTCGATTCCTGGCTTGGGTCACTATCTGTGCGAAGTCTGCACGTTCTCCCCGTGTCTGCGTGGATTTCCTCCGGGTGCTTCGGTTTCCTCCCACAAGCCCCAAAAGTCATGCTTGTTAGGTGAAATGGACATTCTGAATTTTCCTTCTGTGTACCCGAACAAGTGCCGGAGTGTGGCGACTAGGGGCTTTTCACAGTAACTTCATTGCAGGGTTAATGTAAGCCTACTTGTGACAAGAATAAAGATTATTACAAACTAGGCGAGGCTGTCGTTAGATTGTTCAGCGTGATGTGTGTTCCAGTAGGTGTCACAGAATTCCAGTGGGAGCGTGGATTTGTTTTTGAGGTTCTGTATCAATGGGAGTGCTTCATTAGCCATCAGCTGGTGGTGTTCTTTGAGAAGAATGTTTTACCCTGCGGACATCAGGTTTAATTTGTGCCAGCACATCAAAGCAAACATTTGGATGGGTTCAAAATGGTCCAATTCAGTAGCTTTGTTCTGTTCATCTGCCCTGATCCCAAATTATACTCACACCCTTGATGGTATTGCCGTTACTGCAGTCTGATTTCATGGCTGTTTGAATTTTTGGAAAATCTAAGCATGGACAGGGACTAAAATCCTGTGCCAGATTGCCACTGTGGTACTGATTTCCCTCTGCTCTAACTACCCTCGTGCAAATTCTTTGGGTGAGTGGGAATAATTCAGTCAACTTTACCGCCCCTGCGAGCAGCAGGGTGGCGCAGTGGTTAGCACTGCTGCCTCACGGCACCGAGGACCCGGGTTCGATTCCGGCCCCGGGTCACTGTCCGTGTGGAGTTTGCACATTCTCCCCGTGCCTGCGTGGGTCTCACCCCCACAACCCAAATGCAGGGTAGGTGAATTGGCTCCTTAATTGGAAAAAAAGAATTGGATACTCTAAATTTATTTTTTGTAAAAGAAAAAACTTTATCACCTCCAAAGAGTGGAGCCTGGACGTTGATGTCAAATGCTCTTTATTGTAAATGGGGAGACCTATCAAATTTCAACTGTTTGGATCATGATTAACTTGTTTCAAGTTAGCCTTTGGCACATGGGGCTCTGAAACAGAAGATCACGATTCAATCAGAGAAACTGCAAGTTCATTTTGTTAATAGGCACAGGATAGTTAATCCATTGCAGATTCAGCTTGAAGACAACTTGCCGGGTTGTCGTTGACCGCACTTTCCAAATGGGTGACCCCCTAGAAGGACAAGGGCAGCAGATGGATGCGAAGGTGATCCTCTGAGTCCCACCATCTTGACTTGGAGCTATCGTCGTCCCTTCACTGTGGGCGTACCTACACCTCAGGGCCTTGAGGAACCCACACCACATGGACGCGGACACAAGAGGCCGGCCGCCACCACATTCTCATTGGGCAATTAGGGATGGGCAACAAATGTTGGCCTCGGGAGTGACACCCACCTGCCCTGATAGGATCTCACAGATCATAGATCATAGAATTTACAGTGCAGAAGGAGGCCATTCGGCCAATCGGGTCTGCACCGGCTCTTGGATAGAGCACCCGACCCAAGGTCCACACCTCCACCCTATCCCCATAACCCAGTAACCCCACCCAACACTAAGGGCAATTTTGGACACTAAGGGCAATTTAGCATGGCCAATCCACCTAACCTGCACATCTTTGGACTGTGGGAGGAAACCGGAGCACCCGAAGGAAGCCCACGCACACACGGGGAGGATGTGCAGACTCCGCACAGACAGTGACCCAAGCCGGAATCGAACCTGGGACCCTGGAGCTGTGAAGCAATTGTGCTATCCACAATGCTACCATGCTGCCCATCTCTGCATTGCATTATTAGGGAACTGCTTTGTAGAATTACAGACCCTCTCCGGTACTTGAAAGCATAATTGAGTTTGTCATTTCTGTTCAGTACTGAGGGGGTTCTGCCTTCTCAGAGGTTCTGTCTTTTGAATGAGACTTCATCTCAGTGGGTCGCAAGATTCAAATCAGGGATGTTCACTCACCATGACCCCATGAATAAGATGGAATGCATTTACTACGCGCCAAATATTTCATAATGAGTTATAGAATTCTATATTAATACAGTGGCACAGTGGTTAGCACTGCTGCCTCACAGCACCAGGGTCCCGGGTCAAATTCCGACCTCGGGTGACTGCCTGTGTGGAGTTTGTACTTCCTCCCAGTGTCTGCTTGGGTTTCCCCCGGGTGCTCCGGTTTCCTCCCACAGCCCAAAGAGGCGCCGGATAGGTGGATTGGCCATGCTAAATTGCCCCAAAGTGTCCAAAGGTTTAAGTGGGGTTACTGGATTATGGGGATGGGGCTCTTTCCGAGGGTCGGTGCAGAGTCGATAGATCTGTAGGGATTCTGTGATTAACTATCATAGGGTTAAAAACAAAATAACTATTTACATTTTGGATGCAGAGGGAACGCAAGGCTCTCCATTCACATTCTGTGGAGAGAGAATGCAACAGAGCTTGGTTTTGTTTCAAATTCTAGCACCCGCAGTAATTTCCATTCACTTTCCCTTGCTCGACATGAATACCACTTGAATCATACTGGCAGGGAAAAATCTACGCTGACGGAAACCAGCGGAGTGTGGCAACCCTGCACATGGGCAACAAACTGTCTCATGGACTGAACTCAGAGCCTTGCATGAGGCCCCATGGGCCACTGTCCAAAGATATGCAGGTTAGGTGGATTGGCCATGCTAAATTGGCCCTTAGTATCCAAAGATGTATAGGTTAGGTTAAGGGATTATTGGGATAGAGCGGGGGAGTGGGCTTGGATAGAGTTCTCTTTCAGGGGGTGGGTGCAGACACGATGGGCCGAATGGCCTCCTTCTGCACCGTAGTGATTCTGTGAGATTGCCCACCACTGCTGATCAGCTTGTGGACGTCCCTGGACACTATTCAAAGAGGAACAGGGAAGTTCTCCCACACTGCCATTTAATATTTATGCCCCAGCTGACACCACCAATAATATTCTTAACTTGTCATTAGTCTAGTGCGGATTAGGTGAATTGGCCAATGATAAATTGCCCTTCATGTCCAAATTGCCCTTGGTGTTGGGTGGAGGTGTTGAGTTTGGGTAGGGTGCTCTTTCCAAGAGCCGGTGCAGACTCAAAGGGCCGAATAGCCTCCTTCTGCACTGTAAATTCAATGATAATCTATGATTAATCTAGGACAAAGGTTCGGCACAACATCGTGGGCCGAAGGGCCTGTTCTGTGCTGTATTTCCTATGTTCTATGTTCTAATTGTTGTTTGTGAGGCCATTGTCATGATATGCAGGCACACACACACACACACACACACACACACACACACACACACACATAATGATAAACAGACAAGCAGCTAATGGACACAGAGAACAGGACATGACCAATAAGCAGGCAGGACACTCAAGGGTGGGATCTGACTATAAAAGACACGAGGCACTCACACTCCGTCTCTTTCCACTGATGTACATCTAGAGAATCAGTCAAGGGTGTTGTTACAATCTCACACCTCCACCACGTGGCTAAGTGCTAGTCTGGTTCAGTCAGACAGAGTAACCACACTTAAGTTAGCAAAGAGTCGAACTCACAGAGAACTGTGCTATCTGTGCTATTTGATTAATAAACCTGATTGAACTAACTTCAAGGTCTGGAGTATCTTTCTGATCTAAACTGCATCCAGTTGCAGCCCGTGTTAGACCAGTGTACCTAACACGACAGCCATCTTTTATTTGTATGCAAAACAGAAAATGCAAGGGTCAGAAAACATTAGGATAAAGTAGCTCTTTTACTTTCTGATATAACCTGCCTACTTACCATTGGCTGGGGACTAATGACTATCCCACAATCCTGTGGGAGTATGAGCTTCCCCAATGAGGGGGGCGGAGAAACCACTAGTAAACTCCGAGTATAAATAAGCTGGCCAGTTCAGGAACCAGCAGGAAGGAGTATGTAGCAAGGGAAGTTACTGCTACTGCTATGTATATATGTTATAGTAAATAAATGTTATTACTTTGTATCCTTAAAACTCGTGCTGGATTCTTTGTGGCCCTTACAAAACTTTCATAAATGAATTAAAAATTATTTAGTGCAAGTGTGATGGACGCAGGCTGAATGCAAGATTTTATCTTCAGTGTCTCAAGTCTTTTATCTTCGCATTTCTCCCTATCAGGGTGTGAATCTGCCTCCTCACTTGCTCAACATCCTTCCTGTTAGTGTGAAGCACAGGGTCGCACACAGCGCTGTCCTGGAGGAGCCTAAAGCTGCACACAGTGCTCTAACTCCGATCTTATTAATGTTTATATCTAGCTCGATAATCATACCTAAATTGGGTTTTAACTTGATCTCGCTTTTCTGATCATCAATTTCATCCCTATCTTTTCTGACTTTTATTTGTCTTGTGTGACCGTACACCATGAATGTGAACCTGTGCAGGCTTCAGTTTAATCTGAAAAATTCTTTGCAACAAGTTTCGTTAATCGGAAATGAGGAATTCCAAGGTGATTTTTTACATTTTAAAAGAGATTCGTGTCCACCCAGTGTTAGCAGTCTCCCCTTTGAGACCAACTGATCTGACATTGAGTAGAGATTGAACCTAGAGGGACTGTCTGTATCGTGTAGCACGACACTGAGTGATGCTTTGCCTCACTGACTTATCGCAGAGGCTGCAATACAATTCTTTTTAAGGGCACATGTTGGTTAATTCGTTGCCGAATTGGTTCAAAGACAGCTTACCAAGATTTCTTTGTCAGAACCTTCCAAACCCACGACCTCTACCACCTCGAAAGACAAGGGCAGCAGACATATGGAAGCACCACCTGCAAGTTCCCCTCCGAGCCACACACGATCCCCAATTGGAAATCTCTGAATACCTCTGTTCCTTCACTGCTCTAAGTCAAAGTCCTGAAACTCCCTTCCTAAAAGCATGTTCAAAGAAAACGACAAAACAAATCATTCTAATGTCCGGGGTCGCGCACAGCAGTGTCCTGGAGATTGATCTTCAATTCCTAGAGGCTCCAAGCCAATCTGTTTTCATTTCATCGTGAGGCTGCACTGGCGCCAGCAGGCACATTAACACTGGGGCAGGGCGACCAAGGAAATGCAGTAACAAAAACACAAATAGCCGGAATGATTCATCAGGGTTTGTAAATTGCAGCTATGAGGAGAGATGGGATAGGTGAACAGATGAGGTGAAGGAGTGACCTAATTGAGGTGGACAAAATAATGATGGGCTTAGGCAACGTAGACAGGAAAGGCATGTTTCCCCTAGCTGAGGGGGTCAATTAACAGGGGGAATAGCTAAAGACTATTGGCAGAAGGATTAGAGGGGACATGAGGACAAACGTGGTTACCCAGAAGGTGGTAGGCACCTGGAGTTCACGGCCTAGGTTGGTAGTTGATGCTGAAACACTCAACTCATTTAAATGGTACCTGGATCCGCATCTGAAGTTTCATAGCCTTAAAGTCATGGAGTCAGACAGTACAAAAGACGCCCTTCAGCCCATCGAGTCTGCACTGATAAAACTGCTAAATCTACACTAATCCCACTTTCCAGCACTTGGCCCATAGCCATGAATATTCTGACATTTCAAGTGCTCATTCACGTACTTTCTAAAGGATGAGGTTTTCCGCCTCACCTACCCTCCCTGGCAGTGCATTCTAGACCCTCACCACCCTCCCTGGCAGTGCATTCCAGACTCTCACCACCCTCCCTGGCAGTGCATTCCAGACCCTCACCACCCTCCCTGGCAGTGCATTCCAGACCCTCACCACCCTCCCTGGCAGTGCATTCCAGACCCTCACCACCCTCCCTGGCAGTGCATTCCAGACTCTCACCACCCTCCCTGGCAGTGCATTCCAGACCCTCACCACCCTCCCTAGCAGTGCATTCCAGACCCTCCCTGGCAGTGCATTCCAGACCCTCACCACTCTCCCTGGCAGTGCATTCCAGACCCCCACCACCCTCCCTGGCAGTGCATTCCAGACCCCCACCACCCTCCCTGGCAGTGCATTCCAGACCCTCACCACCCTCCCTGGCAGTGCATTCCAGACCCCCACCACCCTCCCTGGCAGTGCATTCCAGACTCTCACCACCCTCCCTGGCAGTGCATTCCAGACCCTCACCACCCTCCCTAGCAGTGCATTCCAGACCCCCACCACCCTCCCTGGCAGTGCATTCCAGACCCTCACCACCCTCCCTGGCAGTGCATTCCAGACCCTCACCACCCTCCCTGGCAGTGCATTCCAGACTCTCACCACCCTCCCTGGCAGTGCATTCCAGACTCCCACCACCCTCTGGGTCAAAAGGTTCCTCAAAACCCTTCCTGAACCCCCTGTCCCTCACTTTAAAATTATGGCCCCTCATTATTGACCCTTCAAATAAGGGGAACAGCTGCTTCTTACCCACCCCGTCCATACTCCTCATAGTCTTATCCACCTCAATCAGCTCCCCCCTCAGCCCTCTCTGCTCTAAAGAAAACAACCTGAGCTTGTCCAACCTCTCCTCGTAGCTCAAATGCTGCAGCTCAGGCAACATCCTGGTGAATCTCCTCTGCACCCTCCCCAATGCAATCACATCCTTCCTGTAGTGAGACACGCAGTACTCCAGCTGTGGCCTAATCAAAGTTTTTTTTCCAACTCCAACATAGCCTCCCTGCCCTTATAAACTGGAATTCTCTACCCAGAGTGCAATGGATGCTGGAATATGAAACAAATTTGAGGAGGTGGATAGGTTTTTCTTCAGAAAATATTTTATTGAAACATTTATAATTTTCACAATTTAACATGTTGACATTTCTAAAACACCCGCGCGGGCCGACGCACAAAATACCCCCTAAAAGACCAACAAACAATAAACCATGGCCCCCACTTCTCCCGCCCTGTCCCCAATTACTCGTATACTGAGTTCCCTGTCCTTATTTAACATTGCCATGCCTCCTGTTTTCCTCCCCCCCCACCCCATTTTCCCTTTCCCCCCCTTACTGCTGACGTTCAATTTTTCTTAAAGAAATCGATGAATGGCTGCCAACTCCGGGCGAATCCCTGTATTGATCCTCTCAGAGCGAACTTGATTTTCTCCAGACTGAGAAACCCTACCATATCGCTGACTAACGCTCCTGGCTTCAGGGGCTCCGAGTCCCTCCATCTCAGCAAGATCCATCTCCGGGCCACCAGGGAGGAGAAGGCCAGGATATCGGCCACCCTCCCCACCTTTGCCCCCGGATCCTCCGACACCTCAAATATTGCCAATTCTGGACTCGGAGTTACCCTACCTTCCAGGACTTCTTTTAAAAAAAAAAAAAAAAATTTAGAGTACCCAATTATTTCTTTTCCAATTAAAGGGGCAATTTAGCCTGGCCAATCCGCCTAACCTGCACATCTTTGGGTTGTAGGGGTGAAACCCACGGAGACACGAGGAGAATGTGCAAACTCCACACGGACAGTGACCCAGGGCCGGGATTCAAACCCGGGTCCTCAGCGCCGTAGGCAGCAATGCTAACCACTGTGCCACGTGCCGCCCCCCTTTCCGGGACTTCTGACATAACATCCACAAATCCCTGCCAGAATTCCCTCAGTTTCGGACATGCCCAAAGCGTATGAACATGGTTGGCTGGGCTACCCTCACACCGCCCACATCTGTCCTCCACCTCCTCGAAGAACCTACTCATCTGGGCTACCGTTACGTGGGCCCTGTGCACTACCTTGAACTGAATCAAGCGGAGTCTAGCACAGGACGAGGGTGCATTTAGCCTTTTCAAGGCTTTTCCCACAGTTCAGTTTCCAGCTCCCCTCCTAGCTCCTCTTCCCACTTCCTCTTCACCTCTCTGATAGGGGCCCCTTCCCACTCAATTCCCTGTATATCTCCGAAACCTTCCCACCTCCAACCCCTGTTTTTGACAGCACTTTATCCTGAAGTCCCCTCAGGGGGAGGCGAGGAAAGCTTGGAACCTGCCTCCGTACAAAGTCCCGAACTTGAAGGTACCGAAACCCGTTCCCACCCGGCAAATCAAACTCCTCCTCTAATGTCTCCAAGGTCGGAAAGCCCTCCTGGATGACTAGAACCCCAAACCTCTCAATCCCTGCCCGCTGCCATACCTTAAAGCCCCCAGCCAGCCCCCCCGGGGCAAACCGGTGATTGTCACAGATCGGTGACCACATTGACACCCCCTCCAGTCTCATATGCTGCCTCCATTGCCCCCGCACCCTTAGGGCTGCCACCACCACAGGACTTGTAGAGTACCGAGCTGGCGAGAACGGCAGGGGCGCCGTCAGTAAAGCCTCCAGACTCGTACCTTTGCAGGATGCTCCCAGCTGCCTCCATCTGCTCCCCGATGCCTCCATCTGCTCCCAGACCGACCCCTCCCCCACTACCCACTTCCTGACCATCGATATTTTGGCAGCCCAGTAATAGTTAATAAAGCTCGAGAGAGCCAAGCCCCCTTCTCCGCGGGTCCGTTCCAGGAGTGCCTTCTTTACTCTCGGGGTTTTACCCGCCCATACAAACCTCGATATCGCCGCATTCGTACTCCTGAAAAAAGCCTTTGGGACAAAAATCAGGAGACATTGAAAAAAAGAAAAGCAGTCTAGGAAGGACCGTCATCTTCACCGTCTGAACCCTCCCCGACAGCGTCAGTGGGAGCATGTCCCATCTACGGAAATCCCTTCTCATTTGATCCACTGCTTTGCCCAAATTTAACTTATGAAGCTGCCCCCCATCCTTGGCCACCAGATACCCCAAACTCCTCCCAACCACTTTAAAAGGTAGCTCCTTCGGCCTCCTTTCCTGCCCCCATGCCTGGATCACGAACATATCGCTCTTTCTCATATTTAACTTATAGCCTGAAAATCGCCCAAATTCTCCTAATACCTCCATGATGATGGATAGGTTTTTAATTAATAAAGGGATCAAGGGGAGCGGGCAGGAAGGTAGGGATGAGGTAGCCATGATCGTATTGAATGACAGGGCAAGCTCAAGGGACTGAACTACCTATCCCTGCTCCTAGTTCTTATGTTAAATTAGGGATGGGCGATAAATGCTGACACCCATGAATACAAAAATAAAGTTAATGTGATGAATCTTCTTCTAACTCTTGTGTGTGTGTCTCACTCTGTCTACATACACAGAATGCTGACAGACACGGCGTGTCTCCAGCACTTTGTCTTCAATTCAGATCTCCAGCATCATCTGCTCAGCGAGAGAGAAACAGAGAGAACTACAATTCCCGACAGGGGCTGAGAGTTCCTGATCTGCGCAGTAAAAGCAGCCCAGGGGAGGGTAAAGCAGGAAGGCAGGCTGGCCTCTTCCCCCCCGCCTACAACAAAGGGAAGGGAGGTAGGTCAGTGGGACCGGTGCAGGTCGCTAGGTAGCACAAAGTACACCGAGAAAGTGATAGATTGCAAAGTAAGGAAACGCACCTTCCGGGTTCCCCATTTTATTTGATGCATCATTATTTGATTCTCTCTAATTGGAAAGGCAGGGACAGGAGAAGCTGTGAATCAGCTAAATAGTCTCTCTCACCCCCTTCTCTTTCGCCCTCTGTTGTGTGTCCCTCTCATCACTGTGGTGCTTGTGGGTCTCTTGTGCTTCCCCCCCCCCCCCCCCCCCCCCAAGCAGGGGGAGGAGGAGAGAGAGAGAGGAGAGGGGGAGAGGAGAGGAGAGGGGGAGAGGAGGGAGAGGGAGAGAGGAGGGGGAGAGAGGAGGAGGGGGAGAGAGGAGGGGGGAGGAGAGGCGGGAGGGGAGGGGAGGCAGGAGGAGAGGCGGGAGGGGAGGGGAGGCGGGAGGGGAGGGGAGGCAGGAGGGGAGGCAGGAGGGAGAGGGGGAGGTGGGAGGGGGAGGTAGGAGGGGCGAGGAGAGGGGCAGAGGGCTGGATGATGTGGAGGTTAGCAGCATGTACTGCGCTACTGCTGCTGTTCTGGCTGTGCGGGCTGCCCTGGCCGCTGCTCACCGCCGCTACCTGCGCTCTCTACCTGGCGTCGGGAGGCCGGAGCTTCCTGGGCATCTTCCTGAAGACCATCGGCCGGGACTTGCAGTGAGTACAGCAGCGAAAATAATGTCTCCTTCCCCTGCTCTCTCTCCTCTGTGCGGCTCCCATTGCGTTTGTCCTTGGCAAAGGAGACATGATCCCGGGGGGTGGGGGGGAAGCTGATTTAATAATTATCCACAGACTTACCGCAGACAAGGCAGCTTAACACCGGGGCTTGTTGCAATGCAGCCATCTCCCTGTCTGTCTGTCTGTCTCTGCCCCCCCCCCCACGTCTGTCTCTGCCCCCCCCCCCACGTCTGTCTCTGCCCCCCCCCCCACGTCTGTCTCTGCCCCCCCCCCACGTCTGTCTCTGCCCCCCCCCCACGTCTGTCTCTGCCCCCCCCCCCCACGTCTGTCTCTGCCCCCCCCCCCACGTCTGTCTCTGCCCCCCCCCACGTCTGTCTCTGCCCCCCCCCCACGTCTGTCTCTGCCCCCCCCCCACGTCTGTCTCTGCCCCCCCCACGTCTGTCTCTGCCCCCCCCCACGTCTGTCTCTGCCCCCCCCCACGTCTGTCTCTGCCCCCCCCCACGTCTGTCTCTGCCCCCCCCACGTCTGTCTCTGCCCCCCCCCACGTCTGTCTCTGCCCCCCCCCACGTCTGTCTCTGCCCCCCCCACGTCTGTCTCTGCCCCCCCCACGTCTGTCTCTGCCCCCCCCACGTCTGTCTCTGCCCCCCCCACGTCTGTCTCTGCCCCCCCACGTCTGTCTCTGCCCCCCCCACGTCTGTCTCTGCCCCCCCCACGTCTGTCTCTGCCCCCCCCACGTCTGTCTCTGCCCCCCCACGTCTGTCTCTGCCCCCCCCACGTCTGTCTCTGCCCCCCCACGTCTGTCTCTGCCCCCCCCACGTCTGTCTCTGCCCCCCCGTCTGTCTCTGCCCCCCCCGTCTGTCTCTGCCCCCCCCCCCCGTCTGTCTCTGCCCCCCCCCCGTCTGTCTCTGCCCCCCCCCCGTCTGTCTCTGCCCCCCCGTCTGTCTCTGCCCCCCCCCGTCTGTCTCTGCCCCCCCCGTCAGTCTCTGCCCCCCCGTCTGTCTCTGCCCCCCCGTCTGTCTCTGCCCCCCCGTCTGTCTCTGCCCCCCCGTCTGTCTCTGCCCCCCCGTCTGTCTCTGCCCCCCCGTCTGTCTCTGCCCCCCCGTCTGTCTCTGCCCCCCCGTCTGTCTCTGCCCCCCCCGTCTGTCTCTGCCCCCCCCCGTCTGTCTCTGCCGCCCCCCGTCTGTCTCTGCCCCCCCGTCTGTCTCTGCCCCCCCGTCTGTCTCTGCCCCCCCCCGTCTGTCTCTGCCCCCCCCGTCTGTCTCTGCCCCCCCCGTCTGTCTCTGCCCCCCCCCGTCTGTCTCTGCCCCCCCCGTCTGTCTCTGCCCCCCCCGTCTGTCTCTGCCCCCCCCGTCTGTCTCTGCCCCCCCCGTCTGTCTCTGCCCCCCCCCGTCTGTCTCTGCCCCCCCCGTCTGTCTCTGCCCCCCCGTCTGTCTCTGCCCCCCCCGTCTGTCTCTGCCCCCCCCGTCTGTCTCTGCCCCCCCCGTCTGTCTCTGCCCCCCCCCGTCTGTCTCTGCCCCCCCCGTCTGTCTCTGCCCCCCCCGTCTGTCTCTGCCCCCCCCGTCTGTCTCTGCCCCCCCCGTCTGTCTCTGCCCCCCCCGTCTGTCTCTGCCCCCCCCCGTCTGTCTCTGCCCCCCCCGTCTGTCTCTGCCCCCCCCGTCTGTCTCTCTGCCCCCCCCCGTCTGTCTCTGCCCCCCCCCCCGTCTGTCTCTGCCCCCCGTCTGTCTCTGCCCCCCCCCGTCTGTCTCTGCCCCCCCCGTCTGTCTCTGCCCCCCCCGTCTGTCTCTGCCCCCCCGTCTGTCTCTGCCCCCCCCCGTCTGTCTCTGCCCCCCCCGTCTGTCTCTGCCCCCCCCGTCTGTCTCTGCCCCCCCCGTCTGTCTCTGCCCCCCCCGTCTGTCTCTGCCCCCCCCCCGTTCTGTCTCTGCCCCCCCCGTCTGTCTCTGCCCCCCCCGTCTGTCTCTGCCCCCCCCGTCTGTCTCTGCCCCCCCCGTCTGTCTCTGCCCCCACCCGTCTGCCTCTGCCCCCCCCGTCTGCCTCTGCCCCCCCCGTCTGCCTCTGCCCCCCCCCGTCTGCCTCTGCCCCCCCCCGTCTGCCTCTGCCCCCCCCGTCTGCCTCTGCCCCCCCCCGTCTGCCTCTGCCCCCCCCCGTCTGCCTCTGCCCCCCCCCGTCTGCCTCTGCCCCCCCCCGTCTGCCTCTGCCCCCCCCCCGTCTGCCTCTGCCCCCCCCCGTCTGCCTCTGCCCCCCCCCGTCTGCCTCTGCCCCCCCCGTCTGCTCTGCCCCCCCCGTCTGCCTCTGCCCCCCCCGTCTGCCTCTGCCCCCCCTCCGTCTGCCTCTGCCCCCCCCCCCCCCCCTGCCTCTGCCCCCCCCCTCCCCACCCGTATGTTTGTGTTTAAAAAACATCTGCCACCAACAAAAGTGCCTATGCATATCAGCAATTGTCAAGTCTGCCTTTGGGGGAGGTGTGGGCTTAAGTAGGGTGCTCTTTCCAAGGGCCGAACTGTAAATTCTATGATTCTATGAAAAGCCCTGTGGTGGTGGTGGGGCGGGGGGGACTTCCGTTACAAGGATCGATTTGAGAAGTTGGTAGCGGTGCCCTTCAGAGAAAGGGAAGGCTGGGAGAAGTTGGTAGGATTTCGCAGGCCAGATGGTGGGGGATGAATGTAATGCGACATGAATCCCAGGTCCCGGTTGAGGCCGGCATCTCCACATCAAGATTTTTTTGAACAGCGAGCGGGTGGGATCTGGATTGTTCTCTCCGAGGAGTGTGGTGGAGGTCTATGCAACCCAAGGCTTTCGAAAGGGAATATCTGAAGAGAGTTTTTATTTACAGGGTAAAAACGCTGAGTAGATCTGCGAGAGTCAGCACTGAAATGACAGACTGTGGTTTATATAAATGATTTAGACATAAATAATGGGATAGAACAGAGATACAATTGGTCATTAACTTTTGCCAAGTGGCTAAGCTAGGCCCACTCGGCCTGCACCCTGGATTGAACTTGAAGCCTGAAGCCTTCCTGATCAGTCAGCATTGCACCGGGTGGAGTATATCTCATAACCCTTCAGCGCTTATTCAATATTCTCAAGGACGTTAGCTTGGTTATGTACCGGAGATCAATTAATCATCGCGTCCAGAAATATTTTGAATGGCCTCCAAACTCTTTCATCGTTCTATTGATGGATTATTTCTTCCTTATGTGTTTTTATATTGGCGAGAGCTTTACCCACATTCTGTAGTTTGAGGTCAGCACCAGTTAAGAAACGTGATCGGTTCGTGTGATCAAAACAGTTTCTGTGTATACTTAAAAAGGCAAAACGTTGCAGGGTTAGGAGGAAAGCACAGGACAGTGAGACATATTGGAAAGCTTTTTCCAAGGGTTGATACAGGAATGATGGACTGACTCCCTCCTTTCACACACTTAAGATTTTCTGATTTAAAGCCAGTTTTGGGGAAATGTTCCACTATTGCATTTTTGGCACATGTGTGCAGCATTCACACACATGTTTTTCAACATTTCAGTCCCAGGATAGGATTCCTGCAGTACTTTAAAAAAATTAATTCGAGGGGTGCGGACATCACGGGCTAGGCAAGCATTTATTGCCCATCTCTAGTTGCCCGTAGGCAGGTGGTGGTGAGCTGCCGCCTTAAACCGCGGCACTCCATGTGGTGTACATGTACACCCGCAGTGCAGTTAGAGAGGGCGTTCCACGATTTTGACCCAGCGGCAGTGAAGGAACGTCCATGTATTTCCAAATGTGGACTGTGTGTGGCTCGGTGGGGAACTTCCGTGTGGTGGTGTTCCCATGCATCTGCTGTCCTTGTCCATCGAGGTGGCAGAGGTCACCAGTTTGAAAGGTGCTGTTGACGGAGCCTTGGTGAGTTGCTGCCGTGTGTCTTGTATACAGAACACACTGCTGCCACCAGAGAACAAGACGTCAAATATGGACCAGAAAGCTATGGACCTGAAGAATGCTCATTAATTGATGTTGTCACTCTCTCGATTTTAATGGCAAAAGTTGCGTTGGTCAGATTGGGAAGAGGAGGTGTTGGATAGGAATGTTGGTGTGGTTGTCAACCTTCCCTGCCTCATAAATTTTAGAGTACCTAATTCATTTTTTCCAATTAAGGGACAATTGAGCGTGGCCAATCCACCTACCCTGCACATCTTTGGGTAGTGGGGGCGTAACCCACACAAACACGGGGAGAATGTGCAAGCTCCTCACGGATAGTGACTCAGAGCCGGGATCTAACCTGGGACCTCGGTGCCGTGAGGTAGCAGTGCTAAACACTGCGCTACCGTGCTGCCCTTTACTGCCTCACTGTAGTTTCCTATTTTTTTCCTCCTCGTACTCCAAAGAGTCACCTTATTGCTGAAGAATCTTCTCATCTCAGGCACTAGTGTGCAGGCCTGTGCTGTCAGGTACAAGAAGGTCACCTGCAGAATAAAACAGCTGCTGCACTATTGGAGGTAAACTATAACCTCCTCCTCGTGCATCCCAACAACCCACCCCAGGCACCAGCTCCAGCAGAACAACTTCCTAATTGCACATTATTTACTATTCCCACTCAAGCCATGCTTAGGGTTTCACAAAGGGGGATTGCTAGTTATTTCCAGGTTGAACTTTCCCAGTTAGCAGTGTGAGGGGATTGATATCTCGTTAGTCTGGGCTAGATTAGAACCCAGGCTCAACAGATGAGGGCAGTGAACCTGACCCATTGTCTAGCTAGCGACGTCCTTTGTTCTGTGACCCAGCCACCTGTCAGTGCTTTTGGATTGAGACTTATCCACTTTTTATAAATTCGAAACTCTCTCTTAAATCTCACTCAAAAATAAAATTCAGCCCCTGAACCAAATTTATAACTGAATGTAGGGCTGCTGTTGTCCTTTCTTATCCTCAATCTTGGCAATTCCGCAGCACTAATAACTTTGCAGAGAGTGAAACGATATGTCTACCATCTGCAGTAATCGTTTGGTGCGGCACCTTATCGAATGTCTTTATACATGACATTTACTGGGTCCCCTTTATCCACCCTGCTTGTTACATCCTCAAAGAACTCTAATAAATTTATCAAACACCGTTTCCCTTTCACAAAACCATGTTGACTCTGCAGAAAGGTAGGATTAAGCTTGGCCGTTCTTCATCTACTGGCACAGAAACAATGGGCCAAATAGCCTCCCATGTCATAATTCTTCTGTGGTTTCTACAGACAGATGAAAGTAGCCCCTGTAGTGCAGGAAACCCAGCCGCCAGTTTGTGCACAGCAACGTCCCACAAACAACAAAGGAACAAATGAGCAGGTTGAATGTTTCAGCTGCTGGTTGGGGACACACAGTTGCTCAAGACACGGAGAACGAACATCTTCTTTTGAAGTTGTTCAATGGGACCAAGTGGAAGGGGAAGTAGGAAAAGCGTTTTGCCCTCCAGTGTTGTCAGCCCTGAGTGCTCAAGGTATTGAAGGCACCAAGAGCTCTCTGTGTTCATGTTTCTTTTTCTTGCTTCCTCGTATCACAGCGCTGCCGGCGTCCTGCTGAAAGTCAAACTCAACGTGAAGCGGAACTTGAAGCTGAGCAACACCATCCCGAAGATCTTCCACGAAGTCGTCCTGAGGCACCCGGACAAAACGGCGCTCATATTCGAGGGGACGGACGCCAGCTGGAGCTTCCGGGACCTGGACGAGTACTCCAACCGGGTCGCCAACTACTTTTACGAGCAGGGCTACCGCACTGGCGACGTGGTGGCGCTGTTCATGGAGAGCAGGAACGAGTATGTGGGACTGTGGCTGGGGATGGCTAAGGTTGGCGTGGAGGGGGCACTGATTAACTTCAACCTTCGCATGGACGCACTGGCGCACTGCATCAACATCTCCAGGGCCAAGGCCATCATATTCGGGGGTGAACTGAACACTGGTAAGTGCAAGGCTTCCATCTTTTGTAAACCAGAACCAAAAATGGTTTGTGCCAGAAGTGCCTCCCCTGAGGAAAATTCGGAAAAAAGAAAGGATATGTGAATAGTACAAAACTATCTTCCTCTGAATCTGTATGTGCAATGGCAGATGAGTAAAATGTGCAGAATGTGTACGGCCAAGAGGATGACAATGGCCAATCTGTTTGCATCCTTAGTGTCACATTTGACCCCTGAGATAAACTTTCGACCTTTCGTGTACGCCATCACTAAGACCACCTATTTCCATTTCTGTAACATCACCCGATTTTGCCCCAGCCTCCATTAATCTGCTGCTGAAACCCCCATAAAGTCCCTCGGACTCGAAAATTCCAACGCAGTCCTGGTGCCCCGCATTGGCGTACCATCCAGAAACTTCAACTCATCCAAATCTCTGCTGCCCTTGTCTTAAGGCGAAACCCCGTGCCCGCTGATCTACATTGGCTCCCAACAAATAATCCCCTGATTGTTAAATTCTCATCCTGGTTTTTAAATCACTCCACGGCTTTGCCCTCCCTGTATCAGTCACCCTCGCCATCCCCACAGCGCTCCCAAGATATCTCAGCGCTCCCAAGATATCTCAGCGCTCCCAAGATATCTCTTCCCCTCTACATCCAGCCACTTTTCCATCCTGGATTTTGAATTGATCTACCGTTGCCGGCTGTGCCTTCAGTTACCGGGGCATCAACCTCTGGAATTCCCTCCCTACACCTTTCCCACTCTACCTAGTTTTTCCCCTTTAACACACACTTTAAGCCTACCTTTATCCAAGCTATTGGTCCACTGACCACATATTCTCCTTCTGAGCCTCGGTGTCACATTTTGTTTTGCAAAGCTCCTGTGAAGCACCTTGGGACGTTTAATTCTGTTCCCGGTGCCTGAGAGTTACAAGTTGATGTTGACTGTATTAATGATGCGTCAGCCAGGTTTAACGAGAGTAGCACAACTTAATGCTGGTGGAAAGGACCCGAGTAGTTTTATTCATTCAATTCCTGACCCACCTGCTGATCCGATGGTGAAAAATGATCAGCTTCACCCGGGAACATCACTTTACTTATTCATGTTTGTATTGGATTTCTGTTGGTGCATCACATCAGCAGGGTTACTGTTGGTATTCCTGCCTTGCAGGGTTTTTACATCCGGCAAGTGCAGCAGAAAGGAAGACTTGTTGGAAATTTCTGAAAGAGGACACAAACTGCATAAGTTTGTGTTAAGGTTTTTAGAGAAAAAAAAAATCTTTTTTTTTTACATCCTTCCCCTCTTTCCAAATCCCTGCGTTACCATGACCCTCATTGTGAAAACCCGGCTGGCCATGCAGTGAAGGACAGGAATGCTGGAGTCGAGCCTTTGTTTTCTGTATTTTCAGAGAAACACACTACACACCATGCACCTCCAACACCTGAGAGCTCTTTCACTCTGCTCTTTTATATGACAGCGAGTCTCCAATTCATACCCTCCGCCTCATCACAATTAGTATCCAACTGACATATAATTAATGCTCTCTTACCTCTGTAATAACCTTCAGCACTCCGAGATCTCGGCCCCCTTCTGGTTCGGGCACCTTGAGCATCCCAGATTTTAATCACTGCACCATTGGTTGCCTTGCCTGCAGCTTCCAATGTCCTAAATTCCGTCCCAAGCCCCTTTCCGCCTCTCTCTTCTCCTTTTAAGATGCTCTATTTAAGCAACCTCTTTGATCATCAGCCCAGACATCTCCTTGGATGAATGGGTGCCAATTTTGTTTGATAACATGGCCCCGATGGGTTATGTTAAAGGGGCTATTTAAGTGCAAGTTGTTGTTATTGCATTTTCTCCAGTGGGATCCAAATCACAACTAGGTTCATTCCATCCTCCCATCCTTCGACGATGGGAAGAAAAAGTGAGCAGCAGGTTTAGCATGTGGCGGGAAAGCTGCAGTTTACAGGGCTGGTGATTCAGTGTGTCGTACACTTGCTTCTGAATCACAGGGTTGTGGGTTCCAATGTTGGACCTGCGGTGCAGATTCTTGTTAGCCTTTCACAGGATGTGGGCAATGTCGATGTTTATTGCCCAACCCTAATTGCCCCTTGAGTCAGCGGGTGTGAGCCCCCTTCCTGAACTGCTGCAGTCCACGTGATGTAGATACATCCGCAGTGCTGCTATGGAGCGAGTTCTGATGGAGTGCTGCATTGCTGCAGGTACCATCTTTTGGATGAGACAACAATGGATGTAAAAGCCTTTGTTAAAGGAGAGTTCTCCCAGTGTGCTGGCCGATATTTCAACCTTTAAACCAGGAAACTACGGCCCAGTTAATCTAACCTCAATGGCAGGGAAAGTTATCGGAAGCAATTCTGAGAGACAGAATAATAATAATCTTTATTAGCGTCACAAGTAGGCTGACATTAACACTGCAATGAAGTTACTGTGAAAAAACCCGAGTCGTCACATATGAAATGAATATGCACCCTCTGTTCCTGCACTCCTTTAAGAACTGTACCCTTTATTTTATATTGTCTCTCCATATTTTTCCCACATGCATCACCCCACACATCTCCACATTGAACTTCATCTGCCACATACCTGCCCACTCCAACCTTTCTACGTCCTTTTGAAGTTCTCCACTATCCTCCTCACAGATTACAATGCTCCCAACTTCCGCATCATCTGAAAATCTCAAAATTGTCTTCCGTACACAAAGATCTCGGTCATTTGGTCCCAATACCGACCCCTGGGGAACTCTACTACAAACCTTCCTCCAGCCCGAAAAATATCAATTGACCGTTACTCTCAGTTTCCTATTACTCAGCTAATTTTGCATCCACAATTTTGCTACTGTTTCTTTTATTCCATGAGCTATAACTTTTGTCACAGTCTGTGTGGCACTGAATCACCTGCCTTTTGAAAGTCCCTGCACACCACATCAACAGCATTACCCTCATCAACCCTCTCTGTTACCGTTTCAAAAAAGCTCCAGCCAATTCTCCAAACATGATTTCTCCTTTAGAAATCAAGCAAAACAATGCCTCTCATTTGTGTGTGTGTGTGTGTGTGTATATATTAACAATCTAATTAACATACTGTTAACACAGTGAACAGATCCTCACGTAAGATTTTGTTGTGAAAGAATTAAGGCAGGAATTGGATAAGTTGGATAATTAGATGTTGAGGTCTCACTGTTTCCTCTATTCTCTGAAACGCCACGTGTTAGTTTTCAGTGAATTTTTTTTAAGGGGCAATTTAGCGTGGCCAATCCACCTACCCTGCACATAATTGAAACCCACGCAGACATGGGGAGAATGTGCAAACTCCACACAGACAGTGACCCAGGGCTAAGATTCGAACCCGGGCCCTCTGCGCCGTAATCCCACTGCAACACGTGCCGTCCTAGTTTTCAGTGAATTTTTAACCGGCAAGTGAACAATATGGAATCGGTGGTATAAAATAGTTACTGGACTTTTAATCCCGGGGCCTGGAATAATGCTCTGGGAACATGTGTTCAAATACCAACAATTACTGCAGATATTTAAATTCAATGTATTAAATCTGCTATAAAAGCTAGTCTTTTAATAGTGATCATGGAATTATGGGGAGGATCCCATAAGACCCATGGTGCTAAGTTCACAGTGGGCAGTCTGTTTCCCGATTTTAAATAACGCAAGTGAACCTTGCAGCCAGTAATTATTCCTGGCGGAGGCAGAGCACCACGGGGGGGCCCCCAAAAATTGGCCATTAATAATATGCCAACAGCGTTTACTGTACAATTTGTATGCCCATGCTGGCTTCCGGCATGGAACACATTCACTCCGCTGACAAGGAACCAGAACATGGCATTCCGATGGTTTACACGCGATTCTCCACCCGATCGTGTTTTCCAATTCCAGCGTCGGAGAAATTTGCCTCATGTGTATTGAGGGACCCCAGTGTGCAATATGAAGTAAAGTTGAATATTATTTCACTGCCTTAATGTCCAGTTTGAGATGTTTCGGAGTGTAATTTTAGATATGGGGAGGCGATGGTGTAGTGGTATTGTCCAGAGATGCTCTGGGGACCTGGGTCGGAAATTAAAAGTCCAATACGAAACATTGTCATTCGTTGTAAAAACCCGTCTGGTTCACAAATATCCTTTCGGGAAGGGAATCGGCCATCCTGACCTGGTCTGGCCTACATGTGACTCCAGATCCACAGCAATGTGGTTGACTCTTAAAGGCAAGCAAGCCACTCGAGGGCTGTTAGGAATGGGCAATAAATGAAGGCCTCAACCCGCGATGGAGTCACATGTAGGCCACATTCTGTGAATTTAAAATAATGAATAAAGTATATGGGGGGGGAATTAGGGATGGGGGGGGGAATTAGGGATGGGGGGGGAATTAGGGATGGGCAATAAATTCTGGCCTTGCCAGTCATACTCACATCCTAAACGGGCAGCACGGTGGCGAAATGGGTTAGCCCTGCAGCCTCACGGTGCCGGGATCCCAGGTTCGATCGCGGCTCTGGGTCACTGTCCGTGTGAGTTTGCACATTCTCCCCGTGTTTGCGTGGGTTTCGCCCCCACAACCCAAAAAAAAAAAGATGTGCAGGCTAGGTGGATTGGCCACGCTAAATTGCCCCTTAATTGGACAAAAATGAATTGGGTACTCTAAAATTTTTTTTTTAAATACTCACATCCTAAAACTAAATTTTTAATTTAAAAAAACTCGACCCTGAAACCCAGTGACCTCCTCAGCCCTAATCTGACCCCTGC
This sequence comes from Scyliorhinus torazame, assembly GCF_047496885.1. Classification (NCBI taxonomy): domain Eukaryota; kingdom Metazoa; phylum Chordata; class Chondrichthyes; order Carcharhiniformes; family Scyliorhinidae; genus Scyliorhinus; species Scyliorhinus torazame. The sequence continues at coordinate 98,539,476 of NC_092728.1, read as the reverse complement.
TCGGCTGAAGGTGGCAATTCTTGAAGCTATTTTTATCCGCCCATCATCCCCACAAATGAACCTGAAATGACTCCAAAAGAGCTCCCTATTAATTTGTAGTGCCTTGAGCTGGAAGTCTCTCTCTCTCTCTCTCTTTTTCTTTTTTCTCTCTCTCACTTTCTGTTTATTCTCTCTCCCTTTCCAACCTCATCATTTCCATTTCTTTTTCCCTTTCTCTTTCTTTTCTCCTTATATCTCAGCTCCATTTCTTTTTCCTTCATCTCCATTTCTTTTTCTTTTTGCCTCAGCTCCATTTCTATTCTTTTTAATTCTTTTTCATGCTCTAACTGCAACCGAACTCTCCCCAGCTCTGTGTCCCCACCAGATAATATCCCTGATGCTACACTACTGCACAGGTTCTCCTCTGTCAGCAGTGCATCTCGTTCAAATTTAAATGTTGAGCAATCGCTTCAATTATAGCAACCTTCTTAGCTCTAGTTGGTGCCTCTATTTTTAATTCACTTACCAGTTCAACTAGGTTGTCTTTTCGAAGCTCTTTAAAATCAACCCAGAAGGATAGTATCCAATCGCCACCTGCTACCGATCACGGCCTTCTGGTCCATTCATTGGCCACCAGCCACATCGATCAGATCGAGCCATCACGGGGGTCAGCCAATCTCCAATAACCAGTCTAAAACAGCACAGCCTTCTGGAATATGCTTGTTTGAACTAAAGGCTGCTTACAGGCTGATTAAAAGTCACAGGTCCATTAAACATCCGTGGATCAAAAATGTAACAGCAAAATAAAAAAATGGGGAAATAAGGGAATAAACCAGATCAAGCAGGAAGGACACTTCCACCATCACCGGGAAGATCATCGCCCGAATCCTCGCTAGCTGTCATCTCTCAGTCTCTGAAGATAACCTTTCAGAAACCCAGTGTGGCTCCCGACTAAACCATAGAGCAGCAGACTTGATTTTCACTGCTCGGCAACTTCAAGAGAAGTGCCAGGAGCAACATCAACATGCTACACGACCTTCATCAATCTGACCAAGGCTTTTAGGAAGTGCTATGGAAGACCCTGTCAAAGGCCAGCTGTCCAGAGAAATTCATCTACATCCTCCGACTCCTCCATAACAAGATTTCAGTGACAGTCCTCACCGAGGAAAAAGACAGAAACCTTTTGAGGTCAAGACTATAATCAAGCAGGGATGTGTCATCGCTCCCACCCTTTTTTTCACCAGCTTCACTCTCTCAGAAGAGAATCTCCAAGCCATGCTTGACACCTTTGTGGAAGCATACCAAAGAATCGACTTCAGCCTCAACCTGAAGTAGACTCCAATCCTTAAGCAACTGCCCCAGGGCAAGATCCGGTCTATGTCTCCATCAAGGTCAATGGAGAAATACTTCCAAATGTGGAATATTTCCCATACCTCGGCAGTCACCTCTCATCTAAGGCTGACATCAATGCGGAGATACAACAATGTATCCAATCTGCGAGTGCCTCCTTCGGATGCCTAAGGATGAGAGTCTTTGAAGACTGCTCCTCTGAATGAATAAAAATCCCCATAATTCCTTGTACTAATTAGTCATATTATAGTGGAACCTGGGACTGTGAAGCGGTTGCTAACCTGTGTCAAGGATAAGAGTTGGGGCTGCTGCAATTTGCCTTTTGTGACGCTTGCCTTTGCAAAAGGAAAGATAATAGGCAAGAATCTTTCCTTGGATGACTTTCCCAGTGATTCCCTGACTGGTGGCATAGAGGAAATATTGCTCCACCTCACCCCCTCGTGCCACCCCCCGGCCCTTCCCCTCCCCCACCTCCCCTCCCCTACCTCCCCTGGTGGTGGTGGTGGTGCGCGAATTCCTCGAATCACCGCAATCCATGTGATGTTGGTACGCCCACAATGCATTTTTTCTGTAACGGTTTGATACAACTGAGCAACTTATTCGTCCATTTCAGAGGGGCAGGTAAGAGCCAACCACATTGCTGTGGGTCTGGAGTCGCACGTGGCCCAGACCAGGGAAGGACGGCAGATTTCCTTCCCGATGAGCAATACTGAACCAGATGTGTTTATACAACAACATGGTAGCTGGATGATCATTGTTAATGAGATTAGCATTTTATTCCAGATTTATTCATTAGAATTAAATTTCCTGGGCGGGGTGGGCGGGGGGGGGGGGGGGGGGGGGGGGAAGGGAGGTGGGAGAGGAGAAGGGCAGAGGGGTGGCACGAGGGGGTGAGGTGGAGCAATATTTCCTCTATGCCACCAGTCAGGGAATCACTGGGAAAGTCATCCAAGGAAAGATTCTTGCCTATTATCTTTCCTTTTGCAAAGGCAAGCGTCACAAAAAGCAAATTGCAGCAGCCCCAACTCCTATCCTTGACACAGGTTAGCAACCGCTTCACAGTCCCAGGTTCCAATCTGGAAGCCTCTGGTCCGTGTGCGCCAGTAATACATGAAAAGGGTCTGGCAGACAAAGGGTTAACCTGGGACTGAGTACACACATTGGTATAAAAGAACACACGACCCACACCTAGGGTATCAGTGTAGTGTTGGATAGAGCTGTGTGTAGAAACAAGCATGGAGACAGCATCCAACTTAGACCTTTACTGTACCTGTGTATATAGCTTCTAGTGGTCAATAAATACCTTTGAACTGTCTAACTACAAATAATTTAAGACCTCCCAAACTGCGTACAACACTTTAAACATGATGGCAGTGAATGGAATAATTCATAACTTCACAGAAATTGCAGAAGAAAATTAAAATCCTGGAAAAGTTCCAAAGAAATGCTTGGAAGCTGAAGGCAGAAATGAAATTCCTCATTGCAGCAGAATCCTATGGAAGTCCAGCTTCAATACCCAGAGTGACCCAGGGGTGAGCTAAAAATGTAAAATTCCTGGACAACACTAGTCTGAAAGAAAGTTCAATACTGCAGTGGTCAGAATTTGCCACATAGAATCCTGCAAGAGCGAATTGGAGACTGAGAATACCGCCCATTAAGTCTCCTTTCAAAAATGCATTCATTAATATTCCTGATTCGTGGTCTAAATGTGGTTGCTGTAATAGTTCTTGGTCTAAATGTGGTTGCTGTAATAATATCCTTCATAATGTTAAGTAATCAGAATTGTACACAGTGCTTCAGATGGAGTCTTGATGAATGTTTTATACAGCAGCAACACAATCTTCTACGGCACTAGTCTAACTCAGTGCAATGTCTGATTTCCTTTCTTTTTGTACACCTAGCTGAAGGCTGATTATTGTAAGATTGTGTCTTGAGTGGGCATTGAACACTAAACCATTTGACTCGAAGGATCGGTGACTCTTGTATATAACTGAACCAGGTACATCGCACAACACTGGCGAGCTCTTGGCACCTGTGCTTTTCTTTTCACTATTGGGATGTGAGAGTCACGAGCAAGCCAACACTTATTACCTGTATCTAATTACCCTCGAAGGTGAACCGTCTTAATCCAAAAGGTGTAGGCACATCCACAGTGCTTTTCTCTGTAGCTATCTGGTGTAACTGAATGGCTTGCTAGGCCATTTCGGAGGGACAGCAAGAGTCATAATAACAATAATCTTTATTAGTGTCTCAAGTTGGCTTACATTAGCATTGCAATGAAGTTACTGTGAAAATCCCCTAGTCGCCACACTCCAGCACCTGTTTGGGTACACTGAGGGAGAATTCAGAATGTCCAAATTACCTAACAAGCACGTCTTTCGGGACTTGTGGGAGGAAACCGGAGCACCCGGAGGAAACCCACGTAGATACGGGGAGAACGTGCAAACTCCGCACAGTCAGTGACCCAAGCGGGAATTGAACCCGGGACCCTGGCACTGTGAAGCATCAGTGCTAACCACTGTGCTACCTTGCCGCCCACATTGCTGTGGGTCTGGAGTCACATGTGGGCCAGACGTGGTAAGAAGAGCAGATTACCTTCCCCGAAGGGCCATTAGTCAACCAGATGGGTTTTTACAACCAATGGGTATTAATGAGACGAGTATTTTATCCCCGATTTTTTATTAAGTTGAATTTATTTCTCCTAGCTTTCTTGATGGGATTTTTTGAGCTCTTGTGCCTCGAGCATTATTCCAGGTCTCCCGATTACTGGTCTGGTAACATTACCTCGATATGACCGTCTCGCTAAGCCTGTGATTGAATGCAACATTTCCTGTTTCCCACACCAGCTCCCCTTCAGTCTCTCTCTCTCTCTCTCTGTCTGTGAGATTAATCATTTTGTTCCTATTTATCTTGGCTCGTACTATTGTGCTGAAGCAAACCCTGCTGGAATTGAGCTGCGATTTTTGCAAAGTCACTTCAAGTGGGCTGCTGGCAGACACTGATTGCAGTCCCACCTGATCTGTCTGAGCTGCTTTCAAAGAGATAAATATCTCTCTCTCCAGCAGATTTGCTGTGGAGTTGCTCACATTCATTCAGAGGATATACTGCGTTGTGAGGACAACTCTGAGGCATGACACCTATTGACTGCAAGGCAGGAGGGCTGGGAGGCGAGCGGGAGTGGGGAATGATGTGTTTTGAAATGTTGTTGAATTGTCCGAGAAGGGACTGTGAGGAGGCTAGGGAAATGTGGGCGCACAGATCGTTATGGGGGGGGGGGGGGGGGTCCTGAAGGACGTGGAGGACTGGCTGAGATACGAGAGGGGAGGAATACGAAGAGGGGGCAATGTTACAGAATGGGAGATTGGAAGGTGGGGGGGGGAAAGAGGCAGGAATTGGGGCAGAGTGGACTTTTAGACAGACTTTTGTAACTGGAGCAGTGAAATGCTAATAGTCTGGAACAAAACTCTGGGCAGCACATCAGTAGGAAAAGAAGCTGAAAACAAAATAAAACCAGCATGGAACATAGAACAGTACAGCACAGACCCTTCGGCCCGCAGGTGTGCAGCAAGGAGGGAAGGTTTATCTGAACATACTGGAGCTGGGAATCAATCCGACCTGCGGGCAGCACAAAGGACCCTTGTTTTTTGATATTTTTAGGTTGCAGGAACGGCAGGCTTAACGTCGACCTGAACTGTGCATAAAGTGGACCAAGTGCCCACTCAAAGCTGACACTCAGGAACTGAACCCTTTCCTCTCTGGGTCTTCATTCGAATCGAGGTAGCAACTTGCACAGCAGGGCAATGATGGATAATAGTAATTGCAATCTCCAGGGCAATGTTTACGTGGGAATTTTTTTCAACTCCATTTACCCGCTCTCTCTCCATAGCCCTTAATTCCGCGAGAAATCAAGAATTTATCAACTTCTGTCTTAAAGACACTCAACGTCCCGGCCTCCACTGCCCTCTGTGGCAATGAATTCCACAGACCCACCACTCTCTGGCTGAAGAAATTTCTCCTCATCGCTGTTCTAAAGTGACTCCCTTTTATTCTAAGGCTGTGCCCCCCCGGGTCCTAGTCTCCCCTGCTAATGGAAACAACTTCCCTACATCCACCCTATCTAAGCCATTCATTATCTTGTAAGTTTCTATTAGATCTCCCCTCAACCTCCTAAGTTCCAATGAATATAATCACAGGATCCTCAGACGTTCATCGTATGTTAGGCCTACCATTCCTGGGATCATCCGTGTGAATCTCCGCTGGACCCGCTCCAGTGCCAGTATGTCCTTCCTGAGGTGTGGGGCCCAAAATGCTTACAGTATTCTAAATGGGGCCTAACTAATGCTTTATAAAGCTTCAGAAGTACATCCCTGCTTTTGTATTCCAAGCCTCTTGAGATGAATGACAACATTGCATTTGCTTTCTTAATTACGGACTCAACCTGCAAGTTTACCTTTAGAGAATCCTGGACTAGGACTCCCAAGTCCCTTTGCACTTCAGCATTATGAATTTTGTCACCGTTTAGAAAATAGTCCACGCCTCTATTCTTTTTTCCAAAGTGCAAGACCTCGCACCTGCCCACGTTGAATTTCATCAGCCATTTCTTGGACCACTCTCCTAAACTGTCAAAATCTTTCTGAAGCCTCCCCACCTCCTCCATACTACCTGCCCCTCCACCTATCTTTGTATCATCGGCAAACTTAGCCAGAATGCCCTCAGTCCTGTCATCTAGATCGTTAATATATAAAGAGAACAACTGTGGCCCCAACACTGAACCCTGCGGGACACCACTCGTCACCGGTTGCCATTCCGAAAAAGAACCTTTTATCCCAACTCTCTGCCTTCTGCCTGACAGCCAATCGTCAATCCATGTTAGTACCTTGCCTCGAATACCATGGGCCCTTATTTTACTCAGCAGTCTCCCATGAGGCACCTTATCAAAGGCCTTTTGGAAGTCAAGATAGATAACATCCATTGGCTCTCCTTGGTCTAACCTATTTGTTATCTCTTCAAAGAACTCTAACAGGTTTGTCAGGCACGACCTCCCCTTACTAAATCCATGCTGATTTGTCCTAATCCCACCCCTGCACTTCCAAGAATTTAGAAATCTCATCCTTAACAATGGATTCTAGAATCTTGCCAACAACCGAAGTTAGGCTAATTGGCCTATAATTTTCCATCTTTTTCCTTGTTCCCTTCTTGAACAGGGGGGTTACAACAGCGATTTTCCAATCCTCTGGCACTTTCCCTGACTCCAGTGACTTTTGAAAGATCATAACCAACGCCTCCACTATTTCTTCAGCTATCTCCTTTAGAACTCTAGGATGTAGCCCATCTGGGCCTGGAGATTTATCAATTTTTAGACCTCTTAGTTTCTCTAGCACTTTCTCCTATGTGATGGCTACCATATTCAACTCTGTCCCCTGACTCTCCGGAATTGTTGGGATATTACTCATGTCTTCTACTGTGAAGACTGACGCAAAGTACTTATTCAGTTCCTCAGCTATTTCCTTGTCTCCCAACACAAAATTACCAGCGTCATTTTGGAGCGGCCCAATGTCAACTTTTGCCTCCCATTTGTTTTTAATGTATTTAAAGAAACTTTTACTATCATTCCTCATGTAACTGGCTAGCCTACCTTCAAATTTGATCCTCTCTTTCCTTATCTCTCTCTTTGTTATCCTCTGTTTGTTTTTGTAGTCTTCCCAATCTTCTGACTTCCCACTACTCTTTGCCACATTATAGGCTTTCTCTTTTGCTTTGATGCATTCCCTAACTTCCTTTGTCAGCCATGGCTGCCTAATCCCCCATCTGATAACCTTTCTTTTCTTTGCGATGAACCTCTGAGGTGAAGGCTGCAACATCTGCCACCGCGCCCGTTTCTAACTCTGGCTGGTCCGACACCCCGAATATGGCCTCCCGAGGGCCCAGGTCGAGCTTCACGTGCACCACTTTAGAGATTACCCTAAACACCTCCTTCCAGTAATCCTCCAGCTTTGGACAGGACCAAAACATATGAATGTGGTTTGCGCCCCCCCCCCCCCCCCCCCCCCCCCCCGCAACGTTCACATACATCTTCTACCCCCTCAAAGAGCCGGCTCATCCTCGCCTTGTAAGGTGCGCTCTATACACCACTTTCAGCTGCATCAGCCCCAACCTCGCACACGAGGTGGAGGTGTTCACCCTCCGGAGCACCTCACACCAGAACCCCTTCTCCATATCCTCTCCCAACTCTTCATCCCACTTTGCCTTGATCCCTTCTAGAGGCACTTTCTCCTCCTCCAAAATAGCCCCGTAAACCACCGATACTACCCCCGTCTCCAGTCCCCCTGTCGTCAGCACCTCCTCCAGCAATGTGGAGGCCGGATCTACTGGGAAGCTCTGTATCTCCTTTCTGGCAAAGTGTCGAACCTGCATGTATCTAAATATTTCCCCCTGCTCCAGCCCATACTTCGCTCCCAGCTCCTTCAATCCCGCAAAAAGACACCCAAGAATCAAATCTTTTTGTATCCTAATTACTTTCTCCTCCCATCTCCGAAAAGTTCCATCCCACTTCCCTGACTCAAATCTATGGTTCCCCTGAATCGGCATTTCCCTTGACACTGCCCCAAACCAAAAGTGCACGGTAGCCTTGTGGATAGCACAATTGCTTCACAGCTCCAGGGTCCCAGGTTCGATTCCGGCTTGGGTCACTGTCTGTGCGGAGTCTGCACATCCTCCCCGTGTGTGCGTGGGTTTCCTCCGGGTGCTCCGGTTTCCTCCCACAGTCCAAAGATGTGCAGGTTAGGTGGATTGGCCAGGATAAATTGCCCTTCGTGTCCAAAATTGCCCTTAGTGTTGAGTGGGGTTACTGGGTTATGGGGATAGGGTGGCGGTGTTGACCTTGGGTAGGGTGCTCTTTCCAAGAGCCGGTGCAGACTCGATGGGCCGAATGGCCTCCTTCTGCACTGTAATTTCTATGTAAAATCTATGTATGTAAATCTATGCTGTTGAAATTGCCTCCAAATTCTCAGCGAAGCTATTACTACCGGACTCCCTGAGTATCTCCCCGGGGCCGTCGGGAGTGGTGCTGTTGCTAGCGCCTTCAATCACTACCCAAACTCCCCTCCATTCTGACCCACTGGGAGTCAACCCCTCTGACCCAGCTCCGTACCTTCTCTACATTCGCCGCCCAGTAATAATACACCAGGAAAATTGTAACTTTTTGTTATGCTTTTATATTCTGCATGGAGAATAAAAATGGAACCAGATGATATGGGATCCCTGTAGTTTGGGAAAGGGTCAGACTTTTATTTTGTCGGGGACCGTGAGTTGTTGGTTGAGATACCCTCAATTACGACTCAGGAGAGAAGATTGATAATTTAAAGGCTTTAATTACCAGAGAACCAGACAGCTGCCGAGAAGTGTGCTCACTGCACGCTGCCTACTGAACGTAACCTTATATACAGTTCCCTGGGGGCGGAGCTGGAGTCCCCCAGGGTTCCAAACCCGGTCTTAAAGGGGCCTACGCATTAAAGGTACATGTGTATACAGATATCATTCATCACATTGGCACTATGCAAAGGAAGTGAGGTAAAGCTTGCCTTCAGCTGCTTTGCAATCAGTTAGAAATGTTATTCACAGCTATACTGACCATTGAACACCACACTGCTGACGGGAATGCAGCCATTATCCAGTGCAAGTTGATTCTTGCAGCATATGTTTGAGCAGACATGGTTGTTTTTCTGCAATGATTTTGAATTCTAAATTTCATGTCTGCCTGTAGATAAAATAATTGAACTTCACGGGACTCCTGTACCTTGTAATTCTTGACAGATATGATTAACTTGCCTTTTGATTTAATTTTGAAATTATTAGGTCATACCGAGTTATCCAAGTAAATTATTGTTTTTATTGTCTGGTATATTTTAATTTGCTTATTGGTATGTGTGCTGAAGTTAATTCATTTTGTACATATTGGGTGTGATCTAGCAAATGGGGACAGAGTCTCATAGCGCAAGATTAACCGGGTGTTTCCTGGTGTTTGGAGCGCAGAGAAACATCCCGCTATCTAATGCCCATCCGGGTAGATTGGAGGCCTCATGGGGAACGCACAGCCGAGGCCACACTTAGCCCCCGTCTTGTGCACGGAGGAGTGCTGCTCGCCGGAAATCCTCAATGCAGCTCGAGATCGCGTTGCCATTTTAAAAATGATGCCTCGATCTCGCGAGCCCCTGAACGTCCTCAAGCCTCAACTCACTATAGAGCATCCCCCAGCCCCCACCCGATCACCACCTCGCAATAAATGCTAGCTTGGCACCTTCGCAGTACCAGCAAGGCACCCTGGCAGATCACCTGCGAGCTGGCAGTGCCACCTTGGTAAGAGCTCTGCCAGGGTGCTACCCTGCCCAGAGGGCAAACACCTGGGGGCCTCCGATCCACTGGGAGATTCCACCCGATCACCACCTCGCAATAAATGCTAGCTTGGCACCTTCGCAGTACCAGCAAGGCACCCTGGCAGATCGCCTGCGAGCTGGCAGTGCCACCTTGGCAAGGGCTCTGCCAGGGTGCTACCCTGCCCAGAGGGCAAACGCCTGGGGGCCTCCGATCCACTGGGAGATTCCCAACGAGTGCCGTTCCGTCTGGTTCCGCACTTGTCCGAGGTCTCTGAGGCAAGAGGATAGATCCCAATGTCGACTGTCCCCGGGAACTGCACATTAGAGTGAGACTAGGTGTCTCGCTCTAACATGCAGATTTGGCAAAAGGTGATCCTGCCCACATTGGGTGGGATTCGCATCGCGACTTCTCACGAGATCGTGTTAGATCTGGTGAGACGTAGTGAGCCGGGTCGATCCCGGGAGCGGGGTCTCCTAGCTTTTATCAGCAACACTGCCGCTGCAAGCTGCGTTTTGGGTGCAGCAAGGCCATTGGATCGCGCCCATTGAATTGATGTCCAGGCAATTTTTCAAAAACCTTTTGAGTTTGTGTGGTTTAAAGATTGTGAGCTTTGAAGTACATTGTCGCCAACATTATTTGAAAAATATGTGGAGACCACTAATATGAAATGTGATGAACACATGTCAGATGATATTGGATTACTACTTTTGCCTAATTATCTACACTCGCTCTGTGTTTTTCGCACTGAAGTGATCTCCATAAACCTGAAATAGGGTGATTGTGATTAAAAGCATGAAGTGCCAAGTGAGAATTTTAAACCATTCTTGTGCTACAATGTTCCATTTAAAAACATTGCTCTGAACCCATTTATCAATGTATGTGAGTGAACCTGTAGCCTAACAACTGCAAAACACTCGCCGCTAAAAATGGTCCCGCGGCCCAGGGACAAGAAATGAGATGCGAGATGCTAATTTTTATCGGATTGGTAGACCAGTAGACTAGGGCAGCACAGTGGTTAGCACTGCTGCCTCACAGCGCCAGTGGCCTGGGTTTGATTCCCAACTTGGGCGACTGACCGTGTGCAGCTTACACTGGGCCTGGGCAGGGTGCTCTTTCGGATGTCGGTGCAGCCTTGATGGGCTGAATGGCCTCCGATTTTGTGATTTGATTAATTTCATCCTGCACTCTAGCTTTTAGAATTTAAAAGAAAAGTAAACTCACTTTATCCAAACTTTAGTGTGGCACCTTTCTTTCACACCTTGCATATCTTCTACTGGCGCTGTGAGGCAGCAGTGCTAACCACTGTGCTGCCCTAGTCTACTAGTCTACCAATCCCATAAAAATGAGCATCTCGCTTCTCATTTCTTGTCCCTGGGGCCGCGGGACCATTTTTAGCGGCGAGCGTTTTGCAATTCCCGTAACAGCCTCCCCGAACAGGCGCCGGAATGTGGCGACTAGGGGCTTTTCACAGTAACTTCATTTGAAGCCTACTTGTGACAATAAGCGATTTTCATTTCATTTCATTCTTCTCCTTTGAATCACAACAAGCCAATCAATTTCTTTTCCTGTTCTGTAGCCATCCTTACTAAATTGCTTTTGGTAAACATCTGTTTGAAATATTGCTCGGCTGATTGCCATAGCAACCCACAGTTTTGATTCACAGTCGTTCTGTCCCTTGCTTTAATGACCAGTCGCGTTCCCCAACATTTTGAAAATATGACCAGAATTTTACCAACAGAAAAATATGACAATTTCTTGGGTTTTCCTGACAGATGGTGGAGGCTCCAATGTTCTTTGCATCACACGGCTGACCAGGAATCATTCCCACTCTGACCTTCTGAAGGTGTGTGTTGGAAGGATTTTGAGGTTGATCATCTGATGAACACATTATAAATGCACCTTCATAGAACATAGAACAATACAGCGTAGTACAGGCCCTTCGGTCCACGATGTTGCACCGAAACAAAAGCCATCTAACCTACACTATGCCATTATCATCCATATGTTTATCCAATAAACTTTTAAATGCCCTCAATGTTGGCGAGTTCACTACTGTAGCAGGTAGGGCATTCCACGGCCTCACTACTCTTTGCGTAAAGAACCTACCTCTGACCTCTGTCCTATATCTATTACCCCTCAGTTTAAAGCTATGTCCCCTCGTGCCAGCCATATCCATCCGCGGGAGAAGGCTCTCACTGTCCACCCTATCCAACCCCCTGATCATTTTGTATGCCTCTATTAAGTCTCCTCTTAACCTTCTTCTCTCCAACGAAAACGACCTCAAGTCCATCAGCCTTTCCTCATAAGATTTTCCCTCCATACCAGGCAACATCCTGGTAAATCTCCTCTGCACCCGCTCCAAAGCCTCCACGTCCTTCCTATAATGCGGTGACCAGAACTGTACGCAATACTCCAAATGCGGCCGTACCAGAGTTCTGTACAGCTGCAACATGACCTCCCGACTCCGGAACTCAATCCCTCTACCAATAAAGGCCAACACTCCATAGGCCTTCTTCACAACCCTATCAACCTGGGTGGCAACTTTCAGGGATCTATGTACATGGACACCTAGATCCCTCTGCTCATCCACACTTTCAAGAACTTTACCATTAGCCAAATATTCCGCGTTCCTGTTATTCCTTCCAAAGTGAATCACCTCACACTTCTCTACATTAAACTCCATTTGCCACCTCTCAGCCCAGCTCTGCAGCTTATCTATATCCCTCTGTAACCTGCTACATCCTTCCACACTATCGACAACACCACCGACTTTAGTATCGTCTGCAAATTTACTCACCCACCCTTCTGCGCCTTCCTCTAGGTCATTGATAAAAATTACAAACAGCAACGGCCCCAGAACAGATCCTTGTGGTACTCCACTTGTGACTGTACTCCATTCTGAACATTTCCCATCAACCACCACCCTCTGTCTTCTTTCAGCTAGCCAATTTCTGATCCACATCTCTAAATCACCCTCAATCCCCAGCCTCCGTATTTTTTGCAATAGCCTACCGTGGGGAACCTTATCAAACGCTTTGCTGAAATCCATATACACCACATCAACTGCTCTACCCTCGTCTACCTGTTCAGTCACCTTCTCAAAGAACTCAATAAGGTTTGTGAGGCATGACCTACCCTTCACAAAGCCATGCTGACTATCCCTGATCATATTATTCCTATCTAGATGATTATAAATCTTGTCTCTTATAATCCCCTCCAAGACTTTACCCACTACAGACCTGAGGCTCACCGGTCTATAGTTGCCGGGGTTGTCTCTGCTCCCCTTTTTGAACAAAGGGACCACATTTGCTGTCCTCCAGTCCTCTGGCACTATTCCTGTAGCCAATGATGACATAAAAATCAAAGCCAAAGGTCCAGCAATCTCTTCCCTGGCCTCCCAGAGAATCCTAGGATAAATCCCATCAGGTCCCTTGTCCATCAAGTCGTGGGATGGGACTCGAACTGGATCAGAGTCAGGGACACCACCCACTGCACCACAAGTCTTCTATATGATACTGTTCCAACACTTGTTCTCCCCTCAATCCTATCTCTCTGCCCTTTTCCTACACTGTTTTCAATTCTGTCTTTTCACTTCCTTACCCCACCCTTTCTTCCTTTATTAATAATTTTTAACTGACAAATGGAAACAGATTTTCTGAATTTGCGTTAATAAAGCTTTTCTGTGAGACTTCCTTTATGTCCAGTTAGGCTTACTTGTTAATTTTTTGGATACAAAGGGAATTGAAGGATACGGGGTGGAGGGGACCAGAGGATATGGGGTTAACGGGAGTGGAGGATACGGGGTTGATGGGACCGGAGGATATGGGGTGGAGGGGACCGGAGGATATGGGGTGGAGGGGACCGGAGGATATGGGGTGGAGGGGACCGGAGGATATGGGGTGAAGGGGACCGGAGGATACGGGGTTAAGGGGAGTGGATGGTACGGGGTTGATGGGACCAGAGGGTACGGGGTGGAGGGGACCGGAGGGTACGGGGTGGAGGGGACCGGAGGGTACGGGGTTGAGGGGACCGGAGGGTACGGGGTGGAGGGGGCCGGAGGGTACGGGGGTGGAGGGGACCGGAGGGTACGGGGTGGAGGGGACCGGAGGGTACGGGGTGGAGGGGACCGGAGGGTACGGGGTGGAGGGGACCGGAGGGTACGGGGTGGAGGGGACCGGAGGGTACGGGGTGGAGGGGACCGGAGGGTACGGGGTGGAGGGGACCGGAGGGTACGGGGTGGAGGGGACCGGAGGGTACGGGGTGGAGGGGACCGGAGGGTACGGGGTGGAGGGGACCGGAGGGTACGGGGTGGAGGGGACCGGAGGGTACGGGGTGGAGGGGACCGGAGGGTACGGGGTGGAGGGGACCGGAGGGTACGGGGTGGAGGGGACCGGAGGGTACGGGGTGGAGGGGACCGGAGGGTACGGGGTGGAGGGGACCGGAGGGTACGGGGTGGAGGGGACCGGAGGATACGGGGTGAAGGGGAGTGGAGTTGAGGTAGTAGATCATCCGTGATCTTACTAAATGGCGGAGATGGCTGAATAACCAACCCTGCTCCTGATCTTCATATATTCCTGAGGCAGATGCATATTTTCTGGGTGGTCCCAAGTGGTGTGTTCAGATTTAGACCTGTGGGCATTGTGTGTGTCACACTCTGGGCATTGTGGGGAAGCCTACAGCACGTGTACTGCTGTGGGTCACGAAGGTGGCTCATCAGTTTCCCGAGGGCAATTGGGGATGGGCAATAAGCTAGAGTGACGCATATCCCTTCCTTTACCAGTGTCGTCCACATACTGTGAATGGATAAATAAAAAGGACCTTTCTTTTACCTTTGGAAGCTGTCAGCCAGCAATTCCTTTCATTACAAGGCTGACTTTGCACTTCCTGTCATGTGAGAGTACCTTTAAGAAATGGGTGTTTAAGAAATGTACCTTTAAGAAATGTATATTTATCAGTGATGTCAGAGAGTGGGTGGAGCTGGGCTGTCTGTCAGCTTTTTACTTTTGTTTTTGAGCAGGCTGCAGGGTGTGTTTTAGTTTTGTTTTCAGTGTTGGAGCTGAAGCCAGACGGAGAAGGTGTACTGTTGATCTCTCTGCAATCAAAAGACTATCTCTTGATCATTTGGTGAATTCAGAATTATAAATGTTCTCAGTTGTGAATGTAAACCTAATGTGCTTCTGGTAAAAGGTGTTTTAAGTCTTATGGATGTTAAAAGAAAAGCTTAAAGGATTACTTAGTGTTGTATTCTTCGGGGGTTGTATTTGAATTGATGGTTGCTAAGATGTTCACTATGTTTTAAAAAGGTTAACTTGAGTTCATAGAATAAACATTGTTTTGCGTTAAAAAATACTTTTCCATTTCTGCTGTACCACACCTGTAGAGTGGGCCGTGAGCTCCCCATACCACAATCTATTAAAGGTTGTGGGTCAGGTGAACTCCATGATACACTTTTGGGTTCTCTAAACCCTGGCCCATAACACTTCCACCTTTCAAAAGGGTCCCAATGGCATTGTGAGGAATCTCCCCAATGGCTGCCTGTGAGATTCCGAGAGGAATCTCCCCAATGGCTGCCTTTGAGAGGCCTCGGAGATAGCCGCTCAAACTCGGTGCTGGAGTTCGCACTAACCCAAGTCCCCATTCTAGGCATCTCGGGAGAATTGATTCCCTTGTTTTAACAACAAATGAGTCAGCACCTTTTTCCAGGAGCAGGAGCACAGGCCCTCTGCCTCCTGTGACAGAAAACAAGATCACGAGTCTACATCCCCCTTGGGGGTGCGAAGATAAAGCTGTCTTAAAATTGGCCGGCGACTTAGAGAACAAATAACTGAGCTGCTCTCATCAGGAAACCCTAAAATTCAAGCCAAATACTGCAGATGCTGGAAATCTGAACTCGAAGTGGAAACTGCTGGATGAACTCAGCAGGCCTGGCAGCATCTGTGGAGAGAGAAACAATATGGTCCTTCTTCGGAATTGCTAACATCCCGATTTCTAGAATTCACTGCATTTTGCTCCTAAGAATAGGCCTCTTTGGCCAGTGCTGAAGACTCCTTTTTCAGCTTAAAGGAAATCTTGGTGGGGATTCACCATTCAAGTGCTCTCGCCAACGGGAGAGTCGCTGCTGGCGCTCGGGAGCGAGGCCCGGTTCGCGTCTCTCTCCTTCACCGTGCTAACTTGTGCATGGAGGAGATGCCCCCCCCCACTCCTCCATCACAGAAATAATGGGTCACCCCCCCCCCACAGCATGCACGCATGAGGGGGACCCGACGGCCCCCCCCAGTCAGAGACCATCCCCCATCAGAGATCCCCCCCCCCCCCCCCCAATCAGTGATGCCCTTCAACCCCTGCTTGAAAGCTGAAGAGCAGTCCAGGCAGTAAAATGCATGATCACTGCATTTCCACTCAACTTTCCCTAACATCTGACAAAAGTGTTTAAAGCAGCAGCCCTAGCAAGTGCCAGAGGCTTCCTCTGAAGCCAAGTACATTTCAAAGGGCTTCACACCCCTTGTCAGCCTTTGAATGCCAATTTCTCATTCAATTTCTGAGAGTAATACTGACCAGTGATTGACCACTTTATTGGTTCAGACACAGCTGTTTAGGGAGTTTATGTATCCTTCTCTTCACGCTTGAATGCATCTCCAGCTAAGTGCTTTCACTTCCTCTTTTCGCAGCCGAAAACACACTGGTGTGAGTAGGGTTTGAGGACCACCTCAGTTATGCACTGACAACCTTGACCTACCTGCGGTCCACTACGCCAGGACCATGCTCAGGCAAACTTGCCTCAAAGCCAGCCCGGTGAATTTTCCGCTCTGAGTGTTGGAGCATAATGGGTTTGGGGAGGGGGGGGACTCTTGACTTCGAACCTGTTAATGACATTAACATTTATTGAAATGCTCGATTTGCAACCTCCTGTTGGCATGGGGCAGGTAATGGGCTGAGGCTGCTGGCGGGAGTTCAGAGCATCGAAAGGGATTTGACATCCACCACCAAACCTATTTGTCCCTCGACATTCCATTCTCCGCTCGATCAAGAATGCCGAGTTGAATCCTCGCATTGAGTTGAATGAAGAATCCAACCCCTTTTGTTTGATTCCACCCATCTGAAGCACCTTGGGACAGTTCACTGTGTTAAAGGCACGATATAAATGCAAATGATTATTATTATTATTGGGCAGCACGGTAGCACAGTGGTTAGCACAATTGCTTCACAGCTCCAGGGTCCCAGGTTCGATTCCCGGCTTGGGTCACTGTCTGTGCGGAGCCTACACGTTCTCCCCGTGTCTGCGTGGGTTTCCTCCGGGTGCTCCGGTTTCCTTCCACAGTCCAAAGATGTGCAGGTTAGGTGGATTGGCCACGATAAATTGCCCTTGGTGTCCAAAACTGCCCTTAGTGTTGGGTGGGGTTACTGGGTTATGGGGATAGGATGGAGGTGTGGGCTTTGGTAGGGTGATCTTTCCAAGTGCCGGTGCAGACTCGATGGACTGAATGGCCTCCTTCTGCACTGTCAATTCTATGATTATATTATTAAAGGGTATGTGGGGGGGGGGGGGGGGGGGGTGTCTGCTGTCTAAGTGTGTGAGTGAGGGTGTGGCGGCACTGTGTGTATGTGTGTGTGTTGAGGCTGTAGGACGCGGTATGTCTGAGGTCGTGTAATGGTGTGGGGGTGGTGTGTGTGTGGGTGAGGGTGTGTGGGCTGGTGTCTGTGTGTGTGTGTGTGTGTGTGTGTGTGTGTGTGTGTGGGGGAGCTGTGAGTGTGCGTGGGTGTGGGGAGCTGTGGGCGCGGTGTCTGTAATTTACATAGAATTTACAGTGCAGAAGGAGGCCATTTGGCCCATCGAGTCTGCACCCGGTCTTAGAAAGAGCACCCTACCCAGGCCCACACCTCCACCCTATCCCCATAACCCAGTAACTCCACCCAACACTAAGGGCAATTTTGGACACTAAGGGCAATTTATCGTGGCCAATCCACCTAACCTGCACATCTTTGGACTGTGGGAGGAAACCGGAGCACCCGGAGGAAACCCACGCAGACACGGGGCGAACGTGCAGACTCCGCACAGACAGTGGCCCAAGCCGGGAATCGAACCTGGGACCCTGGAGCTGTGAAGCAATTGTGCGAACCACTATGCTACCGTGCTGCCCCATTTCAGAGTGGGGTCAGACCGCTGAAGGACCCTCATTCGGGAATTTGCCCTCTGCCACTGGGAATGGGGATGTCTGGGATCGGGAGGACTCGGTGTAAAGGGATGAATTCCTGATATTAAGTGTCTCTGTGGCTTCCTTTTTTTTTTTGACCAGCCCTGAAGGAGATCCACAAACTGCTGGGGAAATCGATGTCCCTGTACTGCTCTGGAGAATGGAACGCCAGTGAGGTACTCCCGGGTACGGAAAACCTCGATCCTTTACTGGAGGCTACATCAACGCGCCCTCCACCCCCGGTCCAGAACCGAGGATTCACAGGTACACTCCTTGACAGAAAATACCCTTCGCTCAATCCCGACTCTGCCATCCAATTCTCATTTCTTGTAGATTTAAATACATACACACATCTCAAAACCACATGGTTTCTTGGGACGGATGAGGAATCCGATTCGAAATCCCAAGCCAGGTTGGGGGCAGGGTAGTAGGGGGTGTAAAAGTTGGAGGATTTCAACTCTGATCCTGTATACGGGGGAAGCTAGTCCAAGAGATCCCCTTGGCCCTGATTTAATGTTAAACTGATCCCCAACTTGGCCATAAACGGCGCCAACTTCCAACTCCCCTGTGGGAGCCAACAGCCTGCCCCAATTATTGTGACGAACACAAGTAGCCAAGTAAATTAAATCAAATAAACTGAGGGACAAATTAAAGGGACAGTCCCTTAAAGGGAAACTACCTTAAACAAAGCGAATTACAAATGGAGCTTAAAAACGTCAAACCAAAATGTGATTCAGGGGATCGATAAAGCATTGCAGCCCCTGTGCTGCTCAGCAGGCATGGAAGGTCTCGAGGGTGCCAGGGGACATTGCATGCTCTCTTTCCAGGGACACCCAGACACTCATGTAGCTGTGGAGCGGGGCAGATGGTTGGGTGGGACGACCCCCTCGATCACCAGCTGCCTGGACCTGTAGATGGCAAGTTTGGCCCAGGGAAAGGTTCACGAGGAATTTCTCCTCCTTCCCCGTCCCTCTCCACACTGAGTGATTGTAGATCAGGAGCGTGGGGCTAAAGTGCAAAAAAAACCTCAACAAAAGGTCTTTTAAATAACTGAAAAGTGTGTGTGGGGGGGTGGGGGGGGGGGGTTCAGTCTACAGGTCCACCCCACCGCATAGTAACTAACCCAGATGTGGCATTCACCATTTTTAAATTGTGATCTCCTTGATCTTCCCTAACCTATTCCATCGGAACAGGCGGTCAACTTTAACCCAACTTCTCATCGTCATCTTCCAGAGCTCAATCAAATCAGGACAAATGTTTGTAAAGTGCGAGACCCAACCCTTTCAGCTGAGCTCGACACTGAAGCTGGCTACCGTCAATTATATTACTCAGCGCCCACCCTTACTTAACAGATGCTAATTAAAGGGATCCTAAATTAAAAAGGACGGATTGATTGTACATTCTGAAGGGAAAACAAACCCCAGAAGATGACTTTTAACGACCTAATTTGACGAGGGTTTGTGGAAGGACTTTAACTGGACCCAATGGCTTCCTTCCGCACTGTAGAGATTTGCTAATTTTTGATTGGTTCTATGAAAGCAGTAGTGGGAATCCGCGTCTCCACTCCCTCCTGGTTGGCGTGGTTCCACTGACACTGGGAAAATATTCCCCTGAGATCAGATAGGAGATTTAATAAAATCATGAGGGAATTTGATAATCAATGAAGGGGAGCCGCTTGGTAACCAGAGGACCCAAATCTCAGGTGATTGGCAAAAGAGGCAAAGGTGCCGGACAGAGAGTGACGGAAACGGTGGTGCAGCGGGAATGCCAATGGCCTGGTTCTCCTGAGGCCTGGGCTAACGCTTTGGGGCCAGGGGTTCGAATTTCACCCAATGGCAGCTGGTGGAGTTTAAATTCAATGAATTGACATATATCTGGAATATGAAGCTAGTCACGGTCGTGGTGGCCATGCCGACTACTGTTGTTTTTAAAACCCATCTGGTTCCAGTGGTGGAAAGGAATCTGCCGTCCTCACCCGGTCTGGCCTACATGTGACTCCAGACCTTACGGCAAAGTGGTTGACTCTGCACCGCCCCCTCTGAAACACTCGGTTCCGGGGGCAATTAAGGATGGGCAACAAATGCTGGCCAAAGAAAGATTACAAACCTGGGAAAGGAACAGAAAAGTGCGACTAACTTGGTAGCTCTGCAAAAAGAGGCACGATGGGCCGAATGGCCTCCTTCTATACTGTACCATTCTGTGACTTTAAATGGTTATCCCCGCTCCCGTGTGACAGAGTGCGTCTTTTGTTGCAGACCGACTGTTTTATATTTACACCTCAGGAACCACCGGCATGCCCAAGGCAGCTATTGTTGTCCACAGCAGGTAAGGACCCATGTCTCGGGGATGTCAGCAAGACCAGTTAGGCTCGGCACTGCGGCTCACTCAGCCTGACCTCCAACCACAGTTTAAACGCTGCTACTTTCTCTGTCCCCTGTACTCTACCCTCAACCTTGGAACAACAAGTTCACCGCACAGTGAATGGCACAATGTCTGAGCTGTCGTCTTTTGGCAACCCCCCCCCACCCACACGCTCACACACACCGCCCCCCAACACCCGTAGTACAGGTCAAACGGAGGCTGCATCTACCCTCCCAGGTGTTGTGAAAGACCCCATGGCAATATTGAACAAAGAAATGTACAGCACAGGAACAGGCCCTTCGGCCCTCCAAGCCCGTGCCGACCATGCTGCCCGACTAAACTACAATCTTCTACACTTCCTGGGTCCGTATCCCTCTATTCCCATCCTATTCATGTATTTGTCAAGATGCCCCTTAAATGTCACTATCGTCCCTGCTTCCACCACCACCTCCGGTAGCGAGTTCCAGGCACCCACTACCCTCTGCGTAAAAAACTTGCCTCGTACATCTACTCTAAACCTTGCCCCTCGCACCTTAAACCTATGCCCCCTAGTAATTGACCCCTCTACCCTGGGGAAAAGCCTCTGACTATCCACTCTGTCTATGCCCCTCATAATTTTGTAGACCTCTATCAGGTCTCCCCTCAACCTCCGTCGTTCCAGTGAGAACAAACCGAGTTTATTCAACCGCTCCTCATAGCTAATGCCCTCCATAACCAGGCAACATTCTGGTAAATCTCTTCTGCACCCTCTCTAAAGCCTCCACATCCTTCTGGTTGTGTGGCGACCAGAATTGAACACTATACTCCAAGTGTGGCCGAACTAAGGTTCTATACATATTGAAGGGACAGGGTGGGGGGGGGGAAAGAATTCTCCCCAGTGTTAATTGGCCAATGTCTATCCCTCTACTTGGGAACAGAGTAGCGGGTGGCTTGTTGTATTGCCGTTTGTGGGAACTTTCTGTTTGCAGATTGGCTGCTGTTTTTCCTGATCTTATAGCAGTGGCAGTTAAAGAAGTGCCCCATTGCCTGGGAGGCACTTTGCGACGTCCTGCAAATATCAAAATCCCTATATAAATGCAGGTTGCTTCAAGTCTATAGCACAGAAACTAGCATCAAGCCTGTACCCACGTCCGCCTCCTCCCACGTTATGTTATCTCACCCCATCAGCATATCCTGCTATCCCTTGCCCCCTCTTGTTTATAGATTTTACTCTCTCAAATCCGTATATGTCATTCGCCTCTACCACTCCATGTGATGGCGAGTTCCGCAGCCTAACCACTCTCTGGGTGAATGTGTTTTCTACAGGATTCTTTATCAGATTTATTAGTGACTGTCTTCTATTCATGGAGGGCAGTGGGCAGCGCCCTGCCTCGGAGATAGAAGCTGCGGTTCCAGTACCACCCCAGGAGACTTTGGCGGAAGAGTTTTAATTGGGGGCGGGTAAGTGGTGGCACGTTCTGGTGGGACTGTACAGGGAGTGGATCAGGAATCCGTCGGCTTATGGTGAAAACCAAAACCCGGAGGTAATTCCTCAGCTGCGTCATTCGCTCCGACCTCTCATTTCCTCACACCCAGAAGGAAAGGCCGTAGGCTGGGAATGTTCTCCTTTTGAGGCGAGGAGGTTGAGGGGCGATTTGATTGAGGTGTTGTGAGGGGTCCGGGTGGAGTATATGGGGGAGATGCTGTTCCCATTGACAAGGACCAGATGACGCCAATTGAAGGTGTCTGGCCAAAGAAGCAAGGTTGACGTGAGGGAAAAGCGTTTTACCCAGCGAGCATTTAGGATCTGGAATACAGGTCCCGAGAGTGAGGTGGTGGCAGATTCAGCCGTGGTCTTCATAAGACAATCGGATCATTATCCGAAGAGAGAAAACGAGTTCTCGTAGAGGGCCGACACAGGCACGATAGGTCATAGCACATAGAACATACAGTGCAGAAGGAGGCCATTCGGCCCATCGAGTCTGCACCGACCCACTTAAGCCCCCCACTTCCACCCTATCCCCGTAACCTACCCTATCCCCTCCTAACCTTTTTTGGTCACTAAGAGCAATTTATCATGGCCAATCCACCTAACCTGCACGTCTTTGTACTGTGGTAGGAAGCCGGAGCACCCGGAGGAAACACACGCAGACACGGAGAGAATGTGCAGACTCCGCACAGACAGTGACCCAGCGGGGAATCGAACCTGGAACCCTGGCGCTGTGAAGCCACAGTGCTATCCACTTGTACCGTGAAGCCTCCTTCTGTGTTGTGACTGATCTCTGATTGTAACCATTGGGGGGGGGGGGGGTGCAGATGAGCTCACAGCAGAATTCCCCCTCACTGACCTTGAGCCGGCAGTTCTCTGAGGTTGCGTTCAGTCCCTTGCTCGCCTGCACGGCCACTCTGCCAATCCAGCAACAGCGGGCGCCTCCGCTGATGGTGTGAGAAGCCACTCTTTTGCGACGACTGGACTTTGCAGGGGGTGTAAAAATGTAACCGTGCCACTTTATTTCTATTGCCTGGAGCAGTCTGCCACCTGGAGGCTGGAAGAGGATCTGCGCTGCTTTACACTTGCTACCTCGTTGCCTTGGGAGGAAAAGCATAAATATTCCCTACCCGGGGTGAGAATGTGGCACTGCGTTGGGGGAGGGGAGGCTGGGGAGGGGGGGGGGGGGGGGGGGCAGAAAGTGTGGCCAGCCGCTCGAAGGTCCATTGACTTGGACTTTGGCTTGACTGGTAAATCACGCCGGTGGGAGGGGCCGTAAATGCAGCCCTTGGTGTCATTGCCCTGCAGAAGGAGGATGTTCGGCCTGTCTGGTCCATGCTGGCTCTTTACAGAGGCAATCCAGCCAGTCCCATTCCTCCACTCAACTCCTATAACCCTGCCAATTTAATTCCCTTATGTGCCCATCCAACTTCCTTTTGAAATCATCGATTGTGTCCACTTCCGCCGCCCTCGGAGGAAGTAAGTTCCAGGTCACCGCCACTCACTGGGTAAAGTGGTTCTTCCCTGAGCCGACACCTGATATGTTGTCCATTCCTTAGAACTGGCACATCTCACTGCGGTAGATTGAGGTGCCAGACTATTGAAGACAGTACCGCAGAGGAAGGTCACCTGGCAACGGAGAGCAATGGGGACCGAGAGCAGATGATCACCCCCAGAGGGTAGAGTCCCATCTCGGGCAGAATACATCAGGGAGCCATGTAGTATAGATGTTTGAAAATGTTTGAAATTTGGTAATCGTGCATTTGTCCTGACGAATGGAAGCTGAAAAACTTCGACAGTATGTCTCTCTTTTTAGCAAAATTCAAGAAGTTGAATCGCATCCTAAGTTTTCTCTCTTCCTCCAGGTATTACCGAATGGCAGCTTTGGTTTATTATGGCTACCGCATGCGCGACGATGACATTGTCTATGACTGTTTGCCGCTGTACCACTCTGCAGGTAACCTGGGGAGGGGTTGGAGGGTTTGGGGGTACGGGAAGGGTGAGACTGCAGCGCTACCAGTAAACATTGTCACTCACCTGAATAATAGTCAGTCAGTCAGTGAATGCTGGAACACAAACATAGAGCGAAATCGTCCCCAAAAAATGGCAAGTGTGAGGTTCAACCAGAAAACCGCCATGTTTCTCCCCATAGAAACAGGCAGGTGATTTGTCGAGATCTTCCAACACTTTGCCACTTTTTGAAGGGGGGGCATCCTTTGTGGCAGCAACGTGTGGTTGGAAACAATGATTACCTCATCTTTTATGACTCCTTAATTACAACTTTAGCAAACACACTGCTTTCACGTATTTTAAACCAGGGTTTTTAATAATATTACTGCAACAGAATATGAAAAATAATATGTAACAATTGCTACATTCCTCACAACACTCACTGAAGATTGTTTCCATGAGTGGTTACCGACTGATTTGCCACCTGTACACCACCCATTTCTTTTTGTTATTTCATACCAGATCCAGTGTATTCCACCTCCATAATGCCAGTGCCAAAAAAAACTTACATATCTACTTGGATGGTCAGAGACTAAAGCATGATTCACAACCCAAAGTACTTGGGAGTAACTCCAGCGAGGACTCCTTCTGGGAAAATCTGAAAATAACAACAGCAAAGGTTCACAGCAGAAACAATCTATGAACCAAAGGTGCTGGGTCCACACGGGGGCCATGTTGCCCCATCATGCTCCGCAGCAGAGTAGTGTGCACTTGTCTGGCAAACGTCGTCACACACCCACACATCTTGTTGACACACAATTGAATGCAACAATGCGCAGCATAACTGGAACTTTCCGCAAAACGGCCCTCCCCTGGCTCCCTGTCCTCTCAAACATCACTCTCCCACATATCCGTCAACTGGGGAAAACCCACAAGCTGGTTGAACCCACCCGCGCTGCGCCTGACTTACCCACTCCATGATGACCTGTTCAACCCACCTTCCTCCCGCCTGCCATGTCGGCGCCCCCATGTGGAACGCCCACCCCGAGCAAGATCGACCTTTGGAACAAGGAATGATAAACCGAGGAAGTCATGAACAAGTTCCATGTAACCAAACCCCACCTGCCGAATGGCTATGCACTGCCCTGGTGATGGCCTGCCTTGTTGAACAGGTTCACGACGGGCCAGGTCCCCTGAGCAGCCAAACTCCGACAGCCTGTGCATCAGTACCAAACCCCTTGTGGAGAGACCCAAACCGTGCCGTACATTGCTGAGGAGTGTCCCTGCTACAGACTAAGTGGCGGGGTAATCATCTCAAACTCAGCGAATGAGGAGGATATAGCTTGGCTTTGGGGATTTGCATTCGCTAATAATTTGCCCACTGTGGGGTCCCGGTCCTTGTCACCCCTAGATAAG
The DNA here is from genome assembly GCF_047496885.1 of Scyliorhinus torazame. Taxonomy (NCBI): domain Eukaryota; kingdom Metazoa; phylum Chordata; class Chondrichthyes; order Carcharhiniformes; family Scyliorhinidae; genus Scyliorhinus; species Scyliorhinus torazame. Next base: position 98,514,387 of record NC_092728.1, on the reverse strand, counting down.
AACAGCGAGCTCAATGCAGATGTCTCGGGGGCCCAGTAGTGTTGATGCTGAGCGGATGTTATCCCTCATGCAGGAAGCTCGAACAAAGGGGGCACAATTCATAAGGGGCGGAATCCTGGAACCCTGTCCCAGTAGGGATGGGGTGGGGCCAGAAAATATGGTGAACCTCTCAAAGGTCCACTACCTTGAGCAGGACGGGGGCCGGCAGATTTTGCCCAAGGAATCAACCATTTAAGATGGCAATGAGGAAGAATCTTTGAAATTAATCTTTGAAGCTTCATGGAGCATCTGTTCTCTTCCTGCTGCTCAGCTTCCTGTTCGCTGAAAGCTGCAGTGTTTACATCAGCTGGCAGAGCCACACGCGTGGTGAGGAATGGAATCCCCTTGACCCAGCTGTTTTTCCTTTTCTAGGGAATATTGTGGGGATAGGGCAGTGTCTCCTCCATGGATTGACTGTTGTAATCAGGAAAAAGTTCTCCGCCTCTTGCTTTTGGGATGACTGCGTCAAGTACAGGTGCACGGTGAGTCAACATTCTTTGAAGAAATCGATCCTCGTGTTTATAGAATTCCCAGAAACCGGAGTTGGGGGGCACTGAAGTGGCAATGCCACTCGGTGTTCCACACCCTTCTGACCTGCTCAGCTCTGTTCCGTTCCCAGTGATCCATACGGCAACACTTCCATCCTTTTTGTCTGAAAGGCTCTGCTTTACAGACAGAGAATGAGCCACTCTTCCCCTCGAGCCCATCCATGATTCTTCCCTCTGAGGATCATTAACCTTCGACATTCTGTACCCTCGAGAGCTGTGGGGACTAGCTCACTAAATCTGTTCAAGACTGAGGTTGACAGAGTCTTGAACTATAATGGGGGTTGTCAAGGGTGATCAGCGACAGGCATGAAAATGGCGTTGACGCTAAGATCAGATAAGCCATGATCTTATTGGATGGCAGTGCGGTGCAGATTTGAGGAGAGCACTCAATCATTATCCTAACTCCATTTACCATCTCGCCTTCTATCTCTTAATATCCTTGACTAGTAAAAACTAGAGGTCCAATTGAAGTGATTATTAATTGAGCGAACATCTGCTGCTTTCAAAGGGAGAAAGTTCCACACTTTTACCTTCCGTCCTGCGAAGAAGTGTTTTCTAATTAATCTCCTCAATGGCCCGGTTCGCATTTTAAGGTTATCTCCCCTTGTTCTAGACTCGGGGCAGCATGGTAGCAGAGTGGTTAGCACTGTTGCTTCTCAGCGCCAGGGACCTGGATTCGCTTCCCGGCTTGGGTCACTGTGCGGAGTCTGCACGTCCTCCCCGTGTCTGCGTGGGTTTCCTCCGGGTGCTCCGGTTTCCTCCCACAAGCCCCGAACAACGTGCTGTTGGGTGAATTGGGCATTCTGAATTCTCCCTCTGTGTACCCGAACAGGCGCCGGAGTGTGGCGACTAGGGGATTTTCACAGTAAGGTCATTGCAGTGTTAATGTAAGCCTAAAAGTTTATTATTAGACGCCCCGACACCAGTGGGAAATGTTACTCTTTATTTATCCTATTATGTCAATTCTTTCTAAAATCTTCCATCAAACCAGCCAATAGCTTTTAGCATATGTTGTTTGAGGCCCAGAACAAATTATTGCCCCTCTTCTGGTATTCGACTTATTCATCCTAGAGACCCTGCGGTATCCTGCCAAGCTCCTGAAAGTGACCTTTGATCCTCTTCATTCTTTCCCGCGATGTGACAAGGCCCTGACTGCCGGTGACCTGACGGGCTTGCTCGGCCGTTTCCGAGGGCAGTTAAGGGTCAGCCACGTTGCAGCTGCTCCGTTTCGGCCGTGTCGACCGTTTTTGATTCCAGTCCGCCTCTTCTTTCTGCAGATTGTCCAGTATATCGGGGAGGTTTGCCGCTACCTCCTGAGCCAACCTGTGCGGGGTGTGGAGCGCCAGCACTGTGTGCGCATGGCCCTCGGGAACGGCCTGCGCCCCTCCATCTGGGAGGACTTCACCTCCCGCTTCCACATCCCGCAGGTGGCCGAGTTCTACGGGGCCACGGAATGTAACTGCAGCCTGGGAAACTTTGACAACAAGGTGCTGTGAAAGCTGGGGAGCGCGGGGACGGGTTGGGTGAACGGCAGACACAGTTATTGATTGTTGGTGTGAAAACAGCAGGGTTCCAGCATCTGTCCATTCACCATAGCTTCATAACAGCAGAGCAGGAGGCCATTTGGGCCATCAAGCCCATACTGGCTTTCTGTAGAACAATGCAGTCAGTCCCATTCCCCGTTGCCCTGCAAGTTTGTTTCCCTCAAATTCCCACCCAATTTGGCCTGTTTCTGTGCTGTAAGGCAGCACGGTAGCCTTGTGGATAGCACAATTGCTTCACAGCTCCAGGGTCCCAGGTTCGATTCCGGCTTGGGTCACTGTCTGTGCGGAGTCTGCACATCCTCCCCGTGTGTGCGTGGGTTTCCTCCAGGTGCTCCGGTTTCCTCCCACAGTCCAAAGATGTGCAGGTTAGGTGGATTGGCCATGCTAAATTGCCCTTAGTGTCCAAAATTGCCCTTGGTGTTGGGTGGGGTTACTGGGTTATGGGGATAGGGTGGCGGTGTTGACCTTGGGTAGGGTGCTCTTTCCAGGGGCCGGTGCAGACTCGATGGGTCGAATGGCCTCCTTCTGCACTGTAAATTCTATGATAAATACTTTGTAATATTTTTCAATTATTTTTCGAAGAACGCATCCCAGATGTTGCTCTTCTCTGTACAGGAATACGTCCCAATGCTTCTCCCGCTTCATACACACTGCACTTACTTTCCCTCCCCCACGCACACCCTTTGAGACCACGGCCAAACTTGCTGTTCGCTGGTGGTGGGATTCTATGTTCCCGCTGGCAACACACCTCCCGCCCGCTGGTTTCCCGGTGGCGTGGCTATCTTCCATGGGAAATCCCACTGATAACGGCGGGAGCAGAGAATCCCAGTTCCAGCCAACAGGGCGTCGCCTCCCGCCTCGCAGAGACACGCAGCTGGGGGACCGGAGAATCCACCCGGATCTCTAGACCCTGCTCCAGTCCTTCAGCTCTCTGGCCCCATGTGCATCCTGCACTAGCTTCGCCCCATGTTTGGTGGCCATCCCCTCAGTTGCTTAAGCCCAATGGTCTGGAAATCCCTCCCTAAATCCTCTCCGTCTCTCTCCTCCTACAGGATCCTCCTTAATCCTGAATTCATCGTGCATGCTTTTTGTCAGCTGTTCCCCCATGTTCATTTTTGTCTGATTGACTCTTGTGGAGCAACTTGGGACATTTTATCATGTTGGAGGATGAATGCAAGTTATTGGGAATGAAATTTTAAATAACTTGGCCGAGTCTGGACTCTGCACTGGATTCAGTTTGCCTCTATTGTGAGTGGGGTGGGACCACTGAAGGAGGATGCAGTCAGTCAGATTTGTGTGTGTGTGTTATCTACAAACATTGTAACCAAGTGACGGAGCGTTGTGAATATTTATGGGTATTTTTTATTACTGCTGCCAGGGGGGAATTATTCTCTTGCTTGATGGGACTGGGGAAACGCAGTTTGCTGAGGAGTTTCAATCTCTAGTTTGTGGGCAGTAGGCCGGGATGCCTGAGGTTTATGTAATGATGGAGTGCTGCGTGGAGCCTTGGTCATTGACCACGGGACGTCAGGCTGTAGTTTCAAAGTTAATTGTCTCATTTCCTTTGTAGGTTGGTGCCTGTGGATTTAATAGCCGCATTCTTCCCTTTGTCTACCCAATCCGATTGGTTAAGGTAGATGAGGACACAATGGAGCTGATTCGAGGCCGTGATGGTGTCTGCATCCCCTGTAAACCAGGTAGCCCAATAGCCTCTAGTAACTGAGCAACTGGTGTTTGCAGGCAATCAGCCCTTGCACAAAATATAAGCAAAATCCTCTTGGTGTTTAAAAGAGACCATGCTGAGTTAGAGCTCAGGTGTCACTGAAACAAGTGTGTGCGTGTGTGCGCATGCACGTGTGTGTGTGTGTGTGTGTGTGTGTGTGTGTGGGCATGTGCATGTGTGTGGGCATGCGTGTGTTCTGACACAATCAGGGTCTACTGTGATGCCACCCTCAGTCAAATAGGCACTCTAGATTCGCACATGAAAAATGGAACACTTAGACTAAGTACAAGAGGGGCACGGTAGCACAGTGATTAGCACTGTTGCTTCACAGCGCCAGGGTCCCAGGTTCAATTCCCAGCTTGGGTCACTGCACGTTCTCCCCGCGTCTGCGTGGGTTTCCTCCGGGTGCTCCGGTTTCCTCCCACAAGTCCCGAAAGACGTGCTTATTAAGTGAATTCTCCCCCAGTGTACCCGAACAGGCGCCGGAGTGTGGCGGCTAGGGGATTTTCACAGTAGCTACATTGCAGTGTTAATGTAAGCCTACTTCTGGCAAAAAAAGATTATTATGATTATTATTAAGAATGTTGGAACTTTCTTCTCCGGCAATGAATTAGGGGCTGGAGGACGAAAGGGAATCGACATCCTGGTGATTACCATTGACCACAAACTTACGGATGATTTTCCTGGGGGTGGGGGTGGGGGATATTTGATGTTTGTTTTTTGCACATATGCAGTACCCATCTGCGAGCTGCACTCTTGTCCACTCTACCCTCCAATGCCCTTACAGGCTCGTCAGCAAGCCGCCCATCCCCCTCTAAATCTGATTGGCAGGCAGCTTGCCAGAACTCGCTGGTCGGTGCTGCTGGGACCGGACCAAGGGAGAAGAGAGCAACGGATCCCAGAGGACCCGGACTCTGGGAAGTTTGTGATTTTTGGGGAGGGAGCAATCGGACACATCATCTTGGATGGGGTTGCGGTGGGTGTACCCCTAAGACGCACAGGGTACTACCTCAAAAGATGTACACTCCCTTCCTGCTTTCCCATCCCAGATGGTCAAAAAGCAGACTCCCCACCTTTCCGAACCAACACCATTATTTGTGGGTAGAATAATTTTTGGGTCAATTGGTTTGTTAACTAGCTCTATTTCTCATCTATTATTTTTTCAAAATGGCGGGTGGGCTGCACCTGCCCACCTACCTTATTCTGAGAAAGCAACGTGTGGATGTCATGTTCATGACTGATGTCATCACGCTGGATTTTGCACATGACGGCAGTCCCAAATGGACCAGTCCAATAAATACTTTAAAAAATAAATAATTTAGAGTACCCAATTCATTTTTTCTAATTAAGGGGCAATTGAGCGCGTTCAATCTACTTTCCTTGCACATCTTTTGGGTTGTGGAGGTGAAACCCACGCAAACACGGGGAGAATGTGCAAACTCCACACGGACAGTGACCCAGAGCCGGGATCGAACCTGGGACCTCAGCGCCGTGAGATTGCAGTGCTACCACTGCGCCACCGTGATATCAGTCCAATAAATACTGAGGTAACCAGCAGGTTAAAGGTTGGGAATTCTGTGGTGAGTGACTCGCCTCTTGACTCACCATTTCCCTTCCTACCATCTGCAAGGCACAAGTCCGGAGTGTGACGGAATATCCTCCACTTGCCTGGATGAGTGCTTCAACAACACTCCAGAAACTCAACACCAACCAGCACAATGCAGCCCCACTTGGTTGGAACCCCACCACCATTAACTCAGTGGCAGCAGCAAGAACCATCTGCAAGACCTGCTGGAGCAACTCACCAAGGCTCCTTGGACAGCAACCTCCAAACCCACAACACATCCACCCCCTCGAAGGTCAAAGGCAGGAGACACATGGGAACACCACCACCTGAAAGTCGTCGTCCCGTCCCCCCGCCCCCCAAGCCACACACCATCCTGACTTGGAAATGTATCGGTCACTGTCACTGGGTCCAAATCCTGGAACACCCTCCCTAACAGCACTGTGGGTGTACCTACGCCACATGGACTGCAACGGTTCAAGAAGGCAGCTCACCACCACCTTCTGGAGGGCAATTAGAAACGGGTGACAAGTGCTGGCCGAGCCAGAAACATCACATCCCATGAACGAAAGAAAATAAAATCAGGGGTGCGGTGTTATCAAAACTGTAAGAACTGCAAGGGTTAATTAAGTGGCAAGAGTAGCCACTAGAGGGAGCTACAGTTACAACTATATAAGGCAGTGATGCTAAGCCTTGGCGGAGACTGTGTGCAGGAGGTGGCTAGAGAGAGTCAGAAGTGTAGATAGTGTGAAAGCAGATCATAGTTTATATCAGTAGTGAGATTAGCTGTAGGTGGGTGTAGTTTAAATGTTATTAATCAACTGTGTATTCTTTAGGAGTACGTGTTGAATCCAAGTTAGTAGCGTTAATAAATTTAAAGCTTTGTTTAAGTTCAAGCTGTTTTGTGGTCTTTGTGAACACTTCGCCAACCATCCTGAAATAAGCAACACAAAGAACACCACAAGGACAAGGTCTTTATTTTTGGGGGAAAGGATCTCCTTAACTTGCAACTTTAAAATAATACAACCCCCCCCCCCCCCCCCCCCCCCCCCCCCGCCCTAACAAATCAGGCCAGTGGCTCAGTCAGATCCTGAAAGCAGGAGGGATTTTACCAGCAAAGCAAGTCCACTCCCTGTCACTCAGCAGGAAGCTGATCCCAAGGACATGGTCTGATTGGTGGCTTTCCTTTCCCTTCCTCAGGTGAGCCGGGCCAGCTGGTTGGTCGGATTGTCCAGAATGACCCCCTGCGGAGGTTCGATGGGTATGTGAACGAAGCGGCGACGGCCAAAAAGATTGCCCACGACGTCTTCAAGAAGGGAGATGCAGCGTACCTCTCGGGTAAGAGGGCGAGGGTGACATTTCGGGGGTTGGCACTAACGCCCCCTTCCCGACAACCCCAAGGGAATTAATGCTGACCGTTGCCTCTTCGCCCTTCGCCAGCCCTTCAGCCTGTAACCTCCACTGGGGGCTTTTGGTCAAATCAAAAGTTTAAAAAAATATATATATATATATTTATTCAAGTTTTTAAACAAATTTTCAACAACCCCACCCCTCCCCCAACAAGAAGATAGAAACAAGAACACAACAAGCAGAAATTATACATTGGATTTCCCCCATATACAATAACTCCCTATATAACAGTAAAAAAACACAAATAGGGAAAACCCCCACCTTAACCCAAACGCCACACCAAAAGAACCCCTCCCCCCGGCCCTGGGCTGCTGCTGTTGCTGACTGACCTCCCCTAACGCTCCGCGAGATAGTCTAGGAACGGCTGCCACCGCCTGAGGAACCCTTGCACAGACCCTCGCAAGGCAAACTTTATCCTCTCCAGCTTGATGAACCCTGCCATGTCATTGATCCAAGCTTCCACACTAGGTGGCTTCACATCTTTCCATAGTAGCAAAATCCTCCGCCGGGCTACCAGGGACGCAAAGGCCAGAATACCGGCCTCTTTCACCTCCTGCACTCCCGGCTCGTCCGCTACCCCAAATGATGCCAATCCCCAGCTCGGCTTGACCCGGGCGTTCACCACCTTGGACATAGTCCTCGCAAAACCCCTCCAAAACCCATCCAGCACCGGGCACGACCAGAACATATGGACGTGATTTGCTGGGCTTCCCGAGCACCTCCCACATCTGTCCTCCACCCCAAAGAACGTACTCCACCTCGCCCCTGTCATATGCGCTCTGTGAGTAACTTTGAACTGTATTAGGCTGAGCCTGGCGCAAGAGGAGGAAGAATTAACCCTACTCAGGGCATCAGCCCACAGACCCTCATCTATCTCCTCCCCAAGCTCCTCCTCCCACTTGCCCTTTAACTCCTCTACCGAGGCCTCCTCCTTTTCCTTCAGCTCCTGGTAAATCGCCGAAACCTTGCCTTCTCCAACCCATACACCCGAAATCACCCTGTCCTGAATTCAAATCAAAAGTTAGAAGCTGCAATCCGGAATGTGTTGAGAAAGATGAGTGAGCGTCATAAATCCCTTGGGAAGAGGGGGAATTGAGAGGGATGGTGAGTCGGTGTACCATCCATTCAGGAACATAGAATCAGGGATCGGCCATTCTGCCCATCGATCCTGCTCCGCCAATCAGAAGGAGGGGGAATGAAATTCAATGTGAAAAAAGAAATTCAAAGTCTTCCAACACATCAAAGGGGAGACATTTGCCTTCATCTGACAAATCATTGTTATTGACATGCTGGAAGAGGCATTAAAGTTTTGAAGGCTACAGAAGGGAGATTTTTACCTTCATCTGACAGATCATTGAAATTGACATTGTTAGGACACCGGACCAGACCCCAATTTATGTTAGGATACCCAACAAGAAACCCCAACAATTTTTCAATTTTTAAAACAGTGAGGAAAGAATACTTCACCCCAGGAGTGATAAATCTGACCAATAGGAATCTTTTATGTTAAAACCAACTTTAATCATCACACACAATTAACCTCATTAACATCAAAGAAATAGCTTTACAAAGAACAGTTAAACAGCTTTCAAATACAAGGAAAATCTTTAACTTACTATCTACACCTACCACTAATTCCAATTAAGGAACGCAATACAGTTCAAATGCCACTTATAAATAAAGTTAACAAGGGCGGCACAGCACAGTGGCTAGCACTGCTACCTAAGGCGTTGAGGACCCGGGTCCAATCCCGGCCCTGGCTCACTGTCCGTGTGGAGTTTGCACATTCTCCCCGTGTTTGCGTGGGTTTCACCCCCACAACCCAAAGATGTGCTGGTTAGGTGGATTGGCTAAATTGCCCCTTAATTGGGAAAAAAATAATTGGATACTCTAAATTTATAAAAGAAAAAGTTAACAAAACAGATTACTTACCTGTGTAGATCTTTGGAGAGAGAGAGGCCCATTTCAGGAACAATGTCAATATTCTTCTGTCTAGTCAGACTCCAATCCTATTGCAAAATGCTGTACAACTTACAATCTTATAACAGACTGAATTATTACAGACAGACCTGGCTGCTCCCATTAGTTACATCGTTTCCATCTCACGAAGATGTCCCATCACCTGCTTAGCTGGGACAAAATACAATCCTTCATGAATTATCTACTTTCCATGGACTCTCCAGCAATGTTCTGTTCGCCATCCCTCTGTAAACGAATAAATGGTTAAAATCAATAACGACCTCACCTTTTACCGCACCTTAATTACAGTTTAGGAGATACAATGCCTGTATGCATTTTAATCCAGGGGTTTGAATAATATTACTGCCACAAATATAAAATATAATATCTAATAAATTCTACAATTTCTATATCCATCCCAACATGCTGAAAGAGTGTTTAAAGGTTTTCAAGGCCACAGAGAGGGGACTTTCCCATCCCTGGAAAGACCCCTGACCTGAGCTCCTCCAGCCCAGGCCAAGCACCCTAGCCCCCATCTATCCTGAAGTATCCTTGAACCCTGGAGGTAAGTGTAGACAGGGTACTCACCCCCTTGTTCCCAGTTTCCACTTCTAGGGACCAGTAGTGATCAACACTCACAGGACCTCTAGCTGGGGGGGGGGGGGGGCATTCCAGAAGGCCGCAGCGTTCCAGATGAAGGGACCGGGAGACATTTTCAGGGCCTGACTCCTAACACTGGGTCCTTCTTTCCTGTGTTGTGAACAGGTGATGTCCTGATCATGGATGACTATGGTTACATGTACTTCCGAGACCGGACAGGGGACACCTTCCGTTGGAAAGGCGAGAACGTGTCAACCACTGAGGTCGAAGGAACTCTCAGTCGGATTCTCGGCATGGCTGACGTGGTTGTGTACGGGGTTGAGGTACCAGGTAAGTGTTTAATTTGCATGTATACGCTTGTGTCACTAAGGGTAGGGTTTTCTTTGACCTTAATTCAGCTACAGGGCGATACCAGCAGTCGAAAGCTGACCCTTCCTTCTGTGTCAGCATCACACACCCACCCCCAACAAGGACGTTTGTATGCTGATCGCCCGCCTGTTAGTCTCTGCTGGGAGGCGTGTGGATTGATGTTGGATGAGAGCTCTGTGATGATGCTTATCATGGTGGAATAGCTCATTGATATCGGAACATAAGAATTCAGAGGAGGAGTAAGCCATTTGCCCCCTGGAGCTTGTTCTGCAATGACTGATCAGAATGTGGCCTTAACTCCACCTTCCTGCCTACCCCCTCCCATACTCCCTTACCAATCAAAAATCTCTCTAACTCAGCCACAAATCTATTCAATGAACCAGACTCCACTGCGTGCTGGGAAAGGGAATTCCAAACACTGATGACCCCCTGAGAGAACAAATCCCTCCTCATCTCCGTCTTAAATGGGAGACTCCTTACTCTGAAGCCATGTCCCCTAGTTCTCGATTTCCTGCTGCAAGGGGTAATATCCTCTCTGTAGCTACCCTCTGTCCAGCTCTCTCAGACTCCTCAGTACACAGCAAGAGTGCAGTCCAACCAATGGCCTGTACATTTGCAGCAGGACCTTCCAACTTGTATAATCCATCCTCCCAGTTATAAAGGTCAACAAAGCCGAATGTGTGTCGGGCAGCTAGTGGACCACCTGCTTTAGGGAGGGGGTGAAGGGCAGGCGGAGCCTGTAACACCATCTTCAGTTCTAGCTTCCATTGGGAACATGGGCACAAAGCAACAGAAGGAGGCCGTTTACCCAAAGATCTATCACTCGGGACAGCACAGTGGCTCAATGGTTAGGACTGCAGCCTCACGGCGCCGCGGACCAAGGTTTTATCCCCGCCCTGGGTCAATCCCCTCTCTCTGTAATAAACCACCCTGTCAATCCTCTCTCTGTAATAAACCACCCTGTCAATCCCCTCTCTCTGTAATAAACCACCCTGTCAATCCTCTCTCTGTAATAAACCATCCTGTCAATCCTCTCTCTCTCTAATAAACCACCCTGTCAATCCTCTCTCTGTAATAAACCATCCTGTCAATCCTCTCTCTCTCTAATAAACCACCCTGTCAATCCTCTCTCTGTAATAAACCACCCTGTCAATCCTCTCTCTGTAATAAACCACCCTGTCAATCCTCTCTCTGTAATAAACCATCCTGTCAATCCTCTCTCTCTCTAATAAACCACCCTGTCAATCCTCTCTCTGTAATAAACCACCCTGTCAATCCTCTCTCTCTGTAATAAACCATCCTGTCAATCCTCTCTCTCTGTAATAAACCACCCTGTCAATCCCCTCTCGCTGTAATAAACCACCCTGTCAATCCTCTCTCTGTAATAAACCACCCTGTCAATCCTCTCTCTCTGTAATAAACCACCCTGTCAATCCCCTCTCTCTGTAATAAACCACCCTGTCAATCCCCTCTCTCTAATAAACCACCCTGTCAATCCCCTCTCTCTGTAATAAACCACCCTGTCAATCCTCTCTCTGTAATAATCCACCCTGTCAATCCTCTCTCTGTAATAAACCACCCTGTCAATCCCCTCTCTCTGTAATAAACCACCCTATCAATCCCCTCTCTCTGTAATAAACCACCCTGTCAATCCTCTCTCTGTAATAAACCACCCTGTCAATCCTCTCCCTGTAATAAACCACCCTGTCAATCCCCTCTCTCAGTAATAAACCACCCTGTCAATCCTCTCTCTCTGTAATAAACCACCCTGTCAATCCCCTCTCTCAGTAATAAACCACCCTGTCAATCCTCTCCCTCTGTAATAAACCACCCTGTCAATCTCCTCTCTCTGTAATAAACCACCCTGTCAATCCCCTCTCTCTCTAATAAACCACCCTGTCAATCCCCTCTCTCTGTAATAAACCACCTTGTCAATCCCCTCTCTGTAATAAACCACCCTGTCAATCCCCTCTCTGTAATAAACCACCCTGTCAATCCCCTCTCTCTGTAATAAACCACCCTGTCAATCCCCTCTCTCAGTAATAAACCACCCTGTCAATCCTCTCCCTCTGTAATAAACCACCCTGTCAATCCCCTCTCTCTGTAATAAACCACCCTGTCAATCCCCTCTCTCTGTAATAAACCACCCTGTCAATCCTCTCTCTGTAATAAACCACCCTGTCAATCCCCTCACTCTGTAATAAACCACCCTGTCAATCCTCTCTCTGTAATAAACCACCCTGTCAATCCCCTCTCTCTGTAATAAACCACCCTGTCAATCCTCTCTCTGTAATAAACCACCCTGTCAATCCTCTCTCTGTAATAAACCACCCTGTCAATCTCCTCTCTCTGTAATAAACCACCATGTCAATCCTCTCCCTCTGTAATAAACCACCCTGTCAATCCTCTCTCTGTAATAAACCACCCTGTCAATCTCCTCTCTCTGTAATAAACCACCCTGTCAATCCTCTCCCTCTGTAATAAACCACCCTGTCAATCCCCTCTCTCTGTAATAAACCACCCTGTCAATCCCCTCTCTCTGTAATAAACCACCCTGTCAATCCTCTCTCTGTAATAAACCACCCTGTCAATCCCCTCTCTCTGTAATAAACCACCCTGTCAATCCTCTCTCTGTAATAAACCACCCTGTCAATCCCCTCTCTCTGTAATAAACCACCCTGTCAATCCTCTCTCTGTAATAAACCACCCTGTCAATCCCCCCTCTCTGTAATAAACCACCCTGTCAATCCCGTCTCTCTGTAATAAACCACCCTGTCAATCCCCTCTCTCTGTAATAAACCACCCTGTCAATCCCCTCTCTGTAATAAACCACCCTGTCAATCCTCTCTCTGTAATAAACCACCCTGTCAATCCCCTCTCTGTAATAAACCACCCTGTCAATCCCCTCTCTCTGTAATAAACCACCCTGTCAATCCTCTCTCTGTAATAAACCACCCTGTCAATCCCCTCTCTCTGTAATAAACCACCCTGTCAATCCTCTCTCTGTAATAAACCACCCTGTCAATCCCCTCTCTCTGTAATAAACCACCCTGTCAATCCTCTCTCTCTGTAATAAACCACCCTGTCAATCCTCTCTCTCTGCAATAACCCACCCTGTCAATCCGCTCTCTCAGTAATAAACCACCCTGTCAATCCCCTCTCTCTGTAATAAACCACCCTGTCAATCCGCTCTCTCAGTAATAAACCACCCTGTCAATCCCCCCTCTCTGTAATAAACCACCCTGTCAATCCCCCCTCTCTCTGTAATAAAGCACCCTGTCAATCCCCTCTCTCCGTAATAAACCACCCTGTCAATCCTCTCTCTCTGTAATAAACCACCCTGTCAATCCTCTCTCTGTAATAAACCACCCTGTCAATCCCCGCTCTCTGTAAACCATTCTGTCAATCCCTTCTCTCAGTAATAAACCACCCTGTCAATCTCCTCTCTGTAATAAACCACCCTGTCAATCCCCTCTCTCTGTAATAAACCACCCTATCAATCCCCTCTCTCTGTAATAAACCACCCTGTCAATCCTCTCTCTCTGTAATAAACCACCCTGTCAATCCCCTCTCTCAGTAATAAACCACCCTGTCAATCCTCTCCCTCTGTAATAAACCACCCTGTCAATCTCCTCTCTCTGTAATAAACCACCCTGTCAATCCCCTCACTCTGTAATAAACCACCCTGTCAATCCCCCCTCTCTGTAATAAACCACCCTGTCAATCCCGTCTCTCTGTAATAAACCACCCTGTCAATCCCCTCTCTCTGTAATAAACCACCCTGTCAATCCCCTCTCTGTAATAAACCACCCTGTCAATCCTCTCTCTGTAATAAACCACCCTGTCAATCCCCTCTCTGTAATAAACCACCCTGTCAATCCTCTCTCTGTAATAAACCACCCTGTCAATCCCCTCTCTCTGTAATAAACCACCCTGTCAATCCTCTCTCTGTAATAAACCACCCTGTCAATCCCCTCTCTCTGTAATAAACCACCCTGTCAATCCCCTCTCTCTGTAATAAACCACCCTGTCAATCCCCTCTCTGTAATAAACCACCCTGTCAATCCTCTCTCTGTAATAAACCACCCTGTCAATCCCCTCTCTGTAATAAACCACCCTGTCAATCCTCTCTCTGTAATAAACCACCCTGTCAATCCCCTCTCTCTGTAATAAACCACCCTGTCAATCCTCTCTCTGTAATAAACCACCCTGTCAATCCCCTCTCTCTGTAATAAACCACCCTGTCAATCCCCTCTCTCTGTAATAAACCACCCTGTCAATCCGCTCTCTCAGTAATAAACCACCATGTCAATCCCCTCTCTCAGTAATAAACCACCCTGTCAATCCTCTCTCTCTGTAATAAACCACCCTGTCAATCCTCTCTCTGTAATAAACCACCCTGTCAATCCCCGCTCTCTGTAAACCATTCTGTCAATCCCCTCTCTCTGTAATAAACCACCCTGTCAATCCTCTCTCTGTAATAAACCACCCTGTCAATCCGCTCTCTCTGTAATAAACCACCCTGTCAATCCCCTCTCTCTGTAATAAACCACCCTGTCAATCCGCTCTCTCAGTAATAAACCACCATGTCAATCCCCTCTCTCAGTAATAAACCACCCTGTCAATCCTCTCTCTCTGTAATAAACCACCCTGTCAATCCTCTCTCTGTAATAAACCACCCTGTCAATCGCCTCTCTCTGTAATAAACCACCCTGTCAATTGCCTCTCTCTGTAATAAACCACCCTGTCAATCCCCCCTCTCTGTAATAAACCACCCTGTCAATCCTCTCTCTCTGTAATAAACCACCCTGTCAATCCCCTCTCTGTAATAAACCACCCTGTCAATCCTTTCTCTGTAATAAACCACCCTGTCAATCCCCTCTCTCTGTAATAAACCACCCTGTCAATCCTCTCTCTCTGTAATAAACCACCCTGTCAATCCTCTCTCTCTGCAATAACCCACCCTGTCAATCCGCTCTCTCTGTAATAAACCACCCTGTCAATCCTCTCTCAGTAATAAACCACCATGTCAATCCCCTCTCTCAGTAATAAACCACCCTGTCAATCCTCTCTCTCTGTAATAAACCATCCTGTCAATCCTCTCTCTCTGTAATAAACCACCCTGTCAATCCCCTCTCTGTAATAAACCACCCTGTCGATCCCCTCTCTCTGTAATAAACCACCCTGTCAATCCCCTCTCTCTGTAATAAACCACCCTGTCAATCCCCTCTCTGTAATAAACCACCCTGTCAATCCTCTCTCTGTAATAAACCACCCTGTCAATCCCCTCTCTGTAATAAACCACCCTGTCAATCCTCTCTCTGTAATAAACCACCCTGTCAATCCCCTCTCTCTGTAATAAACCACCCTGTCAATCCTCTCTCTGTAATAAACCACCCTGTCAATCCCCTCTCTCTGTAATAAACCACCCTGTCAATCCCCTCTCTCTGTAATAAACCACCCTGTCAATCCGCTCTCTCAGTAATAAACCACCATGTCAATCCCCTCTCTCAGTAATAAACCACCCTGTCAATCCTCTCTCTCTGTAATAAACCACCCTGTCAATCCTCTCTCTGTAATAAACCACCCTGTCAATCCCCGCTCTCTGTAAACCATTCTGTCAATCCCCTCTCTCTGTAATAAACCACCCTGTCAATCCTCTCTCTGTAATAAACCACCCTGTCAATCCGCTCTCTCTGTAATAAACCACCCTGTCAATCCCCTCTCTCTGTAATAAACCACCCTGTCAATCCGCTCTCTCAGTAATAAACCACCATGTCAATCCCCTCTCTCAGTAATAAACCACCCTGTCAATCCTCTCTCTCTGTAATAAACCACCCTGTCAATCCTCTCTCTGTAATAAACCACCCTGTCAATCGCCTCTCTCTGTAATAAACCACCCTGTCAATTGCCTCTCTCTGTAATAAACCACCCTGTCAATCCCCCCTCTCTGTAATAAACCACCCTGTCAATCCTCTCTCTCTGTAATAAACCACCCTGTCAATCCCCTCTCTGTAATAAACCACCCTGTCAATCCTTTCTCTGTAATAAACCACCCTGTCAATCCCCTCTCTCTGTAATAAACCACCCTGTCAATCCTCTCTCTCTGTAATAAACCACCCTGTCAATCCTCTCTCTCTGCAATAACCCACCCTGTCAATCCGCTCTCTCTGTAATAAACCACCCTGTCAATCCTCTCTCTGTAATAAACCACCCTGTCAATCCTCTCTCTGTAATAAACCACCCTGTCATTCCTCTCTCTGTAATAAACCACCCTGTCAGTCCTCTCTCTCTGTAATAAACCACCCTGTCAATCCCCTCTCTGTAATAAACCACCCTGTCAATCCCCTCTCTCTGTAATAAACCACCCTGTCAATCCCCTCTCTCTGTAATAAACCACCCTGTCAATCCCCTCTCTCTGTAATAAACCACCCTGTCAATCGTCTCTCTGTAATAAACCACCCTGTCATTCCTCTCTCTGTAATAAACCACCCTGTCAATCCTCTCTCTGTAATAAACCACCCTGTCAGTCCTCTCTCTCTGTAATAAACCACCCTGTCAATCCTCTCTCTCTGTAATAAACCACCCTGTCAATCCTCTCTCTCTGTAATAAACCACCCTGTCAATCCTCTCTCTCTGTAATAAACCACCCTGTCAATCCCCTCTCTGTAATAAACCACCCTGTCAATCCCCTCTCTCTGTAATAAACCACCCTGTCAATCCCCTCTCTCTGTAATAAACCACCCTGTCAATCCCCTCTCTCTGTAATAAACCACCCTGTCATTCCTCTCTCTGTAATAAACCACCCTGTCATTCCTCTCTCTGTAATAAACCACCCTGTCAATCCTCTCTCTCTGTAATAAACCATCCTGTCAATCCTCTCTCTCTGTAATAAACCACCCTGTCAATCCCCTCTCTGTAATAAACCACCCTGTCGATCCCCTCTCTCTGTAATAAACCACCCTGTCATTCCTCTCTCTGTAATAAACCACCCTGTCAATCCCCTCCCTCTGTAATAAACCACCCTGTCATTCCTCTCTCTGTAATAAACCACCCTGTCAATCCCCTCTCTGTAATAAACCACCCTGTCAATCCCCTCTCTCTGTAATAAACCACCCTGTCAATCCCCTCTCTCTGTAATAAACCACCCTGTCAATCCTCTCTCTGTGCAATAACCCACCCTGTCAATCCCCTCTCTCTGTAATAAACCACCCTGTCATTCCTCTCTCTGTAATAAACCACCCTGTCAGTCCTCTCTCTCTGTAATAAACCACCCTGTCAATCCCCTCTCTCTGTAATAAACCACCCTGTCAATCCTCTCTCTGTAATAAACCACCCTGTCAATCCTCTCTCTCTGTAATAAACCACCCTGTCAATCCTCTCTCTGTAATAAACCACCCTGTCAATCCCCTCTCTCTGTAATAAACCACCCTGTCAATCCTGTCTCTCTGTAATAAACCACCCTGTCAATCCACTCTCTCTGTAATAAACTACCCTGTCAATCCCCTCTCTCTGTAATAAACCACCCTGTCAATCCTCTCTCTCAGTAATAAACCACCCTGTCAATCGTCTCTCTGTAATAAACCACCCTGTCAAACCCCTCTCTCTGTAATAAACCACCCTGTCAATCCTCTCTCTCTGTAATAAACCATCCTGTCAATCCCCTCTCTCTGTAATAAACCACCCTGTCAATCCCCTCTCTGTAATAAACCACCCTGTCAATCCCCTCTCTCTGTAATAAACCACCCTGTCAATCCTCTCTCTCAGTAATAAACCACCCTGTCAATCCTCTCAGTAATAAACCACCCTGTCAATCCTCTCTCTCTGTAATAAACTACCCTGTCAATCCCCTCTCTCTGTAATAAACCACCCTGTCAATCCTCTCTCTGTAATAAACCACCCTGTCAATCCTCTCTCTCAGTAATAAACCACCCTGTCAATCCTCTCTCTCTGTAATAAACCACCCTGTCAATCCCCTCTCTCTGTAATAAACCACCCTGTCAATCCCCCCTCTCTGTAATAAACCACCCTGTCAATCCCCTCTCTGTAATAAACCACCCTGTCAATCCCTTCTCTCTGTAATAAACCACCCTGTCAATCCTCTCTCTGTAATAAACCACCCTGTCAATCCCCCCTCTCTGTAATAAACCACCCTGTCAATCCCCTCTCTGTAATAAACCACCCTGTCAATCCCCTCTCTCTGTAATAAACCACCCTGTCAATCCCCTCTCTCTGTAATAAACCACCCTGTCAATCCTCTCTCTCTGTAATAAACCACCCTGTCAATCCTCTCCCTCTGTAATAAACCACCCTGTCAATCCTCTCTCTCTGTAATAAACCACCCTGTCAATCCTCTCTCTCTGTAATAAACCACCCTGTCAATCCTCTCTCTGTAATAAACCACCCTGTCAATCCCCCCTCTCTGTAATAAACCACCCTGTCAATCCCCTCTCTGTAATAAACCACCCTGTCAATCCTCTCTCTGTAATAAACCACCCTGTCAATCGTCTCTCTCTGTAATAAACCACCCTGTCAATCCCCTCTCTGTAATAAACCACCCTGTCAATCGTCTCTCTCTGTAATAAACCACCCTGTCAATCCCCTCTCTGTAATAAACCACCCTGTCAATCGTCTCTCTCTGTAATAAACCACCCTGACAATCGTCTCTCTCTGTAATAAACCACCCTGACAATCGTCTCTCTGTAATAAACCACCCTGTCAATCCTCTCTCTCTGTAATAAACCACCCTGTCAATCCTCTCTCTCTGTAATAAACCACCCTGTCAATCCCCTCTCTCTGTAATAAACCACCCTGACAATCGTCTCTCTGTAATAAACCACCCTGTCAATCCCCTCTCTCTGTAATAAACCACCCTGTCAATCGTCTCTCTCTGTAATAAACCACCCTGACAATCGTCTCTCTCTGTAATAAACCACCCTGTCAATCCCCCCTCTCTGTAATAAACCACCCTGTCAATCCCCTCTCTCTGTAATAAACCACCCTGTCAATCCTCTCTCTGTAATAAACCACCCTGTCAATCCCCCCTCTCTGTAATAAACCACCCTGTCAATCCCCTCTCTCTGTAATAAACCACCCTGTCAATCCCCTCTCTGTAATAAACCACCCTGTCAATCCTCTCTCTGTAATAA
Source organism: Scyliorhinus torazame (assembly GCF_047496885.1). Taxonomy (NCBI): domain Eukaryota; kingdom Metazoa; phylum Chordata; class Chondrichthyes; order Carcharhiniformes; family Scyliorhinidae; genus Scyliorhinus; species Scyliorhinus torazame. Next base: position 98,495,482 of record NC_092728.1, on the reverse strand, counting down.
ACCACCCTGTCAATCCTCTCTCTCTGTAATAAACCACCCTGTCAATCCCTTCTCTCTGTAATAAACCACCCTGTCAATCCCCTCTCTGTAATAAACCACCCTGTCAATCCTCTCTCTCTGTAATAAACCACCCTGTCAATCCTCTCTCTCTGTAATAAACCACCCTGTCAATCCCCTCTCTCTGTAATAAACCACCCTGTCAATCCCCTCTCTCTGTAATAAACCACCCTGTCAATCCTCTCTCTCTGTAATAAACCACCCTGTCAATCCCCTCTCTCTGTAATAAACCACCCTGTCAATCCTCTCTCTCTGTAATAAACCACCCTGTCAATCCCCTCTCTCTGTAATAAACCACCCTGTCAATCCTCTCTCTGTAATAAACCACCCTGTCAATCGTCTCTCTGTAATAAACCACCCTGTCAAACCCCTCTCTCTCTCTGTAATAAACCACCCTGTCAAACCCCTCTCTCTCTCTAATAAACCACCCTGTCAATCGTCTCTCTCTGTAATAAACCACCCTGTCAAACCCCTCTCTGTAATAAACCACCCTGTCAATCCCCTCTCTCTCTGTAATAAACCACCCTGTCAATCGTCTCTCTGTAATAAACCACCCTGTCAATCCTCTCTCTCTGTAATAAACCACCCTGTCAATCCTCTCTCTGTAATAAACCACCCTGTCAATCCCCTCTCTCTGTAATAAACCACCCTGTCAATCCCCTCACTCTGTAATAAACCACCCTGTCAATCCTCTCTCTCTGTAATAAACCACCCTGTCAATCCCCTCTCTCTGTAATAAACTACCCTGTCAATCCTCTCTCTCTGTAATAAACCACCCTGTCAATCCTCTCTCTGTAATAAACCACCCTGTCAATCCCCTCTCTCTGTAATAAACCACCCTGTCAATCCCCTCTGGATGACTAGCTTCTGTAGGATTGTACAACTGGGAGGTGGAGGAAGATTAGGTCTGTACATTATTCTTGTTTTAAATTAACGTTTCTCGTTTGCTTTTGAATACGTGTCCTGCCGCTGTCTTCACACCTTTCTCTTAACATTAGTTGAATTTTGCAGTCACTCATCACATTTTAGTTGCAGACTCTGACCAGCAGATGGTGGTGTTCAGTGACGTTTGGAAGTCCTGGAATTACCCAAACTGACACTTAGAAATCATTGTGGTCTCATTTGCTTTTTAATCTTTCCCAGTATGTGGGCGTCGCTGGCTAGGCCAGAATTTTAGTCTATTCCTAACTTCCCTTGGGAACCGTTGCAGTCCATGTGGTGTACCTACACCCACCGTGCTGTTAGGGAGGGAGTTCCAGGATTTTCACCCAGCGACAGTGAAGGAACGGCGATATATTCCTACGTCAGGATGGTGTGTGACTCGGAAGGGAGCCCATTGTCTGCCTGATGGTCTGTCTGTAATTGAGGAGGTCACACATGCGCCGCGACTGTACTCCGCTTTCACCATTTACAGTCACTGAAACATTGAGTACCTCCCTCCCTAACATTTGACCCTTTCTGTGTGTCCCCCCCCCCCCCCCCCCCCACAATTATCTTTAGGGGCGGAAGGTAAAACCGGACTGGCTGCCATCGCAGACCCCAACAATCAGGTCGACTTGGAGACATTCTACACCAACCTCCAGGTGGCTCTGCCGCCGTATGCACGGCCGGTCTTCCTGCGGATTCTGCCGGCAGTGAGCAAGACAGGTCTGAGACTCTCCAAATTCTTGGGAATGTTGGGAAAGAATGCTTTTCCCCAGATTGTTGTCATCTGCAGTCCTGTTGCATTCACCTATTGTTTAAGGGGGTCGGCAGCCAATCAACCAATTACCCTCTTGTCGTTGTTAAGGTTGTGGGCTGAATATCAGCCAAGACATTGTGGGCCCCACTCCCTGCTCGTCTCTGAGATTTATAAAGTATTTTTATTAAGGTTTTGCAGAATTTTTCATAATAAAACAGTAGTAACAATAATAACAAAACAATCTAGAGTGACCATTAACATAGTGCAAAAAGAGAATACACAATAACAATTAAATAGACATTACCCCGCGTGACTCAGTCTTCCCACACCATCCCAATGAAGCACTCACCCCACCCCACCCCCCACTTACGGATTGCTGCTGCTGACATTTTAATTTTCCCGAGAAAATCGACGAACGGCTGCCACCTCCGAGAGAACCCTAGCGTAGACCCTCTTAAGGCAAACTTTATTTTCTCCAGACTGAGAAACCCAGCCATGTCACTAATCCAGGTCTCTGCACTCGGGGGCTTCGAGTCCCTCCACATTAATAAAATCTGTCTCCGGGCTACTAGGGAGGCAAAGGCCAAGACGTCAGCCTCTTTCGCCCCCTGAACTCCCGGGTCTTCTGACACTCCAAAGATTGCTATCGCTGGACTCGGCACCACCTGTGTGTTAAGCACCTTGGGCATTGCCCTCGCGAACCCTTGCCAAAACTCTCTCAAGCTCCGGGCATGCCCAAAACATGTGGACATGGTTTGCAGGGCTGCCCTTGCACCTCATACAGCTGTCCTCTACCCCAAAAAACGTGCTCATCCTGCCTGCCGTCATGTGTGCCCGGTGGACCACCTTAAATTGAATTAGACAGCCTGGCACATGATGAGGAGGAATTAACCCTGCCCAGGACCTCTGCCCACAGACCTGCTTCCAACTCCTCACCTTGCTCCTCCTCCCACTTGCCCTTGAGCTCCTCCACCGGGGTTTCCTCCGCCTCCTGTAGTTCCTGGTAGATATCCGACACCTCCCCCTCCCCCACCCAGGTGCCGGAGACCGCCGTGTCCTGTAACCTCAGTGGCGGCAGCGTCGGAAAGGCCACTACCTGTTTTTTCAAGAAGGCTCGTACTTGCAGATATTTAAAGGCGTTTCCTGGCGGCATATTAAATTTGTCATCTAGCGCCTTCAAACTGGGAAAGCTTCCATCTGTGAACAGATCTCCCATCCTTCTGATGCCTGCCCTCTGCCAGCTCTGGAACCCACCATCCATCCTACCCGGGACAAACCTGTGGTTGTTACATATCAGGGTTCAGACCGACGCTCCCTCCACCTTCTTGTACCTCTTCCACTGTCCCCAGATCCGCAGTGTCGCCACCACCACCGGACATGTGGAGTAATGGGTCGGCGAGAACGGCAAAGGAGCCGTTATCAAAGCTCCCAGACTAGTGCACATGTAACTTTCCCGTCCATAGAACCATAGAATTCCTACAGTGCAGAAGGAGGCCATTCAGCCCATCAAGTCTTTACCGAGGGGCAGCACGGTAGCATTGTGGATAGCACAATTGCTTCACAGCTCCAGGGTCCCAGGTTCGATTCCGGCTTGGGTCACTGTCTGTGCGGAGTCTGCACATCCTCCCCGTGTGTGCGTGGGTTTCCTGCGGGTGCTCCGGTTTCCTCCCACAGTCCAAATATGTGCAGGTTAGGTGGGTTGGCCATGATAAATTGCCCTTGGTGTCCAAAATTGCCCTTAGTGTTGGGTGGGGTTATGGGGATAGGGTGGAGGTGTTGACCTTGGGTAGGGTGCTCTTTCCAAGAGCCGGTGCAGACTCGATGGGCTGAATGGCCTCCTTCTGCACTGTAAATTCTATGATAGTACCTTTACATGACGCCCCCCCCCCCTCCCATTACCCACTTCCTAATCATAACTATATTGGCCGCTCAGTACCTGCTCGTCTTTGAGTGTTGTGTCTGTCGGAAAGGGGAAATGTGACATTGGTTTAGCGACTCCTCTGCAAAAATCTGTTCACTCCCTCAGTACTGACCCTCTGACAGTGCGGCACTCCCTCATAACTGACCCTCTGACAGTGCAGCACTCCCTCAGTACTGACCCTCTGACAGTGCAGCACTCCCTCAGTACTGACCCTCTGACACTGCAGCACTCCCTCCGTACTGACCCTCTGACAGTGCAGCACTCCCTCAGTACTGACCCTCTGACAGTGCAGCACTCCCTCAGTACTGACCCTCTGACAGTGCAGCATTCCCTCAGTACTGACCCTCTGACACTGCAGCACTCCCTCCGTACTGACCCTCTGACAGTGCAGCACTCCCTCAGTACTGACCCTCTGACAGTGCAGCACTCCCTCAGTACTGACCCTCTGACAGTGCAGCACTCCCTCATAACTGACCCTCTGACAGTGCAGCACTCCCTCAGTACTGACCCTCTGACACTGCAGCACTCCCTCCGTACTGACCCTCTGACACTGCAGCACTCCCTCCGTACTGACCCTCTGACAGTGCAGCACTCCCTCAGTACTGACCCTCTGACAGTGCAGCACTCCCTCAGTACTGACCCTCTGACAGTGCAGCACTCCCTCAGTACTGACCCTCTGACACTGCAGCACTCCCTCCGTACTGACCCTCTGACAGTGCAGCACTCCCTCAGTGCTGACCCTCTGACAGTGCAGCACTTCCTCAGTACTGACCCTCTGACAGTGCGGCACTCCTGCAGTATTGACCCTCTGACAGTGCGGCACTCCCTCAGTACTGACCCTCTGACGGTGCAGCACTCCCTCAGTACTGACCCTCTGACAGTGCAGCACTCCCTCAGTATTCCCGCTCTGACAGTGCAGCACTCCCTCAGTACTGACCCTCTGACGGTGCAGCACTCCCTCAGTACAGACCCTCTGACGGTGCAGCACTCCCTCAGTACTGACCCTCTGACAGTGCGGCACTCCCTCAGTACTGACCCTCTGATAGTGCGGCACTCCCTCAGTACTGACCCTCTGACAGTGCGGCACTCCCTCAGTACAGACCCTCTGACGGTGCAGCACTCCCTCAGTACTGACCCCCTGACCGGGCTGCACTCCCCCAGTACTGCCCCTCTGATAGTACAGCACTCCCTCAGTACTGACCCTCTGACAGTGCGGCACTCCCTCAGTACTGACCCTCTGACAGTGCGGCACTCCCTCAGTACTGACCCTCTGACAGTGCAGCACTCCCTCAGTACAGACATTCCGATAGTGCAGCACTCCGTCAGTACTGACCCTCTGACAGTGCAGCACTCCCTCAGTATTCCCGCTCTGATGGTGCGGGGCTCCCTCAGTACTGACCCTCTGACAGTGCAGCACTCCCTCAGTATTCCCGCTCTGATGGTGCGGGGCTCCCTCAGTACTGACCCTCTGACAGTGCAGCACTCCCTCAGTACTGATCCTCTGACAGTGCAGCACTCCCTCAGTACTGACCCTCTGACAGTGCAGCACTCCCTCAGTACTGACTCTCTGACAGTGCGGCGCTCCCTCAGTACTGACCCCCTGACCGGGCTGCACTCCCCTAGTACTGCCCCTCTGACAGTGCAGCACTCCCTCCGTACAGACATTCCGATAGTGCAGCACTCCGTCAGTACTGACCCTCTGACAGTGCAGCACTCCCTCAGTATTCCCGCTCTGATGGTGCGGGGCTCCCTCAGTACTGACCCTCTGACAGTGCAGCACTCCCTCAGTACTGATCCTCTGACAGTGCAGCACTCCCTCAGTACTGACCCTCTGACGGTGCAGCACTCCCTCAGTACTGACCCTCTGACAGTGCAGCACTCCCTCAGTACTGACCCTCTGACAGTGCAGCACTCCGTCAGGACTGACCCTCTGACAGTGCAGCACTCCCTCAGTATTCCCGCTCTGATGGTGCGGGGCTCCCTCAGTACTGACCCTCTGACAGTGCAGCACTCCCTCAGTATTTCCGCTCTGATGGTGCGGGGCTCCCTCAGTACTGACCCTCTGACAGTGCAGCACTCCCTCAGTACTGATCCTCTGACAGTGCAGCACTCCCTCAGTACTGACCCTCTGACAGTGCAGCACTCCCTCAGTACTGACCCTCTGACAGTGCAGCACTCCCTCATAACTGACCCTCTGACAGTGCAGCACTCCCTCAGTACTGACCCTCTGACACTGCAGCACTCCCTCCGTACTGACCCTCTGACCCTCTGACACTGCAGCACTCCCTCCGTACTGACCCTCTGACATTGCAGCACTCCCTCAGTACTGACCCTCTGACAGTGCGGCACTCCCTCAGTACTGACCCTCTGACAGTGCGGCACTCCTGCAGTATTGACCCTCTGACAGTGCGGCACTCCCTCAGTACTGACCCTTTGATAGTGCAGCACTCCCTCAGTATTCCCTCTCTGACAGTGCAGCACTCCCTCAGTACTGACCCTCTGATAGTGCGGCACTCCCTCAGTACTGACCCTCTGACAGTGCGGCACTCCCTCAGTACAGACCCTCTGACGGTGCAGCACTCCCTCAGTACTGACCCCCTGACCGGGCTGCACTCCCCCAGTACTGCCCCTCTGATAGTACAGCACTCCCTCAGTACTGACCCTCTGACAGTGCGGCACTCCCTCAGTACTGACCCTCTGACAGTGCGGCACTCCCTCAGTACAGACCCTCTGACGGTGCAGCACTCCCTCAGTACTGACCCTCTGACAGTGCAGCACTCCCTCAGTACAGACATTCCGATAGTGCAGCACTCCGTCAGTACTGACCCTCTGACAGTGCAGCACTCCCTCAGTATTCCCGCTCTGATGGTGCGGGGCTCCCTCAGTACTGACCCTCTGACAGTGCAGCACTCCCTCAGTATTCCCGCTCTGATGGTGCGGGGCTCCCTCAGTACTGACCCTCTGACAGTGCAGCACTCCCTCAGTACTGATCCTCTGACAGTGCAGCACTCCCTCAGTACTGACCCTCTGACAGTGCAGCACTCCCTCAGTACAGACCCTCTGACGGTGCAGCACTCCCTCCGTACTGACCCCCTGACCGGGCTGCACTCCCCCAGTACTGCCCCTCTGACAGTGCAGCACTCCCTCAGTACAGACATTCCAATCGTGCAGCACTCCGTCAGTACTGACCCTCTGACAGTGCAGCACTCCCTCAGTATTCGCGCTCTGATGGTGCGGGGCTCCCTCAGTACTGACCCTCTGACAGTGCAGCACTCCCTCAGTATTCCCGCTCTGATGGTGCGGGGCTCCCTCAGTACTGACCCTCTGACAGTGCAGCACTCCCTCAGTACTGACCCTCTGACAGTGCAGCACTCCCTCAGTACAGACCCTCTGACGGTGCAGCACTCCCTCAGTACTGACCCTCTGACGGTGCAGCACTCCCTCAGTACTGACCCTCTGACAGTGCAGCACTCCCTCAGTACTGACCCTCTGACAGTGCAGCACTCCGTCAGTACTGACCCTCTGACAGTGCAGCACTCCCTCAGTATTCCCGCTCTGATGGTGCGGGGCTCCCTCAGTACTGACCCTCTGACAGTGCAGCACTCCCTCAGTATTCCCGCTCTGATGGTGCGGGGCTCCCTCAGTACTGACCCTCTGACAGTGCAGCACTCCCTCAGTACTGATCCTCTGACAGTGCAGCACTCCCTCAGTACTGACCCTCTGACAGTGCAGCACTCCCTCAGTACTGACCCTCTGACAGTGCAGCACTCCCTCATAACTGACCCTCTGACAGTGCAGCACTCCCTCAGTACTGACCCTCTGACACTGCAGCACTCCCTCCGTACTGACCCTCTGACACTGCAGCACTCCCTCAGTACTGACCCTCTGACACTGCAGCACTCCCTCCGTACTGACCCTCTGACAGTGCAGCACTCCCTCAGTACTGACCCTCTGACAGTGCAGCACTCCCTCAGTACTGACCCTCTGACAGTGCAGCACTCCCTCATAACTGACCCTCTGACAGTGCAGCACTCCCTCAGTACTGACCCTCTGACACTGCAGCACTCCCTCCGTACTGACCCTCTGACACTGCAGCACTCCCTCCGTACTGACCCTCTGACAGTGCAGCACTCCCTCAGTACTGACCCTCTGACAGTGCAGCACTCCCTCAGTACTGACCCTCTGACAGTGCAGCACTCCCTCAGTACTGACCCTCTGACAGTGCAGCACTCCCTCAGTACTGACCCTCTGACACTGCACCACTCCCTCCGTACTGACCCTCTGACAGTGCAGCACTCCCTCAGTGCTGACCCTCTGACAGTGCAGCACTTCCTCAGTACTGACCCTCTGACAGTGCGGCACTCCTGCAGTATTGACCCTCTGACAGTGCGGCACTCCCTCAGTACTGACCCTCTGACGGTGCAGCACTCCCTCAGTACTGACCCTCTGACAGTGCAGCACTCCCTCAGTATTCCCGCTCTGACAGTGCAGCACTCCCTCAGTACTGACCCTCTGACGGTGCAGCACTCCCTCAGTACAGACCCTCTGACGGTGCAGCACTCCCTCAGTACTGACCCTCTGACAGTGCGGCACTCCCTCAGTACTGACCCTCTGATAGTGCGGCACTCCCTCAGTACTGACCCTCTGACAGTGCGGCACTCCCTCAGTACAGACCCTCTGACGGTGCAGCACTCCCTCAGTACTGACCCCCTGACCGGGCTGCACTCCCCCAGTACTGCCCCTCTGATAGTACAGCACTCCCTCAGTACTGACCCTCTGACAGTGCGGCACTCCCTCAGTACTGACCCTCTGACAGTGCGGCACTCCCTCAGTACTGACCCTCTGACAGTGCAGCACTCCCTCAGTACAGACATTCCGATAGTGCAGCACTCCGTCAGTACTGACCCTCTGACAGTGCAGCACTCCCTCAGTATTCCCGCTCTGATGGTGCGGGGCTCCCTCAGTACTGACCCTCTGACAGTGCAGCACTCCCTCAGTATTCCCGCTCTGATGGTGCGGGGCTCCCTCAGTACTGACCCTCTGACAGTGCAGCACTCCCTCAGTACTGATCCTCTGACAGTGCAGCACTCCCTCAGTATTGACCCTCTGACAGTGCAGCACTCCCTCAGTACTGACTCTCTGACAGTGCGGCGCTCCCTCAGTACTGACCCCCTGACCGGGCTGCACTCCCCTAGTACTGCCCCTCTGACAGTGCAGCACTCCCTCAGTACAGACATTCCGATAGTGCAGCACTCCGTCAGTACTGACCCTCTGACAGTGCAGCACTCCCTCAGTATTCCCGCTCTGATGGTGCGGGGCTCCCTCAGTACTGACCCTCTGACAGTGCAGCACTCCCTCAGTACTGATCCTCTGACAGTGCAGCACTCCCTCAGTACTGACCCTCTGACAGTGCAGCACTCCCTCATAACTGACCCTCTGACAGTGCAGCACTCCCTCAGTACAGACCCTCTGACGGTGCAGCACTCCCTCAGTACTGACCCTCTGACGGTGCAGCACTCCCTCAGTACTGACCCTCTGACAGTGCAGCACTCCCTCAGTACTGACCCTCTGACAGTGCAGCACTCCGTCAGTACTGACCCTCTGACAGTGCAGCACTCCCTCAGTATTCCCGCTCTGATGGTGCGGGGCTCCCTCAGTACTGACCCTCTGACAGTGCAGCACTCCCTCAGTATTTCCGCTCTGATGGTGCGGGGCTCCCTCAGTACTGACCCTCTGACAGTGCAGCACTCCCTCAGTACTGATCCTCTGACAGTGCAGCACTCCCTCAGTACTGACCCTCTGACAGTGCAGCACTCCCTCAGTACTGACCCTCTGACAGTGCAGCACTCCCTCATAACTGACCCTCTGACAGTGCAGCACTCCCTCATAACTGACCCTCTGACAGTGCAGCACTCCCTCAGTACTGACCCTCTGACACTGCAGCACTCCCTCCGTACTGACCCTCTGACCCTCTGACACTGCAGCACTCCCTCCGTACTGACCCTCTGACAGTGCAGCACTCCCTCAGTACTGACCCTCTGACAGTGCGGCACTCCCTCAGTACTGACCCTCTGACAGTGCGGCACTCCCTCAGTACTGACCCTCTGACAGTGCGGCACTCCTGCAGTATTGACCCTCTGACAGTGCGGCACTCCCTCAGTACTGACCCTTTGATAGTGCAGCACTCCCTCAGTATTCCCTCTCTGACAGTGCAGCACTCCCTCAGTACTGACCCTCTGATAGTGCGGCACTCCCTCAGTACTGACCCTCTGACAGTGCGGCACTCCCTCAGTACAGACCCTCTGACGGTGCAGCACTCCCTCAGTACTGACCCCCTGACCGGGCTGCACTCCCCCAGTACTGCCCCTCTGATAGTACAGCACTCCCTCAGTACTGACCCTCTGACAGTGCGGCACTCCCTCAGTACTGACCCTCTGACAGTGCGGCACTCCCTCAGTACAGACCCTCTGACGGTGCAGCACTCCCTCAGTACTGACCCTCTGACAGTGCAGCACTCCCTCAGTACAGACATTCCGATAGTGCAGCACTCCGTCAGTACTGACCCTCTGACAGTGCAGCACTCCCTCAGTATTCCCGCTCTGATGGTGCGGGGCTCCCTCAGTACTGACCCTCTGACAGTGCAGCACTCCCTCAGTATTCCCGCTCTGATGGTGCGGGGCTCCCTCAGTACTGACCCTCTGACAGTGCAGCACTCCCTCAGTACTGATCCTCTGACAGTGCAGCACTCCCTCAGTACTGACCCTCTGACAGTGCAGCACTCCCTCAGTACAGACCCTCTGACGGTGCAGCACTCCCTCAGTACTGACCCTCTGACGGTGCAGCACTCCCTCAGTACTGACCCTCTGACAGTGCAGCACTCCCTCAGTACTGACCCTCTGACAGTGCAGCACTCCGTCAGTACTGACCCTCTGACAGTGCAGCACTCCCTCAGTATTCCCGCTCTGATGGTGCGGGGCTCCCTCAGTACTGACCCTCTGACAGTGCAGCACTCCCTCAGTATTTCCGCTCTGATGGTGCGGGGCTCCCTCAGTACTGACCCTCTGACAGTGCAGCACTCCCTCATAACTGACCCTCTGACAGTGCAGCACTCCCTCAGTACTGACCCTCTGACACTGCAGCACTCCCTCCGTACTGACCCTCTGACCCTCTGACACTGCAGCACTCCCTCCGTACTGACCCTCTGACAGTGCAGCACTCCCTCAGTACTGACCCTCTGACATTGCAGCACTCCCTCAGTACTGACCCTCTGACAGTGCGGCACTCCTGCAGTATTGACCCTCTGACAGTGCGGCACTCCCTCAGTACTGACCCTTTGATAGTGCAGCACTCCCTCAGTATTCCCTCTCTGACAGTGCAGCACTCCCTCAGTACTGACCCTCTGACGGTGCAGCACTCCCTCAGTACTGACCCTCTGACAGTGCAGCACTCCCTCAGTATTCCCGCTCTGAGAGTGCAGCACTCCCTCAGTACTGACCCTCTGACGGTGCAGCACTCCCTCAGTACAGACCCTCTGACGGTGCAGCACTCCCTCAGTACTGACCCTCTGACAGTGCGGCACTCCCTCAGTACTGACCCTCTGATAGTGCGGCACTCCCTCAGTACTGACCCTCTGACAGTGCGGCGCTCCCTCAGTACTGACCCCCTGACCGGGCTGCACTCCCCCAGTACTGCCCCTCTGATAGTACAGCACTCCCTCAGTACTGACCCTCTGACAGTGCGGCACTCCCTCTTTACTGACCCTCTGACAGTGCGGCACTCCCTCAGTACAGACCCTCTGACGGTGCAGCACTCCCTCAGTACTGACCCTCTGACAGTGCAGCACTCCCTCAGTACTGACTCTCTGACAGTGCGGCACTCCCTCAGTACAGACCCTCTGACGGTGCAGCACTCCCTCAGTACTGACCCTCTGACAGTGCAGCACTCCCTCAGTATTCCCGCTCTGATGGTGCGGGGCTCCCTCAGTACTGACCCTCTGACAGTGCAGCACTCCCTCAGTATTCCCGCTCTGATGGTGCGGGGCTCCCTCAGTACTGACCCTCTGACAGTGCAGCACTCCCTCAGTATTCCCGCTCTGATGGTGCGGGGCTCCCTCAGTACTGACCCTCTGACAGGGCCAGGGCCGCACTCCTTAAGACCATAAGTTTTAGGAGCAGAATTAGGCCATTGGGCCTCTCTAGTCTGCGCTGCTATCCCATCATGGCTGATATGTTCCTCATCCCCATTCTCTTGCCTTCTCCCCATAACCCTCCTTGTCTACATATTAGTCACGAAATGAGCTTATTTATTAAGAACTCCAGATTTGTGCTTGAAGTGCTGTTACCTACGGAGGTACAAACCAAGAGTTGGATGGTGAAATTAGACAGAATATTTTTTTCTTAGAACATCAGAACTTAAAAACTCAGAGCAGAATTATGCAATTTAGCCTCTCGAATCTGCTCCACCCTACAATGTGATCATAGCTGATCTCGTGATGGCCTCAACTCCACCGTCCTGCCTGTTCTCCATAGCCCTTCAACCCATTACTAATTAAAAACCTGTCTAACTCCTCAATTTACTCACTGTCCCAGCATCCACCGCCCTCTTGGGTAGCGAATTCCACACATTCACAACCCTTTGGGAGTAGTTTCTCCTGAACTCTGTTTTAAATCTGCTACCTCTTATCCTGAGACGATGACCCCTCGTTCTAGAATGCCCCATGAGGCATCCGCTCCACGTCTACTTTATCCATAACTTTGATCATCTTGTACACCTCAATTTGATCTCCCCTCATTCTTCTAAACTCTGGAGAGTATAGACCGAAACTGCTCAATCTCTCTTCATACGACAAACCCCTCATCTCTGGAATCAATCTGGTGAACCTCCACTAAACTGATTCCAATGCCACTACATCTTTGCTCAAATAAGGGGACCAAAACTGTGCCCAATACTCCAGGTGCGGTCTCACCAATGTCTTGTTAAGTTGCAACAACATTTCCTTACCTTTATTCTCTATTCCTTGAGCTACAAATGCCAACATTCCATTTGCTTTCTTTATTACCTGCTGCACCTGCATGCTAAGTTTCTGTGACTCATGCACGAGGATACCCAGATCCCTCTGCAGCGGAGCACCCCGAAGTCTCGCCCCATCGAGATAATAAGTTGCCATCCCATTTTTCCGACCAAAATGCATGTGTCACACTTGGCTACGTTAAACTCCGTCTGCCACATTTTGGCCCCTCTCCTAATCTATCTATAACCCTTTGTAAGGTACTTATTTCCTCTGCAACTTACTTTAGTGTCATCTGCAAATTTGGCTATAGAACTGCCTATCCTTGTATCCAAGTGCATTGTAAACAGTTGGGGCCCAAGGACCGAACCCTGCGGCACCCCACTTGTTACATCTTGCCATCCGGAAAAAGACTCATTTATCCCGACTCTCTGTCTCCTGTTCACCAGTGCGGCACGAAGAGTGTCGACCCTGGACGAAGTCTGTGGAGTGGGCGTTGAATCCACAATCTCCTGACTCCGGGAAATGCGTGCTGATGAGCCTCGCTAACATTGAGCAATTGCTTTCCGGACACTGACACCCCACTTTTCCTTCATATTCCCAGGAACATTCAAATTCCAAAAAACAGAGATGAGAAAGGAAGGATTTGACCCCAGAGTGATTAAGGACAGACTTTATCTCCTCGATCAAAAACAACAGAAGTATGTCCCTTTGGACGAAGAACTCTTCAAAAGCATCCAATCAGGGAAAAAGAAGCTATGATTAAAAAATATATCTATAAATATATGTTTACCTCACCCTTACTGCTGTCAGTAGCTATAAAAAGCAAAAGGGATAATTAATTCAGTTCTGTTACTTGACCAGATTTGCATGTACAGAAACTTTACAGAGATTTCCATTATTTTTCTTTATCTATGTTTATTACAGATTTGCTAGTAATTTATGAAGAGCGGTTATCACATTTTTGCACAAGAGAATTATAGTTAATTTTTACTGTATGCATTGTTTGGGGCGGTGATCTTCAATTGGGACTAAAGCTTTATATTTATTTGTTTTCCCCTTCAGGGCGCTGTATAGCATCCTAGAGTGTTTGAAAATGTAATTAAACAGGATTGGAAAGGGGAGGAGAGCTGTCTCGATTTGATGCTCCTCTGAATTATCACTTCGTCCTGATCCTTTCCCACCTTTAAGATTATTGTTCCAGGATGCAGAGAAGAATGCGACTGGTTTTAGTCTCCTTATCTAAGCAGGGTGTGCAACAAAGATTCACTGGATTGCATCCTGGGATGAGTAGGTTGTGCTACGAGCAGATATTGAGTCGATTGTTTTTGTTATTTGTTCACGGGGCATGGGCTTCGCCGGCTGGGCCAGCGTTTTTATTGCCCATCCCTAATTGCCCTCCAGAAGGTTGAGGTGAGCCGCTATCTTGAACCGCTGCAGACCCTGTGGTGTAGGTACACCCACTGTGCTGTTAGGGAGGGAGTTCCAGGATTTTGACCCTCGACAGTGAAGGAATGGACGATATATTTCCAAGTCTCAATGGTGAGTTGCTTGGGGAGGAACTTGCAGGTGTGGTACTTGCGAGAACCTCCAGGTGGCGGTGTTTCCATGAGTCTGCTGCCTTTGTCCTTCTAGATGGTGGTGGTCATGGATTTTTATCATAGAATTTACAGTGCAGAAGGAGGCCATTCGGCCTATCGAGTCTGCACCAGCTCTTGGAAAGAGCACCCTACCCAAGGTCAACACCTCCACCCTATCCCCATAACCCAGTAACCCCACCCAACACTAAGGGCAATTTTGGACACTAAGGGCAATTTATCACGGCCAATCCACCTAACCTGCACATCTTTGGACTGTGGGAGGAAACCGGAGCACCCGGAGGAAACCCACGCAGACACGGGGAGGACGTGCAGACTCCGCACAGACAGTGACCCAAGCCGGAATCGAACCTGGGATCCTGGAGCTGTGAAGCAATTGTGCTATCCACAATGCTACCGTGCTGCCTAAGGAGCCTTGGTGAGTTACTGCAGCGCATCTTGTAGATGGTACACAAGGCTGCCACTGTTCGTCGGTGATGGAGGGAGCAAATGTTTGATGTTGTGGAAGAGGTTCCAATCAGGTGGGGCTGCTTTGTCCTGGATGGTGTTGAGCATCTTGAGGATTGTCGGAGCTGCACTCATCCAGACAAGTGGAGAGTATTCCATTGCACTCCTGACATGTGCCTTGTAGATGGTGGATAGGCTTTAGGGAGTCAGGTGGTGAATTACTTGCCGCAGAATTCCTAGCATCTGACCTGCCCTGGTAACCACATAATGGCTAGTCCAGTTCGGTTTCTGGTTGTGGGCAGGTGAAAACGTGGAGTTGAGATTACAATCAGATCAGTCATGATCTTATCGAATGGCAGAGCAGGCTGGAGGGGCCGAATGGCTGGCTCCTAATTCATATACATAGAAAATAGAAGCAGGTGGAGGCCATTCGGCCCTTCGAACCTGCTCCATCATTCATTATGATCATGGCTGATCATCAAGTTCAAAAGCCTGAACTCGCCTTCTCCCCTATATCCCTTTAGCCCAAAGAGGCGATGTCTAATTCTATATGTTCGTAAGTCAATGATAAACCCCCAGGATGTTGATAGTAGAGGATTCAGCGGCAGTAGTGGCATTAAGTGTCGGGGGAAGTTATTCGATCCTGTCTTGTTGCAGATAGTTATTGAATGGCATTCGTGTGGCATGAATGTTGACCACCACGCATCCAATCATGAGTACTCTGAGATGTAGATCATCACCTCTGTCCTAAATGGCCTGCCCAGTATCCTGAGACTGTGACCCATTGTTCTAGATGCACCATATCCTCCAGACCCCAACACCCCATGTTGCCTGTTAGGGGGTCCTCGAGCACCCCCTTACCCCACCTCATCAGGGCATGGCATCCCTGGGCTCAATCCCTGGCAGTGCCACCTGGGCCCCCTGGCAATGTCACGGTACCCAGGAGGCAGGGGGAGTGCCAGGATACTACCCGGACCACCAAGGGCACTCCGATGGCCTGGGAGACCCCCCAGGTGCGCCCGGTCCATGTTTGTGTGGACCAGTGCCGAACAGCGCCATGGCGAAGTCTTTCGGGTGCGGGCATTTGCTCCCGGGGCCTTGGGAGAATCTGGCACCAACATATTTAAATGAGCCCAACTGCTGATTGAATAATATAAATCTGTATCCCGTCCAGCAAGGGCAACATCCAGATCGCGACGTCTCGCAAGCATCACAAATCTCGGGAGAGGCCTCTCGACTCTGGGCCAATGAGGCCGTTCGATCGGGCCCATTGTCTTATGAGGAAATGTTGAGCAGGTTGGGCCTTTATTATTGGAGCAGACTCTATGGGTCGAATGGCCTACTTCTGCTCCTAAGTCTTATGGTCTACTCATTGCAGTTTAGAAGAATGAGAGGTGATCTCTTTGAAACATTTAAGATTATGAGGTTCGCTGCTGACGAATTTCCACCTCCTGGGGCATTTCGAGCTGGGGGTGGGGTGAGTTTAAAAATACGTGTTCTTCCATTTAAGATGGAGATGAGAAGGAATTTCCTCTCTGAGGGTCATTGGTGTTCAGAATTCTCTCCTCCAACACACAATGAAGGTGGGGGTCATTAAACATATTCAAGGCTGAGTTAGACCTTTGACTGATCGGCGGCACATTGGGTTAGCACCATTGCTTCACAGCTCCAGAGTCCCGGGTTCGATTCCCGGCTCGGGTCACTGTCAGTGCGGAGAATGCACGTTCTCCCCGTGTCTGCGTGGGTTTCCTCCGGGTGCTCCGGTTTCCTCCCACAGTCCAAAGTTGTGCAGGTTAGGTGGATTGGCCATGATAAATTGCCCTTAGTGTCCAAAAAGGTGAGGTGGGGTTACTGGGTTACAGGGATAGGGTGGAGGTGTGGGCTTAAGTAGGGTGCTCTTTTCAAGGGCTGGTGCAGACTCAATGGGCTGAATGGCCTCCTTCTGCACTGTAAATTCTATGATTAGGGTGTCTAGGATATGGGTGCAGGCAGAAGGTGGAGGTAAGGCCCCCATCAGATCAGCCATGACCTTATTAACTGGCCGAGCAGGCTCGATGGGCAGAATGGCCTCCTGCAGCTTCGGGTGTATTACTAGAAGGAATCCTTCAGGACCCCAACATAGTCTGCGCACTGAGACCATTCTGCGCATTGAATCCATATCAGCTCTCTGTAGAACAATCCAATCAGTCCGGTTCCTCCTCCTCTATCTCTGCCACCCTGTAAGTATATCTTCAGCAAATACCCACACAATATCCTGCTGAAATCATCTCTGCTCCTACCGCCCTCGTTGGCAATGAGACCCACTAGGTGAAGGAATCATTGCTCATTTTTGCCCGTCCACGGTGAGTCAATTGCAGCTCTGCTACCCTGGCTACGGTTTGGCCAAGGATGCATAGACAGAAATCGCTTACTTGGCCCTTCAAACCGGCTGCCATTGAAGGGGAAGCACTGAGGGGGTTAAGGCTGCAGGATACTCTAACTGATGTTATCCTGCCCGGTAACTGAGGAGGACGATTCCCTGGCATTGGCTGCGAGCAGAGCCGCAATTGGCCAATGACAGATCAAATTCACGGTGGGCGCGCTAGCCCACATCCTTCTGCGTTGTTTTTCCCTGTGCAGTTTGCTGTTACTCCTCAGCAATTACCCCCTGTTGACCTTGCAGTTGCTGACTATGCAGCAACACAGGACACCGAGCAAACCCCCACAGGAATAAGCAATAATGTAGTCTTGTGTGTCATACATACTATTGCAGCGGGAGCTTTCCAAGCCTGGTCAGGACAATGTGACTGGTGTCATTACTCATTCGGTGAGGGTGAATCATAAGTGATAAGTGAAAGCTCAGAATAATGGGGTGTATATCTTCCCTCGGATGTTGTAAGCGTCCTCCCGTTAATGAGTTTGGAAATTCTCAATTCAGCTGCTTGTGGGTTTCGTTTTCACGAGTCAATAATTCAGCACTGTTACGTGGTCTGAATGGTTCAGCCGTTTTGAGTGTAACATCAGTGCGACAGGAAGTGTCATTATCATAGAATTTACAGTGCAGAAGGAGGCCATTCGGCCCATCGAGTCTGCACCGGCTCTTGGAAAGAGCACCCTACCCAAGGTCAATACCGCCACCCTATCCCCATAGCCCAGTAACCCCACCCAACACTAAGGGCAATTTTGGACACCAAGGGCAATTTATCATGCCCAATCCACCTAACCTGCACATCTTTGGACTGTGGAAGGAAACCGGAGCACCCGGAGGAAACCCACGCACACACGGGGAGGATGTGCAGACTCCGCACAGACAGTGACCCAAGCCGGGAATCGAACCTGGGACCCTGGAGCTGTGAAGCAATTGTGCTATCCACAAAGCTACCGTGCTGCCTGGATTTAGAATCCGTGTCGGAACAGGGGGAGGGAGCCCTACTCTGCACCTAGCAGCCCCTGCCCAGGGATTATTCGGATCATATGAGATCGGAATCAGCCATACAGCCCATGTCGCCTTCTCCGCCATTCGATAAGATCATGTCTAATCTGTTTGCGGCCTCAATTCCACTTTCCTGTGTGCCCTCCCATGCTCCCTTATCGATCAAACATCTGTCTCCCTCAGCCATGAATATATTCACTGACCCATCTCCACTGCTCCCGGTGGAAGGGAATTCTAAATACTAACAATTCTCTGAGAGAAGAAATTCCATCTCATTTCTGTCTTCAATGGGAGACCCCTTATTTTGAAACAGTGCCCCCCAGTTCTAGATTCCCCCACGAGGGGGAACGCCCTCCCAGCAGTGACCCTCTCGAGCCCCCTCAGAATCAATAAGATCCACCTCATTCTCCCAGACGCCGATGATTACAGGCCCGACCTTCGTCCCAGGAATCAGCTTAGTTTAATGCAGCGCGGGAATGATCTTAATTCTTGCTAGCTCCCGTGTCCACAGCACAGAAGTGCCCCTAGCGGCACACACTGATGACAGAATGAGGCCAGTGCCATAGGAAGTTGATATCATCGGGCACAATGCGGAGGATAGCAATTGAAGGGGCGCGACCGAATGGGAAAAAAAGGAGTCCCGTTCTGGGCGGGATTAGCGGGGCCATTCCCGATGCTTGTAGGGACGGGACCCCCCATTATCGAACAGCATCCTGTTATTTTTTGGGGCCTCAGTGGGAAACGGCTCGCCGGGGCCACACCCAGTTGCATTTCCTGCACTGAGGAGCACCGCTCGCCAGTACAGGACGAGATTACCTCCCCCCCCCCCCCCCCCAATGCCCAACACATGTTGGGTGGTCCTCGTGCCCCCCGCACCCCACTTCATACAGACCCCATTTGGAGTATTGTGAGCAGTTTTGGGCCCCATATCTAAGGAAGGATGTGCTGGCCTTGGAAAGGGTCCAGAGGAGGCTCACGAAAATGATCCCTGGAATGAAGAACATATGCGGAACGTTTGAGGACTCTGGGTCTGTACTCGGAGTTTAGAAGGATGCGGGGGGATCTTATTGAAACTTACAGGATACTGCGAGGCCTGGATAGAGCGGAGGTGGAGAGGATGTTTCCACTTGTAGGGGAAAAACTAGAACCTGAGGACACCATCTCAGACTAAAGGGCCGATCCTTTAAAACAGAGATGAGGAGGAATTTCTTCAGCCAGAGGGTGGTGAATCTGTGGAACTCTTTGCCGCAGAAGGCTGTGGAGGCCACATCACTGAGTGTCTCTAAGACAGAGATAGATAGGTTCTTGGTCAATAAGGCGATCAGGGGTTATGGGGAGAAGGCAGGAGAACGGGATGAGAAAATATCAGCCATGGTTGAATGGCGGAGCAGACTCTGGGCCAAGTGGCCTAATTCTGCTCCTATGTCTTATGGTCTTATGGACAGTCCTGATCCCCGGCACAGACAAAATACCACCCTGGCACCCTGCCTTTGCCAGCCTGGCAGTGCTACATGGGCAGCCTGGCAGTACCTGGGTGGCACCCCGGCGACACCTCCAGGGTGCCCAGGTGGCTCATCCAGTGCCCAGGTGGCATCAGTAGTGCCAGGGTTCCACCCTGCCCAGATTTCAACCAACTGGGGGTTCTGATCGCCTGGGTGACTGCCACCCCCCCCCCCCGCCCCGCCCCAAGCACCATTCCGCCTGGTCACCGTTTGTGGGGCCAAGTGCTGAACGGCACCCAGCTGGCATCTCCGCGGTGAGGCCAGTACATCTCCAGTAGAGGACTGCATTACTAGTCTAGTAACATTACCGTTCTGCCACTATGTTCCTTACCTGAGCTCTGCAGCTGATCCACGTTCTATAGGCCCAAGCCCCTGAAAACTGAGGGAAATAAGAGCTGTCCACCATTCTGAAAGCCAAGGAAGACGTCTTGAACAGTTGGGACAAGCAGGAATTTTCATCAGCAAGGTAGAGGATGAGAGAGGCTACCTATCCCGAGCTGAGAACTTTCCCACCTCTGATCCAATCTTGCAGGAAAGGGGATTGGCCATGGGAAGGTTAGCCACTGAGGTTGTGTGAGGTTATACGTTTTGGTCGTAAAAATGGAGGGGCATCTTACCCAAACGGAGAGAAAGTTCAGAGTGCTTGACTGCAGAGGGATCTGGGTGTCGTTGTGCATGACTGGCAGAAAACTAGTGTGCACAGCAGGTAATCAGGAAGGCAAATTAAATTTTGGCCTTGATAGCTAAAGGGATAGGGTATAAAAGTAGGGAAGTGTTGCTGTAACTGTACAAGGAATTGGTGAGACCGTACCTGCAGGATTGTGCACAGTTTTGGTCCCTTTATCCGAGAAAGGGTGCATTCGAGGCATTTCGGAGGAGGTTCACTCGATTATTTCCAGAGATGAGGGGCCTTTTCCAGAGATGAGGGGCCTGTCCTGTGAAGAGAGAGTGAGCACTTTAGGTCTGTACTCTCGGGTTTAGAAGAATGAGAGGCGATCTCATTGAAGTATACAAGATGATAAAAGATATTGACAAAGTAGATGTCGGGCGGATGTTTCCACTTGTGGGGCCAATCTAGAATGAGAGGTAATTGTTTGAGGATAAGGGGGAGCAGATTTAAAACTGAGATGAGGAGAAATTGCTTCTCTCAAAGGGTCGTGAATCTGTAGAATTCACTCCCCCAGAGTGCAGTGAATGCCAGGATTTTGAGGAAATAGACAGATTTTTAATTGGTGATTGGGTAAAGGGTTATGTAGTATGGGGAGGAAAGTGGAGTTGAGTCTGAGGAGATCAGCCATGATTGTAATGAATGGTGGAGCGAACTCGAGGGGCTGAATGGCCTACTCCTGCTCCTAGTTGCTGTGTTCTTATGCTCGAAGAAGTTTGGTCACGGGGAGTTCACCTACAGCATTGTATGAGTGGATTGAGTCAGGACAAGGGATGGAGTCATCCTCCATGCGGCAGGCGGTGGGGGCAGCAATGACAGATGTTTGGCTTAAAATTCTCCTCGTCCACATCTTGAACGGGAATGCAACATGAGACCTTTTTTTTTAACCTGGGTGATGCCAGGCTCTTGGGCTATCTTTTTCCACACCACTCCTTGACATTTAAGAGGTGCATGTGGAATGTTGAGCAAGGATCATGTCACTGCTTTGGGCTGAACCAATGTGATGGCACCAAAAAGCTGCCACTTTGGGGAAGCCCAAGAGGCCTCGGCTCTTTGCCAAAGTCACGACACTGCCCACAGTACGAAGCCTGTCGGGCCTGCACTCGTTGGAGTTCGGAAGACTGAGAGACATGTTATTGAGACATCTAGGATTCTCCGGGGGCTCGACAGGGTAGATGCTGAGAGGTTGTTTCCCCTTGTGGGAGAGTCTAGGACCAGAGAGTGTAGTCTCAGAGTAAGGAGTCGTCCGTTTAAGATCAAGCTGAGGAGGAATTTCTTCTCTCGGAGGGTAGTGAATCTGTGGAATTCTTTACCGCAGAAAGCTGAAGAAGCTGGTTCATTGAGTATGTTCAAGGCTGAGATGGACGGATTTTTAATCTGTAAGAGAATCGAGGGTTATGGGGATAAGGCAGGAAAGTGGAGTTGAGGATTATCACAGCAGATTAGTCATGATCTCAGTGAATGGTGGAGCAGACTCGATGGGCCGAATGGGCGACTTGTGCTGCCGCGTCATTCTGTCTTATGGAAGCACATAAAAGGGTCCGGGTGTCCACCATTCGAGGTGTGGGTCAGGAAACTGGGCAAATTGCATCAATGGAAGAAAACCAAGATTACGATCATCATGGACAACTGCCCCCACACATTCAACATCGCTGGTCTCGAGAGCAACATGTTGATGGTCCTGCCTCCCAAAGCCATGGGCAAACTCCAGACAATGGATCAGGGGTGATGGCCATCAACACGGACCAGGAATACAATCTGACTGTGCCAGAGGCCATGTTGATGCCGAAAACGGCTTGGAAGCTGGTATAGGAAGACACGATCGTAAACTGCTTCATCCACGCTGGGTTCAAACTGCGCAAGGCAACAAGAATGAGTAGGAGAAGGTCAGGCCCAGCAGCCCAAAGACCAGGTACTTTCCATTCACCCACAGGAGGGCACGTATGGAGGATGAGGCCGAGACAACCATGGAAACTTGTACGGAGGCGGACTTATGCTGTACGATGCCTGGCGGAACTCGTGGATGACTCCAACGTAGATGCAGCATGTCCTTCAGCTGAGGAGGCCAAGGACCCAGAATATTCCGCTGAATGCCCGTCCACTCGCCCGCCTGTTTTCATAGCTGTTGTGAAGGCCATCGAGATATTCTGGCATTTTGCAAAGCAGCAAAAAAATACCCGAAAACGTGTTTGGGTGCACTGACAGCATAGCGGCCAGCATCACAAACATCCCCAAACTGCACAGTGAACAGAGAGGAATTAGAGCTTTTTTCGGGAGCCAAATCCTGGCGTTCCTCAAGGTCAACACAATATAAACCACGAACAAATGGAATAAAGTTTTTTTCACTTCTTTGCTCGTTTTTTATTTGGAATTTGAATCTAATAAAGAGGAAATAATAAGTGTTATAAGTGTTTTTTTAAGGCATATCTGGTTGCATAGAGGCATAGCATCCTCCACGACCGACTAACACAAGATGAACCCAAATTTGTCGGCGGCTCCTCTGGGATTTGACCCATTCTGAGGGTTATCTGTATTTCAATGTGAAAGGTACTGAACAGAGGGTGTTGTTTTTTTTAAAAATATTTTTTATTCTCCTTTTTCACATTTAATAAACAATAATCAGTAACAAATGTAATGTCAATCCCCATATCAATAACAACGATCCCATCCTCGCCCCAAACATTAGCCCGCATGTTTACATAAACAAATGACAAAAAGGAATCAGGGATTACCCATAGTCACCATTAACACATACAGTCCCCCTCCCACCCCCCCACCCCCCCAACTAATGTTCGATGTTATCCAGTTCTTGAAAGTGCATGATGAATAATGCCCATGAATTGTAGAACCCCTCCATCCTTCCCCTCAGTTCAAACTTAACCTTCAAGAATTCCAGCAGGCCCCCCCGCCACGCCAGGGCCCAGGGTGGAGAGGCTGCTCTCCATCTCAACAGGATCCATCTTTGGGCGATCAACGAGGCGAAGACTACAACATCTGCCTCCGCACCCGTTTCCAATCCCGGCTGGACCGACACACTGAATATGGCCTCCCGGGGACCCGGGTCATGTTTCACGTGCACCACTTTAGAAATTAACCCCAAAACCTCCTTCCAGTAATCCTCTAGCTTTGGAGAAGACCAAAACATATGAACGTGATTAGCCCCCCCCCTCCCCCCCGCCGGACCCGTAACGTTCACACACATCTTACACTCCCTCAAAGAATCAGCTCATCCTCTCCCTCGTGAGGTGTGCTCAGTATACCACCTTAAGCTGTATCAGCCCCAACCTCGCACACGAGGTGGAGGCGTTCACTCTCCAGAGCACCTCACACCAGAACCCCTCCTCCATATCCTCTCCCAACTCTTCCTCCCACTTTGCTTTGATCCCTTCCAGTGGTGTCTTCTCCTTTTCCAAAATAGCTCCATAGACCGCTGACACTACTCCTTCTCCAGTCCCCCTGTCGTTAGCACCTCCTCCAGCAATGTGGAGGCCAGCTCCACCAGGAAGCTCTGTATCTCCTTTCTGGGAAAATCTCGAACCTGCATGTCTCTAAACATTTCCCCCTGCTCCAGCCCATACTTCACTTCCAGCTCCTTCAATCTTGCAAACCAACCCCTAAGAAACAAATCTTTTAGTGTCTTAATCCCCTTCTTCTTCCATTTCCGAAAATTTCCATCCCACCTCCCTGGCTCAAATCTGTGGTTCCCCCGAATCGGCATTTCCCTTGACCCTGCCCCCAACCCGAAGTGTTGGTGAAACTGCCTCCAAATTCTCAATGAAGCTATTATTACCGGACTCCCTGAGTATTTCCCCTGGACTATTGGGAGCAGCGCTGTTGCTAGCGCCTTCAATCCTGACCCTCTACTCAAACCCTCTTCCATTCTGACCCACTGGGAAACGACCCCTCGGACCCGGCTCCGCACCTTCTCCACATTCGCCGCCCTGTAGTAATACACCAGGTTCGGAAGACCCAAACCCCCTGCCTGCCTTCCCCTCTGTAGCAGCATCATTCTCACTCTGGCCACCTTCCCTCCCCATTTGAACGAGGCGGAGGTTGTTGATGGCATGTTTGCTGCTCAGGAAGGTATGAGCTTCGTCGGAGTCTGTTCACACTGACTGCGACGTGGAGTGAGTCTTCAACCCGGGTCCCACTGCAATCTCACTCAGGCCTCCCAGTTACTCTCCCTCCTGTCCCACTGCCACCACAAATGAGTAAGCAGAGTGATTTGCAGGGTCATTTCTTACTTCATCCGGCTTTGAAACAACAATCGGGTTGGGAAGAGGTGTGGGGAGGAACAAGCTGCTTCACAACTCCAGGTTCGATTCCCGGTTGGGTCACTGTCTGTGCAGAGTCTGCGTGTTCTCCTGGTGTCTCCGGGTGCTCCGGTTTCCTCCCACAGTCCAAAGATGTGCGGGTTAGGTGGATTGGCCATGATAAATTGCCCTTAGTGTCCAAAAAATGTTAAGTGGGGGTTACAGGGATAGGGTAGAAACGTGGGCTTCAGTAGGATGCTCTTTGTAAGGGACGGTGCAGACTCGATGGGCCGAATGGCATCCTTCTGCACTGTAAATTCTATGATTATTTCGCACTGGGTTTTGCATCTAGAATAGAATGATAGAATTACTACATTGCAGAAGGAGGCCTATCGGGTCTGCACCGACCCTCTGAAAGGGCACTCTACCTAGGCCCACCGCCCCCGCCCTATCCCCGTAACCCTACCTAACCTTTTGGACACTAAGGGGCAATTTAGCACGGCCAGTCCACCTAACCTGCACATCTTTGTACTGAGAGAGGAAACCAGAGCACCCGGAGGAAACCCACGCAGACACGGGGACCCCAGGTTGGAATTGATCCTGGTTCCCTGACGCTGTGAGGGAACAGTGCTGGGCACTGTGCCACCCCAGTGAAGAATGTGGGCTTGTTTAATGTCGCAGTGCGGGGAAGTGGGTCTGTGCCCAGCACAAAGCAGGGCACGGAGTGGGGGGAAAAAGCAGAGGAAGACCCAACCTCAGAAAACAATCCGGACCAGTTTCCCAGTTTCTACTGGTGTTCCATTTTAAGGTCTACAAGACCAGTTCGGATTTCCGGGCGCGATTTAATGGAAATGAAACCGAGTCCTGTGTCGGGCGCATTTGGCCAGGTATTTCCTGGTGTTTCCAGTGTAGAGAACGACCCCTCTATTTAATGGGACTCTGCTTCTTGTCTGCGCCTTGGCGTGGAACGTTCTGCTGAGCCCACAGTTAGGCTCGTTTCCTGCATTAATGAGCTCAGCACGCCAGTGCAGGACGAGATCGGGGCACCCTTTGAACCCCCAGAGCAGACCCAGACCCCTCCGAATGCCCCAACCTAGGCACTGCACAGGCTGCCTGGCATTGCCCCTGCCAGCCTAGATGTGCTACCTGAGCACCCTGGCACTGTCAGGGTGGCACTGCCAGGGTGGCATCAGCGGTGCCAGGGTACCACCCTACCCAGAGCCCGACGACCCGATCGACGTGCCGGCACAAATGACCCACATTTGTGGAAAAGATCCCGCGCCTTGGGTATCTCCAGTGTAGACATATTTAAGACAGGCTAACTGCTCACTTGAATGTGCAAATTTGGGTCCTGCCCACAATGGGTGGGATACAGATCACAACACCTCGCAAGAACACGTTAGATCTCGCGTGGCGTGACGAGGCCAGTAACCCGCGAGATTTACCAGCCTTATGGTAGATCGCGCCCTTTAATTCCAAGTTCCACTGGTATCCCCGATCAAGACCAGTTGGGACCAGTATCCTTATTTCCCAGGTTTTATTGCTGTTCCATGTTAAGGTGTACAATGCCAGTTTGGATGAGTACCCTTAATTCCCATGTTTTTTCTTTCTGAGGAGTTGGGAGAAAGAGGGTCACCCCCAACGCTTACCCCCGCCCCCCTCCTGTATAATTGAACACCCAGCTGGACGACAAAAAGTTGACTAATAATCCCTGGCAGAGCAGACAAACCAGATCATTTTAGCATTTGAAACCACTCCAGAGATAAATGGCCCCACTTCAAACTGAACCCACGGACTGATCGCTGTTGCTGATTGCAGTTCCTGTGCCTTCGCTGTCAGTGAAATGAAAAAGAGACAAAGCGAAACAGGTCCGCTCTCCGATGGAATCTTTCTTATTCGCATAATTCTTCCGCGACGGTGAGCGTTTGAGCACCAGTTGATTGATTTCCACCTTTCGTGTGTGAGCTCTGGATAGCCCCTTACCCCTGCCGGTGAACTACATCTGTGTCAATCAGGCCACTCTCGCCATCTCCTCCTCCCTCCTTGTGTTCAGTACTCTAGTCTCACAATATGACTGACAAGGCTGCACATTTATTTGGCAGACTGTATGCTTTAAGGGTTAGGTATGGAAGGGCATGGAGATTGTGCGGTTCTGTGGCTGAATTGTCGAGGCCGGCGAGGTATTGCCCCCAGTGACTCACTGCATTGAGCTCGTCCCCACGGAGCCACTCACTCCTGTAGCACCTTGCTGCTCACCGCCCTGGCTGGTCCCCCAGTTTGCTCTGTCCCCCGCGCCCCCCCCCCCCCCCCGGTTGGAAGTTAGAGTTGTCAACTCTGATTAAATGTATTCCTGGAGATTTCATTTGCCCTGCGCTACAGCCACTAGTCGGCCAACACGTCCATCCTTGTGAATACGCACGGCCTTCCTCCACCAATTGGAAAGCAAAAAGACACCTTACCCAATTGGATAGAGATTGACTGTCAGCCAAGTAGCCTTTTCCCCCTAATTTTCAATATATTTTTATGTCGTAAAGAGAAATATTCAAAGAAAGTGACAACAAAAAAAAACAATTTTTTTATTCGTGTCCTAATGATTTTTCTCCAGGGGTGCACATGGGGGTATTGTGGGGATTGAACTTAAATTTCTGTAGACTCTGGGCCAAACTTGATTGATTGGTAGCCCTATTGACGGCGGCTCTTCTATCCCCTTTGCCTTCCGGACCCTCCTTGTCATTCTCGTTGACTGCACCCATGTCCTCCGGCCCCGCCCTGTTCACCATCCTTCACTCCGCTCCGCTTTTCCCACCTGCTCCACACCCAGCTGTGTCAACCATTTTGAGATACTTCTCACCAATCATTAGGTTGCAATCAAGCAGCTTCCAGTAGTCAGGATATGATGTGTGTTGTGGTGGGTGTACATTTGGTAGGAGTACATCCAGGTCGGGGTCCATAACGTAAAGGTAACGTTGCCAGGTGACCATAGGCTGCTTTCCCCTTCTGAGGGGGAGAGCTGACTGGTGATGATCTAACCCGAGGGTCACCAAACCTCAGACGAGGGGAAAGGGTGAGAAGGCGGGGCCTTCCCGAATAACCTCAGCTGGTACGGGAATTGAACCTGTTCTGTTGCCCACAAACTATCCAGCCAACTGAGCTACAGAAAGGGTCAAACAAAGGTTCATGGCTGTTCCAAAGA
The DNA here is from genome assembly GCF_047496885.1 of Scyliorhinus torazame. Classification (NCBI taxonomy): domain Eukaryota; kingdom Metazoa; phylum Chordata; class Chondrichthyes; order Carcharhiniformes; family Scyliorhinidae; genus Scyliorhinus; species Scyliorhinus torazame. Next base: position 98,467,744 of record NC_092728.1, on the reverse strand, counting down.
GTGACCCCTGGTGAAACAATATGGTATTTCCAGTTCCCAGACTCAACTCCTCGTCCCAATTCCCTTCCCACACCTAGTGGTGCACTAAGGAAGATTTTTGTCTGTTTCTATAGTGAGTCATTCTCGGAACAGGTCACGAGTCAGTTGCCAGGGGCTTGAAGGGCACCACTCCATATCAGGCATAGCTGATCAGGAGTCTCTCTCCCACTCTTACCGCCAGCTTTTGGTGCGTTGGAAGGATTTGCAGGTTGACACGTTATGAGTGCACCTTCCTCGGCCATTAGGTCCTGGGGTGGGATTCAAACCCAGATCTTCTGGCTCAGAGGCAGGGACGCTGCCCACTGCGACACAGGACCACCGGTCCTCTCCTCATTGAGATTCCCAATTATTACGGATTGGGGCAGTCCCTTGCCGTGCGATCACAGGATCGTCAGCCTTCCAGATGCTCTTCTGGAGCTTGTGTGACTGTTGGCGAGAGAACTTTCATCAGCGCGATTCTGAGCTGGGGTGAAACCCAGGTCCCAAGGCAGCCCTTAAACCCACTGCACCTCCCCAACCCTGTACTTCTGTAATGTGGAGATACCGGCGTTGGACTGGGGTGGGCACAGTAAGAAGTCTTACAACACCAGGTTAAAGTCCAACAGGTTTGTTTCGAATCACTAGCTTTCGGAGCACAGCTCCTTCCTCAGGTGAATGAAGAGGTAGATTCCAGAAACATATATATAGACAAATTTAAAGATGCAAGACAATGCTTAGAATGCGAGCATTTGCAGTTAATTAAGTGTTTACAGATCCAGAGATAGGGGTAACCCCAGGTTTAGGTCGAGTTGAGTGTGTTTGTGATCTGTAGCCCTTTCGGGATCTTGTCTGCTTTCTTGCATCTTTGTAGAAACTTAATGTCAGTGTCTATACGCGCAATCTTCCTGGAGATCCTCTCGACTTTGAGCCGGCAGTTTGCGGTGTCGATGGTAGCCATGATGTGGTGATGCCGGCGTTGGACTGGGGTGAGCACAGTAAGAAGTCTTACAACACCAGGTTATGGTCCAACAGGTTGGTTTCAAACACTAGCTTTCGGAGCACTGCTCCTCAGGTGAATGAAGAGGTAGAATGCTCACATTCTAAGCATTGTCTTGCATCTTTGAATTTGTCTATATATATGTTTCTGGAATCTACCTCTTCATTCACCTGAGGAAGGAGCAGCGCTCCGAAAGCTAGTGTTTGAAACAAACCTGTTGGAATTTAACCTGGTGCTGTAAGACTTCTTACTGTACTTCTGTGTCACAGTCATGCTCTGTCCAGTCTGTGGCAAATCAAAGCACCCCACCCCCTCCGCCCCAATTGGTAAGACTTTATTTCCTGGCAGGTATAAAGTGAAGTGCCAATGTCAATATGGAATGCTTTACCAACAAAGATTACTCCCACAAGGAAAAATATCAGGGGGAAAGCTAAATAAAATTACTCCTTACAGTTTCAACGGCTTTTGGAACAATATTTGCAAAACACCTGCTCTGCAGCCTTTTAACCAGAAATGCACCAACTCAATTTGAACAAATGCACTAATATCATAAGACAGTGGTTAAATTGTTTGAAACTCTCCAGCTGTGAAACTTGGCTGTGTTCAGTGTTGCTCTTTGCAGTACTGATAGAGCGAGACTATCTTAGTGGTTTTCTTTTCTAATGAGGTGTCAAACCTCAGAAACCGGCAAAGCTCACTCACTCCCTCTGGATTTATTTGATTTTTTTTAAATTTAGAGTACCTAATCATTTATTTTCCAATTAAGGGGCAATTTAGCGTGGCCAATCCACCTACCCTGCTCATCTTTGGGTTGTGGGGCTGAAACCCACACAGACACGGAAAGAATGTACAAACTCCACACGGACAGTGACCCGGGGCAGGGATCGAACCCGGGTCCTCTGTGCCGTAAGTAGCAGTGCTAACCACTGCACCACCGTGCCGCCCAACTCCCTGAGGATTTAGAGGCATAAACACAGCTTCCAACACTCCATGGTCCAATAGAGCTATGAGACTGAAGAATGGTTTCTTAATTGGTATTAAGCCCTATTTTCCGGGATCTGATTGGTTTCACGGTAACTTAATTGCAGTGTTGATGTAAGCCTACTCGTGACACTAATACAGATTATTATTACATGACCTGATGTCACGTGGTAAGCAGGACCTAATCAAATGACACGACCTGTTTGAAAAAGAGTGTAACCCTTAAAGAAAGCCCAGCATTTACATAGCACACTTTCAGGATCATAGAATAGAATCATAGAATCCTTACAGTACAGAAGGGGGTCATTCATCCTATCGAGTCTACCCTATCTTGGCCCACACCCCCGCCCTGCCCCTGTAACTCCACAACCCCACTCAACCTTTGGACACTAAGGGTCAATCCACCTAACCTGCACATCTTTGGACTGTGGGAAGAAACTGGAGCACCCGGAGGAAACCTTTGTAGACACGGGGAGAAAGTGCAAACTCCACACAGTTCACCCAAGGCCGGAGTTGAACCCGGGCCCCTGGAACTGTTGGGCAGCAATACTAATCATGTTGGGACACAGCAGATTAAGGGTTACTATCACCACACACACGTAACACACCGCCACCTTCTCAGGGGACAACTGGAGATGGGCAATATGAAGACTCAGGAAGCTGAGCGGTAAGCCGATTTATTGTGGTCACGGCAGCAGATATATTTACAGAGCACAGTCCCTGGCTGGGCCGGCCTTTATACTAAGTTCTTATGAGCCCCAGCTGGACAGGGCTTTGCCGCGAGTGGGGATGCTCATCACCCACGGGTCCCACTTGGAGACCAATCAGGGAATCCATGTGGGCCTTGTAAGGGTTATTACAGACGACAAATGCTGGACTAGCCAGCGGCACATACATCCTGTGAACAAATATGAAAAATATCACTCTGAAATATAAAGGGCGAACTGTTTAATTTAAATTAATAATTAAACTTAATAAAACAAATTTGAAGACAAGACTTACCGATCCTCACGAAGAGTGTTGTTAAGAATAATCAATAATTTTAATAGTTTCTGTGGATTAATGGTGGGCTCATTCTAAATAATCATGCTGCCAAGTGTGGCCGTGCCGGTCGGGAGAGCCTGTCTTATCTTTCCATCACCACCAGAGGGTGGTATTCTTTAATAAAACTATGTGGCGATCTGTCTGTACTGCTCCAATCAATAACAGACATAGTCATGTTTCTGGTGTCAAGTAACAAGCTCTGTTCAAAGAATATTTGGATTTGTAAAGAGTTTTGAATTGGAATATCCATTCGCTCCAGTTTTAAGAGAAGGTAGATTTGCTCAGAATAATGTAGAATGACTGCTTGTCCTTGCTGAGGTGGTGTCGCAAAGCACACCTTCACAGAAAGGTGCTGGAACGCTTTCCCTGCGACCCCACCCCTCCCCCAACACCTCTTAAGACCCCCACCCATCACCCCAAAGCACTGTTCAGGCTGGGGGTTCAATGAGGACTTCAAAACTGAGGTGGATGGAGTTTTGTTGGGCAAAGGGTATTTGGGGATACGGAAACAAGGCAGGTAAATGGAATACAGGTCAGTCATATCTTAGTGAATTCTGCAAGACGTTTAAGGAGCTGAACACTCACATCGACACATACACACACGCATATACGTACATAGACACTTATACGCACATTTACAGACACACACATACACACACATGTACATAGGCACACATATGCATGCACACACGTGTGCAGACACACATATACACATGCCTGCACATAGAAATATGCACGTACATAGACACACAATAAACACGCACATGGATATGCACATGCACATGGACACATGCACACGTACATATACAAACATGTACACACATGCACATAGACACATATACACACACACACATAGACACATACATGCACATAAAAGCGTATATACACACACGCACATAGACACACATATACACACACACACATGCACACATTCATGTAATCACACATGCAGAACACACAAACACACATACATATACACATAGTCACACACACAAACAGGCACACACACACATGCACATAAACACACGCACACAGACACACATAAACATGCACACAGACACATAAACTCACATAGGCTTGCACATACGCACACATACAGGTACCCATAAACACACACAGATACACACATAATTAAACACATGCACATATAAGAGCACTTAGGCACATACACATACATACACACACATGCACAAAGACCCATGTGCATATAAACTCAAACAAACACACATGCATGTAATTACACACACATAGATGCACATGTGCATTCACATAGACACAGAAACGCACATAGACGCAAACATATTCGCACACATGAAAACACGCTCGCACACACATCCACGCATACAAATACACACACATGCAAACAGATAGACATGCACGTGGACACACACACAAATATGGGCACACATATACAAATACACACGTGAGCGATCACATGCAGACAGACAGACACATACGCACACACACACAGACAAGCACACACCCAGACGCTCAGCTTGGCACTATTCTGTGAAAGAGCAGGATTGTTCTCTCCGATGGTCCAGCCAATATTTATCCCTCAATCCAAACAGATGATCTGGCCTTATATCTCATTGCTGTTTGCGGGAACTTGCTGTGTAATTAGCAACCATGTTTCCTGTATGACGATAGTGACGACACTGGCTGTGCCGATTTAAGGTGGGTAAATTCCACTTGTTGGGTGGGGGTTGGGGAGGTCATAGGGTTCCTAAATACAAGACAATCACTAATAAATCCGAAAAGAAATTCTGGAGAGAATTGCCTACCCAGAGAGAGGTTCGACTGTGGAACGCGGCAGCAGAGGCGAATAGCATAGGTGTTCACGGGGAAAGCAGCCAATTACAGGAGGGGGAGAAGAGTAGAGGGTAGGCAGATGGGGTGAGATACAGACGGGTGGGAAGGGGCTCGTAAGGAGCGGAAACACTGACATAAATCTGAAATTGTCATCAGCCGGGATTTAACTGAATGGGAAAGCATTCTCGAGGGGCTGAATGGCCAACTCCAAGTCCTAATGTTCCAAATGAAGCATTTGGAGGAGAAAGAAATGGCAAGAATGATCTCAGTTGGCCCTGTAGCAAAATTAATTCTTCCCTCTTCACAGGGTGGGAAGTGGCCACATGACATGTTACATGTGTGCACTTGAACACTGACTGAATGTAGCTGAAAGCTGCTCTCCTCTCTGCTGTGGCTTTCTTGCACAGAGCAGGATGAAAGCTGAATCCTTCAGTACAACCACTGCTCCCAAGGCAGTCGTGCAATACCGTATCACATTGCTTTGCAAGACAGAGTCCATGGAGTAGACGGGATTCAGAAAGGGGATTTCAGGAGGTCCAAGAGGTCATCAGATTTGTTTCTGTCTTGCCAGCTGCAAGGACAGCTGCCATTGTCTTTGGGGAGTGAGGACTGTGTTTCCCGAGGGTCCGCCATGTTTGAGGGACAGGGGGAGGAGCTTCTCGGGGGAGTAGATCAATAATCGCACTTGGATCCAGGGGAGTGTGTCAGTATTCACACAAGATTCAGCGGAGTGTGTCAGTATTCACACTGGATCCTGGGGAGTGTGCCAGTATTCACACTGGATCCAGGGGAGTGTGCCAGTATTCACACTGGATCCAGGGGAGTGTGTCAGTATTCACACTGGATCCAGGGGAGTGTGGCATTATTCACACTGGATCCTGGGGAGTGTGTCAGTGTTCACACTGGAACCTGGGGAGTGTGTCATTATTCACACTGGATCCAGGGGAGTGTGGCATTATTCACACTGGATCCTGGGGAGTGTGTCAGTGTTCACACTGGAACCTGGGGAGTGTGTCATTATTCACACTGGATCCTGGGGAGTGTGCCAGTATTCGCACTGAAACCTGGGGTGTGTGCCAGTACTCACACTGGAACCTGGGGAGTGTTTCAGTATTCACATTGGATCCTGGGGCATGTGTCAGTATTCACACTGGATCCAGAGGAATGTGTCAGTATTGGCACAGGATCCAGGGGAGTGTGTCAGTATTTGCACTGGATCCAGAGGAGTGTGTCAGTATTCACACTGGATCCAGGGGAGTGTGTCAGTATTCACACTGGATCCAGGGGAGTGTTCAGTATTCGCACTGGATCCAGGGGAGTGTGTCAGTATTCACACTGAATCCAGGGGTGTGTGTCAGTATTCACACTGGATCTAGGGAGGTGTGTCAGTATTCACACTGGATCCAGGGGTGTGTGTCAGTATTCACACTGGATCCAGGGGAGTGTGTCAGTATTCACACTGGATCCTGGGGAGAGTGCCAGTATTCACAGAGGATTCTGGAGAGTGCATTATATTCACACTGGACCCTGGGGAGTGTGTCAGTATTTGCACTGGATCCCGGGGAGTGTGTCAGTGTTCATACTGGAAGCTGGGGAGTGTGTCATTATTCACACTGGATCCTGGGGAGTGTGCCAGTATTCACACTGGAACCTGGGGAGTGTGTCAGTGTTCACACTGGATCCAGGGGAATGTGTCAGTATTCAGACTGGATCCAGGGGAGTGTGTCATTATTCGCGCTGGGCCCTGAGGAATGTGTCAGTATTCGCACTGGATGCAGGGGAGCGTGTCTGTATTCACATTGGATCCAGGGGAGTGTGTCAGTATTTACACTGGATCCAGGGGAGTGTGTCAGTATTCACACTGGATCCAGGGGAGTGTGTCAGTATTCACACTGGATCCTGGGGAGTGTGTCAGTATTCACACTGGATCCAGGGGAGTGTGTCAGTATTCACACTGGATCCAGGGGAGTGTGTCAGTATTCACACTGGATCCTGGTGAATGTGACAGATTTGATGAATTGGCAATAGCACTGTTGTTTCACAGCGTCAGGGACCCGGGTTCGATTCCCGGCTTGGGTCACTGTCAGTGCGGAGTCTGCACATTCTCCCGTGTCTGCCTGGGTTTCCTCCGGAACACATTTCCAGACTGGAATGCATTCCTTTTTTTTCCTTTAAAAAAAAATAAATTTAGAGTACCCAATTATTTTTTCCAATTAAGGGGCAATTTAGCATGGCCAATCCACCTACCCTGCACATCTTTGGGTTGTGAGGGTGAAACCCACGCAGACATGGGGAGAATGTGCAAACTCCACACGGACAGTGACCCAGGGCCGGGATTCGAACCCGGGTCCTCAGCGCTGTAGGCAGCAATGCTAACCACTGTGCCACCGTGCTGCCCATGGAATGCATTCTGACTGGGCGGTAGAAATAGTAGAAACCGTTTGAGGGGGGGGGGGGGCAGGGAGTGGTATTCATTTGGAATTTCTTTCAAAGGAACTTAATGGGCTGAATGGCTTCCTTTTGTATCTGATTGCGTGACTCTAAAATATGTATCGCCCCCGCTCCGGGGCGGAATGGCATCCATTGGACATTACAACCACTGGATCACATGCTGGGGACCCAGCAGTCATTGAGTGGCCCCAAGATCTTTGCAGTGCCGTTTATTCCTTTTGATAGAGTGGAGATTCCGGAGGATGATACGGGGAACGAGGGGGTATACATAATTAAGAAAGTTTTGGCACACTCTTGAAAAAATAAGGCTGAGGGGATAAACTAATCGAGGTACTGAACTGAGGGAGTGCTCCTTGGACAGGACTGGCTATCTGGAACGCAGAGATTAGCTGACATTACACAACCTTATTACTTCACATGCTTACTCGGTAAAACTGACTTTAATAACAATTTCGGCCTAAACTTTGGCACAAACATTTCTGACAAGCACACTATGCCTTCGCTAACTTGTACACTTTCACGTAGACCCTTAACATCGACCCATGAGAACACCAGGTTTTTTTTAAGTTGTCCGGGTTAAGTGGTTTATTTTTTAAAGCCCTTTGTTCACCGAGTTTGCTTTAATTAGAAAATAGAATTCTTTGTAAACACAAGGGGCTCCCACCGAGCCGCTTCCTGCATTTTCGAAGGGTTCCTTGGTGTCATTCGGAGTTCTAAAGCATCCTCTAATCCTTTATTTTTATTCAGTTTAAACTGCGCAAAGCGACGAGGTCAGCGAGGCCCATTCCTTGCTTCACTATCAATTAGCACATGAACAGCGAGGCTGTAAATGGTCCCGCATCTCTGACAGAGGAGCCAGTGGTGCAGGGGATCTGCAATTCAAATGTTTCCTGGGACTTTTGAAAAAGAGGTTGTGCCCCTGTTTGTCATGGCTCATGGTCAGGGTCGGCGGAGAGAGAAATATCGAAAAAAAACACGCAGGTCGATTTTTCCCACACAAACTGACAGAAACTATTCCCCATTTTTTGCTTTTTAAATCCCAGCCATCAAGTGTAAAATTACAAAAAAAAAAATAGCGTTTGTTGCGAATTGATGTTTGATTATTGTCTCCTAACAGTAAATCCGTTTTAAAAATTACATACAAAAAGAAATCTCACCTGCTTGCCGTAAGGCGGCTATTTCTTTTTTATATTAGGCTACAGTTCTGGTCTTGTGGTGGTGCAGTGGGTAATGTCGCTGCCTCTGAATCAGAAGCTCCAGGTTGGAGTGCTACTCCAGGGTGATCTAGGGTGGGCGGCACGGTAACACAGTGGTTAGCACTGTTGCTTCACAGCGCCAGGGTCCCTGGTTCGATTCCCGCTTGGCTCACTGTCTGTGCGGAGTCTGCACGTTCTCCCCGTGTCTGCGTGGGTTTCCTCCGGGTTCTCCGGTTTCCTCCCACGATTCCCGAAAGACGTGCTTGCAAGGTGAATTGGACATTCTGAATTCTCCCTCAGTGTACCGGAACAGGCGCCAGAGTGTGACGACGAGGGGCTTTTCACAGTAACTTTGTTGCGGTGTTAATGTAAGCCTACTCATGACAATAAAAATCATTACTCGTCAGTATTCACTCAGGAAAAAGATAATGTTGTGGAGGAGAATGCTGAGCCCCAGGTTAATAGATTAGATGGCATTGAGGTACGTAGGGAAGAGGTGTTGGCAATTCTGGACAGGCTGAAAATAGATAAGTCCCCGGGACCTGATGGGATTTATCCTAGGATTCTCTGGGAGGCCAGGGAAGAGATTGCTGGACCTTTGGCTTTGATTTTTATGTCATCATTGGCTACAGGAATAGTGCCAGAGGACTGGAGGATAGCAAATGTGGTCCCTTTGTTCAAAAAGGGGAGCAGAGACAACCCCGGCAACTATAGACCGGTGAGCCTCACGTCTGTAGTGGGTAAAGTCTTGGAGGGGATTATAAGAGACAAGATTTATAATCATCTAGATAGGAATAATATGATCAGGGATAGTCAGCATGGCTTTGTGAAGGGTAGGTCATGCCTCACAAACCTTATCAAGTTCTTTGAGAAGGTGACTGAACAGGTAGACAAGGGTAGAGCAGTTGATGTGGTGTATATGGATTTCAGCAAAGCGTTTGATAAGGTTCCCCACGGTAGGCTATTGCAGAAAATACGGAGGCTGGGGATTGAGGGTGATTTAGAGATGTGGATCAGAAATTGGCTAGCTGAAAGAAGACAGAGGGTGGTGGTTGATGGGAAATGTTCAGAATGGAGTTCAGTCACAAGTGGAGTACCACAAGGATCTGTTCTGGGGCCGTTGCTGTTTGTCATTTTTATCAATGACCTAGAGGAAGGCGCAGAAGGGTGGGTGAGTAAATTTGCAGACGATACTAAAGTCGGTGGTGTTGTCGATAGAGTGGAAGTATGTAGCAGGTTACAGAGGGATATAGATAAGCTGCAGAGCTGGGCTGAGAGGTGGCAAATGGAGTTTAATGTAGAGAAGTGTGAGGTGATTCACTTTGGAAGGAATAACAGGAATGCGGAATATTTGGCTAATGGTAAAGTTCTTGAAAGTGTGGATGAGCAGAGGGATCTAGGTGTCCATGTACATAGATCCCTGAAAGTTGCCACCCAGGTTGATAGGGTTGTGAAGAAGGCCTATGGAGTGTTGGCCTTTATTGGTAGAGGGATTGAGTTCCAGAGTCAGGAGGTCATGTTGCAGCTGTACAGAACTCTGGTACGGCCGCATTTGGAGTATTGCGTACAGTTCTGGTCACTGCATTATAGGAAGGACGTGGAGGCTTTGGAGCGGGTGCAGAGGAGATTTACCAGGATGTTGCCTGGTATGGAGGGAAAATCTTATGAGGAAAGGCTGATGGACTTGAGGTTGTTTTCGTTGGAGAGAAGAAGGTTAAGAGGAGACTTAATAGAGGCATACAAAATGATCAGGGGGTTGGATAGGGTGGACAGTGAGAGCCTTCTCCCGCGGATGGAAAGGGCTGGCACGAGGGGACATAGCTTTAAATTGAGGGGTAATAGATATAGGACAGAGGTCAGAGGTAGGTTCTTTACGCAAAGAGTAGTGAGGCCGTGGAATGCCCTACCTGCTACAGTAGTGAACTCGCCAACATTGAGGGCATTTAACAGTTTATTGGATAAACATATGGATGATAATGGCATAGTGTAGGTTAGATGGCTTTTGTTTCGGTGTAACATCGTGGGCCGAAGGGCCTGTACTGCGCTGTATTGTTCTATGTTCTATGTTCTATTACTATTATAAAAGGAAGGTACATTCATAACACAGCCAAACAGGTTGATTATCAATTTGCAAATGGTTTCAACACACACCAATGGTAGGTGGTTAAGAGCGGGAGTATTGCTGGTCAGCCATGTGATGGAAAGGACAGTGGAGCCTCTACCTTCACTGTCCATAGCTGCAGACTGCAGGTAATAAATGCATGCTGCCCCAACAGTGGGCTGTAACACACCATCACAGTTCCACTGGCGTTAACCGTCCTCCAGCTTTTCATACAAGGATCTAATTCATGTCAGCCTATCAAGCTGTGGGTGACACGATAGCCTTGCGTGATCCTGGTGACATCAAACATTGACAGATCCACATCGCCATTCGAGTCACAACAGCACATGAAGCCGTTTGCCTTGAATCCAAGCCAGCTCTCTGTACAGTAAACCAATTAATCCCATTCTCCCGCATTCCTCAAGTGCCCATCCAATTTGCTTTTGAAGTCATTAATTGTCTTCGCTTCCACCACCCTTATTGACAACTAAACTCATCAGATGATGGAATCTTGGCTTGTTTTAACCCCATTCGCATTGAGTCAAATGTAGAGTCTATGACCTTAGCCAAGTTTTGACCAGGGATATATGGATGGAAATAGGCTATTTAGACCTTCAAACTTGTTCTGCCAGTCAAGTGGAAAATGGCTCATCTGTATCTTAACCCCTCCGTGACCCTTCACAAACTTGACTAAAATCTATCAGTCGCAGTTTTGAGATGTTCATTTGACCCCAGTAATGAAAATGAAAATAAACTGATGGTCAAGATTTCACATTATAAGACCTTTAATGCAACAAAAAAAAATAGAACAAACAGTAATCAACAGGCCACTGATACGCCAACTAAAGAAAAGGGTCAATTTTGCATTAACTAGCACAGTTGCGAAACCCTTTTACTCAATCTGCTTTTGGCAGATGTGTAGCATTAAACAAACCATCTAAAGTCACTCCCAGCTCTCCATCAGGGGGTCACTACTCCCCACCAAGCCAAGTTCAAGCTTCCAGTGTCCTTCAACAATCTACCTACCCCATTTGAGTTTTCTGGATCTGATTGTCACTATAAGGCACGCATTGATGACCCCCCCCCCCCCCCCGCCCCCTCCCCCATTGCGAAACATTCAAGAATCCTGTCTGTTCTATTTGCTTTTTTAAAGAACAGAAACCAAACACTTAAAAGCATCCTCGTTGATTTTTAACAGTTTTCCCTTTTACTTCCTCCCACAATAGCAGTCTTTCTCCCCCCCACCCCTCCCCCCATTCAGCAGTAGCTCTTTCTTCTGTCCGTCCCTGTGAAAGGTGTTGAAGCAGCCACTAACCAGTTCCTATTGGAGCCTTTCTTCCCATGGGCGTTCCTTCTAACTGAGGTGTTTATCAGGAATTCAATCAGAAAACCATGGGCGGATTCTCCGTAGCCTGACGCCAATATCGGGAACGACGATCGGGCGGAGAATGGCTCCTGTCGCCGGAATCGAGGCAGGCGCCGGTTTGATGCTGGGTCGTGATGCTCCGCCCCCTCCAACTTGGCGTCATTGGGACGCATGCCACGCGCAGTGGCAACCCCGTTGGTGTGTGCTTAGCTGGCCCACCCACAATACTCTGCCTCCGATGGGACGAATTCCCGACAGCGCGGGCCATGCGTGGCCCCAGCGGTCGGGAGCTTGGCGTGTCGGCTGCGGGGAGAGAGACAAGTCGTATGGACAGTGTCCAATGCCGTCACACTAGGCCGAGATCCATGCCAATGGCGGGGGGGCTTCCGCCAGGGCTTGGGGGGGGGGAAGAAAGAGTGGTGGGTGTGTCCAGACGGTGGGCTGTGGGTCGGGTGGGTGGGTATGCGGTCCAGCACGGCTGGCACCACCTTTTCCAGCACGACCAGTGTGTGTTGGCGATGTAGGTGTATCTGCGGCTGCAGCTTGTCAACCCTGCGCATGTGCAGCATGGGACCTGGCGATTCTCCAAGCGTTTTCCGCGTGTTCCGTGGGTGTTTCACGAGGCGCCAGTGCTAGTCCCTCACCAGTACCAGAATCGGTAAGGGTTTTGTGCCAATCTTCCCATCATGCAACACCATGGATCCTCCGTTGACGTAAAAAATTAGCCTCAGGAACGCAGAATCCAGACCCATCTGCTTTACTTTAGAGTGAATCCCTCCCTAACAGAACTGTGGGCCAACGTACACCACATGGACTGCAGTGGATCAAGAAGGGGGCGCACCGCCACCTTCTCAAGGGCAATTAGGGATGGGCAATAAATGCTGGCCTGGCCGCATCCCAAGAATGAACATTTAAAAAATGTTCAAGAAAAATTTCACCCGGTCATCATCTTGAAAAGTTCAACATTCATGACACTCTTCATCTACCCGATCAAAGTGAATCCTTAGACATGTCAATTTATTCATTCCTCGATCAACACAGGGGACTGTTCAACCAGCTTCGAACACATCTTTAACCTCTTTGGCTTTGACATGCTTGGATTATGGTAGAATGATGGGATGTAGATTAATTGGTCCTTAATCTAGGATGAAGGTTCGGCACAACATCATGGGCCGAAGGGCTGTATTTTCTATGTTCTATGTTCTATGTTCTGGCCCCTTCCTGGTTTGGGACTCAGTTCCGATGTGAGCCACACAGCTGCCAGGTGCTCAGTTTAGCTGAGGTGCCAGTCAATGCTCCCTCTATTTTGTCTCTGCTGTCTGCAGCCTCTTTGCCACATGGCACAAGATATGTAAGACAGTGGCACAGCCGTTCATGTGTGCGTGTTGAAGGGAACATTGGTTGCATGGCTCCTGTTTATTGCACTGCAGCTTAATGGGAACATTGGCACAGTATACGTGTGCTACAGCAGACCCCAGTGGCTGAGTGTTTGGGTTGCTGAGGTAGGAAACGGAGGAAGACAGGCCTGAGTGTTCCAGCTTTGGTTGGCGTTCTGATTCTCCGTTCCCAGCACCAGCCATTTTTCTTGAGGGGGGGGGGGGGCACCAATTAACCTCCTTAAGAAGTCTGTCAGGGGCAGCTAAAGGTATCCAATGTGACGGGGAGCCATTTGACTCCTTGGAGGCATGCACTTAGCTCCAGACCAGGAGGCCAGTGCTACAGGCTGGCCCTCTGCTTTGCCTGCTTTGGATTGCAGACAAAAGCCACTCTACACAGGAATTGCATTTCCATCCCGCCAACACATTCTGGCTGCTTCCTCTTTCATTTCCATTTTAAAATGGTTGATGAGAAGGCACGTTCGTGTTGAAGTACCCTCTCAGTTACTTAACCTTCACTGCAGCCATCCACGCTCCTTAAGCTGGAAGGTCTCTGATCGGCCTATCTGCCACCTTTAATTGGACCGAGAACCTCCCACTCTCTCTCTCTCTCTTTGTCAATTAAGGGGGCATCCGAGTAAAGTGAAGTACAGTGGCTGCTTCCTCCCCTGCGACCCGGCCCTGGGGTGGTTTCAGGACCTGCAAACGGTCCCGACTCCTTTTCCTGCCCCAAACTGAAAATTAAGGGGATTTCGGTGGCGGCTATGAAGGAGTAAGTCACATATTTGGTGGCTCCCGCTCGGGTCGGACTTTTGGACCTTTTCCCCCGATTTTCTACCGGACTTGAATTGTAAAACTGATGACAGAGGCAATTGTGTACTGAACTCCCACATCGGTGCATGGAGAGAAGGACTAGATTTGCTCATCAAGGCAGAAACAGAAAGACAGAGAAGGCTTGGGCTGAAGCTGCAGCAGGAGACAGCATGGCGGAGGACCGGACCTCTGGTCTGTCTACCCAGCGGTCAACGGAGCAGCTGATGCAAGTGATTCAGGAAGGCTTTGCTAAGCAAAAATGGACTGCTTGGACCCGATAAAAGAGTCAATTGAGCGGCTGGAGCTTAAATTGGACGGCCAAGATCGGGAGATCCAGAAGGTAGAGAAGGTGCTGGCTGAGCAGGAGAAACATCAAACTGCGGTGGAGTTGGAGGTGGGGATGCTGAGAGACCAGAAGAAGAAGCTCCTGGAGAAATTGGAGGTCCTTGAGAATAGATCCCGCCAGCAGAACTTGAGAATCGTTGGGCTTCCGGAGGGGTCCGAAGGAGTGGACGCTGGGGCATACATAGCGGGCATGTTTGAGAAGCTGCTGGGGGAGGGGACATTCCCCCGATCCTTGGAGGTGGACAGGGCTCACAGAGCGCTCATGAGGAAGCCGTGAATGGGAGACCCCCCAAGGGCAATGGTGGTGACATTCCACAGGTACTTGGATAAGGATCGCATTCTACAGAGGGCCAAGCAGACACGGAGCTGTAAGTGGGACAACAATATCCCGCGGGTCTACCAAGACCTGAGTGTGGAGGTGACCAGGAGAAGAGGAGGCTTCAACCAGATTAGGTCGATCCTTTTTAAGAAAAAGGTGAAGTTCGAACTGTTGTATCCGGCCCGTCTCTGGGTCACGTACGAGGAACAGCACTTTTATTTTGAGTGGCCTGAGGACGCGCTGGATTTCATAAAAAGGAAAGGACTGGTGGTGGACTGAGAACTTTTGAACTTTGCTGCAACGTTTATGGTTTTTTTTTCTTTTTTTTTCTGCTCTTTAAAAAAGGTTTATCGTTTTTTGTTTTGTGGAAGCTGTTTGTAATGCCTTCTGTATTGATTTGGGACCAGTGGCAGAGCTGAGTGAGTTAAGGTTTTCATTTGCACTGTTGGGGGATGGAGGTGTGCTTGTTTAGATTTTGGTGTTTTCCTGTCGGGCAATTGTGTGGGGATTGTTTGATGTTGGAGTATGTTTGTATGAGCGGGGGGGAGGGAACAATAGGTGGAAGACTATCCGGTGCCAGGGATGGGGGCCACCAAACTAGCTAGGCGTGCTAGCTCACTGAAGCGCAGTGGGGTGTGTGCATATGTTCGGTTTATTAGAGGGATTGGGTTACAGAGTGTTGTTACTGGGGGGGGGGGGGGGGGGGGAGGGGGGGAAAATGTTCTGCTGACGAGGGAGAGACTTGGGCTAAGGGACAGAGAGGAGGTTGGGGGCGGAGGCTGCCTGGGGCCGGGCCGGTGGAGGCACAGAGCATGGGCTGGAGGGGGGCCCAAAAAAGGGGATAGCTGATCGGCGAAGGGGGAGGGGGGAAATGAGCCCCCCAACTAGGCTGATCACCTGGAATGTTCGAGGGTTAAATGGGCCGGTCAAGAGGGCATCTGTGTTCGCGCATCTTAGGGGACTGAAGCCGTGGTAATGTTGTAGGAGTTGTGGTAATGTTGCAGGAGATGCACCTTAGAGTAACTGACCAGATTAGATTGAGGAAAGGCTGGGTCAGTCAGGTCTTTCACTCAGGGCTAGACTCAAAGACTAGAGGGGTCGCATTCCTGATCAATAAGCAGGTGGTGTTTGAGGCGGGTAGAATAGTCTTGAATGTGGGAGGTCGGTACATTATGGTCAGTGGGAAACTGGAGGGGGTGCAGGTGATATTAGTAAATGTGTAAGCGCCAAATTGGGACGATGTGGGGTTTATAAAGAGGATGCTGGGGAAGATAGCGGACCTGGACTCGCACAGGTTGGTCATGGGAGCGGACTTCAACACAGTTATGGACCCTGGCTTCGACCGGTCAAGCTCGAAAATGGGCAGGGTGCCAGCAATGGCAAGGGAGCTAAAAGGGTTCATGGAGCAGATTTTGGGGGGGGGGGGTGGATCCATGGAGATTTGGGCAGCCGAGGGTGAAGGAGTTCTCCGTCTCCTCACACATGCATAAAGTGTACTCCCGGATTGATTTCTTTATTTTGAGCAGGGCCTTACTGGCAGGGGGTACACGGAGTACTCGGCGATCACAATCTCAGACCATGCTCCACACTGGGTTGACCTGCAGGTTAGTAAAGACAGTAACCAGCGCCCGCACTGGAGGTTCGATGTGGCTGACGAAGGGGTGTGCGAGCGGCTGAGGAAATGTATTCAGAACTATCTGCAGGTCAACGACACGGGGGAAATTTCAGCAGCGGTGGTCTGGGAAGCACTGAAGGCGGTGGTCAGAGGGGAGCTGATCTCGATACGGGCCCATAGAGAGAAGGTGGACAGGGCAGAGACGGACCGACTGGTAAAGGAGATACTACAGATTGATAGGAGGTATTCGGAAATCCCAGAGGCAGGGCTTTTAAGGGAATGGCGGAGGCTACAGGCGGAGTTCGGCTTGTTAACCACAGGGAGGGCGGTGGAGCAGCTGAGAAAGGCGAGGAGGGCGATCTATGAGTCTGGAGAAAAGGTCAGCAGAATGCTTGCACAGCAGCTTAGAAAGAGGAAAGCAGCCAGGAAGATAGGGAAAGTAAATGACGGAGATGGGAGATTCAGCAGGGGTGAATAAGGCGTTTAGGGATTTCTGCAGTAGGCTGTATAGGTCGGAACACCCTACAGGGCTGATGGGGAAGAGGCACTTTTTGAGGGGGGCTGAATTTCCCAAAGGTGGACGGGGAGCTGGTAGAAGGGCTGGGGGCCCCGATCGGATTGGAAGAGATAGTGGAGGGTCTGAAGGCCTTGCAGTCGGGTAAAGCCCTGGGGCCGGAGGGGTACCCAGTGGAGTTTTGTAAAATGTTCTCTGAGCTATTGGGGCCGGTGTTGATGAGGATGTTCAATGAGGCAAGGGAAAGAGGGATGCTGCCCCCGGCGATGTCACAGGCCACAATTTTGCTGATTCTGAAGTGGGACAAGAACCCAGAGCTGTGTGGGTCTTACAGGCCGATATCCCTGTTGAATGCGGACACCAAACTGTTGGCCAAATTTTATCCTCCAGGATTGAGGATTGTGTTCCGGACGTTACTGGGGAGGACCAGACGGGGTTTGTTAAGGGTAGGCAGTTGGTGGCCAATGTAAGAAGGTTGTTAAAAGTGATCATGATGTCCCCGGAAGGTAGGGAGGTGGAAGTAGTGATTGCAATGGATGCAGAAAGGGCTTTTGATCAGATAGAATGGGATTATCTGTGGGAGGTACTGGGACAGTTCGGATTTGGCGGGGCTTTATTGACTGGGTCAGGTTGCTGTATCAGGCTCCCATGGCAAGTGCATGGATGAATAGGACAACATCGGACTATTTTAGACTGCACCGGGGGACGAGACAGGGATGCCCCTTCTCCCCACTGTTGTTCGCGCTAACTATAGAGCCGCTAGCAATTGCTCTGAGAGCCTCAAGGGGCTGGAGGGGGCTGGGCCGAGGGGGATGAGCACAGAGTCTCGCTCTATGCAGATGACCTGCTTCTGTATGTATCGGATCCAATAGAGGGGTGGAAGAAATCATGAGGATTCTAGGGGAATTTGGCCGGTTTTCGGGGTATAAGCTAAATATGGGGAAAAGTGAGATGTTTGTGATCCAGGCGAGGGGACAGGAGAGGCGATTGGGGGATCTGCCGTTTAGATTAGTAAGGAGAAGCTTTAGGTACCTAGGCATTCAAGTGGTGCGGGAATGGGACCGGCTGCATAAATTAAATCTGGCCCGGCCAGTAGACCAAATGAAGGATGATTTTCGGACGTGGGACGCGCTTCCGTTGTCACTGGATGGGAGGGTGCAGACGGTGAAGATTACGGTCCTCCCGAGATTCCTGTTCGTGTTTCAGTGTCTCCCCATCTTTATTCCACGGTCCTTTTTTAAACGGGTCAACAAATTGATCACTGGCTTTGTTTGAGCGAGCAAGACCCCGCGAGTAAGGAAGGTAATGCTTGAGCGGAGTCGGGGAGAGGGCGGGCTGGCGCTGCAAAATTTTAGTAACTATTACTGGGCGTTGAATATAGCCATGATCAGGAAGTGGGTGGTGGGGGAAGGGTCAGCATGGGAATGTATGGAGGCAGCTTCCTGCAAGGGCACCAGTCTGGGGGCGTTGGTAACTGCACCTCTGCCGTTCCCACCGGCACGGTACTCTACCAGCCCCGTGGTGGTGGTGGCCCTGAGAGTCTGGGGCAATGGAGGAGACATGTGGGAGCAGAGGGAGCATCGGACTGGTCCCCAATCTGTAATAATCACCGGTTTGCCCCGGGAAGTATGGATGGGGGGTTCCGCATATGGCGGGGAGCAGGGATTGAGAGGATGGGGGATATGTTTATAGAGGGGAGCTTTCTGAGTATGAGGGCGCTGGAGGAGAAGTTTGGGTTGGCGAGGGGAAACAAATTCAGGTATCTGCAGGTGCGGGACTTCCTACGTAAACAGGTGTCAACCTTCCCGCTGCTACCGCTAAGGGGGATTCAGGACAGGGTAGTTTCCAGAGGGTGGGTAGGAGAAGGGAGCATTTCTGACATTTACAAGGAACTTATGGGGTCAGAGGAGACGCAGACTGAGGAGCTGAAGCGCAAGTGGGAGGAGGAGCTGGGAGGAAAGATAGAGGATGGTCTATGGGCGGACGCGTTGAGTAGAGTCAACGCGTCCGCAACATGTGCCTGGCTCAGCCTGATACAATTCAAGGTCGTTCACTGGGCTCACATGACAGTGGCCAGGATGAGCAGATTCTTTGGGGTGGAAGACAGGTGTGTAAAATGTGTGGGAGGACCAGCGAATCATGTCCAGATGTTCTGGGCATGTCCGAAGCTTAGGAGATTTTGGCAGGGGTTTGCAGATGTCATGTCCATGGTGTTAAAAACAAGGGTGGCACTGAGTCCAGAGGTGGCAATTTTTAGGGTGTCGGACGACTCGGGAATCCAGGAGGAGAAAGAGGCAGACGTTCTGGCCTTTGCTTCCCTGGTAGCCCGGAGACGGATACTATTAACTTGGAGGGACTCAAAGCCCCCG
Source organism: Scyliorhinus torazame (assembly GCF_047496885.1). Taxonomy (NCBI): domain Eukaryota; kingdom Metazoa; phylum Chordata; class Chondrichthyes; order Carcharhiniformes; family Scyliorhinidae; genus Scyliorhinus; species Scyliorhinus torazame. The sequence continues at coordinate 98,448,427 of NC_092728.1, read as the reverse complement.
AAGTTGGAGACCTGGCTATCGGACATGGCTAGCTATCTCTCTTTGGAGAAAATCAAGTTCGCCTTGAGAGGGTCACTGTTAGGGTTCACCCGGAGGTGGCAACCGTTTGTCGACTTCTTCGTGGAAAATTAATCGCCAGCAGAAGGCGGGGGTGGGGTGGGGGGTTAGTTTAGCTTAAAGTTGGGGGTTAATAAAGGTGGGACCTGTAAGGTGGGAGATGGCTTTTGCACTATGTTTACAGTTTCATGTACAATGTTTATTTTGTTGTTGTTATAATACCAAAAATACCTCAATAAAATGTTTGTTAAAAAAAAGAAGTGAAAATTAAGCCCTGAGTGTGGGAAAACCAGGCCGGGGCTCCTGCTCCTGACAGTGATTAAGTGGCCTAAGTGCTGGACAAAATGTGTGTCTGGACTCCCACACTCTACCTTATGGGAAGCTCGGATCATCCAAAACTCTTGTGCCTGTGTTCTAAACCACACAAAACGCTGCGCTTGCTGACTTACAATGGCTCCCAGACTGGAAATGCCTCAATTTTAAGATTCTCATCTGTCTTTTCAAATCGCTCCATTGCCTCACAACCCCCCTCCCCCCGCCCCACCTGAGATCTCTGCATTCATCTAATTCTGTTTTCCTGAATATCCCTGATTTTAATGGCTGCACCATTGGTGGCCAGGCCTTCAGTTGTCAGTGCCCCAAGTCCTGGAATTCACCCCCCACCCAAACCTCACAATCTCACTACCTTTCTTTCTTCTTTTAAGACACTCTTTCATAACTACAAGATATAAGAGATCTGAAGCGCAGGTCCACAGATCTTTGAAAGTGGCAACACAAGTGGACAAGGTAGTCAAGAAAGCACACGGAATGCTTGCCTTCATTGGACGGGGCATCGAGTATAAAACCTGGCAAGTCATGCTACAGTTGTATAGAACCTTGGTATGGCCGCACTTGAAATGTTGCGCACAATTCAGGTCACCGCACTACCAGAAGGATGTGAAGGCTTTGGATAAGGTGCAGAGGAGGTTTACCAGGATGTTGCCTGGTCTGGAGGGTGTTAGCTATGTGGAGAGGCTGAATAGACTCGGGTTGTTTTCATTCGAAAGACGGAGGTTGTGGGGTGACCTGATAGAGGCCTACAAGGTTATGAGGGTCATAGATAGAGTGGATGGGCAGGCACTCTTTCCCAGGGTGAAGGGGTCAGTCAGCAGGGGGCATAGGTTTAATGTCCATGAGGCAAAGTTTAGAGGAGATGTGTGAGGCAGGGTTTTTACGCAGAGGGTGGTGAGTGCCTGGAACGTGTTGCCTGGGGAGGTTGTGAAAGCACATACATTAACGGTGTTCAAAAGGCATCTTGACAAATATATGGATAGGATGGGCAGAGAGGGATACGGCGCAAGGAAGTGCTGAGGCTTTTGGCCAATGTTGATATCATGACCGGTACAGGCTTGGAGGGCCGAAGGGTCTGTTCCTGTGCTGTATTGTTCTTTGTACATCCTTTATCTGAGTGTTTGGAATACTTTACTTTACTCTCTTCTGCCAAGTCTAAATCTAGTCATAAAGTACTTAATTTGTTCGGCTCCTTGGATTTCTGTGAGAATTCAAATTGACACTTTGATAGGTCAGAAGAAAACCAATAAAAGGACAGTCAGTGCACCACAACAACCCGATATGGACCAATAGGGAGAAGTAGCCATTAGGACTGGCTTCACTGTCCCTATGCAAAGGAACTGAAAATCTGTGATGGTTTCCACCTGCTACAGAGGTCGAGGACTGGACCAAGTTCAATGATGAAGAGCACTCCCACCCTTTCGAACAGGATGAACATTCTGCTGACCCTTACGTGTCTGGCCTCATTTAGGTGAGGAGTCGTATTCCACCATGTGCTAGAGCATCAAGGACAGGAATTGCACCAAGTTTCCTGTCTGGTCACCTTTTTGCTTGCTTGTCATTGATGGAATGACATGTTGGATTCCTTCATGAAAAGCATGTGAACGATTAATGTTCTTGAGAATGTTCTTTTGGGGGAGATGATGTAGTGGTCTTCTTGGGCAGTCCCTCAGAGTCATGGATAACTTGTTTCCACTCCAGGGAGGTGGGTCCTGTGGTGGTTGAATAGTCCAATCCTGAATCGCAGACTCTGCCACAGGTTTGGCAGGTGGTGTTTAATGAGTTGAGTGGGACGCTCTGGAATCTGCGCTCCCCTTCCGCTGTTTACACTTGGCCTCCATGTGCACCACCCTACGACACTCGAGGTGATTGGCACTTTCCCGGATGCTTTTTCTTCAGTTTGTGCGTTCTAAGGCAAGCCATTCCCACATGTCGATGGGGATGTTACATTAATTTAGGGAGGCTTTCAGAGTGTCCTTGTAGTGTTTCCTCTGCCCACCTAGTGATCGCTTGCCATTGTGGAGCTCAAAGTAGAGCACTGGTTTCGGGAATCTTGTGTCGGGCATGTGGCAATGTGGCCCACCCACCGCAGCTGGTCAAGCATGACCAGTGCTTCGATACTGGGGATATTGGCCTGGGAGAGGTCGCTCACGTCGGTGCACCTATCCTGCCAGTGGATTTGCAGGATTTTGCATAGGCAACAGTGGTGATATCTCCTCAGGGATTTGAGGTGCCTGCTGTACATGTTTCTAATGCACACAGGAGGGCGGGGACCATGGCTGTTCTGTGGACCATGAGTTTGGTGCCAGATGTAATGTCTTGTTCTTTGAATACCCTGTTCCTCAGGCTGCACTGGCTCATTGGCGTCGGTGCTGGATTTCATCATCGATATCTGCTAGTGCTGAGAGGAGAATCCTGAGGTATGGAAAATGATCCACATTGTCCGGGGCTCACCGTGGATCTTGATGATCCGGGGGGGGGGGGGTAGCTTTGTCTGGCAGGAACGGGCTGGTAGAGAATCTTTGTTTTTCCGAGGCCCATTCTCTCATATGCCTTCGTTAATGTTCAACCTCTGACGCCTCCAGGCCAGAACCAAGACCGCCTCAACTTCTGTCATTGAGCTGCAGTGTGCAGACGACACCATGTGTGCGTACAGTCAAGAGGCTGATTTACAAACCATAGCAGATGCATTCACCGAGGCACATGAGAGAATGGGCCTCAGACTAACATGTAGTGGTAATGCCAACTGGGCTAGTAACCCAGAGACCAGGGCTCATGTCCTGGGGACACAGATTCAAATCCCACTAGCTCGTCCCAGTAATGGCGACCATGAAACTATCAGCGATTGTTGCAAAAACTCATCTGGTTGATCCTTTTGGGAAGGAAATCTTCCTTCCTTACCTGGTGTGGCCTATATGTGACTCCAGAACCACAGCAGTGTTGACTCTTAACTGTCCTCTGCAATGGTCATGTGAGCCACTTAGTTCAAGAGGAACTAGGGATGGGACACAAATGCTGGCCTCGTCAGAGATGCCCATATCCCAATAAACAAAGAAAAAAAAATCCCCCAAAGATTGAATAAAAATGCCCAGAGATTTAATACCACCGTCTGCACGGTGAAGAATGTTATTCATAAATTATTAATCATAATTTTTGCATCCGGTGATGACAATCCAAGTTTAGAATCTAACTTATTTCCAAAACTTAAACCTCTGCATTTTCATAACAGAGCCTCAAGTGTTTTCGTGCAACAGCCCAAAGGCGAAATACGAAACAAAATTTGGCATGTTTCAGGACTACGGGTTGTTAATTTGTTGACTGCATGGCCATGAAGCAGGCTCCAGGCCCCAGGCTCCAGATCCCTGATAGATTTCTATTCAAAGATTGCCTCAAGGAACCACCGCTTCCGGGTTGCAGCGCAACTGTTTCCGGGTTCAGCAGAGCAACATGGCGGCGCCCATCGGTCTCCGCCTGGAGTTTAGGTTCGTACTTTTCACATCGCCCCCCCCCCCCCCCCCCGGGGGGGCTTGCGGGAATCGCTCGGTCTGCCCCGGCGGCGGAGGGTTAAAGTGCGGACACAGCCCCGGCCGCTTCACTGGAATTTTAAACCGCCCTCTGCAAACAGGCGGAGCGTCAAAGCGCGAACTCTTCCCCCCCCCCCCCCGGGACTCTCAGTCTGCCCCCCCCCCCCCACACACACACACACACACTCGGTAAACCCCCCTACACCACACACACTCTGTAACCCCCCCCCTCCCACACACACACTCTGTAAACCCCCCACTCTATAAGCCCCACACACTCTGTTATCCCCCCCCCCCACCACTCTGTCATCCCCCCAACTCTGTCAACAGCCCCCCCCCCCCACTCTGTCACCCCCCACTCTGTCATCCCCCCCACTCTGTAACCCCCTACACACTCGGACCTCCCCCCCCCCCCCCACTCTCATCCCTCTCACTCTGTCATACCCCCCCCACCACCACCACTCTGTCACCCCCCCAACTCTGTTATCCCCCCAACTCCGTCAACAGCCCCCCCCCACTCTCACCCCCCCCCCACTCTCACCCCCCCCCCCCCACTCGGACATTCCCCCCCCACTCGGACATTCCCCCCCCCCCACTCGGACATTCCCCCCCCCACTCGGACATCCCCCCCCCCCCCCCACTCGGACATTCCCCCCCCCCCCCCCCACTCGGACATTCCCCCCCCCCCCCACTCGGACATTCCCCCCCCCCCACTCAGACATTCCCGCCCCACTCGGACATCCCCCCCCCCACTCGGACATCCCCCCCCCACCCGGACATCCCCCCCCACTCGGACATCCCCCCCACACGGACATCTCCCCCCCACTCGGACCTCTCCCCACTCTGTCATCCCCCCACTCTGTAACCCCCCCCACTCTGTCATTCCCCCCCCCACTCTGTCATCCCCCCCCCATACTGACACCTTCCCCACTCTGTCATCTCCCCCCCCCCCCACTCTGTCATCACCCCCCCCCCAACTCTGTCATCTCTCCCCCCCCCCCCCCCCCCCCCCCTCCCCACACACACACATCGCAGGCCCCAATGTGCCCATAATCTCTTCCTGGCTCAGTCTCCTGAGGCTCCTGTGAAAACTTCCTGGATGTTTTTGTTGTGCCAAAGGCCACATGTAGTTGAATTATCGATGTTGGGGTTGGCGAGGGATAAACGTACCTTCAGTACGACGTTGCAGAAGGTAAAGACTGGGAGGAGGGGCAGAATTCTCCCGAATTGGTGGGGAAGGCGGAAATGAAGCATCGGCACCAGAACTGCTTCGTCTGCCGTATCGTTCGTGACGTGAGGGGAAAGAAGCCGCAGGGGTGGGTCCCACGTTGGTGGGGCTGGACTCTGGTTCAGCCTTCCCTTTTTTTTGAAGACCGGAGGTGCCATCTTTAAAGGCCACCCCCAGTGCACAAAAGTTCACTTGGATCCCCCCATGCAACCATCCCTCCCTGGAGCACTGCCCAAGTAGTGTGAGGGTGGTACCTGGCTGGTACTCAGGCATCGCCCTAGTTCCCCCTTGAGCAATGCACTCACCTGAGCGCCTCTACTTGCCAGGTGCACGCCTTGGGAGACTAGCTGGGGTTTCACGTTGATCTGCCCTCACACTAACGTGAATGGACTTTCTTATGGCCGGGCTTGGTGTACAGGCCTGATAATATGCTAATGTATGGAAATTATATTCCCGATGTTCACCGCATTATGTCAATGGCGAGGGAAAGGAACGATCGTGTCACACTTACACGCTGGTGTGTAACGCAATTTGGGCATTTTATGAGACTTTCCACTTCCGTTGACGCACCCGCCCAATGAAAACTGGAGCAAGAAAATCACGACCAAGGTTCCCGATCACTCCATTTCAGTGTCCGCCCATGCCACTGAGCCACATCGTCTGAGCCCAGCACTTCCTACACTCATTCACAAGACTGCCGTTATTTTCTTGTTTTTTTCCTCTTGAAGATGGTGATTTATAGGAATGGTTTTCTGAATGGTGGGCAGGCCTCCAGGATAGTGTCCATTTGTCACTCTTCCCAAATAGCCAATAGCCAGAGTGCTGCCAATCACTCTAACAATGAGATGCAGAGCTGAGTCTGAACCTATGTCTGCTCAGATTTCAGCATGGTTTCTAATGGAATTGATTGGGATTTCTGATTGCCTTCCAATAGTATGGCGATTGCAACTGTTTTCCCGACTGAACTACTTTAAGGATACTGAGCATAATTAAATTTTGCCTGCATCGATATATTGGTGACATCAGCAATGTTGTTGTTTGAGTATACAGTGAAGCAGCGATTGGCACCAATGGCAATTTGGGAAGAGTCCATTCAGTTGGTTATATAGCTCGAGGGGTTAAATAGGCTTTTCCAGTTATTGGTGCCCTGCTGTTGGTGCTGGTATGAAAACAGGCAACAGTGTGGCATTGCTGAGGCTATGGTTAAAGTGTGTGGTTAGTTTAGAATGGAGGGAGTATGACACTTTATTGAACGCATCCTCTTCCTGATTTGGGACTGTTTGACTCTGGGTGAAGATGAGTTGAAAGCTGCTCTGTTCCCCAGTACCAATAACACATCATCTTCAGAAACACTGAAGCAATCCATGCCCATACAACATTCAGGCTTGGGCTGATAAGTGGTAAGTAAGTTAAATTGGCACAAACACGAGTACCAGGTAACGACCGTCTCAAACAAGAGAGAGAATCTAACCATCTCCCCTTGACATTCAGTGGCTTTACCATTGCTGAATCAACATCCTGCGGAAGTTACCGTTGATCAGGAACTCAACTGGACGATATAAATACTGGGTGGCCACAAGAGCCGGTGCAGACTCGATGGGCCGAATGGCCTCCTTCTGCACTGTAAATTCTATGATAAGAGCAGGTCAGAGGATTGGACCTGCAGAGATTAACTCATCAACTGACCCCCCAAACCTGTCCACTATCCACAAGGCACAAGTCAGGAGTGTGATGGAATACTCTCCGCTTGCCTGGATGAGTGTAGCTCCAACAACACTCAAGAAGTGCGACACAGTCCAAGGCAAAGCAGACCGCTTGATTGATATCACCGGAAATATTCAATCCCTCCACCACCTTCGCACAGTGGCAGCCGTGTGTGCTATCTACTAAACACACTGCAGGATCTCACCAAGGCTCCTTCAACATCACCTTCCAAACCCCTGACCTCTACCACCTAGAAGGACAACAGCATCAAATACTTGGAACAACACCAATTGAAAATTCCCCTCCTAGCCACGCACCATCCGGATGTGGACCGACATTGCTGTTCCTTCACCGTTGTTGGGTCAAAACCTTAGAACTCCCTGACAATCTCTAGAATCATAGAATCTCCACCTTCCTAACAGCACTGTGGGAGTAACTACATGGACTGCAGCGGTTCCAGGTGGAGGCTGAACAGCATGGCCTCAGGGAAATTAGCAATCGGCAATAGAAATGCTGGCCGAGTTGGAGGTGCCCACATCCCGTGAAAGAATAATTAAAAACAAGGTGGGCGGCACGGTAGCACAGTGGATAGCACTGTTGCTTCACAGCTCCAGGGTCCCAGGTTCGATTCCCGGCTTGGGTCACTGTCTGTGCGGAGTCTGCACGTTCTCACCGTGTCTGCGTGGGTTTCCTTCGGGTGCTCCGGTTTCCTCCCACAGTCCAAAGATGTGCAGGTTAGGTGGATTGGCCATGCTAAATTGCCCTTAGTGTCCAAAAATGTTAGATAGGGTTATGGGGATGGGGTGGAGGTGTGGGCTTAAGTCGGGTGCTCTTTCGAAGGGCCAACGCAGACTCGATGGACCAAATGGCCTCCTTCTGCACTGTAAATTCTATGATATGGACATAACTGCTCTTTTCATTCACTTTGTGAAGAGTTAAATAATTCAACTTTATTCTCTGCAATTAATCCATTATAGAGGTGGCGCTGAGCTGCTCTTCAATGGGGTGAAGGATCAAAACGTCACATTACCTGACCAGCCTACGCCATGTGAGTATTGGACTTCTTTGGAGTTCACTGCTGGTTGTTGAAAATAATTAAAATTGCGACACCTAAACTGACAGCTCGTAGCAAAGCAGAGGAATGGAACTCTGCACCTGTTGTACACCTGGCGGGGAGAAAGAGAGGGCTGTTGGGGACAAGACGTAAGAAAATGAGGTGCTGGTCTATAGATTCTTCCCCACACTTGTGATAACTGAACCACTGTGATTAGACACTTCCTACCACTGCTCCCCCCCCCTTCCTGCTGTTGTGTGATCCCCTTCCAGAGGTTTAAAATCCAGGGGAAAAAACTCTGAAAAATTCCCCTCGGACATTTTGAACCAGTCCAAGCAATCAGTTGGACAAAGTGTTTTTATTTTATCTGTTAATTGACTTTTCTTTCACCTGATGCGATATCTGTCTCGGTCAACAACAGTGGTTAGCACGGCTGCCTCACAGCGCCAGGGACCAGTGTTCGATTCTGACCTCGGGTGACTGTGTGGAGTTTGCACTTTCTCCCCATGTCTGCGTGGGTTTCTTCCGGGTGCTCCGGTTTCCTCCCACAGTCCAAAGATGAAATGAAATGAAAATGAAAATCACTTATTGTCACAAGTAGGCTTCAAATGAAGTTACTGTGAAAAGCCCCTAGTCGCCACATTTCGGCACCTGTTCGGGGAGGCTGGTACAGGACTTGAACCGTGCTGCTGGCCTGCCTTGGTCTGCTTTAAAAGCCAGCGATTTAGCCCAGTGTGCTAACCCAGCCCCTGATCAGATGTGCAGGTTAGGTGGATTGTGGCTAAATCGCCTCTTGGTGTGCAATGGGTATTGGGCCTAGGTAGGCTGCTCTTTCGGGGGGGGCAGAGCAGACATGAAGGGGCCGAATGCCTCCTTCTGCACTGTATGGAATTCTAAGAACTCGTCCAACTCCCTTTTGAAGATGTACTGTAAAGAGCTGGCTCACTCCCACACTGACCTTCAAATTGTTTCGGAGCCTCACTGCTTCAGGGAAACGAGCAATTGTCTAACATCCAGCCTATTTGTATTTCTGTGTACAATAGTTTAAAACACATGCTCCCTTATATGGGCCACTGCTGTACAGTGACTGAAAAAGGCACGTTTTTTTTATTGCAAGATTCTCACTGAGCTTTGGATTGTATTTTCCTGACTGCATCCATCTTTCTATAAATAAAACAAGAACCACGGATCTGGAATGCAATGTGTTGCGGCCCTGCTTAAATGAATATCTTTATGAGAATAATTGGGTCCAATAAACGCAAGCCATTTGCTCTGTCCTACTGACATTTGGCTGCTTGACTACTATTGTAATTAGCTTATCGGCACTTTAAGATCCCTGGCAGTTTCTGTAATTCATCACTCACTTGTTGCTCTGTGTTTTGACTGGTGAAGCCATAGGGGACAGTGAAGTTATACAAGAATTGCCGTGTTAGCATTTAACTAAGCAAGCCAGGATCAGTGATAAGTTATCAGATCTGGAAGTAGTGTGCTTGAAACTAATTTCTTTGGATGCCCTGTCTCTTGGTGGCACGCTAGCACAGTGGTTAGCACTGTTGCTTCACAGCGCCAGGGTCCCAGGTTCGATTCCCGGCCTGGGTCACTGTCTGTGCGGAGTCTGCACGTTCTCCCCGTGTCTGTGTGGGTTTCCTCCGGGTGCTCCGGTTTCCTCCCACAAGTCCCGAAAGACATACTTGTTAGTTGAATTGGACATTCTGAATTCTCCCTCTGTATACCCGAACAGGCGCTGGAGTGTGGTGACTAGGGATCGCCACAGTAACTTCATTGCAGTGTTAATGTAAGCCTACTTGTGACAATAAAAAGATTATTATTATCCAATGTTTCTTAAACTAAGCCTTACAAAAGAAAAATATTCACTCCAACTATTTACAGTACAGTGAACAACCATTGTGTGAGTCTCAGTTAGGCCATTATGAGTTCAGTTAGTTCCTAAAATAAACTCTTTGATTTATGAAAGCACATAGGAAAATATGTACGAACGTACAAACATGAATTAGGAGCATGAGTAGGCCATTCGGCCCCTTGAACGTGTACCATGATTTTGATAACAACATTGTTGATTTGACTGTGCCATCAATTGTACACCCCTGTCTGCCCGTTACACAACTTGACTTCCTTGTCAATTAAGACTTTATCTAACACGACCTTAAATAATATTCAATGCACCTCCTGCTTCTACTGTCTGGGGAAGAGAGTTCCACAAACTAACAACCCTTGAGAGAGAGAATTTCTTCTCATCTCTATCTTAACATAAGAACATAAGAACTAGGAGCAGGAGTAGGCCATCTGGCCCCTCGAGCCTGCTCCGCCATTCAATGAGATCATGGCTGATCTTTTGTGGACTCAGCTCCACTTTTCGGCCCGAACACCATAACCCTTAATCCCTTTATTCTTCAAAAAACTGTCCTATCTTTATCTTAAAAACATTTCATGAAGGAGCCTCTACTGCTTCACTGGGCAAGTAATTCCATAGATTCACAACCCTTTGGGTGAAGAAGTTCCTCCTAAACTCAGTCCTAAATCTACTTCCCCTTATTTTGAGGCTATGCCTCCTAGTTTTGCTTTCACCCGCCAGTGGAAACAACCTGCCCGCATCTATCCTATCTATTCCCTTCATAATTTTATATGTTTCTATAAGATCCCCCCTCATCCTTCTAAATTCCAACGAGTACAGTCCCAGTCTACTCAACCTCTCCTCGTAATCCAACCCCTTCGGCTCTGGGATTAACCTAGTGAATCTCCTCTGCACACCCTCCAGTGCCAATACGTCCTTTCTCAAGTAAGGAGACCAAAACTGAACATAATACTCCAGGTGTGGCCTCACTAACACCTTATATAATTGCAGCATAACCTCCCTAGTCTTAAATTCCATCCCTCTAACAATGAAGGACAAAATTCTATTCGCCTTCTGAATCACCTGTTGCATCTGTAAACCAACTTTTTGCGACTCATGCACTAGCACACCCAGGTCTCTCTGCACAGCAGCATGTTTTAATATTTTATCATTTAAATAATAATCCCTTTTGCTGTTATTCCTACCAAAATGGATAACCTCACATTTGTCAACATTGTATTCCATCTGTCAGACCCTAGCCCATTCACTTAGCCTATCCAAATCCCTCTGCAGACTTCCAGTATTCTCTGCACTTTTTGCTTTACCACTCATCTTAGTGTCGACTGCAAACTTGGACACATTGCCAACTCCAAATCATCTATGTAAATTGTGAACAATTGTGGGCCCAACATTGATCCCTGAGGGACACCACTACTGATTGCCAACCAGAGAAACACCCATTAATCCCCACTCTTTGCTTTCTATTAATTAACCAATCCTCTATCCATGCTACTACTTTACCCTTAATGCCATGCATCTTTATCTTATGCAGCAACCTTTTGTGTGGCACCTTGTCAAAGGCTTTCCGAAATCCAGATATACCACATCGGCTCCCCGTTATCTACCGCACTGGTAATGTCCTCAAAAAATTCCACTAAATTAGTTAGGCACGACCTGCCCTTTATGAACCCATGCTGCGTCTGCCCAATGGGACAATTTCCATCCAGATGCCTCGCTATTTCTTCCTTGATGATAGATTCCAGCATCTTCCCTACTAACCGAAGTTAAGCTCACTGGCCTATAATTACCCCCTTTCTGCCTATCTCCTTTTGAAACAGTGGTGTCACGTTTGCTAATTTCCAATCCGCCGGGACCACCCCAGAGTCTAGTGAATGTTGGTAAATTATCACTAGTGCATTTGCAATTTCCCTAGCCATCTCTTTTAGCAGTCTGGGATGCATTCCATCAGGGCCAGGAGACTTGTCTACCTTTAGCCCCATTAGCTTGCCCATCACAACCTCCTTAGTGATAACAATCCTCTCAAGGTTCTCACCTGTCATAGCCTCATTTCTATCAGTCACTGGCATGTAATTTGTGTCTTCCACTGTGAAGACCGACCCAAAAAACCTGTTCAGTTCCTCAGCCATTTCCTCATCTCCCATTATTAAATCTCCCTTCTCATCCTCTGAAGGACCAATATTTACCTTAGCCACTCTTTTTTGTTTTACATATTTGTAGAAACTTTTACTATCTGTTTTTATATTCTGAGCCAGTTTACTCTCATAATCTATCTTACTCTTCTTTATAGCTTTTTTAGTAGCTTTCTGTTGCCCCCTAAGGATTTCCCAGTCCTCTAGTCTCCCACTAATCTTTGCCACTTTGTATGCTTTTTC